>NC_132782.1:95414768-96664768 GCF_048418805.1 Vulpes vulpes
ATTTTAAAAAAGTAATTTAGCAATATGTATCAAGAACCTTAAAAAATAAGCTTGTATGTGTATCTCAAGAAATTCTCTTTCTAGGCACCCAACCTAAATAAATCATTAGTAGTGTGGGTTTATGATAATAATACTTGGAAAATTAGGAAAGGCAAGAATCTCTGTTGCCAAACTGCCAGTTCTCACAGATATTAGAATGTTGTTCAGGATTAAATCATTCAGGATTCAATGCACTGGTACACACTAGGCTATCCCAACGCGCTCTTATGGTGGTGAACACATTGTTCCCTACCCTATCATGACCGTGACTGACTTACTCTCCATACTTCATCGATATTATTAAGAACTCTGCTTAGCTACTTGCTACTCTAGTTTTTGCTTCATTATGGCTTCTGGTTTCTTATTCTGCATCAGTCACCTCAGAGTCTGGTGCTGCCCTCTTCCTATGTGTCTTTTAGCCTCTGCCCCACCACTAACTGCTGACTGTCTCTGGCTGATGTATGGTTTCTGCTGCTGATTGTTCCTACTGACCTATGGTTTGCAATGAACAAAAGCGTCTATTGAAGCACATCTCCTGTTGACCTGTGATCTCTACTCATTGCTCATGCTAACTCAGGGTTTCTACAGATCCAGAGTTCTTCTTGATCCATGGCTTCTGTTGACCCCTTGATCCTACTGATCCATGGATCCTTCTGAACTATGGTTGCTGCTAACCCAAGGCAACAACTGACTCATGACTCCACTGACCTTTAGCCCCCGTTGATCCATGGCTCTTGTTGACATGTTTTCTGCTGAAACATAGCTCCTGCTAAGCCACACCTTCTGGTCACCTATAGCTTCTAGTGGGATGAAGAAAAAGATCTAGCCCTTCAGAAGATCCACGACTCCAGAAGACTAGATCTCAGTTTAGGGTAAGCCTAGAATCTCAAAAAAAGATCTATAGCACTATTTTTTAAAAAGATTTTATTTATTTATTTGAGAGAGAGACCACAAGTGGAGGGGCTGTGAGGAGGCTGAGGGAGAGGGAGAAACAGACTCCCTGCTGAGCAGAGAGCATGACATGGGGCTCAATCCCAGGTCCCCGAGATCATGGCCTGACCTGAAGGCAGATGCTTAACTGACTGAACCACCCAGGTGCCTCGATCTGTTGCACTAATTATGGAAACTGCATAAGAGTGTTGTATCCCTGCATGCACACATACATACATGCACATGCACACATTTTATGTCTTCTCCTCCCCTCTATTGAATTGACTTTACTGCCCATGTCAATCATTGGAAACAGAGTTCATTTCTGTAGAAAATCCCTCACTTGACATCTTTAAAGCATGCTTTCTCTGTGGACCTCCAAGAAGCCAGTTTTTGCAGTTTGTGTGATGATTTCTGAATACTCTGGAAAAGTTTATCTTCTATTTTAAAAGGAATAAGTTCCTCTAGTGGAAAATACTCCTGAATATAAAATATTTAAAAAGGAAGACAGCAAGAAACACAGATTTATAGACTTTCAGGGATAGAAGATATCCTTAAACTTTGAATCCCTCATCTTTTGTGTGTCTTATACCACATCCTGTGTGAGAACAATCTAGTGTCTCCTTGAATGCCTCCCGGGAGCAGCAGCTCATTAATTCTGAAGTTGGAGCACTCCATTTTTGCATGGTTTTCATTATGACAAAGATTTCTTACACTGGTCCCAATATCTTTCTCCCTATAATTAATTCAGCCGTATGGACCAACGGAGGGGGGGAAAGGTGAATTTCTCATATCACAATCCTTCAAAAATGTAAATGTAAACTACTGGATCATTCATTCATTCATTCATTCTGTAGTCTTCAACTGTTACCTGACCCTAAAATGTCGTTAGTGCCAAGATTGAGAAATACTGCCCTAGCCCATTCCATTGTAGAGAAAGAAATGTTATTGTCCCCAAAGAAGGGATTTACCTGACATGAAGAATTATTTTTCCTCAAAATGCAATATGCTTGAGGATCCAGGAGAGAAAATATCAGACCGCAAAGCATTTTTCTTTTCTCTACATTTACCAGAAAATATGAAAATGAAGTTCTTACCAGTCTGCGATTTCATAGTCTTCTAAATAAAGTTTTCATTACATTGTTTTTCACCTCTTTGTGCTCATTTGGAAGAATGGAGGTAGTCAGCGCCTTGCAGCTGTGTGCAGAACAAAGGCAGTCCTTTGCTCAGTGCTTACAATCAGCCTCAAAAGCTCCTCTCCTCACCTCCTGGCTGCCTCCTGTCTGGACTCATTTCTACCCTGAGGTAACATATATGAAAGCAGAGCCCAGCAAGTCTGTGGTCTCTATCAGAGAGATCTGGGAGTTGCATCTGAGCTGCTCTGCTTGTAATTTCCAGCCACCTGGTAAATTCTACTGGAAGAATCGTTTGTTGTTGTTACTACTCTTGCCGCTAAATGTGTTGAATGCTAACAATCTGAGTATCCTTTGTGACGAATAAGACAACAAGTAAATAGAGATGAGTTTATTTTCCTTTCAAAGGCAAATAAAAACCTGGGAGCAATGTTTGCCAGAACAAAGATACCATAAATGTCCTTCATATGTGAAGAACTCTGACAAATCAATAAGAAAACCCCAAAGCTACTTAATGAAAATCAAGGTGGAACTATAACATTTTAATCCATAAAAATTTCAAATTAAAAAAAATCATGCTGATTTGGGGTTAGGTATGTCTGACCTATGGAGAGGAGTGGAAATCAGTACATATTCTAAAAAGTCCAATCTATAAAGAACTTTAAAAATAATTAATAGCCTTTAGAGCTGTAATCCTCCTTCTAGAAATTTACCTGGGGACATAATTGGTGATTCAGACAGTGATTTATGTACAAGAATATAGTCAAAGCATTTATAATAGAAAAAAGTATAGAAAGCATCTAAATCATTAAAAATTAGGTTATCTCCTATGATGGAAATATTTATAATAATTAAAATAGTGATTTTGTTAAAATTTGATAACACAAGGAAAACCTCCCAAGCTTATGTGATATGTCACAAATATATCAAATATTTCATTTGGTATGTAACTGTTGGGGAGGATGGGCATTTTCATTTTGGGAAAAAGCATCACATTGGGGCAGAGGTTATTTTAGGATGGTGGTTTGTGAGTGACTTTGTCATCATATTTATCATTAGGGTTGTTCCAATTTCTGTGCACTAGACATGTACACTTTGATAAATTAAAAATTGTAAAAGATTTTTCAAACCTGGAAGTAACATGTCTGGAGAGAAGATCCCCGAGCTTTGACTCAGAGAGACCTGAGTCTGACTCCAAGCATAGCTTCTCACTACAGGTGGACCATGAGAATTTGACATTATCCTCTGGGAACCTCAGGCTCTAGATGGGGGAAAACAGGGCCTATCTCATGTTATCCTGAGAGTTAAATGAGACAACATAGGTATGTCCAGTAGGTGTTTAATCAAAGAATTGAACCTGGGACATGGGGATCCAGAATGATGAATGCCTCTGGAAATGAAAGGGTTCACCTGGACATGACAGTATGCGAACTCCTGAGTTGGAACCCTGAATCTACGACTTACTGCTCTGGAATTTCAAGCAATTACTGTATCTTTCCAAGATTCATGTTTTTTATCTGTAAGATGGGAATAGCAAAAGCACTTACTTTGCAGTATTGTGAGTCAATGAGATAATGCAGGAGCTAGCAAACTATAGCTTGTATGTCAAAGCCGGCCCACTTTTTGTTTTTGCAAATAAAGTTTTATTAAAATGCATACCCATTTGTTTATTTCCTTCTATGGCTGCTTTTGTGCTCAAGGGCAGACTTGTATCTCACAAAACCTAAAATATTTATACCTGGCCCTTTACAGCAGAAGTTTGCTGATCTGGAGTTAAAGTAGAAGCTACCAAGAGTAGTATCTGTCATTCAAAAGATGATAACTGTTATTTTTATGATCAATATCATTATTACCACTATTGACTGATTGCTCTGCTTGGAAGTAATTCTGAAAGATTACATAGTCTAACCCTGTTTTCATCTATTCATCCTAATGAATCCCAGATGGCTGAGTCATTCTTGTTGACTCACTCTTTAAAAACTGTCAGAACAAGAGTTCCTAAGGAATCCTTCTGCGATCCAGCCCCATACACACTTGTCATCGGCGTTAGGAAAATATTTTATCTCCTTGCCTTCCCTATCACTGCTGTTTGCACGTGTGTTCTATATTCAAACAAGAGAAAGAAGTTTTTGGTGTGAACTTTCTGTATAGCCACTTCTCCTGCCTTAAAGTTGGTGTGTCATCTCACAGTTTCTTCCCTTGCAGGTCATATGATTCCAAGTCTCTGCTATTACGCAGGCAGGCTCTGGTGAGAGGCATCCTAAGACTCCAGGGATTCAGCCAGTGTAGACAGGGAGAGAGGCAGGGGTCAAGGAAACTGACCTCACCATAGAGCTGGCCCAGTCTAAAATATACAATGTCTAAAATGGGGCATGATCTGAGGAGCACAATCCAGTAGAGGAGCTCCAGCATTGGCTGTGGGTCTGTCCATTGAGATCTCAGGTGCCTGCTAGGGAAACTGAGGCAGAAGATGCTTTATCTGCATTGGTTCAGTGTGGTGAAAGTAGAAGCAGTCTGTCTTATGGATTTGTGAATGCCCAGGCTCAGGGTATATTACCCAGACACAGTCTCGGCACAGCTCATTGGCTCAAGATGGGAGTATAGGTAAGCCCATGGCTGGAAATGTCAGGGATTCCAGAGGAAAGGAACTACACATACCTTTCCCTTGGTCTCTCTCACCTGCAAAACTAGCCACCTGTGAGTCTTGATTGAGCTTTCTTTGCATAAATTATGGAGCTCATGACAGCCTTTGGATCCTGGGGAAATTCATGCCAAGTTCCATTCTCTCCTGAAACCCCTGGTCATTCAATGAGCACTTAGGTCTGGGATGCGGCTGGAAAGTTGGTACCTCTACTCTAAGTTCCCAGACAACATTAGCACTGCTGGTCCAGGGACCATACTTTGAGAAATCCTGAGTGTAGGAACAGCTGGTACATAAAGCAGAAGTGCAGAGCTTAAAGCATGACCTGCATGTCCATTTCATCTTGATCAGAACCCTGAGGAGGTGCTATTACTCCATTTTATGGATGGATAGAGTGAGATAAGGAGAGAAAATGGGCCAGCTCAAGATTAAAAGCTTGAGAGCAGTAGTTCTCAACTCAGAGGAAGGGGAAGGTAGCTTCATGAGCTAGAAGCTGCAAACATAAATGCCTACAGAGGCCATGCAGGTATCATTAGGAAATGAAGAAGCCTGAATATTCTGTCCCCAGTGGTCATAATGTGGGAATGGAAGCCCCGTGTTGCTAGATCTTCTGATTTTTCAAGAGAAGTAAAAAATCCCAATCTTTAAGTGTTGTCAATGAATTCTAAATTTCAAAAACTAGTATGCAGGCCAGGTAGTATATATCTGCTGGCTAAATATGGCACAGATGCTGCATGTTGGTATTCTCTATGCATTAAAGCTTTTCAATCTTTATTGCACATATGTATTTCCTAGAGCTCTTTTTATTTTTTTTATTTTTTAAATTTTATTTATTTATTCATGAGAGACACAGAGAAAGAAGCAGAGACATAGGCAGAGGGAGAAGCAGGCTCCCTGTGGGGAGCCCGATGCGGGACTCGATCCCAAGACCCCAAGATCACGACCTGAGCTGAAGGCAGATACTCAATCACTGAGCCACCCAGGCGGCCCCCTTGAGCTCTCTTTTAAACATGGATCCTGTATAAGAGGTATGGGGTGGGCTTGAGATTTGTAATTTCTAACAAGTTCCTGGTGGATGCCTAGGCTGCCGCTCCATGAACTACATACCGAGTAGCAAAGCTTAGAACAGAACTACTCTGTGTATGGGGTGTGGACCGGCAGCAATAGCACCACCAGGGAGCTGGTTGACATGAATATTCCTGGATTCAACCCTCGAAATACCGAATCCAAATTTCTGGGATAGGGGCTTGGGAATCTGTGCTCTAATGTATGACTCTTATGTATGCTTGATTTTGAGATCAGTGGTTCCCCATCTTGGTGTGTGCTGAGATCACTTGTAGAATTTTTAAAATACTGATGCGTGGAGACTCTTGTAATTGCTCTGGAATAGAGAGCTGGGCTCCAGGGATTTTTTTTTTTAACTTCTCAACTGGTTCTAATATGCAGCAAAGGTTGAAGACCACTGTCTTGGAAACTCACATCTGATTCTTCTGTGTTTTTGTCCAGATTGGAGAAATGGGAATATATTTTTTGAAAAGAAGAAGTGATTTTAACTAAAGCCTGGGAATGGCATTTGCATAGACCTGACACCCACTGTGCCTGCACAGAAGCCCCTATGCCCAGGAGTAAAATGCCAAGAGGCTGTGTGGGTTGGGACCCCAGCGCTATCTTGGGTCCCAAAAAGCCAACACATTTCTTTCCCCGGCACTTCACCATTCTTTCCACAGCCAAGACCCTACCGGGAAATGAAGCCACTATCACATTTGGCCACTTGGAGGATGATAACCAGCCAATGCCTGGAGCGGCCAATGGCCAAAGTAACTGATCCACAAATAGCCCATCTGCTCGGGCATAGAGGGCTGGATTTAGTGCTTTGCCTGGTTGTGTAGTTATAATGCAGGCCACTCTGTTTTCTGGTTTTATAAGTTAATTCATGACCAGTTAAATGTCCAAAATAGCAATATTAATTACAGCGGAATACGGCCATCTGACTTCCCCTTCTGAGTGATGTTTGAACAACTCTGGTCTGGACTGTGGTCTCTAAAGCTTAGTTGAACAAGAAAACGGGACTAGTTCAAGGCTTCAGAACACAGAGAAAAGAGTCAATATCAGATTCCCAGAGGAGGATGGGTTTGTTTCCTGTAGAAGAGTGTGGAATAGAGCAACAGAATCATTAAGTCCACCAAGCATGCAAAGAGAAGGAATGGGGGCTAAAGCAGATAATCAGCAGTGGAGAGAAAGCAAAACAAAGCAAGTGGGCTCTGGAGGCAGAATTTGGAAAGCATCCCAGAGGACCATAGGATGCAGGTGGATGCAGACGTCCATGGGATGCCTATGGCTCAATTGATGAAGTGGAAAGGAGATACTGAGGGCAATAAAGCCTGTTTGGACAACATGTCTCGTTACTTCCTTCCACATTTGTCAACAAATATTTATTGAGGCCCTACTTTGCAGAGGCCAGGCAGTGAGTGGAGTTGGATGGATGTTCTCCAATGTCATTGATAAGTAATTTTAACTCAAATAAGCATGTTCTAGAGGTTCATTCATACATTTTGCAAATATTTGTTGAAGTACTGGGTTGAACACTAGGCAGCAAAGAAAGTCATTGCTATACGGTGACTTCCTTCATGGAGACCACATGCTGATAGTGGAGGCAGATTGTAAACAAACCAAAGAATAATACCAATAAGTCCACTTAAGATCTGTGAAACAAAACTCTAAGGCACTAACAGGAAAACGTCCCTTAAAGAAAAATTTTTTCAAGAGTGTGGAACAGTTCCCCAGAAGAAGTGACATTTGAGTTGATGTCTGAAGGGAGAATAGAGTTAAGTAAGCCTGAGCTACTGTGAGTCCCTGGCAAAGGGCACAGCACAGGCAAAGGCCTGGAGGCAGGGAGGAACTTGATGTTTTAAGGGCTGGAAAGGAGGTTGGTGTGACTGGGACACAGTGAACAAGGAGAGGGAATCAGCTCTTGTCAATCCTAGTGTGTGATTCAAGGGATTTGGAGATGTTACTTTGGTGGTGGTGGTGGGGGGGACTTGGAGTTTTCTCCAAGGGGAACAGCATACCATTGAAAGGCTTTAAGCAATCCGATTGGGTAATGGATGAGGCTGGACAAATTCTTCAGGTTGTCAGAACAGTAATGACGCCCCAGCCACTCCTGATAAAAGGAGTTTTGCCCAAACCTGAATTCCCACCTGATCAGGAGTTCTCAAGATTTCCAGGTGATGGAAGCTATTTGCCAGCAGTGCCCCTGGCTGGCAATGAAATTCTGATTTCTTAGCATCTGATCCCTACATGTTTATAGGGCTCATGTACCTTCTGATCCTCCTACTCAGGAGATACTGCCAGGATCATGCTCTTGGCTTGACTGCAGTGTAGCTAGCCTCGTGTTTTCATGGGATTGCCCATGCTACTGTGTGGAGAATGGATTGGAAGTTCTAGAGTAAATGCGTGTCAATGTGCTCTCTCTGTGTATTTGTGTGCTCTCTTAGTGTGCTCTCTTTGTATATATATTTGTCTACTAGAATGATTGGAAAGGGAGAGTAAGACTTTCAACTGCTAGTAGGGACCAGACAACCCTATACCTCTTTTTCTAGAAGAGGTTAGTAACCCACACGGTCAAGATGGAAAAGTGAGAAGCAAACCATTGACCACTCCTTCACGTGCTTTACAAGGCTGTTCATGAGCTACCTGTCTCTAATCCGCCTCATCACAACCCCCACATACCCAGAGCACTCTCTTCTCCGTGTCTGGAACATAGCAGGTTCACCCTCACGTCAGGAAATCTGCACCTGTAGTCTTCTCTTGAAAGTCTCTTTCTCTTGCAACCTGTTATCATCTTTCCCCTCTCCTTACTCAAATCTCTGCCAAATATCACCTCCTCTGAGAAGACTTCCCTTGTTGTCCTTCTCATATCAGCCTGTTTTATCTACTTCATAGCTCTTACTGCTGTTTGAGATGAGTTGGGAGTGTGTAAGTGATTATTTGTTCCACTGTTTTCCTCCACCCTGGTGAAATGTGAACTCCAAGAAGGCAGGGCCTTTGGTACCTAGAATGAGTAGCAATATGGTAGCTGTTCAGTAACTGCTTGAAGGGATAAATAAAGACTTAGATGTATGGAAGTGGTCAGAAAACAAAAACCAGGTCTAAAGGAAACAGTTGTCACTGAAAATTAATAAAGAAGAGGAAGGAGAGAACAGAACAAAGCAAAAGTAGCAAGCATCTTCTGGAAAACAGAGCCTGGAACACTTTCCAAAGGTATCAGGACCAGCAAAGGAAATCCCGAGGGTGTCAAACTGGCTCGAGCCTGACCTCATCTGCTATAAATGGGATAAAAGAACCTACCTTGCAGGGTACTTGAAGGGATTAAATGAGTTAATATGCATCATTTGCTTAGAACAGTCTTGGCACAGAATCAGAGTACTACACAAATATTTATTGAACAAAAACAAAACATTTTGATGTTTTCCTTTTCTTTGCATGAAACATGCTGTCCTCTGTAGACTAGATCCTTGTTTGCCCTACAAACCCCTTCTCTCTCAACATCATGGGTGCCGTGGGAGTCCGCTGGCCCAGAAAGGTGGCATCGGCCATTGTGCTGAATCAACAGAGCAGACAGGCTTAGTGAAGGCAGGAGAGCTGACCTCCAGCTGTGGAAAACGGGGTAGGGTCAGCCTCACCTGACCACCAGGAATAGTGACTTGGAAGTTGTGACTTGTCCAGGCTGTGTGTATCATCTTCAGAGAGGGAAGCTGTAAGGTTGGTGAGCCCCAAACTCACACACTCTCCACATTTGGCTCCTGGTTCATCCAATGCTGCTGATTCCAATGCACATTTCCCACTGGACTGAAGTCTTGTCCCAGAGCCCTTAGAAGCTGGACCTAACTCTTCAGTACTTGACTTTAACCTCTGTTCCCAGGTGTAGGAAAAGGCTACCTGCCTTGTCCCGGACACGTAATCCAGCTTTGCAGTCTTGCAACCTACTTGAATCTTGTCTTACTTTCCAGCTCAGGAATCTAGACAAGTGGGAAGAAGCTGAGGATTTACAGACTGAAATTCAAAACAACGAGTATTGTTACCATATCTATCCCAGGCTCTCATGGACTCTGGAACCAGCCTTGGTTTAAATTCTAGCTCTACCACATTCTAGCTAAGAGAATGTGGGCACCTCCCTATATCTCGGTTTTTCTACCTGAGTAAGCTGGGGATAGTAATAGTTCCTAACCCAGAGGGTTGTTGTTAAGTCAGTACACATAAAGTCCTTAAAATATAACCTGGCATGTAGTAAGTTATATAAATATCGACAATTGCTTAATGTACATTATCTCATTTAATCATCATGAATCAAAGGTGGTAAATATTACCCCCATTTTACAAAGGAAGATACCCAGGCTCAGAAAGATTAAATAACATTCCCAAGGGCCATGTCATCAAGCTGCCCCAACCCACACCACTGCTGTGCCTCCCTTCCCTGCTCCTGGAGATTGGACCCTTGAATCCCAAGGCCATTCTACACAAAAATCTAGTTCACTGTAGGCACTGAACTTGCTGAATTGAATTTTAGACTCCTTCCCATGTTGCCTCCTGCACCCTCTTTCCATCTACCTGGCATTCCCAATAGAGCCTTGTAATACCAGGTCACAGCAGCATTAAACCCAACAGGAAGCCAAGCAGGACTGTTTTGGTGCCCAGATCAAGGTAGGTCATCTATTCCAGGCCTTGGCATCAGCAGGAAGCATAGAGGACAAAATCCAAAGTCCCTGTTTTCTTGGTGCTTAGCCTCTATGGAGAGATACAGATAAACAAGTGAATATGTAATTTAGCAGATACTAGTAAGTATTATAAAGAAAGATAAAGCCATGTAAAAGAGAGAGAGCAGCATAAAACTCTTCAATTTCCCTTAAGTCCTTGCTCGCTGTCTTAAAGCAACCATCTTTTGTGACCTGCCACCTGACATGCGTGGTCTTTCCAAGTGACCAAGAATTTCAGAGCAGACAAGAGAGTAACACTTAAAAGATCAACTCCATGGAACAGATGGCTTAGTTATTTCATGCCAATTAAATCAACCATTCAGCTGTCTGATCCATTGCTCACTGATCAAGCTGCAAAGAGCCTCTTGCACTGGTGCAGTTATCTGATTTAATGTAAAAGACGCTAATGAGGACAGACACAAGGGTCATGCAGACAATCGAGCAAATATTGAGATAAAGAAATTACACAGTGGCATCGTAGGGAAGGCAAAGGAATAAATGGAAATTGTGGGATGCGTGATAGAGCTCGAAAAGCCTTATGTAATTAGGATGACGTTGGGGGGAATGTGTGACAATGCTAATTATCCAATCCACTGAGACAAATGTTATTGTAATATTGTACTCACTTTGTGCCAGACCCTATGCTAAACACTGGAAAATAAACCAAGGAAATTCAAAGGTTCACAAAATGCTATCCCTGCCTCACAGGAACTCATAGTAGAGCTAGAGGCAGACTCAGAAACAAAAAGCTGTAATATAAAGTTTAGTGATAAATGGATGGCAGTGTGGTCCTGGGTGAGTTGAGATCCATGTTTATTTTCTTCAAGTCTTGAAGAAAAGGTAAGAAATTGAATGGTAATGAGCTAGCTGGATGTGGTACTTCCTAAAACCACTTGGGCAGTGACATCACATGTGATATAATTTAATACCAGACATGCAGACACGCTAGCGTAACAGATGCTGGACCATTGTGTGATTGTACACTGGGGGCCATCCAGAAGGCCACATACTTACACAGATAAGACAGAATCGGCTCAGAAGTGGACGGTGGTCCTGGGAAGGGCTAAACCCAAGGATAGACATGAGGATTTGAGACAGAGAGGAGAGGTGAAATTTTCTCTCTTCTTTCTGAGATTATTAACAAATTTAGGCCAATCATTGAGCTATGGAAAAGCCAGAAGCTCTTCTAATGGTGAGCACAAGCTTCTTTCTCCTCAGGAAGGAGGAAAGGGGTGAGTCAGAGTTCCTGAGGAGAGATCTAGCATGTGTGAGAGAGGCCAGTCATTCACTGGGTTACATGTATGACAATCCCTTCCTATACCTCAAAGCTCCAGGAAAGCCTCCTTAAAAGCAACAACCTATCACAATGTGTCCTGGCATGAAGATAGGCAAACAGATTGGTGGAGTAGAATAGAGAGCCCAGAAAAGGCTCACGTGTGTGTGCAGGGTTCAGTATATTATAAAAGCAGCATCTTCAAAATGGTAAAGAAGAATGAGTTATTCGACAAATAGTATTTAGCCCTTTGGAAAGAAAAAATTAGATACCTACTTTTTCCCAAACCCAAAAGGTATATTCTAGATGAATTGATAAACTAAATTAAATACCCTGGGCAAAGCTATCCTTTCCAAATGGACAGGGGAAAGACTTTCCCAGACAAACAAAAGCTGAGGGAGTTCATTACCACTAGACCTGCCTTACAAATAAAATGCTAGAAAGAGAGAGAGCTCTTTAAGCTGAAATGAAAGGACCACTAATTAATTACATTAAAACATATGGGGGATCCCTGGGTGGCTCAGCGGTTTAGCGCCTGCCTTTGGCCCAGGGCACGATCCTGTAGTCCCGGGATCAAGTCCTGCGTCGGGCTCCCAGCATGGAGCCTGCTTCTCCCTCCGCCTGTGTCTCTGCCTCTCTCTTTCTCTCTGTGTCTATCATAAATAAATAAATAAATAAATAAATCTTTAAAAATAAAAATAAAAAAATAAAACATATGAAAACACGTGCCAGAGGTGTTAGCTCATGCCACGGTGGTAACCATCTTGTGATATCCAAGTACATGAAATCAATATGATGCACACCTGTCCTAGCTATGTCAATCATATCTCAATAAAGCTGGGAAAAAATAACAAAGGATTGATACTCAAACGAATCAAGATTTTTCAAAAATCAGTAAGACACAAACGCTAACACTTCGTAGAAAATTGGGCAGACAACATAGACAATGTACAAAAAGAACCCCAAGTGGAAAGACATTTAATCTTACTGGTAATCAAGAAAATGGAAAATAAAACAACAATGAAGTTTCATGGTTTTTTTTCCCCCCTCCAGTGGAAGAGGAAAGGTGAGGCAATCGTAAGTGCATGTTGAAGAGCCTTTCCACACACTGCTGGTAGAAGATCGATTTGGCAAAACTTTTCTAGAAAGAATTTCAAGAGTGTATTTTTTCCTTTAAGAAATGCATCTGACCCTCTATCAATAAACCTGGATAGATATCTAGAGAAATGCATGAACATGAAGTGTCACGTATCAGTAGAGATGAATGAGATCCACACCAGTGCGGAACCATTAAATACACCATGGAACATCAATGCAGTAGAATGCCATCCAGCTATTAAGCAAACCAAGTAGATTTAGATGTGTCTATCTGGGAGTATCTTCTACACATATTGTTAACAGAAAAAGTAAGTCACAGTAATGTCCTGTGTACGGTAAGATGCTATTTTTTTTTTTTTTTTTGCTATTTTTGTTAAAAGAAAAAATGTCACACAAATCCAAAGGTCAACTATAGGTTTGAAAGAATACACAAACACTCATGTATGGATACATAGCTACAGATTTAGAGGTAGACTGTGTAGACACAGATACGGCCATAGCTGGAGCTATGGATACACGTAATATATGGTTAATTTTGTGTGTCAACTTGACTGGGCTAAGGGATGCTTGCCGAGCTGGTCAAACATGTGTGGGTGTGTCTATGAGGGTGTTTCTGGAAGACATTACACTTGAATCAGTAGATTGAGTAAGACAGATCTCTCCTCACCAGAGTGGGTGGGTTTCACCCCATCCATTGAGCCTCTGAGTAGAACAAACAGGCAGACAAAGGATGAGTTTGCTCTGTGCTGGAGCTGGGACATGCACATTCTCCTGCCCTCAGACTTCGGCTCCCCTGGTTCTCGGGCTGTGTGCAGAAATTACACCCCCACACACACTGGTTTCCCTGAGCCCCCCGCTTGCAGGTAACAGTCCATGTTACTTCTCAGCCTTTTTAATTGTGTAAACCACTCCATTGTAATAAATCTGTCTCTGTGTGTCTTTAGACATCCTATTTCTGTTTCTCTGGAGAACCCTCACTGATACAGGCTCCGTGGCGTGAATAGGCAGGTGGGATCGGGGATAGTCTCACTCTGAACGTGAAAGCAAAGTCTCAAAGGGCCCCAGAATCCCCCCGCGGGGCCACACACTGTGATGACCAGAAACTGAGAGCCTAAAATCCATCCCATAGATGCCTTTCACACAGCATAACATCAAAACCCCACCCTCCCAGGGGGCACTCTACAGGAGGAATTGGAATGAGTTAGGTTGTCCGATGCCATGGGTGGTGGACCAGAGACTTGGGGAGAGAGATTGATTTTGAACACACACAAAAAAGATATTTCTTGCATCCTCAAGTTTTTAGGCTGAGATCTTTACCCACTGGCCTCAAAGTAATTTTTCCCTTACTTATCCTTGACCAACGTAGCTCACATGGGAAGTAAATTGGCCATAACCCCACACATCCCCATTGTTGTTCTTTTCTCGTCTCTCTGGCTGGCTCGTGTGGTGCCTATGGCAGAGTTCTAAAAATGTGTTTTCCTTTCCAGTGCAGGTTAGTTCACTTCAGTGTGTTTTGTGTCACCGAAAACCAAGGCTGACCCTGATCGATTTTCTCCCAAAGACTCGTCCTGAATGTTACGCAAGCTGTAGCTGATGTCCCTAGAGTGCCAGCCTTCCCCCCAGTTATTCTCAGGGTTGCCCCCTGTCTGTTCAAGGCCATACCTGAGTTCCAGGTGAGTAGTGGGAGCAGCACTCTGACTTAGCCTGCCCATCAGGTGCAATGGGCTCTAACTTCTCAGGTTACAGGTTGCAAATGAAATCAATTTGTGTGACCACAACTTGTTCACCCAGTTGACTTTATGCTCTACTTTGTCCCCGTACTTTTTTTAAAAAACATTTTATTTATATATTCATGAGAGACATACACAGAGAGGCAGAGACACAGGCAGAGGGAGAAGCAGGCTCCCTGCAGGAGCCTGATGTGGGACTCGATCTCAGGACCCCAGGATCACGACCTGAGCCAAAGGCAGAAACTCAACCACTGAGCCACCCAGGTGCCCCAGTCCCTGTACTTTCACCGTAGGGCTCTCTCCTCCTTGCCCCTGGTGCCAACACTTTCCCAGATAGCATCCTCAGACCCTTTACATAGTCACAACATTGGATTACACTGCTGCCCACAAGAGAATCAGCCACATAGCCCAGTACACTCCTGTGCCCCAACATCTAAGGTCCCAGTAGGCCTTGCCCTGAAGCCCGTCCTATCTTAAATATTCACCTGCTTGGAAAGCAGTTTTAAGCACAAGTTTAGTGAGCAGTCCTATGGTTTGAGGTCCTCTTCCTTTAACTCTTTTTTGACTGGTCTTTGTTTTAATATGAATTTGGGAGGAAAAATGCATGGCCTGCATTAGAAATGACAAATACCCACCATTTGCTTCAACATGGGTGGAACTGGAGGGTATTATGCTGAGTGAAATAAGTCAACCGGAGAAGGACAAACATTATATGGTCTCATCCATTTGGGGAATATAAATAATAGTGAAAGGGAATAGAAGGGAAGGGAGAAGAAATGGGTAGGAAATATCAGAAAGGGGGACAGAACATGAAGACTCCTAACTCTGGGAAATGAACGGGGGGTGGTGGAAAGGGAGGAGGGCGGCGGGTGGGGGTGGGTGGGTGACGGGCACTGAGGGGGGCACTTGACGGGATGAGCACTGGGTGTTATTCTGTATGTTGGCAAATTGAACACCAATAAAAAAATAAATTTATTATTAAAAAATAAATAAATAAAAATGCATGGCCTGGATTGAAAAATAAAAGCAAATCTCTCCATTCTTTGTTCAAAATTTAATTTCTCCCAAGCCATGGTTATGGTGGCAGTCAAGGGAAGGGGTTCCTGTGGAGTTACTTCCTGAAATTCCTCCTGAAGTTGAGGTTTCTCTGGACCCAAAGGGAAGGCTCAGAGCACTAGCTCTGTGAGGTCTTTTAGACTAACAGGGCAGGAACTCTTGGGATTTTATTTGCACATCAGCCTCAGAGGGCCCCTCCAAGCTCCATTCTCCCCCAAGGAAGTAAACCCAATGTATTCAGCAGCAGACTTGACAGGATATACTGGCCTGAATTACTGTGAACAAATTACCCGGGGCTGTTGTACACTCCATCATCTATCCACGCCATCCTCGGGAACTCGGTTTTGTGTTTGGGAGATAGTGAGGGCATGACTTTGCATAACAAAGGCAGAGCAGGGTGCAGCATGCTGTTCTTAGCCACTAACTTCAGTGAATCATTCATTAGCAGGGTTGGTGCATAGGAGAGTGAGAAACACGGAACCTGATTAGAAGGAGAATTTATCACCCTGCCTAGAAGAGTAAACAAAACAGAGGAGCTGTCCATCACAGCGGGGCCTGGCACCACCTTGGCAGCCAACATCTGCTCCACTGGCTGAGTGTTCACCTCGGAAAGGGAAGAACAAGCTGATGGCTTCTGGAAAAACCTTGGGTCTTGCTGGGTCTGGGGCCAGAGGGCGATTTCCCAAACGGAGTGGGAGTGTCTAGTACCCCATAGGTTCCAGGGCAACAAGGTTGTCTTTGAGACAATGGGTGTGTTGGGTTGAATTCATGACCTATCAAATGTTCCTCTGCCATCCCAGTGATGTCCTGCCTCATGGGAGGGTTATATCTCCTCTTCCTGTTGACATCAGGCTTTGTCACATGACTCACTTAGGCCAGTGAAATGTAAGCTCTGAAAGACTGTGTGGTTTACCATGTTTCTTTTCCCTGTGCCATGAGAGCT
This sequence comes from Vulpes vulpes, assembly GCF_048418805.1. Taxonomy (NCBI): domain Eukaryota; kingdom Metazoa; phylum Chordata; class Mammalia; order Carnivora; family Canidae; genus Vulpes; species Vulpes vulpes. Next base: position 95,431,365 of record NC_132782.1, read on the forward strand.
GGAGTGACCCCACCAGAGGCTGCTCTATTAATCTGACTCCTAAATAAAGACATAGTATTGCAGAAGTGCAGCTGAGCAATGATGGACATATCACGAGAGTAGGAAATAAACATTTGTTGTTATAAGTCACTGAGATTTGGTATCATTTATTATTGTAGTTTCCTCCAGCCCAGCCTGACTGAAAACATATCTATCAATTCCCCTCCCACACACACACACATCCATTTTGTGTTTCATTCTGTTATAAATGGTACCAAAGTGGGGCTGCTGGTGGCACAGTGTTTTGTAAGTTTTGGTGAAACAGATTCTTCCAGTTTTTTACATCTAGACCCTAGTAATTAGTCCACATGGCTAGATAGGGACAAAACCTGGCGATCACCATCATGCTGGATCCCAAGCAATCCTTAATGCTCATCACTATGCCTAGGTACTGGATCACGTCGATCACAGTTGGCATTTTCCCAGTGATTGAATCACTTTCTGGGGAACTTCTCAGTCTCTCATAAATAGTTTTCTGAAACTTAGCTTAACTGGGTCACTGACCACTACAGCTACATGTGAATCTTCAATAGAAGTGATATGCCCAAGGTCTAACAGCTTGCATGGAGTTATTAGTAAACTGAAATAGTACTCCACTCAGGAAGACCATCCCTAACTAAATTTTATATTACATATTTATCAACACTTTGTTCCTGCAGCTGTATGTTTTAACTTTTTTCATTTAATGCCTTAATCTATCTGGGATTTACTTGGTGCACCAATATTCATTAGGAATTGAAGCTTTGTTTACAAATAGTTAACCATTTGCCTCCAAGTAATTGTTGAATAATCTGTCATCTTGTTACTCATTTAAAATGCTAACATCCTTTTGTGATAAATACTAATTTGTACTTAAATCTATTTCTAAGCTTTCTGTTCTGTTAAAAAAGAATCTGTGGGTCTCTATACACACAATGCTGTTTCAATAGCGTATGCCTCCATCATATATTTTAATACCTAAATTATATCACATTGCATTTCTTTTTCAAGATATTGTTGGCTATAGTCCTAAGTCTTCCTACAAATGAGCTTTTGAATTATTTTGTCAATCCCCCAGGCTCTAAAAACTATTTTGGTATTTGTATCGGGATAGCCTTAAACCTTAGATTAATTTCAGGAAATCAGGTAGAAATCTTTTTGAAATTCCATCTTTCTATCCAAGAATGTGGTATGTCTCTTCATTATTTGAGTCCATTTATTTTGGTCTTTCTTTATGTCCTCCAGTCAAGCTGATATTTTTCTTTATAAGATTTCTACTCATTTGTTAAATTTATTTCTAGACATTTTATTTTTAGGTCATCATAGGAATGGCACTGCTTAATTTTCTCATTATTTTTGGAGATATATAGGAAGGTCTTTTTTTAAAAAAAGATTTATTTATTTATTCATGAGATACACACATACAGAGAGAGAGAGAGAGGCAGAGACAAAGGCAGAGGGAGAAGCAGGCTCTTTGCAGGAGCCTGATGCCGGACCTGATCCTGGATCCCTAACCACGACCTGAACCAAAGGTAGCTGCCCAACCTCTGAGCCACCCAGGTGTCCCAGAAAGGTCTTTTTTAAAAAAAATATTTGTCTTGTGTTTGGCCACATTATTGAACTTTCATATTGATCCTAATATTTTTAAGTTGACTTTCATGGGGTTTTAAGGTAGACTTACTTCTTATTTAAAAATAACAACTTTGCCTCCACCTTTCCAAATGTGTACTGATAATTTCCATTTTCTTGTTCTATTATGTTGGCAAGAAGTTCTAGAACAATGCACACTATGTTTTTCTGTGTCTGAAATCCTTTGTTTTAAACACATTGTAAAATTTTAAAAATACATTGTAAATATAAATTCCATTGGGAAAAAAAAGTGATCATGGAGCTAGAGAGTTTTAGATTTACAACATTTTTTTGGTCCTCCAGGGATGTAAAGAATAGTGCTTTGAGTGTATTTTTGTTATTATAAGCAAAAATGCCAAATCAAAAGTGACAAAACCAGACCTAAACACTTCCTTATATGTTCTTCATTCTACATACTCAGCTATTTCTTGGGCTCCTCTATCATCCTTGACCTTGAGTTTGAAGTTTTGATTGATGTCCAACAACCAAGCATAAACAGAATAATGCCACTTATAAAGCACAGTCAACCTCTAAAGCAAAGCAAGTGTGTGTGTCTGGTCTATAGAATAGCTTTTATCCCTGTGAGTTTGTAGAAAATTGAGATTTTGTTATAACTCAAGTGGACCATGTGGTAAAAACTACGTTCCCTAATTAATTAGTCATGTATGTCTAATTCCTATTTTGAAAACTCATTCTGTTGTGAAAATGCCTGTAATAGTGATAATTGCTGCCATTCTTGTAGTCCCCTACTGCAGTGGGATACCCTCTACTATCTGACTCAGTACTATTAAGTACAGTCTCAGGAACATCTGTTTTAAAATGTGAATGACTAACAGCTTTAGGCACTGGCTCTCCTTTCTTCTCTCTAAGAGCTAAAAACAAAAACCAAAACCCTGAAGGTGAATATTTACAAGAAAGAGAGAGACAACACGCTAGCTGACAAAAAAATCTGTAATGCCCCAAATCTGGGGACAATTTAATGCAGGTATAGAGTCAATGGACCTGAATTAACAAAACATAAGACCTACTTGAATTTCTGTTCCTGTTAATTTATGAAAGCAAGAACACCAAAAAAAGGTAAAGTGACTTTTTTTTTTTTTTTATCATCCCAGCATCTCCTCTGGCTCAGAGACAGGTGGCTGTAATGATCAGACAACTGATCATCCACCCTTTAAGGACTACCCAACATATTTCTACATTCGGAAAGAGTGGGCAAATCTGAGAGGAGAATTGAAGTGGGTTGAATTTATGGAGGTGTTCCCTTCATAAGAAAAGCTCCAGGGTGAAGAAAGTAATAATCTAGTAACAATAGCAATCATTGCTTTTTGGATAAAATTTCAGTTCAGAGATGTATGGACCCTCGTAGAGGAGATAGTAGGAAGTGGTTCATGCGGAGGGAGCTGAACAGAAACTAAGGATTTGGCAGGAGCAGCTCTGTACTCTGACTTTAGGCGGGGGCTTGGGAAGATCTCATAAGCTCCTATCCACCATGATCTCCCTCCTGGACCTTTGCAATGGCTCCCTAATCGTCTCCTTGTTGCTGCCCTTGCCTGCCTCCCATATCTTTCACACAGCAGCCACTGAGATTCCTCTAAAAAGTTATCAGATTATGTCACTTCTCTGCTCAAAATTCTACAGTTGGCCCCCATCTTGCTTAGCTATAAAATTCAATCTCCTGGGGCACTTGAGTGGCTCAGTTGGTTAAGCATCCAACTCATGATTTTGGCTTAGGTCATGATCTCATGGGTCAAGATTGAGTCCTACATTGGGCTCTGCAATCAGTAGAGAGCCTGCTTGGGATTCTCTCCCTCTGCCCCTCCCCCTCTTTAAAATAAACAGATAAATCTTTAAAAATAAAATAAAATATGGCTACCTGGTTGGTGCAGTCAGTTGAGCATCTGACTCTTGGTTTTGGCTCGGGTCATGATCTGAGGGTCATGGGATCAAGCCCCAGGTCAGGCTATGTGCTCAGCAGAGTCTGCTTGAGTATGTCTCTTCCTCTCCCTCTGCCCTTGCCCTCTCTCTCAAATAAATAAATAAATCTTTTTTAAAAAGAAATAAATCCAATCTCCTTACATTGTTTCACAGCCCTCATGGTCTAACCTCTACCTAAGTGTGTGTCTGAGTTCCTATCCTAAGCCCTCTCCCCTCACTCACTGCTTCAGCCACACTGGTCTCTTGCTCTCCTACAAATGCCCCAACAAGCACATTTCTAGTTTAAGTCATTTGTACTTACAGTTCCTTCTTCCCCAAGATATCTGCTTGGATTGTTTCTTTCCTCAATTCATGTGGGTTCCTGTGCAAAGAAGAGCTCTTTGTTCCCTCCTCCACTCTCTGTTCTTTTAGTCCACTTTGTATTTCTTGCGTAGCACTTATCACACAGGATAAATCATATTTGTTATTGCCCTCAGTCTCTTTTGTTTGCAGATATATCTGCAGAGTCTAGAACATTATTTGGCATGGAGTAGGTACTCAATAAATATTTGTTGGATGGATGAATGGATGGGATTTAGATCCTATTTACAAGAGTAAATAGGGGGGGAAAAGCTTCTATGTGTATTTTTAAAAATTAATTAATCAACTAATTAATTAATTTGAGGGAAAGAGAGCATGAGCAGGGGGGAGGGGCAGAAGGAGAAGGAGAAGCAGACTCCCTGCCGAGCAGAGAGCTCAGTGTGGGGCTTAATCCCAGGACCCCAGAATCATGACCTGAGCTGAAGGCAGACACAGCTGACTGAGCGCCCCACACAACCCTATGTGGTATTTTTATGAACTTCTGAGCCTGGACAGATGTCTTCTTTTTTAAGAATGAGGAAAGGAAAGGGAACATGAGGGATGCATAAAAAAATACCCTCCAACCCAATTACCTGTCTTTGGAGGTAACCATTTTTATATAAACTTTACACTCCTAGAATTCTTTCTTTATCCTTTTTTTTAAATTTTTTATTTATTTATGATAGTCACACAGAGAGAGAGAGAGAGAGAGAGAGAGGCAGAGACATAGGCAGAGAGAGAAGCAGGCTCCATGCACCGGGACCCTGATGTGGGATTCGATCCCGGGTCTCCAGGATCGCACCCTGGGCCAAAGGCAGGCGCTAAACCGCTGCGCCACCCAGGGATCCCCCTTTCTTTATCCTTAAGTGAAGTAAGAAGATAGTTCAGAGTTCATTTTGTTCTGTAAAATCTGCCCATAATTAGCTGAACCCTGTACACTGGTTGGTTTGGTTCTTCCTTCAGTTCAGGAGTGCTGCATTCAATTTTGTCTTATTATTATATTACATTTATTCGCTTCTTTATCTCCCAACAACTAATGCTTTATATCATGAGTCTCTATTCTCTCTCCTCTAGACATAAGCTGTAAAATTCTCTCTGATTGTTTTCACTGCCTTTTCTTGGATTCTGCATTCTAGAGCTTCCCAAGTTTATGAGTCACATACCACTGATTTAGTTTTCTAATGCAACTTAAAATTCTGCATTATTGGTTTCCTTATAGCTTCCTTTTATCTCATGCTACAACTTTTCATCATAGACTCCTGTGATATCCTATTTTTCTATTTTGACTTCACAGAGAGTAGAAAATACATGCTATCTAAAACACACTTCTATTTTCTCCTAAAATACCTTCTTTTGAATCTATATTCCCCTCCCCCCCTTTTTAAAGAGAAAGGGAAAGGGGACATAGGGACAGAGGGAGAGGGAGAGAGAGAGAGAATCTTAAGTAGGCTCCATGCCCACCATGGAGCTCAATGCAGAGCTTGATCCCATGACCCTGAGATCATGACCTGAGCCAAAATTACATAACTGACTGAGCCACCCAGTACCCCTATATTTTCTTTCCTTTTTTATGTTGAAATATCTTTCCATGGGACTCAAGTTGTTTCTTTATATTATTTTTTAGCCTTGAATTAAGATATTTTTTGCCTAATATTTGTGAAAGATAGTGTGAGGGATCTCCATAAGTTCTTTACTGTCCATCTGGATGTTTGTAGAGCATAGATTTTTTTTCATTATTGGTTATGGAGCTAAGGGATTCTATGAACTGGATTAGATTGGATAGGAATCCAGGTGCTATAGGAGCTCTCTGCCTTCTTTCTTCTTTGTATTTGGTATAGCTACTGAGCTAGGCACCAATTATCTTTATTTTATATTCTGTGAAACTCGACCTCTGCTTCAAGTAGATACTGTGGCTCTACTGACCTTCCCAGTGATACTGTCCACTCAATCAGGAGAAATCATACCATGTCATGGAAGAGGCTTGTTTTCCAGCTTCCTGTTGGATGTTACCACTTTTGACCATGGAAGCAGCTGCTTCTCGACTGATGAATGAAATTCATGTGTAGTACTTCCCCTACATATCATGACTTATCCTTCCCCCTCAACATCACCTCTCCACATTTCAAGAGCAGCATGGTGTTCTTCTAAATTTCCACATCTCTTGTGGCCTTCTCTGCCTTCCTATATTAGTCAGGTTCCCTAGAGAAACAGAACCAATAGGATAGAGAGAGATATAAGAGGAGATTTATTATGGGAATTGGCTCACACAATTATGAAGGCTGAGAAGCTCCAGGATACACCATCTGCAAGCTGGAGAACCGAGAAAGCTGGTAGTATAATTCAGTCAGAGTCCTATGGCCTGAGAAGGGGGGTCAGCTGGTGTAAGTCCAAGGGTCTGAAAGCCTGAGAACCAAGAACTCAGATGACCATGGGCAGGAGAAGACGGATGTCCCAGGTCAAGAAGAGAGAGAAAGAATTCACCCTTCCTCTGCTTTTTTGGCATATTTGGACCCTCAACAGATTGAATGATGCCCACCCACATTGGTAAGGGCTGATCTTCTCTATTCAGTCTACTGATTCAAATGTTAATTTCCTCTAGAGACACCATCACAGACACACCCAGAAATAATGTTTTTCCAGCATCTAGGCATCACTAAACTCAGTCAAGTTGACACATAAAATTAACCACCACACTTACTTTTTTATTTTTTTTTCACCACACTTACTTTAATGTGATCCTATTTCTCTAACTCTAGGAGAAATACCCTAAAGTTTGTAGCATAGGCATGCCATCATCCCTACTTGCCCTTATAGAGATGTCTTTGTATACTTGTTGGGTCATTTTAGGCAAGATCTTGGAAATCCAGAGAAGAGAGGAGAAGAGTTAGACCACTCTGTTTGGATCTCCACAATCCCATGCCTGTGACTTAGCAGAAAATGAACAAATCTTTGTTGGATGCACAGATAGGTGAATATAGAAGATCCAAGACATTGGGTGATTTTCCTGAGTCCTCACAGATCCTATGGGATCTGTGATTCTGATCCCTTTCATAAGGTTCTTGTTCAGATTCTATTCATGCTTCAAAGCCTGGATTAAATACCTCTTTTTTCTGTAAAGCTTTTTCTGTTCCCTAAGTCTAAAGTAGTTTCTCCCACACTGGGCTCCCAAAGTACTTTTCTCTGTCTCTCTCTCACAACTTTGATCTCTGTGTTATAGTTATTTATGGACCTGTCTTATTTTACCTATACCTTCAACAAGATAAAAAACTTTTTCGATGAAGTAGACATTAATGCCCTCTGGCATCTGTATAGGGATTAAGATGAAAAAAGGAGAGGTAAGTTTGAATCAAGTCAGCTCATGGTAAAAGCAGGCAATTGGCCCTCAGGCCAGAGTTTGTCAACCCTTATCCTACATCCTGGACTTCTCCACTAGGAAAATGGAAAGTAGGGAGGATTTTCAGCTCTGCTTTGGCAGACCAGCTGACCACTGTGAGAGGAGGAAAGGTCTGTCTCTTCTACAATCAACCAGTACTACATCTGTATTTCAGGAACAGCTTTCTTCAACCAATAGCAGAGACAAGTCTGTTGAAAGTCTAGGGGCAACATTGAGAAGAAAGTTTGCACACCCACTCTGATGTTATCAAATGTTGGAGGCGAAGTGACCTAATTTCTCAATAAGTCAGTATGGAAACATCTTGTAAAACAATCTTTAAAAATTTCAATAGCAAGCACCACTCTATGGAATATTTAAAGAGGTCCCATCTGTGATTTTTTCCCCTAGCAAACGTAGGTTCCAGCTCAGGCAGCTGTTTGCAGAGTCTTATGGCAGCTAACTCTGCAAACTGACCTACTTCTTCCAAAGTCAGCTTTGCAAATTGCGTGGTTCGAACAAGCCCTGTGTGTGACAGGTTTCTTTTTCAGATACCGCAACCTGGCTACTCTTTCATTATTGCCAACTTTGAGATTCTCCTTGATAGTTTCCCAGGTTTTATAGAAGCTCTCAAGGAAAAAAGAGGCAATCAATAGAAAAATAGTCACATCCTGAAAACGAGTGAGGTTTTTCTGGGTTCCCATCACATCCTCCCAGGTTATGTCCTCTTTTAGGGCCAGATGCACATCTCATTCATTCATCTCGGTGTCATCCACAGATCCTAGGATGAAGTCATGCATAGAATAGCTGCCCAATAAATACCTAAATATTTGTGTGGTGAATACATATACATATAAGTGGGGGGTGAAAACGAATAAGGAGGAGGACAAACAAGGAATGCATGTGCTGGAGAGGATATTTTCCTTTGCTTGTTTCTCTGGTAGATCATTTCATTCACTCATTGATAAATATTTATTGATCACCTTCTCTGTTGTAGGTACTCCTATAGTTATGGGACATTCCCAACTGCCATCAGATGCAGATAGTCTGTTGGGTCCACACTGGCAATAATTTCATGAAAGCCTTATGTGGGACTTGATTGTTAAGCTAGAGGTGAATATTTAAATTCTGAATATGATTCTTTCTCATATCCCTGCCTTTATCACTAATAAAAATCACAGATGTTTTCATATCATTTTATTGTTGTTGCAGGTGTATAAACATATTATTTATGCTCTTCTTCGCTTTGAAATTAAGGTAGTTAGCAGACCCACTGTTGGATATTTTTTATTTAATGTGTTAATTAAAAGCACATATATTACCATATTACAGATTTGGGTTTCTTTTTGTATCTTGATAACTATATTTCAATATAGTTCCTCTTATATTTTTTATTTTATGCCTTTAAAAACATTATTTTGAGAAGGAGTTTACAGGTTCCATGGGGCCCACAGCACAAAAAACGATTAAGAATTTCTGCTTTAGGATCATATAACATTTTTGCTGTAAGAATCTCAAAGCACAGAACATGAAAGGACCCGTTAATCTTCACTAGCTCTGTATGGAATAGAGAATGGTTAATAATTATTCCTATTAGCTTCTTTTCCAGTTTTATTGAAGTATAACTGACAAATTAAAAAAAAATATATATATATATATTGGGCGCCTGGGTGTCTCAGTCAGCTAAGTGCCTGCCTTCAGCTCAGGTCATGATCTCGGGGTCCTGGAATGGAGCCCTGCTTCACATAGGGCTACCGGCTCAGTCGGGGAGTCTGCTTCTCCCTCTCTCTTTGCCCCTCCTCATCATTTATGTTTTCTCTCTTCTCTCTCAAATAAATATATAAAATCTTTAAATATTTATATATAAGATGTACAACTTGATGTGTTCATATAAGTATAAATTGCGAAATAATTGCCCAATCAAGCTAAATAACATATCCATCACCTTTCATGGTTGTCTTTTTCTTTTCTTTTTTTTTCTGTGTGTGTATGTGGTGAGAACACTTAAGATCTACCCTCTTAGCAAATTTCAAGTATACAACACAGTATTGTTAGTCACGTCACTGTACATTAAATAGAAAGATGTTGGTCAAAGGGTACATAGTTTCAGTTATGCCAGATGGATACGTTCTGGAGTTCTATTCCTATACATTTTGAGTGTCTTTTGAGATCTTTGAAATCCTGAATGATGATCATTAGGAACCAGAATGGATACACCACCACCAATATGTAGTATAGTCCCAGTTCCTCCACCCACTCCCTCCACCAAAGACAAATTGTTTCTTGATACAACCCTGGACAGGTTGGTGGAGCTTTCCCAGCTTTTTTTCCTGATAATGGCCAACAGTTACTTACCAAGCACTTACTAGGTTCCAGTGAGGTGTAAACAACTTACATATTTAGTGCATTTAATCTCCATAAAAGAATGATAAAGAAGTTGCTAACAATATCTCTGTTTTAAAGATGGAGAAACTGAGAGGCACAGAGAAGATAGGAAGGTCCTGGTCCCATGGTTGGAAACCCCATGAAGACTGGTTCCAAAGGCCATGCACTTCTGTTATGCTGATTTGCCTGGGTCAGATACATAATTCCAGCCCTTGATTTGGAGCAGGGACACAGGATCCTCACTCCCATCACAGTCCAGCATTCCACCCCCATTTCCTATAGGAAGGTATCACTCCAGTCCCTTCCAAGGTGCATGGCATGGCTTCCACTTAATACTGTGGGCTTCCTCTGTACTTTTGGTCCATGGAAGTCTTTTGGAAAGGCATTAGAGAGGGAAAGATTCTTGTTATTGCTGTTGTTTTTTGCTTATTGGTTGTACATCTATGTATTTTTATATTTTCAAAGCACTGTGTTGCTCATTTCTATGTGTTTGGCTTAGAGGGTAGAGATCTCTGATGCACTCACTCTACCATCTTGCTCAGAATCTTCAATCCATTTTGATTCTGTTGCTGGAAAGACATTTCTGTTGCCAGAAACATCAGTTGCCAGAATGATTTTTCTAAGAAATGGATTGAATGGCTCCCCAATTCCTACAGAATGAAGTACAAATTCTTTGACATGGCAAACAAACTTGGCTGCATCCAAACATTCCATGTCAATGATGGACCATTCCCTTCCCTCAGCCCATGTTCCAATCACCGCAGATTATTTGCTTTCTTCTCACAATTGCCTTATCATTTAATACCATGAGTTAATACTCAAGGCCCAGTTAAAAAATCATTTTCTCTCTGTAGCTTTCCTTGAGGTAGATTAATTACCCTTCATCTATATTTCCAAGCACTTTAAGCAATGGTCTATTATAGCATTTAATCACACTGTACCCGAGATTAAGTGTCTTTCTTCCCTACCTGACTTTGAGTCCCTCTAAAATGTGGTGATCTATTCTTTACCTGTAGAGTTTCCTGACCTAGTATATGGTGTGTGCTCAAATATGTGTAATTTGTTGGATTACAAGTGAAACTAATCCCTCACTCCTTCTGAAAGCTTATTTCTGGTATATTTTCCATGTCATTCCCTTGGAGAAGCCGATCAAAATCCCTAGAGAACTAGAGTCTAGAATTTGAATATAGAGTGAATTAACTTAGGTTTAATCCATTCAATCACATATTCTCAGTTTAGGAAGACACACGAAGAGTTATGTAGTCCAATCATTCATCCATCATACTGATACTCTCTGCAACTTCCCCACCTACTAATCACTTAGAATTTAACTTCTATCTGGCCTGTTCCCCCCATGCACACAATGTGGCAACAGCTGGCCTTTTTCCTGGTGCTGTACCTCTGCTCACTCTCTGCAAAGTCTGAAAACAATGGGAAAAGATTCAGAGTTCAGTGTTTCTCAGATGCCTTCCAGCCTCCAGCCAGTGTCCTCCCAAACCAGCTCATGATGATGGAGTTCTGCAAGATCCCTTTTATTTATTTTCTACTGTAATTTTAGAAAGGAGAGTTGACTGGTTTTTCTTGTGCCCATTCACTTTGACTCCCTTTATACTCTACCTAGGAGAAATTCCTTGACTATCTTGCCCATGGATGGCATTCTCCCCTAGATCTGCTGCTAGTGCAGATTTTTCTCCTCTTTTTATATTCCTTTAACAGTGTCGGTAAAGACCTGGAAAAGGAGGCTGAGTATAAGACTAAAATGCTTGGTTGGGTAGGGTAGTGAGGACAGACACCCTCTTCTACCCACAACCTCATTCTTTCTCAGAAGAGAGAAATGCTACTGATATATGATTAAAGTCAAGGACACGGACTGGGTCATGTTTTCTAATGAGCAGAGGTCATACACATTGAAGGTCATACATGAGTTTATGGTTCTCTCTCCTTTCTTATGCTTCTGTGAGGCTGAAGCAGCAAGAAGCTTACTCTGGACATGGCTGAAGTTCTCCAACACAGTTCACTTTCTTCTTCTAGCTTAAGCATGTTTCTGCATTTTCTTTATTTTATTATATTTGAGAGAGAGAGTGAGAGAGAGCGAGAGAGAGAGCATGAGCAGGGGGAGACACAGAGGGAGAAGCAGACTCCCGCTGAGCAGGGAGCCCGATGTAGGACTCAATCCCAAGACCCTGAGATCATGATCTGAGCCAAAGGTGGATGCTTAGCCAACTGAGCCACCCAGGTGTCCTATGTTTGTGCATTTTTCATTTTATTGGTCAGATTATAAACTTCAAGATATGAATTTGAAGCTTTATAGGAGCAAGAGAAACCCTGTAGGCAACAATATTGGCCATATATCATAACCCAGCTTGCTGGAAAGATGTACTGAAAAAAATAATTTACTTATTTGACAGAGAGAGAGAGGGAAGGAGCACAAACAGGGGGAGCAGCGGGCAGAGGGAGAGGGAGAGGGAGAAGCAGGCTGAGCAAGGAGCCTGATGCAGGGCGCCCCACCTGATGGTAAGATTTTAATGGTATTTCATTCCATTGGCCCCTGGCTCCTGGCCCCTGATCCCTGTCCCTGTCCCAGAAGAACCCACCAGACAGCCCATCCTGCCTGTATCAGGCCAAGGCAGATACTGCAGCTCTGAAGGGAAGCTTCCACTTTGAGCAGACTCAGCATGAAAGGCCCTGATGAAATGTAGCTTCTTCTTCTCTATTCAGTGGGGATTCTTCAGTGCCTACTGGCCTTCTAAAGTCCCATAGATGAAGGGGTCAAGGAGAAAAATCATGAAGCCTTTCAGAAAAAAAGCAGAAAATAGGAATTAGCTTTAGGGATGGAGAGACCTTCATGGCAGGACTTGACACACTCAGAATAATGCTATTCTTTCCTACAAAGAAGAAATGGTGTTGGCTTCAAATTCCTCTTTCTCTAGCATGTCTGTTTTGGAAACCAAGGGAAGTGAGGGTGTTGTGCCCAGCACAAAAACAGACATCTGCCACTCATGGTCACACATCATCAATTCAGCCAAATAACTTCATTCTCCAAATGCATAACACCTCTTGCATTTGGACAGCTGTCACCAAACAGACATGGACTCAGGGGTCTTTCGCAGACAAATCCTTCTTCAGCAGAGCTGGGTGGGGAAAGAGGTGAGCCTGTGTGGAGGGCTGAGGTTTTCAGCCAGGGGGAGTTCACTGACTGCACGTGTTCCCCTCTGTCTTTCCTTGTTTATGTTGGTTCCCTGGGCATATAAGAGACAGGAAATGATTGTGCTGGAAAGGAGGCAGCTGTGATATTGTGGAAAAAAGATCTAAGTGCCAGAGATAAAATGGTGAGTGTAAACAGACCTGAAACCAACAGCGTAGTCTAAGTTTATTCTTGTGGAGTCCCACAGACGTTTGAAAAGGAATCTCCAAATTGAAATGGATGCGCACACTTGGTTCTCACGGTCCAAGTTCCCTTATAAAAACCCTCAAAGCAAAATCTCTGAAAAGAGATCAGATTAAGCCCCTAATCTATAAAATTACTGGTAAAAGCCAGAGACAGAGTCTAACAAAATGATGCTTATGCATCCATGGTTCCCCTTGCCACAAACCTCATGTTGTTGAGCACCAGCTCTGCCCTCAGAAGTGGTGGGATTCAGCACGAACCACAGCATCCCTGACTTTAAATTTCCTCGTGTGTTCATTGGGGGTAATAAAACCTATGTGATAAACCTTAGATGCACCAGACACTTAAAGGATTATAAACACATAGTGGTGTTTATTCAAGCGCATCCCAAGAGAAACTGAGGAATTATAAATTCTACCCTTTATGGCTTGTTCCATTGAGAGAGTTTAATACCATAGCGTATGTGGGGATTTTCCCTTCCTGGGGGCAGGATACAGATAAGAACGTGAAAAATAAAAATAAAGCATCAAGTAATAAGAAGAAGACACTTCCCCAGAAACTGCACATGCTTGTCTGCTGTCTGACCATTTGCCCAAGGCCAAGGCCACGCTAGGGACGATGGTAGTGGGTGGCAGGTCGGAGGATGGAGTACACAGTGGCCTGTTGTGTGGGGACTGGCCTCTCCAGCAAGAGGAAGCCTCCCTCCTGGCCATGGAAAAAAGAAAACTGTATCATCAGAAACTACTGGTCTCCTCTGTGCCCCTGTCTTCTGTTTCCTCTCTCTCTGGCCTGCGTATGGAACTTGCTATTCCAACTCCACTGACTTAAACCTATTTCTGCCCTTTGTGGAGTTCAGAGTCAGGCATGCAAAAGTCAGCTTTCTCGATGAGTTCTCTTCTAGTCTGGGGACTAAGAAATACCAATGCCAGTTTGCAGATGAAGAAACTGAGACTCAAAGGAAACATTACTCATTGACGCCACAGAGTCAAGGGGGAAAAACCAGGTGTCTTTGCGGCAGCCTGGTAGAGGCTTTGGGGGATTCATAGGGCCTTCTCTCATCCCCACTTAAATAGTGATTGTGGTTGGCTATGGTGATCTGGCCCCACGCTGAACCTGAGCTGGACTCTTCAATAATTCTCCATTTGTCCTCATGAAGAGTAGCGGCAGGGAGTCAGAAAGCACAATTATGAATGTCCCCTTACAGATGAAAATTAGCGAAGCTTAAGGAATGAGGCTTCTTTGCCTCTTCCAGTTTCTGGTGGCTCTAGGTATTCCTCAGATTGTGAATGCGTAACACTAGCCCTTACTTTTGCTTCCTCATGGTCTTTGCCTCTGTGTCTGCATCATCCCCTCTTCTGCCTTTATTTATTTATTTATTCAAGATTCTATTTATCTGTTTGTTTATTTATTTTAGGGAGCGAGCATGTGCATGGGAGGGGCAGAGGGACAGGGAGAGAATCTCAAGTAGACTCCATTCCGAGCGTGGAGCCCGACATGGGACTCAATCACACGAACCTAAGATCATGACCTGAGCTGAAATCTAGAGTTGGACACTTAAAGGACTGAGCCACCCAGACAACCCCCGTCTCTAACAGAGATATTTGTCATGGGATTTAGGTCCCAAATGGGTAATCTGGAATGACCTCATCTCAAGATCTTTAAGTTAATTATATTTGCCACTTGTGGAGTAGGAAAAGACTCTTTTCCTAAATAAAGCAACATTCACAGGCTTGGATATCAGGACTTGGACATATCTTTTGAGGGAGGAGTCATTATTCAACCTACTATATGTGCCAAACACAGTTTAATGTAGCATGAGGTTTATTTTTTTTTAAGATTTTATTTATTTATTCATGAGAGACAGAGAGAGAGAGAGAGAGAGAGAGAGAGAGGTAGAGACACAGGCAGAGGGAGAAGCAGGCTCCATGTGAAGAGCTCAATGTGGAACTTGATCCCAGGATCCCAGGATCCCAGGATCACGCCCGAGTGGAAGGCAGATGATCCACCACTGAGCTGCCCGGCTGTCCCAATTTTTTTTGTAAGTAGGCTCCAGATTTCAACACAGGGCTTGAAATCAAGACCCTAAGATCAAGACCTGAGCAGAGATCAAGAGTTGGACGCTTAATGAATTGAGGCCCCCAGGCACCCCTGTGAGGTTAAATTAAAAGACCTATAAATCATTGCTACTTAACATAAAATTCTCACAATCTAATGTGGAAATAAAACTTTCATATAAATAATCATATATTTTTTCTTAAATATAAAAACTTTGGAAAACTTTTGAATTAATTCTAAGTACACATGAGCTCTCAATCTACGGAACCAGCACATTGGAGCTATTATCTCCATTCTATAAATGAGAGGCATGATAACCAAAGAGGTGATGTGCTCATCTTGGGTCTTTCCTTCAGTCTAGTATGGTGGTTAAAGGTACTCTGAGTCTCAATCTCGCACAACAGGGAGGTAGATTTGCCTCCCTCCAAAATATTTGCAAGGATGAAATTACATTAATGAATGTAAATCCATTAGCACAAGATCTAGTACACAGTCGGTTCTCAAAAAAGGAAGTTTAAAAAAAATTTTTAAAGAACCTAGTCATGATAAATGGTGGAGATAGTATTCAAACTCAACTATGCTTGGTCCCAAACCCATGTTCTTTTTATTATACTATAAAATATGGAACAGAAAAGCTAGAGCTTTTCTCTGCACAGAATGCTTCCTCCAAATCCTTAATCCTTTTGTGGCTTGTGGCAGCTGCTTCTGCTCCCTCTTCCTCTTTCTCCTTTCAATAAAATCTTTATTGAGCTGTAATTCACATGCCACCCAATTTACCTATTTAAAATATACAGTTCAGGAATGCCTGGGTGGGTCAGTGGTTGAGTGTCTGCCCTTGGCTCAGGGCGTGATCCCGGGTGCAGGGATCGAGTTCCACATCAGGCTCCCTGCAAGGAGCGTGCTTCTCTCTCTGCCTGTGTCTCTGCCTCTCTCTCTCTCATGAATGGATGGGTAAATCTTTAAAAAAATAAAGATAATAAAAATAATAAAATATACAGTTCAACAGTTGTTAATATATTCAGAGAGTCATGTGACCCCCACCACACTCTTAGAACATATTTATCCCTTCCTCCCAAAAAAACTCTGGACCCATTAGCAGTCACACACCACCCCCTCCTTGCTCCATCTCCTTCTATCCCCCAGGCAACTGCTGATCTACTTTCTGCCTCAGCAGATTCCCCTCTTTGGGACATTTTGCATAAATGGTGTCATGCAATATGTGTCTTTTTGTGAGTATCTTCTTATGTGTTTGCAAGTTTCATCCATATTGTAGCCTTCCATTACTTTTTATTGCCAACTAACATTCCACTGTGTGGGTATACACATTGAGTTTATCTGTTCATCAGTTTATGAACACCTGGGTTGTTTCCATTTTTTAACTTACTGTGAGTAATACGGCTATGAACATCCACATACAAATTTTTGTGTGGTCCTATGTTTTCGTTTCCCTTGAGCTTACACACACAAGTGGAACTTCTGGATCATACAGTAACTCTATATTTAACTTTTTGGGAAATGCCAGACTGTTTCATTCATGATATTGTCTTATATTCTTTTTTAAATAGATTTTCTTTAAAGATTTTATTTATTTATTCATAAAAGACACACAGAGAGAGACATAGGCAGAGGGAGAAGCAGGCTCCCTGCAGGGAGCCCGATGTGGGACTCGATCCCAGGACCTTGGGATCATGACCTGAGCAGAAGGCAGAGGCTCAAGAACCACGCAGGTGCCTCTCATTTTACATTCTTGCCAAGAGTGTATGAGGACTCCAGTTTCACCACATTCTTATCTACTTATCATCTGTCTTTTATTATAGCCATCTTAGTGGGTGCAAAGTGTTTTTTTTTTTTTTTAAGATTTTTATTTCATTTACAGAGCAAGAGAGAGAGAGACAGAGACACAGGCAGAGGGAGAAGCAGGCTCCAGGCTCCATACAGGGAACCCAACGCGGGACTCGATCCCGGGTCTCCAAGATCAGGCCCTGTGCCGCAGGCGGTGCTAAACCGCTGCACCACCGGGGCTGCCCCTGCAAAGTGGTTCTAATTGTGGTTTTGAACTGGGTCCAAATCATGGCTAGTGATGTTGTACAACTTTTCCTGTGCTTATTGATCATGTGTATATTTTCTTTGGAGAAATATTTATTCATGTCCTTGCCCATTTTTCTTAAAAAAAGGTAGAGGGGGGTGTTATTTGTCTTTTTTTATTGCATGACTTCCACAGCAGTGAACAGTTTTCAGGATTTTTTTTTTAATTAAACGATTTTATTTATTACTTTATTTGAGAGAGAGAGCAAGTGCACAAGTAGGGGGAGTGGCAGGGAGAGAGTAAGAAGCAGACTCCCCACTGAGCAGGGAGCCCACGTGGGCCTTGATCCCAGAACCCTGAGATCATAACTTGAGCTGAAGGTAGAGGCTTGACTGACTGAGCCACCCATTCAATCCAAGTCTTCAGTTTAATTCCAATTTACCTATTTTTTCTCTTATTGCTTGTTCTGACTTCTTGGGACTCAGGTCACCATCTATTATCTTCCTCACAGCTTTAATGCTTACAGAAATTTTATTTATTTATTGGAATGCCTTCTTATTTTCTGTCTCCACTAAACTGTAAGCACTCTGAGGGCAAAAGCTTGTCTGTTATGTTTACTATTCCTTCCTCGGTGTCTGAAAAAAAAAAGTCTTCTACACAGAGTAGACACTTGATAAATATTTTACATGACTGAATATAAGATTCTTTATACTGTTCTAAGAAAAACAAAAACAAAAGCTAGGACTGCAAGGGACCACATGTTAGCCACGAGAATCCTGTAGGATGGATGAGGTGGCTTATTTATTCCCTCCCCGAAAGTCAGGTTTAGAAGCCATCCCTGCAGCTTGCATCCATTCTCAACCTGGAGCCACTGTGCTGGGCATTCTGGGAAAGTGAAGGCTCTTGCTCAAAGGTTGCCCGGGGCAGGGTATGGGCTGCTGGTATGGAAATGAGGCTGCTCTGAGTTAGGTGACATCTGCTCACTGAAAGCAGCCAAAGGCATCAGCAGTCTCAGATAGCTTTATTCCAGGGACTGACAGCCATTGCGTGTCCCCAAAGAGCTCTAACTTGGATACGGTCAGTGGCAAACCCAATAGTTGCTCAACTCCACAAGCTAATTGATCGTTGTTTGGCCATTAGCATCGCTTACCTCCTACATCACGTTCCAGGCTCAATCCTTTCCCGGCTCATGGCCATCATTCATGGGGTTTGCTTTCAGACGGTTTCTTTTCCTGGTTAACTTTGTCAAAAGAATGTACTTGGCCCATTTCATTCAAAAAGGAGGGCTTATAAATGGCTCGTTTTATCTTCTCCAAATCCCAGGTCTGAAGTCTCCTCTTACTGTAACAATTTAGAGACTCCTGGAAGGGTTTTATGTCAGAGAATAAAGTTATGGATGTAATTTTACTGGGAAGAGTGATGTTGCCAAAATGTCAGCCCCTGACTCATCCAGGTATGGTCATTGGGGCCCTTCATTTCTCAACTCAGTTGATTCCAGTCCCTTAACCCAAACTCAGGAGGGCCCTCTCCTGGAGGTCCACTAGGAACCTCAGCTTTATCAGCTGGCTGGGAGAAAGATCTGGAAAAGACTGCAACTGGTGGACCTGGAAGAAATCACCAGGTTTATCTAAGGCCCAGTCTCAAAGATTAGGTCTGTCATCTTTTCCTGTCTCGTATTACAGTTCCATACCAGAGCTGGAGCCCTCAACCCAGTGGCCTCCAACAAGCTCTAAATCCTAATCATCTTTAGGCCAGAACTTCTTCCTTACCTTCGGTCCTTGCCCACTGGAATTACCTGGGGAGTTCTTCAAAAGTGCTAATGCCCAAGACTGATGCCAGACCCATTAGGTCATAATCTCCGGGTGTGGAGACTGGCCTCTGAAATTTCAAAAGCTCCGTTGATGATTCCAATGTGCAGCCAGAGCGGAGGACTCATGTTCAGCCCCAGATGATGGCAGTGGATATTAGAAGGCCCTGATCTCTAGAAACTCCATCACCAGCACCTGCCTGACTTGGAGCGTTAGCCAATAGGCTGGCCCAAGTCTGAGTGTGTCACTTTCTTGTGGATTTCATGGTAGCACTTTAGCCTTCCACTACACCTGATACTAGTTTCCTTCTCTTCCTTGTTGACCCGGGGTTTTTAAAAAGATTTATTTATCTTTATTTTAGAGAGTGCAGGGAGAGGCAGAGGGAGAGAGAGAGACAGGCAGAGAAGCAGATTCCTTGCTGAGCGTGGAGCCAAACATAGGGTTCCATCCCAGGATCCCGAGAGTATGACTAGAGTTGAAACCAAGAGTCAAAGGCTCAACCGACTGAGCTACCCAAGCGTCCCTGTTTGTAAGGAGCTAAGTGTGTCTGAGGGCTCCAGACAGTTAGGCGAGGGCTGAGTCTATGGCATTAAGTAGGATTGCTGGGAGGACTACTACATGACCAATCAAGTTGAGGACGTGGTCTCTTGAATGAAATAAACATTGAGTTTTGCCCTATATGCCAGAAGTGCTGCCTTTCAGACTCTGTGGGCATTGAGAAAACTCTCAACTGGAACTCTGAATCTGATGCCTGGTATCCGATTGCCAGCAACTTACAGCAAAACAATTTTCAGTACTGGCTTATTGCATGGGGTCGTTCAGAAAGTTGGTGTCAGTTCCATCCCATTTCAGTCTCTTTCAGATAGAAAGAAATATATTGGTTATACTAAAGATACAGAGACTACAGAGTCAAAGGGTCATTAGGTCATTAGGCAGTGCGGGAGGCCTTCCTGGTATGACTCTTTCAACCCTGGCTCCTGGAGGGATCTGGAAAGGCTGGGTAAACAAGCTACTTAGGCCATGGTAGCAAGAGGTCCAGTCGCCAGAATATTTAAAAGTCTAACAGGTTGTGGTTATAGAATAGGGAGATCTGTTCATCATGGCTGAAGAGTAGCAAGAGTAACCAGGGCTTTCTGGATTCTGGGTTTGAGCATGAGGCTAAAGGTGGATCTAGAGCACGAAGTAGGGTCACTGGGAAGGGGATGGCCAGTCAAGCCAGAAGCCCAGTCTCTTGAATAGAATATACATTGAGTAGAGCTCCATATTATGACAGTGCTGCTTTCAGCACTTTGTGGGCATCCAGGGATGTCCTGGACTCTGAGTCCAGTGAGTGGTGTGTGATTGCCAGTGACAGACCCTGGGGAGGAGCAGTGATGGAGGAGTCAGCTGGAGGCTCAGCTATTGTAGTGGCTCTATTTTCTGAGACTGAACTCATCCCCATCCCCACTGGTCCGGGGGTGGAGACTATTAATAAACTCTGTGCCCCTGAGGAAGTCTGCTCTGGAACTGGGGCAGGTTCAACCAGTATGTGGGAGGTCTCTAAGATACCAAATTTGGAATTTCAGGAAGGGCGGGAGTGAAGCTGGCCAGAGATGGGGAGTCAGAGACAGCCAGCTCCTTCTCAGTGTGTGGGGGGTTAACCTTCTTGTCCCTCTCCTCCTGTTCTTTCCCTGTTCCCCACAGTATTCAAATTCCAGCCCACAGCTAGACTCCACAGGGGTGAGAGCACTCTTTAAAGGCAAAAGTAAAGACCTCATTAAATCGAGGAATCCAGAGAATAGAATGAATAGAAATGAAACACTTTCAGCTACCCTCAGGAGGTCCCAGCAGAATAGTACTTCTCCGAGGAAAGCATTAGCACCGAGGTAATTCCTTAATGGACTACATCTCTACGGTGGCTCCAGAGGCCCAGCGACATGGATGGGGGTTGGGGGAGTCCACATCCCAGGCTTCTCTGCCCCTGTGATTCAGCTTCAGACACGCGTGGTCCCAGAGCTACAGGTAATGGAACACAGACTGGGCTGGGGGAGGCCGGAGAATTTGGCTTCAAATCTACCTTCCAACCTCTCACTTGCTCTCCCAGAGAGTTGTGTGGGGTCGTTACAACAAGCCTGGCTTTTCAGTCTGAGGTGTTGGAATTTAAGCAGGGAGAGTGAGGGATGATAAAAATGTACATAATTTTGGTTGTTTGGGTGATCTGGCAACCCTGGATGAAGGAAAACATCTCCTTGGGCCCAAAGGGCTCTCTCCATGTAAAGAAAATGAGCTCTTCATGTGACCCGGAGTCCAGGAGGTGGCCCTGAAGTTCTGAGCCACCTGGAACCCAGGCCCCTGAGAAAGGCAGCTGGGTGGGGTGGGAAGCAATGGGACTCAGACTCAGGGAACCTGGGTCTGAATCCTCACTTCAGTGCGCAGTTGCTGGATGATATGAATCCTTCAGCCTCCTTAGGGCTCAGTAGGTTTTGTTATTTGTGAGTTGAGGATAATTTGTAGCTAACTCATAGGGTAGCTTGTGAAGATGAAGTGTAATCAGACACATGAATGAGGTGGGCGGTTTACTCTCGTGAAGAGGGGATATCATCCTTTGCCTGTGGTATGCTAGGCTGTGCGGGAGACCTTCCTGGTAATGATGATAAGAACAGATGTTAAAGGAAAGATGGGCGCCTGAGTGGCCCAGTGGTTGAGCATCTGCCTTCAGCGCAGGTCATGATCCTGGTGTCCAGGGATGGAATTCTGCATCAAGCTCCCTGTAGGAAGCTTGCTTCTCCCTCTGCCTATGTCTCTGCCTCTCTCTGTGTGCCTTTCATGAATAAATAAATAAAATATTTCAAAAAAAAAAAAAGGAAAGACAACAGGCTCAAAATTGAGTCGTTGATGCTAAGCCCCGCGTCACCAAAAAGAGACTTAACTTACTTGCTGTTTTGGCTGTCGCAGAAATAGAATCTTAAACCAGCCAATCAGCACTCATCTGATCAGCATTCATTAGGTCATCTGCTTGACAAAATCCTGCCACACCCTCTAAGGACAGTGACCTCACAGTAATCAATCTGCTTTTTGCCTAGTACAACTCCCGGCCCCCTTTTGCCTGCAAAATCTCTTGCCTTGTAGGGCTTTTTGGAATTCTTTTTTGTCTGCCAGATTGCACGCTGCCGGACTCATGAATTGCTGAATAAAGCCAATAAGATCTTTCAAATTCACTCAGTTGAATTTTGTCCTCTAATGTAGATAACATTTATGAAGCATTTACTGTGTGCTAGGCACTAGGTTCTGACCTTGCATGCATGAGCATATTTAATTCTCTTAGTGATGCTGTAAGTGAAGTATCCTTCTTATGCTCATTTTACATGTGAGAAAATGAAGGCTCAGAAGAGATAAGCAATCTGCTCAAGACCACACACCTAGTAAGGGGCAGAGTTACCACCTGAACCCACTGTATGCCAAGGACTTCTATGCTACGTTGTCACCCAACTGAACTAAGAAACAAGTTGCCCCAAGCTTTCCCACGGCCATTTGGGGAAGAGAATAATGCCACAATTATAGGAGGAGTGGATGGTTTTGAAGACGGAATTATCCCTAAATTCTTGGTGTCCGTGAATGGTTCACCTAATGTTTGGCATACATACATGCTAAATGACATTTTTATTAAATGTATCTGTGATGGGTAGACGTTTGGGGTGGCCCCAGTGACCCCATCTCTTTGTGCTCCAGTGACCCCATCTCTTTGTGCCAGGCCTATGTAACCTCTCCCCCTGAGTGCAGGCTGGATCTGGTGACTTACTTTTCAAGAGCAGAATATAGCAAATGTGATGGGATGCCACTCTATCAGTTTTCTATCATTGCATGTATTAGCCTGTTCAGGCTGCATAACAATATACCACAGATGAGTGGCTTAAATAACATAAAGTTATTTTCTCACAGTCTGGAGCCTAGAAGTCCAAGATCAAAGTTCCAGATGATTTGGTTTCTGGTGAGAGGTCTCCTCCTGGCTGGCAGATGACCCCCTCCTCACTCTGATCTCATACGGCCTTTCCTTGGCAGGTGCACACAGAAAGAGCAAGGGAGCCCTCTGTGTCTCTTCTTTTAAGGACACTAATTCCATCAGATCAGGGACCCACTCTTATGACCTCACTTAACTTGAATTTCCTGCTTTTTTGACCCTATCTCCAAATAGATCACTTTAGGGGATAGGGCTTCAACATGTGGCTTTGGGGGTAGAGGGAGACACAATTCAGTTTATAATACTGCTTAACAAAGTACTAGAAAAACAGCAGCTCATAACAACATAAATGTATTATCTTACTCTTTCTGGGAGCCAAGAGTCTGGGTGTTTGTAGGTTAGCAGGGCTCTGCTCAAAGTGTCACAACTCTGAAATCAAGTTATTGGTCACAGTGAGTCCTTGTCTACAGATTTGGGAAAATCTACGTCCAAGTCCATTCTTGCTGTTGGCAACATGCAGTTCCTGGTGGTTGTAGAGTTGAGGTTCCTGTTCCCTTGTCGGCTGTCATCCACATGATGCTTTCAGCTGCTAGCGGCCACTCATATTCCTTTCCATGTGGCCCCTTCCATTTTCACATCAGTAATAGTGTGTCTAATCCTTCTCATGCTTTGTTTGAGTTTCTAACTCACTTCATCTCTAATCTTGAGACCCAAGTTCCTTAAGTATATATGTGGAAGTTAGCTTTCTCAAGGACTCACGTGGTTAGGTCAGTTCCACATGGATAACCTCCTCATCTTTAAGTCTACTAACTTGAGATCTTAATGACATTTGCAAAATCCTTTTGACCACATAATGTAACACAACCTTGGGAGTGATATCCCATCGTATTCACAGTCCTGGAATTATATAGGATGCATACATCAGGGGAACATCTTAGAAATCTATACACCACAGGCACTTCCAAGATTAGGTTACAAAACACCGCAACTTCTGTCTTGCTCACACTTTCTCTGCCCAGCTCTTTTCTCTTGTTCCAACGAAGTCGGTTGCCATGCTGTGGGCTGCCCTATGGAGAAACCGAGGCAGAAACCGAGGCAGAAACCGAGGGCAATCTTAGTTCGATAGCCGAGGAGGAACATATCCTGCCAGCAACCATGTGAGTGAGCTTGGAAGAGGATCCCCCTTCACTTGAACCTTGAGGTGCAAACCCTTGTCACACCTTCTGATTGTGGCTTTGTAAGAGACCCTCAGCCCAAGGACCCGACTAAGCCACATTCAGACTCTTGACCCACAGAAACTCTAAGATAATAAATGCTATTGTTTTAAGCCACGAAGTTTGGGGGTAATTTGTTACGCCTCTGTATATGATTAATACAACATCTCTTAAAAAAAACAATGTGATAACACTATCTGACCCACATGTGGGCTGTTTCTAAGAGGTTCAGTGAAGAAATAAGAGTGATATACTACTCAATAATATTTTATAGAACATGATCCATATGAGTTATGTATGGGGGTGCTTAGCTTACTATAATGGCTGGCAAGTGGTCCCCTCTTATCTACAGGGAGTACAATCTAAGACCATCCCCCATGGATGCCTGGAACTGTGGATGGTACCAAACCCAATATGTACCACATTTTTTCTATGCATACATACGATAAAGTTTAATTCATAAATTAGGTACAGTAAGAGATTAGCAATAGCTAAGAACAAAATAGAGCAATTATAACAATATATCGTAATAGAAGTTATGTGAATGCGGTCTCTCTCAAAATATCTCATTTGTCTTGTACTCACCCTTTGTCATCTCTTGTGGGGATGTGAGATAATAAAATGACCACGTGATGAGATGAAGTGAGGTGAGTGAGGTAGGTGTGGTGTTAGGCTACTATTGACCTTCTGACCATGAGTAAAGGGAGGATCATCGACATCCTGGCAGCAGTTGACCGCGGATAACTGAAACCATGGAAAGCAAAACCACACATTAAGGGGGGCAGGAAATTACCATACACAGGAGGGATTTGTGATGTAATGTGGGAGGGGTGCTCCTAGCAGAATTTCCCTGCTCGCTTGGTGTGCAGCCCTTTCTGTTTGCATAGGGCAGTGTGAATCTTTTCCCTGTCCCATGAGCTACCATAGGGCCACACAGAAAGCATTCAGCATTCTCTGGTCTTCAAATGGTGCAATTTACCAATAGTTAACAATCGGTGTCTTGGTGCCATCCGGCACCTTGCAGTTGCACCCAGCAGTAGCATCCTCGTGTTGGCAAGAAGTACACCATGAAGCACCTTTTGTGGGTAGAAAATAAAATGACCAGATTTGATGGAGTCACTGAAAGATAAGAGCACAGACCTCCAGCCCATTTCTGACATTTACAAGCCCTAGAGTGAGAGTAAAACTGGAGGCCCATATACCATGAGTAAATAGTTATAAAATAAAAATCTAAATCCAAGATGTTCTAGCCACCTTCCCCGATAAATATAACTTCTTAACAACTTAGAAGGCCGGGTCCTTATTCAAAAGCTCTCACACTGATTGAGTGTACAGGGGAGCATCCACTCAGCTGGGGGCCTGCTCTCAGTGCCGTCCTGCACCACAATGACTCATGGTAGAGCATGTGCCTGAACCCGTCCCCACACCCCCCCCAGTCAACCCTCAGGCCCAGAGGGGTGCGCACCAGCAGAGCCCACTTCTGAAAGACAGACCTAGGAAGATCCTGGAACAGGCCTTGAGAGTGGGCATGGGGACATCTGAACAGCAAACTGCAAGATTCTAGAGAGCTGAATATGGTGCAGGAGGATACTGGATCCTGGTTCATGTATTCCCTTGGCATCGTAGTTCTTGGAGCAATGTGTAGAGGACAGGGGTATGGCCAGAGGAGAACCAGAATGGGCTCCCTCTCACCTAGCTCAAGAGCCGCACTGTACCCATTTCCCGCATCTAGGAGGTTGGTTGGTCTTCATGATGGAGGGGAATGAAAGGGTCATGGAGCCAACGCTGCTGGGATTGCGGTTGGACTATGAGAGAAAGACACGTCGATGGGGTGTGTTTTCCAGGATGGGTGTGCCAGTAACAGAAGTGGGTAGCTCAGCCTAGGTTAGCAGTGCCCAGCAGGGAGTCACAATAGAAATAGGGACAAAGGGACTCCTGGGTGGCTCAGTGGTTGAGCGTCTGCCTTCCGCTTAGGTCGTGCACAGTCCCAGTGTCCCGGGATCAAGTCCTGCATGGGTCTCCCCTCGAGGAGCCTGTTCCTCTCTCTGCCTATGTCTCTGCCTCTCTGTGTGTCTGTCCCATGAGTAAACAAATAAAATCGAAGGAAAGAAGAAAGAAAGGAAAGAAAGGAAGAAAGGAAGGAAGAAGGAAAGGAAGGAAGGAAGGAAGGAAGGAAGGAAGGAAGGAAGAAAGGAAAGAAAGAAAGAAAGAAAGAAAGAAAGAAAGAAAGAAAGAAAGAAAGAAAAGGAGCTCCGAGTACAGAGCACCCCAATGTCCAGGTAGGGAGAAAGGTCTGACTCCAGATCTTCAGATAGGGGAGAAAGCTGGAAGGGGAGCCAAGTTCTCCTCCCAACCCAGGGACTGAGGCAGCCCAGTGAGATGGATGAGCTTGCTGATGCCGGGATGGCATTGCCAGGTGGAAACCAGACTATGGCAAAATGACGTGATACAGTGTTCAGTACCCTGTATTTTTCACTTCCAGGAACGGCATGTTGAATCACCCAGCTCACCTCCTCTAGAAACCTTCAAGATGCCAAGTGAAAGAACATTCTCCCCGGGAGTCACTTTCCAAATCCTTCTCAAGAAGAACCAGCTCCCTTCCCTGTCCTGCTTTCTAGATATATCCCTCAGATCTGGGAGGGCAGGAGGGTCCGCACAGCTGGGTTCAAATCCCACTTCCATCCTCGCTTCGTGGACTTCTTTCTGTATCTGTGTCCTCATCCTTAACCAGAGGAGACACTGGTGCCTACTTCATAGGGTTGTCAGAAGAATTTAGGAGATAATATGCATAAACTATTTGGTGCCTGGGTTATAGTAAGAGCTCAGCAAACACTGGCCATTATCACACTAGAGTTAGCAGGTCACACAAATTAGGTCTTCCACCTAAATTATGATCTTCTTTTTTTTTTTTTTAATTATGATCTTCTTAAGGCTAGTGGAACCATCTCTTATCTCCGGAATCTGTCACATTGCCTCATTAAAAAAAAAAAAGTCATTTAGGACCCATTCTATGCCAAACACTGTGCGAGGCCAATAACAGGCTGTGGCTAAGTATGGATTTGCTGAATCAAATAAAGAAGTCAAGAGATTGTGACATGTAATTAAGAATTCCCCGACTCTCCGTTAAGCCCCTGAAGTATCTGTAACTAATTTTGAACACTTCTTGCTTAAATGCTCATGATTTACCTCCCCTTTTGTAACCCTTTAGGGGAAAAGAAAAAAATCGTCCTTTGCTCTCAAACTAGCTGACATATTGGATGGATCTACAAGCCAAAATTCTGCCTGTACCCTTGGAAGCCTTCAGTTCCTCTGATCCCATGTGGGAAAACTGTTTGACAGTGATCTGCCATTTGGTTATTTTATTAGCAAAATATCTCAGATACAGCTTCCCAGTGGGTGTGAAACTATTCCCTTCTCAAGAGGCATTGGTGAATAGAAGCATATTTATAAAAGAGCCACAATACATATTCACCACGTAGCTTCCAACAGTGTTGCCTGTGTGGTGTTATCTCTACTGATTATTGATAAACCACAAACCTGAAGTGATTCCCCATTTCATTTATAAGCGTTAATGCAAATGGTTGAAAAGTAAAAGACAGAAGGAGAAAACAGTGCATTACGTTACCTGTTTCCTCCATTTGTTATTTTTTTTTTCAAGATTTTATTTATTCATGAGAGACAGAGAGAGAGAGACAGAAGCAGGGACACAGGCAGAGGGAGAAGCAGGCTCCACGCAGGGAGCCCGACATGGGACTCGATCCCGGGACCCCAGGATCATGCCCTGGGCCTAAGGCAGGCACTAAACCGTTGAGCCACCCAGGGATCGCCCTCCATTTGTTTTTTAAGTAGGCTCCACACCCAGTGTGGAGCCCAATGTGGGACCTGACCTCATAATCCTGAGTTTAAGACTTGAGCTGAGATCAGGAGTTGGATGCTCAACCAACTGAGTCACCCAGGCACCCCTCTGTCTCCTCCATCTGATGTGGTCAGAATGCCTCCTACCCCAGACTAGGTTGATTTCATCACTAGATCCCAAGTTCCTGGAATGGGGACGGTGCCATAAAGTAGGATCCTGATAAGCATTTTGTCACATGAATGAGTGAATGAGCATATAAATGAATGAACAAAACCTGCTTTGGACATTTTTACTATACATAGCTTCATTGCTAACACCTGATTCATAGTGATATGGAGCTCTCACTGACATCATTCCAATGGATTTTGAAAGCATGCTTTTTCAGGATCTGAATCCTAAATTTTCAAAATGCTAACCAGAGAGTAGCAACTTCTGTAGCTAGATGAGAGCACAACATATCTGTGCAGATATTGTGGAATATTAATTTCCTGTGGTCTGTTTGCAAGAGGTTCCTGCCTAAAAGCTTTGGGTGATACGGATACTGAACAGCACTCCCTTAACTTCTGCGACCGGTAGAGAGGCCCTCAGATGGCCTGGGCAGGGGTGGCATGGGGGTATTCTATGCAATAGTTCCCTGGTCATGTCTCCTATCAGGGATTCTCTATGCCTTTAATTTAGCTCTTCCTATCCTCCTCTACCTCTATAGCATAGTAAAGGACCTGAGATTAAATGAGAAAAATTAGAAGTAACAAAAAGCTGAAATCATCAGGTCTGCAAAGACGTATATTAAAATGTATTCTATAGATTTAAGTATAAGGTTGTCACCTGGGGAGGCATCTTCCTCACATCAGGAAGAAATAAAATCCTCAGAGAAAGAAATAAAATCAGTGAGTACCTGCAATGGCAAGGTGTTTGTCGGGCTAAAGCAGAAGGATGAAACTCAGAGGTAAATGGAAAAAAAGTCAGTGGAAGGTCAGGCTCTGGTTGTCCAGAGGATCACAGAGTGAGAGTGATGATATAACTCATAGTCCAGAAGCCATCGTTTCTGAGCTTCTACTCCCAGCTCGGAGAGACAAGAGCAGAAGTCTGTGTGGAGTACAGAAGAAAATGAGAAACAAAATCATCTTCAAGGGTAAGAGAGGAGACATCCAGATGGCCAACAGGTATGTGAAAAGGAGCTCAACATCACTCATCATCAGGGAAGTGTAAATCAAAAACCACAATGAGATATTACTTCACACCTGTCAGAATGGCCATCATCAAAAAGATAAGACGTAGCAAATACTGGCGAGGATGTGGAAAAAAGGGAACCCTGGTGCAATTGTTGGGGAGAATGTAAAATAGTGCAGCCATGATAGAAAACAATATGGAGGTTCCTCCAAAAAGTCAAAAATAGAAATACCACATAACCCAGCAATCCCACTTCGGGGGATATATCCAAAGGAGGTGGAAACAGGATCTCAAAAAGATACCTGCAGTCTCATGTTCACAGTAGCTCTCTTCACAGTAGCCAAGATATGGAATCAACCCAAATGTCTGTTAACTGATGAATGAGTAAAGACAATGTGGTGTTTGTAGACCATAGAATATTGTTCAGCCGTGAGAAAGAAGGAAATCCTGCCATTTGCAACAAGTTGGATGGACTTTGGGGGCATTATGCTAAATGAAATAAACCAGACAGAAAGACAAGTACTGTATGACATCACTTATATGTGGAATCTAAAACAATCAAACAAACAAAGCTAAAGTCAGAAACAGAAATTAGAAAAATGGTGGCCAGGAGCCAGGAGGTAGGGGGAATCAGAAGTCGGTAAAAGGGTACAAACTACCAGCTATAAGATGAATAAGGCCTGAGGATCTAATGTAAAGCACAGTGACTCTGGCTGATAACCCTGTGATTGTATAATTGGAATTTGCTCAGAGACTAGAACTTAAATGTTCTTACCATCCCCCCAAAAGATAAATATATAGAGTGATGGATGAGTAGATGGGAGAAATCCTCTCATAACGCATATGTATATTAGATCACCAGGATGGACACTTTAAATACTTGACAATTTTATATATCTATTATACCTCCATAAAGCTGAAATGCAAAAGAATTTAGAAAGTCAGAGATCATTTTAGGAGAATGGGAAATTTCCTGGGATTGGCATTATCCTTCATCTTTATGGTGATCCTACTGGTCTCCAGTGTTTGTCTTTGAGCTGGTTTCCTACTGTGAAGCAAGAGGAAAAAGTGAAGGTGGACCATTCCAGGTGTCTCTCCTTGAACTAGAAGCACCCAGGAACCAACCTGAACAGATATTTAAACAGGTTTTGAAAATATAGCCATTTAAACAGTGTGGTACATTGGTTCAACTAAACACAACAGCTTGGACTACACTCCATGACACATAAAAATTTAATATATGATAAAGAAGGGAAAAAATAAGACTACCAGACAGATTTTATTGGGATAGATAGTTAGCCATGGGAAAAGTCTCTTCAAGGTTATGCACAGAAACCAACTCCAGGCAGATCAAAGAGTTATTCTTTAATCAAAGGATAAACAAACTATATTTAAAAAATGAATATTAATCAAGCTTCTGGAGGGAAGAGTGTCTACATTAGGAAAGATTTAAAAAATCACAAAAGAAAAAAATGGGCAGATGTGATTACAAAAAAATTTAAATCTTCGATACATAAAAAAGCATAATCAAACTTGAAAAGAAGATGACAGAGCAACACATTTATAGCAAATATAATTAAAGGAACGATGTATTCATATATTTGAATTAAAGTAAATCTTTAAGAAAACCAAAGATGCCGAAGGATGAATGGCAAAAGGATATAAACAGACATGTCCCCAAGAGGAAATGCTACTGTTTAACAAACATGGAAGAATTTTTCAATATCGCTACTAATCAAAGCCATGCAAATAAAAACAATAACATTTCATGCCTTTCAAATTAGCTGGTCTTTTAAAATGATAATAGGCATATTAACACAAGTGCAGCAAAATGAGTCCTTTCTAACATTGCAGATCAGAGTGTAAATTGGCACAGGCTTTTTAAGAGAGTAATTTGTAAATGCGTACTGAATGCCTTAAAATGGTCCCTCTGCTTTGATCCAGTAATTACACATTGGAGTGTGCAGTTTAATGAAGTAGCCTCAAACACCGATGGTGGGCCGGGGCGTAGGAGGGGGGTAGTTTATACAACAGGATGATCATCACCACTGCATAAGTAATAGTGAGATAAAAAATTTTTAATGTAAATGTTTGGTTAAATAATCCATGCCATAATCCTAGCATGGAACATTACGGAGCCATAAAATGCAGTGTTCACAAAGACTGTATAATGTGGAAAATGCTTATGATACAATAGTCACCAGGAAAAAAAAAGCAAGATAAAAATTGCATACAGAGAATGGATACAATTATGTAAAAAAAGAAAACCCTCTGCACACACACACACACACACACACACAAAAGCCCCAAAGAAAAGACATTAAAATGTAAATAGTGGCTGTGCATGGATGATAAAATTATGGATGATTTTTTATTTTTTTTTCTGCTTTTCAGGAATTTCTTACTTTTTGCAATAATATGAGAAAAACGCATCTATAATCATTTGAGATTTCTATTCCCTTTGACATCTGGGGTCACTATGAAAGGTTAAACATTCATTTTAGATGAAAGGCCCTTTGTGTGTGGGGGGGAGGTTAAAAATCTAGTTCCCAAAAAAGGTAATGTCCAATAAGACATCTAAAATGAAACCAGGGTCTTAGTTCAAGCTGCTGTAACAAAGTCCCGTAGACTGGGTGGCTTATACACCAGTGAGATTGATTTCTTGCAATTATGGAGGCTGGAGGTCTGGGATTTTTAGGCCACGTGGATTAGTCCAGCAACGTTCCAGAAGGGCTAATGGTTGTACATCGCTGCATTTTGGAAAGGGTCCCACTAAACTAGACATTAGTGCATTTGGATGTTGATAGGTTTACTGTAAACCTCCTTGCTCCAAAACAGAAGTTTCTTTGGGAAGATGGGCTCTGTCTTAGGCTTCACTGAAGGCCCATTGCATCATACATCTTGGGGGATCCTGATGAATAGTTAATCAGACGGACTCACCTAATCTCTCCTACCGCCTGCAAGTGACAGCGTGAAATGTAGTGAGTGATATGGCTAAGTGACCGAGGGAAGGTCCCTCCAAGGAGGTGGCCCTTGGGTGGAGTCCCAAATAAACGAGGAGGCAGCCAGGGAATGGTGTGGGAGGAAGAGTTCCGAACACGAGGAACAGCAAATGCACCTGCTTCCTGAGAGATGCACACCAGAGCAGGGTTTTCAAGGAAAGAAGAGAAAGCCAGTATGACCGAGCAGAATGAATGGACATGGTCAGGTGGGTGGAGACGGGGTCAGAGAGAAGCAGAGTCGGTGACACAGGGCCCTGAGGAGCTGAGATGTTGCTCTGCTTGCAGTGGGTGGTTGTCATGAGGCTCTGAGCAGGGTAGAGGTTGGGGAGCTTTTCCTTTTTGCTTTACAAAGATTAGAGCCAGTTAATTTGAACGTGTTATCAAAACTACCTGGTGCTAGCTTGCTGCTGAGATATGCCCTCCAATTAAAGTTCACTGTGTGTGCTGTCGGTGCCACCAATGGCGAAGTGACAGGGTAACAATGTGCAGTGAGAACTTTCAGCTGCCTTAAGTTCCATATGGAGGATGGGACGCGCAGAAAAACCTCTGCCTTGAAACCCATAGCCTCTGTTACTGGCGGATCCATGTGTTGAAGCCCGAATCCCCAATGTGACAATATATATTTGGAACTGGGACCTTTAAAGAGGTAGTTAGGATCAAATGGGGTCATACAGGTGAGGCCCTAGTCGGATATGACTGGTGCTCTTCTAAGAAGAGGAAGAGATGCCAGGGATGCATGTGCAAAGAGAGAGGGCCATATGAGGGCGCAGCGAAAAGATGGCCATCTGGAAGCCAAGGTGTTTGGTACCTTCTCAAAATTCTTGCTTTCTCGATGCCTTGGCTTCTCCACATCCAGGCTTCTCCTCACCTGGA
Organism: Vulpes vulpes; assembly: GCF_048418805.1. Classification (NCBI taxonomy): domain Eukaryota; kingdom Metazoa; phylum Chordata; class Mammalia; order Carnivora; family Canidae; genus Vulpes; species Vulpes vulpes. The sequence continues at coordinate 95,464,370 of NC_132782.1, forward strand.
TGACCAGGTATGCCGGTGTGATCAAGCTGGTGCCTGCCATGAGTTCCCTTCTGGCCCTCCCTTGACTGTGACCCAGTGACATTCAAATACACCGATGAACCCTTTTCATGCCTCTTGCTGGTGTACTCTACACTGACCCACAGTAAAGGCATGGCCAGCAGGTCCTTTGTCTCAGCTCCTTACCCCATGAGGGAGCTTGCTTCCTGGATGCTCTTCCCATGTGTGGGTCCCCTGTGTGGTGTGTTGTGCCTCCCTCCTCCAGGATCTATGAGTGTAATCCATCTTTTCATCTCCTCTGCCTCTCTGCTGGTCTATCTGCAGTTGTGCTCTAAGTGGCCTTAGGGACCCCCCAAGAGGGACTTACTCTTCCACTTCTCCAGGACAGAAGCCTCAGGAGAAACCAACCCCACCAGGACCTTGATCTTGGACCTCCAGACTCTGCAACTGTGAGAAATAGTGTTCTGTTGGTTAAGCTACCTCATCTGTGCCATTTGGTTATAGCAGCTCTAGCAAATACCGTCTGCAATCACACACTTGACCCCACAAAACCCAACTGTCAGCATATCTTGCTCCTCCTGGCTTGTCTGAGACCCAAGGGGTTCCCAGAGCATGGGCCTTGCAGTGCTAACACCTGGGAAGTTCTAGACAAAGTGGGATGAGCTGATCACCTTGCACCACTGCAACCACCCACATCCAGGCCTTGAGAGAGGACAGGAAAGAGGAAAGTAATGGATGACTTTAGAGACTCATTTTCTATTGCCTGTCACCAGGCCCCATGGGAGTCAGCACAGCAAATCACCTGCACTGGGAAGATGCAGCAATGTAAAAGCTTTAGTTAAGGGATCCTAATACAGTCTTTACCCTGTGCCAGGTGCTGTGCTAAGTGCTTCACAAGCAGAGGGGTCCTTATACAGCCTTTACCCCCTGCCAGGTGCTATACCAAGAGCTTCACATACCTTGACTTATGTAATCCTCTCACAACCCTATGAGGTGGGTATTATTACTATCCATAGGTTACAGAGGAGGGAACAGATGGTCTCAGAGGACTGTCCCCAAGTCACACAGCTAGGAAGTAGCCATAGAATCAGGATTTGCTCCAGCGTGTGCTCTTAACCACTGTGGCTGACACAACATTGGCTTTGGGTTCAAAGAGTCTCAGGCATCCCTCTTTGCCACTCTGGGGTCACAAATGAGTCAGGGTAAGACATCAGCAAATCTAAGCACCTAATGCAACCTACAACCTACGTGAGAAGCTTCCCTGGCTTATTTTTCACGGACACCTGGAGCAACGGTCTTGACACTGGATGGCTAGGATGCTCCCAACAATACCCCAGGGTTACTAAAGGCTTAGCGAAGCTAACTATGCAAAGCACTTAGTAGAGTACTTGGTCCACAGTAGCATTTCAAGAAACATTCACCCAAGTGGACCATAGTGGTAACGGCCACTTCCCTCAGCCCTGCTCCAATCCCTTCTATTGTCGGTTTCTGCATTAGATCTCAGGTTTTCCGACTTTCCAAGCAGAGACTCGAGAGCTAAGTGATCTTCCAACTCAACTTCAATGGACTAGATTCAAAAGACAAGGTCAGAGCGCCCTCGGGCCCAGGACCAGCTTGGATGAAAGCGGCTGCCCGGTGGCCAGAAGGAAGAGCTCTGAGCCTGCCCCTGCCCGGGGCCCCACAGCACTCCCCTCGCCCGGCTCCCATTTCACAGATAACACCTTAGCGGCCACCAGCTTATTTACGGCCACGTTGGGCAGCTGGTCCTCTCCAGCATAAGTGAATTTCAAAATACTTTAAATTCAGGATAAAGCAGTGAAATGGGAAAATCTTTACACTCCAATAAGACATCATTACTGGCAAGCATATTGCACTTTCAGTATCAGGCTGAAAACCACCAGTGCATGAAAGGGAATGAGGGCATCGGCGCGGGCATCGGCCAGCTGGGCAGATAGGGCCCAGCCGGGGAGGAAGGCGCTCGGAGGGGCTCCTGACGGCAGATCCTCGCCCCCACTGCTTTGCGAACCACCGGAGCTTTCCAAAGGTCCCAGGGTTTTGAGCCCACGTTCCCAACATGGGGTGTAATGGCGAGAAAGGCTGTGTTTGCCTCTGCACAGTGACTCCAGGATGAGGTTTGCGGACCCCGTAGAGGAGGGTAAAGGGGCAGGTTAGGCAGGCATCATTAGCATTTAGATTGCACAACTAAGAAAACTGATGAGTGGCAAGTACTGGTTGCTGTGACACAGGAGGGGGGCAGATGGAGAGCGGACACCGGAAGTCCCTGAAATTGATTAATTGCTTCTACATGGAGGTCTCAAGTCCAGGCGATGGAAGGCAGAGAGCCAGAGAGTGGGAAGGAGGGATGTAGGAGAGGCCAATAGGGAAGGGGAAAGGGGCGAGAGCAGAAGGAAAGACAGGAAGGAAGAGCGAGGGCTGGGGTGGTGGAGAAAACAGGAAGCACGTAAGTTGAGGAGGAAGGCGAAAGGAGAGGAGGTTTACTTACCGAGGGTGCAAAGCACCAGTAGACATTTTCTGCTTAATTCTTCCAGGCAAGGACCTACTATTGCTGGTGCTTATGAAGGGATGGGACTCAGAGAAGTTCAAGTTCTCTATGGTCGTTTGGCTGACTCACATCCCAAAGCTCCTTCCAAGATGCTCCTGGCTCTTCCCCAGTTTTCCCTGAGCCGCGTGGTTCCAAGGGCCCTGTTGGTTCAAGGCAGGTAAACCTAATGGGAATGCCTAGCACTATGACTTTTCTGCTCCACATCAGATACTGTGCTAGACCCTTTAAAACGGTGTCTTGTTCCATCCTTATAACAGTATACCCATTTTACAGATGAAGACACAGAGGCCCAGAGACACCTGGCTTAAGCCACACAGCCCCTCTGCCGAGGAGCCAGGATTCTTACTCAGACTCTTAATTTAGAAGCATTAGCATCGGTTCTGGCTGTGACTCAGCTATTAACTTAAGGAGTGACCGAGGGCCGTTAACCTCTGTGAGCCTGTGGTAGGCTGAATGATGGTCTCTGTGAAGACACCCATGCCTTAATCCCTGTTACCTTCCAAGGCAAAATGGAGCTTGCAGATGTGATTCAGTTTAGGGTCTCGGGATGGAGAGATTTTCCTGGACTATCTGGGTGGACCTAGTAGAATCACAAAGGTCTTTACAAGGAAAGAGGGAGACAGGAGGGTCAGGGCAGCGTCAAAGGGAGATGTGAAGATGCTATGTTCTGGCTTTGAAGATGGAAGGGAGCTGGAGCCAGGAATGCAGGTGGCCTTCACATGCTGGAAATGGTGAGGATGTGGATTCTCTTCTAGAACCTCCAGGAGGAATGCAGCCCTGCTGATACTTTGATTTTAGCCCAGTGAGGTTCATTTTGGATTCTGACCTCTGGAACTGCAAATCAATGGGTGTTGTTTTAAGCCACTTAATTTATGGTAATTTGTTACTAATATTGAGCCTCAGTTTCCTTATATGTCAACTGGAAGTGATCATCTTGGATCTGTCTATTCTATGCTTTGATGAGGATGAACTGTCATATGTTATGTTTTTATGTTGGCCCTGAATCCCAGCCCTCCTGGGACACCCCACATGGATTATGGTGCCCAACCTCGTTTTGCCCTGCCTGAGGAGATTTTCATCCAGACTCTCCACATCTCAGCCTGTATTTTTTTCAGAGCTCCCCTCTGCTTGCTCCAAAAATAGGCAGCTAGTCTTCTGGGCTCAATGGAAAATGAAATCAAGCACAGAAGGGAATAGAACCCAAAGATGGTGAAAGACTGAGTCTTAGCAACATTATTTGAGGTCCTGGATCCAGCTACCCCTGAAGCTGGTGTACTATTGAGCTTTTCAGTTAGGCAAGTCAAGAAAGTCTCATTTTTGCTCAGGCTCCTTTAAGTTGAGCTATTGTCACATATAGCCTAAAGCATTTAGGGCATCCTACTATGAATCAGGCTCTGTGCCACAGATCTTTGTTGCAACAATCCTATACAGTAGTATTACTCCCTTTAATAGCTGTGAAAACTGAGGCACAAATTAGTTAAGCAATCTGCCCAAAGTGCAACAGCTTGTAAGTGTGTCACAGTGGGATGCAAAGCCAGATTTGAGTTCAAGGTCTTTGCTCTTCCTCCAATACCAAGTTTTCACTTTCCCTTAACTTGAACACAACTTGGGCAGCCGTAAAGTCAAATCGAAATCGCTATTTCTCTCAGGTCTTTACTCTTGCACTAAATATAATAGATCACAGTTGTTGTTAAGTCCTATGATGGATCCTCTTAAAATCTCTGCTGAGAATCTTATTAAGTTTTCTGTTCAGAATGTAATGCTTGGTAGTAAAAAGATACAAGCTCTTTGTGAAACGGTTTGTATCAGAAAACATGTTGTAAAGGCTGTTGGCTGCCGGCTAGTTGCCAAAGGAGCCATTTTACTCAAATTCAAATAACGTCTAGAACACCGGGCTGGCAGTTTCTGTTAAGGAGTTTGTTTGTTTGTTTGTTTGTTTGTTTGTTTGTTTGTTGCTACATGAGGGAGATGGAAAGTTGCAACCAGAATAAGGGGAACTTTCAATATATAACCAAGGGCTTCTTTCTCCTGACTTCCCACCTCCTCTTCTCAAGTGCTTTCTGTTTGTCGATCAACTGGGTTTTTTGCTGTTCTGTTGACCTGAGCTTTGGGAAGTGAGAAGGGGTCTTTTTGTTCTGTTAATCTGACCCAGATACTGTAAACCCGAATGCCAGCAAGAATAAGTAGGCAGTGAGGCTTGTCTTCCTTTCTCAAAGACCCTCAATCATTTTTTTTTAAACCTTTAAACACGAGGGATTACTGTTTGCGTCCACTTTAACACATGGGCTCTTCTCTTCACCTTTCATTTTCCCAATTTTAAGGAGACGTGGGTATAAACATAAATGGCACCAAGCTTTGAGTCTGGGAGACAATGCTGTGAATGGTGGGGTGGGGCAGACCAGACAGCGTGTGTGCCTGGGTGGCCAGTGATACAGGCCGGCTCTTGGTAGATTTTCTGGAAATCAGGCAAAGGCGAGCCAGAACCTTGGAAGCCACTCATTTCTTAATGTTGCCTAGAATTATTGTAAAAATTCTATTAGCCAAACAAAAACAAACCCGGCGACTGAATATAGCCCGTAGGTCTTTTTTGGGGGGCATTTGGCACAGAGAAGGGAACAGGAAGGAGGAGTGCTTGATGTGGTTTCATTAACAAAGGCACAGAGCTACTCCCGAGAGGAAAGGGATCTGAGTTTTGAAGAAAAGAGAGAAGAAGGGTAAATGAGCTATGGGGAGTTTAGGGAAGAGATTGTAGATACCACCCCTACTCATGATGTGTGAATTCTTGGCAGACAGGTGGAGAGAGGGGATTATATGAGCTTCCCTTTATAGCCAGCAATGGAATTCTCTTTGCTGCTCCTAAAGAAGAATTTGGTGTCTATTTTTCTTAAAGATTTTATTTATTTATTTGAGAGAGAAAGGGTGTGAGCACAATTTAGGGGAGATGAACAGAGGGAGAGGAAAAAGCAGACTCCCTGCTCAGCAGGGAGTCCTATGTGAGTTTTAATCCCAGAACCACGAGATCTTGACCTGAGCTGAAAGCAGACGCTTAACCAGCTGAGCCACCCAGGAGCCCCAGGAATTCAGTGTCTACTTACATTGCTTTTTATTTAAAAAAAAAATTGACATAAGGCTGCAGTTGGTTTAAGCTACACTACACAGGGGATGGCTGGCCTTGGACCTAGTCGCCTCTCTGTGCCTCAGTTTTTTCATCTACAAAATGGGGATCCTGAGAGCACTACCTCACAGAAGTGTGATGGAGACAATGCTGGAAAAGCACTTGGCAGTGCCTGCCCCATACTCAGTTCTCCTTAGATGATAGCTATTATTATTTCTTGTCTCATTTATCACAGTAAGTTGCCTAAAATCTCAGAAGTTCACTTAGATTTCAAAGGAGCTTAAAAAATATCTGCCCCTGGAGAGGATTATTGAATGGCTAGGTGTACATGAAGGCTTTAGCACAGCACCAAGCACCGTGTAGACACTCATCAAACAGTTCCAACACGCCTCAATCTCTTCTTCCTCCTATGTCCCTTCTTCTCTCCTCTTCTTTTTCCTTCTTCCAGGGAAGCTCTCTGCTGGAGGCTGCTTGCAAATAGATTCAGAAAGGCAGGCCCGGAGCAGACAGTGCAGCTGAGAGACCATGATGGGAGGTTTCATTTCAAGGTGATGTTGGGAGAGGGGCATGAAGGGTGATTATGTAACTAGAATATTTGCAATGATTGTGAGTGGAGGGGAGAATGGATTAGAAGCCGGGCAGACAGTTAAAGAAGCTGTACAGGTGAGGGTGGGTGAGGGCTGAACAAGGTGGTTGAGGCAGGGGGGAGAGGAGGGGATCCAAACAGAAAGATCGGGAGGTGGTATCAACAAGATCAGGCAACAAAACGAGGATGGGGTTCAATCCTGATGATGATGATGATGGAGAGAGTGTATGTCCCCAACAGCGGTTAGCCAGGCAGAGGGACGGGTTGCATGGCTGAGATTCTGAATCCCAACTGGGGCAGATTTGAGGCTCATTCAAGCCTAAAGGTCAAAACGCTACAGGAGCAGGGATGGAGAATCTGTGAGGGTCGACCGTGTTTGCGCAGTGCCTAGGGCAAGACCTCGCATAGCATAGGTGGTCCATAAATGTCTTCTGAGTGATGAATGAATGAATACTGGTCCAAAATTCAGGAAAGAAGTTGAGCCCGGGAATGAGTGCTTTGGAGTCTTTTAATATAGATCCATTAGCTGAAAACGTGCAGTTTAGTGGGGGAGCCCAGGCAGAGAATGAATAGGCGGAGCTCAAAAGAGGACCAAGGAGGCATCCCCATAGGGAAAGACATTGAAAGGCACTGGTAGGTCTTTAGAAGGCCTGGTGAGAGAGCAAAGAGGAGTCAGAGAGGTGAACATACAATAGATCATATCAAAAAGTGGGTCTTCTATTCTGAGGCTTAGAACCATTACATCAGCCTTCAGAGAAGCTACAGCTTGGAATCCTAGAAGGATGAAGGCCTGCTGGCACCTGAACAAGAAAAGAATTGCAGAAAAAGCAGCCTAGCGAAAACCTCCCCAGCTTGTTACATCCTGCTTGAGGCAGAAGAGATTCCAGCAGCTTCCAGGAGACTGTCAAGAGGAGGAATTGCCTGCCCCAAGCCAGCGCAACAACCACATCCCAACAGAGCCAAGACACCGAGCCAGGGTGCCATTGAGTGGGGACGTGCAGCAGCAAGAGAAGCCAATCTGCCAATGGGTATTGATTCCCTACTGGCGCAGCTCATCCCTCCAAGCAGTTCCAAAGATTTGTCCATTCCCCTTGGGTCTGAGCTGTTTGCAACAAAATATTTTCCCACTCAGCAACTATGACTCTTGCTAGTCTCATGTGGTCTTTGACGAATGATTTTGCTCATAATTAAGTCATCTCCTTGCTGTCTTCCCAGCATAGCCCTTGAGTTATTGCCATTGAGATACAAGGGACATTGTCTTGGTGCATGGGGGGCGGTGGGGGAGGGGAATGTCCTGATGTGGCAGGGCTTGAAACTGACTTTCTAAGGACAATCGTGTCATTTCTTTGTCATCGTTACGGGTACTTGCACTGTTCTTCAGATAGGTGGAAATATCTTTACTGGTTCTGTTGGACGAGGGGGAGACAGATCTAAAAATACTCAATTCCAGAGACTTTCTTGACCTTCATGCCTTACCAGGGCCCAGTGTAAAGACTTAATAAGTGTTTGGTCAAGTAAATTCAGGCAGAGGACAGTGGCTTAGAAACAGCTCTTACAATGGACAAAATACAAAGATTTCATACTCCAAGGGCAAAAAACACTCTTCCAGGTATGCCTTGTCTTCTGGGTCTAAGTCACTATTCCTTTCCAGCCAAACACTCAAAGACATTGTTGGCATTCTTCCTAACTTCTTCATTTAGCCTCTCACCAAGCTGCTTGATTTTACCTCACAAATCCCTTTCAGATCTACCCTCACCCCCCCCCATCCCCCAACTCATATCCCCATTGTGACTTCGTTCTTTTAGGGTAAATCCCCTTGAGCTAGAAAACATTACAATAACCATCTCTCTCCTCCTTCTGGCCAGGAGGAATTTGTTCTAGTAACTGTATTCTATACTTCTGCTAGTTGTATGCCAGATAAAATTTGGCCATTATTCTCTAACATTAAAAAAAAAACCCTCCTAGGAATCAGGTTTTTTTTTTTGAGGATAAGGGTTAAATTCCTTGCAGAATTTTCCAGTGGCACCTCCTGCTTCCTATCCTGTTTCAGCCTGTGTCCCAGCCACTCAGAGTCACTCATTGCTCTTCAAATGCACCAGATTCTAAGATGCTCTTGTACATTGGCGTCCTTTTCTCCAGAATTCCTTTCCCCTTTTCACTTGCAGATCAATTTGTCTTCTGTAATCCCACTGAGTCCTTCATGGGTCTCAAACTTCATCACACTCACCCTGCCCTGCTCTACCTATATTCTCAGTGTAGAGGCAAGAGACCCGTTACCCTTGGTCCTTTGGGAGCTGCAAGGGAGGACATAATCCTCCTAGATAGATTTTTATCTGTACTATTTATTTCCTGAAATGCTCCCAGAGTGGAAAGGACAAATGGTATCATGTCCATTTGATATGTGGGAGAATGGAAGGGGACAATGTTGGGTGGAGGGTGTCATAGCAAGGCGAGATGCGGAAAGCAACATGTAATTGCTATCTGGCTCGTATCCTCTTTGCCCGCTTGCTAAGCAACTCCACAAGACACCACATAGTACCCGAGAGCTGTTCTCACCCAGAATTCCAAGAAAAGAAGCTCGGGTCTCAGCAGGAGCCCAGGGCAACCTGCTCAGTTCTGCCAGCCAGGGAGGCATGGTGATTCCTTCTAGAAAACTATTGTGGGATGTAGGCATTTTCCTAGAAGGAATGAAGCAGACTCCAGGAGAAATGAAGTTCAGAATTAAGTGCACACAACCACAGAACTCAATTTGTGTTTTGAAAAAAAAAAAAGTAACATGTATGAACATGGTAAATAAGCAAACAATACAGAAGAATTCACAATGAAAAGTCTATCTTTCCCTCAACCCTTGTCTCCAAGGCTCTCTGTAAAAATTGTTCTCTACCACCTAAAAATATTCCACCTTATATAAAAATAAGTCAGCGTCTGCATGCTTTTTAAATGAATGGAAACACAGTAGAAACACTAATCAACACCTTGCTATTTTTGCTTAAAATATACTTTAGAGATCATTCCATATAAGCCACAGACACCTCAGGCCTTCCAAAAGCTGCACGATATTCAGTTGTGTAAATGTGCCACAATTAGGTCAGCTTCCCTACTGGTGAGAGGCCCATTGATTATTCCCAGTCTCTAGTTATTAAAAGTGTTGTCATAAACAGGTCACGCATATGTCATGGTGCACATATGTCAACATCTGTGACATAAATTCAAAAAAGAAGAGAACATATGTCAAAAGATATGAAAGTTCAAATTTCTTTTTTTTTTAAGGTTTGTTTATTTATTTGAGAGAAAGAGAGAAGAGGGAAGGGCAGAGGGAGGAGAGAGAGAATTTCAAGCAGACTCCCCACTGACCATGGAGCCTGATGCAGGGCTCAATCCCATGACCCTGAGATCATGACCTGAGCTGAAATCAAGAGTTAGACATTTAACCAACTGAGTCACCGAGGTGCCCTGAAAGTACAAATTAAAAAAAAAAAAAAATGAAGGCCCTTCTGTGGTTGGTCCATCCCTGGACTTGTAGGCCACCTCACAGGGCTCTATCATGTTGCAGTGGGGAACAGCTGACTCCAAACACAGGGCCTGGTACGACGTGACCCAAGGCAGAAGAACTTGGGATGCTTTGGTGTTTTCAAACCTGTTGCCCATGTATAAACCCTCAGCATGGCATTCAAGACCTTCTATGCTCTGGTGCATCATATAATGATGTGATTTGGGCCTTATCTATAGGCCAAACTCCTGCTTAAAAATATGAAATGCCAAGATGAACTCAAAGGATGACTAACTTCCCCCAGGGCATATAGAGACATGACCCCATGCTACAACCTCTTCCCAGCCTGGTCCAAGCCACTAACCATAAGAGTCATTAGCCATATCCAAAAGGCAGAGAAATGACTTTTAGCAATTTAAGACCTATGCCACACCCAACTAGAAAAAAAGCTGTAGATGTGAAGTTACAATCTCATTTACCAACCTAGCCTCCCCAGTCCTCACATGCACACACTGGGTTATGACCAAAGCTGATTGGGGGACTGATTGCAGAGCTCAGACTCTGTCCCAATGGGCCACCACTGCTCTAATTCAGCTCCACTTCCACTTCTTTGCAGGAAAGCAGACCTCATATCGCAAGACTTTATGTGGTTTCAAGACAAACTGGAAATCCAGATTGGTATGGAAACCCCTCTCAATTTCATAGAATTTGAAATAATACTTCAAAAAATAAATCCTATGCAGGCTGAAAAAAAAATGCATGTAGTCAGATGAGGTCCACAGGCCCTCAGATCTCTCTGTTTTGGGTATAGACAGGCTGCCAACATACAATTCCCCTTCTTCTCCAAACAAATTCACCCCAGTGCTCAGCATCCACACTTCCAATCCAAGTAAAAGAATATACAAAGGTCTCCAGCTTTTGGCCAAAACAGAAGCTGGAAAGCAAACCCACTTTTGTTGAAAGGAATGTTCCAAAAGCTTCTCTGAGCCTGTGCTCCAGTGGCTGGAACAAGGCTAACACATTAAGCATTCTAAGGACAACTCACAAGACAACTCATAATTAAGAGCTAAATTGTATATGACCAGCTGGCAAAATGAGTGGATTGGGCCATAATAGCAATTATCAGTCAGATCAACTTAAGAAAGCTACATTTTTTCATTATCAACACTAAAGCTGCTTCGTTATCAGAGCCTTCTTGACCATTTCCCACTTCCCAGGTGGTGTTCTTCCCTTGATCCTTTGAAATGAGTCATGTGTTCCTTCCTAAAGTACCTCGGAGGAAGAGCAGAAAATCTGGGGGCTCCTCACACCCATCCTTGCCATTCCCCTTTTGAGTGGGATGTGCAAATTTGCTTCTCCTTGGAACAGCCTCTTGTACATATGGCATGTTCTTGGAGGAGATGTGCCTGCATCTCAGGGAACTCACTTGGGGCAGGGCTGGCACCAGAATATGGTCTTCCTCATCAGAACCAGAATAGCGGGGATGCAGGACTTCAGGTTACCAATCACCAGCAGCACAAATCTGGCTTCCATTGTGTACGTAGGAAAACAAAGATGGATTTAGATGCTTTCTGACTGATTCCTTGTCACTATGTTGAAATGTGAAAGACTGAGAGAGATTTGAAGTTTTCCGTGTTTGTTATATAAACCTTGCTGGAAAATCAAAAACATTTGTCTACATTCCCTTCTCTACTGGGGGCCCAGCACCATTCAGTTCTCTCTTGATAATATCACCCTGATTTCCTTTTGGAAAATTACCTCTTCCCTGCTGGCTTTGGGTTTAGGGACTATATTTTCCAGATGCTTTATCTTACCCTAGTCTGAGACTGAAAACATTCTTTCATTGGTTCATTTCACAAATATTCACTAACATCTACTTTGTTTCAAACACTAGCCTTGGTGCTGAAAACATTGATAATTAATAGTCAGTGTCTTCTCACTTCTGACCTCGTGGAGTTTACAGGCTAGGGTATAATCCAGCTTCCCTTGACCTAAGCTAGGCTAATTGTAAAGCTTCCTCTCTGGAATTCGGATTGTATACAGAATGACACAAAAGCTAAAAATGATCAGACTCATCTATTCCAGCTTGGCACCCTTGTGAGATGCAGGGTGGAGGGTGTCTCTGATTCTCAAACTCCCAAAATCGCTCGTATTCTATCCACAGGAAATCCTGAGTGCTTACCTAGATCTGTGTCATACTTTCCAGCCTTCCTGTCGATGCCATAAGAACTCAGCATACATCTATTAAACCCCTCTTTTGTTTTTGTTTACTGGTGTCAGTTTTTATTGCTTGTAAGCACAGAACCTCCCCTGATGTTGGAGCTGCTTCTTAGCCTGTCTATCTGGTCACTAAGTTGGCCTGGGTATCTTATCTTACCAAAACCTGGAGGATTTTTTTAAATCAGAAAAACAACAAAACAAGTTGTTGGAGATAACTGAAATCATGCTATAGAAAACATTCGTGTGATTTGACCCTCTCCTTTCTCTCTGTCTCTATCTTCTCTCTAGACTTCCCTCCCATCTCAGAATCAGTAACATCTATAGTACAATTTTAATGATAACGATCACGCCTTCTCACTAGAATACAGATGCAGTTCTAAGGCAGTAGAGAAACTAGGGACTTGTATGCATGGGTTCTTGCCTACCTTGATTTCTTCCGTGCTTTTACTAAACCACTTCTCCATCTCTCAGTGACTGGCATGTTCACTATTTGGAACATGCTTGCACATGCTATTTCATAATTGTTTGGTATAACACAGCTTGTCTTTCAGACTCTGTCCATTGGAGCTTCGAGTGAGTCTTGAAGGGAATAGGAATTTGGGATGTGCCACAAATGCAGCCCATCTCTTTCTGAGCTGAATCCCTCCATGGCAGCAGAAAACATAAATTGTTTTGGTTATTTTCAGAGTCCAGGCTGATAATGCACACAAGTACAGATAGAAAAACAGAAGGCAATCTAAGGTGGTGCAGAGGGTATGCTCTGCCTCTGGAACCAGGCACCACTCAACTGTTGCCATGTAGAAATGTGGCCCAGTATAGCCAGATCGTCCCACTTTTGAAGAGAAGTTTTGAAATGTGGATTTGTTGGGGATCCCTGGGTGGCTCAGTGGTTTAGCATCTGCCTTTGGCCCAGGGCATGATCCTGGGGTCCTGGGATCGAGTCCCACATTGGGCTCCCTGCATGGAGCCTGCTTCTCCCTCTGCCTGTGTCTCTGCTTCTCTCTCTCTCTATCTCTCATGAATAAACAAAATCTTAAAAAAAAAAAAAAAGAAAAGAAAAGAAATGTGGATTTGTGGGTGAAATCTACTGGTGTTCAGGTGTTGTCAATTAACCAAAAAAGAATTAATGCCTGAAGACCAAACAAAATACGTCTGTGGGCAGATTTTAGCCTGTGCACTGCCAGCTTTCAGCTCTGGATCTTCCTTTACCTATTCTGCAATGCACCTTATGCTTTATCAGCTTGCTGTGCTTCTGGATACTTTTAGCTTTATAATTTGATACTTCCTTATTCCCTTGCCTTGTTTGGAATGGATAACCTTCTCCTAGATCAACTACTCCAGGTGTCGCTCCAGGAATTACCCTCAGCTGTAACCTTCTGGGTGCCCTTGGCTTCATTTCAGGCCTCGGGAGAGTTGGGCAGGCCTTCCAGCCTCCAGCCTCTGCTTGAATGTTCTCTCTGTGACAGGGAACTTGGTACTGCCCATCAGCTGATTCCATAATGTGAAGGCATATGAAGGAATAGAAAGGATACAGATTTGGGAGTGAAACAAACACAAGTTCATTCCAGCTTGGTTTCTCAGCATGTGCAATCCACAGTTTCATCTGTTAAACAAATACTTGTTTGGATAATTAAATGTGATAACACTAGACATCACATGGTACCTTTCACATAGGAAGTAAGAGGGCCATAGTCATGGTTTCCCTTCTTTTTATGATTTGTTGTTCATTTGTCCTGGAAATGCATGTGTCAAATTTCATGTTCACATTATGGTTCAAAATTAAGACCCCATGTAGTCGCTTTTCCAGACTCATTAGAAGTAAGTGGGGTGGGATGTTGAATCAGAAGAGGTCTTTCCCAGCACAGCATGTGAGGTTTATTGTCCACCCTGTGCCTCTGGATGCATGCCTGACTCTCAGGAGAAGGCTGTGCATCAAGAAATGAGTAAAAGGAAAACAAAGAGCTGTTTTGGCTTTGGAGAACCCTGGGACACAGAGCAGGACAGCTTGGAAGCTCACGAACAAAATGATACTGGACTGTGGTGGTGAAAGACAGACAACACAGCTTGCACCTCACCACCAGCACCTCTCGCAGACAGACCCCTCTCGGGATGACAGGGAGACCGGCTCTGCAATGCTTTACACATGAGAACTGCAATAATCGCTATTATTCGGTGTGATGGTGTGTGGCTTATAGCGTCTGTGACTTGACAATCAAGTAATGAGCTATTGATGAGGGAAATGAACCTGATGACAGCTGAGGCTGGAGACCATTAACATAGAAGCCTTTCCTGCTGAATGTTATCACCCGGGACTCTTTGGTAATAGCTAATAATTATAGCCACATTTATTGAGATGTTACTCTGTGCTGAGTGCTTTATACGGATTATTACATGCAAGTCTCACAACTCTATGAAAAGTTTATTACTATTCTGTTACAGATAAGGAATCTGGACGGACAACAACAAATACCACCAAGTGCTGGGAAATGGGAGCTCCAGGCACATTCATCACTAGAAAGGTTGGTAAGAGACACAGTAGCAAAGTGGCAAAACACTCATGGTCCCCTGAGCTCTGATTGTCCTCAGAGGAGGGATGCTCAGGCTGGGCAGAAATGGGCAGTGAGTGGTGATTCCCTAGAGATGGATGCTGCTCCTGCACTCGTCCACGGTACTAGGGAAAAAGCAGGGTCAGTGCCTTCCAGACATTTTTTAAAAGAATTTGTTTGTTTGTTTGTTTGTTTGTTTGTTTGTTTGTTTGAGAGAGAGCACAAGCAGAGGGAGCGGCAGGCAGAGGGAGAAGGAGAAGCAGACTCCCCACGGAACAGGGTCCCAGGACCCTGAGATCACAACTTGGGCCAAAGGCAAATACTTAACCGATTGAGCCACACAAGGGCCTTGCCTTCCAGAGATTAATGCCCATGTAAATCACCTGGAGATCTTGTTAAAGATGCAGATTCTGATTCAGTAGGTCTGGGGTGAGGCCCATGATTCTGCATTCCTTTTTTTTAATGCAGTATTTTTTATTATTGTCATCACCATGATGAAGTGTTTAGACTGAGGTGCAGAAATTTTTTTTAAGGGTTTTATTTATTTATTCATGAGAGACAGAGAGAGAGAGAGAGAGAGAGAGAGAGGCAGAGACACAGGCAGAGGGAGAAGCAGGCTCCATGCAGGGAGCCCAACGTGGGACTCGATCCCGGGACTCCAGGATCAGGCCCTGGACTGAAAGCAGCGCTAAACCGCTGAGCCACCCGGGCTGCCCCGAGGTGCAAAAATGTTAAGCAATTTTTCCAAAGTCACACAGTTGATATACAGTGGACCTGGGACATAAATCTCAGCAGGTCTTTTTTTTTTTTTTTTGTATATATATTTTTTATTGGAGTTCGACATGCCAACATATAGCATAACACCCAGTGCTCATCCCATCAAGTGCCCCCCAGCATGTCTTAAAATCCTCCAGGGGATACTAGTGCTGCTGGGCAACTTCATGAAGGGGGAGGATCTAGGCAACTAGGTAACAATGGAGCTTTTGGTTAGAGAACCTACCTTGTTGAGAAGAGAGTAGCTCAGCTGTGGTTACAGCTTGTACTTCCCACTGAGCTGACAAATCTGCTGAGCCAACCAAGAAAAAAAAATCGCAAATTGAACATAAGCAAAATCCGGAAACTAATAAAATAAAATTTTTAACATTAATTTCGTACCATGGTAATATGTGTAATATTGTGGTAAACCAGCACCCAGTGAGTGAATGGCATATAAATTACTATAGCCAAGTTTCTTTTCATTTTAGCAATATCCCTCTACCTTAGCATGAGCTAACTGCAAAACTTATTTTTGGACAGCTCACTCTGATGTTATTTTGCCTCCCCTTGATTCAATAGCATCCTTTATCTGTTAGGCTCACCTCACTTATTTTTGCATTAGCCTGTGACAATTGAAGTCATGTGTGGTTGCTTTCATGAAGACAAATCAAAATCTTGATTTAATAATAACATCAGAAGCTAAAGTCTTTCATGAAAATAACTTTCAACTGAAAAAAAGAAAAAAGAATCTTGTTTTTCTTCCTGCCAAAATAATCCAAATGAATACAAGAACCAAAAGACGTGAAATTATGTCATTTTGTTTGTTAATTTTTGAAACTAATTTTTTTAAACGTCTTTTTTTTTCTTCCCTCAAAACAGTGTATTTTGACTTCTTACTTCCTAATGTGAGAATATAGGTACTGATTTCAGTTCTGTTTTTGTTTCTTCTTTTTCTTTAAAGATTTTGTTTATTTATTTGAGATAGAGAAAGAGTGAAGCACAAGTCAGGGGCAGAGGGAGAGGGAGAGGGAGAGGGAGAAGCAGGTTCCCCGCTGAGCAAGGAGCCCAATGTGGGGCTCTATCCCAGGACCCTGGGATCATGACCTGAGCTGAAGGCAATCGCTTAACTGACTGACCCACCCAGGCGCCCTCTGTTCCTGTTTCTAACTCTCAAGTTCTTCTGAATTGCTACTTTTACAGGTCAAATCCATAATGCCTACATGTTGTTCCTTGATGGTAATTAATCCTCTAAGCTTTATCCATAGGTTGATTCTGAGAATTGAAAATCAATAGTGATTTCATTATTATGACTGTTTAAATGTGGTTCACTACACACCCATAGCTATGATTAAGTGGTCTTTCTTGTATGGCTTTTTGCCTGGAGTTCAATTTTGGGGGGGAACTAATTACTTTAGCTGGGTTTTTAATTTTGTTCTATCACTTCTACAGATTTCAAATTCTGCCAAGTTGTCCAGTTTCCCTGGAGAGTCCCTCCTGGGCTTTACACGTCTGGTGATGTCTTTATTCTATCATCCTATTTATTGATACTTGAGTTACATATTGAATTCTAAAATGATATGATTTTCCCTCAGAAAGTCAAGCGTTCCTAATAGCTAGAGTTGCTGATGGATCACTTGATGCTGTCTTTGTTTTTACTTTGGATTTTTTTTCTCAATTTTGTTTTTAGGGCTTCCTTTTTATCCTTAATATTCTGACATTTGGTGGTCGTGTGCTGTACATATGTGCGTGTGGTTTGTTGTTGTTGTTGTTTTTTTAATTCATTGTGCTGGGCACTAGGTGTATGTTTTCAGTATGAATGTGAAGTCCTTCTGTTCTGCAAACATTGCCTCATTACTTCTTTGATACTTTCCCCTGTCATTTGTCTTTTGGTCAGATGTTGAATGCTCCTGCATTGACCCTCGGGGTTTCTTTCTCATATTTTCCACCTCTTTATTTTCCTGTTCTACTTCTCAGAGATTTCCCAGATCTGATTTTCCAAGTTTTCTATCAAATTATTTTCTATGTGGACAAACAGATCTTTACTATAAAGAAGTATTTCTTGGTATGTGTTTATTCCATTTTCGCTGGAAAATGCTTGTTGCATGTTGCAACATTTCCCCAAATCTCTCCCAGAATGTACAGTAGAATTTTAGTTCCCTCCTGTCCTTTGCATGATGCCTGTTTCCTCCAGAATCATGTTTTGTGTCTGTTCCCTTCGATGATTTTCTTTCAGGTTGGAGGGCCTCCCACTTGAAGACCTCTGAATGTTCCATTAAACCTGGTGAGGGCCCCGCAGCATGGACGGACCTTGCTCATTTTGTCAATTTATTCAAAGTGACACCAGTTTGGGGAAACAAGTGAAGCATTCCCTGGTGAGCCCCCTAAATGATAAAATGTAAAGGACATTCTTCGGTGACTTCCAGTTTCTCTGAAAGGGAATACTCTTTTTTTTTTTTTTTTTTTTTTTTGGGAAGTCTTGGCATAGAAGCCTGCTTCCACGAATTATGTCCTGCAGGGTGAAGGGGTTTGTTTCAAAAACAGACTTTTATTAATCACCTTGTTTTGTGCCTCACATTGTAACCCAACCCTCTTTTGCACATTTCATAGTGCTAAGGCTGTTACATACATGAAAGGCATACTGGCTTCCTCTTCTTTGGAATCTTTTCCTGTACATACTCTGGGCTGTGGCTTCCTGGATTCTGCTTCACCACTTTCTTTTTTTTTTTTTTTAAGGTTTTCTTTCTTTCTTTCCTTTTCTTTTTAAGAGAGAGAGAGAGAGCAGGAGCAGGGGCAGAGGGAGAGGGAGAAGTAGACTCTCCACTGAGCAGGGAGCCTCACAATGTAGGGCTCCATCCTAGGACTCTGAGATCATGACCTGAGCCAAAGGCAGATGCTCAACCAACTGAGCCACCCAGGTGCCCTTGCTTCACCACTTTCTAATCATCTGTATCTTACCCATCTTCCAGGGATTTGGTGAACTCTTCCTACTGATGGCTTTTTCATCTTTTTTCATTGAGCATTTAGACATTATTTTCATTCCTATACTATCTTTTATTGACATATTGGTAGAGAGAGGGAACAAACTCATATGGCCAAGAAGTCAACTTCAACCAGAAGTCATTAATATCACTTTAGCATAAGAAATGCCAATCCACTGACAGACTGATCTGCTTGCCTAGATCTTTAGAGATAAATTCTGCCTGTAATTGGCACCTGTGATTACTTAGTGCCAGTGAAATTACAAATGTGCAAAGACAGTACTTGATCATAAGTATATGTTTCAAATAAGATGTTTTCACCTGTAAGTAATAGGAAACCTTGACTCGGGATCCCTGGGTGGCGCAGCGGTTTGGCGCCTGCCTTTGGCCCAGGGCGCGATCCTGGAGATCCAGGATCGAATCCCACATCGGGCTCCCGGTGCATGGAGCCTGCTTCTCCCTCTGCCTGTGTCTCTGCCTCTCTCTCTCACTGTGTTCCTATCATAAATAAATAAAAATTAAAAAAAAAAAAAAGGAAACCTTGACTCAATCTGTTTAAACAATAAGGAAACTTATTATCTCATTAGGTCAAGGTTAGGCAGGACCCAGAGTCAGTAAAATTGGGACTCTGTTTCCATTACTCTGAGATTTTTTTTTTCTGTATATGGACTCACATTAGCTTCCATCATGATGACAAGGTGGCCTCCTCCATGTACACAGGATGGTTTCTTGCATGTACCCACGCTGGCTTCCTGCATGTGCACAGGATGGCTTCTTGCATGTACCCACGCTGGCTTCCTGCATGTGCACAGGATGGCTTCATGCATTTACATAGGATGGCTTCCTCCATGTGCACAAGAAGGCTTCCTACATGTGCACAGGATGGCTTCCTATATGTACCCGAGATGGCTTCCTGCATGGTCTCTGGAGACAACTAGGGAAACTGGTTTCCCATTTTTTTATCTTGTGAATGAGCGAGGGGGGGAAAAATCCTTTCCCCTCACCATAAAGTAAAAGGTCATCCCAGCAGTCTTGTCCCTTTAAGTCACTAGGAAATGCTAATTTACTTAAATCTGGGTTTCTGAAACAGTTGCAAGGGAAATAGGATTGTCATGATTTGCATAAAGAAACCAGAATCTGTCTTTAGAACATGGGCTGAGTGAGGGGTGGGAATATCTGAAAAAAAAAAAAAAAAAGGTGAGGCTTTGAAAAAGACGAATGGGGGAAAGGACACAGGATAGATAATAAACTGCATCTACCACTGATGGTCATGTCAGTGATCTAAGACATCCTTATGTTTTAATTCTTATTTTTTTAAGGATTTTATTTATTTATTCATGAGAAACAGAGAGGCAGAGAGAGAAGCAAGCTCTCCATGGAGCAAGGAGTCCGATGTAGGACTCGACCCCAGGACCCTGGGATCATGACGTGATCCAAAGGCAGATGCTCAACCATTGAGCCACCCACAAACCCCCGTTTTAATTTTTGTTAATGCCAACATGTCAATGTACCATTTAAATATCCCCATAGAAAATTCTCAGGCACCTGACAACACTTATGAAATACCTCACCTCACCATACTACCCCATTTCTCCAGGTGTGGGCTTCCCATCCATGACATCTCTACACTCCCTACAAGGAGGCATGCTCAGTTTTCTGTGTCCTCAGAGGTGAAAGTTGCCTGGAGGGTTTTAATTGCCAGTCCTGAGAAAAGAGTGCCCAGCAAAGGTTTCAAGTCCGCTTTATGGGAGGTAATGCTAACTTGCTGTCCCCATGCCAGTGATGTTTGAAAAGGGATTGCAATGATTACCATTCTCCAACACTGCCATTCCTTCCTCAATTTATAGCCCATGCTTAGCGGCTGATCATGCTGGTGCCTGCCTCCACCTCCCACACTGATACTGTGAGTGCAAGTAATTCATCTTCAAATGTATTACTCAAGTGTCAACAGAGCTAGGTCCGTCCAAGCAATATCAGAGTTCAATTAAAGCAGGAACTTGCAAAGTAAGTGAATGATATTTTACCGAGATGAATTTCTCAGATGATGATGGTCTATGTTTTATTAGTAAAGTCTGAAAAATTATGTAGCTTGGGAAAACTGAACAATTTAAGTTCAGGCAACTTTGTTTTTATTAATGTGTTCATTCCACAGACATTCCAGAATATCTACTACGTGGAAGCAGCTGACGGGCCTCACAGGAAGACCCTATGTTCCCCACCAGTAGAGTGGTGTCGTAAATAAAGTTCCCCAGGAACAACAGCCTACTGAGATGGAAGTTTGTGAGCAGGAGGCGTATTAGAGGTGCTCTTGGTATTAATACCCGTAAGGCAGTGAGTGGAGAAAGATTGACAAGAAGAAGATGAATAGCAATGCAATTGTGGCAAAGACCTGAGCTCATCCCACAAGGAGGTCTGGATGAGGGATAATCTTCCGTCTTTGTCCTGAGGTAAAGCAAGGACCTCAGGCCTCCGCATCTCTACTTGACCAGCCACGGTGATTTAGCTGGTCCTGAGGAAAGGTCATAACCTTGGGCAAGGCAGGTCCCCTCACTCAAGAAACTTCCTGCAGAGTGACTCAGCTGTGAACAGTCTGCAGACAGTACTCCTGGAAACTAGGGAATGAGTTCTTCAGTTCTGAGGGAAATCCAGGCACCTCATCACTGTGTCCACTACAGGCAGCAGAGTTAAAAATGTCTAGCTTGACTTTGGTCAAGGGAGAATTAGAAAGTACCTGTCTTGTGATGCATGGGTGGTTCAGTTGGTTAAGCATCTGCCTTTGGCTCAGGTCATGATCTCAGGGTCCTGCGACTGAGCCCCGGGTTGGGCTCCCTGCTCAGTGAGGAGTCTACTTCTCCCTCTCTCTGTGCCCCTCCCCCTTCTCTTGCTGTCTGTCTCTCAAATAAATAAATAAAATCTTTAAAAAAAAAAAGAAAAAGAAAAAAGAAGTACCTGTCTTGAAGCCCTACTGCTATTCCAAACATATGATGACAAAAGATAAAATATAACAAGTAATAAGCAAAAACTGACGTTTATATAAGGTATTATAAAACCCCATATTAAGAAGATGTACCTAGTGGTGCCCAGGGGGCTCATTACATTAAGCGTCTAACTCTTGGTTTTGGTTCAGGTGGTGATCTCAGGATCATGAGATCAACCCCCATGTTTGCTCCATGCTGGGCATGGAATTTTCTTGGGATTCTCTCTCTCCTTCTCCCTCTCCTCCCCCTACCCCCACTCATGCATGCTCTCTCTCTCTAAAAAAAGAAAAAAAAAAAAAAAGAAGATATATACTTATACTTGACACATTGCCCTAATATTAACTTTCTTCATAGTCACACAAGATGGTTCCTAATGGCAATAAGATGGCTCCCTTTAACAATTAGAGCCACATAGTCCTTATTTATATCCTATGAGAAGGAGAGGGGAAAACTAACCTTTCTTTTAACCACAAAATCAAGTCTTTACCTCCCACCATGTGCCGCATCAATCCAAAGTCAGCCAAGGACAACATATCTGCAGGTCAGGAGCCCAAGGTGGTGAAGGGGCTGCTGGAGCAGAGAAAAGGCAGCCAGGAGTTTGGCTCCGACAAGAAAATGGAGACTAAACATTCCCCATGACGGGAAGGGGATGAGAGCCAAGATGACTGCGTGAGCCTAGGAGCTAGACTGTCTTTTCCCACCTCTGAAAGAAAGCTGAGAAAGCTGAGATTTTACTACAATGGGATAATGAGGCAGGCAGG
The DNA here is from genome assembly GCF_048418805.1 of Vulpes vulpes. Lineage (NCBI taxonomy): Eukaryota > Metazoa > Chordata > Mammalia > Carnivora > Canidae > Vulpes > Vulpes vulpes. The sequence continues at coordinate 95,486,360 of NC_132782.1, forward strand.
AGGGACTAGACACAGCTTCTACCCAAAACTTGGATGAGCAGCCCAATGGCTCAGTAGCTACATCTGTGTCAGTGCAATATTATCAACAACAGCCTTAATCCAACATGAGAAAACAGGGTTCTGGGCTGGGGGGGTCCTGAAGAGCCAGATGCAAGCCAGAGGAGTGGGCACAGTAAAAAAAAAAAAAAAAAAAAAAAAAAAACAGGAAGGAAGAAAAGACGTTCACTGAAGATAAGCCTACAGTGCAAAATCACAACACATGCAACGAGATCTAATATTAAAAAAGAAATCCTATAGAATCAACAATGAACAATCATTAACGGGTGATCATTAATGAAAATGGCAATAATGAAAATAATAGAAAAATCTGAAGTTAGCATTAAAATAATTAAGTTCTGGAGACTGATGCCAGCAGCATGATGGCAGAAGACATCCTCCATTTTTCTCCTCCACCAATAACAAAATTCATCATCCATCATGGACAAAAGTACCTTCAGAAAGCTGTGGGATCCAACACTTTATGCCAAGGGCCCTGGAAGGAGTTTCACCCACCCATGTATCAGGTAAATAGGCAGACAGACCTTGGTCTTGGCCGTGGATCCAGTGGTTCATGAACTGGCTCCAGCTCCTCTCAGCCACAATCGGGGAACCCCAGGAAAGTGCTTCCTAAGATAATCACCCACAGATGAGAGAAGCTTTATGGAAGTCCAGGTTTCGAGACAAGAAGCTCCAGCACACTGCTGGAACAAAAAAAGTATGTATGAGTTTGGGCAATAGGGAGTTATTGATCAAAAGGTTCAAATCCCAGCTATAAGATGAATAAGTTCTGGGGATCCAATGTATAACATACTGATTAGAATACTATATTACATACTTGAAAGTTGCTAAAGGAGTAAATCTTAAATATTCTCACCACAAAAAAGAAACGGTAATTTGGTGATGTACTGGAGCTACCTCAGGCTACAGTGGCAATCATATTACAACATACAAATGTACCCTATCAACACATGTACAACTTAATCTCACACAATGCTATATGTCAATTATATCTCAAAAAGGTAGGAACAAAGTGAAAATCCAATTAAAAATAAAACAAGAAGTTATGAGGGGATACAAGTATTTGCTTCTTAAAAAGTAATCTCTAGGGGCACTGGGGTGGCTCAGTCGAGTTAAGTGTCTGCCTTCAGCTCAGGTGATGATCCTAACGTCCTGGAATTGAGCTCCACATCAGGCTCTCCACTCAGTGGGAAGCCTGTGTCTCCCTCTCCCTCTGATGCTTCATCTCCTTGTGCTCTCTCTCTTTCTCTCAAATAAATAAATAAATAAAATATTTTTAAAAAGTAATCTCTACACCTAATGTGGGGCTCAAACTCAGAACCCCAGACCAAGAGTTGCATACACTACCTAATAAGCCAAGTGCCCCACAAGCATTATAAAATGTATATTTTAAAAGTGTCTCCTAAAAATGTTGGAAATGAAAAATATGGTCATTAAAATCTTTAAATCTGTAGATGATATAAACTCCACACTGGATATAATTAGCGAGAATTCGTGAATTGGAGGATACTACTTAGAATTCCACAAAAATGCATCATAGAGAGATAAAAATATTTTTTTCATTAAGCTATAGTTTAAAAACATGGAGAATAAATTGATGGGCTCCAAAATATGGCTAATAGGAATGTTAAAAGTATAGGATAAAGCAAGTGGCAGAGCAGAGATATTTAGAAAGATAATAGTTGAGAATTTTCCAGACATGCTGAGAGAAGCTCCAAATCCAGGTAGCATAAATGAAAATAAATGCACATCTAGGCACATCCCAGTGAAAAGTAGACACATGAAGAAAAAAAAATCTTTAGGTTACCAGAAAGAAGATACAGATTACCCACAAAGGAATGACAATTACATTCTTAGCTGACTGCTCAGCCACAACAATTGATTCCAGAAGGCAATGGAGTGATATATCTTCCCAGTGCTGAGGGAAAAGAATCATAACCTGTAATTTCATATCTGGCTAAATGTAAAGGCAAATTAAAGGTACTTGCAAATATACAAAGATTAAAAGAATGTACTGCCTGCAGATCCTTCTGGACATAATTCAAGAAGAAAGATAATTTCTGTGCTGGGTAGGCAGCCAAGAAACAAACATTTATTGAGTATCTACTACACATACTGCAGGTACATGATCCCTGTCCGTCCAGAGTTTATGTCTAGCTCTGAGGACTAAGCTGAAGAGAATCTCAGGCAAAAGGAACTGAGGGTACAAAGGTATTGGGCATGAAACCACAGAGGAGTAACCAAGAGTAATGAAGTCCAATGGCTCATGGGCTTTCAAGAGACCAAACTAAATAGTTTGAGTCCAGGGTATGCTTAATGAAGAACTAGTAGGGGCTTTTAAGAATTATTATGGGGATTTGGGGGCGCCTGGATGGCTCAGTCTGTTGAGTGTCCAAGTTTTGATTTTGGCTCAGGGCATGGTCTCAGGGGCTGTGAGAGTGAGCCCTGGGTTGGGCTCTGCACTCAGTGCAGAATCTGCTTGAGATTCTCTCCCTGCCCCTCTCCCAACTCATGCTCTCACTCTCTCACTCTCTCCCTTTTAAGTAAAAGAGATAGATGATAGATAGATGATGATGATAGATAGATAGATTGATAGATAGATAGATGATAGATAGATAGATAAAATCTTTAAAAAACAGAGTGATTAAGTGGAGTTGAATCCTGGTCTTTTCAGTTTGGGATCAATACCATAAAAAAAATGGGAATATAGAGTATGAGAATCTCCAAACTTTCCTTCCAGGGAGAATAGAAGTAAAACACTCTATGGAGACACTGAATAGATGCCAGCCCTTTTCTGTATACCATTTCATGTATCTGAATTTCTCCCATCCTAGCTATTGACCATCTTTATGTTTTTATGCTGTGGGTCAGAGAGGGAGAGGGTGTGAGCAGGATAAATTCTGAATGAAATAGCAACAAACTGAAATAAAAAGATAAACCCCTGACCTTTAGTTAGTTTTGCTTTCTGAAGAAAGATGTGCACATGAATTTGTTTCCCTAGCTACCATGCATAAAAATAGAAGATGCAGTATTTGGTAATTTTATGGCTATTAGAATGATAAAGTGTCATGGAAAGTTATTGCATTTGAAGACAGTATTCTCATGCACAGACTCTGGGGAGCAGGGAAAGATAGGGGGAGACACCATCACATACAGAAATAGTTTGTGTGTTTATAGGTCATTTTAGCCAAGTTCTGTGTACACAGCAGGCAAAATGCTAGTCAGCAGTGGCTTATGTATGCTCTCAGGAATTAGCTGACAACATAGCTCCTCTGAAGGTAAGCAGAATGTAATGAATCTGACACTGGAGTTTCTTCATCCAAAAGCACACAAAACTGGCCAGTTTGCTTTTGTGCTGGAGGAAACACATGGCGCCACACGCAGGAAGCAAGCACACTGATACAGCCATGAATACACCTTCTCTGGGACACACAGTCCTTTCAAAAGAGGACAAGAAGACCAAAGGAGTGTTCGACACTGTAAATGGCTGGGAAATTGGAGTGATTCACTAGGGAAACTATTGAGTTCTACATCCTGAAAATTCGGCCATTGGAGTTGAATGGGAAAAAATTAAGAGGACATTTTTTGATGAAGCTAAAAGTTTTCTTGATAGATAATCCAATGCAACCCTTGGAACCCATATACATCCTAATTATATTCACACACAAAAAAAGTGAATGGAGAGGACAGCCACTGTGATGGTCTTCTCTGGGATTCCATGAACTTTGGCAATAGAAACGCTTTTCTTGCACTCCCAAGGGACTTGAGTAGAGCACCTGACCTTCCATCTACCCTTAGGCTATACCATAGTGAAACCAGAGATGATAGCTCATTGTCATTTTCAAAAATGTCAATCATGCCTCCTCTCTTTGTAATGTATCTCACCATTGGGAAAGTCTTCCTAACATTTCAAGTTGTTAAATTTACTAATATTTCCCATCATGCCCTAGTGTTTATGCTCCAAAGGCCCCCACTGCCTATGAATTCAAATAAAACATTTAGAATAACAAATATGCCTCTACTTCTCTTTCTTCCTACATACATCTTTCTCCAGGATACTCTCTTTTACTGCCCCAGCATTCTGTGTTTCAGTCACACCAAAGCATTCTTGCTTTTCAGAATATGCCACCCCTCGTTGACATCTGCTCCAGATACTCCTTGTGAACTGGCTTACTCAATCCTTCCTAGCCCACTCCCACAAACAGAAATTAAGTACTCATCACTTCCAGCCTCTTGGAATCCAGGGGTGATCAAAGAAATTGTAGTGGTACTCAGCCTCCATCCTTCATCTAAATGTCGAAGGTGTTCACTGAGATGGTGGGAGCTGAGAAGACAAGATGTTAGCTACTGATTCCTCTTGGACCATGGCTTCACTATGGCTGAACTACTGACTTCAGGCAGTTTTTTCAAGAGGAAGGCCACAAAGTCTGGTCTAGAGCTGAAGCAATAAGCTGAAAAAGCATAATGTGCTTGTGTCACCCCCAGTCCCTTACCAGTTTTATTCCTATGTCAAGGGATCTGCCTTCCATCATCTTGTTAACCTCCACCTGTTATCCCTCATTGGTCCAAATGCTCTAAGATCAATGTATCAGAATATATATTCATCTCTTTAACTCTTAAGTCAAACACATTAAGAGTGGGAGCCTATTTCTCATTGAGTCAACTCTTTTATCTCGATTAATGAGGAAAATTTTAGTAATAAGAAAGTAAAAGAAAGAAGCCTGTCGAATTGAGTACAAGGTTTTGACTTGCCTCTTTACTCAAGAGGATACTCCCAAACCTAAAAGTTTTCCTTTTTTTTTGTTTCAATTCCACTTTGTATTCCTCCAAGTCAAAGCAATAAGCATAACAATTCTTGAAAACACTCCACTACATGTCATTATCCTTTACACATACTTCTTCTGGCTAATTAATTACACTTAAAAATAAATGTGTATGTGTTAAAGAGTTAACAATGAACTACACGTAAATGATTGGATTTATAATACTTTAATTATACAGCAAGATTTAAATAAAATAATTAGGCCAAATATATGTTTTTCTGCAACCTGGCCTCTTACTCAATATTAAACTGCAACTCCATATCTGCATTGAAAGTTTTCCCACATTTCTTCCAAGAACTTTAGGTCTGCTTCAAGGTCAGGCTTCTCTCTCTCTTCCACTTTCTCTTCTGAGTCCTTTTTTCAACTTTCCAGATGGTGGGATAACAAGGGGAGAGAACTGTCAACCCCAAGGGAGAGAAATATTTTATCACATATAATTTAGAATGGCAAGCGTACTGTGATAGAGAAGGTAGACTGATTTTGAAGTGGTTTTATTATTATTTTGGTTTTCCACAAATGCCTGCACCAGGGCCAACTTCTCCCCATCCTCCCCAGACCACGCTGGAAGGCCACCGCCTCCAAATGAAAGCAATGCCTTCCTTTTTATCTCTTTCTTTGTATACCACTTACTTGTAACTTACCATATTTTGTCTTATGTGGAGGGTATTTGCATCCATATTTTATCACAAGTTGCTTGAAATCAGGTACTATATCTCCCCAACCCCCATCCCCATCCCAGCAGGGTGATGAAAACAAAAAAGGCCATCAGTCCACACTGGTTTAATTAATAAGTCACAAGTGAAAATAGTTAAGAGAACTGAGACCCAGAGAGGTCAAGCAACTTGTCCAAAGTCACAGAGAGTTATCAGTAGTGCCAGGATTGGAATTCTTGACTACCTGATTTAAGTAAAGCCATTTATCGTGCAGAAACTGCCCATTCATGCTACTAAATTAAACTCAGAGAAGGCTGGCCAGTTATTTCACTGCAGCAATTACTGGTCATAGAAGAGTATCTGAGGTCACAGGTATATATACTTTCTCCAGACAAAAGTGAAATATCAAGAAGTTGGGCCAATTTCCTATTTTTGATTATTCTTTGAGTGTGCTATGCCTTTCTATCTTTTGACGAAGAATATAAGGAGGAAAAGCATTCACAGGTTTTTTTCAGCCTAATTGAAATATTCTCTACATCAAATATGTTCAATGTAGTAGAAACTGCAGATGTTATTGCTTTAATTTTATAACCCAATTATTCTTTTATTTCTAGTTGTCTTCAGGATAAATTAACTCTTATCAGCTATTCAAATAGGTAATTATCATAAAGCTAAATACCACACAACCTCATAATCCATGTCAATTTATAGACTAAACTGGAGTAAAATCATGCTCCGGAGTTACAGGAAAGGAACTCCAGATTTTTATTATTTCTCAACATTTTTTGTGGAATACCCAAATGAAATTTAACAAGGAAATGATTTCTTTTTTTGTGAAGAAAGGGGTTTAGAATAGGCTTTTTTATTATAGTGGAATGAATGCTAAACTTAAGGCAAAAAAGATAATGAGTTTGGGTACAAGACTTATAATTTACCAGCTATGTGACTCTGGCCAAATTATGTTATCCCTTTGAGTTTCAATTTCCTTCTCTCTAGCAGAAAGATTTGGGATATTTTATTCTAAGATCCTTTCTATCTATAAAATCCCATGACCTTATGCTTCTGATGGTGCTATAATAGTCTGGCCAGGACATCTCAGAACTCAACACTTTATGGTTATAATAGATAAGGTCAAGTCAAGTGGCCTGCAAGAACAAAACTGTACTCATCTGTATCACCTCAGGACAGGGCCAGAATTCGGGTGAAGTTAGTGAGACACTCGCACTAGTGCAAAGTTTAAGGGTGTCTCCTCAAATCTCAATCATCAAGAGAAATATTATTTTAATGCAATATTCCCCAGATCTCACTCATCAAGAGAAATATTATTTTAATGCAATATTTTAAAAAGTCAAAATTAATGTAAAAATGCACAATGAGTAAATATCAATATTTTAAACAAGTATAGGATCAATGCTCAGGGAGCAGAGGTATATATTAGTCAGAACAGGTTTATTGATGCTGAAGGTTCTTTAAAAGGCATAATTCCAGGGGTGCCTGAGTGATTCATTCAGTTAAATATCTGCCTCAGGGCCAGGTCATGATCCCAAGGTCCTGGTATTGAGCCCTTTAACAGGCTCCCTGCTCAGTGTGTGTGTGGGGGGGTGTCTTTCTCTCTTGCTCTCTCTCTCTCTTAAACAAACAAACAGGGACACTGGGTGGCTCAATGGTTGAGCATCTGCCTTTGGCTCAGGTCATGATCCCAGAATCCCAGGATTGAACCGCACACTGGGCTCCCTGCTCAGTGGGAGTCTGCTTCTCCCTTTGCCCTGCACCCTGCTTGTGCTCTTTCTCCCTCTCAAATGAATAAATAAAATCTTTAAAAATAATAAAATCTTTAAAGAAATAAGAGAAGGGTGGAATAATATTAACTGTCTATTACTGTATAACAAATTACTCCAAATGTAGGAGCTTAGAACAACAAATAGGGCACCTGGGTAGCTCAGTGGTTGAGCATCTGCCTTTGGCTCAGGTCATGATCCCAGGGTCCCGGGATCAAGTTCTGCATCGGGCTCCCTGTAGGGAGACTGTTTCTCCCTCTGCTTATGTCTCTGCCTCTCTCTGTCTCTCATGAATAAATGAATAAAATCTTTTAAAAAAAAAACTAAATATTTCCCTCAGTTTCTGTCAATCAGGAATCCAAAAGTTGCTGAGTGGTTATGGCTCAGTATCCTTCATGAGATGGCAATTGAGATGCAAGCTGGAGCTCTGGTCATATAAGCACTTGACTGAGGGAGAATCTACTTCTAAACCTACTCATGTGCTTGTATGCAGGCCTCAGATATCCACTACCAAGATCACTCAATGGTTGGCAGCAAGCCTTGGTTTCTGGCTATGTGGGCCTGAGTGTTCTCCTGACATGTCTTCTCTCTCTCCTAAGGGCCATCTCATGACATGGTAAGTGGCCTTAGCACAAGAGAGAGAGACATGTGAAGAATCCAAAGTGAAGTCATCCTTCCACTTAGGGTCCCAATCAATCCATTCTAGCCATCTCCAGACATCTGAGCCTCTCCCACTGAAATCCCAAGCATTGTAGAGCAGAGACAAATAATAAATAGCCCCCATTATGTCCTAGTTCAATTCCAAACTGAAATAACTATCAGCATAATAAATTGGTTGTTCTTATATGCCTCTAAGTCTTGAAGTGGTTTGTAACACAACAGTAAATGACTAGATTATAAATTGTTACTCAGAGTGGGGTGCTGCCATTAAAAAAAAAAAAAACCAAAGATACATAACATTGTCTTTCAGACTGAGTTGTAGACAAGAGCAGAGAAAGCCTCAAGGAGTCTTCATGAAAGCTTGGAGTTCAGTAAGGAACTTACTGTCTGAGACTGGAGTAAAGAAGCTATGTATCCTTAACAGTGAAAAGTTTGGCAGCATATTGCCTGAGGTAATATGGAAAATAGGAAATATACAGAAAATGTATGGATTTGGCTAAGGAAATTCCCAGGAAGAATATTGATACTGCCAGTTGATTTTATTAAGCTACATGTACAGAGAAAGATGAACTAAAAAAAAAAAAAAAAAGGAACTCTTCAGTTTTCAATTTCAATAAGAATTGAGAGGAAATATAAGGGAACCAGAACCTGTAGTTTCAAAAAGAAAACCACTTTTCATTCCCAGACTCTCAAGACAGTAGAGAGGTCTTGATAGAAGAGATAGCCTCAGGGCAAAGATCATCTCAAGGATGGACCTGTAATTTTTTTGTTTATACTTCAGAAAGATTTGTGGGCATGCCTCATGGACTCTCTCAACTAGACAAAAAAGCTTCTGAACATCTTAAGAGAGCTGTCTCATTGCACTCAGACTCTAAAATGAAGCCAGAGACAGCTTGTCATGAAAACATCTGTGAGTGTTGTTTTTGTGTAATGGAGTGAAGCTGAATAAGATTTATAGGAAAGTCACATAATATTTAAGAGAACTAAATTGGTATAAGTACTGGTGACTCATAAAAGGGACAGAAATAGCATAAAATTAAGGGTTTCCAACTTTCTATGGGAAGAGAGCTGAGAAGGCTACTCAGTTGCAAAAGTGATCTATTTCTTATGGAATGGAAAGGTCTGAGAGCATGTAACCAAGAGCCATGGGAAATCATTCCCAGGGAGTAAAACTGGACCCTAATCAAAGAACCAGCAATGCGTTTCTGGCTGGATTTCAGAATTACTACAGACTAGTTACTGCTGTGTGCTTCCCATATCTTTTCCTTTAGTGTCTGTTGTGGTTGTCCTATTTATCTTTCTCTTGCATGTTATGTGTATTTGGGAGATTAGATAGCTTAGCTCTTTAATTCATAGGTCTTCAGATCAAGAGGATTTGTACTCATCTAAAGACATTCATCTATACCAGGACTTGATCTAGATGATAATGCCCTACAACTTGAACCAGTGCCATGATGGGGTAAGACATGGGTGGTGTTGGAAAAGAATGAGCATTTTTCATGTTAGAGAAATGCATCTGTGGCCAGAAAGCAGACTGTGACGGGGATGAAAGATGGCCACAAGTTCTTTGACTCTCACCTCCATCCATCCCCCTCTCCATTGAATCTGAGCTGAACTGTGAATTCTTTGAACACTAGAGTGACACGGTACCTGTTCAGAGACTAGCCTTAAGAGTACTTGTAGCTTTTACCTGGTCTCCTGCCATTATGGCTGAGTTATGATATGCTGTGCAAATGATGTCAAAATCGGTGATTTGTTCCTTACTCTTATTTCAAGGTCACTATGAGCTGACTGAAATTGTGGCCCATATCTTCTTTGTTATAGGTCAGAGGATGAATAAATTGCCTCTGTCTGGACTGTAATAGTTTCATGGTGGAAGGGAACAATGAAATGGAGTAACCATGTGTTGGCTATTGGAGCTTCTCCTTGGAGCTCCTCACATCTGTTCACAGCGTATTGATGAAAACCAGTCACATGGCTCAAACCTACCTGCAAAGAAGCTTGGAAATGGGAAGACATTCACAAGTGCTTGGTCAGCAGTAAATGTTTTCATCAGAGAGGGAATATCATCTAACTCATAAAAACTCCCCTTTCTCTGAGGGGGTTTAAAGGGTCAGTGGTGCTTTGCATCTTGAGTGAGAACATCCAATACAAGGTTATACCAAACCTCCTGTCTTTCTGAAGCATGGGATCGTAATAAGATTTTAATTTTACTTTGAGAAATTAAAAAATATGACCAGAGCTTCACTCTGACTATCATAGAGTAGCTTAGACTGCTTAAGCTAGTATTTTCCATGGAAATCTTAGAGAGAAAAATTAAATGACTAAGCTCAAAGAAAAATCTTTCCTGGAAGTCCCCCAGAAGTGCTTGTTAAAAAACCATCCTGGCAACATCTGGGACTGAATTTTAGAGTTCTCAGATTGGAAGCAGGGAGACTAGTTAGGAGGCTGTTGCAGGAATATAGGCCAAAAATAACGAGTTCTTGGCCAAGGTGAAGAAGTTGGAGGTGGAACGAGGGGATATATTGTGAAGATATTACAGAGATAGAAAGAAAGAACTTGAGGAACAAATGTTTGTGGGTGGGAAATCCACAAAGTCGGAAACGAGGGTGTATCAAATATTTTTAAAATAAAAAATTAAAGTCCCAGAATAAAATATGGGTGAAAGTTATTGCTTTTCTTTTTATAAATAGGGAATCCAGAAAATATCAAATATGGAGACATTTGACTATGGGAGTTTGAAAAGTGCCTGCACTCTTCCAATATATATGTATACAAAGTCAAAAATAAAAGGGAAACAAAGTACAAACAGTGGGGGTGGGGGGTGGGGGAATGTTGCAACACAAATAATAGGGAGTGAATGCCCTAATATGTAAAGATTGCTTTTAAGTCAATAAAAAAACATGAACTCCAAAATCAAAAATGGTCAAAAGTCATGAAGACACAACTCCCCAAATAAGAAATAAACAAGGGTGTTCATTTTCACTGATGACAAAAAAATAAAAAATTTAAAACATGCCACCAACTTTTACCACCAGATTGCAAATGTTGAAAATATTTACAAAATCTAATGTTACTAACCATTTTGGGGAAATGACAGTTCCCAATCATTGTTGATGAAAGCATTAATAAACTTAATTTTTCTCCAGAGAAGTATGATAATACATAAACAGTTTTACGTGGTATCTTTTGACTCGGCAATTCGACTTCAAGAATTTATGGAAAAAATATAATTGTGCAAGTATTTTTTTAAAGTATATTCAAGGTTGTTCATTATGAGAATGAACCTACTTGGAAACCTTAATATACATTAGTAAGGAGACCTTGTTAAATAAATCATATTGTGTTCAACAAAAATGAAACTCAGCCCTTTTTGATTTGTATTTATTGACCTAGAAAGCTGGCTAAATTATATTGTTTAATAAAAAACAAAACTACAATATTGTATGGTCTGATCATAAGTATACAACTTTATGATTACAACCAAACCAACTTATTCAAAAAGGGGAGATTTCCATGAAAACATGAGGGAATCCCATAGCCTCTAAGAAAGAATTCCAACCAGAGCCAGCAACACATATTGTCCTAACTCTCTCAGACTCTCTCCTCTCCTTCTCCTTCAATAGGCATCTTCTTTTTTTTTTTAATTTTTATTTATTTATGATAGTCACAGAGAGAGAGAGAGAGAGAGGCAGAGACACAGGCAGAGGGAGAAGCAGGCTCCATGCACCGGGAGCCTGATGTGGGACTCGATCCCGGGTCTCCAGGATCGCGCCCTGGCAATAGGCATCTTCTTAAGCTCAGTTCTCTGGGACTGTTTTCCAGTCCATAGAGCAGAAATATGGCCACCACTACCATATCCTAGATTTGCATTTTTTTTAGTTCAACAAAGCAGCCAAATTAGACCAGAATATTTTGGTTTCAACTCCCAAGTCCTTGAGAATCCACTCTGGTTGAGTCAGTCCAGGGGACCATCCAATCCTGACTTAATCAACTGTTACTTAGGTAACAGTGTCATATTGTATAAAATTGTTCACCCTGTGGTAGCCAAGGGTGGAGTGAGGTGGCTTTGTTTTTCTAGAATGAGAAAACCCAGGGTGGATGAACTAATGACATTAGACTATTGGCATCCAGTATAATCTACCCATTTGCTCTCTAGAAAACACAGATGGTCACTTCTTCCCATACATTTCAAAACCGCAACATTTAAGCAACAAAGCCAAGCAGGAAGCATAGTAGCTACCTTGTAGGTGATAGCAAGATCTAGTTCTCTGGGTGATGTATATTTTTTTCTCCAGGACCATATCCAACAGATTCTTACTATCTGATATTATATATATTTTTAAATGGATTCCAAATGGTGGAGGAAAACAGCCTAAGTGCAATAAAAATTGTTACTTGAAAATGACAGTAAAGGAGAAACTACATCTCAGCCACTGGTCCAAGAGCACATATCTATTACAGGGTTTCTCAACCATGACATCACTGATCTTTTGGGCTAGATAATTTTTTGATATGGCGGGCTTTTTTATATCTAGCCTGTACCTATTAGATGCCATAGTACTTCCCCTCAGTTGTGACAATCAACAATACCGTCAACCTCCCTCCTGGGACAAAAGTCTCTACCAATTGGGAATTACTGGTGTATTAGGACAGAAAAGGATAGTTTGTAACAATGAAGAAATAAAGCCATTAGTCTTCTGGTGGAAAAATAAATTTCTTGTTCTGAACTTTTGTTGCTCTAAAGTCTGCCTAATGAAGATGTCTTCCTTGGGGTGCCTGGGTGGCTCAGTTGGTTAAGTATCTGCCTTTGGCTCAGGTCATAATCTTAGGGTCCTGGGATCAAGCCCTCTGTCGGGCTCCCTGCTCAATTTGGGGAGGGGGGAATCTGTGTGTCCCTCTCCCTCTGCCCCTACCCTATACATGCTCTGCCTCTCTCAAAAAATATATATATATCTTAGAAAAGAAAACATCTTCCTTGTCAACTGATTTTCAGAACCGGCCCTGGGGAGGAGAAATTCAGGACAATTATCTAAAGAGGAAGCTGTAACAACTAGGCAGTGTGCATAGTGTAGGCATTTGGGACCAGGGATTGCTCTGAAGGATACACAAGCCCAGGTTATTATTTTCCAGCCTGAAATTCTTCTAAAGAAACAATTCCTTATAAGAATCAATAAGCTAGGGGTGCCTGGGTGGCTCAGTCAGTTAAGTGTCTGCCTTCAGCTCATGTCAGGATTGGGGTCCTGGGATCAAGCCTCACATAGGAGTCCCTGCTCAGCGGGGAGTCTGCTTTTTCATCTCCTTATGCCCCTGCCCCCCACCATGTGCATGCTCTCTCTCTCAAATAAATAAATAAAAACTTAAAAACAACAAAAAAAAATCAATAAGCTACCTATCTATGAGTCTCTTGTTAAGAGCTTCTTTTCCTGAAAGCCTACGACAGGGACGTTATCAGGCATGCCTTCTGAACCCCCATGCAGGACTTGGCTTTACTCTGCTGGCCATTCCTTCTTAGCCTCAAGGCAAGACAGGATTAGCCTATAATGTTGCCCTCAAGTTTTCAGTGTGTTTTACCAAGAGATACACGATCTCCTTCATCCAGCATGAACTGTATTGTAATAAATGGTTTGTGGAGGTAAAATAAAAACTGTCCATCTCTTCTGGGCTTCTCCCTAATATCCTCCAATTTAGTACCAATAGTCAAGTTTTATAATCCTCACTTGGTATTTATAATACATTGAAGAATTTATTACCTGCCATTTAGCAAGACATGCTTGATCTTAATTGGCTGCAGAAAACTGGCTGTATAGACAGAGGAGATTTCCCTGAAAGATGTTCACTACTGAGCTCAACTCACTGTGGACAGATATTGAATATTTCAAACTGAATACAAAATAACAGTTCTTCTGGTAATCATGGTTGGTAGAGTTTCCTCCAAAAACAGAGAACAACTCCCCAAAAAAATCAGAGAAAATTATTTAGGCACATTTTTAAATCTACTTCAGAAAGAGCTCAGGAGGAGAAAGGTTGACTATCAAAGCATGAACCTTAGTTTTCCATAGGGGATGGACTGCAGGGTAATCTTTGTCAGTCAACTTTGCATTGTTCTGCATTGTTGCTATTCTTCAACAACTATGCATCTTTTTTTTTTAATTTTTAAAAATTTATTTGAGAGAGAGTGCACATGAATGGGGGGCAGAGAGACAGAGAGAGAAGCAGACTCCCAGCTGAGCAGGGAGCCCAAAATGGGGCTCAGATCCCAGGACCCTGAGATCACTACTGGAGCCAAAGGCAGACACCTAACCAACTGAGCCACCCAGGCGTCCCATGTATCTATTTTAAAAGCAGAAAAATAGCTTCATTGTGCTAAAAATGATTTAAAAAGAGGGGCACCTGGGTGGCTCAGTTGGTTAAGCATCTGCCTTTGGCTCAGGTCATGATCTCAGGGTCCTGGGATTGAGCCTCACAATGGGCTCCCTGCTCAGTGGGGAGATTGCTTCTCCATCTCACTCTCCCTCCTTCTCTCTCTCTCTCTCTCAAATAAGTAAATAAAATCTTTAAAAAAAATAAGTAAAAAATAAAAATGATAAAAAGAAATGTCCAGAGCATAAGGATTTGGCTAAGAGAACCAAAAGGTAGTAGCCACAGTTAGGAGAAGAAAGAAAGAAGAAAGAAGAAAGAAAGAAAGAAAGAAAGAAAGAAAGAAAGAAAGAAAGAAAGAAAGGAAGGAAGGAAGGAAGGAAGGAAGGAAGGAAGGAAGGAAGGGGAAAAGAAGAAAGAAGAAAGAAAAGAAAGAAAGAAGAAAGAAAGAAAGAAAGAAAGAAAGAAAGAAAGAAAGAAAGAAGAAAGAAAAGAAAAGAAAACAATAGGGAAGAGTCAGTTAAGAAAGCTGAGAGATTTTTCAATGAGAAAGGAGTAGTCAGGTTCAAATGTAGCAGGAGGTCAATGAAAGAACAGAGAAATAATATCCCATTGCACTTAGCAATTAGGGGTTCTCTGATGACCTTGGAAAGCTTCCATTCACTGAGTAGGAAGAGGTCTAATCCAACCACCTAATTTCCAAAGTTAGAAAATATCATGATAATTCTCAATTCTCTCACCAAATCTTGATTTTTTTTTGGTATATTTTTAAATGGAGTTCGATTTGCCAACATATAGTATAACACCCAGTGCTCATCTTATTAAGTGCCCCCCTCAGTGCCCGACACCCAGTCACCCCATCCCCCTGCTCACTTCCCTTTCCACCACCCCTTGTTCGTTTCCCAGAGTTAGGAGTCTCTCATGTTCTGTCTCCCTCTCTGATATTTCCCACTCATTTTCTCTCCTTTCCCCTTTATTCCCTTTCACTATTTTTTATATTCCCCGAATGAATGAGACCATATAATGTTTGTCCTTCTCCAATTGACTTACTTCACTCAGCATAATACCCTCCAGTTCATTCACTCAAAGCAAATAGTAGGTATTTGTCATTTCTAATGGCTGAGGAATATTCCACTGTATACATAGACCACATCTTCTCTATCCATTCATCTTTCAATAGACACTGAGGCTCCTTCCACAGTTTGGCTATTGTGGACATTGCTGCTAGAAACATTGCAGATGCGTGTCACTGCATCTGTATCTTTAGGGTAAATCCCCAATAGTGCAATTGCTGGGTGGTAGGGCAGGTCTATTTTTAACTCTTTGAGGAACCTCCACACAGTTTTCCAGAGTGGCTGCACCAGTTCACATTCCCACCAATAGTGCAACAGGATTCCCCTTTCTCCACATCCTCTCCAGTATTTGTTGTTTCCTGCCTTGTTAATTTTCCCCATTCTCACTGGTGTGAGGTGGTATCTCATTGTGGTTTTGATTTGCATTTCCCTGCTAGCAAGTAGATGTGGAGCATTTTCTCATGTGCTTTTTGGCCATGTCTGTGTCTTCCTCTGTGAGATTTCTCTTCATGTCTTTTGCCCATTTCATGATTGGATTGTTTGTTTCTTTGCTGTTGAGTTTAATAAATTCTTTATAGATCTTGGATACTAGCCCTTATCTGATAGGCCATTTGCAAATATCTTCTCCCATTCTGTAGGTTGTCTTTTAGTTTTTTGTTTTTTGTTTTTTTTTTTTTTTTGTCTTTTAGTTTTGTTGACTGTTTCTTTTGCTGTGCAGAAGCTTTTTATCTTGATTAAGTCCCAATAATTCATTTTTGCTTTTGTTTCCCTTGCCGTCATAGATGTATCTTGCAAGAAGTCACTGTGGCCAAGTTCAAAAAGGGTGTTGCCTGTGTTTTCCTCTAGGATTTTGGTCGAATCTTGTCTCACATTTAGAACTTTCATCCATTTTGAGTTTATCTTTGTGTCTGGTGTAAGAGAATGGTCTAGTTTCATTCTTCTGCATGTGGATGCCCAATTTTCCCAGCACCATTTATTGAAGAGACTGTCCTTTTTCCAGTGGATAGTCTTTCCTGCTTTGTCAAATATTAGTTGACCATATTGTTGAGGACCCATTTCTGGGTTCTCTATTCTGTTCCATTGATCTATGTGTCTGTTTTTGTGCCCATACAACACTGTCTTGATGGTCACAGCTTTGTAGTACAACTTGAAATCCAGCATTCTGATGCCCCCGGCTCTGGTTTTCTTTTTCAATATTCCCCTGGCTATTTAGAGTCTTTTCTGATTCCACACAAATCTTAAGATGATTTGTTCCAACCCTCTGAAGAAAACCCATGGTATTTGATAGGGATTGCATTGAATGTGTAAATTGCCCTGGGTAGCATTGACATTTTCACAATATTAATTCTTCCAATCCATGAGCATGGAATGTATTCCCATCTCTTTGTGTCTTCCTCAATTTCTTTCAGAAGTGTTCTATAGTTTTTAGGGTATAGATCTTTTACCTCTTTGGTTAGGTTTATTCCTAGGTATCTTATGCTTTTGGGTGCAGTTGTAAATGGGATTGACTCCTTAATTTCTCTCTCTTCAGTCTCATTGTGTATAGAAATGCCACTGATTTCTAGGCATTGATTTTGTATCCTGCCACATTGCTGAATTGCTGTATGAGTTTGAGCAATCTTGGGGTGGAGTCTTTTGGGTTTTCTATGTACAGTATCATGTCATCTGTGCAAATCTTGATTTCAACCCCTAAACTGTTCTCAAATTAGTCTTCTTATTTTCTACCTCCTGCCATTTCCGGATATTAGGTGTGAGTCTCATCATTTCTCACGTGGGCAAGAAAATGTTCCCATGTTTGGTCATTCTGCCTCCAGTGTCAACCATGTCATTCCCTTTTTCAAATGTCTACCCAGAGTCATTCTTACCAAAACCTAAGATCTCATAAAATCCTTTTATCGTTATTGATCAACCACAACATGATGAAGTAATACTTTAAAGGTAAAGGATAGTTGCTAATTGGCCCAATTCTGGGTACTTTACAAACATTATTTATCACTACCCTTTCCAACCTACCTTCTGCTCTAACTACATGTGACCACTTTAGTGAACTTCCAGCTCGGTCCTAGCATACAAGATTGCATTTCTTGGAATACTTTTTCTGTGCCTGGAAAACTACTTATCATTAAATGGGGAGTAAGAATGCCATTTATTTTGTGAAGCTTTGAGCTTCTCAGGGGAAGACACCATGTCTTTTTTTTATTCCTGCATCATTCATGCCTTACATGGTACCTGGAAACCAGTAGGAGATAAAAAATGGAATGTTTGTCCTCCACTCGGAGCCCTTGAAGCAGAGTCAACACAACCACTGAATACACTCCAGTCAGCTCATAAAAAAGTCATGAGCGAGAGATAATATTTCTTTTAACTCCTAACCCCTTCCTTTTAAAATCATTTGATCATTAAGTTAGTCACTATATAAATAAGTAGGTGTTTTCCAGACACTACACCAGGGGCTGGGAAACCCAATGGCAGACAATATACTTGCTCTAGAGATGCTTAGAATCTGGTGTGATGCTCATCTGTACTCACTTTCATCTCCTTGTCTCTGAACTCCTTGCTAAATACAGCAACCTACTAACTCATGCTTCACCTTATATTTTGGACAGTGGCACTACTGAATGGCTTTTCCTCCTCTGGCTTTGGTGCATTCTAGAATCTCTAGGGAGAACTTTCCATTTTAGCCCTGGGACCCTGGAAACACAAATGCTACTCTGATCCTTGCCTGGTGTAGAGGAGGGGGAGAATCACTTTCCCCTACCCTTCTTCCATTCTCCAGCTGGTGCCCTGTAATTTAGACTGGCAAAAGGCAGATCAACAAAAGAAGGTTACTAACGTGGGCACTATGTGTGCATGCACATGGGAGCCCCCAGAAATGAGTAACCAGAAGGGGTGGTTAGATCTTGGGCTTTCCATACCTTCTTAGGCTGAAGAAAGAAAAAGGAGTCTGGGGTTTCTGGGAGGGAGGCAAGATCTGGGAAGATCCAGGAAATGGTAAGCAAGGGTTTTTGTTTGCAGTAAAGTGAATAAGCAGAATAAATAAGTGATCTCTCCATTGGTGAGAGCTGTTAAGAATCCCCTCTACAAATGGAAATTTTCTTTATAAATGTAAATTTCCTTTACCAAAGGAAAACTTGTGCCCTGTATTTAGAGCTCTCCCTGAATCTGCTGGTTCTCAATGGCCTTTAGTTCAAAATATTCCATATGCCAAAAAGGCGTATTTTGAGGTGGCATATCTCAGTATCCTTCACGAGTGTCCCAGTTTTATCAAATCTGATCCTTCTGAAAAGATTGTGAGATAAAAAAGGACGTCTTAAAGATTTTTCAGTCCTTACCTGTCCGATGACTTCCTTTGTTACTCTCAACTGTCTTAGTATCTGCATAGTTTTCCCTGGTTGTGTTAGGGACCAAAAGAATGCAAGACTGAGGGTCTCCTGTGAAGACAATAAATTTCCAAGCTGTCCTTTTTAGCTTTGCAAGCAAAAGAGAGACAGAAGCCTGAGAAGGGGGAATGAGCAGCCGGAGTAAGCTGTCAGTTTCACGAAGGTCATTGAGTCTGCTCTGGCTGCCAAGTTCTTGGGATTGTTCCCAAACTCCCACAGTGCTACTGCACTTTGGCTACAGCCTCTCTGCCACAGACTAGGATCTCTGGCTCATTCTGTGGCATGGAGCCAGGTTCCTCTGGGGTTCAGATGCTCCCTGGGTCTTCACTGGGCACCTCAAGAAGTCACATTTTTGCTTTCAGCATCCTCATCCACCTTTTCTGATCAGAACTAAAAGCTAAAGGTATGTCATGACACTTCGAGTCTATTATTCCACCTCTCTAACATTACCTGATGCATCTTTAAAATCCTCAAAACGCTCTTGCTGGCAAGACCATGGAGAGCATCCAATGTGTCTAATGCACCACTAGAGACACTGCCACAAAAAAATAACAATAAAATTTATTATGTTACCACCAGGACCCCTCTCCCTGGAATCATTGAAGTTTCCTATACATTTTGTACAAGAAAAGTATCAAATCATCTTAATAAGCATATTTATTGTGGAATAATAATAATAATAATAATAATAACATTTATTGACCACTTATGTGCCAGTCATTATTACAAGAATTTCCTCATTTAACTCTATAAACTATTATTTTTTCCCACTTTAGAAAAGAAAGGAAACTGAGCCATGAAATGTAAGACATAAAAATCGTAACGCTTCTGGACTATCTCCTCCCCTGAATTAATCAGCTTCAGCCACACCCAAGATTTGATAATGATTCATGCAGTGTTCAAAATGTCCTTTTTATACTTCACACCTTAAATGTTCTCTACAGAGATTCCATGTATGGGTTTTTTATTCATCCATCCTTCTCAGTACCCAGAGGGCCTTTCAACCTGAAGAGAATATCTTAATTCAGCTTTGGAATGTTTTCTTATGCTACCTATTAAATTTTTTCCATCTCTCTCTTCTACCTGTGGCCCTCCTGAAGCACATGCTAAGTCTATTTGGTACAGCCCAGCTCAATCTAAATCTTAATTGGGGCCTGGAGAAAATGCTTTAGTCCTCAACTCTGAGCGCTTCAGATTCTCCTTTGGGAAATTTTGGAGGTGTGGATGTTTGGAATCACAAAGATTCTGATTCAAGAGGTTCTAGAGGAGAGCCCAGGCACCTATATTTTAAAAAACCTAGAGGTAATTGCATACCTTAGAAACTGAGAACCTCTGTCTTCACAGTGATAAACAATATGATTTTTCTGTTTCATTTGCATGTTTCCACCTATGACAATCATGGACAACTATGAAGAATTCGGGGATTCTGGACCCTAATCAAATATCACCAAAAAAAAAAAAAAAGAAGAAGAAGAAGAAGAAGAAAGAGGGATGCCTAGAGGGCTCAGTCAATTAAGAGTCTGATTCTTGGTTTTGGCTCAGGTCATGATCTCAAGGTTGTGAGATGGAACCTTGAGCTGGTCTCTGTGCTCAGCAGGGAGTGTGCTAGAGATTCTCTTTCTCTCCCTCTGCCCTCCCCGTGCTTGCTTGCTTTCTTTCTCTCAAATATATAAGTAAAATCTATAAAAAATATTTTAAAAAACGAAAAGAGAGTATATGGTATCACGCATATAAGAGCTGAAGAGAGGTCAGCGTGTACTTTCAAGGTCTTCCATTTTATGGACTGTAGGATTGGAGTTTTTCTTAAATTGTATCTACTTGGCCACAGTCTACTCCCCCATATGTTGTGAGCTGCTTCCTCCAGTTCTGATTCTCTGTAAATCTGATCATATCCGCTTCCTATATGTCAGGAATGCTCTGATTTTCTTGTCTATGCATGGGTCCCTTTCTTCTTTCTCATGCCCCTCCATCTCTTCAAGAAGTATTGGGGGAGTCAGGGGGCATGCCGTTGCATCTGCTCTGCCCATCCTTAGAGGCAGTTCCTCCCTCCACATACTCCAGATTTGACTTTGTGAGGCACTGTTTTATTTACCATCGAAAAGGACTTTACCGATCCAATTCAAGGATGAGGAGAAATACATCTTTCCTAGCTATGGAAAGGCTTGAGACCAGGGGAAATGACCTGTGCCGTGAGTCAGATTCACCAGCTAGGCTTGGGAAGCCTAGCTCTTTTTCTTCCCTCTCACTCCCCATCTTTTTTCCTCCACATCCATATGACTGCCCTTACTCCCTGACATATGGCATATACTCACACTGCTTGTCCTAAAAGAAGGTTTCAGCTGGATTGGGGCTGGAAAGACCCCTGAATCATGCTGCTTATATTCCAGTAGAGAGCCAATTTCAAGATTCACCCTGGCTTACAAGCTGGATACTAAAAACTCTCTTAGCATGACATTTTGATGCTGAGTGAAAGATGCCTGTTTTCAGCAGAACAAGGCAAATGTTGAGAGGAAAGCCAGAAAGGACAGTAAAGCCATAGCTTCCAGGTCCCAGGACCAAAATATATGAGAGAGGAAAAAAAAAAACAAAACTTTGGTCTATGAAGAGATACTTAAATTCTGGCAGGAGTCAGGTTTATTCTATAAATCAAGAAAAGCAACACAGATAACTAAAGGATCATAAAGAGCCCATATGAGTTTTTTAGTTTTAACTCCCACATCTGGCTCCCCTTGTACATGGGGAAGTTGGTTAGTGCTGACCTAGCCAACTGGGAACCTACAGAGCTATTGAAAAAGTGAGGCCTTTTCTTTTTTATTTTATTTTTTTAATTATTTTTTTTACTGAGGCCTTTTTATTTTATTTATTTATTTATTTATTTATTTATTTATTTATTTATTCATGAGAGACAGAGAGAGAGAGAGAAAGAAAGAGGCAGAGACACAGGCAGAGGGAAGCAGGCTCCATGCAGGGAGCCCAATGCTGACCGGATCCCCGGTCTCCAGGATCATGTGCTGGGCTAAAGGTGGCACTAAACCGCTGAGCCACCGGGGCTGCTCACATGAAGCCTTTCAATGAAAAAAGTACCAACTTCAGACCTAGATCACTTGGCTGCTCAATAGAGTCATCCCATTGCCCAAGCTGCCCCCAGATCAGTTACATGACAATTTCTGTGGATGAAATACAGTCATTACTTCTTTGAAAGGTAAAAAGAAGAAAGAAAAAAAGAAAGAAAGAAAGAAAGAAAGAAAGAAAAGAAAGAAAAAAGAAAGAAAGATCCTTAGATGATTTCAGTGTGCAGCCATAGTTGAGTGGGCAATCATAAGGTGAATTTTAGGAAGAGCTTAACAGTTAAAGGTCTGAGAAAGTGGAGAGCAACAGAGGGTTAGATGTGCAGATAAAGGTCTATTTTGTTTAAGGGGACAAGATGAAATGAACACTAGCATTCTCTGAGCATCTACTAAGAACCCCATGTTATTGTCCTGGCCTCAACCTCACTGAAGAGACACCGAGGAGTCTGTTTGTAATTAATTCATTCAAGGAAACATTTACTGATAGCTATAGGGTGCTTAGCACTGTGATGGACAGTGGAACCACAGTGATTAATAAGATCTAATCTTGTCTTTCAGGAGCCAACAATGTGGCAATATAAAAAGAATGAATTATGCCCATCAGATGAGTCTTCTAATAGAGAAAATTTAAAATAGCCATTGGAGCGGGATACCTGGGTGGCTCAGTGGTTAAGCATCTGCCTTCAGCTCAGGTTGTGATTTTGGGGTCCTGGGATCAAGTCCCACATCGGACTCCCTGCAGGGAGCCTGCTTCTCCCTCTGCCTGTGTCTCTGCCTCGCTGTGTGTCTCTCATGAATAAATAAGTAAAAATCTTTTTAAAAAATAGCAGTGGGGAGGGAATGATACAATTAAATCTGATTTATGTTTAAGGAGATCCAGAAATGAGTCCAAAGGAAAAGAGATAATTGACAGCCATGGAAGGTAGAAGAAAGGCAGGGAGACCAAAATAAATAAATAAATAAATAAATAGTCATACATATGAAGAGTTTATCTTGCAACTGTATCAGAATGGCCATGACATAGGGTTTTTGGCAAAGGGTAGCAAGGGATAAGATTTAAGAAGATAGAACTCAATTTTGAAAACTCTTGCATTGAGGAGTTTATGAACAATGACAAATCAATTATTGAAAAGTTTTTAAAAGGAGGGTGACATGATTGATCCATGTTTAGAAATCTCTGTTTATTATAGGGTAGAGTTGGGAGTGGGGAGGTGGGTATATGAAAAATCAGACATACCAATTAACATTCAGGATTCTTTTTGTTTTTGTTTTTTAAATAATAGTCCAGCTAAATCTGTGCTAAAGTAGTGGCCATGTGAACAGAATAAAGAGGGATTGATGCAAAAGAGATTTCAGAGAAGTTACAGCTTTGGTATGAAATTAGCTATAATGAAGAGAAAGAAAGAAAAAAACTGGATCTTGGGGTATCTAGCCTGAGTGAATGGGTAACACCACTGACCAAAATGTGGGATAAAGGAAAAGGAACAAGGTAGGAGACAGGAGGATAGGTACAGTTTTGACATGAAATTGCCCATTTAAAGTCCAACATTGAAAGAAGAGCCTCAACTAACTTGTTCTCTATAAAGTATATAGAAACATAGACTCCTGAGTTGTTCCAGGATGGACACACCAGATGCCTCCTTGGGAAAGGATCCAGTTACTCTACAGGACAACAATTTAAAACTATTAATGATGATTTTGATGTACTCAAGGTCTCTGTATATCAACTTAGTCTTGAGGCTTCCTCAAAACCAAGGATTGTAACCTCAAGGGGTTTTGGGAGCAAGGTAGGTACTGCAAGTCAGAGAGGTCTAGAGTAAATTAGAAATGTTAAGCCCTATAAAAGAAGAAAGCCCTTACTCTGCCCCAAATGGTTATTCTTTGCTTTAATAGAAGATTTGTGTTGTCAGATCCTGGAATGTTGTAAAAGAAATTGTATTCCTATGGAAATGAATTCTATGTAATCTCTCCCATTTTTACATGTTGTCAAGTAATTTTAAAAAACACTGTGCTAGCTGATGAAATTCATCCGTGACCCCTGGGCTTTAAACTTTCTCAAAACTGTAAGTTTATATATTTGCTTGTGTTATCATTTTAGAATAACTTTGTGAGAAGGAACTACAAAAGTTTCATATAAAAAGTAGCTCTTCTCATTGGCCTTAAATCTAATTCCTCCAAATCTCTCAAGATCCTCTTTTATCCTGTGGCAGGAATTTAGGGACAGGTCCTATTCAATTTATCCATGTCATTTTTCATTTTATTGACTTCAACAGAGTACCTTCCGCTTTCTCATTTCTGAACAAATATTACAGATTAGTTTATATGCATAGCACAGTTAGTCTATAGACACAGAAAAGTTTATACATAGAATTGGTTTTATATTTGGGCCATCCACAATGAGTATAATCTCCTCGCATTAGGAGAAACCAGAGCCAGATAGACAAGGCGCATTGTTCAAAAATCATACAATGAGTTTCTGCCAGAGTGAGTATGACAACTTGCTTTACTAACTTACTCCTCTGTCTTCCATATGCCTGGGCTGAAAGCTTTTCCTCTTTTCATGGCTGCATTAGTTAGGGGTTGCCATATAACAATATCAATGGTACACCACAATAGGCAATGGTTTCTTACTCATGTGCCTGCAGGTCAGCTAGGATTCAGCTATCTTCAGCACACTCTCTTGGCCTTGGCTCCAGATTTCAGATAAGGCTCAAGTCATCTGGGGTCACTCTGCTCCCATTCTGGGGCCCAGGGTACCTGGGAAGAATAATAATGACTCCCAGAGGAGCAAGCAAAAACACACGGTGCTCTTAAAGCCTAGGCTCAGAATTCATGTGCTGTCATTTACCACATACCTCAGGCCAAAGCAAGCATTTGACAAAGCCCCACATCTATGGGGCATCAAATTCATAAGCCCAAAGATCACAGTTTCCATTAACTGAGGGAATATATTGTGCCCAGTATTGCATTGAGCACTTTATGAATATCATTAAATGCCATCTTCACAAGAACCCTACGTAGTATGTTAAATCGCCTCCATTTTACGGGTAAAGAAATTGAGTCGCAGAGAGATTAAATAAATTGGTGGATGCTGCACCCACTTACTAGTAATTGGCAGATAAAATGATCTATCATCTCACCACCATATAATTCTGTCTTCTGTGCTCTGGAAGTTGTTGCCTATTTTCAGAAGTTCAATATATTTTTGAGCCTTAGAATTGAGTTTGTCATATCATGAGTTGGTCCATGTCTGTGTGTTAGACAGCAATAGTCATGGTCAAATTCTGTAAGGTCAAACCCCTGTGGTTACAAGAACAAAAGGAATAGAGGAGAACAGCAAACAAGACTGTAGGAGAAAGACTGGCTCCTTCCATGGCAGCGATCCCATTCCATATGTTCCTAGACTGAAATTATGACAAAGAATGCAAATGTAATTCTGTGCCAAAGTAATAGTGTGCAACTATTGGGTGACATGTTAGCTGTTTTACCTTACAGCTTAGCCTTTGAGTTAGAACCATAAATAAGAGTGAACATCTTTCCCCTTGAAACACAGCCCCAGAGACCATATAAATAACTAGAGCTGATTTAACTTGGGAGTTCAGATAGAGCAGACAAGGGGCCATGACATTAAGTCAAATGTCACTCACACTCCTTTGTACTAACACAGATTCCTAGCCAGAAAGGGCAAGACCTGGCAATGAAGCTGGCCATAAAGGGATGTGTGATGAATTAGGTCCTACATCAGAGATCATTGATCCCTGTGATGTTCTTCTAATAATGAGGGATCCTAACCTTTCAATCAGCTTTTTTGTGCCCTAAATCATAATGCTGGGTTTCTATTTTGGTCCATGCTGAAAATTGTTGTTCTGATAATATTCAGGTTTACCAGACTATCTCTGAAAATATTTCAGAGGAACTGCCTTAATCTGACAAAGGCTTTTTCTTGAAACTAGAGTCCTGGACTTGAATCTGTTCCATCCTCTCTACTAAGTATGGCCCTAAAAGATTCTCCAAGGACCTGCTGATATCCATAATTTTCACTCTCCACTAGCCAAGACTGAACAATCGCTGCTCTTTAATAAAGGATCTGCATGGCCAATCAAAAGAAATTATATTTTTATGTAAATGTATTTTTAGGTAAACTCTCCCAGCTGGTACTTTGATGATGAGGAAAATTTAGGAGTACCTTCAGACCCTCAATTAGCCATCAGAGGTCAGTAGAGAAAGCATCTCAAGTTACCTAAGGCCAGACCTATCAATATCAGCATCACTTTTCTTGGTATCTGGCACTGAGCACTGTCCCCTCCATGGCTAGTCTGGAGATCAGTAAAGAACCGTGGTCTAGTCCAGGGTCAGTAAACGATCACCTGGGCACCAAATTTGGCTCATTGCCTGTTTTCATAAATAAAGTTTTATTGAAACACATCCATGCTCACTTGTTTATGTGTTGTCTACAGCTGCTTCTGTACTATAGCAGCAGAGTCAAGAAGTTGCAACAGAGACCATATGGCCTGCAAAGCCTAAAATATTTACAATCTGGCCCTTTGCAGAAAAAGTTTGCCAATCCTGGTCTAGTCCTTTGGATATCTAAAAAAAGATGTGCCCAGGTCCTTGAACTGAGTATTATCTTTAGCATAGCTCACTGTCTTTCAATTTTTAGGGAAATACTCTACCTTGTAATTGAAGTAGAGGTATTGTGAGTTAATGTGTTTAAAGCTTAGACATTACATCAGTTTTAAGATATATCTGCCAATTATATCTTTATATTTTATGTATGTTTATATTTTTTGACAATCTTTTCATCAAGAGAGAGACTTTGTTCCCTCCTCTTGAATCTGGCAGGCTTGTAACTCATGTCTATCCAATAGAATGTGATAGAAGTAATGTGCTATGACTTCTGAAACAACAACTGAGAAAAAGATGGTGTAGTTTTCATCTTGTTTGATGGAACACTGATATTGGAATCTTCAGCCACCATTTAAGAAGTCTGACTCAGGGCCACCATACTGTGAGGAAGCTGAAGCCACTTGGGGAGGTGAAAAAAAAAATGAACACTTGTGCACTGTGGGTGGGAACATAAATTGGTGCAGCCACTGTGGAAAACAATGTGGAGGTTCCTCAAAAAAAATAAAAATAGAACTACCATTTAATCCAGCAATTCCACTTCTGGGGATCTACCTGAAGGAAATGAAATCACAGTCTCAAGGAGATATTTGCAACCCATGTTCATTGCAGCATTATCTGCAATTAGCCAAGATAGGAAAACAATTCAACTGTCCATCAATACATGAATGGGTAAAGAAAACATGGTGTACACACACACACACACACAGAAACTGGAATAATTATTTGGTCACGACGAAAAAGGAAATAAATTCTGCCATTTGCAACAACACAGATGAACCTTGAGGGTATCAGGCTAAGTGAAATAAGTCAGACAGAGAAAGATAAATACTGTATGATCTCTTGTAAGTGGGATCTAAAAAAACAAACTGATAAAATCAGAGAGCAGATTGGTGGTTGCCAGGGACAGGATGCAGGAGTGGGAAATGGGTGATGATAGTCAAAGGGTATAAACTTCTAGTTTTAAGATGAATAAGTTCTGTGCAGTATGGTGACAACAGCTAACAATACTGTATTGAATCTTTGAAAGTTACTAAGAGAGTAAATCTTAAATGTTCTCACAACACACACACATAATTTCTAACTATGTAAAGTGATGAATGTGTCAACTAATTATATTATAGTAATCATTTTGAAACATACACATACATCAAATACATCAAATCATTACATTGTTTACCTTAAACTTATACAATGTTATATGTCAATTATATCTAAGTAAAGCTGGGGGGAAAAAGAAAAAGAAGAATGGCTCAAAATGTAGAACCAGAAGCCCAGAAGGTAAAGACAAGAGCCATGAGAATAACTCTAGCGGTATAAGACTGAGTGCTATTCAAGGATATTTGCCTGGCTAGATATCAGAAAAGCCATGGACCAGTGGCTGATATGTATCTCTTTCCCACATACATCTTTCTAAACTGGAGAGGCAATTGTAGCCTTAAATCACCATTGTGTCAGGTGTGTGGAGAAGCAGATGAACTGTCTCTCAAGTCTTTAGATTGAAAGAGCACATACTCAAGAAACCATACCAAAGAGCCTCATTCACACCTGGACATGATTTAGAGAATGAAATCCTAAAATCTGATGCTATCTCAGGCCAAACTCTGATCTGACAGGTAGCATCAGCTTCCGGCCATGTGAGGGGGCAACTTTGGAAAAAATAAAGCATTATGAAAAAGACCATGAATACTTGAAAAGGGGTCAAGAAAAATTATAGGAAAGTATACAGTCATGGAAATTAGATCTCAGCGATGAATTAGAATGGAGATGAGGGAGGTATGCTAGACACCTCTGTAATTCAGCAAACATAAAAGCAAGTTTTTCTTGCCTACTGTGACACCACTTAATGTTGAAAATAGTATCAGACAATATTCTTTGCTGCCTGAAGACCAGTCAAAAGCTGACCTCACCACCTCATCTCACTTGCATCACATACTGAGGTGGATTAATGGATAAGTGGCCCAGATGCCACCTTGGTGTTCACTTTTTAAAATGACGGAAACAAAAAAATTGTCTCTACATCATGAGCCAGAGAACAATATTGGGCCCTCCAGCTGGACAGCCTTGTCATAATCTGCCATGCTTAACCTCACTCTGATCTCAGACTCAGTAGTATAGTAATAGCAGATGTAAGAATGTAAGAGTCATATTTTGACAAATTATTGAATTGATTATTATTTTCAATAATTTAAATGTAAGAGATGTAAGAGAAAAATTGTCAGCTTGCCAAATCTGTCCCAAACTGAGGTCTATCTGAAAAGGCTTGTACAGATTCCTTTGATAACAAGTAGACTCTAAGACTCTTGAGTAGTGCCTCCTGTTGGTTACTATTTATGGCAGGAAGATAAATTTGTTAGTTTTATTCAGCAAACCCACAAAAGAAAGACCAAGCCCTTGTGACCTTGGAAAAGAGAACAAAGAGCAGAAGCTAAGATCTGGACCCAATGAGCAGCCATGTCACGGCCAGAGTGATTTCCTCTTGTTTAGACCATGCTACTTTCCAACATCATTTCAGGATCAGAGCTGATTAAAGCCTAAGAGTTAAAGTATCTTCAGCTCCGCACCCCTGTTGGGTTCCATTTTGTCAACCCCTTCCCTTGCCGCCTTCTGTAAAGCTGCTGGGACAAATCTGAGCAGGAATAGGATAATAATAGCAAAGAGGAAGTAGGATGCAGAGGGACATTTGAGGCCACTCTAAGTAATGAGACAATACTGGAGAACCCATTAGTTCCAGCAGAATCTTTGTCAATCCCTTTGCCTGCCATGAGCCTGCTTCCCCAGGAGAACTGCAAGGATGAGCATCTGGCTTGCTGCTGTGAGCACAAGCAGAGCCCTGAAAATCCAGGGGGACTGGGAACTGGAAAATCCAATTGTTAATGATGATCACTATGAACTATGCGTGTCTGTTAAGGAGTGACAGTTCTCCGAAGCCTAAACACCCTGTCATTCCCACACCTGAGACATGGGACATTGTGAGCCCCACATACAGTCTTACTAAATATCAAATTCTACATTTCAGGCACCAGCCTCTCAGGGGAACCCAATCAACACAGAAAACATCAATGCAGACACGTGCACGGTTTGATTCAGTGGAAAAGCTTTCTGCAGGTACCGCAGAGTCAAGTAGTGCAGCACTATTGGCAGGGCAGGGAATACAGAAACAGAGGCAGGGCACAGAGAAACTTTTAGCCAAGATGTTAAATGACCCAGGGAACTAATAGGGGGAAAGAAAATGAGGATGAGAAAAGAAGAATCTCAAGAAGAAAGAGAACAGTTATGGGAGGGGAACACAGAGAGGATGAAAGAAAGGTAGTTCATAATAGAGAAATAATGGAAAAAAGAAAACCTCTGTCTTCCAAAACCACTGTCTTTTTTTTTAATCATGTAATGTTGTGATTATTTGTGTACATCTTTGATTTTTACTCAAATTTGAGATTTAAAAACCATCTACATTGCCATTATAGTTCTCACAGCATTAGCAAGATTCTTCAAGTAGATGTTAAATATATACAGGAGGAACAAAGGAAAAGGGGAAACCAGCCTAAAGAGCTAAAGCCTGAATGCTCAACGTTCTGCTTCAGTATCAAATTTGTTCTCTGCCTCTGTCTCTCACCCAAGTCAAGAGCCTGGGGAGCATCCATAACTTATCCCTCTTCCTTGACCCAATTCTCCATCACTATCCTGCTGGCTCTGCCTCCCAATATTACCTGTGTGCATTACTTCCTTCCCATCCATGGCATCTCTGGCTTAAATGATTGTACAAAGGCTTTGTCAGTCCATTTCCCTCTTGGGCTGCCAGTGTGATCATAGCCAAAGCAGGAAATAAGTGGCATCCTTTATTTTTGAGTCATATTTTGACAAATTATTGAATTGATTATTATTTTCAATAATTTAAAAAAAATGTTTTGGCTTAGAAATACCTTTATTATATGAAGCCACAGATCACTGTGTAAAGCTTTTTTTTTTTTTTATTAAACCACTTATTAAAAAGATTTTGAAAATTCTTAGGGGGGAATAACTGAAATGTTTCCCATTAAGTCAGAGCTACATACTGATTATATTTAAAATATATATTTGTATATTTATAATTTAGAGAGAAAAGATAGGGAACAACAAAGCAAGGGATGCTGCACTTAGATCTGATACTTGATTATTTCCCACAAATCGTATTTCTTGGCAGAAGGGGTTAACCAGAACCTTCCTCACATGAAATTCTATGATGGTTCCTTATCAGGTGCAGGGCAAAGTCCAAGGCCAGGTAGGTCCTGGTTATGGGACACTATCTGGGCTTGGCCCATACCCCCTTGAATCTCTTCTAGTATTTTGGGGTTCCTCTACCCCTACCTCCCCTAGCTTCTATATGTTCCATCTAAGGGTCCACACCTTAGATTCTCTCTAGAGGGCTACTATGCATGAATGGAGAATTTTTACCCACAAGTACAGACAAGCAAAAGTCAAGGCAGCCTATTGACTCCCTGAAATAAGAGTACGCAAGTACAGCTCCTTGCCTCAAGTAAGGACCAACTGTGAGGTGTAACACTCCAGAGTTCATCTGCATATCAAGTTGAGGCTAGGACTTTGCCTAAAATCACACCCTTCCCGTGGGTGACTGGGTGGTGCAGTCAGTTAAGCATCTGACTCTTGGTTTCATCTCAGGTTATGATCTCAGGGTCGTGAGATCCAGCCCCAAGTTGGGCTTTGTACTCACTGGGGAGACTGCTTGAGATTCTCTCTCCCTCTGCCCCACCCTACTCTTGCTCTCTCTATCAAATAAATAAATAAATCTTAAAAAAACAAAAGATCACACC
This sequence comes from Vulpes vulpes, assembly GCF_048418805.1. NCBI lineage: Eukaryota > Metazoa > Chordata > Mammalia > Carnivora > Canidae > Vulpes > Vulpes vulpes. The sequence goes on from NC_132782.1 coordinate 95,517,643, forward strand.
CTTCCTGGGTATATTATTTATCTATTGATTCATAGCAAATTCCTTCAAAAATTAATGGCTTAAAACAACAAACATTTATTATCTCATAGAGTATCTGAGGGTCAGGAATCTGGGAGCAGCTTACCTGGCTGCAGGCAGGTTGTCAGCTGGGGAGGCTGCCATCTGATGGGGATGGAGAATCTGCTTCCAAGATCACTCACATGGCTGTTGGCAGGAGGCTTCAGGTCCTTGCCAGATGGGCCTCTCTATAGGGCTGCTCACAGGACATGGCAGCTGTCTTCTCCCAAAGCAAATGATCCAAGAGAAGGAGAGAGCTAGCACGTGAGCAACAGAGCACCAAAACAGAACCGAATCTCAGAAGGGACATGCCTTCACTTCTGCTACATGCTATTGGTCACACAGATCAGTCAGTAGGATGTGGGACAGGACAGCAAGAAAGGATACCAGGCAGTGGGGATCAGTGGGGGGCCCTCTTGGACACTAGCAACCACAGTTAGCTTCTTGCCTTCTCCACTCTGCTCCTCCTATTCTCTAATCAGATTTTTCTAGAAGCACTTCCTCCCCCATCCTCTCACCGCCCCCAAGCTTTACTGATATATAAATGACATACAGCACTGTTTAAGTTGAACAGTGTACCTTGACTTACATATATAATGAAATGATTAACTCAATAAGTTTAGTTAATATCCATCATCTCAAAGATACAAAAAAAAAAAAGAAAAAGAAAAAAATTTTTCTTGTGATGATAAGAATTTACCCTGTTGGCAACTTCCATATACCTACAGCACTGTTAGCTATAGTCCTCATCCTGCACATTACGTGCCCAATACTTATTTATCTTATAACTGGAAGTTTGGACGTTTGATCACCATTCCTCCAATTTCCTCACTCCCACCCCCTGCCTCTGGTAATCACAAAGCTGATCTCTTTCTATGAGTTTGGCTTTTGATTTTTGGTTTTGTTTTGTTTTGATTCCACATGTGAGTAAACTCGTGCAGTATTTGTCTTTGTCTGACTTATTTCAATTAGCAAAATACTCTCTGGGTCTATCTATATTATCACAAATGCAGGATTTCCCCCCTTTTGTGGCTGAATAATGTTCCATTGTGTTTATACACCACATCTTCTTTATCCATTCCTCTGTCAATGCAAACTTGGGCTATTTCTGTCTCATGATTATTGTAAGTAATGCTGCAATGAACGTAAGGTGCAGATATCGCTTCAAGGTCCTGTTTTCAACTCCTTTGGATATAGAGTCAAAAGTGGAATTGCTGGTTCATATGATAAGCCTATTTTAAAATTTTTGAGGAGCCTCCATACTGTTCCCCATCATGGCTGTACCAGTTTACATTCCCACCAATAGCACACAATGGTTCCCTTTCCTCTACATCCACACCAGCATTTGCTATCTCTTGATTTTTTTGATGATGGCCATTCTAACAGGCATTCGGTGATAACTCACTGTGGTTTTGATTTGCATTTCTCTAATAATTAGTGATACTGAGCATCTTTTCAAGTACCTGTCGGCCATTCATATATCTTCTTTGGATAAATGTCTATTCAGGTCTTTTGCCTATTTTAAAATCGAATCTTTTATGTTTGTTTTGCTATTGAGCTGTGCGAGTTTTTTAAATGTATTTTGGATATTAAACATTTTTAAGATTTTATTTATTTATTCATGAGAGACACACAGAGAGAGAGGCAGAGACATAGACAGAGGGAGAAGCAGGCTCCCAGTGGGGAGCTCGATGTGGGACGCAATCCCAGGACCCCAGGATCACGCCCTGTGCTGAAGGCAGAAACTCAACCACTGAGCCACGCAAGCATCCCTGGATATTAAGCTCTTTTATCAGATACATGGTTTGAAAATATTTTTTTTCCATTGGGAGCCTTTCTTCTCCTTCTCTTTCTCCTCCTCTTCTTCTGTTTCATCTGCTTCTTCTACTTCTGCTTCTGCTTCTGCTTCTATATGGAGCACTTCTTAATGAATCACTTGCATCTGAATCCTGGCCTCAGGGATTGCTTCTATGGAACTCAAGTCTGCGAGCTTCATTATGTGGCTTTTGCCAACTGTTTCTAACTTCATCTCTTGCCAACACATGCTTCTCCCTTGATGCAGTAACAATATTGAAAGGATGCTTGAAATTACCAGTACCTGGCACATGATCTCTCTCTGCCCTCACTCAGAGTCTTCATCATCTTTTTATCTCTATCACTTAATACCATTAAATATTTGTCAAATGAATGAAGGAGTGCATATGTCCTAAAGTACTCTCTGTCCTTAATTGACTACTGCACAGAGGAAAGGACGATGTGACGCTTTGTTCCATCACCATGGGTAAGTGTGAGGACTCTATCATGTCTTTCAAACTCTGGGAAAGGAAAATAAAGAACTATGTTCATCCATTTATTCAATCACTGAATTCAATATTCAGTAAATATTTACTGAAAGCCTATTGTGTGCTGAACACTTTCTTTAGTGCTAGACATGTGGCACTGGAACAAAGAGACTCAACATCTACCTTCAGGATTCACAGTCTAGTGGAAGAAATAGTAACAGCTAAAAAGTATGGAATGTCACCATGTCCCAGGCACTGTCCTAAATAGGCATATGGATATGGATATAGATATAAATAGATATATCACTTCATTTCTCACACAACCCTGTGAGGGAAGTCTCATTATTTTCATTGTGTAAATAAGGAGAATAATACACAGACCATAAGTAGCAGACCTGGAATTTGAACCCAGGTAGTAATGCTAAAGAAAAAATTATTCATGACACTTGTTAAAAACTGTAAGGCAGACTCTTTTGGGGGAGACCACTGCGATGGGGGTTCTGTGGTAGAGAAGAGAGACTGCGCTCAACCTTAGATATAACAAGAGCAAGTAGAGATTGGCAGCCAAGGATCAAGGTCAGGAGTCAGTGGATGGGAAATTATTAAAAGGAAGCATCAGGGGTAAGGGGAATTCTGCTAAACTGACGGCACAGGATTTTTTTTTTTTTTCTGAAGGCCAGGGTAATAAGGTATCAAAGGTAGAGGAATAAGGAATTTGATCAGATGTCAAGTGTTGTCAGATACCAAAGCTGGGGGGTGAGGAATCTGATCAGAGATCAAAGATGAGGGATTCTCACCTAAACTGACCCAGCAGGATTCTTGCTAAAACTGGACTAAATAAATGGGTCAAGGACAGAACCCAGGGGCAAGATCTTATCAGAAAGAAGACTCAGAAGAGCTGGGCTACAGTTAGATCCAGGAGAGTCTTTCAGTAGCATACTCTAGAACCCATAATCTTCTTCTTCTTCTTCTTTTTTTTTTTTTTAGAGCCCATAATCTTGTCTACTCTAGTCAGGGGATAGGAACTGCCTTGACAAGGCAGTGCTAACTACAGAGCTCTTTGCTTATCTGGGTTTTCTTATCCCTACAGTAGGCTCTACTTGAAAACTCTGAGGAAAATACTGGAACAGTGCTGTTACCTGCTTACCTAGGAAAATACTGCCACTTGGAGCTGGAATGGGTGTGAGAGGTAATGCAGTGGGGAGTGGGTCTGAGCTAGAATCTGTGGTCCTGTCTGTGTCCTCATCTGCATGATAAGGGCTGAGAAATACGGTTCCAAGATTCTTCCCTCCATTCCCTCCACATGGCCTTAGTGGTCTACCCTTAAGATTTCACCACCTTTGCGGCATGCACCCTTGCATCATATTTATCAGCCTGCATACCTCATTTCCCTTGCTCGACAGTAAGTTCTGTGTGCAGTGAGTGCTCCTGTACACACCATTATACATCTTAGGTATGTCTTATGGTAGAGGATGGGCCTCTGTATCCAAGGAGCTCCTTCAAAATGCTCCTTCAAGGTCACAGAGGGTGTGAATGAAAGAGTCAAGATTACAAGGCAGGCTTGTCCCATTTCAACGCTGGGGCTTTCAACTCACACCCAGTGACTCAGGAAAGAGCAGTTGCTTGAGTAGAATTGCTGCTGGGTTAGCAAATCATTCCCAAAACCTACCTGAAATGTTTCTCTCAGCCACACACAAACTCTCACTCACAAGTTCAACATGTAAATTTCAAAATGCCCCAGATGGCACATCTCACATAGAAATCTGTCATCTTGTGAGCAAAGTAGGTCCTGGCTTGGATTCTCAGTGCATAAACACTGTGAGGATGTATTTCAGAGATTATAAAAAAAAAGATTTCACCAATATCGATATTTTTATTTTTTCCAGCTTCATGGGAATTCATTGTATTATTTCTTGCTTGCCTATATATATAAATTATAATTTATAATAATCTTTTTAAAGGAAAAGGAGGCATTTCCCCCCCAAAGATACAAGTTGCATTGAAGATTGACATATTTTCAACTTCCCAGTGATACTTGGACTCCCACAGGGTTGTAAGGGTTGGGTCCCAACAGGAAATACATAATGTGTGCAGAAGAGGTAACTGAGTTTTACAAATGGGATCACTTAGAAAGTAGTGGGTAGAAATAAGAGAAATTTACAGAGATGGTGCAGCACCTCAAGACCAATAGCAAGAATTAGCAAGAAGGCATTAGCACCCTTGTATTTGAAGGAGCAGAGGAAACAGGTGTTTAAGGAGATATGGAGACATATCTCTGACATATATCTGTCCATATGTGGACAGGGCATCCACAAGAGATGCCCGAACACTGCCCATTTATAGCCTGGTTGGATGGGGAGGGATAGATGTCTTGCCCATCCACCTTCTCATCTCCTGCTGGTGCTTCCCATTGGCTTCACACAGCCAGAAACCACAGGTGAGGGAGGCTGGATGATGCAGCCCCTAGGGCACAAAGTAGGATGGAGAACAGTGTACAGAGAATCTGGAGAGACAAAATGAATATCCAGCTCAGGAGCCAGCCCCATCTGCCTGGAGCCCAGCTCCTGAGAAATCAGATGTCAGAAAAGGGGTAGTAGAGGTTTTTTTTTTTTTTTTTTTGAAGATTCACATGTGTTTAATGTATATAAAGGCAAGGAAAAGATAGTCCCAGATTCAAAAGCGATATTCTGTACAATTCATATGGTGGGGTAGAGGGGGACAGGGCCACAGAACCCACACCCGAACATGTACAAAAATAACTTACATGGTGACCCCCATCAGCAAAGGTGATGTAGCTCTTCCCAGCCCCCAGGGCCGGAGGGTACATTCTAGAAAATGGCACTGTGGAAGCTAACCAGTACAGGCCAAGGTGCTGTGGGGGTGGGAAAGGGTGCCAGTCCAGAGGAGAGGAAGGCCTATGAAGAGGACTTGAGACGGTTGGCAGCTGAGCGGGAGCTGAGTAGCTTGTCCACCATGGTGCGGGCGTAGCGGAGCCGGCTGGCCAGCTCCTTGGAGCAGCCGTATTCCTCCAGTAGGCTCAGGCGGTACGTGCGGAGGTATGTAAGGTATGGCATATCTACTGGCATATCTACTTTTCCAGGAGCGAACATGCATCCATTTGGCTAAAATAGGGAATCTCCTCAGTAACAAATAGTTGGGTGGATATATTAGCTCTGCTTTCCTTAACAGGGAAAAGCCAATCAATGCAGAGAAGAGAAAGAACAGAATCAAATGCTATAATGAGGAAGCATAGCGTGACTGTAACAGTCATGCATTTAACATCTGAAAATTCAAATACGTTGCAGGGGTGGCCAGAGGGGAAAAGAAAACGTGTTTAAATAATGCAGGAAATTCTCCCCACCACACATTCCATAGGCTTATGTATGAAAGTGAGCATAAGACAGATGACATTAATCCACCGTTTTCCCCATCAATCTCATAGTGCAAGCATTTGCCACACTAAATGTGATTCTAGTGTCCGTAGATACAGGTGCTTGCATACCCTTTATGGCATATTTTAGATTACTATAATGTCAATGTTTAGGTACATGTGCAGATTTGTATATGGAAAGTCATGTGTACCATTCTTTAAAAGCAATTTAAGAAATGTTCAAGGGTTTTAATGCTCTAGAGCTGTGATCAACACTTTCCTAAATTAGAAAAAAAAAACCTGCAAAATATTTTTGAAAATGAACTATTTTTATGTATTGCTTTCTGTTCACTGACTTTAAAGTTTCACTCCTGCATAAGCTATGACTCTACTATAATCCCTTAACCACCAGGAAGGCATTAGGAAAGGAGCCTGGGGAGAGCCCATTGTGGAAATAGGTTGAGAGTAAAAGGAGATTTCTGAGGAGAAAAATGAATTAAAGTCCTCAGAAAAATCTAGTAACTTACTAACTTTTGTTTCTGTAAACAAACATTTTTTAAAAGCTTAGCAATTCCCTTAGGAGGTCGGAAATAAGTAATCCTTAATCATACAAAGAAATAAAAATCTATGCAATTATCTTCAATTCCATCATAAGAACCAAGGATAGGGCTACAATACAATGGATTCCAGCCCATCTACAACACCTGGGGTTAACTGGTGTGCTCTGGTCTCAAAGTCAGCATGGATTAAGGTCGGGTGGAGTAACAAATATCCTCCAAATTTCAGGCACTTAAACAAATCAGAGCTTATTTCCTTTTTTATTTTTTTCGCCAGTTTTATTGAGGGATAATTGACAAATAGAAATTGTATATATTTAGAATATACAGTATGATGATTCAATATACGTTAAATATGTAACACCTCCATCATTTCACCTAGCTACTTTTTTTTATGAGAACACTCAAGATCTACTCTCTTAGCAAATTTCAAGTATATAATAATACAAGTATAATAATAATACAATGTGGTATTATTAACTATAGTCACCATGCTGTGCATTAGATCCCCAGAACCTATTTGTCTTTTAACTGAAAGTTTGTACCCTTTGACCCACATCTCCCCATTTCTCCCATCCCTACCCCCACCCCCCAGCCTCTGGCATCCACCATTCTACTCTCTGGTGCTCTTGAGTTCTACTTTTTTACATACCATAAGTGACATCATATGGTATTTGTCTTTCTGTGTCTGGCTTATTCCACTGAGCATAATGTCTTCTGGGTTCATTAATGTTGTCTTCTTTTGTGACTTTTGTGACTGAATAATATTCTACTGTATATATCTATATCACATTTTCTTTATCCATTCATCCATTGATGGACACTGATAGCTTATTTCTTACTCACTCATCTGGGGGCTCTATTATATCATACTTGTCCTCTCTCTATAGTCCAACCTGATGGAGCCCCCACAACATCAAACATTGTGGGGTCATGGTGGTGGAAAAGAGCATCTCACGATAGTAACAAAATGCCTGAACTAAGGGTGATACATGACTCTACAACTCACACTCTCTGGCCAGAACTGGTCACATGGGTCCACCCAATGGGACCAGGAACAGCAATCATCATGGATCCAGAAGATATATGTAGTATTTAGCATCATTGGCCATCAAATCTATATAGTGCCCTATCCCTTATCCTGAAAGCAGACTATCCCTTATCCTGTCCAGACCTGGGCAACTGAACAGAATGGGAAATTGGGATCCTCAGACTACTTGGTCAGCAAAGCCAGAGAGAAGATTTAAGCCATTTGGTCGCCAGCCTCTGCCCACGTCATCAGGACAGTATCCTTTAAAAGACTGGAAATATAGCCAAGGATGTCACTTGCCAGTGCTTCAGTGTTCTAGAGGTGTAGTTATCAAACATTTTTGATCATGATCTCCTGTGGGAAAAAAATCTTGGAGAATGCACTGCTAATGTATATGACACATCTATAAACTTCATGTACTATAGTGCTAATATGTATTATGTACATTACTAAACATAGAAAAATGAACAAAGGATGAGAAAAATAAATATATATTCTAATAATGTTTCCCAACCAATATATCATCTCATACCCTCCCTGGGGTTTCTACATCCCACCTCAGAGACCCACTCCCCTAGAGGATCCACAGGTTTAAGTCACATTCTTCAGAACAAAAGACCAACAAGAAAGGAATCCATTTACATAAAATTATCTGTAATCCCAGATATGACGCCCAAATAATAACTGCTAATATCTTGGTACACTTCCTTTTTCTCTACAGTGTTACCCATACGTGGAAGTATTTTTAAAAAGATATTATAATGGACAAACTGCTTTGTAATCTCCTTTTCACACTGAACACATTATGAACACCATATTACATATTCCCCTACATCATTTTTGTACCTTTTATTTTCCTTATTTGCACAGTAATATATGTTCATTGTGAAATCCTATTAAATGTGTATAAGCAAAAAAGAAAAGAAATACCCATTTTCCATTACCCAGACAGAACAACTTTTAACACTTTGCTGTTAATTTTTTTTTTTTTTTGCCAGTGTCTTTTCAGTGCATTCATGGTCCTCCATTAATGGGATCATGCTATGCATTGTTCTTCTGTAATCTGTTTCATCATTTCATGTATATTGTATACTCCTTTCCAGGTAATGAAACACTCTTCTACAACAGCATTTGAAGGACTCTATATGGCAATGTTTCCAAAACTGATGTTCTCTGAACATTATTCTGGAAGATTCCCATAGGTACATTGAAAGAAAAATAAGTTCTGCTGCAAAATAAGTTTGGGAAATACTGCCTATTTGAATTGTCATAATGCACAGTGGCTATTAAAGTCTCTGAAAAGCCTACTAAAGAAAAATATTTGACTTTGTTTAACATGGTGTTTCTCAAATTTATTTGAGCATGACTCATTTTTTGGAGGCACTTCAAATACCATCCTCAAAGCAGTGCTAATTACTCTGTAATTATATTCTGGTTCTGTCTTCTTGAACATGTAAGTTGTCACAAATACTTTAACTACAAATATCTGCATTGCAATGAATAATCTCGTCTCTGTATCTTGTGCTCTTCATATATTTTAATATAAATTTAATAAAGCAGATACAATTAATATCAGCTTGAAGAGTATATAGATTTTACAAGTTTCTCTCCTAACAAATCATTTCTCAGAAATGTTAAATTTACTTATACTCCCATTGTCAGGACATGAGAATACCCATTTCCACACAATCATGTCAGCTTTGGGTGTTATCACTGAAAAAGTAAGTAAATACATAAATAACTGGTCTTTTTATTTTGAAAGCAACTATGCTTATCATAGGAAACTTTTAAATTAATATAATAGAAAACAGAGAGAGAGAGAAATCACCCACAATCTCATAACTTAAAAATAACCACTATCAACATGGGAGATAATATAAAAATAAGGATGTTGTTGTTTTTAAATAAACCCTACTGAGCAGCCCCGGTGGCTCAGTGGTTTAGCGACGCCTTCAGTCCAGGGTGGGATCCTGGAGACCTGGGATTGAGTCCCACAGCGGGCTCCCTGTGTGGAGCCTGCTTCTCCCTCTGCCTGTGTCTCTGCCTCTCTCTCTCTCTGCGTCTCTCATGAATAAATAATAAAAATCTTTAATAGATAAATAAACCCTATTATGCAAGTTCTTTATCATGCTATTTTATGATTAATATTATGTCTTTAAAATATTATTCCTTGCTTAAATTTGCATTTGTTTTTTTAAGATTTTATTTATTTGAGAGAGAGAGAAAGAGAGCAGAGGAGCAGACAGAGAGGGAGAGAGACTCTGAAGCAGACTCCCCACTGAGTGCAGAGCCCAGTGTGGGGCTTGATCCCACGACCCTGAGATCATGACCTGAGCTGAAACCAAGAGTCAGACACTTAACTAACTGAGCCACCCAGGAGCCCCCACGTTTGTTTTAATACAAGCAAAGCTGAGCAGTTTTTCATATGTTTATTATCTCTTAGTTTCTTTTAGATACTTGCTTATTCACAGCTCAACCCCATAGTTCTGTTGAAGTCTTTGTGTTTTTCTTATTTTGGGGGTGCAATTTATATATATGCTAAAAACCTTAACTATTTTTCATGTATGTTGCAATTATTTTTCCCACATTATTGTTGAGTTTTCAATTTTACATGTACAGTGATTTGCATAACAGAAATTTCTAATTATTACATAGTTAGAAGTTTTTTTCTTTAGCTATTGATCCTGTAAAAATTAGAAATCCCATCTATACCTTAAGATTACATTCTTTTCTTCCAGTATTGATGGTTTTAAATCTTTGATCCAATGGAAGAAACAAAAAGTAGGTGCTATAGTCAGAGAAATGGGCTTTATGCTTTCTTAATTCATGTTCAAACCTGGTATACATGGTGTAAATAATGTTGTGCAGAAACATCTCTCAAATCCTACCCCACTTCTTCTCCCCATTTTGGGGTCATCAGAATGTTAAAGGTTATCATATATTCTCCTTATCATGTCTGAAAATCCAAATATCATGCTGATCATGGTATGTTCCTTTGCCAGCAAACTCTATTTATTAAGTCTGTTGATTCAAACTCTTTTTTTCTTTTTCTTTTTTAAAAAGATTTTATTTATTTATTCATGAGACACACAGAGAAAGAGGCAGAGACACAGGCAGAGGGAGAAGCAGGCTCCATGCAGAGAGCCTGATGCGGGACTCGATCCCAGGACTCCGGGATCAGGCCCTGAGCCAAAGGCAGATGCTCAACCACTGAGCCACCCAGGTGTCCCCAAACTATTTTTTTCTAACAATAAAATATCATGTACAAAATATTCTCAAGTGCATATACCCATTACAAGATCTTTCACCAGATGTCTTTTTATATTCTTGTTATTCAGTCTAATACATTCCCCTATTTTGCTAAAATAGCTTTGTGCTGATCAACACAACCCATCAAATGGTATGTCAGGTAATAAAGATAGTGTTTGAGTGAGAATATCAAGAAAGTTGGCAGGGAGGGGGCATAGTGAGATTGGCTTTAAGCTTTAATGAATTTGACTACGTAAAAATGACAAACTTTGCTAGTGAAAAAAAAATTAAAATCAATATTTAATATCACTAATAATCAAAGAATTTTGCACAAGAATAATAATGAGAAACACTTTTCATCTATAAAATTAGTAAAGATCACATAAGGATAATACCCGGTGTTTGTAAGGTTGTGATCAAAAATATGTTTTGCCACGATGGATGGGAAAATAAAGATTTAAACCACATTTCTGGAGCCAAACTTGGCAACACTTATCAAGGGTTTTTAAAGATCATTTAACTTGGTACCTCCATTTCTGGAAAAGTAACCTAAAGAAATCACCAGAAGTTTATTCAGACTCTGTTATAATTGTAGCGCCTACTATGTGCTCAGTGCTTTAAATGCATTGCTCCAGGGCAGCCCGGGTGGCTCAGCGGTTTGGTGCCGCCTTTGGCTCAGGGCCTGATCCTGGAGTCCTGGGATCGAGTCCCATGTTGGGCTTCCTGCCTGGAGCTTGCTTTTCCTTCTGCCTGTGTCTCTGCCTCTCTCTCTTTCTCTCTGTCTCCCAAGAATGAATAAATAAATAAAATCTTAAAAAAAAATAAAAATAAATGCATTGTTCCCATTGCCTCCTCCCCCACCAAGCTGGCTCCCCCATCAGTAAGTGGCACAGCTGAGAATGAACCCCCAAATCTGCGAGAGCCCAAAATCCATTCTCTAACCACAAGCAAGTTTCCACTCCTCTGTAACCTTCAATGTTCTGGCTACAGAATGAGCAGTTTGCCATAGAAAGATCTCTACATTTCTTTCTATTTTGAGTAAGTAGATAGTCTTACCTCCCAGAGGATTTTTGTAGGGAATTCAGTAAGTCACTTTTGGGTGTCTTAACTGGGAGCCATTATCCTACTGTCCTAAGAAGAAGCTGGTGGAATGCGATGACACAGAGTCTGCCGATGACCCAGGGGCCTGGAGCACGGGCCCACCAGCCTTGCCCAGGACTGGACAAACCCTGAAACTACTCTCTGGTGCCGCAAGCTCACATTCCCAGGAGCAAACCGTTCTATACCCTGACTGCCCTCGCACCACTATCAGCATTAGTGACACACTTTTCCAGATGGACGATCAAGGGCATTGACTAGAAGCTGAAGCAGTGGATTCCAATGGGAAAAAGAACAGGACTAACATTGGGGAAATTGGCTGCTGTCCCAGCCCCGTGACTTACCGGATGGCCCTAGGCAAGGACTGATCCAATCCTCCCCTCCTTCTCCTCCCCTGAAAAATCGCAGACCGTGGTGCAGATAAAATGAGATAGTGCAATTGGAAGTGCTCTGAAAAATGAGAAGCATTGTACAAATGTGAGGGGCTATTATTAATTTAGAGAGGAATCGAAGAATCTAAAATTGTCTCACATTTGAATAGTGTTTCTTATTTTGCAACATGCTCCTCTCATTTTGTCTTCACGGCCGCCGTGTGAGAAAGTAGGGCAGTTATAATCTCCATTTTACAGATGAGGAAACAGAAGGAAAAGAGCCCGTGCCAGCCCTGGAAGCCAGGCACCCTGATTTCCAACCCCAGATTCATTCTCGTGTCTTTGCCAGCGATTTGCCCTTAGCCTCTATGCAGGTGACATGGACGTGACATGAGAGTGTATTTGTGCATAACGGGGACGGGGGCAGTCTGCAGGATCCGAGCCAAGTGAAGAATATTTGGCCTGTAAGGCTCATTTTGGATTAACAAATGGGCTTTCTAGGAAAAAGTGTAGAGTTCCAGGATTTCCACATTGCAATGGAGAGCATGTTTAAAGCCGGAACTAGATAAATACAAAATACTGAAAGGGACCCAGCATAGATTCTTAGTACGTGCCCTGATCAGCAGCATGACCTGCACTGTCCGTCCCAGCAGGAGCAGCATTAGGCTGTCCAGCCAGCAGAAAATCACAGTCTAAGTAGGAAGCTCAGGTTGAGGACTCACAGTCCTGTTTGATTTTACCACTGAAACAGCAATGAGAAGTACATTTCAGGTGCTTTGGCCTTTACAGAGCACTTCTGCACCCACTGGAGTTGCAAAATGAGCCTGTAAGGTAGATTGAAACCACTCTTAGGAGGGACTTATCAAAGAACACACACAGTCCAGGAGCTTTTAACATTTGAATTGTGAGCAAACCCAGTAGTCCTGCCACGTGATTGTGACAGATTGGACTGTCTTCCAGCACACCCCCTTGAGCCAGAGAACCCTAGAGGCTTGGCCGCTTGATTGGCTTGCCTCGTGCATTGTGGGTGCCAGTCCCAAACCTTGGCTTCACAAGCGCCATGTGTTCCCACTATCCTCTTTTGCTCATGTGACCTACCACAAAGAAGGCCACGCTCTAGGAAGTGGCTGATCCAAAAAGAATAGGGAGGCATGTGGAAAAGACCTGAACTCAACCTGCATCCTGGTGCTCAAAGCATGGAGTGTAACCTAGCAAAGCCAAATAGCAGCCAAGCCATGGATGAAGAAGCACAAAGCAAATGCTAGGTATTCTAAGTTGCTACATTGTCGTTATGCAAAATATTGCTGCAAATCGTTGACTGACATGGCTGCCTTCATTGGAAGCAATGATTATAAATTATAAGGTTTATTTGGATTTTTTTAAAGGGGGCTCTTTTTTAATTGAAGGATAATTAAGATATAGCGCTATATTAGTTTCAGGTTATATTATATTATATATTATATTGGTTATATTTAACCAATATAATGATTAAATACTATTTATACATTATTCAGTGTTCATAAAGGTAAGTGTACTCTTAATATCCCAAAAAGGAGTTCTTGATTCTTTATGGAGGAAGGTAAGAATTTCTCTACAGCATATGAAACCAGAAATGCTCCATTTCTCTTTTTTTTTTTTTTAAGATTTTATTTGTTTATTCATGAGAGATACAGAGAGAGAGGCAGAGACATAGGCAGAGGGAGAAGCAGGCTCCCCACAGGGAGCCCGATGTGGAACCCCGGGATCATACCCTGAGCCGAAGGCAGATGCTCAACCACTGAGCCACCCAGCTGTCCCAGAAATGCTCCATTTCTTTATCTCTCTTTATTTATTTATTTATTTATTTATTTATTTATTTATTTATTTATTTTTAATTTATGATAGTCACAGAGAGAGAGAGAGAGAGAGAGAGAGGCAGAGACACAGGCAGAGGGAGAAGCAGGCTCCATGCACCGGGAGCCCGATGTGGGATTTGATCCCGGGTCTCCAGGATCGCGCCCTGGGTCAAAGGCAGGCGCCAAACCCAGGGATCCCTCTTTATCTCTCTTAAAGCAAATTAATTAGAGCTTCAAGTTTCCAAGTGTTACTGTGATAATATGATCAGTATCACTCAGTACTAGGCTTCCTCCCCAGTGTGTGGTCTCCTGGGCATATGTATCCCCAGATACATGGAGGAGGGCCCAGAAGCCCTATTTTTGCCCTTGCTCTCTCACTGCTCTGCAACTTTCTCAGTTGTTGCAAGTTCCAAAGTCACAGTGGTGAAACAGAAGGTTGTACCTTTTACTGATTGACATCATCCAGGATTTGATGGAGTTAGGCTGAGTAGAAAGTCCTTGGATGATGCTGAGTCTGACAGTAACAGTTTGATGACCATGCAGTTTTGAGAGTTTGCACTGAGTCTCGATGGTATCAGGAATACAAAGATAACTCTGTTTCTCAGTTCATTCACTTCTTTATGCCTCTCAGAAAAATTTTGTATTTGTGTTTGTTAAGGTCCTGCATGTTTCTTCTTAAGTGTATTACTGAGTTATTTAGAGGGTCCCCACTGCCAAGGATAAGTGCCAAGTTCCTTTGCATGCCTAGAAATGCTCTTCATGATGAAGATTAAGATGGTGACCCCTCCCCACATTAGTAGTCTCACTGCTCACTCTTCCTGGTGGCCACATTATGTTGTGTTCATGATGAATTACATGAATATGCTATTCTATTTTCTGGCTTTATGTTTTTGTAGACACCTTCCCCTTTGCTTGGGAGAGTCATGTGACCATCTCCTACTTTCACTCAGGGTCTAATTCTAATGGCACCTTCTCTTGATACAGGGGCCAGGACCAGTGGAGGCTGAAGATGCAGCATTTCAGGGCACTCACTCACAAGGTCATGCAAATGGCTCCTTGAGGAACCTCATTCATCCTACCTTGTTCCTGGCCTTGCTCTTTAATGCCTCCTCTGATATACTCCACCTCTTCTCCAAGAGCATATCCTTCTTCATGCAAACTCTATACCTTTCTATATTACAGCACTTACTGCACTAGATTACATTTTTCTTAGAACAGAGACTATGCCTTATCTTTGTGGTACTAGTACCAAGCCTGACAAAGTATATTTGATGAATAATATAGTAAAATAACCACCATGATATACGAGCACTTGTTTTGTGCCAGGCATGGGTCTAAGTGCTTTACTTAATTGACTTGCTTAGCTCTCATTGCAATGTATGCAGATATTATTATCCCAGTTTTGTAGATAGAAAATAGACTAAAAGAAATTAACTATGTTGCAATATCACACAAGATGAAGCAGTAAAAGCTGGGATTTGAACCCAGGTCCTTCTGATGGCAGATGCTATGTGCATCACTGAGAAACATGATTCATATCTCAACATTACACTGGATTTGAACCCAGAGAAAAAGAGCATTTTGGTTATGTAATTCAAGATCTAAGACAAGCACAAGGACAGTGAGGCTTTATGAGATGGGGTGTTCCTTTGGCATATTTTCTTCCTGGTGAACAAAGTCCTAAAATGGTGACTTCTTTAAAAAAAAAAAAAATGCTGACTTCTTCCCCAGACTCCAAAGGCATCAATATTAGTGGGAGACATGAGACTAAGTGCTGGTCCCAAATTAAAAACAAAAAATCCAAGTAATGCTTTCAACAGCATTGACCAAGGACAATTATTATCCAAAGGGATTTGAGCCCTATTGATAATCCAGCTGGAAACATCCTGTCTTATTTGCCAGTCAGAGGTTGTAGAGACACTTGTGTCTCTTCCATCAGCCCAAATCATCAGCCATGAGTGGTGAGCACTGGAGCCGGCATGTCACTGCTTCCCATTCTGCAGTGTCACTTCCCACGCAGGACAGCTACCCTGCACTTCTATGTTCTCTGCTATTCACCGTGTGTGGTTGAAAAACATGTAGCTGTCTCCTAGACTGAAACGTATCCTTCACTACTGTACCAGTGGGAAATTGACACCAAACTGGGAGTCCCGAACTCAAATGCTTAGAACAAATGAGTGAGCTTGGCCCGGTAGGGACTGGAGCAAATTATAGCCCACATGCTATATTGATCATGCCTTTTTATTGTCTGTATTTTTGATGCTCCTGACCCTGGAAAAGGCTTTGCTGACCCTGGAAAGATTGTCCCTGGCAGGACTAGCTAATTCCTAGAGATAGTAAAGGACAAGCCTGCTAGCATGCTTTCAGATGCAAACCAACCAATCCAGAACTCATACCCCCAAATGAAATTTTTATCACAGCCTTTTATACTCTGGGCCACTATTCCCCTGCAGGAATCTCCCCAGAACCAAGTACCAGACAACCTACAGTCCCACACTCCAGAGCTGCTGAAATTACTCTGGCTAGTCAATCCTAAACCTGTGTACCCTGCCTTGCCTTGCCTTGTCTTTGCTTGTGATACTAGAGTAAAGATTCTGGCCAGAGTTTCTCTGCTCCCTCTGCCTCCTGACCACTCCTGGTGCTTCCCCGTGTCCCTCACCCTGCAGCATGACATGGAGTGGCATGGCCCCTCCAATGTGAGTAACAAATTATCTTTTCTTTGACAACTGTTTCTTAATCTCTTGGCCTCACTGTATCTGAATAATAATAAATAAAACCTACATTTTATTTATTTATATTTTAAAATGTTATGTATTTACTTGAGAGAGAGAGAGAGAACAAGCAGAGGGAGTAGTTGAGGGAGAAGGAGAAGCAGGCAACTCACTGAGTGGGGAGATTGATGTAGAGCTTGATCTCAGGGCCCTGAGATCATGACCTAAGCAGAAGGCAGATGCTTAACCAACTAAGTCACCCAGGCACCCCTAAAACCTACATTTTAAAATACATGTCGGGGTGCCTGGGTGGCTTAGTTGGTTTAGTGTCTGACTCTTGATTTCAGCTCAGGTCATTATCGCAGGGTCATGGGATCAAGCCCCATGGGTCTCCTCACTCAGTGCAGAGTCTGCTTGGGATTCTCTCTCTCCCTCTCTCTCTGCCCCTCCCCCAGCACACACTCTCATGGGTGCTCACCCTCTCTCTATATATCTCTCTCAAATAAAAAATAAAGTCTTAAAAAAACACCCAACAAAACACATGCCCATTGTACTGGTGAGTGATCCCTGTTCATTCTTAGCTGATTATTGTCAAACCAAAGCCACTCAATATATAACAGACATTCTGAAATTTCAAGAGAAGCCAGAAACCTGGATTTTATATACTTCTGAAAGTTTTAATGTTGATAACGAATTCAGAATTAAAATGCTGTGTGGTTCATGCATGTATCCAAACATTATAAGCTGAGGCAAACAAAACCAGAGGGAATGGAGTAGTCAGACGACCTGTAGAATGTTATCTACGGTTTTCCCTCCTTACCTTACTGCAGTTGTCCAGACTAGAAAACACACAGTCTTGGACCTGAAGAATAATCTCCTTGATTGTTACAAAGAGAAACATTTGCCCAGCTTTTCTAATGTGACTCTCAGTAAGAAATACACTTTACATTACAACTTACACACATTCGTATCTATCTACTTGAAATAAAAATGTCATCCTTACTACATGTAATGCACCTTGGTATTTTCTTTTCTATTCTATTCCATGTGTTGTCTCTGTGATGTTGGTCGCTACCCACTATATTGATTTCACAGCTTGTCAGTGGATGTCAAATCACAGCTTCAAGAAACAACGAGAACAACACAGATTTAGAGATTAGTGGTACCAATCCACCATACTACAGATAAGGAAACAAATTCACAGAGTGATGGGATTGGCCCAATATTATACAAGGCAAATGACAGATCCATACCTTGAATTAATGACCAAGTCAAGGCCATTTCCCTGATATTTTTATATCCCTGAATATATAGTGTATATGTGATTAGTGACAGTGTTTTTATCAGTCGGGGTTCAATCAAAGAAGCAGAAGTGCTAGAGTATGTACACACATATGTACGAGTTTTTATAGGAATTTGATCAGACACAGCTGAGGTAGTTAAGCAGTTTCTGGAAGGCTATTTTCTTGGGTGTCTGATGCTAGAGCTTGAGGGTCACAAGAACAATAAGCTGGACCCCATGAGAAAAGACAGAAAGCATGTCTGTTCTTGTTGCCTGGGACCTCAGCAGTGTGGACGTCCTACAGAGGATGAAGGAGACACCTTATCATGGATAACTAACACATGCGTAGCCCAGGAGCGGGAGGGGCCAGAGGAGGGTCCAAGAGAAGGCCCCACACTGCCTCAACCTGCTGCTGCCTCACCTCAGCCCTTGGGGGCTCCCACAAGAGTCTCTCTTCCCTTTTGTTAGTAATGTAGACAGTATGCTTGTGGTTCAATTTAAAGACTGAATATCTGGGATCCCTGGGTAGCTCAGCAGTTTGGCACCTGCCTTCAGCCCAGGGCGTGATCCTGGAGTCCCAGGATCGAGTCCCACGTCGGGCTCCCTGCATGGAGCCTGCTTCTCCCTCTGTCTGTGTCTCTGCCTCTCTCTCTCTCTCTTTCTCTGTGTCTCTCATGAATGAATAAATAAAAATCTTTTTTAAAAAAAACTGAATATCTGTTTCTTTGGGAATTAAAATCAAGAACACACAGTATCTGTACAAGAGAAAAATAGCATACTTTGTATTACGCTCCCTTATTTCTCGCAGTTAGCTTTTATCTGAAATGTTAATTTTCAAAATAAGACTATTCTATCACGGGAATCTTCGAAGGTCCATTCACACTTGCAATGCTGTTGGGTGACAACACTTATATGTTTTAGCTCTGTGTTCAATTAATTCCATCACTTTCTGCCGATCCTTTTAGGTCTCAAATTTCCTCCTCTAAGATTTACTTACTTTAACTCATCTGCACGTGAGGTAAATAATTTCTTTACGGAGTTTGTTTGCTGTTTTGCTTTAGTAAAATACTTTCACGGCCTTGCATATCTGGAAACTGTCTTTCTCTTGTTTTTGGATTTGAATGAGGACTTTCTTTTTAAGTTACAACTTTTCTTTTCAAAACTGTGTTATGTGGCATAATCTCCAGGATATATTGCTGAGTAAAAAAAGTAAGGATAGAAATGTGTGTGTACCACACTACCACTTACCTAAGAAAAGGGGAAAATAAAACACCTATACATATACTCACGTGCACATTGTCTAAATAACATATAGTCTATCTGATTAACATAGGTGTTGAATACATCTATGTTATATGTTAAATTGTGCTAATTGACACAATGTGTTAATATAGTATTACATGGTGTGTTGAGTTTATACTAAATTAACATAATTATTAATGATATCATACAATAATGGTATATAATACATAACATAGAGTTGCTGCTATACATATATTATTATATGTCATTATAATGCATTATTATATGCTATTACATATTAAGTATATTAAATTAACAGATACGTGTTAAACAGAATGAACTTTAACACTTAAGATGATTAAATTAAGCAAGGGAGGAAATAATGCTGGAGAAATCAGGAGCTGAAAACTAACTTCTTGGAATAGACCTTGTGTTATAAATCTGTCTTTAAAGCCCAGTTTGTATTTTACATAATTATGAAACAAAATTAAATAGAGAAAAATACAGTTCCCAGACTCCGAAAGTAAATTGAAACAGATAAACCTAATTGTATCCTCTGTTGGTGACCTAATATCACCTAGAGGGAATAGTACAAGTGACTCTAAATCACAGTGATGTGACCATGCATCCCTAATGGAGTAGATCCTAAGGTCAAAAGATTGGGGAAATGAAATAATGGTTTTCAGCAACAGCATTATGGGTGATAGTGTTGGTACTGTTATTTCAAGATAACAATCAGACACATGAGTAATCACATGAGTGTCACCAGGAACTGAGTTTTGGACTTGGTTGAAAGAGATACAAATATGAGATTAATTGGAGGCCAGATAAAGGGGCACCTGGTGGCTCAGTCAGTTTAGTCTCTTGGTTTCAGCTCAGGTCATGATCTCAGGGTCCTCAGGATGGAGCCCTGCGTCGGGTTCCTTGATCAGTGGGGAGCCTGCTTAGGATTCTCTCTCCCTCTCTCTCTGCCCCTCCTGCTTGTTCTCTCTCTCAAGTAAATAAATAAATCTTTAGAAACAAAGGAGGTCCAACAAAATCCTTGTAGATCTGATTTTGAATTGGATATAAATGCACAATTTAGTATATTTTAAGAAATACATATGTGCTAGCTCTGTCCACAGAGGAGTCCTAGAAATAATACATAACTCACCAGTACTGAGCACCCCTGGTACCCAGACTGTGGTCTTTTTTCCCACTGAAAAGCACCAGTGATGTTTGGAAAAATGGTTGATTCCAGGTCTGGGGCAGGAAATGTACAAGGTAAGTGGGAAAACATCTCATCACAGAACATAACCCTCCAGCAACGCTAAGGCTATCCTTCTGTGCCTATTGGTGCTTAATCTGAGGCCAGCCTTAATTTTCTTATTTTGTAGACAGTTTCTTTCCTTTTCCCATTCAACAAATGCAGTATTCTTTATCTTTGAAATTCAAACGTTATAGCAAGCTACGTGTAGGGCTTGCTACAAAAAACAAGTTCTTTGTTTATCTGGTGTTTGATAAGCCTTTAATTTTTTTTTAAGCCTTTAATTTTTTAAATTGGAATTTGAAATCCAGAGTTAATCATATTCCTCATTTCATGGTACACCTTATTTGTTTGGCAGGAACTTTCTCTCTCTCTCTCATCATCAAAGCTGTGGAAGCCATATCTATTCCTTCTTTATGACACTTATCTACTGAAAACAGTCTAAAATTCTGTGACTATAACATGAATTAATGCATGGTAATTTTATATAGTAAGATCTGGATTTTATGGAGGGAGTATGTCTTTCTTCTTTTGTAACATAAATAAAAATACATACTACTTTTTAAAAGTGCAAAAAATGGAGGCACCTAGGTGGCTCAGTCACTTAAGAATCTGACTTCTGATTTTGGCTCAAGTCATGATCTCAGGGTCGTGGAATGGAGCCCCAGTTGGGCTCTGTGCTTAACAGTAAGTTTGCTTGAGAGTCTCTCTCTCTCTCTCTCTCTCTGCCCCTCTCCCCCACTCATGCTCTCTCTCAAATACATAAATAAATAAATTCCTTAAAAAATATATAAGTGCAAAAAAGAAAAAGTATGCAGAGAGAGAAAGAAGGATATAGAGAATGGCAGGGGAGAGGGGTGAGAGGGAGTGGCACCAGTATACTTCTTTTAACAATGTGCTGGTGCTCCTGGCTGGCTCATTTGATAGAGCACAAGACTCTTGATCTTGGAGTTGTGAGTTTGAGCCCTACATAGAGTGTAGCAATTACTTTAAAAAAAAAGTATTTTTTAAAAAATCATTCTTTTGCTAAAGTTTGCTGGTGTCTTCTTCTCAATGTTTGTTCCAATCCAATCTCTATTAGCAATGCATGAAAGTTCCAGTTTCCATGCTTGTGACAAGCCATTTTCAATCTCACACCTTGATTGTTCTCAGTTCCATCTTCTCTGACTTTTGAGTATTTCTTTACTACTTTTGTTTGTGCCTTTTCTTTGATTATTGCAAATCATTCAATAGTTAGAAGTATTGGGCAGCCTGGGTGGCTCAGCGGTTTAGTGCCGCCTTCAGTCCAGGGCTTGATCCTGAAGATAAACGATCGAGTCCCATGTCGGGCTCCCTGCATGGAGCCTGCTTCTCCCTCTGCCTGTGTCTCTGCCTCTCTCTCTCTGTGTCTCTCATGAATAAATAAATAAAATCTTTAAAAGAATATTTAGAAGTATATTCCTTGTCCACCATAGTCATCACCTATTCTTTAATATTTTTATTACTATTTTATAATATTGTTAGTTCTAATTCCTCACCGATTTCTTCTGCAAACTGGAAATCTTCTAAAATGTATCCTCTTTCTTTTCTTTTTTTTTTTTTTAAGATTATTTATTTATTTATTCATGAGACACACACACACACACACACACACACAGAGGCAGAGACACAGGTAGAGGGAGAAGCAGGCTCCATGCAGGGAGCCCAACGTGGGACTCCATCCCAGGTCTCCAAGATCATGCCTGGGCTGAAGGTGGCGCTAAACTGCTGAGCCACCCGGGCTGCCCAATGTCCTCTTTATTTTCAATTCAATTTCCCTCTCTGTCAATTCTGTACTTTACAGTGTCTTAAATACTATTTTTAAATTTACCCTATTGTACAATTTCTCACTTTTGTGCAGAATTTTTTATTTCTGACTTGCTGGCAGTCAGATTCTGCTTCACTAAATTCTGATCAGGTTATTTTGAATCTTGTGTTTCATAGAATACAAGTGTTTTACATTTTGGGTGAGCCAAATGAAAACTTTCTAAAATGGACTTTTTTCCTCAGTAGGTTTATAAAGAGTCTTTTTTCTTTTAGTTCTTGTTCTTTTATTTTATATCATATGTTCATATTCCTCACGTATTTTGCCTTTTGCCCAGCCCTGTCTGGTGAGAGTTCTCAACAACCCTCACCAAACATGGTGACTCTGTTACTTTTGAGTTTCATCCCCTTTCCATTTGGATGTTCCCAAAATATGCCTAATTCTATGCTGCAAGGCTGAGGGTAATAATTCAACCCTTCTAAAAAGAAAATAATAATAATAATAATAATAATAATAATAATAATAATAATAATTCAATCCTTCTCAGTGACTAGGGGGTTTTCTTATGTTTAAAGGTCCTTAGGATTTTTTTTTCTTCATCGTTGATGTCCAGTAATATCATCAGGATGTGCTTCGGTCATTTGGTATCAAGACTTCATGGTTCCTGTTGTGTTCTTCCAATTTGCATATGCAGGTTCTACTTTATCCAGGAAAGTCTTTTTCTACGATATTGTTGATTTTTGGTGGCATTGTTCCATTTGTTCTGTTCTCCTTTTTCCAAGCTGCCAATAATACATACATTGTACCATCACCTTCCATGCTCTTCTAAATCTTGGCTCATTTTATTTAGTTTTATTCACCTTCTGAATCCATCTTGTACATTCCTAACTATATTTCCAGCATGCTAACTTTTCTTACTGATGCTTCAACCATAACTTTAAATTATTTTATGGTTTTGTTTTTCCTTCATGTTTTTCCCCCTTAAGTACTAGTGAATCACCTCCTTCTTCTCTTGTCTTACTACATTTTCTTTGAGCCCTTGTATCCTTTACTCAATTTTCTTTCTTTGATTTTGTAGAGAAACGGTTGTATAGTTTTTCCCTGAACCATTACATAATTTTTCTAAGCTATGTTATGCATTTGACTTCTTAATTTTATTTCCTAAATTTTCTTTACCTTTTAATGGGAGCCACTTTTTCTGGAGAAAGCATGAGCTAAAAGATGGTGTGGTGGACAAGCTGGGAGAGTGAGCTATAGACAGTCAGCCACTGGGAATTATGTATTTTGCCTCAGAACACTTTCTTACCAACATGTTGCTTACCCTCCTCTCCCTTCTATCAAGTTTTCTCCTCCTTTAGGTGGAGAAAACTATATATGTAGTTGGGGGAGATTGTCCTATTTAGCTTGCAGTGATGTACCATAACTTCTAAATTTTTATTTTACAATTTAGTGTTTATTTTCCTTCTGTCTTTCCATGTCTCCCCCTCTCTACTGCACCGGTATCTTGCCTCTTGTAAACAGTATATATAACTGGGCATACCTGCCCAGTTTCTAAACCACCTGGCACTGTGTGGCATTTGAATGGACCTGTGGATGATTCTGCAGCCCATGTATACTCCCAGTCTGCAGCCACAACATGTACACCTATATTTGGAGAACCCTACATGCTGGCTGAGTTCTAAAGGGGTGCATCTGCTCTAGACATACAACCTTGATTTGGCCCAACTTAACTGTTTTGTGGATATTCATCATAGGTTGTCATTTGGAGCTGTGAATCTTTCCTTGTTTTATTGAATACAGAACTTTACTTATTGCTCTTTATTTTGTTCTGTTTATTGTTTGCTTTCAGGGAAGAGAGTGGGTAAAAACACTTTTAATCCATAAAAGGTGTTGGAGACTCCAGATTTGTATTTTAGAAAGGTCACACTGTAAATCTTTAGCAAAAGTCATCAGAGAAGTCACAGAATGGGAGGGGGTGTAAGGAGCAGAGGGTCGCTCAGGCCTGGAAACTGAAAATATCCATTGAGAAAGCTGGTACATTTATGTAAAAGAGATGATGAGGCCAGTGAAAGGTCATAGGCAGAGAAATAGGAAGAAAGTGGGAGAAAGAAGTTGGCCTTGGGAGTCACCAGCATGTGGATGATGATCTATGACAAAATGGAGAGGAAGCTGTGGGGAAATTTAATAGAAGTGAGCTTAAGCAGAACCCTTTGGCATCCTACTTTTTGGAATGAAAAGTGAAAGAAGATCCTAAAAAAATAAAATGGGGAGTAAATACTAGAGCAGAGGAAAATAAAGAAACCAATATTGCAAAAGCAAACAGTATTTCCAAAAGGAGATGATTAGTGGTGCCAATCCTGCTGAGCATTTGTATAAGATAAGGTCTTATAAGGTTCACATTGGATTTAGCCACAAAGCCATTGATTCCTCTGGAAAAGTAGTGATGGTGCTAGAAGTGGGAGCCTGATGTCAGGGAACTGAAGTGTCCATGAATTGGTAAATACAGAAAGCTCTTGAAGAAGTTTTATTGGCAACAGAAAGCTAGAGAAATAGAGAAATAGGATACAGGGTCAGTTCCAGCATGGGTGGACCAAGAGGGTATTATGCTAAGTGAAATAAATCCGAATGAGAAAGTCAAATACTCCTATGATTTCACTTCTATGTTTAAAAAATCTAAAAAAGGGGCAGCCTGGGTGGCTCAGCAGTTTAGCACCACCTTCAGCCCAGGGTGTGATCCTGGAGACCCGGGATCGAGTCCCACGTCAGGCTCCCTGCACGGAGCCTGCTTCTCTCTCTGCCTGTGTCTCTGCCTCTGTGTGTGTGTGTGTGTGTGTGTGTGTGTGTCTCATGAATAAATAAATAAAATCTTTTTTAAAAAACTAAAAAAGGTAGAGGGGTGCACCTGGGTGGCATAGTCAGTTAAGCATCCGACTCTTGGTTTCAGCTCAGGTTGTGATCTCAGGATTGTGAAATGGATCCCTGTGTTGGGCTCCACGCTCAGTGGGGAGTCTGCTTGAGATTCTCTCTTTTCGGGATCCCTGGGTGGCGCAGTGGTTTGGCACTTGCCTTTGGCCCAGGGCGCGATCCTGGAGACCCGGGATCGAATCCCACGTCGGGCTCCCGGTGCATGGAGCCTGCTTCTCCCTCTGCCTGTGTCTCTGCCCCTCTCTCTCTCTCTCTCTGTGACTATCATAAATAAATTTAAAAAAAAAAATTTAAAAAAAAAAAAAAAAGAGAGATTCTCTCTTTTCCCCTCTGCCCCTTCTGCTCATGCTCTCTCTCTCTCCAAAATAAAAATAAATAAATCTTTTTTAAAAAATCTAAAGAAAAAAAAAAACAAATGAACAATCAAAGAGCAGAACCAGACCTATAAAGACAGAGAACAAACTGATGGTTGCCAGAGGGAACAGGGATGGAAGGATGGGTGACATGGGTGAAAGGGAGAGGGAGGTACAGTCTTCTGGTTATGGAATGAATACGTCACATAGGGAATATAGTCAATAGTACTGTCATAATGTTGTATGGTGACAGATGGTGACAGCATGACGTATAGAGAAGTTGAGTCACTATGTCATACACTTGAAACTAACATAACATTGTATGTCAACTATACTCAAAAAAAATAATCATAAAAGAATAGAGGGTCAGCATAAGGGAACTTAGGTACTTCTTGTACAGTGATGCATTAGTACCAGAGCTCTAGGGTATCTCTATAGCAATAATAATTCACGTGAATAGAGAAATTTAGTTCAAAGGGGTTTGCATACACAATCTCATTTCTTCTTTTTTTAAGATTTTATTTATTCATTCATGAGAGACACAGAGAGAGACACACACACACACACAGAGACAGAGACAGAGACACAGGCAGAGGTAGAAGCAGGCCCCATGCAGGGAGCCCAATGTGGGACTTGATCCTGGGACCTGGGGATCACACTCTGAGCCAAAGGCAGACACTCAACCACCGAGCCACCCAGGCGTCCCCACAATCTCATTTCAAATTCACCTCTATTTTATTGATGAAGAAACTAAGGCTCACAGGTGACAAGGAAACAATTTCCTGAAGGTCAAAGGAAGAAAACAATCAAAGCATCACTTTGACCACATCTTAGGCACAAACCCAAATCTCGAGTGCAGGACCGGTCTCGGTGTCAGCATCCTTGTAGGGAGCAAAAAAGTGGCAACATTTCACCTGAGCCCAAACCCACCATGCAAATTGTTTGATTGAAATCCGGACTTTCATTTCCCACAGAATAAAAACTGCAGAGTCCAATTGGTTTCTCATTAACTTCTCCAGAACATTTTCTCTGCCCAGGTATTTCCATGCAAGGCTGATACTAGTTAATTACCTGAATTAAATATTTTACAGCCTAAAAGGGTTTTCTGTACCACATGATTTATAAATATTCATTCTGCAGAAGGGAGGAGGCATGCGAAAGTTGGTTTCCAGTGGCTGCTTTTGTAGCAGACTATTCAATAGTAACCCTCTGGGGCAGCCTCAGTGCCTGGGTAAAATGTTTTTGGAGCCTCAAATTCCTTATAGAAAAACAATTTCTCCAAATGCACAACCATTTTTGCTGAGCCACTAAATAACTCCCGCCTGCCCAAGTCAGGGACAGCCTTCAGGTGATATGATAGATGCCAAGCAAATAATCAATCAATATACTGGTTTAGGTCTCCGTCTATCAGTTTGGCATTGTGTGGACTAATTAGATGATAAAATGTGATGAATGTGTATTAAACTCAGCCTCTCCCCAGAAGCTCCCAGGGGTCCTTTCCCATTTTCTCGCTGACCTTTTAGAGCTCAGCTTTATTGTATGTGAATGCAATTAAATCAATTTGTCAGATATTTGCATTAGTCTGGCTTGTTCAGAATTCAATTATTCAGTGTCACTTTACTGCCCTTCGGAGGCTAGTGTACTGGCTCATTTTCAAGTGGTGGATAAAAGGCAGAAATGGGTAGTCTTGCCAGGATTCAAGCCTGTGAGTACCTTCCCTCGGAGATATTTCTGAGATCCAGCTTGCCCAGATCCCTTCTCCTCCCTGATCTTAGGAGAGATAATGATGTGAGCTCTCAACAGAGCCCAGCTTCATTTCCGACTTGGCCACATCCTGGAAAGGTGACTTGAATAGGTTACTTCACCTGTGTGAGCCTCAGTTTTCCTATCTGCCAGATGGAGCCACTTTACTGTGGGTTTCCCCCAAAGTGGCCCCTAAGAGTAGGATTGACCTGCAAGTAGTTTATTTGAGAGCAGCAGGCACTGATGAAGCAGTGCGGCTATAGGTCCGGGGTGGGAAAGAGCAAATGCTCACTTTAGTGGGCAGATCATGACCACTGTGGGCAACTCCTCTGTGGAGCTCTGGGAGAGTTGTCACATCCAAGAGGCCAGGAGCTTGGGGGTTTCTCCACTGACTGCTGTTCATTATTGATTTTTGCTGCTCCAGGGATGTTAATCCTCTGGCACTTCAGGTCTGCCCTACACAACCCTGACTGGGCATCTTCCTAAGGCCAGAGAAAGCCCTCAAGCAGAGAGGCCCAGATGCTTCCTGTGCGACAGTGGACATGGTGATAGGGCGGAGTATCATTGGCATCCACTACAGGCGTATGCTTCGTTGCAAAGTCAAAAAGTGGTGATGCCTATCAAGTCCTTAGTTCTATGACTAGCACAGAGTAAAAGCCCTCAATAGTCACAGGTGATACTGTTGGTTCTGGAAAAACGTAAATGTGGAAAAAATAGCTTTCCTCAACACAGGAATCCGACTGTGATCCTAAATGTGTGGTTAGGGGAAAGCCACCACACCACTGCATGCCTTCGTGGCCAGAGTAGGTGAAACCACAGAGGGCTTCACTGAGGAAGTGGCATTTGAACTGGAATCGTAAGGATGAGTAGATGTTTGCCAGGCACACATGGGGAGTAAAGACATTCTAAACAGAAGGAACAGCATGTGCGATGACATAGAGATATGACAAAGTATATGTCTGATGATCTGTTCATTGTTCAGAATGACTGGAGGGTAGGATAAGAAGGACCTTTATGTCACGATGCCAGAATTCACGTTGTGAGAGAAATTCTGCATCAATCAGGAGCATTAAAGCATTATCCTATAAGCAACAGGGAGTCACTGGATCTGTTAATGTAAAGCTTTTAATAGACTATTGGGTGACACATAAAGGAATCCATTTATAATAGAAATAAATAGGTCAATGAGTATGGATTCAAAAGATCTACTGTACAGGAATGAGAGAAGCTGTAGTAATATTTTATGTGAAAAGTGCTTCAGGACTTTCACTGAGCCATAGGCTACATGATTTCAATGGGGGAAATAAAGTGAATTGTAACTTGGATTGTATTAATAGAAATAACACGGTATTCAGATTAAGGGAGAGATAAATTGACACTTTTTCACCATCTGGGCAACCAGGAAGTACTTGTCCAACGTCAAGTGACAGATCTTTTAAAAGAGATGCTGGTTACACTGGAGTCAGCCTAGGAAGAAGTCTAAAAACCATGTAAGACATGGAATGGCCGGAAAAACAGAACAAGCTGCGGAAGGTGGGCTCATGGAATACCTGTAAGCTGGTTTCTGTTGTGAGGAAGATTATATTTACTCTGTATGGTGCCAGAGGCTGAAAATAAAAACTCCAGTGAAGCATATTTCAAGTCAGTAGAAATAATCAAAGCCAGCCCACACTGGAATGGCCAGCCCCAGGAGGGAGCAAGTTCTCCATTCTGGGGAGTGATCAGTAATAAATGAGATAAATATCCATCAAAGAAGTTTAGGGGAGGTGCTAATTGTTAGAAGGGAAGCAACCTCTGACAACCCTCTCCAATGAAAATTCTATGATTCTGTGGCAGGGATCCTCTCCCCGTGTCCCCTACAGGAGGCATGCCGCGAAGAAGGCATTGTGCAGGGCACGCTGCAGAGATACCATTCCTAGCGGTCAGGAATCAAAAGGCAGAACCGCAATTTGGTCAGCTGCAAAGAGTTGGATTAAAGGCGATAAAAAAAATCAGGAGACTCTTTTTATTATATAAAAGAAATAATAGGCATTGCATACTGTGGTCCGGTTGCGTACAGTAATTAGCTGCAACAGTAGTAAGAGTAATAGAAGGAGCAGCTAAAACGTACTGAGTGTTTGTGTGGTTCCTATTTAATTCTATCTCATTCTCATAAAAACACTTTTTGAGTCTGATCACTTTGCTGGATGAATTCTTTGTGCTATGAATAGCATTCCGTGAACACTGGTACAGAGAGGGGTCAATATAAAACTCTTTTTGGAAAAAGAAGTCCCTTCCCACTTGGCATCTGGGCTAAAAAGCAGTCATCCCTCTGGACAACATAAGACATTTCCTGTGAAACATCATAAAACATCCCTCTGCAAACAACAATTCAGATAATTATGGTTGAATCCCTTCTGCTTACGACCATGTAGGCTTTTAAGCATCGCTTTAGACTCACCTGTTAAGACATTCTCCCCATTTAGTTCAGACTCTGGTAGCCACCATTTTCCTGAATTGTGATTCGAGATCACTGTGGCACTTAGACCTCGTTCTTTGCCCATTTGGCTGATCTTCTAGATAACCCCTTCCACCCCAAGTGGATGCTTCCATGCCAGTCCCAACTCCTCCCTCCCATTGGGCAGTCTTTCTGAAATTCTGATGAATCCATAGATGTCATGCCTGTCTGCTGAGGATAAGGAAAACTTGCCAATGCCTTGTTTTCACAGAGTTGATCCGTATTTTCATGCACTAACCCCAGCAGTTTAAGGGTAAGCTCCCATATGTACCCCTCTCCCATGCATATCCAACTATCACCCCAGCACACTCGCTGATTTCTATTTGTGATTTCACAGTTGGAGAGGCACCAAAGAGCAAGCATGTCTTAATCAAGGTTCTTTGTGTTATCTCAAACAAACAAATAAATAAAATGAAGATAATACAAGCCATGGCTGGGAACTGAAGGTTAGAAAGGACAGCCAAACCTCCCAACAAGGGACTGGGAGCAGGAGCTGGAAAGAAGTCAGAAACCCTGCAGCTCTTCCTCTCTCTCTCTCTCTCTCTCTCTCTCTCTCTCTGTCTCTCCCCTCTCTCCTCCCCTGCACTCTCCTCTCGTCTTACCTTCCTCCTTCTCACCCTTCTTCACTCCCTTTCTGGGACCAGATGGCCTTTCATCTCTGCTTCCATGTGTCCACTTTATTCCCTCTCTCAGACTAGCTTTGGCTGAGTCAGAGAGTTAACAGCCAACTGTGACTGCCCCATGGCTCCCAAATTTGCATGTTCTTGTTTCAAAATAACCAGCAGAAAATAAATCACATTTCTAAATCTAATTCCAGGTTCCTGGGAGGAAGAATATCACTGGTCCATTGAACATCACTGCTCCATTTAATGTCAAGTGTCCACTCCTTTTTCAATGAGCTGTGGCCAGGGGGCAGGAGTGCAGGGGTCAAAATCAGGTCCCAGGTTCCATCCCTGTGCTGTGTATGTGGGTAGAGGCGGCAGGGGGCAGGGGAAGAGGGTATATCAAGTATGATGGGCTTTACTCCTCTAACTAGACCCCATCACAGTTAATCTTGGACATTCCCTTCCACTTGTGGCCAATACTTTGAGATCTCCTTAATTTATTGGCAAAGCTTATTTTAATCTCGTCTACTGGGCATTTCTATAACTCAAGGAGGAAAACAGACCCTGTAAATTAAGTCCCTGAAATCAAATACTTTCCTAATAGCAGATCTCCATGCTGGTAAGATAAGTGGAGAGGGAAGGGGGTCAGGAGGGCTCAGGGGAAGAGAGTTCAGGAAATGCACTATTTTAGTCTTATAAATGAGGTTGGCTGATTGAATTTAACTAAGGATTATGGGCTCTAGTAAGTTAGTTTCCATCAAGAAAGAGTGAGTCTGTCAAAAGTTCAGATATATGTACCAGCCTTAAAGGTGGCAAAAGGTATTTTTAAATGAGCTACCGAATTCTCAAGTATGCCAGAGTCTTCAGAAATACAGAATGAGCCTAACATAAAAACTTTATACATCTTCCTTCAGGCAGATGAATTTTGAATTTATATACGCAGAGAATAAAAATAAAAAATTCATACAGAGCAGAAGGTGAGATCTTTATTGTATATGTTGGGGAGACGCCCAGGTGGTAAGGCTGTTCATTAATCAACAGGTAAGGTACTGGAGGAGTTGAGGTGAGACTCAGACAAATTTAAGTTCCAATCCCACAATTTAGTTGTGCTAACTCCTTTGAACCTTAGTTCTCATCATTTTTTAAATGGCAGGGATCTTACCTCAAAAGTAATATAGTAGGGATTGGGATAGTGAATATAAAGTATTTGGCACCACATCTGGTATACAGTTTGTGCTGAATGAATGAATGAATGAATGATGCCCCAAGATTCATCTTTAATTTAATTTAATTTTATTTTATTTTATTTTATTTTATTTTATTTTTTAAAGGTTGTATTCATCCATTCAAGATAGACACACAGGGCGGCGGCGCAGAAACACAGGCAGAGGAAGTAGCAGGCCCCACGCAGGGAGCCCGATGTGGGACTCGACCCCAGATCCCAGGACCACGCCCCAGACCAAAGGCAGGCGCCAAACTGCCGAGCCACTCAGGGATCCCCAAGATTCATCTTTTAATGACTCCCCAAACTCCTTAGCATTGTATATACCTTACATCAAGATCTACTTATTTCTCTAGCCTTACTTCCTCACTTCCTTACAGTTTACACTCTAGTAAAATAGATATTCATTAATAGACATAATGGCACCTTGATCACATTGTGTTCCTTCCTGATTTTATGCCTTCACATGTGCCATTCACTTAACTTGAACAATTAATTGAGTGGCAACCCACATAAGACTAACCTGTCAAATAGCAAAATACACCATACAGCTCTACTACTTAAAACAACTTGATATTGGTGAAAAATAATCAATAAAATGCAATAATGTCTCAAAAACAGATCTATGTACATATAGCTACATAGTTATATAGTTTGGGTTAAAGGTGACACTATATTCAATTCATAGTATTGAGACAACTATATATACTTTTAATCTTTTTATTTAGGATTTTACTTATTTATTCAGAGAGAGAGAGAGAGAGAGAGAGAGAGGAGAGAGAGAGAGAGGCAGAGACACAGGCAGAAGGAGAAACAGGCTTCTTGCAGGGAGGCCGATGTGGGACTCCATGCCAGATCTCCAGGATCATGCCCTGAGCTGAAGGCAGCACTAAATCACTGAGCCACCCGGGCTGCCCCTATATCCATCCTTTGGAGAAAAAAAAAGTTAAACTCTTTATTTTCAAGATTTTATTTATTCACTCATGAGAGACACAGAGAAAGAGACAGAGACATAGGCAGAGGGAGAAGCAGGCTCCCTGCAGGGAGTCCGATGTGGACTCCGGACCACGACCTGAGCTAAAAGGCCAATGCTCAATCACTGAGCCACCCAGGTGCCCCCAAAAAGTTAAAGTCTTATTATATCACACACTCGCAGACATATTACATATAAATATAGATCCCAGATAGATGAAAGTATAGCATGAAAAATAAACCTATTAAGACAATAGATGAAATTACAAAAGAGTATGTTTATATTTTTGGAATATAGAATATATTTATGTGTATATATATATATATATATATATACAGAGAGAGAGAGAGAGAGAGAGAAAGAGAATATATTTATGTTCTTGGAATCCAGAATCACTTTCTAGGCAAAACTTAAAGCCCAAAGCCCTTAAAGAAAGATTTACTGTTTTGACTACATAAAAATTAAAAACTTCCTAAAGACAAACAAGAGCATAAACAAGGTAAAAAAAAATAAAAGACAAGCAAAAGCCTTAGAAAATGATTGCAATAAAATAACTGCAATAAAGAAATCAGAGATTTCTAGATCAAAGGTAAAGATCTAGAATATCAAGAGTTCCAACAAATCACTAAGAAAAGACAAACAATCCATGTGAAAAATGGACAAAGGATTCAAACAGGAATTTAAATGGAGAAAAAATATAGTATTAGGATGACACTTGATGGGATGAGCACTGGGTGTTCACTATATGTTGACATATATTTCATAAAAAACAAATATGACAACTATATGTTGTCAAATCAAACTTTGATAAAAAAGTAAAAAATAAAATACAATATCAAAAATATGTGAATATATTATCAAATTAATACGAGATGCAAATTAAAATGTCAGTGTATCAGTTTCTGCCCATCGGATTGAAAAATTAAAAAGATTAATAATAACAAGTGTTGGTAAAAATTACAGAAACAGATCCTCATACATTGTTACTTAGAGTGTAAAATGGCAAACTATAATTATAGGGCCATTTGTCAGTGCCTATCAAAATCTGAATCATATGTACCCTTTGACCCAGAAATTCCATTTCTAAAAACTACCTTGCAGATATTGTATCACATGTGAACAAAGATATACATATAAATATGTTGACTCTAATTTGTTTTCCTATTGCAAAACTTCAAGAATAATGTAAATGTCCACCAATGGGGGAATACATAACATAATCATCAGGGTTCCAGACACAAGTTAGCTGTTGTCTTGGCTGTCAATCTCCTGATGCTCCTGTTACCTAGCAGCACATGCCATCCCTAGATAACGGACTGCCACAACACTGACCAAGATAGTATTCCTCTCCAACTCTACAAATGGGCTGTCATATGTAAAGTGCTCTAAAAACAGTATCTGGCACATAGTGAGAGCTCCCCACAAAACAGCAATATGCTGTATTATTATAGTTCTGGTATACTAAGTAGCCATTAAAAAAGAAAGAAGTATATCTATGAGAACAAAAATGAAAAGATCTTTGAGGGCAGCCCAGGTGGCTCAGCAGTTTAGCACCGCCTTCAGCCCAGGGCCTGATCCTGGAGTCCCGGGATCGAGTCCCATGTCGGGCTCCCTGCATGGAGCCTGCTTCTCCCTCTGCCTGTGTCTCTGCCTCTGCCTCTCTGCCTCTGTCTCTGTCTCTCATGAATAAATAAATTAATTAATTAAATAAAATAAATTTCTAAAAAAAAAAATCTTTGAGACTTTTTTTTAATCAAAGTGCAAAGAAATACATACACTTCCATTTCTGGCCAAGACCAGACATACCCCCTATCTGAAACAACAACAAAAAATGGACATAATATATTAAACAATAGTTTGTAAGATATTGGGTACCAAACAGTGTAGAACAGTGAACCTGGAAGACAGGAAGCAAAAGAGGTGAGAATTTCTGAGGTGCCATTAACATAGAAGAGTGGAGAAAATGACACTGGATGCCCACATCAGAAAAAAAGAAAGGTCTCATCAATGGACTCAACTTCCATCTTCAAAAACCTAGAATAAAAGAGCAAACTAAATCCAAAGTAAGCCCCCATAAGAAAGGAACTAATGAAAATCAAAGTAAATATCACTGAAATAGGAAATGGAAAAATAGGGAAAAAATCAATGGAACCAAATCCTTGTTCTTTGAAAAGATAGATAAAATTGACAGATCAGAGGGAGAAAAAAGGCAGAAAACGAAAGTTAACATCACGAATGAGAGAAGTTAAATTATTACAGGGTATACAGATATTAAAAGAATCATTATGAAAATATGATGAACAACTTTATGCTGAAAAATGTAACCACTTAAGTGAAATGAATGAATTCCTTGAGAAACACAAACTGCCAAAGCTTATGTAAGAAGAAATAGATGGCTTAAGTAGCTCTAAATTTATGAACAGGAGTATAACTTTGGCTAGAAATCTTCCCACAGAAAAAAAAAAAGAAAGAAAAAGAAATCTTCCCATGAAGAAAATGTCGGGTCCAACTGTCCCCAGTGGTGAATTCTATCAAAAATGTAAGGAAAAAAAAAAAAACAAGAATTTCCATGTCTGTATTGATTCCATACATATATGCTATTAAATTTGATTTTTCTTGTGAAAAAAAAGTAAGAAAAAATAATAGCAAGTCTATACAAACTTCTTTAGAAAATTAAAGATGTGGGCATACTTTGCAATTGATTCTGAGGCCAACATTATACTGATGACAAAACCAGGTGAAGACATTACAAGAAAAACCCACAGACCAATATCCCTCATGGACACAGATGCAAAGATACTTAGCAAAATTTCAGTATATTGAATTAAATAATATATAAATGAGATAATACATCATGACCAAATGGAGTTTTCCCAGGAACACAGATTAACTTAACATCAAAAATCAATTTATGGGGACACCTGGGTGGCTCAGTGGTTGAGCACCTGCCTTCGGCTCAGGGCATGAACCTGGGTTCCTGGGATGGAGCCCCACATCAGGCTTCCACAGGGAGCCTCCTTCTCCCTCTGCCTGTGTCTCTGCCCCTCTCTCTGTATCTCTCCTGAATAAATAAAATCTTTTTTAAAAAAATCAATTTATGTTTAAAAATATATATCAATCTATGTAATTCACAATATGAACAAACTAAGAAGAAAAAAGCATTATCATTTCAATAGATACAAAAAATCATTTGATAAAACCCAACATTCATTCCTGATTTTAAAAAAAAAAAAACTTTCAGCAAACTAGAAATAGAATGGAACTTTCTTAATTTGATTAAGGGGATCTACGAAGAGTCTACAGCTCATATCACATGTAATGGTTAAAAATGGAATGTTACCTTCTAAGATCAAGAGCAAGACAAAAATGTCCATTCCCACCACTTGTATTCAACATTGACATGGAAGCTCTACCCAGTATGATCAGTCAAAGAAAGGCAATAAAGGGTATTCAAGTTGGAAAAGAAGAATTAGACCTGCCTTTTTCACAGATGACATGATTGTCTATGTAGGAAATTTTAAAAGAATGTAGAGAAAAGCTATGAGACCTGAACAAGTGTAAGTGTGTTTAACAAGATTGCAGGACATAAGATCAATAGCAATCATGTGTATTTTGATTACTAGAAATAAACAATTGGAAATGTATAGCCTTTATAAATCAAGAAATATGATATACTTAAGGATAAATTCTGGGGAAAAGATGTGAAAAAAACCTACTGAAAAATATAAAATATGGCCGACAAAAATGAAAAGAAATTTAAATAAATGAATAGATATATAGTGTTTATGGGTCAAAAGGGTCAATACATTCAAGGTGTTAGTTCTTCTCCAATTTATCCACAGATTCAGTGCAATCCCATTCAGAAATCCCAGCAGGACTTTTATGTAGGAATCAACAAACTGGTTCTATAATTTATATGGAAATTATTATTAATTTTTATGGAAAGAATTGAGAATAGCCAGAACAATATTTAAAAAGTTAATTAAAGTTGGAAGAGGAGTAACACTACTTAATTTCAAAACTTATTATAAAGCCCCATAATTGGGACAGAATGGTATTGGCATAGATCCACGGAACAAAATAGAGTCCATTAATAGATCCATACACATTTGAGCAACTGCCTAGGATACTAGAGCAAAAGCATGATCCATATAAAAACAAATTGATAAACTGAGCATCATCAAAATTTAAAACATCTGTCCTTCATAGAAACAGCCTCAGAGAATGGAAAAGCAAGGCACAGAATAGGAGACACAGTTGTAAATCAATGATCTGACAAAGATTCTATCCAGAATATTCAAAAAATTCTCAAAACTCAGTAGTTAAAAAAGCAAACTCATTTTTTAAGAACTGGGCAAAAGATTTTAATGGACCCTTCACCAAAAGAGATAGGGAGATGAAAAATTAGCACATGAAAAGATGCTCAACACCAGTCATTAAAGTAATGCAAATTAAAAGTGAGGTGCCCTTACACACTTAACAGAATGGCTAAAATTAAAAAGGCAAAGGATATCAAGTGTTGGTGAGAGAATATGGAGGAATTACTGGTGGGAATAAAAATGGTACAACCACTATGGAAAACAGTTTGCCAATTTCTTAAGAAGTTAAACATATGACTATCATATGTTCCAGCTCTTCCACTCCTAGGTATTTAAAGGAAAAAGGAAATTGTATATCCTTACAAAGACCTACACACAAATGATCATACTGTCTTTATTTGTAATACAAACTGGAAACAACCCAAATGTCCTTCAGTAGGTGAACAGATAAAGAAATGGAAATAGCCACACAACAATCCTCTCAACAATAAAAAGTAATGAATTATTAATTCATACATGACAAGTGCATGTTGAGGAAAACTCAGAGTAATTATGGTCAGTGCAAGAAGCCAGACAGGCATACTGTTGTTTAATTCCATTTAAACAAATTCTAGGAAATGCAAGCCAGTGTATAGGGACAGAAGACCTATCACTGGTTGCCTGGGGAGTGGTAGGTGGGAGTGAGAAGCAAGAGGGAGGGATTGATTGCAAAAGGGCACGTGGAAACACGGAAGATTGATGGGTGTGTTCATTCTCTTGATTGTGGGGATGGATTCACAGGTGTACACAAAGGTCAAAATTTATCAAATCTCACACTTTAGATATGTACAGATTATCATAGGTAAATAGAGGACTCTCAATAAAGTTGTTTAAAAAACTGTGTAGATTATTGAAATCTACATGTGTATGTTTGTGTGCTTCGAAAAAGAAAAACTGAAAGAATCCACATCAAATTATGAATAATGGCCACCTCTGGTGATAGAATACACTCAAAGGTGGTGGTATTTGAATGAAGACTCCCATTACGTATATATCTGGATCATTTAGATCTTTTACCAGAAGAAAGTATTCACGAATTACTCATGTGGTTTGTATCATTAACAATTTTAAAAATATGGCCAAGGGCAACAGCAAGCTGCATCGACGGCCACTAAATAAAACCATTCTGGCTTTGGGTCAAAAGATAAATGACAGCATAAAGTTTGTCTACTTCTTGGTGAAAATAGGCGTTTGGGAGCTAAGATGCAAATCTTTCCCTATAGGAAAATTTTGAAGGTGAAGAGTTATTTTATAAAGTGTCTTAGAGCTCTATTCTCCATAAAGATACAACATTTACAAAGTGTTAGCAAGTGTGCACCCTTATTTCTAATATTTGGAGGTAGGGCGAGGAAAAGAATCCAGTGAGAAAAGTATATTGAGAGGAGGAAGAGGGGAGGGGAAGGAGGAGGAGGTCATGAGGAGGAGGTGGATGATGATGATGACGACGGCCACTATAATGATGAAGACAGAGGAAAAGGAAGAAGAGAAACAGAAGGAGGAAAACAACAGATTATGTTGATTGGCAATGGGGTAATGGTGAGATAAGTTTCGTGTATCTCTCACTAGCGGTGCAGGTTAGCTCCTAACTTTACAGAGTATTGCTACAATGAACAAGCGGCAATGGAGGCCTACAGGTTTTTGGCAGGAGGCATGGACACTTGAACTCAGCTAGAGACGACTCAAAATTCCATCCTAAAGTGGGTCTTAATTCTCAGGAACCCACCACCCATCTTAGCCATGCCACCTTTGGGATTTGCAGATAAAGCCCATTAGAGCCTGATCCTACTCTGACCTCCCTCTCTCCTGCAGCCAAAAAAGCGCAAGTCATTACACATGTTCACTTGCAACACTGTGGTGTTTCCTGAAACTTGTCTTTGTTTATCACATGATTCGTGTATTACTTAAGAACTGTTTATTTGGGGCAGCCTTGGTGGCTCAGCGGTTTAGCGCCGCCTTCAGCCCAGGGCGTGACCCTGGAGACCCGGGATAAAGTCCCACGTCAGGCTCCGTGCATGGAGCTTGCTTCTCCCTCTGCCTGTGTCTCTGCCTCTCTCTGTCTCCCTCTCTGTGTCTCTCTTGAAAAAATAAATAAAAATCTTAAAAAAAAAAAAAAAGAACTGTTTATTCGGAGCTGTGGTTACTCATCCAGTAATATTTTTACCCAATCTTTTCTGGTTATTAACAGTAATGATTATAGCTAACACACAGGATACATGTAACTAGTAATACTGATTATAGATAAGAAACAAATAATGATTGTAACTAGTAGGTCGTGAGGGTTAAGCACAAATTTCTCCACCACATTTGGTGCCCTGAAGAAGCAGATCTTTCCCCTTAAAAAGTCCCCCCCCCCCCCTGCCCCCCGGGCATCCATTGGGAGGTCTAACTCTCTGATTTGATGCTCAGCAAGAATGACTGGCATTTCCAGTCCTGCTGGCAGGAGGTCAGGTGTCCCTCCCTCAAAGCACTACACCTCAGTGGTCTTAAAAGTGTCTTGTTTGTTCCAAGATGAGCTCCCACCATGCACAGGAAGCCACTGCTCCATCACCTTCATGCAAATTATTCACATAAGTAAACAGACTTCATACAAAGAGTGTTGTTTGCCTTTCCCGGGTAGAAAGCACATTCTTTCCACACTTCGGGAGCCCTGGACCCACACGGCATACTACTTCACAGTGCCCTCTAACTGTGTGGGGAGCACTGAAGTGGTAATTACCTTAGAAAGTGCTTTTTCCATGTATCTGGCTGCAGAAAAATAACACTCTGTCACTCTTTCCATGCGTCTCACGGAATTATGTAAATAGACCCAAAGCAAACCAGTTAAAATGATTATAAAATGGATTTCTAAGTGATATCCGTTACCAGACAAGAATACTAAAAAACCTCGGGTTTTTCTCAGCCACCAAGATGAAGGAATAAAATATTTAGTAAGAGATTCTTCTCTGGTGGATCACTCCTTCTGAGCAAGGAACTTCTGGGGCTTTGCTGCCTTGATAGGAACAAATGTCTTGTCCAAGTATAGATGAGGGATCACTTCCTGGGGGTCTGACTGCATTTCACAAAACAACTGAAGGAAGAAAGTAGATATACAGAATGTAAAAGGGACTTGCCAAATGGAAGAATGGTTCTCAAACTCTGGCACATGTAAAATCACATGGACGGCTGTTAAAATGAAATTCCTGATTCAGTGAGTCTGACTGGAGCCCAGAAACTTTCAAGTTCCCAGGTGATGTTAATGCTGTTGGTCCAAAAGCCCACACCTTGAGTGACACTGGCTTAGAGCAAATGGGCAGATTTCAGCCCAACATTGGCAAGCCCCTTGCTAGCTATGAGCTCTGGGGTTCTTGACCCAGGCTCTCCAACTGGCATATCTTACCTCACCAAACAGTGATTATTTCAAAGGTGGGCTTGTGGCCCATCTCAGCCCACATGGATGCTGGAAAAAGGATAGTCTTTCCTTCCTTCCAAGATCTTAGATACTAAGGACCATGGAATTCTGAAGCTATGTGTCTATCTTTATAGCTAATTGAAGAGAGACTGCCTACGATTGAAACAATACAGAGGAAAGGAAAGGAAAGGAAAGGAGAGAGAAAAATCTGACAATGTGTCTAAATCCCTGGATCTACAACTAGTAGGCTCAAAGGACTTTGCTAGTAAGTCAAGAAACATTTTTTTTTTTTTTTACTTAAACCAGTTTGAGCTGGTGCTTCTGTCCTTGTTAATATGCGTTCCTCCTAATGGCTAT
Source organism: Vulpes vulpes (assembly GCF_048418805.1). Lineage (NCBI taxonomy): Eukaryota > Metazoa > Chordata > Mammalia > Carnivora > Canidae > Vulpes > Vulpes vulpes. Next base: position 95,558,177 of record NC_132782.1, read on the forward strand.
AGAAACATCATTAACTCGAACTCTGCCAAGGATCCCAGCACTGAGTAAGAAGAGGCCAGGTATCCTGATCCAGGTGCCTGACCAAGTCCAGCCTGGCCCATCCCAGCTTGTACAGCACACAAATTTGCCATTCCCCTGCTTCCTGGCCTTTGAGCTTAGAAATGGCCCTCCTTAGAAGGGCACCACTATTTGTCTTGTTGGTGATCCCATTTTCACTCTGGGCCTGTCCGACTCCACAACGTCTTCATTTTTCAGGTGGTCAGGAGGGAGATCTCAGGGTGTCACAGTCATGCGTTCTGGGGAATCTGAAACCAATCAATGGTTTCTACAGGACTCGTCTTAGGAGGGATACACTGCATTCTCTTTCAATTACCTCTCTCCCTCATCCTCCCAAGGTGAAATATTTCTGATTTTACTTGTCCCTGTCAACCCTGTATCCAGTTCCCAACATCCACGTGGGAATATCCTTATGTTTCTGCTACTCCAGGTCAGTGGTTTGTAAATGTTCCATATGATGCCTGCTATTACTTACCTTGACTACACTGCTACTCCGCTGTTACTCTTGAAATAGAAGCTCCTTCCTCTCTGCTCCTTCTATTTGTACTCCTTTCATGGAATTTCTTTTGATCTTTCCTATCAAATGCTATAACAGCAGCAGCAGCATTGCTTCCCTCTCTCAAATTCCTTCCATCCTGGTCTTGCCTCTCTGCCATAGTCTAGTTCTTAATCAGTTCTCCAGAACAGATCAACCCCATGGCACCCTTTGGATCCTTGTTCCTCAGTCAGGTAGATAATCTTCACCCTGCACACCAATTTTCTTAGCTTTACTTCTTGGCCAATACGTGGTGGCTAAACATATGATCTCTGAAAGCAAACTTTCAGGGCTCAGTACCCACCTTTACCCCTTACTCGTTACTTAATTTCTCTGGGTTTCCATTTATTTATCAGTGGAATGGATATGATGATAATTCTACTGATTACTTGTTGGGTTTGTTGTGAGCCATAGGTAAAACAGTGAAAGTGAGCACTCCAGACAACTCCAGGCACCTAACTAGCATCCCACAAATATTAGTTCCTATTATTAGTACAAGGATATGAGGGAACTCTCACTTCCCCAATCAATGAGGCAGAAAGACAGCAATGCTCAATTATCAAACCTCACATAGTGTTGTAAACTTCCATCTGATGTAACAGTGTTGAGATTACATCCCACCCTTTCTTTTTAACTCAGATACATTGTAGGTGCTCAATAAATGTGTTCAACAGACAAATCAATAATAAAAACTTGTATTTAATGAGAACCTATTTTGTACCAAGCACTTCAGATATTTTGGTCAATCATCGAAACAACCTGGCAAAGTAGGTGTCACTCCTGTTTGAAAGATGAGGGAAACTGAAAATCAGAAAGTTTGAGTGACTTGTTCAAACCCAAAGAGCTAGCAAGTGGGGCAGCTTTCCCTACAACACCGGCTTCTTCTCTTTTGACTCATGAACCTCTCCTGTAAGTAAATATAGTACTGTAAGCCCTCAGGGATTTTTTAATCGTTTCAGCATTGATAAATAAGTGACTTCTTTCTTTTAAAAAAATGTTCTATTATAGCACCATCTTATTAAATAGTATGCTGTAAAGATCATGTTACATTCTTCATAATATTAAGACAAGTTTTGGCTTGTCCCCATTTAACATGTGATGTAAAGCTGGTGGACTTACTTTAAATTATTTATGAAAGAGGCAAAAACACAAGTCGGTTTCAGGACAGTTTTACTATGTTGCAAGGCATAAAAAAAAAAGACAAAAACGCCTTTTATGAGCTGATGTTTGGAATTCTAAATTTTGTGCTGATTTTTTTAAACATATAATTGTTGTTCTAAATGATAAGATGCAAGAAAACGTTTCCGGCTGATATTTGCAAGCACATCTCTACAAATAACATATTGCAGGTGTGGAGAGTCATTATTCTCAATAAATGAAAAGCAAAATTGTATATAATTGTCACTATGTTTCTATTTTTTACTTTAGTTTTGAAGCACAGCGTATATACGACTTTTATCAGATGAATGCAACTTTCAAATCTGGGGGAGGTCAGTCTGAGGTGACTTTGCTGATTTATGATCAGATTTCTGTTCCTCATTAATTGCTGCATTTCAACATCACTGTTCTATATGTACGCCTTATAGTTTCAAATAATGGTCCATTACAGGTGTACATTAAATAATCTATGAGAGGGAGGCAGAGAGCCACAGTGTCTCAGAGTGATCCCAGCAGCCTACCCTGGTTTGGACAAAGGGATAACTGGAATCAGGTTCCCCCATCTCTGGGAGGGAAGGAACAAGTGGCATCTTCCCCAGCCCTGGTGCAATTTCACATGGGCCCCGAGGTCTTTGAGTTCGAGAACTGGCATTGCCAAACTCTGGCAAACCCTTAGAATACCTCATAGTCTGGTTACTCCTCCCACGGATGTGCCTGCCTTATAAGGGGGAAAAGCAAGGGAATGGGCCACTAGAACACAGACTTACATGGCATGTCCAGAACTGTCTGGCCCCGTGCACCTGTCCACAGATTGATGAGTGATTAGAGGGGCCCTGACTTCTCTTCTGCTGTTTCCTGCCATTGACAAAGACTATGTCCTTACCTATGCCATCTGACTGTGAAATTGGTCTTGAATCCTGGTGCCAGTGGTAACAGCTGGTGACCCGGAAAGTGCCTCCCACCACCACCACCCCGCCACTGCCGCTCCCCTGCCATCATAAGAACAACTCAAAACTGCAGAATGATCTAATGAGGGTCAGACCAAAAACAGTGGGCAGGAAGAGGTTCACTAGAATCAAGATCCTTGCCCTAAATGATCTCCATAGGTAAAGATGCTTGTTTGAAATGACTCAGGGACAAAATCAAGGCTGAAGTAGCAGGAGCTAAAGCCCATGGGAGAGCCAGTGACTGAGCTGGGTTGATGGTAGAAGATGAATACGTTCTGGGAGCCACAGGAGAATGGGGAAAGGCCAATATGCTTGCCTGCAGAGGCTGCCAGCCACACAGGCCTGTTCTATGGGGCCTCTCCCTTATCTCCAGCTGCCTGTGTCCTGAAAGGGAAGCAGCTCACTTTCCAATAACCCACAACTGATTGAGGTCCATCAAGATTTAATCACAGGGTGAAAATGAGGTATCATCAAGGTCTCATATTTAGGCTTTTGACTTTCTCTCCAAATAAGGTTAATACATACAGTCTCAGACACAGGTAGACACGACGGAATGAAAAATGTTTGCCTTGGAATTTTAAACATTTCTTGTACTGGATTTCTTCCTCGTGCTCCACGAGATCCCACCCCTGCTCCATCCTGACTGCAAAAGGCTTAAACTATACAGACCTCACTGCAGACTCCCAAGCCTAGGCCCAGAACCAGGGAGAGGTGAGCAAGACGACAAGCGTGACAATTTTGGGAAGACCCTTGCTCCCATGGCTGTGAGAGTGTCCCAGACCCTGATCCTGCACTTGCATGGCCCTGAGAGTGAGTGTCGATCCCTTGATGCCTCACTTGCCTTGCCAGAGTCCCCACCCTGCCCATGCCCTCAGCTTTCCAAGTGAGTTCTGACAAGGGGGATTCCTGGCAGGGAGTCCAAGGGAGGAAGGACAGTGAGATCATGTCATTTATCTTCTGGGTCCCATCCTCTGAGGTCACCTCAGGACAGCTGTTGCCTCTGACAAGTCAGCACTGCCGTGGTGGCTTGTTCTCCATCTCTCCATCTCCTACCACTTGTCCCTTGGAGCCTAGAGGTGGTGATAGTTGGCTGCCACTGTCTTTTGTGTTTCCTCTACATCAGCACATCTGTAAATAATCCCTTGTAAATAAGCCTTCTTGAATAACGCTATTCCTTTTTTCTTTTAATTTAAATTCAATTTGCCAACATGTAGTATAACACCCTGTGCTCATCACAATAATGCTATTCTGAGTGTGTCATCTTCCTGTTGAGACCTGGTCTAACACATGGCCCTCATTCAGGCTCTGCCTCTCAGAGTATGCTAAGAATTAATATTTTATGAGTCCTGTAATTACCTTGCGGATAACCCAGCTATATCGCAGTGTACCTTTTTACATTAAAAGCATTACTTAATGTAGGTGGAAACAGTCTTTTTTAAATGTCTAATTTTTGCATGGCTGCTTTTGGCCTTGGAAATAAAAGTTGCCTTGGATTTTCCTAATCCCCATGAGACCATGATGTCCTCAAAACTTCATCCAGCAGCAGTGATGTATCATGATTAAGAAAAGAGACTTAGATGCAAATCCCAGCTCATTGGCCTAGCTGTGTGACCTTGGCCCATTCACTTACCCTGGCAGCCACAGGGGCTCCAGGTGGTCCTTCCAAATTTAGACTTTGGCTCTGAAAATATTTCCCATCGTGGGAGTCTAACACCTATGCTGTGACATGGACCCGAGAGGGACAGCACCCCGCTACTTGGTGTGCTGGTATTTTGTACACCAAGTTTTGTCTCTTTAAACTGAAGCTCTTAGCGCCTGGGAAAATCATGCGCCATCAGCTTCCATATTCATTAGCTCGCACCTTTCCTTGCCAAGCGACAGCAAATTGTGTACACCTGAGGGAAGCAAAGTTGGAGACCCATTCCATAGGGGCAGGATGTCTAAAACAACAAAACGTGAGTTATTTTTGAAATGTTTCCTTCTCGGGCCCTCCCACTCAGTGTAATATCTGGCTGAGGTGTGAATGGCTGACTCCAGCAGGTATCAGGAACAGATGGAACCAGCTAATTATGTCTCTTACATGTGAGTGGAGATAAAGCTGTTAATGGCTAATTGTACACTTCTCCTGTTTCCCCACCACAGGGCACTGGGGCAGAGGCCACCTCCCAAACCAAACACAAACATGGCCTATGCCCGTGGCTGAAGTGAAGTGCATGAAACAGTGTCAGAACCACATCTCCGAGATTGCCAGCTCCTCTCCAGGGCTAGCAATGAAGGAGCAGCATGTAGGCAGGAGAAGACATCCTCCGAAGTCTCCAGCTCCCCGTGCCTTGAGCCAATGAGGACCTGGCCACTGAAGGCTCAGCTAATGAAAGCTCAGCATGCGGGTAACAAAAGGTTGCTTCCCTACCAGTAAATGGCATCTGGTAATTGTATCCAGCGTGCTTTGCGGTGAACTTGGCACCCAAGAATCCATGTAACATTAAGGTCTCTAGGCACCAGCCTGCATGCACCCCATGACTGGACAAGAAAAGTGTTACCACCTAGAATCTTCCTCCATCTCCCAAGCCTTAAGCTGGAGGTGGTCACAGGATTTTCCTCTGCTGGGCATCTTGCAGGGAGCCATGCCTGCACAATCTCGAAGTAGAGTTTCTGACTCCACAAGGTTTGTAGGAACCTTCCTGCACAGGGGTTGGGGGCAAGACCACAAAGCAAATGCATTATAATGCATCCAGGGATTACTCCAGGGGCAGATGTGGAAGAGGAGAGCCATGTTCTGCATCTGTAGCTCTTGGTCTGTCAGCCTCCAGCATTTGGAAGCCATAGGCCAGGGTGTTGAGAGCCACAAAGTCAGGATGTTGTGCCCCCAAGCTTCTAACGTGTAAGCTATTTATCACTGCCCTTGCTTCCAGCTCACACCTAACTAAGTGCCTCCTCTATCACTTCCTGGGGTCTCCTCCTGAGTCCATTCAGTGCCTCTGAGAAGCAGATGCGCAGATGAGATTAGACATGCAAGGGGTTTATCGAGAGAAGTATTTGTGAAGGCAAGAAGGGAAGGAACTGAAAGGTGAGTCTCATTCTGGGAAGACCAGAGGGAAAGAGGGATTGAGGTGGCAGGGAGCCATGGGTTGTAGTGCAGTTCCAAGGCAAGTCTGGTCAGGCCAAGGAGGAGTTCTCCAGGCAAAGCCATCTGCAGGAGTCCTGAGTCTACCAGGAACAGGCATGCCTCACTGACCTCACTGTGCTCAAGCATTCACTGGGAGCAGCCCATGGGAAGTGTGGCTTTCACACAAACATGACTATGGATCAGGAAGGATATTGGCAGGGTGGTTGGTCAACTGCACTTCCTGCAGCTTTGGATCTGAGTGGTGCACCTTCATGGTCACGGCATCTCCCAAATAAGCTACCTGCACCAGAGTCTGCTTTTGGTGGTGGAAGTGGTGGTAGGTTAACCCAAAACTATGATGATAAGAATGCCTGAGAATAAACCATATACAGAAGAAAACAAAGCTGAAGGCTAGCATTTGGGTACCTGGATCCAGCCATTCCTGATATGAGATAATCCATCAAATGTTACAGTTACAGAAGTCATTATATTTCCTTTGTTTCTTTGTTGTTTTAATCTTAGTAGTTGATATTTAAACTGGTTAGTGTTGGTTTTCTGCTAATTGCAATCAAAAGGATATTGACCAATACAGATACCTAGATAGCGGTTTTGACTAGTTTGGGTCTGAAATTCATTTTGCTTCCCCTGGAATTAGTAAGGCAGCCCTTGTGAAGATTTGCTTCCTTAAGCTTTCTCTGCAGCAATCCTTAACCTTCTCCCTGCCCGGAACACTATTGCAGAATGAAGCCTAGAACCTAGAACTTCTGTGTCATCTGATGTTCAGACTAATCCCTTTGCTTGTACTGGGTCTGTCCAGGGCTCAGTGCTTAGTGGGGGCAGTAAATGCTGGTTGAATTGAATGAAATTACTTAAATGTGACTCACCATAAATTGTTACTGACCCTGGACAAATGGACTACTGGCAAAGCTGCTAATTAATCCAACAATAATTCCGAGGCAGTCAGGCTTCATTAACATGGGTTTTGGCCTCATTTTCAGAAGTGCTTTGGATTGACAACTGTGGGCTGGCAGCTGGAGCAGGTATGTCTGGCCAATGACTCACAATGTGCACATAACCTCCACTCCCTGGAAATTTAGACTGATCAATTGATCCCTCTTTCAAACTGGCCGTCTCTACTGGCAAAGAAAAAGTCTGTGCCAAGGTTTCTGGCTCCCTCAGCAGCCTCCTCACCCAGTCGGCTTCTTCTGCAATTTCATGGATAAAAGGAGGCCCTAAGGCCTGAGAATTTCAGTTCTTTACCACCAACTGCAAAATCTGAAGGCAAAGAGTTCTGTTCAAAAGATAAGGAAAACCCTTGGACACAAAATTAATCACTTAGAGTTCAAAATAAGTGATCTTTATGTTTCAAAGATAGAAATGAATCTGAATAAAGAGTATATAGGCATTTTTGTACTGTTCTTGCAAGTTTTTGATAGGATTAAAATAAGTAGGATCTTTTGAATACTGAAAAAATGTGAGTTAAGTTTGTTAATTAGGTACAGTACAGATTTAGGGAATTATTGCTCTATCTTGTAGATATTTAGGCATGTAAATAGCACTTCTCCTAGATTCTATCACTGACTGAGATTTTCTCCTTTTTGTTAAACATTTATTTGACCATTTCAATTATTGGAGCTATCTTGAATTATGTTCTCACAGTTAACAATTTAGAAAGTGGAATCCATCAGTTAGCAAGATTTAGTTTCTTATCTAGAGTAGAATCTGGGATCCATTCTTACTTCTAGGCATATGGTTCATATGAAGACTTTCATTCCAAGAACTTCTTAACCTACTTTTGGCTTCTTGCCACAGCTGAACAGAATGGCTCCCCTCTCTCCATTTTAAAGTATGCACCACCAATAGGCCGCTTATTAAGGAATAAGCATTTTCACCCATCAGGATTTATTTGGAGCCCGTGAATGATCAAGCATTTCCTGGTGGTTCAAATATAAAGCTCTGCCAGCCTCCAACCTCCCCATGTACTCTGAGACAACTTATCTTTCAAGAGGCCTTTCTTGTCCCTTTTCCCAAAGTGATTTCACAGAATTTACAGTAATTTTAGAATGTCAAAATGCATTACTCGGACAGAAAAGAACAAAGATAGATATAGCCAATGAACACTTTTTCTACAAGAACACATCACCATAGGTGGGCCGAGAGATAAGGTCTTCTTGCCTTCCACTCATTAAACCCATTTGTCGAAACAGTTATGAAGAACCTGCACTGTGACAAAAATCGTGCTGGGCACACAGGATACAAGGATCACCACCACCACCATCATCATCATATCCATCATTGTTAAACACTGCCTGGTCAAAGTTTCCCACAAATGGGTTCCAGGTGTGCAGCCAGTTTAATCCCATCAGCCATCGGGGCAGCCAGGATGGCCCTGAGGTGGGAGCAGCCCCTCAGTATGGTCCCGAAGCACATGGCAGCCTCATCCACGGCTCTCAACGTGCCATGTAAATCACATTTTTCACACATGACATGACATGGTGGCAATTAGGAAACACTAGAGAAGTCTAATAATTTGAAAAATAATGACCACTTTTGTAAGTGCTTACTAGATATTTCTGTTCTGAGTACATCACCCATATCCCTCCTCTTCTCTGAATGACAAACTCTTTAAGTTAGGTAACAGCATTTTCATTTTTTCAGCTAAGAAAGCTGAGGCAGACAAAGGGTAGTCACTTACTCTAGTTCATACAGCCAGGAAGGCTGCCAGGATTTCAAGCCAGGTCTTCTGGTTCTAAATACGCATTCTTTATCACTACACTGTGCTGCTTCTCAAGGATATAATTACGGTACATTACGGTAAATTCTGCAACTTACATTCATGGAAAACACTGTGGGCATACAGAGGAGGGGGCAATCCAGTCCTCCTGGGAGAACTGAAGGCTTCACCATGAACAACCTAAATGCTGGCTGACAGGATACAGTCCTGAACCACATTTCCTGGACTTCAAAACAACATTTTGGTAAACAAAGAATTAAAAGCCTTTTCTTCAATTAAAAATCACTATGACATAATGGTAATCAGAGTAAGTGACATGTAAATAACAGCAGGATCACAATGCCGTATGCTCCCACATCAGAACGGTGACAGAGTCAAGGCCTGTGGTCCTGGGAGTTGACCTGTGTGCTTGTCTTGGGCCTGAGCTGCTGTACATGTGTTGCTGGCCTTTCCTGAGAAGTGAAGTCCTGCCTTTGACCTCAGGGATTCTGGGACATGGGTTGATTGATTTTGCATTGGCCTATCCTCAAGAACTTGTTGGAAATTTTGGTCAGGATTTGGCAAATGGAAAGAATGAGAAATATCTTGTCCCAGTTTCTTACTGAATTTGTTCATTCTTTACTGTGATTTACAATAATTCCCTGATTTGAACAGGTTACTCAACTGGTTATTTTTTAAAGATTTATTTATCTATGAGAGAGAGAGAGAGAGAGAGAGAGAGAGATTGAATCCCAAGCAGATGCTGCACTGAGCATAGAGCCTGACACAAGGTTTGATCCCACAACCCCAAGATCAAGACCTGAGTCGAAACCGAGAGTCAGATGCTCAACTGACTGAGCCACCCAGGTGCCCTGTCAATTGTTTAAAAACCTGCAGCAGCCCCTCACAATCCATAGGGCGAAGCCCAAGCTCTATTCTTCAACCCAATGTGGAAAGACCCCACATAAGCCCTTGTTACCTGGCCAGCTCCACTTATCATGATCTCCTCTGGCAGATCCCAGTCTTGAGCCACACCACATTCCAACATCACAGGCTACATTCCTACAAGTGTCTACAACTTTTCCAACATCACAGGCTACATTCCTACAAGTGTCTACAACTATTTATACGTATTTCTTCTTCTTAGAGTGTCTTTCTTCTGCAAACACACCTGAATAACACCTATCAACTATTCACACATCAATATAAAGCTCTAAAGAAAAGTTTTCCAGGATCCCTCACTCAGTCTTGAGTAAGTTTCTATTAGATTTTCCTCTATGCTTCTTCATGCAGTAGATCTATATCTATCTATCTATCTATCTATCTATCTATCTACCTATCATCTGTAAACCTATATCTATATCTGCATTTCTATTTACCTATCTAGGTAGAGACAGATATAGGGAGAGATCAAGACAGATATAGGGAGAGAACTACATAGGTATCTATAGATTAGACAGATAGATAACTGCCAGATAGATAGATGATAGATGGATACATAGATGAGTGATAGATAAATAGGTAGGTAGATAGGTAGATAGGTAATCTTTAGGACATCATATTTGCAGATTATGAGTTCTTCCTGGAAAAAGCCTCTTACATATTCACCATTTCTCAGCACGGAGGATGATCCAGAGAGCATCAATGTCTGTTGAATTAACATTTCTAAGAAAATACAAACACAACAGAAAAAAAAAAAAGTATATTACTCTCAGATAAAAAAAGGAGGGGAGGGCTTGAGACCTGAGCACTGGGGGCAAGTGGCGGGGGGGGGGGGGGGGGGGGGGGTAATAAGAATACAAACGAAAATTGAAGAATTCTCTAAAAGCCCAATGAGCTGCCCAATGGAAAGGGGCTCAGAAAACAGAGAGGAAGACCGGTTTTACTCATCTTAATGCAAGCCTCAGGCAAAAGGAGGAAAATTGCTTGGGTGCTGAGGAGAAGGTACAATTCCAGTAACAAAGTAAAAGAACTTTGGCTTTGAAACAAGGGATCCGGAGGGAAAGAAGAGTTAAAATATTTATAAGGATAAAAACACATGTTATATTATACGCTAACCAACAGGCCATGCAGCCTTTGAGCAAATCTCTGGAGTACAATTTTTTGAAGTTCTCTGTGAAGAGGCAGACTGTGTACATCTACAGGTTGATACGCAATCTCTCTCCCCAACAAAACTGAAAGCTCGCCTCTAACATGGTACACATTTGTCCTTGCTGTATCCAGCACAGCCTTTCCCTGCTGAGCTAAAAAAAAAAAAAAAAAAAGGAGCGGGGGGGAGGAGGGGGAGGATGGAAAAGAAAAAACAAAAAAGATAAAGGAAAGAGAAATCCTATTTAACCAACTCACAGAGGTTATCTTCTGATAATTGAGCTTGGAACTGGGCAAGCCGCCTCCTCTTTGCCAAGGTCATGGATGATTCTTGGCTAGATTATCGGGCAAGGGGGCAGGGGGTGCAATGCAGGGGAAGCGGCTTTCCTCAATCATGGCTGTTTCAGAACTATTTTAAAGAGAATGCCTTCCTTGTGGAATGCTTAATAATCTTCAGAGCCAAGGGGATGACAGCTAAGACTACAAACTCAAAAAAGAATCCAAGAAAAACCAGTCTGTCCCAGCCCTAGTGATTCTGTAGCCATTAATCGAAGACACCACCTGGGGAAGGCTGGTGCTTGACAGAACAAAAAGAGAAAACCAAGCCCTCGGGTCACTTATTGGAGGAAATGGATGCATGTAAATGAGGCAGATCTGAGGTAAATTTGCAGAAGAACTGCCCAAGGATCTGGTATCTTCCATGCATCACAGTGCCCACCTTCCATTCACATAGGTTAACATGCAATGTAAGACTATGTTTACAAAAGTCTCGGGGACTTCTATATATTTTATTTCCTTTCATTCCTGCAAGAACCCTGTCAGATAGGTATGATTATCTTCAGTTTCTCGTTGAGAAAATTAAGTCCCAGAACAATTACCTTCTCAATACCACATAAGTAGGACGGAGAGGACCTGGACTAGAATGCAGGTGGCTTCATTCAAGAAATATTTCTTATTTATCTATATTATACTGTCTAGATCCTGGGTTAGCTAATAAGGATTCAAAATAAAAAAAGAGATACCATTTTAAAGACTCAGGAAACTTAATAGTAAGGAAGAAAAAAGACACATAAAGAATCACATTGCAATGTAATAAATTGAGTTAAAATTGAGGTCAGCACTAAGTACAGGAAACGAGCCTACTTTCTGGCAGAGGCATTCTGAAATGAGATGCTTCCTAAGATGCCTCTACCTCACTGTTAAGTTCTAACCTAAATCTTGTATTTTTCTTTTTCTTTTTTTTTTTTTAAGATTTATTTATTTATTCATGAAAGGGAGAGAGAGAGGCAGAGACAGAGGCAGAGGGAGAAGCAGGCTCCCTGCAGGGAGCCCGATTGGTGGGGGGGGGGGGGGTACTCAATCCTGGATCTCGGGATCATGCTCTGAGCTGAAGGCAAACGGCAAATGCTCAACCCTGAGCCACCCAGGCGTCCCTAAATCTTGGATCTTTCAATCAGGTATGTGCAAATACAGAAATAAAATGAGGGATGCCTCAACCAAACATTTGTTGAGCACTTACTATGGACAGATCAATATGGGAAGGTAGAATGAAGAGAGAGGACAAAATGGTTGGATTCCAACCTATGTAAGTACGGGATCAAGATCTCAAGTGCAGAAGAGAATGTAGGGATGATGCCACTACATACTTAACATCTTAGGATGACCATGGGCATCAGTACAAGCCTTCCGATCAAATGTAGGGGTATTGGTGAAGAAGAGTATGTCCACTCTTCTTTGAAGATGGAAGGACATAGGGCAAATAACAGGACTGGGAGTAGACTTACCATCTCCTAAAGTACCCCCAAAATGGAAGTTGGAGAAGGTTTGGTTGATTAGGATGTGAGAAGTTCAGAAGCCCTAACACTCTGGGAAATATGAAATTTAACACAGGGTGGCAGGAAGCAAAGTTTCAGCAATAAAATGCTAATAGGGAATCATGTAGAAATTCCTTGATAAATTCCTGGGTCCAGACCTGGTCCCTTTACCTTCCATTTTTCCTGCTTCAGATCTGCAGGCTCCTTCCTCCTGAGGAATAATGACCTTAGACATGGCTCTTGCTACCTGTGAAGACAACCCCACAAGCCTCTCTCATTAAAAGGAGCTTCCCAATAACTAAGGGAGAAGAGCAGAAGATGAACTGAGCACCCCCTCCCCGGGGCTTTCCTCAGCTCCAGCTGAACCTTGCCTCAACTACTATGACCTCCTTATCTGGTTTAATTCCTACCCTTCCTCCCACCAAATAGGTCTCCCCAACTTGTGCTGGAGCAATGTGAATCTGGGGTGAAGTAGCTCATTTCCCAGTGTTACCACTTGCTGGCTGTTTGAGCATGGAAATGTATTCAACCTTTGAAGCCATGTGTCCTCATTTGTAAAAGGGAATTGTTTCAAGTTCGCCTTTTTCTGTATCCCCAACAAAATACTCCAAAACACGGTAGCTTAAAGCGACCACCACTTCTTAATTCATGGCAATTGGGGTTAAGCTCATCTGGGCAATTCTTCTGGTCTTAGAGGAGCTCATTCATCCATCTGGGGTCAGCTGCCAGCTGTTCGGGATTGGCAGGCTGTCAGGTAGGACAGCCAGGGGCAACTGAGCTATGAATGTCTCATCATCTGGCAGGCTGGCCTGGGCTGGTTCACATGACAGCTCAGCTTTCCAAGAAGAGCAAAAAGACAAGTCCTGGTGTATGAGTGCTTTTCAGGTCTCTGCTTGCATCCAGCCTGTTAGTGTCCCGTTGGTGAAAACAATTCCATGACCAAGCCTGGAGTCCATATGAGAGGGTGCCACCAAATAGCATGAACATAGGGCAATATACAAAGATCAGGACACATAAACACATTTGGGCCATTACTGAAATCAAGCCACTGCCAGGATAATTATAGGTTTTTGTAAGGAATAAATAACAAAACACATGACAAACAATTAAATGTAGTTTCCAGTACATAGTAAAGGCTTAATAAATGTATCATTGAGGTATCTGGGTGGCTCGGTCGGTTAAGCATCCGACTCATGATTTCGGCCCAGGTCAATCTCAAGATTATGGGATTTGGCTCCACATCAGGCTCCATCTTTAGTGTGGAGTCTGCTTGAGATAACCTCTGCCCCTCCCCTTGCTTTCTCTCTTTCACTCTCTCTCTAATAAATAAATAAATGAAATCTTTTAAAGAAATGTTATCTATCATTGCTGTTATCGTTGGAGTGTCAGATGGTGAGAAATACTGCTCAGATTTCTATTCTACCTTACAGAAGGAAACAGTTTTAGAAGAGTCATTTCCTCCCCTCTCAATACCCCTCACCCCTTCCCAAGAACAGAGGAGTGATTTATCTAGTTAGGGAGTCTCATTTCCCTAATCAGTGGTTCTCAATGTCATAGTCTGAAAAGGTGATCGTAAACCCTGCTTGTCTTATAGGTTTACCAAAATAATGTACATGAGCAGAAGTGTGTAAAGTGGCAAGCATGACACAAAGTTTATATATCCAGGCAGCATGGAATATCTCAGCTATCATTTGTTGAGTACTTACTATGTTCAGGAACTTTCATATGCATCATTTTATTTTATCCTGCTGATCAATTTTGATAAAATGTCTTCCTTTTACATTGGAGGTAACTGAGCTTCAGAGAGGTTAAGTCACTTGTTTAATATTACACTGTTAACAGATGGCTGAGCCAAGCTTCAAATCAATTTTGCACATACACCCCTCCATAAAATATGTGATAATATTTGGAGACATTTTTGGTTATTGCTACAGGCAGAGGGATAGTGCTATTGGCACCTCGTGGGTAGAGGCCAGGGATGCTGCTGAGTATCCTACAATGCACAGGACAGCCCCCACAGTGAGGAATTACCTGCCCCAAGGTGTCAGTGGTGCTGAAGTTAAGACATTCTGCTCTAGTGAGTATCACAGGTGCAGTTTAGTAGGATGGTTAGTGGATGGTAAGTTAGTGGATTCCTAAACCACACTGCTTGGCTCTAGTTACTAGCTGCAAGACACTGCAAGTCACAGCATCCCCATGCTCAGGATCCTCACCTCTGAAACAGAGTTAACAACGGCTCCCACTTCATGGGATAATGATGAAGGTGGAAAAAAGTTACTACACATAAAGTATTTAGGAAAGTGCATGGCATTTAGCAAAAGCTCAATAAATGAGCCATTGATGTATCACAAAGCCACATGCATTGTAACCCCTGTCTCCAGCCCATCTCTGTATAAATCTTCCCAACCCTGCTTGTACTTTATGCTCATGAGGATTCAAGCACTGTGAGGCCAGACAGCTCGGGTTTCCTGGTCTGAATCCTGACTGCCAATTTGGTGGTTTAGGTAACGGGATTCTAAGTGATTAGGAACAGATGAGAGACATGTCTCATTTAATATTTAAAAGAACCTTATGAAATTGGTACCACTATTTCTCTGATGAAGCTTTGCAGGGTTAGTTTATCTGCCCAAAGTCCTGACTAGTAATTAGAGAGTCACAATTCAAACCAGAGTCTACAACCAGTGCCTGACACTCTTCAGGAGCTGCCACCTTTCGGTGCCCTCACAAACGGATTTACAGCGCCAAACCCTGCCCCTCCATCTATGAAAACAGTGAATTTGCAGGCAGGAGTAAAATGTCAGTGCTGCCCCTTAGAACATAATCTCTCTGAGCTGTCATGTAGAAAAAGACCCTCAACTTTGCTGATTGTCAATATCCAACAATATTTAAAGATCCTGTAACATCGAGGAAACCTAGCACCTAACTGTTGGGGAGTGAAGATCATCTTAGGATGCCTTAGAAAATCCATACATTAAGCTGGACTTAGTGACTTTGAATAACACACAAATGGTCACTTTGTACTCCTTGAAATTCCTCCCTTTCTAGTCTGACCTTGCCCAATTATGGGAGTTTATGGAGCAGGGTTGATGGCCAGGTAGGTGTCTGCAAACTGCCATGAGGACATCCATGAGCCATTCAACTGTGTCTGGGTCACAGCCTGCAAGCGTGAGAGGAGAGAAAAGGTCATTTAATAGGGCTATTGTCCTCTCAGCTTCACTGGCTCAATCCATTTCTTAGCATTCTCAAGAAACTAATATTCCCCAGCTTGCTCTCTGCGCTGAACTTTTTGGGAAGTTGTGACCTCTGAGCTGTTTCTTGGTGACTGCAGGTGAACCTCACTTATTCCTGCCATCTTCCCTGGGAGTCTTTAAGTTCTCCTTGATTCTCCAAAACTGTGTTGATGTGGATCAAGTCCTGCTCTCAAAGTAAGAATTCCTGGGTACAAATGAGCCCTAATGAAAAATTACTAAAATTTTTTACCTCTGAAAAATTACTAAAATTCTCTGAGCAATGGTTTCCTCATTCGTAAAAACAGGAAGCTAATAATGTCAAGGGCTAATTTGAGAATAAAACTGGTTTGGTTCATATCAAAGTGTGTTATAACATATATAATATATAATGAGCTATTGTTATTCCCTACCCAGGCACTCCTTTCGGGGTCCTTTGTTAAGCCTCTCTGATGTACCATAAACTAATAAAGAACTTGCATGCATTATCCCATCTAGGACACAGGATCCATTTTCGGCCCCGTTTTAGGGCTTAGGAAACTGAGGCTCACAGAGGTCAAGTAATCTCCCAGAACCAGTCCAGCAGAACCGGTACTTGGTCTATCTTACTTAGTCCAGCTCCACTTTCTTACACCATAATATAGAGTCTCCAGTCTCCCCCCAAACAGAGAAGAGGGTGAAAAACAAGCAGGAAACCAAAGTTATTAGTATTGAGATGACTGTTCCTTCTATTGGGCTTTAGAAAAATGATATATGGTGAGGAAGACCGCTAATGCATACAGTCTATTAAATTGCAAAACTAGGGGCACCTGGGTGGCTCAGCGGTTGAGCCTCTGCCTTTGGCTCAGGGCGTGATCCCTGGATCTGGAATCAAGTCCCACATAGGGCTCCCTGGAAGGAGCCTGCTTCTCCCTCTGCTTGTGTCTCTGCCTCTCTCTGTGTGTGTCTCTAATAAATAAATAATCCTCACAACTCTGTGAGATAAATACTTCATCCCCCTTTTGACAGCTGGGAAATTGAGGCTCAAGCATTTAAGAGATGTGCCTCCAAATCACAGAGCTAGTGGATAAAGGAATCAAGCCTTGGACCCAAGTCTTCTGGGAGCAATTCCTGGCACCTTTTCCACTATTCCAGTATGAATCTGAAGCTTGGTATATGCCACCTGTGTGACCTTGGACAAGTTACTTAACCTCTCCGAGGTTCGATTATCTCCTATTTAAAAGGAAAGCATATTTTAATGAGGATGATCAGGACGCCAAAGTAAAATGACGCATGCAACATTCCCAAACATGGCAAGCCTTCAAAAATTGACAGCTGGGATTATTATACCATGTCATCTCAATCAACGTATTACTACCTCATTTTTGTAACATGATTCTAAGGGGAAAAAATTGGCTTTTTTCCCTTCCTATGCAGGCAAATTCCCAATTAGTTCTTCCTTACTACAACTTCCTTCCTTGAGTATCTCCTTTATTACTAAGAACACTTCACTTCTGACACTTCCGGTCAGCAAACATGTGAAGGTGTCCCCCCACAACAACAAGCAAGTTCCAATACTAGCTGGGTGTCCTCCAAGTTAATCCTGACATGAGCTACCTGGAGATAGCATCTGATCTTGCAGGTAAGGGCCCAGTTGCACAAGATTTCCTCCCAAGCCCACTTTAGACACCAGTCACAAGCTCAGATTGTCACCTGTGCCTCTGACTGACTAGCTATAGATTAGAGGTTCCAACAGCCCCTTCCTTGGACTTCAGAATCCAGTCACAAGTCAAAATTGTTACCTGTATTTCTGGTCAACTGGCTGCAAGTCAGAGATTCCTACGACCCCTCCTTGGGTTCAGTTAATTTGCTAGAGTGGTTCACAGAACTCAAAGAAACATTTTACTTAATGTTCACCAGTTTATTATAAAAGGACATGATAAATGATATAGATGAATATATAGATGGAAGAGATACATAGGACAAGGTCTGGGAGGGTCCCAAGAGCAAGAGCTTCTGTGTCTGTGGATGTGGTCCCAACCTGGAAGCTCCCCAAACCCTGTATTATTGGGATTTTGTGATGGCTTCCTTATGTAGGCATAATCAATTATTAGCTAATTTCTAGCCCCTCTCTCCTCTCTGGGGAATGAGGGTTGGGATTAGAAGCTGAAAATTGCAAGCTTCTAATCATTGCTTGGTCTTTCTGATGACCAGCATCATCTGAGGGCCATCCAGGAGGCCACCCAGAGTCACTTCATTAGAACAAAAGATGTTCCTCATGTTCTTATCACTTGGGAATTTACAAAGGTTTTAGGAGCCATGTGTTAGGAACTGGGGACAGGGACCAATATATCTTTCCTATTATCTCATTGCAGTTTACATTTTATACATTGTGTTTAATTTTTTCCTTAAATTTAAACTTTTTCTTCAATTTTAATTTTTTATTTTTAATAGTTACTATATTCATGTGGTTCTAATCTCAAAGGAGTAAAAGTTTGTTTTTTTAGCTTTTTGAGATATAATTGATGTATAACATTGCGCGAGTTTAGGTATATAATATAGAGATTTAATATGTGTATATTGTGAAATGATTACCACGATAAGGAACGCATCCATCATCTAACAAAGTTACATTTTCTGTATGCTCCTGTTGAGAACTTTTGAGATCTACTCTCTTAGCTACTTTCAAGTATACAATACAGTATTGTTAGCTATAGTCACCATGCTGTATATCATATTCCATAACTTATACATTTTGTAACTGGAAGTTTGTACCCTTTGACCACTGTTTGAGGAAAAAAATTTTTCCTTTACCCTTCAATATTCTTCTAGCTGGTCTTAGTAATTAAATTGACATGAAACAGAATAACAGAAGAAAAAAAATCAAAGTTTAATTACATGTGCATGGAGGCCCAATAGTGTAACTGAGAACTAAAGAAATGACCAAGGCAGACAGTTTTTATACTTTTTAGCCAAAGAGACAATACATGTGGGAGGAATTGACAGGACAAAGAAAACTTGTTTGGGAGCTTCAATTAGTCAGGGATTCTAAACAAAATTTGGGCCAGGGTAGTAAATTAGTAAAAGTAACAAGGTTTATTTATATAGCCTTCTTGGCTCTGAATTCCCTATCTCTGATGAGAAGGCTGTCTCTTTATCTCCTGGTACAGGGAGGGTATTTTTCCAAAGGAGATCTGTATCCTGTCTTTCAGAGACAGAGGGAGTCACAGTGTCTTTCTTGCACTGGCTGTTTCTTAAGTAACTTTAATTCAAAATAAATAATTTGCTGGGATGCCCCTGCCCTTGGCCACCACACTACTTTATCCATTTCCGTCACATATTCCTGCCCCTGGCAACCACCAATCTGTTCTGTTTCTATGAATTTGGGTTTTTAGATCCCACATATAAGTGAAATCATGCAGTTTTATCTTTGTCTGATCTGTTTCACTTAGCATAATGCCTTGTCAATTGCTACTTGACTGCATATCCATGGGTTTATTTCTAGGCTCTTGATTCTGTTCCAATGGTCTATGTGCCTGTTTTTTATGCTAATGCCATAGTGTTTTGTTTACTAGAGCTTTTAATATAGTTTTAAATCAGGAAGTATGATACCTACAGATTTGTTCTTCGTTTTCAGGATTGCTCTGGCTAGTCAGGGTCTTTTGTGGATCCATACTAATTTTAGGATTTTTTTTTCTATTTCTATTTCTATTTGTTGGAATTTTGATAGGGATTTGCATCTAATCTATAGATGACTTTGGGTAGTATGGATATGTTGACAACATTAATTCTTCCAATCCATGAATAAGAGATAGCTTTCCATTTATTTGTGTCTTCAATTTCTTTCATCAAAGTCTTATAGTCTACAGTGTAGAAATTTTTTTTTTAAGATTTTATTTATTTATGCATGAGAGACATAGAGAGAGAGGCAGAGACACAGGCAGAGGGAGAAACACGCTCCATGCAGGGAGCATGATACTGGACTGGATCCCTGGTCTCCAGGATCCCACCCTGGCCTGAAGGCGGTGCTAAACCGCTGAGCCACCAGGGCTGCCAGAGTGTAGAGATTTTTTTACTTCCTTGGTTACATTTGTTCCTAAGTATTTTATTGTTTTGGGTCTTGTTTTTGTTTCAGATTTTATTTATTTATTTAACAGAGAGAAAGAGTGCACAAGCAGGAGGAGCAGCAGGCATCAGAAGAGGGAAAGGCAGGCTCCCTGAGGAGCAGGGAGCCTGATGTAGGGTGCAATCCCTGGACTCCAGGATCATGACCTGAGCTGAAGGCAGACATTTAACCAACTGAGCCACCCAGGCACCCCAGTATTTTATTGTTTTTGATGCTATTGTAAGTGCAATTGTTTTATTTCTTTTTCAAATAATTTTTTATTACTGTATAGACACAAAACTGATTTCTATATTTTGGTTTTGTTTCCTGCAACTTTATTGAATTTATTAGTTATAGGAGTGTTTTGGTGGAGTCTTCAAGTTTTTCTCTATATAACACCATGTCATCTGTAAACAGACAATTTTATTTCTTCCTTTCTGATTTGGATGTCTTTTACTTTTTTTTTTTTTTTTTTTTTTTTTTTTTTGCATAATTGCTCTGATTAGGACTGGGAGTGCTAAGAGTGGGCACCTTTATCATGTTCCTCACCTTAGAAGAAAAGCTTTCAGCCTTTCTTGATTATGATGTTAGCTGGGCTTATCATGTAGGGTCTTTATTAGAATGAGATATGTTCTTTCTATACTTAGTGTTTTTTTTAATATGAACAGCTATTGACTTTTATCAAATGTTTTTTCTGCATCTACTGAGATGATATGATGTTTATCCTTCATTCAAGGATTATGACGTATCACATTTATCACTTTGTATACGATGAACTGTCTTTTCATCCAGGGGATGAATCCCACTTGATCATGGTGTAAGATTTTTTTTTTTAAGATTTTATTTATTTATTCATGAGAGACACAGAGGGAGAGAGACAGAGAGGCAGAAACATAGGCAGAGGGAGAAGCAGGCTCCATGCAGGGAGCCCGACGTAGGACTTGATCCCAGGACTCCAGGATCACTCCCTGGGCTGAAGGCAGGTGCTAAACCACTGAACCACCCAGGGATCGTTGTAAGATCTTTTTAATGTGCTATTTAGTTTGATAGTATTTTGTTGAAAATTTTTATATCTATACTCATCAAGGATATTGTCTTTAGGTTTTTTGTTTGTTTCTGTATGTTTTTATTTGAAGTGCTCTTATCTGGCTTTGGTATCAGGGTAATGCTGGTCTCATAAAATGGGGTTTTTTTGTTTTTTTTATAAAATGAGTTTAGGAGTGTTCCCTCCTCTTCAATTTTTTGAAAGAGTTTGAAAAAATTTTTTATTAATCCTTCTATAAATGTTTGGTAGAATTTACCAGAAACCATCTGGTTCCTGGATTTTTCTTTACTGGGAGACTTTTGATTACTGGTTCAACCTCCTCACACAGTATTGGTCTGTTTAGAATTTTTATTTCTTTCTGATCCAGTCTTGGTATGTTATACATTTCTAGGAGTTTATCTATTTCTTCTGGAGCATCTGGTTTGTTGGCCTATAATTGTTTATAATAGTCTCTTATGATCCTTTGTATTTCTGTGGCATCAGTTGGAATGTCTTCACTTTCATTTATAATTTTATTTACTGGCTCCTCTCTTTTTTTCTTGGTTAGTTTAGATAAGGGTTTGCCAATTTTGTTCCTTTCAAAGAACCAACTCTTAGTTTTGTTACTCTTTTCAATTGTTTTCCTATTCTCTAGTTCATTTATTTCTGCTCCAATCTTTGTTAGTTCCTCCCTTCTACTAACTTTGGGCTTAGTGTATTGTTTTTCTAGTTTCTTGAAATGTAAAGTTTCAGGGCTATAGGCTGGAGTTTGAAACAGTTCCTGGTAGGGTGAGGTCTCGGTCTGTGTTCCCTGACCAGATAGTGCCACTGCCTGCCCTCTGTGTTCAGGCAGGGCTGAAGGCAGAACTTTGCTGTCAGATGAGATTTCAGGCTATGCTCTGAATCAGGCAGGATTATAGGCTGAGCTCCATTGCAGGCAAGACTATAGGCTATATTCCAAAGCTGTCCATGGTCACTGTTGAGGCTCCCTGGTTAGGTAGGGCCAAAGGCTATAATACTTAAAGTTGAGCAGGGCTTCTGACTTGGATTTCTGCCCAAGTGTGGCTATAGGATGGGCTTCACGGCTGCCTGGGTTCTCCGGCAAGGCTTACTGGATGGCAGCACTGGAGGCTATACTCAGCGACTCAGGGAGGCACAAATTTGCTTCCCTATCTGCGTGGGGTCCTAGAATAGGCGCCATGGCCAATATTGTTCATTGGCTGGGGACTCAAGTCAGGCACAATTACCAATTGAGTTCCCCGGCCAGAAGGGGTCACCAGCTAGATTCTGCATATGAGCAAAACCACTGGCTATGATCTCTACTTAATGCAAGCAGAAATGTGTTCTGCCAAGATCTGAACACTGGTTGCTATAAGCCCTATTCCCCTTCTCTGTCTCTATCTGATCCAGAGTAACCAAGCCTTGTATATTCCCCTAGTGATCGCCATGAGGTGGGCCCCACCCCACCCAAGTGAGCCTCCTGAGAAGTTTTCCACAATCCTGGGGAAACTGCATGTCTAACTGGAGCTGTTTTTCCCACTGGAAAAACCATAGGCTCATAGAGGCCCTTTCAGTGTGGTACTGTGCAGGCCTGGAAAAGGGGTGATTTGGTCAGAATGTAGCCACTACTTTCACTCTTCTAATGAGGTCCTTCTCCATTTCTGTGGTCTAGGAAAGTACTTCAACCTCACCCTCATATCTTAGGGTTTTCACACTGGTAATATTTTTTTTTAAAGATTTATTTATTTATTTATGATAGGCATAGAGAGAAAGAGAGGCAGAGATTCAGGAGGAGGGAGAAGCAGGCTCCATGCCGGGAGCCTGACGCGGGACTCGATCCCGGGACTCCAGGATCGCGCCTTGGGCCAAAGGCAGGCACCAAACCGCTGAGCCACCCGGGTCTCCCCTCACACTGGTAATCTATATCATCTGTCTTACCTATGGATCGTTGCTAGTTGGGCTTATGCTGGGGAAGACTAAAGTTGGGAACAACCTGTGTCACCATCTTGGTTATATAAAGTACACATTGTATTTAAATATGTTATTTCAGTAAGCCTAAGACACAAGCAGGGGTTATGATGCCCTGTTTCAGACAATGATGTTGAAATGATAGAGAATAATCACACTTTCTCAAATCACTTAAGTGGTAGTAAAGGATTTAGGGATACAATCTAGTTTTTTATTTCAAATGAAGAATCATTTCATTGCATTTTATCAAGCATTGAATATGATACACACTACCTCTTCATTCACTTATTTATTCAGCATCTATCAAGTTATCCTTCAGGTTTGAGAGTGAAAGTTGGGTTCAACTTTCTTCTCACTTAGGGGTCATATTCCTAGTTAGAAAATTGAGTTTCTTATTAGTGATAAAAGAGGCCTCCCCAAGAGGCAAGGATACCATTTATTAATTTAAGATATTTATTAAGCACCTTTTATATGCTGAGAGATAGTACTAAGTATAGGAGAAACAGCAGACATAGCCTTTGTCCTCTTAGGAAGCATCTGAGTGGAATGAAGTATTATACATGCTTCAATACAAGTGCTATGAAGGAAAAAATAAGTCACCAAACAAAAGCTAGAGGGGTCAGAAAAACATCCATGGAAAATGATATCTGAGCTGAAATGTGAATGATAAGTTGATGTTAACTAGGTAGTAGTAGTTGTTTTTGTTTTGTTTTTTTTTTTTAAGATTTTATTTATTTATTCATGAGAGAGGCAGAGACATAGGCAGAGGAAGAAGCAGGCTCCCCCAAAGGAGCCTGATGCGAGACTCGATCCCAGGACCCAAGGATCACGACCTGAGCCGAAAGCAGATGCTCAACCATTGAGCCACCCAGACATCCCCATGTAGTAGTTATTCAAGCAAAGGAAAGCATATGCAAAGGAGAGGTGTGGTGCATAGGAAAAGTGGACTCACTGGAAAGCCAGAGTATAGAAGAAGGGGATTCAGAAAGTCAGACTAAAAAGGAAAGTAGGGAAGAATATTGCATATTGTTGTATAAGTTGTGCCAAGTTCTAACTTCATCTGAAATCCCTTGAGGAATCATTCAGAAAATTTAAGAAAGAGGCAACCAAATCAGGCTACTGATTGGCTTATTGATATTTTAGAAATATCACTACAGTTGGTCAGAGTAGAGAAAAGACTAGAAACAGTAAGACCAATTAGTGTTACCTGCAACGATCCAGGTGAAAGATGACAGTGGCTTGGAGGTGGCTGTGAGGATGAAAAAACATATGGATGGATTCCTAGGATATTTAGAGGAGAACATTAATAGAGCTTAGCAAATTAGCAAGTTACACTCGTCACATTCTCATCTCTGCTACTGTCCCAATTATTTGCACTGGGAAAATGAATAGAGCTCAATCCTGCCAAACCTGACTTGGAATTTGGAGAGCCACCAGAAGATAGGTTTTGGGGTCAGTGCCTGCAGATCCTTCAAATAGGTAAATTTTGACTACTGAGCAGATTTCCCACCAACATACTGACAAGTCTCCTAGCAAAGGGACCAGTGCAAAAAGTATATAACATAAGCAAGGTCTCCATTTCAGGATGACAGTTGACACATCAGCACTGTTGTAGCAACAGGGCCAGCAATGGCCCACAGCAAACACCTCAAGTCTGGAATTGGCTAAATTGGACTCCTGACAGCTTCAAACTCAGAGGCAAAGCCTGCATCTCAAACAGAAGAGGGAGAATTGTCTAAATGCTTCGATTCTTGTAATTGAAGCAATTGCACATCATTTTACATGCCAGCCTCCTGACAGGATAACCAGTTTGAGCTGAGTGTGGGAATTCAATTATGTATCTTCTGTCTGCATCTTTGAAAGAAAACCACCCGACTGGCCTGTCAAATATCCAGCATGTTTGCCTGTTGGAAATTGCTATCTCCTCCTGACACAGAAAATGTCTCTGCAGAAGAAAAACCTATTATATTTTACAAAGCTGGCATAACCCTATCACAAAACTTGACAAAAAAGCATAGAGAAAGAAAACTACAGACCAATTTTATCTATGAATATAAATGCAAAATTCCTAAATAAAATATAAGCATATGAAATATGGCAGTGTAACACTAGAAGTTTTTCTATGAAAATTGAAACAAAGCAGTATGCCGACTATGACCCTAATTATTTAATATCACTCTAGATGTCTGGCCAAAGCAATAAGACAAGAAACATAAATAAATAAAGGATGTAATTGTTGAAAAGGAAATGGCAATATTTCTCATTATTGTCATATATCTACCTAGAAAATCTAAGCAAATTAACTAAAAAAGAGTCTTAGCACCCATAAGAGTTCATTAATTCCTCTTCTGGTAATTTAATCTGAAGAAATATCCGGAGAGTCAAAGATTTATGATAGTCTCACCCCAGTGTTATTTTTATTAGTGAAAAACCTGAATATAATCCAAATATCTAACAATAAGGGCACGATCAAATATATTGCTTCAGATCCAGATGATGAAATATAAAACAACTAAAACATTTAAACATGAAAATGTTCATATATCCTGGTAATAAGCACAAAATAGAAACTTCAATACAGTGTGATTACTCTTTCTATAAAACAAACAAATAAATATGTATATGCATGTATTTGCATAGAAAACATACTGGAGGGAAGGAACATGAAAATGGCATCACAGTTATCATTGGACAAGGATTTTTCAACTTTTATAGAATTTGCATGCACCCATCTTACAAACTACACTATAACTTACTAAAAAATACACTGTAAAAATTTGGGGGATATTTCCAGATGATGTCTGAGATCCCTGTCAATCTATTTCTGGCATAAATTTCTTTTTTTTTTTTCCTGGCATAAATTTCTATAAAAATCTGATACTTTACAGGCTCTGCACTCAGCACAGAATCTGCTTGAGACTCTCCCTCTCCCTCTGCCCTCCCCACCTCCTCTCCCTCTCTCTCTCAAATAAATAAATAACACTTTAAAACAGAAAAGGATCTGTGATACTATTACCCCCTGTCGACTTGTGTTGGACTGCCCCATAATGACTGCAAGTAGCTTCACTCCGTTTTTGGGGAGCTTGGCTTCCTGAACACAGACTCTATCCTTCAACCTTATCATCCAACAAAACCTTTTTCTTTCCTGGCCCCAGCTGGATCCCAATTTGTCATCCAACTCCTTGTCTGCCTTACTCACTGCCTCCTCTGAGCCCTTTTAACCAACCCTTATCAAAATTACATAGTGTGACCACATCTGAGATGAGCTTTCCAGGTGGCTTATCTTTCAGCATCACTATATCAAAAACCACTTGGATGCCTGGCTCTGGACTCTCCCTGGGGACATCCACCAACTATAGGGTAGATTTACATGGGTCCTCCCTTACAATAAATTCCCTGTCTGAATTTTGCCTGTGGTAGACCACAGCAGACCCAACCTAGCCACCAACCTCGCAGACCAATACTTAAATCTGAAGGAGCTAAATTCAAGCAAAATATTTACCTACTGAAGGTGGCCTGAAATGGGAAGACCCTCGAGATTTACTGAGCCCAGGGAGTTTAGAAAGAACTGAGAGTCAAATCCAGAGACAGCAGCTGTGAAGTCCCATCCACAGAATGAGAGCAAAACCATAAACCAGAGACAAAGTCTAGGATATGGAAGAGTCAGAAATTATGCAGGAAAGCTAGGACACTGCTGTACAATCTCCAAGATAGCTAAGACTCAGCTTCAGCAATCAATTGTGGACATATTGTGAACAATTAAAACAAGGGACCCAGAAACACAAGCTCAAATGACCAGAGTCCAGGCAGTAATCTAAAAGAGTGAAGATGATGGCCAGCTGGAGAGTGCATGCATCATGCAAAGAGAGGCAGCTGCTACTCAGGATTGTTGATCCACCACTACCAGGTCCGTTCTTAAAAAACAAACAAACAAACAAACTAGGACTCTACACTTTATGTGAAATCTTCCAATTTTTAAACGTTGCCATTTTTCATATTTTGAATATTACACACGCCAAACAAAACATATTTGCATTGATTTGGTCAATGCATGACTTCTAAGGGAAAGTTACAAAGTTGGAAAAAGATAAGGAATTGATTCTTGATTGGATCATCAATTGATGACTGACCCATCCTCAACCTCCCCAACTAACAGGCTTCCCTTTATAGGTATGTGGGAAGGGAGAACTATGCTTTCATTGCTCCAAAGAGTAACCTATCCTACCCCAAGTTGAGGGCAAGGGGGAACCAAACACCCAACTTGATGAGGAACAGAAGGCTAGCTGAGAACAAAGACAAGTCACACCCTCCAACACCCCCTCCCGTGGGATAGGTGTGACATTCCTCAGGCACTCCTGTCTGCCCTAAAACTAAGGGAAAGGAAGAATTTATAGAGATTATAGACAGGAATCTCCCTCAGTTTATAAAATGTCCTTAGTGATTTACAAGAAAAAGCATTCTTATCAATAACCTAACTTCTGGAAGGAAAGTTCCAACTGTCTTAATGTTAATGCTTTACTAGAGGGAAAAACAACCTTAATTTAACAATGGCAAGGCCTCCAATATCTTGTAGGTCCTCTTTAGCATACAAAAGTTCTTTTGAAAACCTCCCTTCTCCTTACCTCCCCTTACCTCCTTATACTCCCAAGTATATAATCAGCCACACCCCTCACAACCCCAGGGGCAGCCACTCTTCGTGCCCACGGGTCTTGTCCCCGTGCTTCAATAAAAACCACCATTTTGCACCAAAGATGTCTCAATAATTCTTTCTTGGTTGTTCGCTCAGGACCTCACCCGACCAATCCTCATCTATATTCTAAAACTACATCACACAGACCCTAGCCCTACCTATTCCCCCATACTTTGGAGTCTGGTCAGTTCCTAAACTTTGAATATGCATACCCTCAGGAAACCAACTGGGAGGCACTCAGAGGCACAATAAGAATGACTGCGGAAATCTGAATGCCATTGTCACCTCTACAGGGGGCCTGACCCATGGATTGCTCCTTTGACCTGTTTCTACACACAGAATACTTCTGTCTGAATGGGGTTTTTCTTAGACCAACAACCAAATCTTCAACTCTGCAGGCACCAGAAAGATGTCCTGCAATAGAAAGTTGTCCCTCGATAGAATTCAATTATGACCCTGTCTACCTGGAGATAGCACTGGATCCCACTGGTTAAGGGCTCGGTCCCACAAACCTGCTTCATTCAGATGCCAGTTACACCAGGACTCTGGATGAATTGGCTATAAATCCAGGGAGTTCCCACAAACCGGTCTTCAGGTTCAATAATTTTCTAAAACAGTTCATAGAACTCAGGAGAGCACTTTACTTACTTTTATTATCTAATAAACTTAAGTTTATTACAAAGGATATAGACAAACAGCCAGATGAAGAGGTATATAGGGCAAGGTTTAGAAGGGTCCTAAGCACAGGACTTTCTGTCCCATGGAGTTGGGGTGTACCATCCTGCCAACAACTGTGTTCGCTAACACTGAAACTCTCTGAACCCCCCATACTTTAGGAGTTTTTAACAGAAGTTTCATTATACAGGCATGATTGAACCAAATCATTGCTTACTAATAATTAACTGAATCACCAGCCCCTCTCCCCTGCCAGAGGTCAGGTCTGAAAGTCTAGAGTCTATAATCGTGCTTGATGTTTCTGGTGACCAGTAGCCCCCCCATCCCTCTCAGCTTCACTCCTCCACCCCAGTCCTGAAGCTACCTCGGAGCCCATCCACTAGTCATTTCATCAGCTTACTGAAGGACATTCAACTCTCCACAGATTCCTAGGTTCTTAGAAGCTCTGGTGTCAAGAAGACCAAATGCAACAAAAGATGTTGTTACCACAGGAAATTACAAGGGTTTTAGGAGTTCTGTGCCAGGAACTGGGGACAAAGACTATGTATTTCTTATTATACGAATATCCCCCACTTTTCAAAAGTCCACATTACAACACTTTGGTTTTTAGAAAAGACCTACATTGGTATCTGCTTTTGCTAACCCAAAGAAATCCGAAGTACATTTTTGCTCTTATGAAAAAAAGCATAAAGCAAAAATAGCGTTCACCATTTGTTTTGTGGCAAGTTGTTATAGAGGCAGCGCACACCCTGAGCAGCTAGCGTGGCAACGCCAAGTCCTTGATTTTATGTACAGGGTTGGGGAAGGCTGATGTTTTTCTTCTTTTCTACTTTTATATATAGCTTTCTTCAGTCTCTTTTTAAACACTGCTGTTCTGTTCTCTTTTTCCCCTTGGGCAATTTTATTCATTCCCCCACCTTTGTGGAAGGTAAGAAAAATTAAAGAAATGAAGAACAGCCAGAACCATGGATCAGCTTCTTTCTCCAACGATATGAAGGCAAGAAGAAGGAAAGTATTACAACCATGCACGATCAGTGTGATGCACAATGAGCTGCTCACCAGTGAACGCGACCTAAACTCTGACCAGTCAGATTACAATCCTTACTTCATCTGGGAAGGAATTATGGAAGGGTTGTTGGAAAAGAAATGCAAAATAGAACCAGCTAAGCAACCTGACAAGAATGCCGGTTTGGCTTAAAAACAGCCAAGTCTAGGGAGGTGGCAAAAAACTGTGGCAGAAATTTAGTTGCCAAAAAGTATCCATTCTCCCCTCCTTCACTGGCGACAGAACCTGATTTTATTTGGTGTGGCAATGCTTTCATAAAAGACTACTTTGCTGCACCTCCCTTGAGATCACATGTGACTATGTGATCAGGTTTTGGTCAATGAAATGTAAATAAATGTTCTGGCTGGATTTCCAGCAGGACTGCTTAAAGGAACCTATCTCAGCTGGGACATCTACCCATTGCCTTCCTCTTCCTCTCCCTGCCTGAAATCCAGGCATGATGATGAGAGATCTAGCAGGTGTCTATGACCAGGAGGTGGCCTTGATGATAAAAGCCACACACCTGAATGGCTTACATGTACCAGAAAGATGAAGGGAGCTAAGTCAATAATAAAGAAGACTTTCTGGACTTGAGTGTTGGTCTCCAGACTTTTTGTACAAAGGAGAGAAATAAACTTCTCCGTTAAATCAGTTTTAATTTTAGTTTCTTGATACAGGCAGCCAAACCTAATTCTAACTGATAGAGAAATTATATAAACTGTATGTTTAAATCAGCTATAAATGTCTCTAAAGGAATTGTATTCCTTTAAGAAATGTATTTCTAAATAAATCTTCCCGGGAGGCTCGTAATATGTGAACTGAAATCCGCTGCTAAGAAAAACTATCATAGAAATATACAATGTATAAACAATCTCTTCTGTGAATACTAAGTTCGCTGTAAAAGGTGATTGGAAAAGGGTAAAAGGCAGCCAAATAAGGGGGAAAATTCTCATCAGATAGGTGTAAAAAAAAAAAAAAAGAAGACGAAGAAGATACAAGGCTGCTGCCAGTTGCAGAGGGGAGGAGATGCTGCCGTCTGCATAAGCAGGAGCTCTTCTATTTTTCTTTCTCCTGAGAGCTTTGATCTTGTGGTCTCTGAAAAGAGATGAGAGAAAGGAAGACAGATATCACAGTGTCAAGGAGCTGCTGACTGAGGAGAGGTTGGAGGCAGTGAGCGGTGGCGGCGGGGGGGATGCTCACCGGTGTGCTCAAAACTGTGAACGGCCAAAGGGGAAAATAAATCTGGAAAGGGTGCTGATGAAGACTTTGGGGAGGTTTTGGTGACAATCTTGCCTGTTTGATGGAGATCTGAGTTAATCCTGGGAGGCCTGGCTACCAAGTTAGGACCCAGGGAATTATACAGTGAGCTTCTCTATCAGGATTGCCCAACTACTCAGGTCAAACGGATGGAGCCCGCTATCACGAGTTGGTGGAGACATACCTGGATTACAGAAGCAAACCTTATGCAAAGGATTAATTTACAGAGTATACTGTTTTGGATTTTTTTATTTTTTCCATTTTTTAAAAAGTGCTCAGTTAGTATGCGTGGAGCAACATGGCAATCAAGTTTTGCTCTTGCCCACCCAGATACCAACGTTCATTTTGTTTAAATCATGTTCATTTCTCTTATATTGATGACATGGTTACAGCTTACAAAGCCTTTTCATACCCTATCTTATCCAATTAGTACAGCATACCCATAAAGTGATCAGGGAAGGTTAGAAATCTAAAATTTAGAGAGGTTAAATGATGAGCTGAAATCCTATTATAAAAAGGGTACACCTTATGGTTTTAACTTTGAGGCATATAATTTAGTGCTTATTCCCACTAATCTGTGCTGAGTCAAGAATAAACATGGAGAATTTTGATTTTATGTTTCATTGATCAGGGATCAGTTTTCCTCCAACATGGTCTACAGGGAAAAACCAAGAGAGAAAATAAATCCCATCAAAGGCAACTTTCTTGGGTGGGGGTGAGGGCGCCTGGATGGCTCAATCAGTTAAGCATCAAACTCTTGATTTCAGCTCAGGTCATGATCTCAGGGTTGTGAGATCAAGTCCTGCATCGGGTTCTGTGCTGGGCATGCAGCTTGCTTGAGATTCTCTCTCCCCCCCCCCCTCTCTGCCCCTCCCTCCTCTAAAAATAAAGCTGACTCTCTTGGGACATCAGGGATAACAAAGCAGAGGCTTCATTAGTGAAAGGTTAGTGCTGAGAAAAGTGAATGTAGTATTTCCACCTGCTATCACTGACTGTGTGTTTACTTCTGGAACAAATCTATAGTAGTAGTTAAATCCTCAGACTAGTCTTTCCTTTACCCATTTAGTATAAAATTATTGTTTTCATAAAAATGAGAAATGTTTTTTCCATCACTGCTTACAGAGAAGCTTCTGAAATCTCTACTCATTTCAAAATCCTTTTCTCTACTTGTTGAACCCTCATCCAAGCCAGTGTATCCAGGACAGTCAGAAGTTAATCTCAAAAGGACTGACCATCAAGATTAGATTTAGATCAAGTCACATATGGCAGCATCATAGTTCATAAAACACCTTCATGTGCTCTATGTAATTGGATCCTTACAATAATCTAGCATACCGGCCTTTAACATTATCCTCAATCTGTAACTAAGAAAACCAAAACAGAGAAAGTTTAAAGTCTTCCTCAAAACAGAAAGTGATGGAACTGGAAATTAAATGCAGGAATTTTTGTTTTTTGCCCCACCTGCAATCTTATTCTACAACACCCCACTGACAAATTTCTAACTGGTTTCTATATAAAGTCAGAGTTGCCACAGACTGATTAATCACAATGAAAAAGATAAAAAATACTTTTTACTTTTGAGTTTAATTGACTCATGTTTTATTAAATATTTCAGAGACAAAAAAAGAATCCTTAAAGGCTAGAATCACCAGGAAATACATAGAATTCCTAGTCCGACTGTATAAAGAGCTTTTAAAAATCATTAAGAAAACATCTGGAGTGGGATACCTGGGTGGCTGAGTGGTTGAGCCTTTGGCTCAGGGCATGGTCCTGGGTCTGGGGGTTGAGTCCCACCTCGGGCTCCTGTGGGGAGCCTGCTTCTCCCTATCTGTGTCTTCTTCTCTCTGTGTGTCTCTCATGAATAAGTAAATAAATAAAATCTTTTTAAAAAAAGAAAACATCTGTGCCTGACTGGCTCAGTCGGTAGAGCATGCAACTCTTGATCTCAGGGCCATGAGTTCAAGCCCCACATTGGGCATGGACTCTACAATAAACAAACAAACAAATAAAATCATTAAGAAAACATCCTAATTAGATATTGGGAAAAAACCAAGATCATGAATAGGCAATTTATTTAAGAAGAACAAATATTCAATGACACTAATAATCAAAGATATTTTAGGGAGATGTAGTCATCTTTCACTTTTAGAGTCAACTACTGATTAAGTAATTGACTCTCCACAAAGTTAGTAATGGGCAAGGTCTATTAAAGCAGCAGATGCTTCTCATAGGAAGGTGTAAGTCTTTCTTCCACGAACTACTTGTGGGAGTGAAAATTGGCACAAAGATTCTGGAAATATGGGCTATTCTGGAAATATGTGATAATATGGGTCAAAAGAGTCCAAAAGACCCTGGGTGGCTCAGTTGTTGAGCATCCAACTCCTGGTCTGAGCTCAAGTTTTGATCTTAGGGTCATGAGTTCAGGCCCCACATTAGGCTCTACGCTCAGTGGGGGGCCCACTTAAGGAAAAAAAAGGTTCAAAAACATTCATATCAAGGACTTCTGGATTAAAATTAAGCAGCCCAATCCAAACTTCCCAGGAAAATTTTAAAACTCACAGAACACTGAACTAGGATTGACAATTAAGTTAATATCATTGTAAGGGAAAAATGGCTGGTAAGTCTTAGACCCACAAATCTGGATCAAAAATCAAATTGGTGAGCTCACTCTTCTAAAGTGACATGAGGAAGTTTGCAAAGGCTGTGAATAATGCTGGCACACACAGATGAGAAGACAAAGCCCCGAGTTAGCTGTTATGCTAGGGAAGGGTTAAATCTGGAGAGCACTTAAAAGACATTTACCATGAATATTCTAAAAATAGATGACAGTGGCTGGAGGTGATATAGCAGATTTATACTTGTTCTATATGTTATAATCATGAATTGTGTCTTGGCTAGTTTGTTTATCAGGTATTCCCCCAAAGACATTGTGATTTCAAAGGTTGTTATCTTTTTTCAAAAGTAATCCCTAGTCCTGAGGCTATGCACAGGCTTACTTTAAGAAATATTTTTGCCATAATGTTTGTTACATGAAAAGTTTATTCACCCAGAGGTTGCAGTGTATATATCAGGATTATGATAAACCCACTCCCTATGACCTCATTGACTTTATTTATAACATCATTTGTTTCAAGTGCTTAATTTGACTTATAAATCATAAGTCAGGGGATCCCTGGGTGGCTCAGCGGTTTGGTGCCTGCCTTCTGCCCGGGGCATGGTCCTGGAGTCCCGGGATCAAGTCCTGCATCGGGCTCCCTGCATGGAGCCTGCTTCTCCCTCTGCCTGTGTCTCTGCACCCACCCCCACCATCTCTCATGAATAAATAAATAATTCTTTAAAAAAATAAATCATAAGCCATCAAGACTTATTGTTTACTTTCTCCTATCCACTTAACTGGGGAGAGTAGGGGCAGGGAGAAATTTTAGGAGTTTTATTTCTAGAAAAGTCAGGTGAATATAAGTTTTTAAAAAATATATTCAAAGAAATATGGGAAGTTTCTGAAAAGGATTTACTGCAGTTGTCAGAAGAGAACTTTGGAAAAATTCAGGAACTTGAAACTGTCCAGGAAGGGCAGGGCTGGGTCCACAAGTACACATCAAGGGTAGCCAGGCATGAGATGCCTGGGTAGCTCAACAGTTGAGCATCTGCCTTCAGCTCAGGGTGTGGTCCCAGGATCCGGGACTGAGTCCTGCATTGGGCTCCCCATAGGGAATCTGATTCTCCCTCTGCCTATGTCTCTGCCTCTCTCTGTGTCTCTCATGAGTAAATAAATAAAATCTTAAAAAAATAAAAAGTAGCCAGGTATAAGGGGGCGGGCTGCCAAAGTACAAATAATCTGCCATTCTCTGCCACTGCACACTTAAATTTAATACAAGGCATTGCTATCTAAGTTCAAATCATTGTATTATAACTAAGGTAAGCTTCAACTACCTTAGGAGACACTCTGGTGACCAAATAAAGTCCTGTTCCAATGCGGAATTTGCTTTGGGGTATCCTAAGTACTCCTTACCAAATTACCTCACATTTACATGATTATAATAAAAGTCCCTCTGTAAATGCTTCCCCCCATCTTAACCACAATTTATTGGGTCACATGGAGCACTTGACCTGTGTCGATCAGGATCTTTCAGAAAGAAGACAAAGACTCCTCCTTCTGATGACTGTTCTCTAAATGAGGAGAGTTATTGGCAGTGAATATTTCCAATCTGGTATTTACTGTCCATTGCTGTAAAATATTAGTCCAAAACTTAGTGAATTAAACAGTAAACACGTTATCTCACAATTTCTGGGGATCAAGAATTCAGAAAGGGCTTAACTGTATGGTTCTGCCTCAGGCACTCTCACGAGGTTGCCGTCAAGATGCTGGCTGAGTCTGTAGAATATGAATGTTTGGGTGGGGCTAAAGAATCCACTTCTAAGATGGCTACATGGATGTGGTCAGGAGGCATCAGTTCCTTGTCACATGGACCTCTCCACAGGACTGTGTGAGTGTCCTCATGACATGGCTTCCCCAGAACAAGTAATTCAAGAAAGAGAATACGGAGGAAGCCACAACAACTTTTATGTCTTGATTTCAGAAGTCACAAACCATCATTCTGCCATATTTTATCCATTAAAAATGAGCCACTAAGTCCAGCCCACCCTCAATGAGTGGGGAATTAGACTCCAATTGGAGGAAAGAATTTCCAAAGAATTTGAGGACGTGTTTTTCAAAACTGCCATAGAGCATATATACAGAGAAAAACAGAAGTGAGTCAATGAGTCTGCTTAGATTTCCTGAGACAGACTGCACCCATGCTCTTGGGTTTTGTAAAACACCACTATATTCTTAAAAACAAATCTTCTTCCTTAAGCTGTCTTGAGTTGGTTTAATTACTTTTCAGCTAACAGAATCTTAATCACTACATGACTTCCTCCAATTAAAATCTTTGGCTCTTCTGATGATTCTGCTTCAGCCACTTTGCTCAGAGATCTGGGCACTGGTTTTTACATTAGATATCCCAAAGTCTTTTATCCCTGCCACAGATGATCCCACCTGCCAAAAAATATTGCAATAATTCTTCGGTGAGTGCTGTCTTATCTCATTTTCTAGTCTGCCCCTGCCCTGTTCTGGACACTGCATAACAGTA
The DNA here is from genome assembly GCF_048418805.1 of Vulpes vulpes. Lineage (NCBI taxonomy): Eukaryota > Metazoa > Chordata > Mammalia > Carnivora > Canidae > Vulpes > Vulpes vulpes. The sequence goes on from NC_132782.1 coordinate 95,593,694, forward strand.
TAAGAGAGAGAACACAAAACCAAATAAGAAACCAAAAGGTAAAATCCTCCTGAGCACATTTTGTCTGGATGGTAAGTATACAGGATTTCTGAGAAGGGTATCTTCCTGCAAGTTTGAGTTCAAAGTTAAGAAAAGGTGACCCTCTGCTTCTGAAGCCAATAAAAAACCAATGTCCAGCCTCAATAAGCTGAGTAATACTTCATAGAATATACTGTCCAGGAGATGAAAGAGTCTCCAAAATCTCCAACCAGAAAAAATGTGAGAAAAAATGGCAGTATGTAACTGATATAAGAGTAAACTCTCCCCTGGTTGCTTACCTGTCGAGAGGTTATGGGTCCTGTAGTGACAGATGAAGTATATAAGAGGTTAAGGCTTTGTTAGTGTTCATTTCATACTGTACAAAGCAAAGTGGTATTTCTGATGGGTGCAGGGGGTTTGGCTACCAGAAAGATCCAATATAGGATGGAACAGGAAAACCATCTCCATACTCTTTCAAAGTCATTGAGAGATATTTCTTAAGAGCAATAGAAAGGGGGGCAGCCTGGGTGGCTTGGCAGTTTGGCACTGCCTTCGTCCAGGACATGATCCTAGAGACCCGGGATCAAGTCCCACATTGGGCTCCCTGCATGGGGCCTGCATCTCCCTCTGCCTGTGTCTCTGCAACTCTCTCTCTCTCTCTCTGTGTGTGTGTGTGTGTGTGTGTGAATAAACAAATAAATATTTATTTATTTGTTTATTTTATTGTCTTGTGAATAAATAAATAAAATCTTGTTTTTAAAAAAAGAGCAATAGAAAGGAAAGGAACTAGTATTTATAGATCCTCTGAGGGCAGGGGTAGGGGTGTGTATGTTGGCTCTGTGCTAAGCACTTTTCTAATCCCCCCAAATCTGGAGTATGTACATGTAATGGATCCCTGGGAAGTACCACCAGGATACCCTCCTCAAAGCCAGTGCAGCCCCGAGGCTCACGGCTGTACCCTTCATTGGAGACTGCCTTCAGGTAGGGGAACTACACTGCCCAAGGTTACACACCCTCTCAGGGGATGACATATGGCCAATGACTGATGGACTCAAGAGTTCAAAGGCTCAGCCACTCTCTCTCAATTTTCAAGGACTCTGAAGGGCTGTCCCAGATTTCAGCCCCATTTGCAGCCACATCCTAGGTCCATTTACAACCCCCACTTCCGGTGCTAAGGTTCCTACTTTCCTGTGAGTGTATTTCCCAGGAAACCTCTGCTTGTTATTCCCCATCTCAGAGTTTGTTTCCAGGGATCCAATCTAAAGTAGTACTATTATCTTCTTTATCTGGACGACAACACTGAGCTTCGAGGAGTTATATCAACATGCATATGGTTGCACAGCAGATGGTGGAGCCCTCAGGTTGTCTCACTCTCAGGTCATGTTGTTCCCAGATTAACCCTCCACCAATCATACTTTCAATATCTTTTCGATTTTCCAATCACCTTATTGGTTGGAAGGGCATTCTAAAGATTAGATCTGAAAATTCTTACCCACGGCAATGCTTTACCTGCCCTCATGGTAATAGTACAAATTTGGTTTGTAAATTAGTCTGTGTGTCTAGACAATGTGAGCCTGTGTCTAAAGAGATCCCATTCCAGGGGAATGGATAAATAGTTTCTGTCACTTTGAGGTCTTGCCTGAGAATCTGCCTGCTATCACTGTAGCTAACCCAACCTTCTATATCATTTTGCTTTTCCAGCAGGACCAGAGCAAACCTCTGATTGTGTTCTCCATTGCACTAAGTTAATTCCGGCCACCTCAGTTAGACTAAGATGGAAGGGCAGGTCTAAAGCAGAGAGAAACGTGGAGAGGAATGTCCAGCTCCAAATTCTGTGAGCTCAGCCCATCAAGGCTGTGGGCAATGGGAATCAGGGCTTAGCAGTGTCTGGGGAGCCACAGACACATTGAGATTTTCACCCCCAGACTTTGAATTTCTAATGCAGCCACCAGCAGAGTGATTTATTAGACAGACCCTGTGGATCTATATCAGACAAATCTCACCTTCACATTAGGATCAGCAATTCCAGGAATTGTTCTCATATTAAAGAAAATATATATACTTTTTATGGCTATCTTTGTGACTCTCATACAACCAATGAAAATGGAAAGCTGAAAAATGGTAAGCTTTCTGTAATAGACAATGGAAAGACATTCTCTGATTGGGCTTATCTCCATTTTAAAATCCATTGATTCCTTTGGTTTAATTTTCTTTTTGTTTTTAAATTACCAAAACAATAATGCAAACAGCAAATTTTGTAACAATACAGAAGACTATAAAATAATAAGTAAAAGTTCCCTTTAAACCCTTTCCCAAAGCCACTCCTCCAAGATGTCACCACTGGTCACAGTTTGAAGTTTGGTCTTCTAGCTTATTCCTTATGTTTTTTCAAATGTGCTTTCATATGTACACACAAACATGGTCACAAATGCCTACACAGGCACACACACAGTTGTAGCATAAATATGATTCTGCTATACAAATTGTTCAGTGTCTTCTGTTATTCAAAACAATATACTATGGGGCCCCTGGGTGGCTCAGTTGGTTAAGCCCCCAACTCTTGATTTTGGCTCAGGTCATGATCTCAGGGTGGTGAGATCACACCAGAGTGGCCTCCACGATCAGCAGGGAGTCTGCTTGAGACTTTTCTCCCTCTCTACCCTCTTCCCCTCCCCTTTTGTACACACGCATGTGCTCTCTCTCTCAAATAAATAAATAAATCTTTAAAAAACAATCAATAGGGCAGCCCCGGTGGCGCAGCGGTTTAGCGCCGCCTGCAGCCCGGGGGGTGATCCTGGAGTCCCGGGATCGAGTCCCACATCAGGCTTGTTGCATGGAGCCTACTTCTCCCTCTGCCTGTGTCTCTGCCTCTCTCTCTCTCTCTCTCTCTCTCTCTCTCTCTCTGTGTGTGTCTCTATGAATAAATAAATAAAATCTTTAAAAAATAAAAATAAATAAAAATAAAAAACAATCAATATAGTGGACTTTCCTGTAATCAGTGCAGCCCAATCCCACATAATTATCAACATCAATAATAATAATGCTTGTTATGAAGCATACTTTGAGTAGGCACAGTTTCAAGTGCTTTTCATCTATTAACACATTTTGTCTCAAGCTTGGTTCATAGATGAGAAGCCTGAGGCACCTGGAGATGTTATTAAATTTGCCCTAGGGCACATGTCAATGAGTGGCAGAGCTAGTATGTGAACCCAGGCAGTTTGGCTCCAGAACCCTGCTCTTATCATAGAGTGGGGAACACTTAACTGTATCAGGAAATGATGAGAAGATGCCCTGGATTCTCCAAAAGTAGGGGGGCGACTCACTGCAAAGTCTGTCACCATATCCTGAGATTCCCAGATGCCTATTTCAGGGAACTGGGAGCCTGAAAAGATACTGGTTTCCTTAGGTCAAGCCATCCTGGCCACCTGCCTTGAGGGGAGTGGTCCCTGAGGCTCAGCCACAGAAATAAAAGCTAAGAAAAGCACCCCAATATCTCCATTTACTGTCTCCTTTATTTTTTTAAGTGTCCATCGAAAGATGAATGGATAAAGAAGATGTGGTCTATGTATACAATGGAATATTACTCAGCCATTAGAAACGACAAATACCTACTATTTGCTTTGACGTGAATGAACTGGAGGGTATTATGCTGAGTGAAGTAAGTCAATCGGAGAAGGACAAACATTATATGGTCCCATTCATTCGGGGAATATAAAAAATAGTGAAAGGGAATAAAGGGGAAAGGAGAAAAAAATGAGTGGGAAATATCAGAAAGGGAGAGAGAACATGAAAGACTCCTAACTCTGGGAAGCAAACTAGGGGTGGTGGAAGGGGAGGTGGGCAGGGGGTAGGGGTGACTGGGTGACAGGCACTGAGGTGGGCACTTGATGGGATGAGCACTGGGTGTTAGTCTATATGTTGGCAAATTGAACACCAATAAAAAATTAATTTATTAAAAAATTTTTTATTTTTTTTTAATAACCACTACACCCAACACGGGGCTCAAACTTACAACCCCAAGATCAAGAGCCTCCATGCTATACCAACTGAGCCAGGCAGGCGTTCCCTATTGTCATTTTTAAAGACAAACACACAAAACTCTGATCATTACTTTGGATTTTATTATGATCTGGAGGAGGGACAGAGTAAAATAAATTTTGAAAAGTGAAAACACAGTTGGCATTTAGCACAAGGTGGGTGGAAAATGGTTGGATGCATGAATGAACACATGGACAGAAGAAAGAAACAGAGGAGCCAAAGAAGCTGGCTTAGGTCCTAGAAATGTGCCCAAGTCTTAACCCCTGAAAGACTGCTTGTCTCTGGCCCCAGATCCAGGACAGTCTACTGTTCCAGCAACACTCATGTATTTGGGAATCTGATTGGTACCACACAGGCACCCTAACCACTGAGCCCCAGAGTCATTTCTCTGCCAACTAGTTTCTTATTTTACCTTTCACTTTTTTCCTGCCAGCTTTATTCCTGGTTTTCTTCTCCTTCTTCAATTTTCTGTTATTATTTTTGTTTAGTTTTCTGGTTTTAATTTAAAATGTAGTATTTACTCAATATAACCATTGAAGTAATCCGAAGATGTATAAAGAAACATCTCCTAATGCTCCCCCTTCCAGTCCTGCATTTCTGAGATAACCAACACCACCAGCCTGGTGTCTGTTTTCCACCTCTTTCTCATGCTCATAGACACATACACAAGCATATAATCATATGTAGGAAAGCTTTTTGTGGTATCTGATTTTACAAAAATGGAATCATATTATACACTTGATTTTAGAACTTTTTTTTCTCCCTAAATATATTGTGGAGACTCCTCCAGGTCAATAGACCTAAATGTAACTTATTTTTGTTGTTGTTCTTATTATTAACTTTCTTCTTTTTTTTTAAAGATTTTATTATTTATTTGAGACAGAGCATAAGCAGACAGAGGGGCAAAGGAAGAGGGAGAAACAGACTCCCCACTGAGCAAGGAGCCCACCACAGGGCTCAATCCCAAGACCCTAAAATCATGACCTGAGTTGAAGTCAGACACTTATCAGACTAAGCCATCCAAGCATTTCTGTGAAGTTTGTTTTTCAAGTAAATTATTAAACAGTAAAATTGACCTTTGGGAGTTTATAGTTCTATGAATTTTAGCACACCTATCCATTCACATAACTACCACTATGATAAGAATATGCACATTCCCATCACCTCCAAAAGTTCCTTTGTATACCTTTGTAGCCACATACACCTCCCATACCTAGGCCCTGATAACCACTAATCTGTTTTCCAACATTACAGTTTTCTCATTTCAAGAAGACTATATAAATTCCACACTAGGTAACCTTTCGAGATTGGCTTCTTTAACTCAGCATAATCCCTTTAACTCAGTATAATCCCACATGCAAGTCGTGGTATGTGTCAATAGTTTGCTCCTTTTTATCACTGAATAGTATATCACTGTATGGGTATACCACAACTTATTCATACTATTCTTTTTAATAACTGCAATATATTCCACAGTGAGTATAGAACAATTTATTCAACCAGTCTTATGCTGAGGAACATTCGGGCTGGTTTCCAATTTTTCCCCAAAGACATAAGGTTGTAATAAACATCCTTGAATATATATCCCAATATAGAGATGCTTTTGTTTACCTAAGATCATTCTTAAGCGTAAGGTTGCTAGGTAAAAAAAGTGTATTCATTTATTTTTAACAGATATTTAGATTTCTTCTAGTATTACTTGTTGTCAGATTTCATATTCTCACCAGAAATATATGAGGGTATTTTTTTCCCTCACATTTTTGTCAGCTTCGGATATTCTTTTTTTAAGTACCCCCCCCCCCGCCCCCCCGCAATGAGATGGATAAAAAGTGGTATCTCATTTTAGCTTTAATTTACATTTCCCTGAGCATCGTGTGGGATGCCCATTGGCCATATGAATACTCTCTTTGGTTAGGGGCCCACTGATAACATTTGTCCATTTTTCTACTGAGTGGTTTATCTGTTTCTTCTCAGTTAATGGGAGTTCATTAGGACTATCAATATTTTTACTGTCACATGTGTTATAAAAAAGAACAACAACCAGTCTATAGTTTAGCTTTTGGTTTGTTTTGTTCTCTTGCCATCTGTTTGGTGTTTTGTTTATTGTTTTTTTTAATGTAGTCACGTGTGTCTATCTTTTCTTTGTGGATTCTGGGTTTACAGTCTTGTTTGATTGGAAAGCCACTCTCTCCCAAAGTTAAAAAAAAAAATGTTTAGAGACATCTGGGTGGCTCAGTTGGTTGGGTGTCCAGACTCTTGATTTTGACTCGGGTCATGATCTCAGGGTGGTGAGAATGAGCCCTGCGTTGGGGCTCCGTGCTCAGTGTGGAGTATGCTTGGCCCTCTCCCTCTGGTCCTCCCCTATCTCTCTCTCTCTCAAAAAAAAAAAAAAAAAAAAAAAAAAAAAAGTTTCAAATATTTTTCTCCCAATATTTATTTTCCTTAAAATGTAAAAACCCTCTAAAAGCTAACTATTATCATTCCTATCCCTCCTTTATAGATGAGGAGACTAGGATTTGGAGGCATGGTATAACCTGCCCAAGATGCACATCAGGGAAGGTGCATAGCAATGATCCAGACCCCAGTGGCCCCACTGAGAGCCTCCTTCATCAGGCCAACTCACAGGCCAAATTGTCCCTGTGCAATGATCTCCTTGATCTTTTATACAGACTGAGAAGGAAAAAAAAAAAAGTGACAATTTCCAAAGGAGTGGGATTAAGGGCGCACTGCTGCTCTGAGGTGCATCCAGCATCCCTGATGTCTAGACCACAGCTTTGGACAGTCATAGTACAAGGACAGGGATGAGAAAAGAGGGAGTCACTCACTTTTGGGCTTTGTGAAAGCGATGTACCCAGTAGAAACATGCTTTAGTGTCAGATAGACCTGGGAGAAGGCAATTCTGTCTCTTACTAGCTGAGTGATCTAGTGCAGGTTACTAACCTCTCTGAGCTCTAGCTCCCTGACCTGTAAGATGGCAGAAATAATATCTGTCTCTCGGGGGTGTTCTTGTGAACTTCAAAGAGATAGTTGTGATGCCTAGCATATACTAGAGGGTTTTATTTTTTCCCTTTTTTATTAAAGATTTTATTTATTTATTTCACAGAGAGAGAGCACCAGAGAGCATGAGCAGGAGGACCAGCAGAGGGAGAGGGAAACGATGTGGGGCTCAATCCCAGGAACCCGGGACCGTGACTCGAGCAGAAGGCAGACTCTCAACTGACTGAGCCACCCAGGAGCCTCACTAGAGGGTTTTAAAGTGTTCTTTTCCCTTTCCTCCAATACACACACCAAGCTAAGCCCAAGAAAGGGCAGCCAACCTTGCCAATCGTGCATTTTACAAGGTTAAGGAAACGCAGTTATGAATCCAAAAAGCACAGGGACCTGTAGTCCTTAAGAGGCATACAGTTCTTTGGCATTATAATAGCTAATATTTCCATAGCCAACTGCCACCTGCCAGTTAACTTGTCAACCCATTTAATCTTTACCACAATCTTATAACCTAGATACTATTATTATTCACATTTACAGTTAGAGAAACTAAGTCACAGAGAGATTCAGTAACTTGTTTGAGATCATATAGTCAGTAAATGGCAGAGCTGGTATTTGAACCTGCGAAGTCTGGCTCCAAAAGCCATGCTCTCAGATAACGTACCACGCTGTGCTCCATTATACCACACCATACCACATCAAACCACATCATACCATACTATATCATATGTCTATCCAAACACAGTAATACCTTCTGGTATTGTGATTTACTCACAATTAGCTAAACATGATAAATAGAGTGGATCGGGGAGATGTGTTAGCTGAAGTATAAGCCAAGAATGAGGATGGGGTCTTGAGGTCTTCAGCAAACTTGAACAAAGATTACTTTGTGGCTTGATACCCTGCTGAGAGTCTGAAGCATGCCATCTTCATTTTAAGCCAAGCAAAAGTCCACTTCTTCTGACAGCTTTGCATGGAGTAGACCCAGCATCTGTCAGGATGTTTTGCATGCAAGTTGCAGAAATAAAAAAAAAAAAAAATCAAAAACAAAAACAAACAAAAAAATAATAATCATAAAATTTTAAAAAGTTGCAGAAATCAGCTCTAGTTAATTTAATAAGAAGGGAATTTATTAGAAGGATTTATGGAGAGGCTCAGAAAATTGAAGGAAAAACTGGACAAGTAGAGAGAATGTGAATTGGAACCACTCTGGGCAAATGGGTGTCAGGTATCAATAACCGGTCTCTTCTGGACCCCACCACAGAGATGAACAGATTCCAGTCATACCCCATTGTCTATGTTACTCTCCTCAAGATTCCAGAAAGAGGGCATCTGATTGGACCAGCCTGGGGCTTGTGTGTACCCTGTGGTCAGAGCAGGAAGTGATATTAGGTCAATTTCAGTCAGTAAGAACATGTGGCATATCAGTAACAACTTCCTAGTATCATTTCCTCCTCCGTATCTCAGCCTATAATCTTGGTAGACAACTGCCAGCACATTAATAGCATCTCATCTCAAGATCCTGAATCTCTTTTCCACTCTCAAACAGAAATGGAAGTTGGCAGACAAAGTGCCCCCTCCCAACCTCCCCTGAGACTGTAGCATGTCCCAAGTGGTTTTGCAGAGGTTCCTCAAGCAGAATTGGTCCTCATTGCCCATAGTGGTAATCTATTCATTAGCACATCCCATATTGGTTTCTATTCCTTTCTTATTCTCATTTTCCTCACTTTCTAACTTGTGCTTTCTAAAATCATATACTAGGGGTGCCTGGTTGGCTAAGTCAGTTAAGTGTCCAACTCTTGATCTCAGCTCAGGTCTCGATATCACAGTTATGAGTTTGGGCCCCACCCTGGACTCCATGATGGGTGTGGAGGCTACTTAAATAAAAAATAAATCAAATCAAATCATCTCCCAAATAACTACCTGCACTCAAGTCCTTTACCTAGGGTCTGTTTTGGTGGAAACTAAAATTAAGACAAGTACCATATTTGACATCCCCACCAATATAGTATCCAGTGGGGGGGGGGGGGGGTAGTTTTCCCAAAGGAAAAACAGGGTGCTGACACCAAAAGAGAAAAGACGTTGGAGAGAGTAACAAGAGATTTCCACCTCCATCTTAGCTTTCTCTATATAGACATCCCACTTTAGAATCATCACCCAAAGTTTTGTCTGCCTAACAAACTCAGTGTGAATCAATTCTTCTTGAAATCCTCAAGGCCAGAGCCGAGACACTCAGACAAAGGAAAGTCTGACGCAGACACTCTAATGCACAACGGGAAGGCCCTGGGGACTTGTAAATCAGGCAGTATTACTGCTGTCATGGACAGTAAGTGAGAATGTATCTGTCCATCTCATCCCCCATGATGAGTGGTCATCAGACTGCCCCTCATTAACATGCAGACCCTCGGATCGTTCTGCAGCATGTCCTGAGTACCTAACAGCCTGGAGATGGTCTAGCCTTATGTCCTGTGCCGATGGCCATTCAGAGCACAGCATACACTTAAGAATTCATGACAATAAAAAAAGGAACATAAAATCAGGACCACAGAGATTATTAAACTCTGAAATCCTTAGGAATTCAGCAGGAATCTGCCTTGGCCCCTGCCCAATTATCCAATATGGGAGCTGAGGCTGCTAAGGAAAACCCTGAAGCCTCAGACCCATTCCAAAGAGTGGCCATAGTGCTACTACTAACCTGGAACCCAGACGGCCCTAAATATGTAGAAATGTTAGTGTCCCAGAACTTAAAGAGCTCACAGACCGACCTATAAACAAATAATTATGGAATTAGAAAAATGCACTTATTCAATAAATATTTGTTGAGTTCTATTTATGTTGTATTTATATTAATTTCTTGCTCCCACATCTCTGGATCAGCTAGGTTTTAACTAATCAAGGCAGGGTTGGCTTCAAGTGTGCTGAATTTGTCTCTCCTTTTCCAAGATGAGCAAGACCGTGGCTAGGGCATTTGTTTTTTTTTTTTGTTTTGTTTTGTTTTGTTTTGTTTTGTTTTGTTTTTTTAAATCTTTATTTATTTATGATAGTCACAGAGAGAGAGAGAGAGAGAGAGAGAGAGAGAGGCAGAGACACAGGCAGAGGGAGAAGCAGGCTCCATGCACCGGGAGCCCAATGTGGGATTCGATCCCGGGTCTCCAGGATCGCGCCCTGGGCCAAAGGCAGGCGCCAAACCGCTGTGCCACCCAGGGATCCCCTGGCTAGGGCATTTGCATCCTACAATAATGACAGGAATGCACAAGGTTCAGCCCCACTCCACAAGCACATTCCAAGCCTCTGCCTGTATCATGTCCACTAACATCCCAGTGGCCAGAGTAAAACCAAGAGGCAGGAAAGTGCATTCTACCCACCATGAGACCATGACAGATGGGTGAATAATACTAAGAAGGGAGATGAGAATATAGGGCCAATAATTCAATAACGAGAAATAGGCAGACTTATGAAGATCAAAGAGAAGGAGCTGTGTACAGAATCACACACAGGTCATGGAATTGCTAGAATAGGAGAAAAAGAAACCCAGTCCAGCTTACAGGGGTATATGTGGGCTTTCACATCTCATAAAGATTTCTCCTACCCTAATAAAGACCTGTTCCCAAACAGACTGAGGCTGAGCTATAGATGTCCAACTGCTGGACCAGGGGACCCATAGGCTAACATTCTCTTGGTTTTTCTTTATTTTCAGATCACTGTCACACCTAGGATGACACTGGCAGTCACCAAGGGAACAATTTCAAGGAAACAAGAAAACAATTTTAAGCAGGCAGTGGAAACAGAAACCAGGTCACAGTGAATTAAAATCATGAGGACATTTTTATTTATTCTGGAATTTATTCCAGAATTTACTCAAAATGAGACATTTATTCTGGAATTTACTAGAGACAAGAAATGAGAAAAAAAAAAAAGTGGAAGAATGTACCATTCTAACCTCAGGGCATTTGCACATGTTTTTCTTCTACCTAAAGTGTTTTCCCACCAGATTTCACAGAGTTGACTCCTCCTTGCAATTCAAATGTCAATTCAACTGTCACCTCCTCAGGAAGACTTATACGGACACCTCTCTCCCCACCTAAAGCATCCCTGCCCCACCCCACATCACTCTCTAACATACACCATTATCTCCACTGCATTTATTACTACCTAGATTTTCCTTTCTTCTTGTTTCTTGATTTGTTTATTATCCATTCTCTTCAATAGGGTGGGTTCAGGAACCTTCTTTCTGTCTTGTTCACTGTGTTCCTAGTGACTTCAAAAGTTTCTGGAATATGGTCAGCACTCAAAGGAATTGCTGAATAGATGAATCGATGGATGAATCAATGAGTAACTTCAAAAATAGTGAAGAAGAGCAGAAAGTAACAATGATGAAAGAGAAGAATACAGAGAGAAGAAGACTAGCAATATGAAAAAAAGAGAAAAAGAATGTGGAAAAATTGAGAAAAGCATAGAAAGCAGTTTAGGAAATAGGAAGAGAACTTCAGAAGGAAATTGCACCAGAAACAAAAAGTTAATATCTGCAGCTGCTGCCCTAATGCTGGGTATCTGAAGTGGGGTGATCCAGAGGAATAGTGCTTAACAAGGGTCTAGTGTCCTATTTGCATTCCTTTTCCATCAAAATGTGACCAGGAGGCATCAAGTTGGAAATTGCTACACATTTTGCATTCTTCCTTTGTGCTGAAAACTATTACAACAATAGCTCAGAACTAGCCCTGCAGGAATAGGAAGGTCAAAAGACAATCTGTTTCTTGTAAATAAATAATAATAAATTACCATGTTTGAATATACTCAGGAATCCCACTGCGCTTGGAGTGCCACTTTGGATTAGAGTCCCTTACTGACAGCCCAGGACCTGGGGCTCTGAAGGTCCCCGCTGTTTGCCTAAATACCATCTCCTATTTTAATTCTGGAAAATACTGCCTCCTTTCCCCATTTATTCTTATTTATTTTCTTCTGAGACTCCTACTGGAATTCTAATACTTTACTCTCTTTTCTTCCACCAATTTATTCCTCCCAGTTGTCTTCTGGAAGCATTCACTGACCAAATCCTTCAGTTCACTAATTTGTTCTTTAGCTGTATCCATTATGTTGGCTAACAATATATGTGGCTTTCATTTTTTATGAAAAATATATTTTTCATGCCCAAAGAATGTGGCTTTTATTTATTACTTTTTTTTGCAATATATTTTTTATGCCCCACAGTCACCAAATGGCTCTTCAAAACTTCTTATTCCTATTTTATGTCCCCAAAATCTTTGCTTATTTCTCTTAGGATATTCATTTTCCTAACTTTAACTTTTAAAAATTCTAATCCATTATCTCTGCTTCTTATGGCACAGATTATTTAAGTTGGTTATATTTTGTTATATTTTCCTATGAACTCATATTCCTTTGGGACTGTTTGATACCTTGATTGTGATGATAAAGGGTGGGTGGGTGGGGGAGGAGATGGAGTTGGGAGGCAAGATCCTTGATCCAAGCACACACTTCCACCGGTAAATTGCATTGTAAAGTCAATCTCCAGGTGTGCTCATAGCCACTTCCCTTCTTTGAATCTCTCCCTCTCCTCTTCTGGGGATGGACCAGACAACAATGGCTGCAGACAATGCTGTTCTCCATGGGCTGCTGAGATTGTCCAAGCTTTCCTGCAGTGCTTATCACCACTCACCACTCCCACAGAAGCATGAGCTGAAGTGCCGTTTCCCTGCTCTGCAATAGCAAAGGGCAAGAGGAGTGGGAGGGGGAGGCAGCTCTCAAGCTCTCACCTCGCCTATGTGCCACCTGTGGTGCCCGGACCTCCCTTCCCCTTGTCATATTAACACTCAGTCACTTTCTCCCTCTTTAAATAATGTCCAGAGTTTTGGTTAGGCTCTGGGATCCATGAATCTCTATACCTTCTGCAGCCATTCCAGGATTAGATTCAGAAAGGAGCCAGGAGTCTTTAATAATTCTTCACCTCCACTAGTCTATTCTTCATGCATAGACTGGCATGCATGTGCACACACATAGACATGCAATAAAGCATAATATTGGGGACCTCATGTAAGCATATTTGCAGGACAAATTTTTCTTGAAATGCTGCAACAATAGATAAGCCTATCTCAAATTTTGATAGAAATTGTTCAAGTGCCCTTCAAAACAGCGTACCAATTTGCACTGTCAATCTCAGTGCCAATTTCCCTTGAAAAAACATATACATGGGGTATTACCAAACAATTCAATGTTTACAACAAAAATGTACAGGAAAAATGGTATTGTTCTTTCAATCTACTATACTTTTGTTATGAGGAAGATTAAATTATTTTTTGTTTGTGCACTGTACCATTTCCTAAAATAGTTTAAAAAGAGGGCTTGATCTGAGTATCTATCATACCTACCATCAAAATGATTTGTGAAATAATTTGTGGAATATCCAGCTTATGGGAAAAAATAACAATGATTAATAAACATGAGGGAAAATGCTCTAACTATAATTAAAGAAATGTGAGGTAAAACGATACATATGATACCATTATTTTTAACTTTGTATGTCTAGCAAAGACCTAAAAATTTAATAACTCCCACTGTTGGCAAAGTCCTAGCACTGCTGTGATTAGCACTAATTCAAATAAAAGTGATGACCTATGTCATATTCTTTTGCCCCAAATTCTGCTTTCTTTTCTAATTCCTCAAGCTACTCAAAAGGTAGCATTAAAATCTCTTGCTACCACCATCTATTTATGTCCCCTGAACAAGACACTTAATGTCCCTTACCTCTGGATGAGAAATAAGACAAGGGGAGAGACAGAAATCAGCTAGATTTCCACTTGCCAATGTTTGCACCCCAAAGAGATCACCTCGTGTCTTAATTTGGGTTTCCCCAAAAGCAGTCTCTGATGACTTGGGTGCAGGTAGTTTATTTGCAACGTAATACCTAGAAGTAACAGTCGGTGGTGGTGGTGAGAGTGAGGTAGGGAAGGGGTCACTGTCATTAGAGAGCAGTTCTGAGCTACTTAATGCCGTGGGCAACTGGAACTCATCCCCACCGGTGATGAGTACTGTATCTCAGAACTGCCCCTCTGAAGGACAGGAGGTGGGGGTCTCTGTTCACTGCCCCCCCCATTCCCCCCCCCCACGGAGGGTTACTCGGGTTTTGTTGACCTCCCTGCTCTTCAGGCTGTCCTTCAGAAAAGTACCCTGAGGTGTGAGGGTGGAGATATGTAGCAGGTACTTAAGGGAGAATGCTGCCAGCATCCATGAGGACCGTCCTCCAGAACTAAAGCTGATATAGAGGTGGGCCAAGAGCATGGAATAGGGTGCACACAAGGCATGCACCTAGTCCTTATACTGGCCCTCTTGTCTTGTTGCTGTGATTAAGGAAAAGCCTATGTTGAGGCAAGTTCCCCTAGGTCTACTGAGGCTTTGCCTTTTCCAACATAGTACTTCCTTTTATTAATAAATATTTTATTTATTTATTTATTTATTTATTTATTTATTTATTTATTTATTTAAGATAGAGAGTGAGAGAGACAGCATGAGCAGGATGACACCCCATAGAGCAGGGAGCCCGATATGGGGCTCAAACCTACGACCCCGGGATCATGACCTGAGCCAAGGGCAGATGCTTTAACCCACTGAGCCACCCAGGTGCCCTGCAACATAGAAACTCTCAGTTGACCCCAAGAAAAATATAAATATCTCCAACCAAGTGAGGTAGGAGTGAGGCAAGGAAGAATCTTCGCTCTTTTTTTTTTTTTTTTAAGCTCTTGGGAAAGTCTTCCTGAGCCCCTCAGATGGATTTTTTCTCCCCCTACCCCAGGGCCCAAGTCTGAGGGCAGAAGCTGAGGTCCTGCTGATACTACAAATACATGACCCACACCTGCTGAAACCACCTGCAACTACAAAATAAGGTTCTGGAACTCAGGTTAAAGGCCCCTGATGTCCACTGTTATAAAGTCTTCCATTTTCTAGAATCTTCTGCCTCTAAGAGCTGACTGTGGCCTTAGAGGCACCATCAACATCCTCTGTCTCCCTGCCTTGTCCCTTTTCCTCAAGTGCTAGTCCTTGTGTGGGATTTTTCAGACTTCCCAGCCAGCCCTACATGTGTTAAAAATCTGGGGACATCGGTAATACCTTTCCTTCCCATATGGATTCTTACCAATTTAATGAAAAGATGCAACGAGCCAGAGAAGGAACAAAAGCAAAACTAGTTTTATTTCAACAGCTGGATTGGAGAACATTGCACGGCTGACCTTACAAATGGGCACATTGAGATCAGTATGATCCAGATTTACCCACCCGGTTATAGGCCAAGAAGTCGGAGCAAACACAGAAGAGCCTGCCTGGTCTTTATAAGGAGAAAGGGATGCCAACCCTTCTTGTATCTGGGAGGTCATAGGTCCATGAGAGGAAGGGAAAGGCAGAGAGTAGAAGGGGAGGGAGGGAAGGAAAAAGTGAGAGAGAGATGCTCGGAGGAAGACCCCAGACACAGAGAGTGGAAAGGATTTAAGTAGCCACTGGTATGCCCAACGAGGAGGTAAGTCAAGCCTTGCCCAAGTACAGAAGTTCCCTTTTCTCACTTATTAGAAATCAGAAATGTTAACAGAACTACCTTCTCTGTGGGCCAATATGGGGATTAAGGAAAATAGGATCGGTACCCACTAACAACCTGCTGCTTATTTCTTTTAGACCCCAAACCTATACTAAAGGGTACCGCCAACATTAATGGAAGGTTTTGTACATTAAGAACCTACTTTGTAGGGATCCCTGGGTAGCGCAGTGGTTTGGCGCCTGCCTTTGGCCCAGGGCACGATCCTGGAGACCCGGAATCGAGTTTCACGGCGGGGTCCCGGTGCATGGAGCCTGCTTCTCCCTCTGCCTGTGTCTCTGCCTCTCTCTCTCTCTGTGTTTGACTATCATAAATAAATTTAAAAAATTAAAAAAAAAAAAGAACCTACTTTGTAGAGTTCTGCAATGCCAAAAGGCCAGGTGTGAGGTCCCCAGTAACTTGTCTCCTCACACCACTCCTGCATTCATGGAAAATGATGCTGCTTCCCCTCCTGGGAGACCCCAGGCCTACCTGGACATCTCCAGGCATCCATATCCACCCGTCCCAACTCTGAGCACCAAAGACTGCCTCTGAGAAATCATTATTTACTGCAAGCCTGTTTGTGGGGGAAATGTGTCACAGCCACTAAGACACTTGTATTCTCAGCACACACTCATGCCTTTGGGAAGCCTGACCACAAAATGAGTTGATTTTAACTGTGTCTTGCAGGGAATGCAACTATTTTAAGCAATTATCTTTGGAGTTGCTGAAATAAAAGCTTCTGAAAATTAATGACTCTCACAAGGTGTTGGCTTCTTGATATGCAGAGCTGAAGTGCATAAGATTATAGAAGAGTCAGGCAGAGGGTATTAAGGCAAGAGTGTGTTTTCC
Organism: Vulpes vulpes; assembly: GCF_048418805.1. Classification (NCBI taxonomy): domain Eukaryota; kingdom Metazoa; phylum Chordata; class Mammalia; order Carnivora; family Canidae; genus Vulpes; species Vulpes vulpes. The sequence goes on from NC_132782.1 coordinate 95,610,162, forward strand.
AAGAAGAGAATGCAGAAAGAGGGGGATCTCTGGGTGGCTCAGCGGTTTGGCGCCTGCCTTTGGCCCAGGGCGTGATCCTGGGGCTCCAGGATCGAGTCCCACGTCGGGCTCCTGGCATGGAGACTGCTTCTCCCTCCTCCGTGTCTCTGCCTCTCTCTCTCTCTCTGTCTATCATAAATAAATCTTTAAAAAAAAAGAGAGAGAGAGAATGCAGAAAGGGTGGTGGTGCTGGATACAGGAAAGAGCTCTGGAACATGGAGTCAGGAAATCGGAGTCAAATTCTGGAAATGAATGTTAAGTCAGCCAATGGAAGAGAGAAGAAATTCAAAGGAGGGAGGAAGGAATATCAAGTAGGATAGAGAACTGCATCAGAAAACAAGGGATAACTAATTAGATATGAGTGGAGGTGATGGTTGTCACTTCCAGAATGAAGCAGTGAAAAGCACATACAGAAGTATCTACCAAAAAAAAAAAAAAAAAAAAAAGAAGAAGAAGTATCTACCACCCTCAGAACTGAGATGGCTCTATGTTCCCCTGAGACCCTACCAGAAGTTACAGTACCATTAGCTGAGGCCCCTGAGCCAAATGGAGCTGAGCATGTTCAGTGTGCATGGCAGTAATAAAGATTTGTCAGATTAAACCACTGTAAGATACAGAGGTTGTTATGGAAATATCCTATTTTCTTCTAGATCTCCTTTATTTTTAAAGATGTGGAGTTCAATCCTAGGACCCTGAGATCATGCCCCAAGTTGAAGGCAAATGCTTAACTGCCTGAGCCACCTGGGCACCCTCTTCTAGATCTCCTATCCTGTTTCTAGCATAAATCCCCCAAGAACTTCATGAAAAACTGAGTTTCCCATTGTACCTGGGATTGAGATAGGCACTGGTTCCATGCCACACCCTTCACTGCTCTCTGCCCTGTGCCCAGGGAGGGATAACCTCTCAGATTGAATCACCAGGCATCCCTTATCTTCTGCCTCTTGGATGGAGGCAGCCAACCAGATGGGACAGCAAGAGCTCAGAGTAGGAAAGAAGAGGAGGTGGGATATTTTGTTCCTGGCCCTCAGCTGGGCTCTGCTGTGGCCCACCCACTACTGCCACTCCTGGCTGCCTGGCTGACCCTCTCCTACTTCTCGGGCTCCTTCAGGTTCTGCTAACACTGCTTCTCTCCTCCTGTCCTTACCTCTTGGTCCTGAGGGTGGTAGTGGCTCCCCACTGCTTCTATTCCTGTGTGCTTCACCAACCCTTGCAGCTCCTCCTCCTGCCCACACCCAGATAAAGAGAAGACACCATTCTTTTCCTCCTGGAACTCATGTTGGTTTACAAGGCTACCATCAATTTTACTTAAATTTCAAAGGGTGAGATAAACCCAGCATGCCACAGGTCTTAAGAGCACCCAAGCAGCTGACATCTGGAGTACAAATAATTATTTCAAAACATTGTTCTGAAGGGGCCTGGGACATAGGAAGCATGTGACACACGGGATCTGAATCTGAAAGCAAGCAAGCTTTTGTTTCAATGAGATGTCCTGGCCCTCCACATCAGTCCATTTTACACTTACTGTGTAAAGCAGAGTGTCCTGGGTTGAATTGGGTCATAAATCAGGGCTACTAAGACACATTTAAAAACAAATCTCTTGTGGATTTCATCCTGGCTCTAACAGGCTTTTCAGGATGGGTTGGAGGGAACATGAGGTGACAATAAACTCCTGGGGCATTATTTCTACTCTCCCCAGAAGTTCTCCCCTGAACCAACAGGGCAGGTACCCCTCAGGCCCCTCCCTCACTGCCACCTGCAGGAGTCTCAGTGCCGCATACAGAATCTGAGCATCTCAGAACTTTCTTTTCTTCCCTTCCCTTGGCCCCTCTCAGACATGGAGTCAGGCATCCACATGATGAGCTGGTGGCAGGAGGCACCAGGAGGCAAAGCCAAATCACTGTGATTTGAGAGGAGCATAAGTTAGATTCCAAATCCTGTTGGATGACGTAGGAGGGAGAGTGAGGACCTAAACAATTTGAGGTTAAGCCAAGAGGTGATGCCAAATGGGAAACTGATGCTAATGAGTGAGAATGAGATATGTTAGTACACAAAGCAACTCCAGGGGATGCAATTCAAATACAATGTGAGTGATGCCCACCCCCCTCACCCCCCAGAGCTCGGCAATGCAGTGCACTTGTTCATCCCAGAGTCCAGAAGCCAGCTCAGTAAAGACGAATCCTTGCGGTTTTTCATTAAACCATGGTGGCTACCGCCCTGGCCTTTCACAAACATTCCCTAGCTTGTGTTTAAGGCATGGCTCTGTGAGCCAGGCTTAGGATAGGCTGGATTCTGCTGTAAAGCTGGAAATTCTAACAGGAGCTGCTACAATTTCTGATGTATCATCAGGTCAGGACATGTCATGGAGTTTGCTCAATCCTGTGTCTCCCAATATGACCAGACAGAGGGGAAGAGTGAAAGTTATTATCCTTGCTGAGATTTACAAATATACAACCTAATGACTCTTTGGATCAAGGCTCTATCAAGTAGCTTTTGAGCAACAAGAGATAGAAAGACATGGTTCTAAAAAAAAAAAAAAAGAAAGAAAGAAAAGAAAGACATGGTTCTAAAATCCTGAATCCTCAGATCGGAATCACATCCCTCCCTAACACTCACTTGCTGGGTGACCACTTCACTTGGACAAATCACTTCACTCCCATGCCTCAGTTTCCCTATGAAGTAGGGATAATATGAGTATCTTCTTCACAAGACTATTATGTACAGTAAATGACTTTGTATGTTTGGTGCCTAAAATAAGCACATAGAGCCATGTAAGTACTTTTTATTCTTATCCCTGGATGGCTCACAGGCAGCTCACACTCAAATGTTCACTATGGAACTCCTCATTACCTTTCTCTTTGAAACACAAAATTTCTGTTAGGCACACTGACTTACTGATCTGGCAAATAACTTCATTTCTCCAGGGACCTAAACCCACTTGCCATTCAGACCTCGTTCAGACCCTGAACTAGATCCTCCAAAACAACTTCAGGATTTATGACCCTGTTTTCAGCCTCATCCTGAATCTTCATCCCCATCCCCATCCAACCCTTCATGCTGCTGCCAAAATGATCTCCCTAAAACACAGATTTGAGAGTGTGTGTGAGGCAGGCTACGCTAGGCTATGCTACATAACAAACTTCAAATATCAAGAGCTAAACATAATGAAAGTTTCTTTTGCTTTAAGTAACAACCCAGTGTGAGCTGCATGGCTCTTCTCTGAGCTGCTTCCATATTTGTAGCTATGCTACCCATAGCCCATGGCCTGGGGTTCTCAACTCTGATCTCAGGATCACTTTCCAGTCCTAAAGATACTTGCTTGCATGGGTTATGACTAGCACATTTGACCACATTAGAAATTACAACAGGAAATTTAAGAAGCTTTTTCTATTTTGTTCATTTAAAAATAATAATAACTCACTACATGGTAATATAAATACCTTTATAAAGAATAAAATAACAAAACAAATAAGTAATAGAATGTTTTGCTTCAAAACAAAAAAATTATGAGAAGGTGGTGTTATGTATTTTTGTAAATCTTTTAAACATATGACTTAGAAAAAAAGAGCTGGATTCTCTTATCTGCTTCTACTTTCAATCTATTGTGATATGTTGTTTGGGTTGAAGTAGATGAGGAAAATCTAGCCTCCACAGATGTATAATTGAAAAAAGATTTGAAAAGGGAAAACACTGTAATAATGTTTTCAGATAATTGTGGATATTCTTTTTTGAAACTATCCCAAAATTTGACAAGTGCTTATTTTCTTAAAGGTTATTTGTGATGTAGAATATGAAATCCTATCAGTAAACTTTTCATACTCTGCTACTGTATGATGCTCCATCATACAGTTTGATGGATCTTTTGCTTGCATGACTTTGCAATATCACGCATTGATCATTTGAAAAATATTAGTTCACCGGCTTATGCAGATCTTCCAAATGTTGGCACATTTCATTATACAACATCTTTTTAAAATCACATCAATTAATATCACCAATTTCATCAAAAGGTCTCTAAGAATTGAAAAGCTGTCAAGTTCATGGTAGCAGACACATGTTTTTAAAGACTCTCATTTTCTCCTGGGAGATGCACTTTATCCACTGCAACAAATTCTGTCAGTTGTTTTCCTTAGAGTGATTGGTTCACTCCATTCATTCTCAAGAAAGTTTCTGCCAAATACCCAAATCTGAATAATCGTAGTTGGTCAGTCATTCTTTCAAGTAATCTAGATCATTAAAAATAACTATATTTTCCAAAACAAAAATTTAGTAAGAGGAATGGCATTGTTTTATATTTTGAAAAATCTAATGGGCTTGCAACTCAGTTGTATTTTCTTTCTTTTTCTTAAGATTTCACTTATTTATTTGAAAGAAAGAGAGTGAGCAGGGGCGGGGGCAGGGGCAGGGACAGAGGGAGAAGCAGGTTCTCCGCTGAACAAGGAGCCCAATGTGGGGCTCAATCTCAGGACCCCAGGATCATGACCTGAGATCAAAGCAGATGTTTAACCAACTGAGTCACCTAGGTGCCCCCTCAGCTGCATTTTCTCAAGACCGCCATCAGCCCTTGGTTTGCAAAAGTGCCCAATGCATACATCCTAATTCATCACACAAATAATAAAAAGATTTATACTGAAGGCTCAGGATCTAATAGAATTAATAATTTTTACTTCTACATCAAGGACATTTATAAGTGAAGCTGACATTCTTTTTTAAAGATTTCACTTTTTTGTTTGTTTATTGAGAGAGAGTGCATAGGAGCAGGGGGAGGGACAGAGAGAGAAAAAGAGAAAGAGAGAATCTCAAATAGCTTCCATGCTGAGCACAGAGTCCAATGTGGGGCCAAATCCAACGACCCTAAGATCATACCTGAACCAAAATTGAGTCAGATGCTTAACCAACTAAGCCACCCAGGAGCTCCCGGCAATTTTTTTTAAGCCAAGTGTGTTGCAGTGAAGAACAGAGTGGCCACTGGTGTGGTGTAGTTAGTTGTGGTGCTAATGCCTTTATTCATGGTAAGTGCCAGTTTTATCATGAAGTAATTTTTAGCTTTATTATGAAACAGTTTTGACTCTAATTTGATCATGAAAATAGTTTTGAACTCACAGATCCCCTTCAAGGGTCCTGGGGGGATTCCCTGGGATTGGTTTTCTACACCTTGAGAACCTACTGGCCCACCTGACTCTGATTAATACAGTATTTTACATCTCTGCTCAATAAGCTTCCCATCACCCAGGGAAGTGCTATTCAAAGTTTTTCCACTTGAACCGGTACCAGTTCACAACCCACAACAATATATAGAAATTGAGAGTGAGCATTTAGAAATATTTACAGAAATTTTATGTCTGTGGAAACTGATGATTAAAAAAATAAGGATTTGTATATGTCCTTGCTTTTTTACTTCACTTTGTAAACATTTACTTTTATTTTATCTTATGAAATATCCATCTGTGACAAACTAGAGTTTTTTTTAAAGTTTCTAATTTCCAAATTAGAATTTTTTTTAAAAAAAAGGTTCACTCCTGGGGTGCCTGAGTGGCTCAGTCTGTTAAGCATCTGCCTTTGGCTCAGGACATGATCCCTGAGTCCTGAGATCGAGTCCCATGTCAGGCTCCCTGCTTGGCGGGGAGCCTGCTTCTCCCTCTCCTCCTTGCTTGTGCTCTCTCTTGCTATCTCTCTCTCTCTCTCTCTCTCTCAAATAAATAAATAAAATATGTTTTTTAAAAGTGTCTTTCCTAACTCAGCCAGAATAGTCTTGATTACTGTGACTATGTAATAGGTCTTCAAATCAGATAAAGTGATTCCTCCTACATCAATCTTCTTCAAAATTGTTTTAGTTATTCCAATTCCTTTACCCTTATATATAAATTTTATAATAATCTTGTCTATTATCTACAAAATATCTTGCTGGAATTTTTATATAAATTGTGATAAACCTGTCAATTTGTGGAAAATTGACATCTTTACTATGTTCCAAATCTTTAGTAGGTTCAGGCTTTCAGTAAATGAATATGGTATGTCTCCATGTTTATTTAAATCTTTTCTCAGGGCACCTGGGTGGCTCAGTGGGTAAAGTGGCTGATTCTTGATTTCTTCTTCTCGAACTTATATGCCTTTAATTTGCTTTCCTTGCCATTGCACTAGCTAGAGTTTTTTTCAGCATTAGGTCAGTTTTTAGTTTGTTTATAGAATGTACTTTGTATTATTTTGGCTCTTTTAAATTTTTTGAGGTTTGTTTTATGGTCAAGGACATGTTCTACCTTGGTATATGTCCCATTGGGTACTTGAAAAGAATGTAGAGTCTGCTATTGTTGAAAGGAGTGTTCTGTATGTAAATGTTGAGAAGATCCCACAGACTCATGTTACTGAGGTTTTCTGCATCTTTGTTGATTTTCTATTTATTCTATCAATTATTAAGAAATATTTAAAATGCCAACTATAAATGTGAATTTGTCTATGGTTCCTTTCTTTTCAGTTTTTTTTTTTCTTTTCAGTTTTAACTTCACATATTTTGCAGCTCTGTTGTTCGGCACTTACATATTTAAGACAGCTATGTCTTTTTGTGGATTAATTATTTTATCATTATAGAACAGCCTTCTCTGTGATAATTTTCTTTGCTCTGAAGTTTACTTTATCTTGTATTGATGTAGCCACTTTTGTTTTCCATTGATTAATGTTTGTATGTCTCTTTCCATTCTTTTACTTCAACCTGCCTATATCGTTATTTTGAAGTGAGGTTCTTACAGGTGGCATACAATTGAGTCATGTTTCTAAATCTACTCGGCCAATATCTTTTAGTTATTATATTTAGATCACTTACATTTAGTGTAATTATTGATATCTTAGGGCTTACATCTTTATTTGTTGCTCCTTGTTTGTTCTCTCAGTTTTTGTTTCTGATTTCTTTTTCCTTCCTTCCTGTGTTTTATTGAGAATTTTAGAATTCCATTGGGTTTTTTTTTTAGTGTGTATCTCTTTGTACAGTTTTTAGAGTTGTTCTACTTGTTAGTGTATAACTTACCACATCTACTAGTGTCAGAATTTTACCAGCTTAAGTGAAGTGTAGAAACCTTACCTACATTTTATGTTTCTTTACTTACTAACAAACAATTGTAATTGTTTTAAGTAATTCCTCTACTAATGCTTTAGAACCACATCCAACAGTGTTATAATTTTTGCTTCAACTGTCAAACATGATTTAGAAAACTAAAGGGGAGAAAGAAAGTATTATTTCCCATATTTTTGCTTACTGCATTCTTCCTTCCTTCCTGGTATTCCAAGATTCTTTTATCATGCCTTTTCTTTTTAGAGAACTCCCTTTAATCATTATTGTAGGGCAGGTCGGTTGGCTATAAATTCTTTTAGTTCTTCTTTATCTGAAAATGTCTAATTTCTCCTTTATTCATCAAGGATATTTTTACTGGTATAGGATTCTCAATAACCAGCTATTTTATTTTAGTGCTTAAAAAATACTGTGTCACATATTTCTGACCTTCATGTTTTCTTCTTTTTTTAAAAAAAGTTTTTATTTATTTATTCATGAGAGACACACAGAGAGAGGCAGAGACACAGGCAGAGGGAGAAGCAGGCTCCCTGCAGGGAGCCCAACATGGGACTTCAACCCCGGACCTGGCAATCACACCCTGAACCAAAGGCAGATGCTCAACCACTGAGCCACCCAGGCGTCTCTGATCTCCATGTTTTCTGATTAGAAATCTACTGTCATTTATATTCTTTTTCCCCTATAGTTAAGTTGTCTTTTTTCTCTAGCTGCTTTCAAGATTTTTTCCTATGTCTTTAGTTGTCAGAAGTTTAACTATAATACATTTTGGCATAGATTTCTTTCAGTTTATCCTTCTGGGAGTTGATTCAGCTTCCTGAATGTGTAGGTTTATGCCCTTTGCCAAATTGAGGAGCTTTCAGCCATTATTTCTTCAAGCACTTTTAAAAACTCCATCCTCTTTTTTTCTCTTTCTGGGCCTTTGATGACATGAATACTAGATTTTGGGTTATATTCCTATAGGCCCTTGAGGCTCTGTTCATATTTTTTGGTCCATTTTATCTCTATAATTTCTATTCTATCTTCCAGTTCAGTTATTCTTTTTTTCTGCCCCCTCTATTCTGCTGTTAGCCCATTCACTGAGCTTTTATTTCAGTTATTGTTTTATTTTTTTAAGTTCCATTATTTCCATTTGATTCTTCTTTAGATCTTTTGTTTCTTTGCTAAGACTTTCCATTTTTTCACTTGTTTCAAACATTGTTTACAATGCTGTTGAAGCAGTTATCATGGCTACTTCAAAGTCTTTGTCATATAATTCCAACATTTCTGTCATTTCAGTGTTGGTATCTATTGATTGTCTTTTTCATTCAGTTTGAGACTTCCCTGGTTCTTGGTTTGATGAGTGATTTTCAATTGAAACTGAACATTTTCATATTATGTTATGAGACTTCAGATCTTATTTAAACCTTCCATTTTATGGATTTTTCTGATATCACTTTGAAAGCAAAAGAGGGCATGCTGCCTCGTTCCTGCCAGATAGAGGTATAAATGCAGGTTTCCCACTTGGTCTGTGTTGACATCCAAATAGTTTTCCTCATTACTGCAGAAGATCGGGGTTCCTGCTCTTCATGTGGTCTCCATGGACACCTTGGTGGGAGCTGCCTTGTAACCTCCAAACAGTGGTGATGCTGTGGCTCTACTTAGGCCTCCCATGGCATGCCCCAGAGGGGAGAGGGAGGGATACTCCATTATTACCAGGTAAGGGTGAAAGTCGACTCTCCACATCATCTCTGTTGTTACACAGGATGAGGATGGGGGAACTTGTTGGCATTAGATGAAGTCCCAACTTCTAAATTAGCATTCTCTGATACCATCCACTGTGAGAGCTGGATACCTTGCTAGATTGTCAAAAAAAAAGTGGAATTCTAGGCTTCCCACTCAGCCTTTGCTGGTGTGTTTGGGAGTGGGGCCACAGTTTCTATGGTGTAACAGTAAAGCAGTTATTATCTGAAATTTTATCTCTTGTTAGGTTGGTCTTTTCCTGGTGCTTTGGCTAGTGAGGTCAGGCTTTTACTGGGGTGCTTTTTTGTCTGCTCCATTAGTGTTCTGGGTGACTGACTTTTTCAGCTCCAAGTCCAGAATATGAAGTGAAAATAAAACCAAGTGAGTTCACCAACATGTTGTTCCTTGCTCCCTAGCCAGTATGCCTTTTTTTCTCCACCTTTCAGAGTCTTATGTTTGTTTTATGTACAACATCCAGGAATTTTAGTTTTACTTAGCAGGAAGAATAGGAAAAATTACATCTAGTCTGTCTTCTCCAAAGCAGAAAATCTAAAACTAGTTTTTAGAGAGGTGGAGGTGGAGTTACTAAAGAAAAAATAGTCACTCTTATCCTCTCTCCTTTCCCACCTTCTTTCCTACTAAAATTACAAGTGTTAACAACCTGGAGTATCTCCTTCCATTTTTCTCCACACTTATTTAAATAATCACAAACACACACACACATATACACACACTGAATTTTTCTCATGGTTTTTGCCAGAACAAAATCGTGTTAGGTAAGTTCCTATGCAACTTGCTATTTTCATTAATAATGCATAATGAGCATCCTTTCAGGTCAATAGTCTATAGTCATAGATCTAACTCAAACTTTTTATTAGCTACTTAATATGCCATAACATGGAAGGGCCACACTTAATCCTAAATTGTTCTTAATTTTATTGCCTCAACAAATAATTTTATTTTTGTAGGCTAGATTGCCAAAAGTGGCACAGGTCAAAACAAACAATATGTATATTTTTAAGTTACATAAATATGGCATGGCTATGGTCCCAAAATGACTCTGATGATTCACATTTCCACCAATGATATATGAGAATACATGTTTCTTCCAGCATCCCTTCCAGCTCTAGGAATTTCCTCTCATTTTTAATTTTTGCCTGTCTGCCAGGGGTAAAATAGTATCTCCTTTTGATTAATATATATCTACTGGCCACTTGGATGATCCCATTCATGCCTTTTTCCATTTTTCTGTTGGGTGTTAGTATATTGCTCATCAGTTTGTGACAGCTCACTGTACAGTTTTATCTGTCATATGTATTACAAATATGTTTTCTCTGTCTAACTCCAACCTATTGCCAGAGCATTTTGTGAACATTTTCCTTATCACACTTACCATGTCGCACTGTTCTTTGCTGACAATTGCTGTCTCTGCAGAGGCTGTGTCCCTGAAGCTAAGGATCATTTGCTAAACTCTATAGCCCAGTCCTAAGCAGTAATTTGTGCATAGTAGGTGTTCAAAGGGTGCTTAAATTGATTGTGGAATTTCCATCTCAATAAAAAGGTCCCTCCATGTTCCCTTTCCTTTGTGCCATCTGAGTGACGCATTAATTACAGATGTTCCATCAAATGTCAAACTAACCTCAACAATTACAACTTGAAGCAAAGAGCCCAGCCAAAATGACAGGACCGTTATCCCCAGGACTGAGATGTGGACACGAGGAAGGACAAGAAAATTGCACCATCTGCTTGAATTTAGATAAAAGGACTCATCTCATACAGGACATTGCATGAGAGGGGAGGGAATGTGCTTATTTGCTATTCCGGGTTATGAAGCCTATTTTCATGTTATGTGTCATTTATGGAACAATCTGATGTTACAGATGGCTTGAAGCTTTTATGCTATAAGAAGAGGGAGTGAGATAGAGGAGGAAGTCATTTCTCCTCAGTCTACAGACTGTCCCTCACTCCAGCAAACTGGGGAGCCTCACGGTCAGCCAGAGCCACCAAAATAAAGCATGACAGAGTGGGGGGTGGATGGAGGATGAAAGAAGGTAGGGGTGTGTGGAGGATAAGAAGTGGAGGAAGGTGTGGGGGAAACAGAGAGTAAAAGTGTTTAAGGAACAGCGAGGATAGCAGTATTTGGGGAGCTCCCAGAGGTAGAAGAAGAAAGAATGCAGTCCTGGAAGCTGGACCAATATCAGTTCTAATCTTGCCTGTGTTATTTACTAACTCCACTCCCACCCCATGCTGTCCAAACTGACTGGTCACCTTAATGGCACACAAAGCTGCAGGCACCAGCCCCTCCTCCATCCCACCTCTCTGTAGTGTTGCCATGGAAAATCTCCCTGTGTTCTGGTCCACATTGGGTTGCTTTTGTGTGCTTAATGCTCTTACTGAGTTGAAGTTTTCCGCTAACTTGACCTCTTGGATGCAACAAGATTTATCTCTGGTTCCACGAGTCACCCTAATTTACCTGAGATTAAAAGACTAGTTTTTCCCTGATTCCATTTCCATAGCTGATCCTTGCTTCTGAGACCCTGGTGTTAGAAAAGTCCAGTTGTCTACATCATCCTGCCAGTCCCAAAAGGCCATGCATGGTCATGCCAGGGCATCTTCCACTGGCCTAATTAAATGCTCCCAAAAAGCAGGGTCATGTTGTCCTCATATGGCAGCCCCTGCAATAATGATGTGACCTGAGTGTGATAAATGAAGAGGAAATGTGATTAACAGTGTATGTATTAGATTAGCATGAATGTGATTAGTATCTCATTGGAAAGAAAAATGAAAGAGATACCACTCTCAATATATATTACCCAGGAAAACTTTTAATTACAAATGTGAAAGAACTGTATAATGAAAATACCAAAAGACAAAAAAGAAAACCTAAGTAAATTGAAATACATGCCATTCTCCTAATTAGGAAAAGTCACTATTTTAAAGAGATGCCATTCATCCCTACTATGGAGTGAACACTTGTGTCTCCACCCCAAATTTGTTTGTTGAAGCCCTAATCTCCAGTGTGATGGCATTTGTACATGGGGTCTTTGGGAGGTAATTAGGTTTAGGTGATGTCATAAGGATGGGATCCTTATGATGGGATTAATGCTCTTATAAAGAGAGGAAGAGACATAAGAACTCTTTCTGTCTTTCTACCACGTGAGGATACAGCAAGAAAGTGAACATCTACAAGCTAAAGAGGGGGTCCTCACCTTGTTGGAATTCCAGCCTCCAAAACTATGAAAAATAGATCTCCATTGTCTAAGCCACCCCAATCTAAGGTATTTTGGTAAAGCAGCTCAAGATGACCAAGACATTCCCTGAATCCCTATGATATTGTCCACAGTTAAAAATTGAGTTCCAACATTTTTGGAGGGGGAAAAGGAACACGTGCCTAAGAACAGTGAAGGAAATCTTGAAATAGAATAATGATAAGGAACCACATATCACAACATATTATGAAGCTTCAATAATAAAATAGTGTGATATTAGTCCAGAAATAGGCCAACGGATTAACAGAACACAATTTGAATGCCCAGAAATAAACAGATCAGAATTCAGTGTATGATAAAGATGGAATTTCTCATTGGTGAGAGCAAGGGGGGAGTTATTCAATAAATAGTGTTGCAGTACAACTGTCTATTCATTCAGGGAAAAAATAAGTTAAATTCCAACCTTATACCAGACACAAAAATCAATTGAAATGGAATTAAAAACTAAATGGAAAAAATAAACACTAAAGGTACCATAACGCATTTACTTATTACAACAGCCCTAAAAAACAGCTATTTGACCCCCATTTTGAAGATGTAGAAACTCAGGCTCAGAGAAATAAAGTAGCTTACCTGAGGTCACACCAGGTCACACACCAGCAGTTCATAGAGGATCACAGACACATTGTTTTCCAGATGTCCCTATTAAGTAAATTTACCTTATAGTTTTCTTTCAACCTAGCTCATAACTCTTAGTAGATGATCTCCACCTCCAGTCCAGGTCAGAGCCCAGACAAAAAACCTGATGAGTCTTAAGTTAAAAAGACCTCCAGTGTTGGGGCCTGGGTGGTTCAGTCAGTTAAGCGTCTGACTCTTGATTTTGGCTCAGGTCATGATCTCAGGATCATAAGATCAAGCCCTGCATGGGGATCCCCACTCAGAAGCGTGTCTGCTTGAGATTCTCTCCCTCTCCCTCTGCTCCTTCCCACCATGCCATCTCTCTCTCTCTCTCTCTCTCTCTCTCAAATAAAATAAATAAATCTTAAAAAAAAAAAAAAAACCTCCAGTCTCATAGCCTGGGTCCTCCCCATGAGGGTCACACATTCCCTGAACAGATGCCATAGGTATTGTCTTCTGGGCTTTAATGTTTTAGTGATGTAGCAGAGAATGCCCTGGGGGAAGATGAGCAGGTACCTCTTGAAGAGACTGGAGAGGCCCTGCCTGTCAGCTCACTCCTTAGCCAGAGTTGCTTTCAAGGAGATGGAGGCTCAGCCATTTCACGCTCCTCCTTGACTACATTCCAGGACTGAGAGGAACTCACAGACAGCAGGAGGCAAGAGAAACAGCATCCAACACCCGATGTGTTCAGTTCTATACTAGGGTCTTTGCAGAGTGTTGCAGAGAGCAAAGGGGTGCACATTCAACTCTCCTAACAATGACATCTACCACCTTCCACTTACCTCTAGTCACATTCAACTCCCCATAGTCCCCATCCCCTCACATGGCCTATAGCATCCCTGAGTCTAAGCCTATGCCTCCCCAATTCCTTGCAGACCTTCCCATTTCCCCAGTCCTTCCCAATTGCCTGCCTCTCTTAGACTCTCCCAGTCCAAGATTTCTTCTGTCTGACCCATACACACAATTTGCACCAAGTCATTCCCATGTTCTCCACATCCAAAAAATTCCCCTCCATGTCCCTTCCATATTCTTAATTCTAGGAGGGAGGGCCCCTTTGGGAAAGGCTTAGAAAGATATGTAGGAGTCTTCCAGGGAGAAGGGTAGAAAAATAGAACTCCAGGTGAAACTAACATGGGGAGAACAAAGAGGCATAGATAGTAAAATTTCAGAGTGGTCTGAGTGAAGTGTGCATTGGCATAGAGGCTTGAGAGTGGACACCAACCAAATTTGAAGGATCCAATATTTATGCTAAAAAAAAAAGTTGGGCTCAATCCAATAGGAAATGGATATTCTGGAAGGCACAAACCCCCTTTACCCCCCAGAGTTATAGGTTTTGTCTTGAAAACCCTTATGAGGGATCCCTGGGTGGCGCCACTGTTTGGCGCCTGCCTTTGGCCCAGGGCGCGATCCTGGAGACCCGGGATCGAATCCCACGTCAGGCTCCCGGTGCCTGGAGCCTGCTTCTCCCTCTGCCTGTGTCTCTGCCTCTCTCTCTCTCTCTCTCTCTCTCTCTGTGTGTGTGACTATCATAAATAATAAATAAAAATTTTAAAAAAATTGAAAACCCTTATGATGTCAAGAGTCTAAGACCTTTAACTTCAGATTACTTCAAGTGATACTGGTTACATGAAATGCATAAGGCTGGTGCTATCTAGTCATCTCTATTTTAGTGGTAAAGCTGGAGAATCATAACTGTCAATCAGTATCTTGCATGATGCTTTCTAGAAACTCTTGCTGTCTTCAGACCCCTCCTCCAGGATCCTTCCTCAGGCTAATGAACTCAGATTCTGCCTCTACCCAGGACAACAAACACTGATCAATGATAAACAGTGCTTTCATATCCTGACACTTTGACCCCATGGATACTTAAACTCTGACATACATTTAAGAGCTTTGCAAACAGTATTCTTTCTCAATCTATCTCTCTCCTTCTCTCTCTCTTTTTTAATCTTTCTCTCTTCACATACACATGCATACAAAAATTTTTTACAATTTCCTCACAAATAAGAAACAAATACAAAGCATCACTACTTTAATTCAATTTGCAATGGGCTGATCTGTAAATTATTGGCGTAAATAATAAATGCTAAATAAAACCGATAACAGCTGAAACTGCACAGAAAGAAGAAACTCTGTAATTGACTACAAATTGACAGGAGAATCAAACTCTTTAAAAAAAAAAAAAAAAAACTTTTAGATCTATAAATTTTGACCCAGAAGGAAAAGACGGACTTAATAGAAATGATGACTATTGCACAAAGTACAAGCCAGGATCAATAAAATTTGATACAGACAATACTTAATCAATACATCAATTTTTGTTTCAAATTTTAAGTGGAAAATAATTTAAAGTGAAAATGATTTCAGCAGAGTTAACATTTTTGGAAATGGTCTAACTGTGCTCTGGACAAAACCGATAGGGGAATAAAGTGGCTTAATAGAATTCACTCCAGAAAACACCTTCTGGACAGAAAGTTCACCTGAGTTGGTATAATTCTAAATAAATCTTACATTCAAATCATTTCAGGGTCAAAAGAGCAGGAGCAGGATGCCTGGGTGACTCGGTTAAGTGTCCAACTCTTAATTTTGACTCAGGTCATGGGACCAAGCCCTGGGCTCCATGCTCAGCACCAAGTCTGCTTGAGATTCTCTCTTTCTCTCTTTGCCCCTTCTCTCACTACATGTGTGCATTCTCTCTCTCTAAAATAAAAAATAAATAAATCTTTAAAAAAAAAAAAAAGCAGGAGCAAGAATCCTTATGGTCAAAACAGAAGAGTCAACATGGTAAGGTCAAAACCTCCAGTGGTATAGCAACAGATTTAAGTGGACACTGTGTTGGGTGACTTCAGATGGCTTCAGAGCAGAGCCTTTGACCTTCTTTAAAAACTATTTTTTTAACTCTATGACTCTTAAGAAATAAGGCAGTTAAACAGAAAGATGTGAGTCTCTTAGATACCTAGATGTGAAAAGATGGAGAACATTTGTCAATGAGGATAATAGGAGAATGGACTCATAAAGACCTGGAGAAGAAATGAGCCAATCCTCAAAATACATTTAGCTTGGGACCTAGTAAGAGTGCAACAAATGTGATCTCTGCGGTAGTCCCAGTAGTACTAGTAGTACCTAAGAGGTTAATTCAAGAGATTAACGTGTTAGTTATAAAACTAGGTTAGATTTAAAGAAACTTCTAGTATTTCTTGCTCTCCTCCTCAAAATCAACTCCAACCAGCTCCTACTCCCTGTTTTCTATGCATGCACTAGTGAACACACTCGTGAGCATGTGTGCAGGTGTGCACCACTACGAGTCGAGTCTGCAAAGCTCTGCCCCCATCCCTTTGCTCTGGACATTCTTCTTTCTGGAATGCCCTGTCTCTCACCCCCACCTGAAAAATATTCATGTGTCCTTCACAACCCAGATCAAATGTCATTTCTTCTATGAATTTTCTATTGGCTTTTCTGTCATGCTTTTAGAGCCTTTCATTCATATTTTATAACCTCATATTATAGAAGTTTGTTGCTATTTCCCTCTTAACTGAGTTCTTTAAGGATCTTTCTCTCCTTCAGTTCTCAGCACCTGGCACCCAGCAGACAGTAAGTGTTTATTTAGCCCAGATTTACTAATGACATTGAAATTAGGATAAATCTTCCCTCTAAAGAGATTCATTAGTATAATCTAGCCTGTTTTGCAGAGAGAATTAGATTGTACTGCCTTTGAATAGGAACAATTCTAGTAGATGTTCAGATGAAATGCCAATTTAATGCTAAGAGAAATGTTCTGGAACATTCCACCGAGCTGTGCAGACATTCACTTGCAAGGTTTTTTATTGTTGTGTTTGCAAGTGTTCCTAATCAGTGGAGATTCCCTTACTGACACAGCCAAGGGGATTAGGGAACTACCTCCATTGTAGCCACAGAAGCCCTGGGACTTACACCACATTGACATCCAGAATGGTTTGATGCTCGGAGATGCATCCTATTCCAACTTACCATTGTGGCAGGATAATTTATTGAGATATTAACAAAATGAAGAAGTACAAGAACAGTAGTGTGTTTTGTGCTTTGGAATCTGAACATCTCCATATCTGAGAAGGTAGCTAGCCCTTTGTTTTCTCTGTCTTCAAAGGGTTTTCAGAGCAGAGTCAAAGCTCCTGAAAGACAGTACCCTTCCCTGATTTCTGTGAAATCCTGAGATTACAAAGATGATTCTAGGCATCCTGGTGGAGGGAGATTAGTGAGTGCTCGAAGGTGGTGAGTATAAGGAGGAAACACAGGAGAGAGATTCTACCACAAAAAGAAAAAGATGGGATCCTCAGTAGTAGAATTATTAACCCATGTCCTAACAGAGCACAGAAGACTTGGCAGGACTTTTGGGGAAATGACTATATGGTGCACCCAGGAAGACTGGGCCTTGGTCACTTGCAGACCCAGTGAAAATTTTCATGTCTAGGCACTGGATGGAAGTTGAGCTTCCCAATTTCAAGGCACCCTATGGACTTACTACAGGTAAAGAGGATAGGCTAAAACCAGAATGGACAGCTCCAAATATTTAACTCCACCTAATACCCTACACATCCCTCCAGGGTGGGTCAGAGGAGGAGAATGCCTTCCAGTAAAGATAATATAGAGTTTCCCATTAGCTAGGAAGGTTGCTAGCTCACAGTAGAAATTAAGAAGATAAAGAGAAGTGACACGGTGGTGAATTCATTGGCTACATCATAAGAATATGCTGATGGAGGACACAGGAGCATGTGGAACCTGACCACTTATACTGGAGGTACCACTAGGACATGTTCTCCCTGACAAGACTCCCCCTGCAACTCCTCAAGGGCTGTGCATTCACAGTTTTGCTTCCTCATGGCCTGGAAGCTGTCAGGTCAATGTCAGTTTATCTTGGTGTGTTGCAAGTGGACCCATATCAAAATCCTGTTTTACAACCAGCATTGAGATCTAGTGAACTCAATGGATACTACTCATATTTAAAGTTCTAAAACTTCTGGGTTTTTTTTTCATTTTTCATATATTTCTCATTTTCATAAAGTAGTTCATTTAGTTAATAAACAGGTATTTAATGCTTTCTATGAATTAGGCACTGTGCTAGGCACTGAGGATACAATAAGGAGTACCCATTCCTAAATAATGACACTTTCTGTTGTATTCTTACAAGGACTGAATTAACAGCTAGCTCCCTGGATATCATATATCATTATGACTTTATAGCATGAAAGGAAAAGGAGGAAGCTCCTGTTAGTCCAGAAGTTTTAAGTGTCTCACATGCCCAGGATGATGACAGCAAGCTCCTCTGAAGTAGATGACCTCTGAAACTATGGTAGAGTGTTAGAGAGAACACCTGTAGCTACCTCAGCACATGACATCACCATCCACCTAGTTCTGTGACTCCCAAGGGTGGTGACATGTGATTAGAAGAATCCCCTGTAGAGCTGTGAAAGTATATGTGTCCAAGCCCTACTACAGACCAATTAGAATCAGAATCTGGGGATTTTCCAGATATATGAATATATTAAACAAGTTCCCAAGTGATTCCAAAGCCTGATACTTGGATCCCATGCCCAGAGATTCTGAATTAATTCACTGGTATTTGGCTTGATCAGAAGTTTTAAAAGCTCTACTGTTAGACTAAAATGTGGTTCCTGGACCAACAGTATCTCCTGGGAAACTATTAAAAATGCAAATTCTCAAGCCCTGCATGCAGACATACTGAATCAGAAACTCTGGGGGTGGTGTCTAGCAATCTGTGTTCTAACAAGTCTTCCGGGGATTCTGGAGCATGGTGGAGTTTGAGGACCATTGCTAAGAGTTGTCCAAGCCAGAAACCTGGGCATGATCCTTGATTCTTCCCATTCATCCTCTTCCCACATTCAGCCACGTGTGTCTATTCTATCTCCAAATAGATCTCAAATTCCTCTCTATTGCCATTCTCTTCATCCAGATGGCCAGCATCTCTTACCTGGGGTTCTGTGACAACGTTCCAAAGCAGTGGTTCTCTACACTGGCTGCACTGATGCCCAGGCCCCTCTTTTAAAAAATACAAAATTATAAATATAAAATTAGATATAAAAGTAAATAAAAAATTATAAGGTAGCTGGGTGGCTCAGTAGGTTAAGCACCTGATTCTTAATTTCAGCTGAGATCATGATTAAGAGTCATGGGATCAAGCCCCACATCAGGCTGTGCACTGGGTGTGGAGTCTGCTTGAGATTCTCTCTCTCCCTCTCCTCTGCCCCACTCACCTTCCCCCCCTTTTCCCTTTAAAAAAAAAGTAAATACAAAATTAGATACAAAAGCACCTGTCAAACTCACAGAATAGTACACCCAAAAAATAGGCAAATTAAAAAATAAATTCTAAAAATAAGCAAAACTAAGTGTCTGACACAGAAGTACTTAATAAATGTTATATTGCATTACTGCCTCCAAAGAAAAAAGTAAATATGTGTTAAGAATGAGTTTTAAAAATCACAATTATAAATTTTTGAATCCAGAAAAAATATTATAATATTTATATATTTCTTTCCCCATTATTTTGGTGTATATTCTGATTGCCTTTTCAATATGATGACAAGTTTATAACACGATTCTCAATGGAAAGAAGAGAAAGATAACTCTGTTTTTCCTCATATGGTTAAGTAAAAAAAAAAAAAGAGGCGATCCCTGGGTGGCTCAGAGGTTTAGCGCCTGCCTTTGGCCCAGGCCGCCATCCTGGGGTCCCGGGATCAAGTCCTACGCCGGGCTCCCGGCATGGAGCCTGCTTCTCCCTCCTCCTGTGTCTCTGCCTCTCTCTCTCTCTCTCTCTCTCTCTCTCTCTCTCTCATAAAATAAATAAATAAATACTTTAAAAAAAGAAATTTTTAAATAGGTTCCATGCCCAGTGGAGCCCAACACAGGGCTTGAACTCATGACTCTGAGACCCAGACCTGAGCTGAAATCAAGAGTTGGAGGTTTAACTGGCTGAGCCATCCAGGTGCCCCCACATTTTTAAATCACTTCTTTAAGCTTCATAATTTATTATCAGTACGTTGAGAAAAAAATCCTATCTTGGAAAACCTCTATTAAGTTGTTTTCACATGTGAGCTCTAAGATTTGGAAGAATCTTCTGCAGAAGAGGTTTTTAGCTGTGCACATTGCAAACTTTGCTTCTCATCCCCTGCCCATATAGTTCTAGTACTAGGTACTGAAGGACCCATTCCAAATATTGATTCAACTCTGGCCCTGAGCTGCCATATCATATCACCCAGCAGACAGCAGTAGTATACCTGAAAGCCATTTCTATCATGAGATTGCAAGCAATAATTTAGCCATATGCATAGGTGACTGAAAACTACATATTTATCTCATTAACCTTAAAACTAAAATGTATCCCCAACTTAGTTATAGAAAATTGTCTGTAGTCCCTCCAAAGCTACTCAATATGAAGGAAATGCAGCGCAGGGGAAGGGAAAGTCAGAGTGAACAGAAACATCAGTCCTAATGGATTGCACTTAAAATATTTTACTTATAAATGTTATAAGGGAGTGTATGCAAGTATGGTACCTTAATTAAAGCTTCAAGCTTTATTGGCTTCATGGTATAGAAATAAAATAGCAAGTTCACGGTCTGCTGGAAATGGATGCTATTATCTTGTATATACCCAGCACCTTTCTCCCCTTCTTTGGACAACAGAACCCCTCTTGCCAGACAACAAAATATTATTCCATGTGATCTGGAGTGAACATGTAAACTAGACATAGGTAGTTCTAGTATACCCTATTCCCTTGATGGGTTCGGGGTGGGCACTTACTATGAAAAAGGCCAATGAGCATCTTCTCTGGAACTTGAATCTGGGAGAATGACGTACCTTCCCTCTTGTGCTATACTTGCTATGATTGTGGGCTACGAGGTTAATATAAACTAGAACTAGAACTTCAGTAGTACAGAATGCTAAAAGAACAAACATTTTTTTTAAAGGAAGAAAGGAAGGGAGGAGAAAAGGAAAGAAGAAATTAAGACAAAAAAAGAAGAGGAAGAAGAGAAGAGGAGGAGTGGGGGAGGAGGACGAGGCAGCAGAGTGGCAAAGATAGGACGAGATGACAGATAGACAAACTTCAAGACAC
Organism: Vulpes vulpes; assembly: GCF_048418805.1. Taxonomy (NCBI): domain Eukaryota; kingdom Metazoa; phylum Chordata; class Mammalia; order Carnivora; family Canidae; genus Vulpes; species Vulpes vulpes. The sequence continues at coordinate 95,630,969 of NC_132782.1, forward strand.
AAATTCAGCTTCTATATCCACTGTGGCTCTATCCACAAATGCTACGTGGCTCTTCTCAATTACATGATTCAGGGAATTCCCTTTCTGCTTAAACAGGCTTAATTTGAGTATCTGTCCCTTCCATGCAGAAGTTTGTTACAAGGAGATCTGACCTAGTCTACATTCTACGAAGCCGGGAGAGAGGGCCCTCAGAAAGCCACCCTTACCCTGAGACTAGAAGGGGTAGGGATAGTGGGCAGTAACCTCCAAATCACTTTAACTTCAGAGTAATTCAGAACTGCCTGGTTGGCTTCAGAGCAGAGGACAAGAGCCTATAGATTTAATGAGATTTTTGCTTCTTTTGAAATGAAGAAAGACAGTGACAGTCCAGGGGTTTTTCCCTCTCTGTACAGAAAGGCCAAATGAGGACTTTTCACTAGACTGAGAAGTAGAAGGGAGGATTTGCACCCTCCAAAGGTCAGGTGTTTCGTTCAACATGGGTTGGGGTTCTAACCCTACCTGAGGCTCCAGCCTCCATCCTCAGGAACTAGGAACTTGATCCTGAAGCTGATATCAGATGGTGCTCCATGCCAAGGACAGAGGATCACGAATTAATGGCCCCTACCCACAGAAATAAAAATGATATGTACTTTACAATATCACTCTACTATTCACAGAGATAGTTCTTCTACAATATAGTCTCTTTTAAACCTAATAACCTTATATATAGCTCATGTATTTAATTTGCATATATATATAACTATTGTACATAGGATTTTTCCCCAAGAAATGAACGGCTTAGAATTACCTTTCTTAGTCATTTTTCCTGTGACACAATTTGAATTTCTTATCCCGGGGATCCCTGGGTGGCTCAGCGGTTTGGCGCCTGCCTTTGGCCCAGGGCACGATCCTGGAGTCCCGGGATCGAGTCCCGTGTCGGGCTCCCGGCATGGAGCCTGCTTCTCCCTCCTCCCATGTCTCTGCCTCTCTCTCTCTCTCTCTATCACAAATAAATAAATAAATAAAATCTTTGAATTTATTATCCCCGTTTTATTGATAAATTCAAGGCACAAAGAATAACAAAACTGAAAATACAAGAAGTCTGATATGAGACAGAGAGGTTATCTGGCCTGGCATGAGAACCGTTCAGAACCTGGGATAATTCTCGGTCACAATCACATTTCACAGAATTTTATTTTTAAAAAAGATTTCAAGCATGGAAGAATCTGTGGTTCAACATGGCAGCCTGAGTATCCCCAACCCTCCCTCATCCCATTCCTTCCAAGAGGTCTTGGAAGAGAGGACCTACCAAAGAAATATATTCAGTATTGATTTGAGAGGGTGGAAAAATTGAAAATACATTAAAGGAACATTATTATTATCATCATTGGCAACAAAGGGTAATGAGAAACTCCAGGCTTAAAAAAATTGTAAGAAAGTAAGGTCTAAATATGGAAGTAATTAAATGTGTCCTGATTTTAAGCAATCGATGTTAAGAATACAAAAATCTTGGGGCACATGGGTGGCTCAGGGGTTGAGCATCTGCCTTTGGCTCAGGTCGTGATCACGGGGTCCTGGGATCGAAGCCCACATCAGGGAGCCTACTCCTCTCTCTACCTGTTTCTGCCTCTCGGTGTCTCTCGTGAATAAATAGAATCTTAAAAAAAAAAAAAGAATATAAAAATCTTTTAACTTTGATGCTTTGACATTCTGATTTGAATGATCCAAGGGTTGTGACTTTATATCCATAGAAAAGAAAATGTAATCCTAGCTCAATCCTTGGTCCAGGTGTAAAGGATAATTACATCATTGTAATAATGAGGACATTGGTTTGTATTCAACTTTATTGTCAACCTAATGGCAAAGAACAACTTGACTGTGTCTAAGGAATGGAATGTAGCTGTTATCCATCTTGGCAATGTAAAATAAAAAGATAGTCTTGGGGCACCTGGATGGCTCAGTCAGTAAAGCATCTGCCTTCAGTGCAGGTCCTGATCCCAGAGTCCTGGGATGGAGTCCAGTATCCGCATCTGGCTCCCTGCCCAGTGAAGAGTCAGCTTCTCCTTCTGGCCCTCCCCCTACTTGTGCTCTCTTGGTCCACATTCATTCTCTCTCTCTCTCTCTCTCTCTCTCTCTATCTTTCTCTCTCTCATAAATAAAATCTTTTTTAAAAAGGTAGTCCTGGGCAGCCCCGGTGGCACAGCAGTTTGGCGCCGCCTGCAGCCCGGGGCGTGATCCTGGAGACCCTGGATGGAGTCCCACGTCAGGCTCTCTGCATGGAGCCTGCTGTGTCTGCCTGTGTCTCTGCCTGTGTCTCTGCCTCTCTCTCTCTCTCTCTCTCTCTCTGCATCTCCATGAATAAATAAATAAAATCTTTTAAAAAATAAATAAAAAATAAAAAGGTAGTCCTCATAAAGGGGAGGTAGGAAGGTAAGCTGGGACAGAAGAAACAATGAAAGCAAACAGTAAGGTCCTCATCTTACAAAGAATGTAGAAAAATAACATTGATAAAATAAGATATGTGAACATAGGAATAGCATTTAAACTATATTATATAAAGGTATAAATGTCATTTTTAAAGAATTAAAAACAAACATACCAACTATTGGGAGAATAAGACAGAAGGAAAAGTGTTCATGTACCCAAATTAAATCTTTTTATAGAAAAAAAAAGGAAATAAAAATTGCTTGCAGTAAATAAAACAAAAAATAGAGATGTGAGTATATTTGACCTTTGAGTGACCCAGGTTTGAACTTCATGGGTCCACTTATGTGTGGATTTTTTTTTCGATAAATACAGAATGGTACTGTGAGTATATTTTTCTTTTTTTTCTTTTTTTTTAATAATAAATTTAATTTTTTTATTCGTGTTCAATTTGCCAATATACAGAATAACACCCAGTGCTCATCCCGTCAAGTGCCCCCCTCAGTGCCCGTCACCCATTCACCCCCACCCCCTGCCCTCCTCCCCTTCCACCACCCCTAGTTCGTTTCCCAGAGTTAGGAGTCTTCATGTTCTGTCTCCCTTTCTGATATTTCCTACCCATTTCTTCTCCCTTCCCTTCTATTCCCTTTCACTATTATTTATATTCCCCAAATGAATGAGAACATATAATGTTTGTCCTTCTCCGATTGACTTACTTCACTCAGCATAATACCCTCCAGTTCTCTTGTGATTTTCTTAGTAACACTTTTTTTCTCTAGCTTATTGTCAGAATATATAGTGTAGCATACATATAACATACAACATATGTGTTAATTGACCTTTTAAGTTGTTGATCAGACTTCCCAGTCAACAGTAGGCTATTAGTAGTTAAGTATTTGGGGATTCAAAAGTTATATGCAGATTTTCAACTGCACAAGGGCTCCACACCCCTAACCCCCTGCATTGTTCAAGGCAACTGTATTGTTTAGAGTCCAGTAGAAACAAACAGAAATAGTTAAAAAGAAGGTCTCTGGAGAGAAGAGTACATGCAGATGAAAGGCTGTTGCTTTTTGTCAATAAATGCTTCTGGATTATATGACTTGTTACCATGTGGATCTATTCCTGTGGTAAAAAAATTTTTTTGAATTTTAATACATAAAATTCTGGAAATGGATTCTCTGAGTCAATGACAATGTTATGACAATATCTTTTGACGGTGTTAAAAAAGAATGGATATGATTTAATAGTGCCCTACGGAGCAATGGTATCCCCCACAATTCAATTCTGCAAACATTTATTGAGTAAATAGATTCTCTGTGACAGGACCTCTGCTAAGCCATAGAGAGGATAAAAAGATGAATCAGACATGGTTCCTGCCTCCGGGAGCTTACAGGAAAGTAAGAGGAAAACATGAACACACAAGATAAGATAGAATGTACTAAAGGCATATAGTTCCATCAAAACCCAGTGGGTGCTGGGAGAAATGGGTGACTATGGGATTTAACATGAGGCAATGAGGCAGCATGTGGCTCATGCTGCCAGGGCCCCACCCCATACCCCCTTAGCTCTCTCTACCCTAGTAAATACTGACAGTATCCTATTGAGAACACCTGTAACTCTTTACATAAAGGTGAAGAAGACCTAGACAGAAATACCATTATTTAGAGTGAGTGACCCTGGACCACAGCACCTCCAGACCACTGGCAGGTTAACAGAGAAATTCCCTGACCACAGGATTATGGTCTTTTTAAATAAAATACCTTCTGAGTGGAAGCCTTGAACATGGATAAAATTTGAGTAGGCAAAGATCAAAGGAAAGGACACTGCAAACAGAAAGAGTAGCAGGAGCACAGAACAGACATGTAAACACAGCTTTGCTTCTCTATGGGATTTCCTATGGCCTCTGAATTTCTCTTTTAGAGGATTCATCTGGCACTGGTAGTTATTTGGTTCATGCCTGTTTTCCCCACTTGGGTAAGCTCACAAAACTATGCATTAGTTTCTCTACTAACTATATCCCCAATAATACCTGACATCTGGAAGATGTTCAACAAGTTGATGGAATGAGAAATCCCAAAACAAGGAGTGGAGAGGGTAGAGAAGGATGGTAGCCTTATATACAAGCCTGCTCTTTGCCCTGAACAGTGACTGTCCTATCTGTAGAAACGGTGACTGGCATCTTGTAAGAGGCCCTCTCCACTGTGAACCTTCACCTGCAGTCATTTCACTATGCACTACTCTACCCTTGCCCACGACCTGTTTCTGTTTGCCCTGGATCCACTTCTTGCTTCCCACCCATCTCTTCCCATTTGCTACATCAGCCATTCCCTGGCTTCTGGACTCACCTGTGATCTGTACTCAGATATATCCATTTGATCACAAAATGTTAATTGAGTACTTTTTGTATACCAGACACTGGGACATGATGAAGAACTACACGTACATAATTTCTGCCCCCTTTGAACTCACATTCTCCTGCGGTAAGCAGATAATCGTGCTCAAAAAAAAATATCACAGACTGTATTTGAGTGATATGAAGGCAATGAAAAAGATGTTACGAGGTAGAATAATAGTCGATCTAAATTAGTCCCGTGTTGCTGGAGGAGGAAGGGAGTTATAAAAGACTTTTCTGGGGAAATGACATTTAAGCTGGGAGGAAATGTTTGAGAGATAAGACTGGAGAACTTGGACCAAATCATTAAATCATTCAACCCCTTACAGATTGTATTAAGTTTTGCTATAGTAATACCAATGGCTTACAATAGCAACCTATTTCTAACTCATGTGATATGCCCATTGTGAGGCTTGTCTCTATATTCTCTTCATGCCTGATGGATCAGCCTTTATCGGGGCCAATGCCACTCTTAGAAAAGAGGGAAAGGAAAGAAATGAGGAGCCATACATATGGCTCTTAAGCTTCTGCTTAGAAGTAACATACATCATGTTGGTCTGTGTTTCATTAGCCAAAGCAAGTCACAAGGCTACCTTTGTGTTCTACTGGGTAGGACTATACAATCTCCCTACAAGACACATGACCAAGCCTAACACTAGGGAGGCAGAGAAGTAGAACCCTTTGCTAGGGAGGGACATCACGTATTGAACACAAATATAATATCCTACATAGATTTTATCTTCAGAGCAATGGAAAGCCATTGAAGGATCTTTAGCAGTAATAAGATACATTTTTTCTAAAAAATCACTCTGGGGATCCCTGGGTGGCACAGCGGTTTAGCGCCTGTCTTTGGCCCAGGGCGCGATCCTGGAGACCCGGGATCGAATCCCACATCGGGCTCTCGGCGCATGGAGCCTGCTTCTCCCTCTGCCTGTGTCTCTGCCTCTCTCTCTCTCTCTCTCTCCGTGTGTGACTATCATAAATAAATAAAATTTAAAAAAAATATATTTAAAAAAAATAAAAAATCACTCTGGTTACAGTGTGAAGAAGGTCTGGAGACAGTCAAGTGAATGTTAGGTGGGGTGCCTGGGTAGCTCTGTCAGTTGAACATGGGACTTGGTTTGGCTCAGGTCATGATCTCAGAGTCCTAAGAATGAGCCCAGTAGTTGGGCTCTGCACCCAGTGGGGAGTCTGTTTGACATTCTGTCTCTCTCTCTGCCTCTACCCTTCCCCTGGCTCAGTTGCACACACTCTCTCTCTTTCTCTGCCTCTCTCTAAAATAAATAAATAAATAATTTTTAAAAAGTCAATGTTGGTTGATTAGGGCAGTGATAAAGGTGGGAGAAAATGATGGGTTATGCTACGGTTGCAGAAGGAGACATAAGTAGGTGAGTTAGAGAACATTTTTATGAGATGAAATCTAGAAGACCTGATTATTTGTTGTGTACGGACAGTGAGGAAGAAAAAGAATAAAAATAGGGTCCAGATTTGACTCTCTCTACCTTCACATCATAGTTACCCACATCCTCTTCCTTCACTAAATACTCCATATTCTACTAAATAATTTTCCTCTCCATTCCAAATGCTGTCATCATTCCAAGTGACTTCAGTATTTATTTGAGCAACCCATCCATTACCTATGCCTTCTGAATCCTGTGCCTTCTCAACTCAACTTCTCAAATCTTGTGCCTTCTCAACTCCTTCTCTGCTTCTCTTTGTCTGTCTTCTTCCATGATCAAACTTTAGACTGTGTCATCATCCAACAAGAAATGCCATGCCTCTCAAATCTTAAATCCTACAATATTTCTTTGGCAACAGCTGATAATCATATAGGCTTTTTGTTTTTTTTTTTAAATCCATTAATCTAAAATAATAATAAATAAATAAATAAATAAATAAATAAATAAATAAATAAATCCTTTAATCTTCTTTACTAATGTCTGACTTTCTCGTCTACCTGGGAAAATGCCAACTCTGGATCAATCTAACATCTGCCTTCCATGTATCTATGCTAGGCTGTGAGATCTGCTGGAAGAGAATAATCATGAATAATGATATCTTTGCAAAAGGTTGGCTGGAAAACTCAATGGGACCCTTCCTGCTGCTTGAGTATCTTCTAGGCTTCAGAAAGTTAGTCTCTTGAGCTTTTTCATCTATCTCTTCTCTGCATACCCTTGGGTTAAGACCTCACCTTCTACTTCCCAGAGAAAATAGAAAAGCTATAGGACTTCCCCTTCCCAGAGCTCCTTCAAAGGGAAATTACCTCTCACATTTCCTGTAGTCAGGGTATGGCCAAGACTCAATTCAGTGGATGAGTCCATCCACTGTCCAGCAAAACTCAGATCATCCATCGACCAGCCAATGGCCAATAATTGGCCATTGTAAGCCGATTTATAAGCCTGGCTCAGAAAAGTATCCAATCTCCCAAATCTGGAATTGAGAAACCAAAGCACCTGAATGAAGGTCAGCTGGATAGCCAGTACAATTCATGGGTACACAGAAGTTACTATCAAGTAGAAACAAAATGTAAATAGAATAAGCTGGTGGCAAAGGGAAAATGGAGCAGAGGGACATGGAGAAGACAGCAATTCCTGCCATCCTTAGAGAGGGAGAATCTTAGTTCTCTGTTCCAAATTCTGTAAGGATGGCTCTCCTTGGGTTCCTAAGATTCTTTGTGTATTCTGTGGTAGACCTTGCTATTGCCTTATACACATTTCTTCTCCTCTTGTCCCATCTGAATAATATAACTCTGATTTTGTTTGGAGGACAAAATGGCCAATTAAATGTATTTGCCTCCCCAAATCCTTTTGCAGACAGATGGTCATATGACTTGGTCTGACCAATGAAATATAAGTGGTAGCCTATCACGGATGTCCCTGGAAATTTTTTTTTAAGTAAAAAAAAAAAGACTATCAATTGACACCCACCTGTTACCCTTCCTTCCTGCCTAGAGATCAGGCATGATGTTTGAGCAACAGTAAATATCATATGGCCAGGAGAGCAAAAGCTACATGTTAAGTATGGTGAATCAGGTAGCTTGAAAGAGCTCAAATTCTTTACTGTTTCCTTAAGTAGCTGTATCACCCTGAACTACCTACACCTAGAGTCTCATATTTGAGATTTAAATATAAGACCCTTGTTAGACTAAACATCCATACTTGGCTTTCTGCATGCAATTCTAGCTGATAAGCTCTCTTACACAAGCTTGAGTAGTTCTCTGTTCCTTGTACCCACAACAGCCACAATTGATAAAACAAAACATCAGATACATCTTTCTCCACCTACATGCCAACTCACCTACAAAATATACGCATCCACATCATCCTTTCCTTGCCCAAGAAGGAGGCCCTACTTGCTAACAGGTCCTCATACATTCTAGACTGTGTCTTCTCATCCTGAAGAACCCTACTCTGTTGGGGCACCTGAGTGTCTCAGTTGGTTAAGCATCTGACTCTTGATTTTAGCTCAGGTCATGATTTCAGGGTTGTGAGATCATGCCCCATGACAGGCTCTGCACTAAGCATGGAGCCTATGTAAGATTCTCTCTGTTCTTTTCCCTCTGCCCCCACCCCTCCCTAATCTCTCTTTTAAAAAAATGACAAAACCAAAAAAACTCTGCTCTGTCATCTGCCCCCTTCACTCCTTACCTCTTTGTTCTGGCCCCTGCCTATCAGTATTAAGCCTGAACAACTCTCTCTCATTTAAAATAAATCCTAGTGCCCTCAATCCCATCTCTCCTTCTTGTCCCCTACCCTGTACTTCTTGTCTTCTTCAAGGCTCTGTCAGGAATTATCTTTACTCTCAACTCCTGTGTCATTCCCTTTCATTCACTCCCAAAAAGTAACTATATCCCCACCACTCTACTGAAAAATTCTTTTCTAAAAACAGAAATATAATTGATGTACAAAAAACTGCACATATTTAATGTATACAGTGGGTTTGGACATATGCACACACCCACGAAGCCATCACCACCATCAAGGCAATAGACATATTTGTCACCCCCAAGAGTTTCCTTATGTCCCTTTGTTCGGTTTTGTCTTTTGTTCCTCGTGTGTGTGTGTCTGTGTGTGTGTGTGTGTTAAGAACATTGCAGGGGTGCCTGGAGGCTCAGTCCGTTGAGCATCTGCCTGCAGCTTAGGTCATGATCCGGGGTCCTGGGATCAAGCCCCATGTCGGGCTCCCTGCTCAGCAGGAAGCCTGCTTCTCCCTCTCCCCCTCTTTCTGCTTGTACTCTCTTTTCTCTCTCTCTCTCTCTCTTTCTCTGTGTGTGTGTGTGTGTGTCAAATAAAGAAATAAATAAAATCTTTAAAAAAAAAAAAGAACATTGCACATGAGATCAACCCTCTTAGCAAATTTTTAAGTGCACAATACAGTATTGCTGACTCTAGGCACTATACTCTATAGCTCTCCGGAATCAATTCATCTTGGATTTAAAGGAAAACTCTTGAAGTCTCGAAGAACAGAACACATTCTACACTCCAGTCACCAAACTTACTTGTTGTTTATAGAAGAGGCCATGCCATCTCTCACCCCCAGGCCTTGGTACAGACCCTCTCTGGGAAGCACTGCTCACTGTACCCCCCAATCTCACCCTGCATTTACTGGGCTGCCTTGAACATGTCCTTCAGGTCTCGACTCAGGCATCTCAGTTTCCTAGAAGCCCTTCCTAAAACACCTTCATCCCCTTTGTTCCTAATTAAGCTCTCTGTGCCTCAGTTCCTCAACTACAGAATGGGGATAGGAATAGTTCTTACCCTAGAGAATGTTATGAAAATTAAATGAGTTAGTATCTATAAATGCCTATGACCCTAGACTAGCACACAGCAAGCCCTACATAAGTGTTTATTCAGTGAATAAATAAACAATTCACTTGCTGAAACTACTATAAGACCCCTGTATGGAAACTGCCTATTTGTCTTGCCTTCTAGACTAGTGGTTCTCAAATCTGGCTTTACAGGGGAATCACCTGGAAAGGTTTAAGAAAATTCTGATCCGGGCAGCTCTGGTGGCGCAGCAGTTTGGTACCGCCTTCAGCCCAGGGCATGATCCTGGAGACCCAGGATTGAGTCCCGCTTTGGGCTCCCTGCATGGGGCCTGCTTCTCCCTCTGCCTGTGTCTCTGCTTCTCTCTCTCTCTCTATTGCTCATGGATGAATAAATAAAATCTTTAAAAAAAAAAAAAAAAGAAAGAAAGAAAGAAAATTCTGATCCCTAAACCATATCCAGACCAATTAAGTCTTTGTAAAGATATTACTGGTCATAAATATTCCTTCTTTTTTTTAAGAGAGAGAGGGAGAGTGGGCCCAAGCAAGCAGAGTGAGGGCCGGGGAGAAGGAAAAGCAAAGGGAGAGGGATAAAGAGAATCTTAGGCAGACTTCTTGCAGAGCCCCACTTGGGGCCGGATCTCATGACCCTAGACTAATGACCCGAGCCAAAATCAAGACTTAGACACTTAACTGACTGAGCCACCCAAGAGCCCCATCATAAGTATTTTTAACACATACACACACACAACTCTACTGTGTGACCAAGTGAAAGCCACAACTCTAAACCCATTGATTCAAATCCTAGCTGTGCAATAAATTATCTAAAGAGTTTTTTAAAAGTACTGATGCCCAGGCCCTACTCAAGATTGCACTCAGAATTTCTGGAGGTGAGGTCAGACATCAGTTTTATTATAAAGCTCCTACATGGTAAACAGTAAGGTATAAGAACCATGCTTTAAACCAGAGGTTGGCAAACTACAGCTCTCAGGCCAAACCCTGCCCCCTATCCATTTCTATAGAGAAAGATTTATGGAGACACAGCCACACTCATTCATTTACATATGTCTATAGCTGCTTCCATGCTACAAAGTTGTACAGAAACTATGGCTCCGAAGCCCAAAATAGTTGCCTAAGACCCTTGTTTCAACATTATACCCATATTACTGAGCTTGGCGTGTGTCAGGCCTTTGAAAAATTAGTGTCCATGTTAATATCCACTCCCTCTCCCCTCTAAACTAACTGCCAAGATTCTTTTTTTCTTTTTTGCCTTAGCTTTATGGTTCAGTACAATAAATTCAGCAAGTCTCGGAGACAATGCCCTTTGTGGGATGTTTCACTAGCTCTAGGACACTTCATCAAAACAAAGCTCATTTTACTTTTCTACCAGTGAGTGGCTGCAAGCAAAGATTGCTCTCCACTTCTCCAATAAGCAGCAGTCCTCTGGGAGACTTGACATTCTCCATTTAATTACCAGTAACACAGTTAGATTATTTCCCCTGGGCGTTACCCCATTGCAGCTGGGAAAGCCACTCATGCTAGCAGAGGGTGGGGTGTGCTTCCTGGGACACTGCTGCCCATGCCTAGCCTCAAAAACAGTAAAAACAGAGGAAACTTAACTCTAGGCCTTCCTCTTGGCTGCTCAGGTCATTTCATTTTCTCAAAAAAACAAAACCAGAAAATGTTTCAGCTCATTTGGCTCCAGGTTACCTCAAAAGAATGAGCCCCTTTTCAGCCTGTGGTTAGATCCCAAAGAAACAGCTGCAAATTTAAAATAAGGTAGTGTACCTGCTTCGGGTCTTTCCAAACCTTGTCAGGAATGCAAGATCACAGTGAATTTAGGAGAAGATACAGAGCCTCTGGACCACGGGGAAAGAAATTGGTGAGAATCATGGGTTATAGTCTTCCAAGGTCCTGTCCCCTCCTTGGAGGTTCAGCAGATGAAAATAGCCCCTTTTGTGGCATGGTGTGATTTTATTTCTATTAATCTCCCTTAGCTGCCAGGAAGATCCCACCCCTAGTTTTGGGGATGCTCCCAGGCCATTATTCAACTACTGACTCACTCTGGCTCCTTAGGAGGATCAGTTGTTACACAGCATAATTTAGTTTCTGCAAAACAGGGCTCATTTCTTCTTGTCTGTTTGCATAGCAGTGCTGTGAGGGGGAAACCCAAGGAGATGGAGAATTGGATGATACTGCCAAAGTCCATAAAATCCAGTCGTCCCTCCCCCTTCCCAAACCTGCCCCTATCCAGGTTGTATCACTCCAGGATCAGAGGATTTTAGGGCGATTGCTCATTTTCTAAAGCCAGAAACTAAGTGACATAAGTCACTTATGTGACTGTATTTCCAACAGCCTATGTGACATCTCCCCTTGTATAGCTAATAGGTTTGTCACACCTAGCATGTCCAGTTTCTCCCATTATCCCCAACCTCCTTCTTCTCCATGTAAATATGCAGCTGCAGTGCCCACCTGCCCAGTTATGCAGGTTGTGTACAACCTGATGGTCAAGCCTGATTTCTCTCTCTCCTCTAAGCCCCACATCCATCTCATGAGTGAGCTTGGTCACCTCTGCCTCCCTAACCCTCTGCTACACCCCTAAACAACCTGCAGTACTCCATTTACCTGGAATACTTAGTGCCGCTAACACAAAAATCTCAGCTTCTACTCTTGATTCTCCTACAACGTATTTTCCATTCAGCAGTCATAGTTAATCTTCTGAAATGTAAATCTCATCAAGACATCCCACTGCTTTAAGTCACCTGAAGGATTCTCTTTCACCTAGAATAAAATTCAGTCTCCTTTCCTTGGCCTCAAAGGCTATAGTCCTGTATGCAGAGACCAGGGTTTCTCATGGACTTTTGGGGTTGGATAATTCTCCCAGTGGGGGCTGTCCTGTGCACTGCAAGCTATTTGCATGCCAGCAGTGTACCCCTACCCCAAATGATGACCTGGCCTCTCATCCCACTCCCAAGCTCATCTGAAGCCACCTCAAACCTCCCTACCCTCCCCAGGGTAGTGCTTACCCCACCCTGGTTCACCACTCTCTGTCACCACTCTTCCACTTTCACGCTTGTTCCCAAATTCACATTTGCTGCTCCCCTGCATGGAAGGTCCTTCCCCCAGATCTGCACAGGGCCACTCTGTCCCATCAACCAGGGCTCAATGCAAGTTGAGATGCACCTCCTCAGAAAGACCTTCCCAAGCATCCTTCCCGAGCAGCCCAACCAACCTTTATTCTCTATCATTGCTCAGTTTTATTTCCTTTCCAGCACCTGTTAGTACCTGAAATTATCCTCTTCACTTATTTGTTTCTATCCTGTAGTCTTTTCCTGGACTATACTAAAACTCCATGAGACTTTATCCACCTGCTCCCTGCTGCTTCTTGAGTGCCTACGTAGGGATTGCATATAGTAGGCATTCAATAAGTCGTTGTTGAAGGACTCACTGGATGGATCAGTAAGACTAGAATTCATGTCTACTGGGGGGCTTTACACAGGATTCCCTCCAAGGCCCCAGAGCAATTGGGTCCATTTCAAGAAAGTTATAATCAAAAAAACAAAGAAAGAAAGAAAGTTATAATCTATCACGAGATATATTATCTATCCCTGGTTAAGAATACAGGCTTCCTGAGTTCAAATCCCAGCTCTGCTTTCCATCAGCTGTGTGACCTTGGGCAAACCACTATAGTCTCTCACCGTCTGTTTTATTGTCTATAAAATAGGAATAAGAATGGTCTCTTCCTCCTAGGATTCTTGCAAAGATTAAGTGAGCTAATAAATACAAAACAGGCAGAGTTGTATTTTATATTTAAACATAAAACCAGAGTAAGTTCTGTGTGTTTGCTGCTTGGTGTTTGTTGTTATGATATATTGTTTCACTGATCAACAACTTTTCAGGGGAAGATGACAACCCGTGCCTCCTCATCCACCTGCCCTGAGAGAAGAAAAGCAGTTCCACAGAACTTTCTACCAGGGACTTTTTCTCCCAAAAGCTATTTCCCTCTAGTTCAAATAAATCTGATTTTATCTTGGGCCCAAGCAGCAAACTACCTATATAGTAGTAACCTTTAATAGCCCAGAACAATATAATTGCCACCTCTTAGCATTCTCTTCTCCAGGGTAAATAATTCTAATGCCTTGAATGCCTACTTGCTTTTCCCACTTTCTGATCTCTTACATTCATTGTTCTCAATTTGGAAAAGGATCTAAATGAAGAAAAAGGAAAACTGCTGTTGCCATAGCAACTGCAAAGGGACCGACAACCCAGTTGGGATGAAATAAGAAAAGTCGAGTTGTTTATGTTTTGTTTTTTCCATTTTTCTGATTGAAAACATTCCATTGCTTTGAAATGGAGACACGTGACTGACACTGTCATTCTTATACAGTGCCTCCAGATTCTTCCCTCTCAACCCCCTGACTGGCAGTCTGATGAGAGAAGGTGCTTGGTGACATCTCTATTGAAAAGCATCCCCCGTTTTATCACTTTTAAGGCTGAGTTTTGTGTTCATCCAACATAGTACACAGCCTCTCTCCCTACTTCCTGCGTTGGTTTGCATTAAAGTTGGGCACTTGCCTCCTCCCCAGCTAAACTGATAACCTTAAAAGATCATTATTCCCTATATTAAAATATATATTTTAAAATCACACAAATAAAAGAGCATTATACCACAACTCAATCTATGTATATATTCCCTTCACATCACTACCAATTCTACAGCAAACACACAGATACGTATATAAATGTTTGTTAACATATATATATGTGCTATTCTCAGAATTGCTTTATTCATACCACATCACACAGATATCAATATATTATTGCCCCTCTTTTCATTGTTATTATTTGCCTAGTATTACCCTTTTCAACTCTTTATTTTCAGACTTTATATATTTTTCGCATTAGTTTATCACTTACAAATAATATGTAAATAATGTTTTTATTTTTTAACCCAGCTGAGGGGTGGTTTAATAGAATGATTAAGAGCATAGCCTTAAGGGATCCCTGGGTGGCGCAGCGGTTCTGCGCGTGCCTTTGGCCCAGGGCACGATCCTGGAGACCTGGGATCGAATCCCACATCGGGCTCCCGGGGCATGGAGCCTGCTTCTCCCTCTGCCTGTGTCTCTGCCTCTCTCTCTCTCTCTCTCTCTCTCTCTCTCTGTGACTATCATAAATAAATAATAATAAAAAAAATTTAAAAAAAATAAAAAATAAAATAAAATAAAAAAGAGCATAGCCTTAAACAGCAAAGAGCCTGGGTTTGTGTCCAGCTCCTATGCTTGAAACAAATGGCTTCATCTCCCTTAAACTTCAGTTGTCTCATCTCTAAGAGAAGAAACTACCAATGCAGGATTTAGTGTTAGCTTTTTTTTTTTAAAGACTTGTCTACTTGAGAGAGAGAGAAAGAGGGAGAGAGTGTGTGTGAGTTGGGTGAGGGGCAGAGGAAGAAGAAGAAAGAATCTCAAGCAGACTCCCCACTGAGTCCAACACAGAACTTGATCTCAGGACCCTAAGATTGTGACCTGAGCTGAAATCAAAGATTTGGATGTTTAACTGACTGAGCCATCCAGGAACCCCAGTGTTAAAGGTTAGCTCTTAACAAAAGCAGCTATTTAAAGACTAAACCATGGTATATATACACTAAATGGTGGCTATAGTTTCTGCCTTTTTATAGAAAAATTTGTCATTTACACTTAATCTGAATACCAACACTTGAGTTTATTTTCACCACCATATTTCAGGTTTTCTGTTGTTGTCTTTCTTAATTTTTTCCCCTTTTCTTCCTCTTACTTTTATGTAATTGATGTTTTCTTTGCTTAATTTTTCTAGTTGTTTTGGAGATATATATCTATGTCTATCTATATATCTATATCTACAGATATAGATCTCCAAACATATATATATAATACTAAAGTACAAACTTTAATTTGTTTTTCTCGCTACACTGGTAGTTAATCAATATCTATATCCTCCTTCTGATGACCCTTGGTTTTCACTTCTCTCCCCAGCTGCCCACTCCACTCCCTGAGTTGAAAGCAGCTGAGTTTTTATTCTAAACTGTTGCCCTGTTTGTATTATGCATTAAATTCTTTACCCTTAACTATTTGTTGTGTTATCCTTGTGCTTTTTCAGGTCCCAGGTCTTCCTTTTTCTTTGAATTTCCATTTTCATTTTTGCTGGAGAACATCCTGAAATAATACTTTCAGAGAAGAGTTCTGAATGACACAATTCCTAGATATCTTTAGAGATGACAATGTCTTTAATGTCCCCATACTTAGTTGATAATTTGAATAAAGAATTTTAGGTGCAACATAAGTTTCTGAGAATTCCAAACTGTATTTTCTCCTAGGATCCAGTGCTGATGTTGACAAGTCTGATGCACTAATCTAATTCTCTTTTCTTTCTTGGAAGCTAGTTTCTTCTCTTCTGGAAGTTTCAAGAATGTTCTCTTTACCCTTGGGGTACTAGAGTTTATCTAATGTGTCCTGATGGGTTTTTATTGCTATTATTGATACTGCTCAACACTCTGTGCTTCTGTCTTCAGCTCTAGGAAATTTTCTTTCATTGCTTGTGTCATCATACTCTCCCTTTCATTCTTTTAACTCCTTTCAGAACATCTATTTGATCAATTTTGTAACTTAAAGGTCTATCTGCCTGTCTTTTAATATGTCTCTTATGCTTTACACCTCTAGACCCTTTATTCCACGTTCTAGAAGAGTCCTTCACTTCCAATTTTCTACTTCAGTCTTCAGCCCTCTTGTTGACTTAAGCTTTGCTTTACAATCCTACTTTAAAATTTTAGGCCCTCTAATTTCCCATTTATCATAGTGGCTTTCTATGGTTATGACAGACTCCTGTATCTCTCTGAGGAACTGATACTAATGCCAATCTTTTCTTCCTTCCTTAATTCTTTCTCAAAAGTTAGTTTTTATATTTGGTGGGTTTGACATCTTTCTTGTGATATCAGTTTTTCTCAAATATTTGGTGATTTCTTTCCCCCTTATATTTTGCAAATGAGGGTTTAGAAGGAAAATATTTGGCAGGTAGACTAGATGTCTTCAGCTCAAATAAGATCTCTATTTACCTGGCAGCAAATTCAGGTTTTGATCCTAGAAGCTCTTCATCAGATGATTTTATAGGTTAGAGGTGGGGTGTGCAGTCACATATGATGGTGTGTGGCAGACTTCAAGGTGGTTCCCATGATCCCTGCCTCCTAGCATTCAGGTGCTTTTATTACCCCATCCCATTGGGTATGGTGACTGACTTCTATCCAATAGGATATGACAAGTGATGGGTCCCCTGATTATGTTATATAATGTAAGACTCTTTCATGCTAGCAGCCTCAAGAGTCTCCCTCCTCTCTCCATTACAAGGTTTGAAGAAGTAAGCTGTCATAAATCCTATAGCTATAAGGAAATGAATTCTGGCAACAACCTCATGGAGCTGGAAACAGAACCTTCCACAGTCAAGCCTCTAATAAGAACCAAGCCATGGTTGACAAGTTGATTCAAGTCTTGTGAGATGCTAAGCAGAAGATCTAGCTGGGCTATTCCCAGATTCTTGACCCACAGAAACTGTGAGAAAATGTGTCTTAAGTTGCTAAGTTTGTAGTAGTTTGTTATGCAGCAATAGATAACTAATATAGTGTTTTTCTTTTGGATAGAATGACTCCCTTCTCGGGGATATTGGTTAACTAAGTGAGTTATCCCATTTCTCTATCCTCAATGCCCATTTGTGAGAGTTTCCTTCTAGAAAACAAATACACACACACACACACACACACACACACACTGTAAAGAAGTATACTTTCAGCTTTATCTTGGGGCCAATGCCTGGAATCAGGAGTCCCAAAACTCCTTTTTGCTATAAAAAGCAGTAAGACTAAAGCATAACTAAATAAAAATGAGTGGCTATTTTGATGGTTGTAAATAGATGCAAAATTCCTAGGTAAAATATTAGTGAAGAGAGTTCAAGAAAACATAAAAGAATAATAAATCATGAGCAAGTAGGATTCATTTTAGAAATGCAAAGACAACTTAGTATTAAGAAGATTTAAGAAAGTATACATGAGATTCATCAGAGAATTTAGCATATGATATGGTAACATTTCAATTCAGTGGTAAAATTATAAATTATTAAATAAATGGTATCAGACTGGTAGCCAGCTTTTTGAGTGAATAGTACTAGATCATCTGCTCATTTTTTATCATAACAAGTCTCAAAAGGACAAAAAATTTTAAGTATAAAAAATTACTTGAAACAAATATGGATTTTAAAATAAATTTGGGGGAATCCCTGGGTGGCTCAATGGTTTGGTACCTGCCTTGGGCCCAGGGCGCGATCCTGGAGTCCCGGGATCAAGCCCGACATCGGGCTCCCGGCATGGAGCCTGCTTCTCCCTCCTTCTGAGCCTCTGCCTCTCTCTATCATAAATAACTAACTAAATAAATAAATCTTTTTAAAAATAATAAAATAAAATAAATTTGGAATGGGAAATCTTTCCAACTGTGGCACAAAATCCAGAAGCCATAAAAGAAAAGATTAAATACAGATAAATAAATTGACCTCATAAAAAATTTAAATATCTGCACAGCAGAAAATACAAACTGGGGCAGCTGATTATCTGTTTTGTGAAGAAAGAGGAGGGATCTGAGGCTTAGATATATGTAAACCCAGTGAGCCAGCAGAATGGCCTGGCCTGATCAGAGAGTGACTCTATATCAGAGACAAGGTGGGTGGACATGTCGAAGTGCATTAGAGGGTGAATATAATCCTGTCCACTACAGAACATCCACCAGGGACAAAGCACTATACACTTTGGGGGACAAAATGCTCAGCCATTTGACATCAGTCAATATCTGTCATAAATCACCCCAGTCCTGGCACAGTGGGTGCATCCAATAACTGATACAGGAGAGCAAAAAGCTCATCCTCCAACTGAAGACAACTCTGAAGGGTCATCCACACTTCAAAACTATCTGTAGGTCAGCTGAGGTCTCTGCTGAGACTGCTTCTTAGCCCAGTTTCTCCCTGTGCCCAATCCTACTTTCCGCTTTCCTTTTGGATTTGCTGATCCCAATAACATGCTCTAATAAGCCCCTTACCCATAACTCTGCCTTAGAGTCTCCTTCCTGGGGACCCAACGTACAGCACACACAAACAACATTTGAGAGTGCCTGTTTCCCAAAACTTGGTCAGTGGTGGGATATATATATATATTCAAATTGGAAAGAATTAAGGTATAAGAATATATATAAGAATATATATAAGAATTATATAAGAATATATATAAGAATATATATAAGAATTATATAAGAATTATATATATATACATATATATATATATACACCTTAATTCTTTCCAATTTGATAGGTTGAAAGTAGTATCTCTCTGTTGTTTAAATTTGGAGGAACACAGACACTTTCCTATGCCTTATTATCATTAAGAGCACACACTGAAGCAACATTTTAGGAGGGCAACTTGACAAAAATATAAAAATTGAAAATTACGTACAGCCCTTTTTTACATTTTTAATTTATATTTTGAGTAACTGTAGTTTTATATGAAAGAATACAAAGAGATTCCAAGGACTTTTCATCCAGTTTCCCCCAGTGATAACATTGTGCAAAACTAGAGTACAATATCACAATTGGGATATTGGCATTGATACAGACCATTCATCTTATTGAGATTCCCCATCTTACTTATATTCATTCGTGTGTGTGTGTGTGTGTGTGTGTGTGTGTGTGTGTGTTTAGTCCTATAAAATTTCACATTTGGATTCACATATCCCCATTAGAATTCACCACCACAGTGAAGACACTGAACAGTTCTACCACCACAAGGATGATTCCTGCTGCCTTTTATGACCAGCCCTACATACCCTCCAACTCTCCACCATCCAACCCCACTGCATCCCTAACCTCTGGAAATCACTAATCTGTCTTCCATTTCTAAAACTGTGTCACTTAAAAATGCTATACATAAGGGGAATTATATAGTGGGTGACCTTTGAGGATTGGCTTTTTTCGCTCAGTATAATTCCTTAGATTCCTTCCAGTTGCAGTGTGTACCAATAATCTGTTCCTTTTTAAAACACTGAGGTATATTCCCTGGTTCAGAATGCAAAGTAAGCCGCAATCTGTTTCACTGTCCACGTGTTGAAAGACATCTAGGGTGTTTTTAATCTAGCAATTCAAGATCTAGACATTTAACCCCCAAATACAGTGACACAAAGGCAAAGAAGTGTTTACAATAGCAAAAAAAGAAAAAGAAAAGAGAGAAAGAAAAAAATCCAACATTCATCAGTAGGGACCCAGTTAAACAAACTGCATGAATTCACCTAATGTCTATGTGCCCCTATAGAGATATTCCATATATATAATGGAGTTACAGAAGAGGAAAGAGAATATGCTCCTTATGTGGTTTAGGGTTTTTAAAGTATAACTGACAGCCAAGGGAACAGAGAGAACAATGTTTTAGTTAATACCATCCTATAATTTACATTCCTGTCCAGTATCTATCTTCTCCCATTTCCTCATGTTGCATGGGGTAGGCCCTCACCAGGTTTGTAATGATTGGTAGTTAAAGCCAACATCCATGCATTGCTTCTTACTTTGATGGTAATGTTTCTAAAGATTCATCATTAAGTATAATATTTGCTCTATATTAGCATAGGGAATATAGTCAATGCCATTGTAATAGCACTGCTCAGTGACAGATGGTAGCTACACAGCATAATGTACAGAATTGTCAAATCACCATGTTGTATAGTTGAAACTAAACATTGTATGTCAGTTACACCTCAATAAAAAAAATTGCTGTATATTTATGGTAGGTATCCTTTGTGTCTATTTCTCCTATTTTTTAATCCTGAAAGGATGCTGCATTTTACCAATGTCTTCCCAGTACCCATTGAATGACTGTTACCTTTTAATCTCTAAATACAGTAGTATCTCTCTGTTGTTTAAATTTGGAGAAACACAGACACTTTCCTATGCCTTATTATCATTAGGAGTACACACTGAAGCAACATTTTAGGAGGGCAACTTGACAAAAATATAAAAATTGAAAATTATGTACAGCCCTTTTTTTACATTTTTAATTTATATTTTGAGTAACTGTAGTTTTATATGAAAGAATACAAAGAGATCCCATGGACTTTTCATCCAGTTTCCCATCCAGTATTTACATTGATTCCCCAACCTGAATTTCTCAGATAAATTCTACTTGATCAAAATATATTATTCTTTTAATACATCACTAGATTCAATTATCTGGTATTATTTAGAGTTTTGGCCCCTACATTCATAAGTTAGATTAGCCTGTAATTGTAGTTTCTAGCTGGAAATCAGAAATAAACTAGTCTTATAAAATAAGACTGGTGGGGTCTGATGTTTTTCTACACTCTAAAATGTAAGATGGGAGCGAGCTCTTCTCTGAGATCCCTTAGAACTTGCCTATATAACTACAAAAGGCTTGTGTCCCAGGTGATAGGGAGGAAAGGGCAAATTGATAGATGGGTCTTTACCTATTTTTTGTTAAGTGTTTTCTATTGGCTTTCTTGGGCTAATTTTTGGTAATTTATATTTTCCTTGACATCTTTGTCCATTTTATCTAGGTTTTCAAATGGATTGGTATATAAAGTTATATAGTTGGATCATATCATTCATACATTTATTATGTGAATTCAACTATACATGTTCTATTCGTCTTTTAAAAATCTTTTTAAAGAAAAGAAGAGGAGATAAAAGAGAGCCTAACAATTCAAACCAGGTGGGTAATTCCTCCTGTTATTCCAATTAAAGAAATTATGCCTCACATGAGCAAGATGTGAATCTGCTATTCATGCAATCAGCCTGTTTCTACATTTGAGTATCTCACCACTCCAAGAATAATTCAGTACTTTAAAGACATTTTTCATATAAGTCGGCCATGAATCATAAATATAATGATGGGATTCAAAGCTGAAGAAAAATCATTAGATTTTTGCAAGAGCATATCTATCTCTAACATCAGCCCAATTTACAAAAGAATTTCAGTGGCAATTTTCATTATTTGCAGTTCCTACCTCACCCTCTGACTTCAGCTAAGATGCTATACAAAGAAGTCTTCTAATTTAAAAATCTCTGCATTTGTGCTCTCTCTCTTGTCATGCATAATACCATTTGTATCTTCTCTCTCTGCCTTGATCACTCTTGTTGAGAGTTTGTATATTTTTATCATTCTTTCAAAAACTCCAGCTTGGGTTTTATTGATTATCTCAATTACTGTTTTCTTAAATTTATTTCTGCTTTTATTTTAATTAACTTGATCCATCTATTTTATTTGAGTTTATTTTGTTTTTGTTTTCTTGTCCACTGTTGCTGAGGTGTTATTTGGGATTTTAAAGGGAACCTCAGGAGTTCTTTAAAAAAAAGAAAACAGTACATGCATTCTGACCCAGCAATTTCACATCTCTGAATCTACACTAGAGAAGGATTCACACATTTGTCCAAAGACGCTATATAAACATTTTCTTTTCACATTATTGTTTATTAACAAAAAAGGAAAAACCTAGAAGCACATCAATATGAATTTAACTTACTACCCTATGCTATAATAGGGTATAGTATTTTTATTAACAAAAAAAGGAAAAACCGGGATCCCTGGGTGGCGCAGGGGTTTAGCGACTGCCTTTGGCCCAGGGAGCGATCCTGGAGATCCGGGATCGAGTCCAACGTCAGGCTCCCGGTGCATGGAGCCTGCTTCTCCCTCTGCCTGTATCTCTGCCTCTGTGTGTGTGTGTGTGTGACTATCATAAATAAATAAAAATTTTTAAAAAAGGAGAAACCTAAAAGTACATCAATATGAATATAACTTACTACCTTATGCTATAATAGGGTATAGTATAATTCACCCTGTACTGAAATGGAATAGTATATAGCAAATAAAAAGAGAAAAGTAGAGCTTTGCAAATGCTGCTTTATGCCTTTCCTCTCCAAAGAGCTATCCAGTTGTCTTTAAGACATTTACTGAATAGTCTTTTCTCCCACCACTTGGATATGCTACCTTTGTAACATACTAAATCCTCATCTATTCTTGGATCTGTATTTTCACACTTTATTCCACACCATTGAACTATTGGTCTACCCCCTCTGTCTATATTCTGCTGCTATAAATTTTGTTGTTTTATAATGTATTTTAATATATAATGAGCAGGTTATTTCTCATTACTCTTCTTCTAGAGAATGTCCCTGGTAATTGCTGCAAGTTTCAAGGAAAAAAAATGCTATTGAAATTTTGATTGAAATTGCATTGAATTTATAGATTTATTTAGTGAAAATTGACATCTCTACAATTTTGAGTCTTCCTATTCAAGTGCAAGGTTTGACACTCCATTGATTCAAATCTTCTTTTATGGCCCTCAATAGAGGTTTATAGTTTTATTCATATAGAGCCTTCACATTGCTTGTTAAGTTTATCCCTAGATATTTATGGCTATTGTCTCACAAGAATATGGAATTCGCTATTTCCAAAACTGAACTTTTAATCTACCTCCTCAAATCTGTTCCTTTGCCAGATCCTCCCCAGTGCAATTAGTACACCTGTGCTCACCTGGTACAATTTCCAGGAATCTGAGTCATTCCTGAGTTCTCCTTCAACCCCCATCTAAGTCATGACCAAATCGAACTACACTTTCTCTAAAATATATCTCAACACTTTTATCTCTCTCATCTACACTAGTTGTCTACAAGGAGACAACTCTCCTTGTCCAATCCAAGCCACCATCTTAACTTACTGTAATAACTTGATAACTACTCTATGTCCTCTTTTCTTCTTCTGTTCTTTACACAGCAGCATCTTTTTTTAAGGATTTATTTATTTTGGAGAGAGAGGGAGAGCAAGCCTGGGGGGCAGGAGCAAAGGGAGAGGAAGAAGAAGTCTCAAGCAGATCCTGTGCTGAGTGTGGAGTCCAACATGTGACCCGATCTCACAACCCTAAGATCACGATGTGAGCCAATACCAAGAGTCAGGTGTTTAACCAACTGAGCTACCCAGCTGTCAAGGGGCATCTTTTTTAAAAGGCAAATTGACCAAATCACTCTCATGCTTAAAAGCCTCCAATGGCTCTGCATTGCACTTAGATGAAATTCAACACCTTTAGTAAGGCCAACAAAGCCCTAAATGATCTGGCCCCTATCTATCAGTCACTTCAACCTTATATCCCACCACTATCCTTCTTGTTCATGACACCCAAGCCTCAGTGGACTTATCTCAGTTCTTCAAGTTATTGACTATGGTTAATTAGATCACTGTTTCTATTTCTTTACTTTCTCTACATAATAGAATTATAAATCTTAGTCTCATTGATTTGGACTTGGTCATGTGATTTGCTTTGGCCAACAGAATGTAAGTATATAGTGCAAACAGAGCCTTTAAATGGGCAGACATGGTTTGGCTCTTGGGATTTCTGCCATCTGGCAGGAGAGCACTCTGATTAGCTGCTGGTCCCAGACCAATAGACGAATGGAAGAGACCTGGGCCCACCCCATATACCAAGCTAGCACTCACCAACAATGAACACTCTTGAGCAGAACAATAGATATTTATTGCTTTAGGCCACTAAGATTTGGGCCAGCATTCATTACAGCGATAACTCACTAATGCACTAGTTCTTTTCTACCTCAGGGACTTTGTTGAATGTATACCTACTTCTCTAGACTGTGAATTTTAGAAGTGTGAAATCTATGTCTAATCTGTGTACCTCTATATGGCTAAAGCCTAGCATAATATTAGTTATGTGGTAGTGTCTAAATAAGTATTCATGAGGTAAGTTACTGGTATGGTAAATACTACCTTTGATTTTATAAAACTTTGTAATGCTGTTTAGGTATTTTATTGTTTTTATCTATTCTGTTATTAGTTATTTCACTAAGCTCTTATTGTTCCTAATTATTTTCCAGTTGATTCTTTTGGGTTGTCTGTAACTAAAAGCATATTGTCTGTGGTAGTAGCCTGTTAAACTGTGGTCCTGACAAACCATGCCTCTTGCTATTCACACCCTTGTGTAGCCCCTTGCCCTTGATTCTGCACTGGGCCTGTGACTTCCTTTTAATCAACAGAAGCCTAGAAGGTTCTATTTTTGTGCCTCTGTCAGTCTGCATATACCCTGTTAGAAGTCTGGTTCACCTGATGGAGAGACCACATGGAAAGGCCATATAAAGAGAGAGGAGAGAGAAACACTCTGATTGGTAGAATCATAACCAAACAAAAATGGTTGTTGTCTTAAGCCACAGAGCCTTGGGGTAGTTTGTCAGGTTGTTACATATCAATAAATAACTGAAACATCTGCAAATTACAACTTTGAGCGAAAAAAAAAATAAGAGAGAGAAAGACAAACCAGGAAACAGATTCTTAGTGACAGAGAACAAAGTGATGGTTATCAGAGGGGAGGTGTTAGGGTGATGGGTGAAATAGGTGATGGGGATTAAGGAGTACGCTTGTTGTGATGAGCACTGGGTGTTGTATGAAGGTGTTGAATCACTAAATTGTATATCCAAAATGAACATAACACCGTATGTTAACTAACTAGAATTTAAATAAAAACTTTTAAAAATAAAATAAAATAAATTTGAATTTAAAAACAATAACTTTTGTCCCCAGTTGAAACTGTTATGTTACTTTATACTCCTGTCTAAATGTGTTGGCTGGGGGCCCCTGGGTGGCTCAAGCAGATAAGCATCTGATTCTTGATTTCAGCTCCAGTCAAGATCTTGGGGTTATGGGATTGAGCCCCACATCGGGGAGCCTGCTTGAGATTCCCTTTCTTCCTCTCCCACTGCCCCTCCCGGCCTTGGACACCTCCTCCTCAAACGAATAAATAAATCTTTTAAAAATAAGTAAGCAAATGTGTTGGCTGATTCTTTGATTCCATTTTGTGATCCATCTGAAAAACAACCTTAATTTGCTGAGGAAAGTAAAATTTAGAGAAAAGGTATCAAAATATTCATATTGGTTATTTCCTGAGCATGGCATTATGGGAGGAAAGACTTCCAATTTCCATTGTATTTTTTTGTTACTTTAAACTTTTATACATAATGTTCACTGCTTATATACTAAAAATATATTAATAATAGTGATTGTAGGTGTCATTTTATGCCTCACTTTCATGTTTTACTGCAAAGTAAAATGGCTTTTCTTGCTATCTGTATAAATGTGTATGGATTTTACATATTTTGCCATGTTAGGTATATGTCCATTTTTGTAATGTAACCAAATATTTAAAATCGGCATTGGACTTTGAAATTTATTAATATATTTTTGCATTTTTCTAAATTAAATGGTTTTCCCCCTTGATTTATTAACATGGTAATTTATGTAACCTAATATTGAATCATTCTTGTATAACTGATTCTTGTGGTAAAAGAACATTCCTCTTAATGCAGTAGAGGGTCTGCTACAGGAGGATTCCATGAGGAAGGGTTAAGGGCTGAGAAAGAAGTAAATCAGTTTCCCTAGTCCCTTTCAGATGACCCAACAGATAAGGAGTCCTTGTGCCCAAAATGCAGCCACTTTCTCCATTCTTTAAACTCAATCGTCCTGCATATTCCCACACTAGATCCCCTGTGATCCTAAACTACTTTTATTGCCTGACCACACTGATTTTCAGTTGTGCCAAAATAATCACACTAATCAATCTAGATAACCAAATAGTTGAGGCAAACAGCATGAAAGAGGCTGAATAAAGGAGGAACCAACACCAAGTGAAGTAAAGTTAACACAAGAACCAGAAGAGAACTCTGAAGTTAAGTATAGGTAATGTACTAAGAGATATTTAAAAGTTGGTATCACATTCTTAAATCAAAATTAGGCTGCCAACAATAAAAATAAGCAGAATTCTTGGAAATTTAAATAATGGTTTGCTAAAATTAAAAACCTGGCATAAAAGCTGAATAGCAGGACAAACACATATGAAGACCAATTTAGGATCTGGAAAATTAAAATAGTTTATCCTCCAGAAAGCGGTGCTAAAGTAAAATTAAGGATTTTTCTATACCTGACACTGTCTCCCTCCATCCAATGCGGCTCTGGAAAATGTGGAAGCAATCTGATGAGTGGGATGAGAGGAGAAGCCTGAACCAGGAAAAAGAGAAGTAGATCCCTACCTTCTCCTTCCCCAATGTGGACTACCAGCCTAAGCATACCCTAGAAACAGGAAGACAGAGGCTTTTTTTTTCCTTGTAAAAATCTTTAACCTGAGTTTGAAGTATTACATGGGCTATATTTGCTAAAATAAGACTTTTCTATGGCGTGAGATGAGTGGAGACCTGATTAACAATGACCTGGAAAGTCATGGGGCTTCCCTGGGATTTCTCTCAAGGCTATGGAATGGATTTGAACAGACAGTGGAAAACAAAAATAAAATCACTGAGTGATTATCCCTACAGTCCTGCTGGTTCCACTGAATGCCTCCATGTGGTCCTCAAGCTATAGAGTACATCAGACACTCTGCGGAGCTTGTTAAAAATGGAACTGGAGGCCCCAAACCTCAGAGAGTTGGCCCCTCCCTCCGGGTGGGGGTCCCAGCAATCAGCATTTTAAACAAGGTCCTCCCCCAAATGATTCTGATTAAGTTAACCGGCTTGCCACACATTAAGTAATACTCTTCAAACCCACTGCTCAACAGACGATCACTTTCCTCTGTGCCTTAATGTAAGCTTTTCATTTCTCTTAAAAGTCTCTATTTTCCCTTCAACAGCCTCAAGTGCCATTTCTTTGCAAAGCCCTCTTGGATTTCTTTCTGAACTCCCATTTTCTTCCCTTCCTTGGTGCACTTGTAGCCTCCTCCAAATTTTAGCATTACAGTTAAAAGCACAGGCTTTGGAGTAAAACAGACTGGGGGTTCAGGTCCCAGCTTGGCCACTTATTAACGGTTTGACCTTCACCAAATTGCTTAACCTCCCTAAGCTTCATTTTGCTCACCTATAAAATGAGAATAGTACAGGTATAATTATATAATATCTGGAATTTCCTTTTCTTCTAATCTATATAGGGGTAGTGAGGGAGTATATGAATAAATCAAAACAATTATTAGCCATAGGTTGCTAATGGTCGAAGTTGGTGACAGGTGCATAGGGGTTCATTATATCATTGTGTCTTTTTGTGCATGCTTGAAATATCCATCATAAAAAGAAAAATTAATTTAAAAACATGAATGCCCCACCAGGAAAACACCATCTAATGAAAAGGAACTGTTGGGGATCCCTGGGTGGCTCAGCGGTTTAGCGCCTGCCTTTGGCCCAGAGCGTGATCCTGGAGTCCCAGGATCAAGTCCCACATCGGGCTCCCTGCATGGGGCCTGCTTCTCCCTCTGCCGGTGTCTCTGCCTCTCTCTCTCTCTCTCAAACTCTCTCTCTCTCTCTGTGTCTCTCATGAATAAATAAATAAAATCTTAAAAAAAAAAAGAAAGAAAAGGAACTGTTGATAACCCACGAGAAAGACATAAATAGGCCAATGATTTTAAATGTTTGGTCTTTCTAATAGTTTTTCATGTAAATGTTATAAAGACGATATCTCTTAAGTGATGACCAAATGATATTAAATAGTGGATATTAAGTACCTATCACAGTATCTACTGCCTAATTCTCAATAGCTTATTTTCATTTCTTCTTTATATTAAGGCAATTTCTGTATATGTCTTCCTTCCTCTCCCTGTGCTACATTGTGAACGACTCAGAGAAGAAACTGTTCCAGTCTTGAAAGTGCCCATAGTGCCTTGTACATGTACTTGGCCCAAACTAGGTACTCAGTAAATATTTGTAGAACAGGTCTTATTTATTTAACAAACATTTGCATGACACATCCTGTGTGATTGGCACTATTCTAAGCACTTTACAAATATAAATCTGTTTAATCAAAGACTAGCCCAATGAGGCCCTGTCTTAAAGATGAAAAGCCAGAAAAAGCAAGATGAGTAGCATGTCCAGGATAACACAAAAGGAAGTGGCAGGGTTAAGATCTGAACTTGGGCATGCACTTGACATGCACTAGTCCCCAGGCCTGATAATTGCTGTGCTGTTCCTTATGAATGATGCCCTCACCCCCACCCCCAACTCCTGATGTGGGAGCTGAAACCAGCCCACCTTGTGAATAAGAGCAGTGATTTGTCTTCAACTGAGTGCAGCCTCTGGCAAGGAGTTTCTATCCAAGAACCCCTGAAATGGCAAGTGCCAAAGCGCAGCAAGGTAGGAGGATGTAGAATCCCAAGAGATGGAAAGAGAACATTACATACAACAAATCCAAAGAACCCAGAGGTAAGAACTGAGGTCAGGGTTGCAGAACAGGTTAAGAGTTGAAGCCAGAGAGAAGGAAGGGGAAAGAAAGCAAATGCTAGGGTAAAGAAATCAGAAAAGAAGGAGAAGAGGAAGGAGAAAGT
Source organism: Vulpes vulpes (assembly GCF_048418805.1). Taxonomy (NCBI): domain Eukaryota; kingdom Metazoa; phylum Chordata; class Mammalia; order Carnivora; family Canidae; genus Vulpes; species Vulpes vulpes. The sequence goes on from NC_132782.1 coordinate 95,659,947, forward strand.
GGGGGAGGGGAAGAAGGATGGGGAGGAGAAGGAAAAGAACAAGAACAGGAGGTAGGGAGGAAAGTCAGCAGCATGTGACCATTTTTTTTTTCAACACAGGGCCTGAACCCAGGATTCCAAGATCAAGACCTTGAACTAAGATCAAGAGTTGAACACTCAACCAATTGAGCCACCCTGGCCTCCCAAGGGTGTGACCATACACATCCAACCATACACACACACACACACAGTGTAGAGCATATACAACCAACTCATATAACCCATGGGGACCACTGCACACAACTTCTCCCCAGATCCACCTCCAGTAGCATCACACTGGTGGCCTGAACTCAGTCACAGAGAGAATATTTACACCAGGGAAATCGGCAAATGCTATAAATCAGAGCTTTTAAATTCTTTTAGCAAGCTGTCAAATATTTTCCAGCATACCATTGGTTTTATTGGTTTTATCCCAGGTGATCATCTAGTCTTAACCATCAAAATTTTGAGTTGTTTTTTTGTTTTTTGGGGGTTTTTTTGTTTTTTTTGTTTGTTTGTTTGTTTATTTGTTTTTGGTCGGCAGGTTCATTGTGCTTTGGTAGAACACATTTGCTCACATGACCAGGAGAAGAGAGCAATGAATGAATGCATGCATGAATGAATTTTCCTGAAGGGATTCCTGATAGGAACTCCTAAAGGAGAGGCATTATAAGCAATTTTGGTAATTGCAGCTTTTCAGGTGGCAAACGAAAGAGGCATCCCCTACAGACTGCAGTCAAGAACTCAAGCATCATTATTCAATCATAGACATCGCTCTGTGAAGCACAGTAAATAGACATTTCCAGGGGATTTGGCAACAAGCCAAGTTTTTGCAACATCCTTCCCCTCTCATCAAGGAGAGTAGGTGAGTTCATGATGTGCATTACTCCACCAAAATAGCCTCATGAACAAACATGGATGGAACTGCCCCAGCAGATGAAGGCTGTCCTGTTGCTCCAGGATCAAATACACAAACAGCAAACTGGCACATCTCAGACCTCAACTGTCTCCATCAGAACCATCTCAGCTGGTTCAATCAAGGCATGTATTACTAATTTTTAATATCTTTAACAGGAAGTTTTAGTTTGGTACAAAGGTGCTATGCTAAGGTGGGATTACAAATTAGCTAAAGTGGGAATACAAGTTATCTATGAGACCTAACAACATACTTTCTGAATCTTAACCTGTTGTATAACCATGTTGTCAGGCCAAGAATGTTGAAAAAATGTAAACTGAGGAAGGATATGCTTTAAAAAATTTAAAAAAAAAAAAGGCCAAGCAACCTGCATTGATTCTTTAGCTCATTTTGAATTCTCTAGGTCTATATTTGGAGAATTCAATGTATAACCTAGCTAAATATTTTTAATAGATACTTTAGAAAGCTTGAGAAAATGTGATTGTGTCCTTTAAGAAAATCTGTTATCAGATTTTCAAATTGAGATCAAATTCAGGGCATATTTCTCTTAGGATCAGAGTAGCAAGGTAATAAAACAGCTGGAGCTAGAACCTGTTTTCACTACAGGTCCTGGCACCTAACAGGTGGTCGGTAAACAGATTGGTGTTGAGTAGAGGCAGCGGAGTTGTAGGACGAAAGGCATGGAGGGGCACCTGGATGGCTCAGTCAGTTAAGCATCTGCCTTCAGCTCAGGTTATGATCTCAGGAGTCCTAGGATGGAGCCCCACATCAGGTTCCCTGTTCAGTGGGGAGTCCCCTCTCCTTTTGCCCCTCCCTCATTGATTCTCTCTCCCTCCCCCCTCTCAAATAAGTAAATAAAATATTTCTTAAAAGGAAGCAGAAAGGCATGAAGCTTATAGGAAATGCTTCTCCTTTTCCAGCTTATGTCAAGCTGCTGAAAAAGAAAAGTTGATTAGTGAGGAATCAGAGGTCCTCCTTCTTGGAAAGAAGTCTCAGAGAAAGTAAAGCAAACAGGATGCCAGAGGCACTAAATAGTAATTAGAAAATTAGGAAGCTGGGGATCCCTGGGTGGTTCAGTGGTTTAGTGCCTGCCTTCAGCCCAGGGTGTGGTCCTGAGGTCCTGGGATCAAGTCCCACATCGGGCTCCCTGCATGGAGCCTGCTTCTCCCTCTGCCTGTGTCTCTGCCTCTCTCTCTCTCTCTCAAACTCTCTCTCTCTTGTGTCTCTCATGAATAAATAAATAAAATCTAAAAAAAGAAAATTAGGAAGCAAGAGAATCCCTTCTCACCAATGAATGAAAACAGGGCATCAGAGTTTTCTCAGGAAATAAGAAGACTTATTACAGAAGTCTTCTGTAAGTGCTTATGACTTTACAGATGCTCTGAAGTTCAAACCACAGGAACTAAGCACAATCTCGTAGGCTTTCAGATTTTGAAACTTATCCTTCTTTTGAGTCCTAACAGTATAATAAGGATTAAATTAAATTTTATTAAGAGCAGCTAAACTGTATAAAAAAATGCTAAACCATATCAAGTTGTTCCTATTATTTAAATTTTTGCTTTAAAAAATAACTTAAGCGTTAATGTTCATGATCAGGTAATTATTATTAATTCTACTTAGAATTTTTCTAGTATAATTGACCAGGTAGGGTTTGAGGTAGAGACCTAAGAGCCCCGACCTTTTCTGAGAACTGCCTTTTCCCTTCTGGACATCAGCTCAAGTGACTTTCCTATATGGCCCTGGTTCACAGCATGGTTGACTAGGTCAGTATAGACAGAGGCTCAGGCTGAGACAAATCTCTTTCTCTCTCTGGGGAATGTGAAGCTGGGATGCTAGGGATAGAGGCTAGGAACTATGGGAAGCTGTTTGGATGCTGGACATGTAACTTGGGAGTTCCTGGTCATCCAAGGACTGTAAAAGCAGACGACCCAGTCTCTTGAAAAAGTATGAAGCATATATACTGACCAAAAAATAGAAGTGGGAATATGTGAGAGGTGCTGTGCGGAACCTCAGTAGATAGTGGTTTCTTTCCTTTAAAGTGACAGTTCCCTCCACCTAGAATATGTGGATGTCTGGCTCCTAGACTGACCTGATTCTTACTTAAGACCTCTAGCTCTAAAAACAAAGATCTTTAAAAAAAAAAATACCTGGAGCACTTCATGCTCATCCAGTATCCATTTCAAAAGATGGAGCAAGACTGGCTGGTGGCACTGGGTCTGCTGACTGTCTTGCTGTGACATAGGAGAACTGGAGCAAATAACATGAAGGGACATGAACTGGGGAGTGGAAGATCTTTATAAGCCTTATCAAATGTAATATTTACCAATAATCCTATTCCCATTCTACAGTAAGCACTCAAAAAGTGTTAGTTATTAAGAGTAATGTCTGCTTATCAGCCTCCCCCTGGCATACATGGCATTCCTCACTTCAAATCAGATTCATACCTTTACTCATTTATTTTCTCACTCCAAAAACACTTATAATAACAGTGCTATGAGTATGTAGAGATCCCCCTTTGGGTAAGGGAAGGCCCAGATAAAGAGGTGACTCAAAGAAATGAAGAAATGAGGAGGGGTGTTGTCAGCAGAGAGAACAATGTAGATAACAGCCAGAATGGAGGAGGAGTTATGACACATTCTAGGGAACAAGTAGTTCATTTTTAAGACATAAATTCAGGGCATATTTCTCTTAGGATCAGAACAATCCAGTGGTTTTTCCATTTCCCTCAGGATAACAAAGTAGTTACAATGAATGGTTTACAAGACTCTATGTGATCTGCTCAACTCACTCCCCCTCTGTTCCAGCCATACTAGCTTTCTTATGGATCCTTGCTATCACCCCAAGGCCCTTTCACTTACTGTCTCCTCCTCTAGATATCCACATGGCTTGCTCCCTCACCTCCTTCAAGTCTAGGTTCAAATATCACCTCTTCAATGAGGTATTCCTTGAAGGCCCTCCCCTGTCACTCTGTACTCCTGTCTTGCTTTCTCTCCACTGTAGTTACTGCCTCTGATACACACCACCTCCAATTAGAATGAAGCTCTATGAGGTCCAGGATTTTGTTTCTGTTCACTGCTATATTCTTAGTGTCAAGAAAGGACAGTGCTGGGCACTTAAAAAGTGTTTATTGAATAAATGGATGTGGTTGCTCCCAAAATGACTAAAACAAAAGGGAAGTTATCAAGAACCAGATCACATGGAGTCCTGTGTGCTAAGATAAGGATACCAAACCCAAGCCTAAATCCTTCATGGGGAGTCACAAATCCTTCACGAATGATGTCAGCATGGTGTGGTCTGACCAGATTCATATTTAAGAATAATCTCTGGCTGAAATGAAGAATTGAGATTCAGGGGGCCTAGAATGAGAAGCAAGACCACTTCAGAGACTAAAGCTGTGACCTCTGTGAGAATTTATGAAGGTCTACTAAAGACTGTGACTGGGGGGATGGAGCAAAAGGAACAGAGTAATGAGCATCCAAACTAAGAACCTGTAGGACACAATGAGTGACTGGTTGACAATAGCAAATAACTAAGAGGGGATATATGTCTTGAATGACTCCTTGGCTTCTGTCCTGAACTGGACCAACAGCTGTACTATCAAGTTAGGGAAGATGAGTGACAGTTTGAGGAGAAAGCAGTGAGTTCAGTTTTGTAAATATTGAATTTTACAAACTGATAAAGATGTCCACAAGTGTCAAGACACAGAGGTTTGATGTTCAGTAAAGATCTGGGCTAGACGAATGAGTCTCATCACATAAATGGTAGTTGCAGGAGACCCAGCTGAAATTGTAGGTCATGGAATTTTAATGGAAGGCTTGCTGCAGCATCCTGTAGTTGGGGGTAAGAGATAGTAGGGAGTACTCACATTGATAGACATGTAGGTGGGAAACAGATTTTACTCTCTTGCCATGTAGCAGTTTGAATAAGCCATCCCAATATAATCCCATGTGGTGGCTGATCCTGTACGATAATTAGGGATAGCACTATTGTTCACCTACACTAGGGGTGAATTTAGTCTTGTAGGCTAGCCCAGAAACCTAATCACCTCCTATTGTTTCCCTGGGAAAATGTATACCCCATTCACAAACCAAAGACTGCTGATATTATAAGGTAAGAAACCTCCATATCATTCCAGCTGTGTATCATGAATTATTCCACCTAAAAAACAACTGTTCCAGAAAATGGAAGTAAAGTTATGTTGCTGGCTCCTAAATAAGTTGTCGGTGCTGAGGAGCATAGGTCACCTGTCATAGTTCAAGCTCTGAGATAGAAGGAATCCTTGAAGGGAAGAGTAAGGGGAAAAGAGAAATCCCAAGACAACATAACAGGAGTTTGGGGAAACGAACATCTGAGAATGCACTATAAAACTTGGCAAATATATTACACGCCATCCATGGAATTCAGAGTGAAGGAATTTCAATAAAATAACTAGCCGCTCTAGTCAGGATTCTTTGGGCTGTAGTTAACAAACTCAAGCTGACTTAGGTAAAAATAATACTACTAATAATAAAATTAATTAATCAATTCTTAAAAATTTGAAGGAGGGAGTGCTATTGGCTCAAATGTCTGTAAGGTCAAGGGGTAGTGACTACAGCTTTAGACACAACTGGGTTCAGGGGCTCAGGTGATAACTACCCGATTCAGTTTCATTTCTTCCCATCTCTTGACTATGCTTTTTCATACATTGGCTGCTTTATCAAGCAAGTTGACCTTCATCGAAGGAAGATGGCTGATACCGGTTTTACGTTTAGCTTTTATCCTCCCAACACTAGTAATGGAAAGAGGATGCTCTTTTCCAATTACTCCAACAAAGGGAGTGATCACAACTGATTGGATGAGCTTGGGTCATGTGTCACCCCTAAACACGACAGCCAAAAGTGAATGGAACCCCCATTAGCCACAGCTGGGCCACAGGCTACCTGGAACACAATCAGACTTAGTGTAGGAGAACAGAGTGATTCCCCAGAGAAAATAATAAATTCTGTCACCAGAAGGAGAAATATATGCTGGCAGCAAGAACAGCAAATGTCTCAGGGGAACCGGGTTGGGAAAAACCTTCCTTAGGGGCTTCTTTTCTTCAGAAGGCTCCTTCAGGGCTGATACAAAGATGTTTACAGCTCTAGTGAACTGGGGGAGATGGAAAAGATTGTGCGTAAAGTGTGGTGAGGATGAATGTTGACTGAGGCATATCTCACACCTGTGAATGCATCAGCAGAGACTTCTCTGCTCCACCCACCTTCTTCTGCTACCTTCTTATGCGAAAAGCTGATTTTAATAACCAGCCTTCTTCAGTGTCCAGGGTCATTTGATCTCTGATACTATTTGGCAGAATGATTGAGAAGGAGAAAAAAGAAAATTAAGTTCAGCAATTCTTGAGATTGAGGTGAGGATGAAACAGAGTACTTCTGAAGCTTGTGGATGTACTTTGACATAGACTACCCCCTTCCCCTGCCCCTCACTGCAGTTTCATAATGGGTGTGGCCTTAGAGTATGACCTTTAGGTTACAATTCTAAGAAGAGAGAAATTACTATACTACACGCAGAGAGGTTGAATGAGAGGACTTGCAGATCCCCTCTTATATGTATCAGGGAGAGGGGCATGGGTTTGGGGAAAGAAGGCCTGGGATGGACCCAGCTAAGACACCAGTCAAGCAACCAGTATCAGCAGTTGGTTGAATAAACCAACTGTGGAGGTTTATTATAAACCAAGGTGGAGCAGCAGTCCCCACTCTGGAGCTGCAGAGGTCAGAGACAGGTAGAATAGAAGAGAGGGATAGAGTCCTAACTAATGACTAGGATACCAAGAGAAGGTAATTTGGAAGTATAAATCTGCTGCATGCAGCAACAGAGGCCCCAGGGTCCAGAACCCAGTTGTTTTAACAGCAATGCTAAGGCTAGGCGGGGAAAGTGAGAGCCAGTTTCTGGAGGTAATTCAAGCTCAAAAACAACAGGAATTAAAGAGGAAAAAAATGCACAACAGAAGCCAAGTAGGTACATAGTTGGTCCAAATTGATTCATTTAGATAATACATGGGACTCTGGAGTAGGTCCAAGGTATGAAGCTTGGATGTTGCTCTATATATCTTAAAGAAGTAACCTTCTAAGTTCAATATCTGATACCAACCAATAATATGTTCAAAAACCTTAAGTCCTACTCTTCTGGGGCCACCTTTAGCCTGGTGTTGAAACAGTGTTTTTCAATGAATTCTCTATTAAACTTGTTTCTTGACTTATGACCTGTCAACAAAGTGGGCTGTTGCTCCTAAAATATGGATCCAGCTTTTCTAAGGCCCACATCTTGTCTGGGCACTCCTTTGGGAAAGGTTTCTCTCTTGATGGATATTTTTCTGCTGAAATAGATCATCAGGTCTTTCAGTCTGTGTTCTTGTCATGCCTGAAGCATTTATACCTTGGTTAAGCCTTTCATTATAATCAGCTGCCCTTAGCTTGCTATTCCCTGCAAGGGCTCTGCCTAAATCACCTACGCATTAGAACAATTGCCCTTTTAGCTGTGGATCAAGTTATCTTTGGGGTGCCCTATGTAAATGAGAACACTTCAAAATGCTAATATATAATGAGCCAAAAGTTGACTGGCAGAGTAATAATACTACTATTATGAGTGGACTGTTGAGAAGATCAAATAAGATCAAGAAAGAACATGGCTGGGAAAAAGAAGTGAGCTGACCAGAAGCAGGGACAGAAAATGAACAAAGAGAAACACAGGCAGGTAATGACTGACAATGGAGTTGGAGGTGATGTTAGGCTGGAAGTGAAAGGGAAAAAGACTAATTTTTTGGAAACTGTCATGACAGCTGCATAATAGAAAACAGTGTAAGACTTGGAAGTCTCTAGAGGAAAAAAAAAGTGAATCTTAATAGAGTAACTGATAGGATTAAGCCCTTGAAAAATGGTGTGTATGAGAAAGGCAAATAGTACAGACACAAAGGGGAAAAACAGGGGCATCTGGGTGGCTAAGTCGGTTAAGCATCTGACTCTTGATTTCAACTCAGGTCATGATCTCAAGGTCATGATCTTAGGGTTGTGAGATGGAGCCCCTGTCAGGCTCAGCAGGAGTCTGCTTAAGATTCTTTCCCTCTCCCTCTGCCCCTCCCCCGACTCACACTCACTCCTTCTCACCCTAAAATAAACAAATCTTAAAAGAAAATTAAAAATAACAACAATAAAATTTTTCAAGAAAAGAAATCTAATCAGAGTTTGGCTGTTTGGTGAACAATACTGGCTATAGTGATATAAATAGTGATACCATGACATAAGAGGGATGGGAGATAGGGAGTAGAAGTGAGCTAAATCCTCAACCATTTTTCAGGATGTAATAAGATAATATCTAAAGGGTGTTACATCAAGGAATAGGTAAAGGAGCTTATTATTTAGAAAATAGCTCAAAAAGTCAAAAATGGTCGCCTCCAGAGAACAGAAAAGGAGGTGGAGCAGGAGACTGCTGCTTCTCATCACAAGCCCTTTGGTGCTATTTAATTATTTTTAGTTAGCATGAGACTTAGTGTCAGAAGAAGTTTTACTTAGTATCTGCCCTGTGCTAGGAATTTTATACATATTAAAACCTCACTCAAAACATCACAACAAGAACAAATATTTCTCTGGTGCTTACTGTGTGCCAGGTATTAAGTACTTTACATTTGTTGACTTACTCAATCTTTGCAACAACTTTATAAGTGGTTAATCTTATTTTTCTCCTTTAACAGAGGAGGAAATTGATGCACAGAGGGTAAGAAACTTGCCTGAGATCACACAGCTGGGATGGTGGTGCTGGGATCTGTCCCCAGGTAGCCCAGCCCCTAACCTTGACATCCTATGTGCCCTCTAACAAAGCCAAGGCACAGATATCTCAACTTGGGAGATGAGGGAATGTGGGAAAGACAAAGCCACTCTTCTAAGATCACACAGACAGTATGTCGTGGGACCTGGTTTGATTACACGTTGGACTCTGCGGCATCATGCAAACCTGCATTTAAACAAATGAGCTATTCAAGAACATGGCTATTGTTCCCCACTGCTATTTAACATAGTGCTGGAAGTTCTAGCCAGTACAATAAGTTAAGAAAAGAAAATTTAAAATAGACTAATCAAACAAGAAATAAAATGGTCTAAGTGTGCAGATGACATGATGCTCTATATAGAAAATTTCAAGGAATACACACACATGCACACATATGTGCACATACACACAAAACCCAAAAACCCATTTAGAGCTAATACATGAGTTCAGTAAGGTCATAGCATATAAGACAAACATACAAAAGTCATTTATATTTCTAGGCACAATGAACACATGGAAACCAAATTTCAAAATATAATACCATTTACAATTGCTCAAAAAATGAAATATGTAGAACTCTAAATCTAAAAATTGTATGTTCAGGAATTATATCCTGAAAACTATGAAGTCAAAGACCTAAAAAAGCAGAGAGACATACCATGTACATGAATTAGAAGACTCTATAATATAAAAATGTCAGTTCTCCCCCAAAATGATACATAAGTTTGACATAATTCCTGTTTGGTCTTTTGTGTTGTCTGTTTTACTAAATCTGGCAATTGTGGTAACAACCATGGTGTCTGCCCTCATGGAGTTTATAATCTAGTTGAAGGAGAAAACAAAAAGTCTTTAAGCAACAAAATAATAAATAAAGGAACAATGGTTCTATAATAAAGAATATAGGAGACAGATTCTAGACAAGGATAGACAGAGAATGCCTCTCTGGCATGGTGACATGCAGAGACATGAGGTGTAAGGAGTCTAGAAAGACTCGAGTAAGGATGATCAAGGAAAAGAACATACAGGGCAAGGGCTCAGATGTGGGGGATGAGTTTGGAGTGTTCCAAGAATTAGAAGGAGGGCAGGGCAGCTGGAGCAAAGAAGTCTGGAGAGAAAAGTAGGAGCCAAATCCCACAGGATCCTGAGGAAACCCAATAAGGTATCTCACACTTGCGAAACAATTGAGGGGAAATAAAATGATCTGATTCACCTTTTGAAAGATCACTCTGGAGAGAACGCTTTGCTTGAGCATCTGCCTTCAGCTCAGATCATGATCCCAGCATCCTGCATTTGAGTCCTGCATCAGACTCTCTGCTCAGCAAAAGCCTGCTGCTCCCTCTTCTGTTCCCCCTTCTTGTGCTCTCTCTCTCTCTCTCTCTCTCTCTCTCTGTCAAATAAATAAATAAAATCTTAAGAAAAAAATGTTCATATCCAAAACCCAGGAATTTAACTGCTGGGTATAGTCTGGAGAGAAACTTCTCTTGCTTGTGTACAAGGATGTGTCCACCCTCAACAGCGGCAAGAAGAGCCTGGAGACAGAACACAAGGCCTTGATCAGTGAGATTGCGTCGCTGCAGTCCAGGCTGAAGACAGAGGGCTCCGACCTGTGTAACAAAGTGAGCGAGATGCAGAAGCTGGATGCACAGGTCAAGGAGCTGGTGCTGAAGTCTGCAGTGGAAGCTGAGCGGCTGGTGGCTAGCAAGCTCAAGAAAGACACGTACATTGAGAATGAGAAGCTCATCTCTGGAAAGCAGCAGGAGTTGGTCACCAAGATCGACCACATTCTATATGCTCTGTAGCCTCTGACCGTTATCATCAGCATGGGCCCAGGGCACTGCACTTTCATTTTTTTTTAAATTTTTATTTATTTATGATAGTCACACAGAGAGAGAGAGAGAGAGGCAGAGACACAGGCAGAGGGAGAAGCAGGCTCCATGCACCAGGAGCCCGACGTGGGATTCGATCCCGGGTCTCCAGGATCGCGCCCTGGGCCAAAGGCAGGTGCCAAACCGCTGCGCCACCCAGGAATCCCGGCACTGCACTTTCAGATGGCAGTTTGGGGGTGAAGGAGGGAAGGCCACCAGCAAGGTCATTGAATGCTGGCATCTGTATTTTATGAAAGGCCTTCAAGGAAGTGAGGCCAGGCCCTGCCATAAGCAACATAAGCAGCTTAGTTTTTGTCTTAAAAGTATTCCTTTAAAAAAAAAATTTAAATCCCATTGGTAACAGGGAAAAAAGGAACTATTTAAATGTCTATTATCAGGGAGCAGATAAATAAAAAAATGGTATAGTCATACTATAGAATACCTAATCCAGCAGTTAAAAATCAATAAACTAGATCAATGTTTACTATCCTGAAGAGATCTCAAATACACAAAGTTGACTAAAAAAGGCAAATTTGCAAAATGATACATAAAGTATGATGTCACAGACTAAGAGACATGATTTTTAGAAGTGTGGATTCTGGGACTAGTGCAGAAAGGAGAGGGGATATATTTGAGACTAGAGCAATCTTCAATCTTCGGTCCAAACTCAACATTTTGTTTAAACTCTCCTCACTTCTGACACCATCCTTACCACTGCCTATTTTCCCTTCCAACGCATTCCTTATCTCCCTCCCTCTCTCCTAGATTCCCCTAATCTAGGTTCAAGAGTGGGTTTCAGAGAAACTATAAATCTCCTAACATCATAAGTAAAATTTTTACATTTATGAGTATTTTTCCCGGGGAATGGGCCCATAGCTTTCATCAGATTCTCAGAGAGGTCAGCATCCCATAAGATAAAAATTCAAGAGAAAAAAATTTTCATAGAATACACATAACTCCAATATAGTTTTCTTGGTCTATCTTGCCCTGGAAGTAAGAGTCATTTCTCATCAGAAGAAAAAAATATATATAAAAGAGAAAAAATGTAAAGTGATTTGTTCTGACCCTGTTTCCACTAGCCCTGTGCCCTGAGAGAAAGTGCCCCGCCTTTGGAAACATAAACATCTCTATCCTTCCCGGCATTCCAAGCCTCTCATCCATCACTCCAGTCAGGCTCTGGGCAGCAGTGACCAGCTTCCTTTTCTGCCACTCATGACCCTCTCCATCAGATGTCAGGGTCTGGCTCTGGCCAGCCTGTTGACAACTATGAAGATTTTTCTAACCCAGCTAAACAGCCTCTGTACCATTGAAGCTCTCCAGAGCTGGAGAAGCTACAAGAGAGAGGAAGGGACAACCAGTTTTGTAGAGGATGCTCCCACAGAGCACCTAAACCTGTAGGTCCAAGAGGAACTACATGGGTTCCCTAAAGCCTGGAGACCCTGGGATCTAAGTGGGCTCCTCTGTAACCCAACACTGTGGGTCCCTCTACTTCTATGTTCTAAACTCATAAATCAACAGGGGAAACCAGTGAGATAGGGACAGTTAACACACACACCTGGGGTCAACAGAGGGCCAGCCAGGCAGCTCTGTGGATCTTGGCTGGGCTTGCTTACATGTCTGGGGGTCAGCTGGCTGTCAGCTGATCAGGACTGCCTTTGCTGGGTGAATGGGCTAATACAGCTCTGGGCCAAGGGTCTCTCACTCTGCAGTACACTAGCCTGGGCATGGTCCCATGGCAATGAGAAAAGTACAAGAGCTAGCAAGCACTGAGGGGATCTGAAGCCTCTGCTTGCATCACACCTGCAAATACTCCATTGGCTGAAGCAAGTCACAGGGCTGAGCCCAGAGTGAAGGGGAGCACTGATCACCCTCCTCACAGTGGGCAGGCACTGCAGCCAGGTGAGAGCCGGTATTTAGAGGTCAGGCTCTGCCTCTTATCAGGGATGTCTTTTAAATTCTCTGAGCAAATAATACACTACTTTCTCACTTATCTGGTTAATGAATTTTTTTTTCTTTTAATGTACTAATACACAGTCCACAATGGATTGGAGAAATAGGTATCTTAATACACTATTGGTGGGATATTACATTTTTAAAGGGAAACTGAATAATACTTATGGTAGATTGAAAAAATAGCCTGTAACTCTTCTCCTCCCCTTTTCTTTCTTTCTTTAAATTTTATTTATTTAGGGCAGTCCCGGTGGCCCAGCAGTTTAGCGCCACCTTCAGCCCATGGTGTGATCCTGGAGACCTGGGATCTAGTCCCGCGTTGGGCTCCCTGCATGGAGCCTGCTTCTCTCTCTGCTTGTGTCTCTGCCTCTCTCTGTGTGTCTGTCAAAGATTTGAATAAGTAAATAAAATCTTTTAAACTTTAAAAAAAAAATAAAATCTTTTAATTTTTTTTAAAAATTAAATAATAAAATAAATAAATTTTATTTATTTGACAGAAAGAGAGAGAGAGTGCACAAGCAGGGGGTACGACAGACATAAGAGGGAGAAGCAGGCTCCCCACTGAGCAGGGAGCCCGATGCAGGGCTCGATCCCAGGAACCTCTGCCAAAGGCAGAGGCTTAACCAACTGCGCCACCCAGGTGTCCCTCTTCCCCTTTTCAATGTGACTTTGCAACTCTTCCCACCAAGAATGTGGGTTAGTCATGTGACTTGCTTAGGCCAAAGGAATGACAGCAAAGGTGATACACAGAAGTTTTAATGGCACTTGTACATTGTGAATTGCCAATTCCACTGAGCTTAGAAGATACTATATGATGAACCTGAGCCAACCAGCCTGCTATTGGATGAGAGGCCATGTGAAGGAAAACCAAGGTACCTCAGTGGACCTGTGTGGACAGACACAAGCCAGGCTGAAATCAGCCTCGCCTGGCCTAGAACAGAAAAACAACCCAGCAGACCACATTACCAAATCCCAGAATTCCAGAATGAGTGGATAAAAGATGCCAATTCATTTCATCATATTCTCCTAAGGGTGCTTTCCAAAAGTGGAGTAACCACGTAGCTTCATTCAACAAATAATCTATTATGCCCCTACTCTCATGCGTAGGATTGTTCTAAGCACTGACAATGTACCAATGAAAAGAAAAGAATATGAAAAATGTTCCTGTCCTCATGAAGTTTGCTTTCTAGGGTTAAGACAAATTTTAATAATAACCAAGTACAATATACTGTCTGAGAAAAAGTAATAAGCACTCTGGGAAGCAATAATAATAACATATGATGCCATGTTCCAGGCACCATTTGAATGAGGGGAGGGAGCGCTGAAAGGAATGCAATATTATAGGAGAAAGCCAGAGAAGTCACATTTGAATCAAGATCTGAAAGGTAAGGGATATCACCTTGATATCTACAGGAAGAGCCTTCTGGTTAAAGGAAACAGCAAGGGCAAAGGTGGGCTGGAGCCAGGGCAGAGGGTGGGATTCGAGGTCAGAGTTGTGAAAGGGTGGGGTGCAGGTTGTGTGGGCCTGATAGGTACTGTTGGCAGTCTTATATAAACTTCTGTACACTTCTAATTTTTTTAACCAAGTGTGTGTGTTCCTTTCAAAAAAAATAATTTTAAAGAAGTATATAGAGCAAAAACAAATAGCAATCCTGAGCTGCACTCCCAGATTCCAATATTAGTGGATCCAACATGTATTTTATCATAATCCTTGGCCATGCATTCTTAGAACTCCTAGAAGTCTGCAAGAGAGTCCTGTCATTTTTGGGCACAGGATGCCCTCTGCTGTTAGCTTCTGGATTGACACTCACAAGTATCACCAGAAGGAGAAAGGTCACTGTCCCAGTGGAAAAAAACATAACTAGTTCATGGAGGACCTCTGTCTTTCTTGCCAGTAAGCTTGACTATGTCAGGAAGCCCTTGAAAGATAGGACAGGAGAAGACATCTCCTAATCTTTACACATTCATTTTCCATACACATATTTGACTTCTTAAAGGACTCAAAATTTACCCACTTGCTCTTTGGATCCTCTGCAAACTCCCGTGTGGCAAGCCATGCCAGATGCTATTAGCCCATTTTGCAGATGAAAGAATGGATGCTGGGAGGCTGTGAAACACTCAGTCCACCTCATTAACTAGTGCATGCATAAAACCAGGATAAAAGTCAGGGCCTCCCAACCTCTACTCCAGTCTGGCTGAAACCCAACACAGGGTAGGTGGCTTACTCAAAGACACAAAGGTGAACCAGAGGGGCAGCTCGGTGGTTCAGTTGGTTGAGCATCTGGCTTTGATTTCAGCTCAGGTCATGATGTCAGGGTTGTGAGATGGAGCTCCACATAGGGCTCCATGCTCAGTGGGGAGTGTGCTCAAGATTCTCTCTTGCTCTCCCTCTCCCCCACTCACACACACTGTCTCCCTTTCTCTCTCTCTCTCAAATAAATAAATAAATCTTTGGGGGGAGAAGCAAACAATGTGAAGCCACAAATCCATTATAAAAAGCTGTGAGTTGTCATTACCCCCAGCCAAGACTCCCTGTTGTGGTCCCTCCTGCCCCACTCTGAGGCTCCATCTGATTCTCTCCCTGCCCTTATTTCCACTCAGGAAGCATCCATGGAAGGTGTACTCAAGGAACCCTTGCAGTTTGGCCAAGGGTGACACAAAGGAAAGCGGGGAACAGACAAACATGAGCAATCTTTGTGGATGCCTGATGGGACAGAGGAGAGGATGTGGGCTCAGCAATGCTAAGGAACTGTGTAAGCTCCCCTGGGACATGGACACAAGTGCAAGAAAGAAAATGAGGAACTGACTGAGAGTAATTGGAATTGAGTGAGAAAAGCTGGAATTGAAAGAACTTCATTCAAATTGACTAAGATTACAGTCCAACCTTCCTCACAGTGGGACTCAGAATAGAAACCAAGCCAGAGTATCTAACTGAAAGGAGGTGACGTGTTTGCCCACTGGAGGGCTGTAGCCTGAGGAATGTGTGCCCACTAAAAACAAGAGAAACAGCCCTGAAGCTGAACTCAAAAGACCTGCATTCCAATCCTGCCTTCCCCACTGAGATGGAGGTGGTTTAAGACAGATGCCTTCCCTTGCAGTTTACATTCACGATGCTTGATGCCTCGAGGGGCTCTGCTGAGGATCCATGAAGCATGGAATGTAACCCTGCCTGGAAACACTAAACACTGTGAGAAGCCACCAAAGGACAAATGTGACCCCTCTCAAAAAAGAAAAAAAATAAAAGATCATATGACTCTGCTCTAAAGTAGGTGGTAACTGAAGGGCTTTTTTGTTTACTAAAAGCAAACTATTTTTATTCTTCTATACTGGTCTCTGGCAAATGTGAAGGTAGTAGTGATAAAAGGCTGTGGTTTGCAAGTTTGGATACAAAAGCCAGGAGGGATCTAACTTGTCAGTTCTGAGATAGAGGAAGAGAGGACAATTCTCAAGGAAGGTGAAGGAGAGGGGGTGGCTGGAGTCTGATGCTCTCTGGAAGCTTAGGCCAAGGACAAACAGGCTAGGAGATTCATGGCAGTGAGCATTTTTTGAAGTTGTGTGCTGTATGAAGTATCATGCAAAATTCTCTGCTGCTTCCCTACGAAATCTTCAGTAAGATCTGCACTGCTTATTAATGCTTAGGGAAGTGTGATTTCTTTTTCAGGGGATGTAAAGAAATCCCAAGTCCTGCTTTAACTGTCTCACAAGGTGAAAACTAAAGTAATTCATAATGAGAAGCCAGAATCCAGACTGTGGGGACATCCTCGGCCTCAGGAATTTCAAAACTACAGAGAACAGGACATCTTTATTGCAGAAAACATTAAAATATAGTCTGATAAATATGCTAAAGGCTATTCCAGAAACATACAAAGTATTATATTACACATTGGAGAGAGTAACTAGCTCTACCTGAGAAATCGAAGAACGTTTCACAAGGTAAAATGCTAGTTGGACAGATGGAGAAGTAAAGAGGAAATCATTCTGTTAGAGCTAATAGTCTGCCTCGAAATAGTCATGTCTCTCTGGACTGCTGTGGACAACACAGGAAAAGAGGGCAGAGACTTAGGAAAGCATATCGGCTGAAATGAATGAACAGGCAATAAATTAGAGCACTTAAAAAGAAAATACAGATGAAAAAAGAAATCATGAACTGTTTCATAACTGTGAGATTAGATTAACAACATGAAGAAAGTATTAAACTAAGCAAAGAGGTTTATGTTGGTGATGACAAAGGTACAGCCCACATGAAGATCTAACCATTATAAATATTTATATACCAGGGGCTCCTGGGTGGCACAGTTCATTAAGTAACTGACTCTTGATTCCAGCTCATGTCATGATCTCAAGGTGGTGACACTGCAGTCTGGGGTCAGACTCCGTGCTGGGCATGGAACTTACTCAGGATTCTCTCTCCCTCTTCCTCTGTTTCTCACTCTCTAAAATAAGATAAGTGTTTACATACTAAATAACATGCCTTCACAATGCTTCTTACAGCAAAGATAGCAGAACCTACAAGAACAAGACAAAAATGCAAAGGCACTAAGCATTCATTCCATTTTCCTAGCCCATGACAGATCAAGTAGATAATAAGTAATGATAAAAAGTTCACAAAAAAACATAGCTTATGAGTATGAGCTTATAAATATAAGCATAAACCTGAATATTCAGTCAAAAACTGTTTATTGAGGACCTACTATGTGCCCAGTGTTATTCTAGTTAATAGAAGTTAATAAAACAGAAATAAATCCCCATGCTTGGGGACTTATATTCAGTGCAGAAAGATAGGATTACTAGGTCAAGGTGATATCTGCCACATTTCTCAACTCTAAACTATTTCTCAACTATTACTATTTTTCTTTTTATAAAAAATAAATTCGGGCAGCCCCAGTGGCGCAGTGGTTTAGCGCCGCCTGCAACCCAGGGCATGATCCTGGAGACCCTGGATCGAGTCCCACATCGGGCTCCCGGTGCATGGAGCCTGCTTCTCCCTCTGCCTGTGTCTCTGCCTCTCTCTGTGTGTGTGTGTCTCTCTCATGAATTAAAAAAAAAAAAATCTTTAAAAAAATAAAATAAATAAATTTATTTTGGGGAGATACTCTGAGATTCTGTGTCTTATTTCTCGTCATACATTTACGTACTAGTTTTAACATCCACTGCTGATTTTTGCCTAAAAAAATTATGACTGTCATGATTACCAAAGAGTGATTTTCTTCTGATTCTTTCACTGCTTCCATATTTACCAGTTGCAATTCAACTGTAAGCAAAAGGTTTCCCTCCTCTATTTATCTAGGTATATGGACAAATCTATTAAATCTATTTGGATTTGTAGATCCTTATCTAATGCTATAGATCATTATCCATTACTATTTATTTTTTATTTATTTGGTTGTTCAAACTATCCCCGGTTTGGCCAGTGCAGGCCCCTCAAAACTGGCTCCTGAGTATTTTTAACATATCCCCATCATTTTAGTTTCTTCCTAGCTTTCTGGTATAACAAATATTCCCAGATCATATTGTATATTCCCTGCTCTTGCTCTGGAATCAGCCATTTCTTTCAGAAGTTTTGATTCTTGGGGTGCCTGGGTGGCTCAGTTAAGTATCTGACTCTTGCTTTCTGCTCAGGTCATGATCTTAGGTTGTGATATTGAGCCATGCTTTGAGCTCTGCACTCAGTGGGGAGTCTGCTTGAGATTCTCTCTCTCCCTCTCTCTGCCATCCTCACCCCAAAATAAGTAAATTTTTTTAAGAAGTTTTGATTCTTTTGATTGGGAAAATTGTATTTAAACACCATGATATGGGTCCTAGGTATGCTCATTGTTAGTTACTGGGCTGTTATTGCTGCTAGCCCACCCCATAGATAGATAAAGAGACAGACAGAGATATATATACACAATATATTTATTTCTGGCATTTATTACCGATATTTAAAACCATGAATTCACACTGATAGATCCAGTTCCAATCCAACACCACTGGGTTTATTCTAGCCTTTCCTTTTTCCACATTTTTCCCTTTTCTAGCATGGAGAAACTTCTCTCTTGTGATCCACATTTCTCTATTAAGATTCACACAAAATAGTTTCAAAATTGTGAATCTTTTAAAAACCAGATATTTCGGGGCACTAGGGTGGCTCAGTGGTTGAGAGTCTGCCTTAGGCTCAGGTCATGATCCCAGGGTCCTGGGATCGAGTCCTGGAACAGGCACCCCACAGGGAGGCTGCTTCTCCCTCTATGTCTCTGCTTCTCTCTCTGTGTCTCTTCTGAATAAATAAATAAAATCTTAAAATAAAACAAGAAAACCCAGATATTTTGAGTTCTGTTTCTGAGATATAAAAAGACTATGGATTGGTCTTTTTGATTTAATAAAAAGAGAGGAAAAGGAGAGCCCAAAATATACACTGAAGAAAGGTCCTACAGGTATAAAAACAGGTCTTAAAAAAAAAAAAAAGAAAGAAAAGAAAAGAAAAGAAAAGTTCTTTTCAGCAGACTAACAAGAAACCCCAAGTTCACAGATGAGAACTCCCATCCCCATTCAAGCAGGAAGAGAATCTCACATGCAAACGGTTTATTGGATCCTAAAATTTGCAGTTCAAAATTATTTTGCCTCATGAATTTGAAGCTACTGATCACACTGTCTCCCAGGAGCTTCTAGATTTATCTTCCTGCTTCCTAAATTTTGTATCATTTCTTTTCTTTCCTTTTTGTTGTCTTTTTATGCTGCACGCTGGGACAAACCATCACAGATGTTATTTTCAATGGTGTTTTTTCAATGATCTAATGTATCTTGAGTTTTTTACAGCACTGTGCTCTTTTTAAGATCTTTAATGGCTGCTTCTCATATCAGCCTATAAAATGGTTTTGAATGTCATTTCTTGTCTAATGACTTTAAATGTGAGTTTTGCTTGTTTTAAGGTCTGTCTTTTCTATATTTCTCTATTTTCCCATTTCCTCATGCCTTGGTTCTTCAGTTTACTCATATTGCTACCAAACTCTTAATAATGTTATTTCCCAAACATCTGGTGATTCCTGAAGGTGTGTTTATCTTTCAGTTGACAAAAAGAATAACCTAGAAGCTCCAAGAAATTCCAAGAAATAAAAAATGTAAAAACCAATTACCCATAGAAGAAAAAAACAATATCAAACTTTTTAACAAGACAATGTCTATGAATTTCCAAAATAAAATTATGTAGAATCTAGATTTCAAGCTCTATTCCAGTCTAAGAAGAAAACCAGTGCCATGAAAGCAAAGCACCAATTTCATGAAAAAGGGAGAAAAAAATCCTAAAAAAAATTAGTTGAAGCAAAAGAAAATGTTAAAATCATATAATTGATAGTTTCAAAAATATACTATAAGAGTGGCACCTGGGTGGCTCAGTCAGTTAAACAACTGACTCTTGGTTTTGGTTTGGGTGGTGATCTCAGGATTGTGTGATCAAGCCCCACATCCATCTCCGTGCTGAGCAGGAGGTCTCCTTGAGATTCTCTCCCTCTGTCACTCTTTTACTCTCTCTCTCTCTCTCTTTCGCAAATAATAAATAAATTTTTAAAAATATATTCTATAAGAAATCACATGTATTTAAAAATCATGTTAATAAAAAAATAAATGGGACACCTGGGTGGCTCAGCAGTTGAGCATCTGCCTTCGGCTCAGGGTGTGATCCTGGGATCCAAGATGGAGTCCCACATTGGGCTCTCTGCAGGGAGCCTGCTTCTCCCTCTGCCTGTCTCTGTCTCTCATAAATAAATAAATAAATCTTTAAAAAATAATAAGTAATTTAATTACTTAGAAATTTTAAAAACTGGGGCACTGGGCTGGCTCAGTCAGAAGACCATGCAACTCTTGATCTAAGGTCATGAGTTTAAGCCCCACATTAGGTGAAGAGAGAACCTAGGGATCCCTGGGTGGCGCAGCGGTTTAGCGCCTGCCTTTGGCCCAGGGCGCGATCCTGGAGACCCGGGATTGAATCCCACGTCGGGCTCCCGGTGCATGGAGCCTGCTTCTCCCTCTGCCTGTGTCTCTGCCTCTCTCTCTCTCTCTCTCTGTGTGACTATCATAAATAAATTTAAAAAAAAAGAGAGAGAGAGAACCTAAAAATAAACAAACTTTTAAAAAATAAATCTTAAAAACCATGCTTGCTATCATTTAAGATATCTCAATATAAGAGCAGCATAGCATCAAGGAGTAAAGTCTGAACTTATAATCTCAGAGATCAAGCTGAGAGACTCCTCGAATGAATTACAAAAGAACCAAAAGATTGAAATTCTGAGGTAAACCCGGTTCAGAGAAATAGAGAATATAGAGATTCCTCCATTGGTCCATCAGTAGTTTGAGAAGGAAGGAACAAAGAGAACAGAGGGGATAAAGTAAGAAAGGAAATAATGTGAGAAACTGTTCTGCCAGGTGGAAAAATATAAATCTATGAATAGCCAAACTATGCATAAAATGTAGCAGAGTTATTTTTTCAGACATTCAAGAATTCAGAAAACTGACCTCTATAGAGCCAGTGGAGGGGGAGGTGGGGTTGGTAGCAGAGGGCAGGGGCAGAGGGAGAGAGGGAATCTCAAGCAGACTCCATGCTGAGCACAGAGACCAACACAAGGCTAGATCTCATGACCCTGAGATCACGACCTAAGACGAAATCAAGAGTCGGACACTTAACTGACTGAGCCACGCAAGTGCCCATTTCATGCCCTTATTTAAAAAAAAAGTGGGGGAGGGGAGCTCTAAGATAGAATGGAACCAACCTAAGAGTATAAGAAGTGGAGACCCTTGGCCATTTGTGCAGCACCTAGTTTATAACCAAGCTGGGAGTCCTAGAGGTTCTGGGGCAGGTGTCTTTACATATAAAGAAGGTGGCATTAGGAATCTGTTGGAGGGATCCCTGGGTGGCGCAGCGGTTTGGCGCCTGCCTTTGGCCCGGGGCACGATCCTGGAGACCCGGGATCAAATCCCACATCAGGCTTCCGGTGCATGGAGCCTGCTTCTCCCTCTGCCTGTGTCTCTGCCTCTCTCTCTCTCTCTCTCTATGTGACTATTATAAAAAAAAAAAAAAAAAAAAAAAGGAATCTGTTGGAAATATGAGCTATCTTAGGGAAGTCACAAAGATATGCTTTTTGGGTTGTGGGCAGGGGTGGGCATGGAAAAGGGGAAGGAAATCAGAAATTCTAGGACCAAAAAAAAAAAAGAGAGAGAGAGGGACAGAGAGACAGAGAGAGAGCCATATAAGGAAGTTAGGATCAAATATGAAGCTAACTAAAGTGTAAAGTGATTCTAGATTCTATGGATCCTAAAAGAGTCTGTTTCACCCTGATACCCCAGAATACCTACCTTTGGGCATGCAGTTTCACAACATAAGATCATGTTTTCTTTTCTAGAAGTCCTATCATACTACTTGGCTCTGCAATGAAAGATAGTTATATTATCATAATATTGTAAGTGGTGTTTGTTCATTTTCAATTTCTGTGCCAAACCTATTTAGCAAAATGTAAATGTTATCAGCCTTGCAACGCACAGAAGTTGGGAGGCAGACGGAAGTAAAAAAAAAAAAAGTAAGAGCATTAATTTCCACCATTTTGATAGTACCAAGAGATACTGTCTAAAGATAATAGAACAAAAAATTAAATTTTAAAGATCATATTTACCTTATAGGAATGATCGCTAGAAGAACTACAAATAAAAAGGTAGCTAGTTAAATTTGGAGGTGGGATTTTAACTAAGATTATTCCTTAACTTTCAAAATTGAACATCAATAAATACTGCCTATATATGATAAATAAAAAAGTAAAAGTATAAAAATATTATTTAAGTTAAGGAAGCAACAACCAGAATTCTTAAAAAGAGAAATGGTTAAAAAAAAAATAGGTTATTCTGGGGAGTGGAATAAGAAGTGAAAAGTCTGGAAGTGAAAGACTTTCACTTTACATGTTATGCCTTTCTGTATTGCTCAGCTTTTTTTTTTTTTTCATATTTGTGTTCTAATTTAATAATGATTTTTAATGTGTTTAAATGTTAGGGCAACCACTGAAAAATAGAATAAGATCTATAATTTCCAAAACCCAATATGGAAAAAATGAACCAAAGAAACTCAATCAATGCAACAGTATGCAGGAGAATGGGGGGGGGGTGAGGGGGGGGCAGATCAAGGAATTACTATAAACAGAAAATATAAAACAGGATGAAAAAAAGGAAGCAAAACTTTTATTTTTTTTTTTATTTATTTATGATAGTCACAGAGAGAGAGAGAGAGGCAGAGACACAAGCAGGCTCCATGCACCGGGAGCCCGACGTGGGATTCGATCCCGGGCCTCCAGGATTGCGCCCTGGGCCAAAGGCAGGCGCCAAACCGCTGCGCCACCCAGGGATCCCGGAAGCAAAATTTTTAAAAGGCAAGTTGATCAAAAGGTAACTCTATTGCACTGAAAGAAATATATTAATTTAAGAAATAAATTTATAAAAGGTTTGGATATATTATGTATGTCATGTTAACAGCACTAAAATTAAAGTGGGAATTCAAGGAGGCCCTTAGGAGAAGAAAAGGGAATAGAGGGTTGTGTATTCCTGGGGCTACAGGAGTGAGGTGAGCTGAAATCATAGCTGAGTCCAGCCAGGTACAGCAGGGTGTCCAGCTGTGGCTGAATGGGGCCAGCCCATGTCTGACCACTCCATTAGAGAGCGTTATAGGCTGAACTGTGTCCTCTCCCAAACCACATGTTCAAGTCCTAACCCCCAAGACCTTCAAAATGTGGCTGTGTTTGGAGATGGGGTCTTTAAGGGAGTTAAATAAGTTAAAATGAGGTCATTAAGGTAACTCTAATCCAATATGACTGGTGTTCTTCTGAGAAAAGAAGACAATGCAAAGATGCAGGAAGAAGATGCAAGGAGAAGATGTGGCCCTCCACAAGTCAGAGAGATGGGACTCAAAAGAAACCAACTCTGCCAGCACCTTGATCTCAGACTCCAGAACTGTGAGAAGTCCCTCAGTTTTTGGTAGTTTGTTAGGACAGCCCTAGCAAAGTAGATACAGAGGGTCTCCTCTTCTTGATAATGATACTACAGTTAGAAAAGTCACATGCCGATGCAGTAGACACAATAAACAAATTATAGGCAGAACTGTATATGGGTCTAGAAGGTTCCACTTAGGCAGAAGGTCTGGGGTATAGTTTGGGAGGTTTTTGTGACGTTAGCAAAAGATAGGAGTGGGAGATGGGCTTGAGATCCAAATTTAAGGAACTGGGCTGAAGCTGTGGTTCTGTTTATCTCTTCCTGACAGGGCCGTAACTTAGGTAGAAGACGTTGGTAAAGCTACATTGCCTCATTCTGTTACCAGACGGCCACTCATCAGTGGCAGGCAACACCAGTGGCAGACAACACTAAAAATCTGGGCTCAGTCTCCTGAGGGCTTGTGAATTGGCTTTCTAGCAGTCAGACAGTTCTCTTGTTTGCTTTTCTTTCTTTCTTTTTTTTAAATATTTTTAATTTTTTTAAATTTATTTATTTATGATAGTCACACAGAGAGAGAGGCAGAGACACAGGCAGAAGGAGAAGCAGGCTCCATGCACTGGGAGCCCGATGTGGGATTTGATTTGATCCCGGGTCTCCAGGATCGCGCCCTGGGCTAAAGGCAGGCGCCAAACCGCTGCGCCACCCAGGGATCCCTCTTGTTTGCTTTTCTTATCCCTTGCTGTTAAACGGAAAGACTGGGCCTGATTTTAAAATTCAGACAATAGAAGATAGTCAACAAACGATATTAGTAATCTCCAATTAAAAGGTGAAGACTCAAAGTAAGGAGAGGCTAATCAATGGACCAGAATAGAGTCCAGGAAGACTCACACATATTCAATTCATTCATTTTCAACACAGGTGCCAAGTCAATGAAAAAGAAAGAGAAGAATTTTTAACAAATGATGCTAGAACAAATGAACATCCATACAGGAAAAAATAGAAATGAATCTCCACCTCTGATCACTGCACACGCAAAAATGAATTTGAAACGGACCATACACCAAAATGCCAAAGACACAAAGCCCCACTTTTTTGAAGAGTGAAATACTTGAGCGGGAACTTCATGTGCCAATATGCACATGAAAAGGTGCTCGCTATCATTAGGGAAAAGTAAAAGACAGAGACTCTTTGTTTTTAAGTCCTGCTACCCAGCCATGGGCTGTATTTTCCTAAAGCAAAAATACCTCCCCTAAAAAATTAGGGGAAATAAAAGAGATGGAAAGCAAGCATGCTCATTCATCATTAAGAATGCGAATTGACAGTTTTGTGGAGAGCAATTAGGCAGAATTGAACATCATCTTACCTGCAATGTAAAATGCATGCTTTGACCCAGCACTATCGATTGTAGGGATAATCTAAAGAAAACCCATCCCCCTGCATAAAGACGCACGTACAAAAGTGTTTGCTGCAGTTGTATTTGGAAGAGCAAAAATTTGGAGGCTCTCTAAAATGCCCACAGGTATGGGGAGTGGTTAAGTAAACTTTGGTGCTTCCATTATCAGTATGAGGGATGTAATCGTTAAAATAACAAGGTAGACTTGTATTTACTGACATAGAGAGATCTCCGAGACATATAGACCTATTGCTAAATGAAAAAAGAAGTCACCAAACAATGCAAATGGCTCTATTTACATTATTAAAGACTTACAGGAAGGTGAACTTTTTTTTGTAAGTAAAAGCAAAGGTAAATTTCAAGAAGGATATGCATGGGAACAGAAGAGTGTCTGTCTCTGTGTGCATAGGTGGTAAGGATAATCACTTAAGTATGGTAAGTACATAAGATGATAAGTGATACCATCACTTTTTACTCTTTATCTGTTACTTGAATTGTTCATAACTAGGATGAACTTACTTGTTCCCCATGTATTTAAAAAAATAACAAAGCTGCTTTCTTAAGTACTGAAATTAATTATTAATGAAACTAACATGTATAGGGTTTAGCATTACCCTCTGGTAAAAGCATTACATATGTTATCTCCCTGAATCCCACAAAATGGGCACCGGTGTTCATTATATGACCAAGTGCAAGCTTAGAAGGTTTTAGTGGTGCTCAGTGGCACCTTAAAATCATCTGAGGGGCATTTGTTTTTTGTTGTTTTTTTTTTAATTATGATGGTCGGAACTCATCTTGGATCCATAGGACCAGAATCTCTTATGGGTGGGGCCCAAGCACCTGCGGTTTGCAAAAGCTTCAAGAAATGATTCTAATGCGCAGCCAGTGTGGAGAGCCAATGGTTGACATTGTTCTTGATGCTAGGCCACACTGCTAGTAAATAATACAGCATGGCTACACTGCCCCTTCATTATAGGTATAGATGTAGACATAGATGGTACAGGCATAGCTGTAAGTATAGGTCTACATGTAGGTATAGATACAGATAAATAGATGATTAGATATAGGCATAAATATACATATTGAATACACCTATTTTGGGGGCACCTGAGTGGCTCAGCGGTTGAGTGTCTGCCTTTGGCTTAGGTTGTGATCCCGGGGCCCTGGGAGGGAGTCCCACATCAGGCTCCTGGTGAGGAGCCTGCTTCTCTCTCTGCGGGTGTCTCTGCCTCTGTGTGTGTGTCTCATGAATAAATAAAATCTTTAAAAAAAAAGAATATATCTATTTTTTCAATTATGGATGAAGAGCACCTTAAGTATCAAACGGACCATGCAATGTTCTCTCTTCCTGTTCCCTCTGATATACCCATCCTGTTTCTGCCTTCCACAGCGGTCACCAAAACTCCTGAAGGGTGATACATGAAATATTCAACAATCAGACAGCACAGGCACTGACCCATCACAATGGACCCTGGACTCAGCACTAGAGCGTGATTTGGGCTTTAACCTTTTGGTCACTGGCTCCTGAGGATGTGAGAGTTTTCCTCCGGAAAGGCGGCAGTAGAATACCACTCGGCAGGCTCAAGACAGTAGCTGGTTTACAAATGAGTCTTGAAATAGTTCCATACTTTAACTACTAGATCAGTAGTGCCAGCGCCTGCTTGTGCCCAGACCAAGGTCTGAATGGTGGTGGTGGTGGTGGTGGTAGTAGTGAGTGTTAACAGTTGTCCTGAGACGGTCTGCCTGTCAGGCAACTATTTCAACTACTTTCACCCAAAGACTTGCTTCTTGAGTGTTGGGAGAAAAGAACATGGCTGGCAAGCAGTCTGTGATCCACACCGGGCTGCCCCCACCAGCTGCTGTGCGCCTGGCAGCCCCCCACTCCCAGCCCTGCTCATTCCCAGCTCCAAGGGGGTTTGTCACTTTGCTGATTACTGCCATGTTTCCCTCCTGAAGTGGCAGCTCCAGTTGTTTCCCAGATAATTTCCAAGATGCTAATTGCCACCTGCTGATTTCCTGTAAACACTGTACTTTACACATGTGATTAATCAGAAAGCTGTGGACTGTTCTGAAGAAGCGTGTGTGCCTGCGTGTGTGCGTGTACCCGTTTCATTACTGTGGTGAATTTAAATCACAGGCGATGTTTGCTCACAAAGCCGCATTAGCGAAACGGCAGGGAAAACAAAATTACAAAACACCATAAACTGCAAGTTCACAGACTATATAAACAATTCAAGTCAGCCCGACAACTCGCGGAGTCAATTCTGGTATGGAGCAGCAGGCACGGAGCATCTCCAAAGGAGACTTGGAATCATAGGTGCTTGTGTTTCTTAAAGAAACTAAAACTGAAAACATTTTCAAAGGTTTCTGGTAAAGAATGATGTCTGGTTTCAAGCTCAACCTTGTACCAAATCCTGGGTCTTCCTCTGACCACCCATAAGATCTATACAAATTCCCTGAACCTTCAAGCTCCCTTTCCTCATCTGTCAAATGGAGATAATTTCCAAGACACTGGAGATAGCATGTAAAATACTTCTATTACATATTAGTCAGAATTGCTTGGGTTGTTAGTAAAACAAATTTAATTCAAAGTGGCTTAAACAGGAATGCCTGGGTGGCTCAGCAGTTGAGCATCTTCCTTCAGCTCAGGGCGTGATCCCAGAGTCCTGGGATAGAGTCCCGCATCGGGCTCCCTGCAGGGAGAGCCTGCTTCTCCCTCTCTATGTCGCTGCCTCTCTCTATATATACCCCTCATAAATAAATAAGCAAAACCTTAAAAACAAAACAAAACAAGGGGACCCCTGAGTGGCTCAGTGGTTTAGCACCTGCCTTAAGCCCAGAGCATGATCCTAGAGTCCCAGGATCAAGTCCCCCATCAGTCTCCCTGCATGGAGCCTGCTTCTTTCTCTGCCTGTGTTTCTACCTCTCTCTCTCTCTTTCTCTCTCTCTCTCTCATGAATAAATAAAATAATAAAAAACAAAAACAAAACAAAACAAAACAAAGTGGCTTAAGCAAAACAAGAACTGGAATGACTCAAAAAATAAAGACCAGGCGCTCTGACTTCAGGTGCTATTGGATCCAGATGCTCAAAAAATGACTTTGGGACTCTGACACCCTCCCCATTTTGGGCCCCTGCTTTCTTCCCTGTGGACCTCTTTCTCAAGCAGACATTATTTATGGCAAGCTGGTACACTAACCATAGCTCCACACATATATCTTATCTTCCCAGCAACCACAGAGAACTGGTATGGATAGTACTTCCCTTGGAATATGACCCACTAGCCCATTCTCAGATCAGTTTGGGTGTGGTCAAGTGTGTACTTACTTAGACCCTACCCAAACTCCAGATAGACACAGAACAAGCCACATACATACATACACGAAGACCCATATCAGCAGATGAGAGAGATGAGAGAGTGATGAGAGAGAAGTTTGCTCAGCTCAGAGAAGAGTTGGTCGGCCCTTTTACACATTCTCACACAGGATGACTCCATTTCAATCCTAGGCCAATAAGGTAAAGTGGGCAGTCCACAGACCTAAACCTAGACACATCTGGCCAGGGTAACAATTTGCCATTATCTGTTTCTAAGCCTGTCTGAAGGCTTACAGCACTTCCTACAAGAAATTCTCATCATATCCTTACCCGCAGTTCTAGTCTTGAAAGTATAGGACTCATCAGTCTACCTAATCACTTAGCCTTTTTATGTGCTCTATCCACTTGTGGAGCAAGATAGGATCCTCTGCCCCTTCATTTCCACTGTCCCTCCTCCTAGACTTGCCCCCTAATATGAAGAGAGTCCTTTAGTTTGATAATGCATCAGTTATCCTATGAGAGTTGATCAATACAAGTCATAAAGGTTTGATGTCTTTAGGTACCCTGCTCTAAAAATTGTGAGAATTCAAGGCAAATGGGTCTTATCAGACAGATGAAAGGAGCAGGTACACAAGAAGGCTGTTGGTTCTTATTAGAAAAGGATGGAGGGATGGAGATCAAGATAAAGGGGACTTCCTGGCACCCATGAAAGGCAAACTTAGCCTGTCTGAAAGGTAATACACATAAAACAAAAAAGAATGTTGGTAGCAGCCTCTGGACTCTGAATCTCTTCCTGACTGGCTAGGAGAACTAAAGTCCTTTCTATAATGAACTGAGCTGACTAACCTTTCCAGTCACTGTGAGTTAAAGGAACAGAGACACAGCACAAAGTGATGGTGAAAAGCACAGACTCTGGATTCAGACCATCTGGATTTTTTTTAATATTTTTTTAAATTTTTTTATTTATTTATGACAGTCACACACAGAGAGAGAGAGAGAGGCAGAGACACAGGCAGAGGAAGAAGCAGGCTCCATGCACCGGGAGCCCGACGTGGGACTCGATCCCAGGTCTCCAGGATCGCGCCCTGGGCCAAAGGCAGGCGCCAAACCGCTGCACCATCCAGGGATCCCCAGACCATCTGGATTTGAATCAAGGATCCTACACTCCATATGCAGGACACCTTGAACTTGTTATTTAACTTCTCTGAGCCTCGGTTTCCTTGTTGGTGAATAAAAATTAATAATGGTATCTAACTCCCAAGGCTGGTATGAGAAGGAAATTAGTTAATATATACATGAACCATTTAAAACTGAACCTGGCTCATTATAAATACTAAATACATACTAACTTTATACAGACAGCAACCTGGACTCCCTTACATCAGGGAACTTCCTTGTTTATATGTACATGGTTGACTGGGTGAACACCCAGGACAAGTGCTGAGTCTCTCTATAGATTTGCAGAGGCAAAGTAGCAGTGCCCAAGAGAGGTGTGGCTTGCACTCAAGGAACTTTGATTCGTTCACCAACTGCTACTTGCTTTTGCTGCACTTGATTTTGATGTAAAGGGTTTTTCTTTTGTTTGGCAGTGTTGGGGCAAGCTCTTCCACTGCCTTACTCTGAAAATAAGGTCTGTGGTGTACTTTTGAAAAGACTTGGCACAATTACAAGGGCGAGCCGGGTTGGTCACAAGATGGCTCACATGGACATCAGCCTTTGCTAACAACTAGGAAGCAACATCACAAGCAGGCACTGGGGTCATAACAGGTGTTCCCAGAACTCCAGATACAAAGACCAGTTATAGCCCAGAAAGGTCATTGTGCAGGTATCAGATGACGGTAGAGACTGCACTACAGACCAGCTCAAACACGGTTTGCCTTAAGTGTGCTTGCAGTTGTGGTGGCCCACGGTATCTCGTCAGTTATCTTTACGTTCTGGCATCCCCAATCTCCCTCTTTTTCACCAATTCCTCATTCAAGTCACTGCATTACTGCGTGTCCTCTATTCCCACTCACCTTGAGAACTCCTTTTCCTTATCAAGCCAATTCCTGCTCACTCCTCAAGCATAACTGAATTTCAGTCTCCTCGTTGAGGTTTGTTCTGACCACTTCCAAACCCTCTGAATTGATACTTATTACCTGATACAATCATGTAGAATTCTATACTGTCTTACGACAACCTCTTAAGACTAGGGCCTTGCGACCAAACATCCATTAGTTTTACCTGTATTCCTTCATTCTTTCTGCTGGTAGTAACATCTGCCCAATTTTAATCTGGGGGGAAAAAAGCCCTTTTAAACTCTTGGTCCATGTGGCTCAAAAGGCTCAGTTCCCAGGATGCAAATATGACCCAGGCTGACCAATCAAGTATTCCATCTCCCTGGTCACAGTGATTGGATCAGGGGTGGGCACATGACCCAAATCAACCCTATGAGCTTCAGTTCCTGGATTTTTGCTGAAACCACTGAAAAAAAGGAGAAGGAACTCTCTTGCAAAAGACCTGCAGCCACCATATAATGGGAAAAAAACCTCCTGAAAATTAAGCCACTGCAGAAAAAAGCAGAGCTGATAAAATGAGGGAACAAGGTGCCTAAGGATATGATCTAGGTCTCTAAATACAGTTATGCCTAAACCTAAATATCTCCTAGCCATTTCAGTTATAGGAGATAATAAAATCCCTTCATTCATCCACGTGACAAATATTTATAGGAGCCCTACTGTGTGCTGGGCACTGTTTTAGACACTAGAATACTTTTTTTTAACCTAATACAATATAAGCTAGATTTCTTTGGTTACAACTGAAATCACCCTGGTCAATGAAGTCTTCATGTCGCTTCATTAATACAATTGTATTTAATCTCCTTCATGTGAATGCCTCTTTTTCCCAAGTAGATCATACACTCACTGAGAATGGAGACCACACATATTTCTCTGTATCACCAATTGTGTTATGTACATAGTAAATAATTAGCAAATTGCAAATTATTTTTAAGTCAATCAAGAAAGGCTACATTTATTGGGAACTACCACTGGTTGGTGGTATTGATTCAAACAGCATAGTTCAGAAGAAATATCTAAGGAGATTTATCAGTGAACTCTGATTAGATCCTGGCAGCCAAAAGATATTTGTGCTCCATGAGGAATATATCAGAGGACTGACTTATGATGTCAGAACATATGCCAGTGCCTCTCTCTGCTCCTGGTCCAAATTCCTGGAGATGACCCAAGGAAAGATGTTAAATAAATATATAACACTAATTAAAATTAAGAAAAGATACAAAATGCACCATAAGTTCTGAATAGAAGAATAAGAGCTGGAAACATGTGCAGGAGGGGAATGGTTATGAAGATGGGAGTGGTTCTGGGGGAGGTCCAAATTCAGAAGAGCAAGCAGTGGGTAGTAAATGGTAATGTAACAGAATAACTGAGTTCAGGGGGATCCCTGGGTGGCTCAGTGGTTCAGCGCCTGCCTTCCGCCCAGGGCATGATCCTGGAGTCCCGGGATCAAGTCCCACGTCAGGCTCCCTGCCTGGCGCCTGTTTTCTCCCTCTGCCTATGTCTCTGCCTCTGTGTGTGTGTGTCTCTCACAAGTAAATAAATTAAAAAAGAAAAAAAGAAGAAGAATTGAGTTCAGAGCAACTGAATGGTCAACTCAGCCACTGACACTCTTATGCTATAGGGAAATAGGTAGCAACAGAATAAAGCAGTGACTATGGACATAAAGGATAATACATAATAAAGGAGGAAGGCACAGGACATTGCCACAAGCATCTTGCAACTCCTAAGAGCAAAAGGAAATATTCAAACCAAAAGAAAAGCGACCAGCCCACTGTAACTGGCAGCATACCCACTCTCTTCTAGCAGCTGAACACAATTAAAATCCTTGATATTGAATATTTCAAATAGGAGAAGTGGGAGGAACAAGAATCCCCAAATATGCTACAAAATCTAATGGTCCTTTTTCTATCCTCCTCTTATTTAAAGATTTATTTATTTTAGAGAGAGAGAACAAGAAGGGGAGGGACAGAGAGAGGGAAAGAGAATCTTGAGCAGACTCTCTACTGAGCATAGAGACTGATGGTGGGGCTCAATCTCATGACCCTAAGATCATGACCTGAGCTGAAATCGAAAGTCCAATGCTTAAGCAACTGAGCCACCCAGGAACCCCTTTTCACCTTTTATATGATCACCCAACAGCCTTTAATGAAAATGGTCATTCTGTTCTTTCAACACCTTGGCTGCCATGATACCACACTCTAGTGGTCTTTTTACATCCGAGTTATTTTAATTCAGGCTTCTATGTGTTTTCTAGAGCTGCCATAACAAAACACCACAAACTGAGCGGCTTAGCAGAAGTTGATCATTTCACAGCTCTGGATGCCAAGAGCCTGAGACCAAGTTACCAGCACATCCATGCTCCCTCTGAAGGTTCTAGGGAAGGATCTCTCCTAGCTTCCAATAGTTCTTTGGCTTTTTTTTTTTTTAAGACTTTTCTTTATTTATTCATGAGAGACAGAGAGAGAGAGGCAGAGACACAGGCAGAGGGAGAAGCAGGCTCCACGCAGGGAGCCCGATGTGGGACTCGATCCCAGGACTCCAGGATCATGCCCTGGGCTGAAGGCGGCGCTCAACCACTGAGCCACTGGGACTGCCCAGTTCTTTGGCTTTTGATAGCATAACTCCAGTCTTCACATGGAGTTCTCCCTGTGTGCATGGGTCTATTTCCAAATTTCCCCCTTTTTATAAGGTCACAATCATACTGAATCAGGTGTCCTTCTCCAGCATGGCCTCATTTTAACTAAATACATCTACAATGACCATATTTCCAAATAAGGTCACATTCTGAGCTACTGGGGGTTAAGACTTCAAAATATGTATGGGGGGGGCACAATTCGACCTGTAACAATTCCCTTCCTCTACTGTCTACTCAACAATGGGGTTGTGTTCTTAGAGCATGGATCTTCCTTCTCCCCCTTCTATATATATATCTGTGCTCTTTCCCTATATGTTTTCATCAAATATGATGGCTTTAAGATATATGCTGATGACTTGCAGATTTCTTTTTCTTATTTTTATTTATTTTTTATTTTTAATAAATTTATTTTTTATTGGTGATTTCTTTTTTTTAATTTTTATTTATTTATGATAGTCACAGAGAGAGAGAGAGAGAGAGGCAGAGACACAGGCAGAGGGAGAAGCAGGCTCCATGCACCAGGAGCCCAACGTGGGATTCAATCCTGGGTCTCCAGGATCACGCCCTGGGCCAAAGGCAGGCGCTAAACTGCTGCACCACCCAGGAATCCCTATTGGTGCAGATTTCTATCTCCACTTCTGACCTCTTTCTTGAGGTATACCCAACTGTTCACTTGACTCTTCCATATCTAATAGAGATCTCAAAATTATGGCATCCAAAACAGAATTAATTTTCACCACTACTCCACTCCAACAAATAAGACCCTACTAGGTCTCCCCACATCAAAAACTGTAGTGTCATCAACCAAGTTGCTCAAATAAAAAACTGAGGATCTGGGGATCCCTGGGTGGCTCAGCGGTTTAGCGCCTGCCTTTGGCCCAGGGCAGGATCCTGGAGTCCCGGGATCAAGTCCCACGTCGGGCTCCCAGCATGGAGCCTGCTTCTCCCTCCTCCTGTGTCTCTGCCTCTCTCTCTCTCTATGTCTATCATAAATAAATAAATAAATCATAAAAAAAATGAGGGTCCCTCCCTCTTATGTTCCATAACCAAGCTATGACAAACCCTAACAGTTTTGCATTCAAAATATATATAACAGGGATCCCTAGGTGGCGCAGCAGTTTAGCGCCTGCCTTTGGCCCAGGGCGTGAGCCTGGAGACCCAGGATCGAATCCCACGTCGGGCTCCCAGTGCATGGAGCCTGCTTCTCCCTCTGCCTATGTCTCTGCCTCTCTCTCTCTCTCTCTCTCTATCATAAGTAAACAAAAATTAAAAAAACATATAGAGAACATATCCATTTCTCTCCACCTCTGTTGTCACATCCAAGTCCAAGCCATTACGAATCTTTTGCCAAAAGTAAATCCATAGGCCCCTATCTGGCCACTCTTCTTTACCTTCTCCAATCCACCCTCAACATCAGTGTGATTTTGATAAAGTGTACATCCTATTACGTCACTCAGTAGCTTTAAATCCTTAAATGCCAATTTCTAGAATCAATTCCATACTCTTTACCATGGCCCACAAGGCTTTTCCAACATAGTCTGGGCCCTGCCTGCTTCCATCCTTACTCTGGACCCTCTCCTCCTCTCGCTCATTATGCTCCAGCCACACTGGTCTCCTTTCAGTTTGTAGAACACTTCACACTATTTCTCACCTCAAGGCCTTTCCATACCTCACTATTTCTCTTTCTAGGAATGCTCTTCCGTAGATTCTGCACACATATGGATCCTTCTCATCCTTGAGACTCCAGCTCAAATATCAAACCTTAGAGAATCTCTTCTCTGATCAAACTTTCTAAAGTGACCCCTGCCTAGTTACAGTCTATTCTGAATTTATCCTGTTTATTTATAAGCGTACTTGTGTATTATTTGTCTCCTTCTCCAATCTCCACAAGAACGTAAGCTCCTAAAGAGCAGGAATCAAGTCTGTCCTTTCCACTGTGTTTTCAGTATTTCAATACTTCACCTGAAACACAATTAACTTCTATCTATGTGTTTAATGGATGGGTGGATGAACAAAAAAAAATATGCCCTAGAAATCCTCTTATTCAAATCCCTGTATGCTGAGTATTCTCTTAGCAGACTATTTCCAGGAGTCTATATGAGAGATCTCTTTTTCCTAGAGACAGAGAGATACCCCCACTTTCTTGCAGCAACGGGCACATTTTGCATTTCCCTCAACATAAAGTTCAAATTCCTTCCAAACTGTCTGTAAAACTTCATTTTCCACTTCCTTCCCCATAATAAATTCATAGCACACTCAACTTCATACCATTACATGAAAATACTACCCATGCTTATAATGTTACCTCCCTTGGGAATGCCTTCCTTCTTCCTCCTGCTAAACATCTTTTAAGATTCCCTCTATGAAGCTTTTCCTGGTAGCCAGAGAGGCTATTACTCTGTCACGTCAGAGGCCTTCACACATAAATACCTCTACCATGTTTACTCTGATATATGACAATTCAACACCTCGATATATTACAGTGAAACTCACAAATTACAAAAATAAAGATAAAATCCTGAAAGCAGCTCTAGACAAGAGGTCCTCAGATACATAAGGCTGGCAGGAGAACTGTCCACAGAGACCTAGTAGGCCAGAAGGGACTGGCATGATATACTTAAAGTGCTAAAAGGGAAAAATATGCAGCCATGAATACTTTATTCAGGAAGGCTGTTGTTCAGAATAGGAGAGATTGCTTCTAAGATAAATAAAAACTAAAGGAATTCATGAACACTAAAACAGCCCTGCAAGAAATATTAAAGGGTACCCTTTGAGAAAAGAGAGAGACCAAAAGTAACAAGGACCAGACAGGAATAGAGACAATCTCCAGGAACATCGACTTTACAGGTAATACAATGGCACTAAATCCATTATCTTTCTATAATTACTCTGAATATAAATGGACTAAATGCTCCAATCCAGACATAGGGTATCAGAATAGATAAAAAGCAAACTCTATAAATATGCTTACAAGAGCCTCATTTTAGACCCAAAGACACCTCCAAATTGAAAGTCAGGGAATGGAAAGCCATTTATCACACTAATGGACATCAAAAGAAAGCTGGAGTAGCCATCCTATCAGACAAACTGTATTTTATTTTTTACTTTTTTATTTTTTATTTTTTTTATTTTATTTTTTAAAGATTTTACTTATTTGGGAAAGATAAAGAGAGAACACAAGTGAGGGGGGAAGGGCAGAGGGACAAGTGCTTGATCTCAGGACACCAAGATCATGACGTGAACCAAAGGCAGACGCTTAACCAACTGAGCCACCCAGGTACCCCAGACAAATTAGATTTTAAATCAAAAACTGTAGTAAGAGGTGAAAAAGGACACTATACTTAATATACAATTCTATTTCCCTATTTTACTCTTACTTTGAGTAAAAGGATTATGTCTTATACTTTGCCCACTAATACCTAGCATGGTGCCTCATAGATAGCCAGGAAAAGAATTGTTGACTACTATATATGCATATATAGTTGAAATTTTTCATTATTGTACTGCTCGGTGGAGTGAAAGGAACTGGAACATATTAACAGTTATTATTCTGTCAGCTATCTGACCATCATTAATGAACCAGTGGAAGAGGTGATTTTTAATTTGTGAAAAAGAAAACTATTTCAACTAGTTATGGCTTGGTTAATAAATCATATTTGAAAATATTCTGTTCAAAATAGACACACCAATATAGATACTCAACCTTTTCATGTCTGCTTTTCAATTTTTAAAGAAATGCTGTAAATGTTCAGGGCATAAAAGAAATGAGATGTAACAGGCATTACAAGGAAATTGTCTAGCTTGGATTTTAACTTTGCATAGGCATAGATAGCACTTCCTGGAACTATTTAACGTATAGTTAACTTAAACTATAGTTTGCTTTTATGGTAACCCTACTTTTGGCCAATGGTTTTTATTTTATTTATTTATTTATTTTATTTTTAATTTTTTTACCATTCCTGGAAGTACTGCAGTACCAGGTCGATGTGCGCAGTGGACGGAGCAAGCTCCTATTCCATCTCCCTGCTCCAAAAATCCATTTAATATATTGTCTTCGGATAGAGGACGTATCAGATGTTAAACTGATAAGAACAGATACTACACTTGATCTTAGCCAAAAGGCCGAGAAGCGATGGCAAATGTTTTTAAAGCCAGGCATAACCCTATGGTTTCCAGCCAATGAGCTTGTGGATCAGCACCATGGACAGAGGAATGGCGTGGAAAAGGTCGCTCTAAGGCAGTTTGTGCAATGACCGCTGTGATGTCGGATATACTACCGAGGAAAGACTGGTGTGAACATTCTTCTAGGGATCATTTGAAGACAGCGGCTTTGGATTTGGGTCAACTAAGAGGATAGTCTTAAGAAAATAACCACTCCTCCAAGATGTCTCCAACTAGTATGCTCTGCTTCATACTTTGGATTTATTGACCTATATTGATTCACTGTTTTTCCCACAATCTGTTCAGTTCTCAAATCACCAACATTTTCACTACAAAGTAAATGTAAACACCTAATTAGAGAATGTGGAGGACATCTGTTCTTACCTGTCCAGCATCTATGACCCTTTTCTCTTTGCAAGCCAGCTTTCAAACAAACAACTGTTTTTAAGATAGTATTAAGGAATTCTTGATGCTAATGAGAAGCGTTTGATGGTATGGAAGTTATGCTTAAACTAAGAGTCCCTGTCTTTTAGCAATACATTCTGATAGTTACACATGAAAAATGTGACGTCTGGGATTTGCTTCAAAAAATTCACGGAGTGGGATAGAGGCACAGAAGACAAGACTGGCCATGAGTTGCTGACTGTTGAAACTGGAGGATGAGACATGATAGTTAATCCAGTTAATTCTTTTTTATGTTTGAAATTTTCCATTAAAAATATATGTATGTGGGCGTGCCTGGGTGGCTCAGTAGGTTAAGGATCTGCCTTAAGTTCAGGTCATGGTCTCTGGGTCCTGGGATAAATCCCCCACCCAGCAGGGTCTGCTTCTCTCTCTCCCTCTGCCCCTTCCCCTGCTCATGCACACTCTCTCAAATAAATTCTTATATATATATATATACACACACACATACATTTTACTGAGAGGGAAAGGAAAGGGAAAGGGAAAGGGAAAGGGAAAGGGAAAGGGAAAGGGAAAGGGAAGGAAAGGAAGAAAACCTACATTTGAAGTATAATGAACAACAAACCCCAGTACCCGCTGCTCCAAGAGAAGCTCTGAGGAGGTTAGGCTATAACTTTCCCATGCAGATGAGATTTTGTCTTGTGGAAGATGTCCATGTGATGGAATAGGAAGTTCAGACATCTATAGATGATTACTTTCTTGAGGAGCAAGATGTTTCAGGAGAGCAGTTTCGAAGAAATGAAACCTTTCATGCACTATTCCCGACAAGAAGCAGCTGAGCAGCATTGCAGGGACTGAGGCTGAGTGTGGAAGGTGGTTGATGGTAGGCCCAAGGTCAGTAGTACACTAAAGTTCTAAGTTAGATCCAAAACAAAAACAAAACAAAACACTGTTCAAATATGATAGGATAGATAAGTAGAGGGAACGAAGATATAATGCCAAGCACATTAGGATGGAGAGGAGCTAAAATATGAAGAGGGTGGAGAGGTTCAAAAGGAAGACACATCTAAATACCCCGTGCCACACACATGGCAAGAACTGCTCAGAGGCTATGGACAGCGGCTGAGGTTGAGTGCCTATAAGCACTTGCTACATGTGACAAACACAAAAAGTCCTGCTTCATTGAGCTAACTTTCTGGTGGGGGAAGCAAATAAATGTATTTGCCAAGTGTGTGGATTCCACCTGCTTCATTTAGAGAGAAAATGTGGCCTCCATCTCACTGCAGTCCCCACCATCCCCTACTGTCTTACACTGCCTACTTCACTCATTTATGTTAATCTGCCGGAGTTCTGCAGGCTTATGAGCCATGCTCTCCAAAGTCCCTGAGCTGCTTGTGATGCCTGCCTCTCCTAAAATCACCAAATGGCCCCATGAGCAAAAGCACATAAAAGACCCTTTTCTTCTCTGAAACTGAATCCTGAGTTGCCACTAATATGAAGTTATCTTGGGTGGTTACGTCATTAAGCTCACTGAGAGCTTAATGTTCTTACCTGCTGTGTGGAAGCAATCATGTCCGGTTTACAGGACTACTGTGAGGACTAGACATTGCCTAACCAGCTCTTACTCTTCTCTGGGATCTCATCCTTGACAATACCTCTTCAGAGAGACCTACTCAGACCTCCTGACTAGGTCAAATCCCTCTAATATATGTGGATACTCCCACCATGTTCCTCTTCCTGGTAGTATCTGTGGGCAATTATAATTGTACCTTAGCTTATTTGATTATTTGACTAATACCTGCTCCTCCTAGCAGGCTTGGAAGTGCAAGAGTGACACGGATCCTGCTTTTGCTCACCACCTATCATCATGCCTGCCATAAAATAGATGCTCAAAAAATACTAAAAAGAAAAGTGAACTGCAAAGACAACCCCTGGCACATACAAGGTACCCAATAAATTCTCTCTGACCCTCCCTCACCTAATGCCTGTCACATAAACGATACTCCTAGCTTCTGGGCTGCTGGAATTTGTAGGCTGAGTTTTAACTAAGGCTTCTGCTGAGAAAGAGAAGTCACTAAGCTCTTCTAATAGGGCCACCTTCTCCTAGAACAGAGATTTTTGTTTTGCCCACTGATGTATGCTAAGTGCCTAAAACACCGCCTGGCACCTCGTCAATAAAGTGATGGATGGGTGGGTGGGCAGGCAGGCGTCACTCTTGAGTTTCACAGAGGTGAGGACAGCTCCTCCACAGTGGCGGGTGGAGAGGGAAGAGCGGGGACTCTGGGTCAGGACCCCCTCTGTTCACGGTCAGGCACATCAACTTCCCCGAGCGAGGGGCCGAAGAACCCCCAGATGAAGGAGTATCCCCATGCCAGCCCTGGGGTATGGGATGGAGCCGAGCACAAGCGCTCCGCTCCCGTGGAAGAGGCAGCGAACTGCTGGGGCGCCCCACCCCATCGCCCCTGGGGGATGGGACCCGGCTGCCCCGCTGCTCCCACGGTGGAGGACAGACGGGCCGCCCCGCGCCGCCGTGGGGGTGGGACCCGGCTGCCCCGCTGCTCCCACGGTGGAGGACCCACGGGCCGCCCCGCGCCGCCCCTGGAGGATGGGACCCGGCTGCCCCGCTGCTCCCACGGTGGAGGACCGACGGGCCGCCCCGCGCCGCCGTGGGGGTGGGACCCGGCTGCCCCAGATGATCCCACGGTGGAGGACAGACGGGCCGCCCCGCGCCGCCCCTGGAGGATGGGACCCGGCTGCCCCGCTGCTCCCACGGTGGAGGACCCACGGGCCGCCCCGCGCCGCCCCTGGAGGATGGGACCCGGCTGCCCCGCTGCTCCCACGGTGGAGGAGAGACGGGCCGCCCCGCGCCGCCCCTGGAGGATGGGACCCGGCTGCCCCGCTGCTCCCACGGTGGAGGAGAGACGGGACGCCCCGCGCCGCCCCTGGAGGATGGGACCCGGCTGCCCCGCTGCTCCCACGGTGGAGGACCGACGGGCCGCCCCGCGCCGCCCCTGGAGGATGGGACCCGGCTGCCCCGCTGCTCCCACGGTGGAGGACCCACGGGCCGCCCCGCGCCGCCCCTGGAGGATGGGACCCGGCTGCCCCGCTGCTCCCACGGTGGAGGAGAGACGGGCCGCCCCGCGCCGCCCCTGGAGGATGGGACCCGGCTGCCCCGCTGCTCCCACGGTGGAGGAGAGACGGGACGCCCCGCGCCGCCCCTGGAGGATGGGACCCGGCTGCCCCGCTGCTCCCACGGTGGAGGACCGACGGGCCGCCCCGCGCCGCCCCTGGAGGATGGGACCCGGCTGCCCCGCTGCTCCCACGGTGGGACCGACGGTGGCCCAGATGCTCCCGCACGGGGGGGGGGGCGGGGCCGAGCCCTCAGCTAGGACCGCAGTCGGGCCACCCGCGCCGCTCGCAGGGGATGCTCGGGACCCCTCCGCCAGGCAAAGGAGTCCCCGCTGCCTCCCTTCTCCGCTGTGGAAAGGCCTTTGCGCCGCCTCCCCGCAGTGCTCCTTCACCTCGGAGACGTCTCCCCGCCTCCCAGACTCCGCGGCCGAGGGAAGCCTCCCACTCTCCTTTTCCACGCCGTTCCATCTTCTCCCGCAAAATGTCCGCTCGGCCCCGGCTGTGTCCCTCCGCCCCCTCCTCGCTCCTCAAGTCCCCCGGCGGCGAGTGGCCGCGCCGCGCCGCGCGCTCTCGCGAGAGTCCGCCGCACGGAAGCCCCTCGCCTGCGAGGAGGCCTCCCGGGACCCCGCGGCGCGCGGTCGCGGGCGGCGCATGCGTGGCCTCGGCTCCCAGCGCCCCCCGCGCAGCCAGCGGGCGGAGCGGACCGGGCTGCGCGCGCGCGGGGCCGACCGCCTTCCCCTGCGAGGCCTCGCTGGGTCCCCGTGGCCGGGCGGCCCTCGGGGGCGGTACCGCCTGGCGGCTCCCGTCGGCGTGCGGAGGTGTCCGAGGACGGACGGCCCGGACCGCCCTGGCCCCGGAAGAGCCTGGCGCCGGCCTCGGACGCCGCGGGCCCGACCGGCCACCCGCAGCGGCCTGGACGCGCCGCCGGGGCCGAGCCTCGCACCCCGCAGCCCGCAGCCCGGGCGGGGCCTGCACGTCCGGCCCCACCCACCCGGGGCCTCGCCTCCCCGGAGCCCAGCCCCCTCCCGGCCGGGCTGTCCAGCCCCCGCCCACCGCTTCTTTTCAGTCCCCTTGAAATTTCTCCCGGTCCCCTGGCCTCGGTCTTGCGGACATTGCACTAAGAGAGATGCACCCCGGAACAGCACACCTGGTTCGGAGAAGACGCCGGGTCTGGGACCTCAGGGTGCACATCCTCCTCTTCCAGCGCCCGGGGTAGATCTGATGATGAACGAGCCCCGAGTGCCCGGCTCCGGCTGACACTGCCGTCCTGCACTTCCCTGCCCTCCCAGCCACGCTTCCAACATCAGTAAGCAGCGAGCTCCGGGACGTGTAGGTTTATTTGGCTCTACTTTGAGCTAGGCGCGAGGCTGACCTCCCACCCACCCCCCACCCCCACCCCCCACCCCCCACCCCCGGGTTGGAGCATGGCTGCATCCCTGGACCCTCAGATCGACGTCCCCCTGGAGGTGGAGGGATGCTTAATAATGAAGGTGGAGAAGGAGTCCGAGTGGGCGGTGGAGCCCTCTCTGGAAGCATCGGAGGGCTCCGAGTCCGAGACCTTCCGCAGATGCTTCAGGCAGTTCTGTTACGAGGATGTGGCTGGACCCCATGAAGCTTTCAGTAAACTCTGGGAACTTTGCTGCCGGTGGCTGAAGCCCGAAGTGCGTTCCAAGGAGCAGATCCTTGAGCTGCTGGTGATCGAACAGTTTCTCACCATTTTACCGAAGAAGATTCAGGCGTGGGCGCAGAAGCAGTGTCCGGAGAGTGGAGAGGAGGCGGTGGCCCTGGTGATACATTTGGAGAAAGAGGCTGGAAGGCTAAGACAGCAGGTGAGAGAGGACTTTTTTTTTTTTTCCCCAGATTGTTGTATTTAGAAAGAAGGGGAAGCATGAGAGACTCCTAACTCTGGGAAACGAACAAGGAAGGGGAGGTGGGCAGGGGGGTTGGGGTGACTAGGTGATGGGCACTGAGGGGGGCACTTGGCGGGATGAGCACTGGGTGTGATGCTATATGGTGGCAAATCGAACTCCAATAAAAAAAAAATTGAAGGAAAGAAAGAAAAAAAGAAAAAATAAAAGGACAGGTAAGGCCGGGGGGGGGGGGGGGGGGCGGGCAGGGATGTCTTGCAGATGGGGCTTGCTATGGAGGGAGAAGTGGTACTAATGAGAGACCTTTAAAGTGAATCTACTTGAAAGAGAGTCAGAATTTCATATTAAATAGAAAGATTTTAAAAAAAAGAACCCTTGCTTGAAATATTATTTTGCAAATGAAGGTAGACATTATGCGTCACAATATTTAAGTCTCTGGCGTGTTTCTCAGAAATTATGTGAGAGAACAATTCATTATGCTTTTCAGGGTTGGACTTTTGCAGCCTGATCCTAAAGAGGGCCGTTTACTCCAGGAAAGAACCACAGAACTTCATCGGTTATCCCAGGGCCCTCTCTAGTCCTTTAATATTCCAATGTGTGTCTTCTGAAGTGCCCTGGATGCCATCATCCTTGTCACTCTTCTCTGGTTTAACCACCGGCTCCTCATTTGTCAGTGGCATTTCATGGTCTTCTGGTTGTTTTCAACAGCCCTTTCATTAACCTCATAAAATCCTGCAAGATTTGCAGTTTCACCTTGCACGGGATTTGCATTCGTATAAAGACCTGTCAGCAGGCTGCTGTGTTGGTCAGGGATAGATGAGACATGTGGAGATTAATTTTATGTTTTCAGTTCAGTAGTGAATGTATCTCACTAATCTGTGAACCTTAATAGATGTAGCACTCAACGTCTATTTTTTTTAAAAAGATTTTATGTGTTCATTCATGAGAGACATAGGCAAAGGGAGAAGCAGGCTGCCTGTGGGGAGCCCGATGCAGAACTCGAACCCAGGACCCAGGGATCATGCCCTGAGCTGAAGGTAGACGCTCAGCCACTGAGCCACCTGGGTGTCCCTCAGTATCTATTCTAATAAAAAGGAGGCTCTGTATTTTACTCCTGATGGATTTTTCCTTCTCTGTATACTAAGAAAGAGCACTGTCTTGTTTCCTTATACCTAGACTTCTGGACGGTACTATTTCTCCGATGCCCTTGGGGACTCCATTGGGAATGGAGTGAAATTTTCATTCCTTCCCACATCTTCTGTCCTTCTCTGATATCTTTCTGGGGGGACTTTGGCCCTCATTGGGCCCTGTTCTCCTCCCTCTTTCCATTACAGCACTAGCTTTTATTTCCCAGGTTAACAGCCCTGTGCACTCAGAGAAGCAGGTCCCACTGGGAGCAGCGTGGGAGGTAACGGACTTTCAGCCAGAGCAGGTGGAGACCACTGGAGTGGTGTCTCTGGAGGAAGCTGGAAGCCTCCACTCAGGACACAAGGAGCAAATGAACCGAAAGAGAGAGCATCGGCCCTTACCCAAGAATGGTAAGAAGAACTCAGAGCATGCCCAGTGCAGAGACCATGGCAGATGTATTTTGTAACTCTAACACCGTGACTTACTCAGATAGGATCCCCTCAATACCTTTTTGAAAATAAATTGAATATTTGGGGAGAAAGGCTTCTTTAGCTTCAAGAGGTGGGAAGATGCACAGCATAAGTAAAAGGCATATGTTAAAAATAGACTCTGGGGAAAACTGAGCTTGCCCAGACTGGCCTCAAGGACTT
This sequence comes from Vulpes vulpes, assembly GCF_048418805.1. Lineage (NCBI taxonomy): Eukaryota > Metazoa > Chordata > Mammalia > Carnivora > Canidae > Vulpes > Vulpes vulpes. Next base: position 95,704,165 of record NC_132782.1, read on the forward strand.
GCAGTGAAATGTAAGAATCTCCCAGTCTGTAACCAGCTTGAATTTTTCTGTCCTGCCGTGTATATATGTGTATGTGTTCTTGGCTGACTATAAACAACTTTAAAGACTGTGTGGAAAGGGAAACAAGATACTTACTTTAAAAAATTGATTCACAAGTAAGGCATCACAGAAGTAGCATATGAGAACAATAAAGAATAAGATTTCATAGAGGAAGGAGCACAGGCTCCCTAGCTGCCCTGGACATTAATAAGTCAAGTAGGAGGAAATTGAACACCCTGTCTTTCCCTGTCCACTGTGATCTCTCCATTCCAGCAGTCTGGTGTCAGGCTGAGAGGAATGGAAAAATCATTGAACTTACAGTGGAAGGCTTGGGTTTTATACCTTCTTGTCTCTGCCCCTCTGTCTGTCCGACCTAGGGCAAGTGATATGGGAAGGAGCATTGATGCACAGAGGTTAAGCAATGAGGCTTTAGGGGCAGACAACCAAGACACAAAACCTAGGTCTGCCATCCTTTATCTGTGCAGCCTTGGTCAGGTTACCTAACTTCTCAAACTTTCCATTCTGTCAATTGTAAAAGGAAAGCAATAAGACTGTTAGTGTTAGATTGAAAGAGGCAGCATAAATGGACCAATCAGTACATTGGTGGTCAGTAAATGTTAGTTCCCTTTCTCCAATAATGGCACAATTATTTCTAAACTCCAAATCTCAGAAAGATTTTACACAACCCCTCACCAAGTAGCAAGATTCACTGCTATGTACCCAAACTCCTTATTTTTCCTGAAATTCATGTTGTGATAGAATTCATTGCAAATATTAATGTTTTCTGAATTTCGAGGTTCACCTAGATCACATGCTCTCAGTTACTTTAGACAATAAGCTTAGTCCAGTAAATTTATGGTGTGTTTGGATTTTGCCACCCCAGGGTGATAAGGAACTCACAAAGTGGAAAAGTATGTTCTGCTGAGGTACTTACCAGGAGGGTGCCACTGTGCCTGTGCCACTCTCCCCACTTGAATACACACTGCCTATAATAGCTTGCTGAGAAACACACACTGAACAGTATCTTTGCTTTTCACCATTTTTTTTTTTTTTTTGTAAAAATGAAAATCCTTTTTTGGATTTCTTTCAGTTAGCAAAAATAGGTACTGATGTCAATGTCTTTTGCAAAAAACAAAGTGGCATCACATGAACTTTCAAGAAGCAGGGATATCTGTATTATGTTTCCAAGGAAATGATTCAGTTTGCTTCTTTGAAAAGTAGTGGAGCAATATTTTGAGTTCTTTTTTTTTTTTTTTAAGATTTTATTTATTCACGAGAGACACAGAGAGAGAGGTAGAGACATAGGAGAAGCATGCTCCCTGCAGAGAGCCCAATGCAGGACTCAGTCCCAGGACCCAAGGATCCCAAGGCAAATGCTCAACCACTGAGCCACCCAGGTGCCCCAAGCTTTTGAGTTCTTGATCACAGTAATATTCATTCTGCAAGTTTTCCCTAGACAGTAAGTTCCAGAGTTGCTTTGTGTATGTTTATATATGTTCCTCCTGGTTTTTGAGGGAGTGTACTGTGTATTTGCCTGTTACGTCCAGGACTATGTATCTATGTATGTATGTATGCTAACTTCTTTATCATATGAAAGCATTGCTTAACTCATGCTAGAGATTGCAAACTGGTAACTCACATGCCACGTCAGACTTGTTGTGTTTCACCTACAAGGAGTTTTTGGTTTGGGGATTTTATTTGTTCCTTTTCAGTTCTCAAGGTTAAAAATTTTTGAGATTTTATACAAAAGTCCAGATTTCTGGCTTCTGAAAAAAATTAGAAGCTCTCACTATCCCAGGCCCACTGCTGCCCCCTGAAGCATTAACTGGAAGTGGGCATCAGCTATATGTCCTTTCAGTGGTGTGTGTGCTGTCCAGTTCCCCCATTCCTCACCTGGGCCCTTTCACAAGGCACTTTGTCCGCTAACTCCCTGAGATCACTCACATTTGTGAGCCTGGCTTCAGGGTACCATGGTTTCGAATATTGTTCTGAACTCATTAATGAAATGACCAATTTATATTTGCTGTCTTTTTTTTAATATATGTTCATTTCTTAAAAGGAGAAGCTGCATGAATTAAAGGACCTAGAACCTTGATTGTTCCTTTCTCTTTGCAGCTCAGCCTTCTCCCTGGGTTCCTGCCCCTGCTCACGAATGGAACAGCATGGATCAGGAAGTAACAACCACACGACAACCTGTTGTGTCTCAGGTACGTGGTAAATCTTCTCTCTGCCTTCCCTAGGGTATTCGGTCCCATGAATTTCCTGTGCCTTCACTGTCCTCAGACTTTTACACTGTTCCCCCCTGACTCCTTTTGCAGAGAAGACTGGACCCAGCCTTCTGATTAATGAGACTCCTTGCTGGATCATCTCTCTTATGATTCTTTATAATATCTTCTGCTTCATTTGGCACATCATACACACTTGGTTCCCTGATTTTAATTCTTCTCTGGGGCCTTTCTGTGTTTCCTCCATGATCATTCATCCTTTGAAAACCCATGTGGTTATCTTGGTAGTCATTGCTGTTAGTGTTGTTACAGGGACCAGTGAAAGATGTCCACATGGCGAGAGGTTTTTCCTACAAAAAGAGCGTACATCAGATTCCCGCTCACAGAGACCTGTACCGGGATATTAGGAAAGAGAGTGTTGGGAACATGGTCTCCCTGGGTAAGGATTCTTTCCCTTTTCACATAAAAGATTTGGGGATTTTTGATATCTTTATTTCTATTGATTATACATTAGTTAAAAGTGTCAACACCTAAAGGACCTCCTTGGGTTATCTAGTCATTTCTGTGGCCAGCTCACCAGACCTAGTAATCAATTGTCCCTGTACTCTTCCCCACTCCTTCCTCTCTTCCAGTTCAAAATAGATACACATTCTTCTAACTTAAGGTTGAAAACATTGGTAAGGTATTATATACGACTGTCATATCCTTACTACTTAAGTATAAGCTAATACATACTCACTAGACTAAAAGCTTTATAAAGTCACAAGGTCTCTTTATGATTTGTTCTTGTTTAACTGCAGTAACCCAACACTTTGCATACAGCTGGACCCATGGGTGAGTGGCCAGAAAATAATTGTTGGATGGATGGAAATCTTACAGATGGAAGGAAAAAAGTAATATCAATATAATAATCTCGGCGGTATGTTGTGAATTATTTAAATAGCACAATTATACAGGCACACATAACAACTAAAGTGTCACTTTAGAAGCACACATCTGAAGGATTTGTCACCTGCGTTAGTAGTAGGCATAGGGGATCCCTGGGTGGCTCACCAGTTTGGCGCCTGCCTTTGGCCCAGGGTGTGATCCTGGAGTCCCAGGATCGAGTCCCGCATCAGGCTCCCGGCATGGAGCCTGCTTCTCCCTCCTCCTGTGTCTCTGCCTCTCTCTCTCTCTCTCTCTAGGTCTATCATAAGTAAATAAATAAATAAATCTTAAAAAAAAAAAAGTAGTAGGCATAATAAGTACAGTTTGTTCATACATAACCAAAAAATCAAAGACTGCTTATTAATAAAATTACAGGCCTAAAATGTGTACTACCCCATACTAGAGAGGCTGTAGACGTGTGCTAATAGGGTAGCCACCAGCCACATAGGGCTATTTAAATTTATAGAATTAATTAAAATGAAATAGTTAAAAATTAAGTTCCTCAGTGGCGATAGCCACTACCAGAATATTTATTTATTTTTTATAATGTTATGTTTCTTCTATCTTTTTAAGATTTTATTTATGACCGGGGGGGGGGGGCGCAGAGGGAGAAACAGGCTCCATGCAGGGAGCTGGGTGTGGAACTCAATCCCGGGTCTCCAGGATCACACCCCAGGCTGAAGGTGGCACTAAACCGCTGGGCCACCAGGGCTGCCCACCACCAGAATATTTAATAGCTGTTTGGGTCAGCACAATTATAGAACATTACTGTCATCACAGAAAGTTCTGTTGGACAACACTACATTAGCTTCTAAAGTTTAGAGATTATAAAACAGGCTATACCAAACTCAGTGAATAAAGATGTACCAACAATTGTTTATAATTAGAAAGCAATTAAAGCAACTGAAAGAAATGACCAGAGTAGGGTGGCACTGATGAGACAGAGATAGCAAGGCAGTCCTCCCAGAGCAGTAGGCATCCCAGCTGTCTGCCTGGGTTTGCACATGCAGGTATTTCCTACTGCAACCTCAGCTCACATGGTGTCCAGACATGGCATGCTGCATGAAAGTCCTGAGTAAAATGTGCCACTATTGAGATGGGGATCATCTTCCAAGAATTCAGATTTAGCCCAGTACCTTCATATGTACAGGTGACCCTTAAACAAGATGGTTTGAACTGCGCAGGTCCACTTCTACATGGATTTTTTTTTTTCAATAAATACTGTGAATATGTTTTCTCTTTCTTAGGATCTTCTTAATAATATTTTCTTTTCTCTAACTTATTTTATTAAGGAACTACAGTATGTAATATATATAATATACAAAACACGTGTTAATCGACTATGTTATCAGCAAGGCTTCTGGTCAGCAGTAGGCTATTAAGTTTCGGGAGAGTCAAAAGTTACACATGGATTTCAACTGTGGGGTTGGTTCCCCTAACCTCTACTTTAAGAGTCAACTATGATTACAGTGGAAGGACCCAAGTCCAAAAACACCTGTCCCAGTCTTTTATCATATATTGTAAATGAATGGCTTATAGGCTGATTCTAGCCTATACACATATTTTGGCTTTGCACAGAGTTTTAATTTAATATTAGTTTGTAAATCCAGATTTTCTATATCTCTTCAAAAGTCAAATATCAGCACAGGCCCACCTTCTCACATAGCAGCAATTGGCCAGAGCCAGATCAAGGAGCTCATGCTGAACTGCCATATTTTTCACTCATTTGCACTGCCAGCCTGGTACTTATAGATATTTGAGCTTTCATTAACCTTACGCTTAACTCTCTCATATAAAAATAAAGAGCAAATCTCCAGCCCCATGGTTCTTTCAGAAAGGATTTGATGTGATGCTCCTTCTCTCAAGAATTCTGTGAAGTTTCTGTGTGTAGTATCCAGAGAAGAAACCAAATTTTATTACATCCCTATTGGGCATTGGGATCAGACAATTATTTATATGATATTCCCAGCATTTCTGTGAACAGAGGCCAGCATTCCCTAGGAAACTGAAACTCAGAGATTAAGAAACTTTCCCCTGGTCCAAAAGGAAAGCAGGGTTTACTGAGGTCAGGGTTCACAATTAAGACATGTTGATCTCCACAGTGCTGTAAGGCAACAAACTATTGATGTGCTTCCCTGTCCTTACATCTCTTTCCTATTAACCTTGCCAGATGTATCCCAAAATTCTTGACTTCTATCTCCTAGCCCCAGAGTGTGTGTGTGTGTGTTGGGGTGGGAGTATGTGGAGAGCAGATATAAGCACACTTGATTTTATAATTTTATAAGTAACAAATGCTAGTTAGGAGTAAACACTGAACCCAAAACAATGTGAGACACTGAGAGGGAATCAAAGTTAATAAAATATATGTTTTTTACCATTAAAGGTTTTTCCTTAACAGCTAGCTGGAGAAAGAAGTGGTACATATGTGAGAAGTAAAATGGGAATATAAACTAGTAGGTGATTGTGCCAAAGAAGAGAGATATAAGGAAAACTATAACTATACAATAAGTAGTAAAAATTACCATGCTGTGCACTGTCATGGCTGAGGAAGGCTCTAGAAGTGAGGGGGATTGCACAAGACCTTTCAAGGATAGGTGTGAACACGTCCAGGAGGGCATACTGCAGCAGCAGATTAGGGCGTGCAGCTTTGACCTCTGGGTTTACCATGGAATGTGTTTCTCTTCCTGTAGGAAGTACTGCATCTGCATCTAGCAAGATTGCCCGGTTGGAGCAAAGAAAAGAGCCATGGACTTTAGGTCTACACTCTTCTAACAAAAGGAATATTATTCTACGAAGCAACCACATCAAGGAGAAGCCAGTTCATGCCACTCAGATCCCTGCACGAAGTGCGGGGAGAGTGTGGGGCGAGCAGCAGCACTGGGGTTTAGAAGACGAGAAGATAGCAGGCGTGCATTGGAGCTATGAGGAAACAAAGACTTTCCTTGCCATTCTCAAGGAGTCTCGCTTTTATGAGACACTACAGGCTTGTCCCCGAAACAGCCAGGTGTATGGGGCTGTAGCCGAGTGGCTGCGTGAGTGTGGCTTTCTCCGAACACCGGAACAGTGTCGGACCAAGTTCAAAAGCCTCCAGAAGAGCTATCGGAAGGTGAGAAATGGCCACGTGTTGGAACCCTGTGCCTTCTTTGAGGACATGGACGCTCTGTTGAACCCCGCAGCCCATGCTTCATCTGCTGATAAGCCAAAGGAGATTCTCTCTCTCCCCAGACTAAAGAGAGTTGATATCAGTGCTAAAGAACAGATCAATTTGGTGGAGGAAGAAGATGCCGCAGAAGAATCTGATGGTGATGAAATAGGCATTGAATTTATCCGGAAGTCTGAGATTCGTGGTGCCCCTGTCTTGTTTCAGAACCTCAGTGGTAAGAATTGTGCTCTTTCCTTTGGGTATGAAAATGGATGATAGGGGCTTGTGGTAAAAAGAGTAGATGGGAGGCAACCAAACCAGGAGCGTGCTGTCGTGAACACCTTGCCACTAATCACTGAACGTACTCTCTGGTGTTTTTTGCTGCCCTGGGGCAGTCTGAGTAATGGCCATGGAGGTTCTTTCTCAGGCTAAAGCACAGCATGGATTTGAGTATTTGGAGCCTATAGAAAGATGATAGAGGGGATCCCTGGGTGGCTTAGTGGTTTGGCGCCTGCCTTTGGCCCGGGGCGCGATCCTGGGGTCCTGGGATCGAGTCCCGCGTCAGGCTCCTGGCATGGAGCCTGCTTCTCCCTCCTCCTGTGTCTCTGCCTCTCTCTCTCTCTCTATGTCTATCATAAATAATAAATAAATATTTTAAAAAAAGAAAGATGATAGAGTCAAAGGACTGGGGAGCCCACATCTGAGGACTGGTATAAAGCAACCAGTTGTATTGAATTATAATAAGTTGTGTTGAGTTATATATAATAAGTCAATTGTGTTGGGTTCTAGTAAGTCAAAGATACATTTTTATACTATTTAGCGTAACCAGTTGAAGAACATATAACTAACTAGAGTAAAAAAACTGTAATTGTAGAAGAAGACAAGAAAGGAGAGAAAAAGGAACACAGAGTAGATTATTCCAATGGAAAACACAGGAAGATAGTAGACATAAATCCAAATACATCATTAATTACAAACTTAAGAGACTAAGATTGTGAGTCATTTAAAAAAAAAAATATTCCTTACAAGAGATGCATGTGAAGTGTAAGATGCAGAGATCTTGAAATTAAAAGGTAGAGAAGATATACTATATACCATGTAAACAAAAGCTGGTGTTGAAACTGGGGACATGCAGAACTAACCCGGTAGTTAATGACTGGGTGACAGTAGACACACTGTATAAGTACTTTGAGCTTCAGTTTTCTCATCAATAAAACATGACCCAGGATTCCGGGATCCTTAGTGTTAAATGAGGTGGTAGGTAAAAATGGAGGAAGGCATTCTGCAGATGTTAAACACAGACATCTCCGTTTTTCGTGATGTGCATGATAAAAAAAGAGAGGCAGAGGCAAAATAAGAGAGAGACTTTATTCTGGTTAAATGCAATGAGACATAGCTAGGTGTCACTATTATTAGGAAAGTTTCTCCACTCTGCCTTATGAAAAAGATGCCTGGGTGGCTCAATCAGGCGTCTGTTTTAGGCTCAAGTCATGATCTCAGGATCCTGGGATTGAACCCTGCATCCTGCTCCCTGCTCAGTGAGGAGTCTGCTTCTCCCTCTACCTCTGCCTACCCCTTCCCCTGCTCATGCTTATGCTGTCTCTCAATTACATAAATAAATAAATAAATTATTTTTAAAAGAAGATGGTAAGTTCTTAGAGTGGAAAAATCAGGCTAGGAGAGTTGGAGGTACACTCATGACTACATTCAAAAGAGCTCAGAAAAACACGGGGAAGATGCATCATACTTGTACAGGTGCTCCCCAATCTGGAAATCCGTAGACACAAGGGCAGACCCAAACATGGGAATGCAGTGCTATCCTGGAGGAGATCACCAGACAAGACTGAGGATAGAAGTGATTTCTTCATATTCACAAAACACACAAAAACCATAGTTTAACAAACTGTATTCAGACAAGTCCTGAGAAGTTTGATTCTCCCATAGAAGCAGAACATCTGCTCATTCTTGTGAGTCATTTCATCTCTCACAGTAGAGGACTCAGTGACATCAAAAATGATTCTCGATTAGTTCTCCTCTTCAAGGAAGACTGACTTTTAACAAGTGTCCTCCTCTGTTAGTTTTAACCATTTTGAAAAAATAGTTGTATCCTTAGTTAATCACCATAGCAATGGCAGATCTGAGGGACTACATTCTTACTCTACCAAATAAACTTTGAGACCAGTTTAACAATTTCAATTTAAAAATCCTATTGGGATTTTGACTTCATAGATTCATCTGATAATTGATACCTGTACAACTTGAGTCTTACTATTCAGAAACATAGCGCCTCTCTGTGTCTTCTAGTTCCTTGATGACTTTCAATAAATTACAGATTTTTTTCTCTCATTTTTTGCGTATCTTCTCCCCCAGGATATCATAGTTCCTGTTGCCGCTATGAATGGGTTTTCTTTTACCCCTTATGTTTAGAGGCTGCAGACTCTTTTTCTTGTATCTTTGAATTTTATCCTTCCATTGCAGGTGTACACTGGGGGTATGAAGAAACCAAGACTTTTCTTGATATCCTCCGTGAGACTCGGTTTTACGAAGCTCTCCAGGCTTGTCATCGGAAGAGCAAGTTGTATGGGGCTGTGGCTGAGCAACTGCGTGAGTGTGGCTTTCTCCGGACACCGGAACAGTGCCGGACCAAGTTCAAAAGCCTCCAGAAGAGCTACCGCAAAGTCAAAAATGGTCACGTGCTAGAGTCCTGTGCGTTCTACAAGGAGATGGATGCTCTGATAAACTCTCGGGCCTCTGCTCCTTCCACCAACACCCCAGAAGAAGTCCCATCACCCTCAGGGCAAGAGGGAGAGGATATTGAGATTGAACCCCAGGAACCAATAGGCTGGGAACCAGAGGAGGCCTCACAAGAGGCGATGGCTGAAGATTCTGGCAGCGAGAGAATGAGTGATGAGGAAATTGTACAAGAGTCAGCATTCCAGGGGCCTCCAGGTCTACTGCCAAGCCCAAGTGGTAAGGACCATCAAGGGGGAAGTGTGATTTACTGCAAAATCAGTAACAGCATATAGCTCATGAGTATTTATTCATTAAGCAGACATTGAGGATGCTGTGCTGTGTGAGAAACGGGGGACCTAGCAATGAACAAAACAAAGTGTCTTTCTCCTGGTGCTTCTATTCAAAGAATTCTAGGGATTCAGGCTTTGGGATCTCAGCCTTGGTTTTTGTCTATTTGGGTCAGTGTTTCATGTCACCTGAAAATACTATGGGGAAGAAGAACTTGCAAAAAAAGTCAGAGAAAGAGGTGTGTCCATAGGCTCAGAACACAATAGTCTCAGTCCTTTGTGACATGCCTGAGAAAAAGGACAGGCAGAGGCAAGATTAGAGAGAGACTTGACTCTGGTTCCCTGCCCCACCGGCATGTTTCCCACGGACTGCTGGCGCCCTTGTGGGCATCAGTCCCAGACTTCAAACTTTCAAGACTAAAATCGCTGTCTTCCTTCCTGCATCTTAGCTCTTCCCTGTGTCCTCCCACATCCTGACCTAAAACTTCAGAGACATTTTTGGTGGTTTCTCTCTCATGATTTACATCCAAGCAGATACTTTCTTTCCGCCTGTTGTAGAACATCTGGACAGATCCCCTCTTTAGTTAACACAGCTACCAGCTGTGGTAGGAAAGTCTCAACCTTTCTCTGCTTCTTGCCAAGACTTTTGTAACAGACCCCAATCCAGGTTTCCTCATCAGGCTTATGTTAAGATTCCACAGCCATCCTATCTTTCTGTCCTTTCCTTCCAGCATACTCTGCTCATTCAAAACAAAGGCTAGAGAAGGGGCATGCATCCATGTGCTTTCTGCTAATGTCTATACAGGAAATTATAATTTGAAGGCTGAAATCGTTAAGTCTTATATAACCCAGGGTTTGGTTACTGGAAACAAAGTCCTTTAGTGCCATCCCTTGTGAGTCTCATTTTTTAAATCGAGCTGCAGACCTGTTGCTAAATCGTCAGACTCTGTCTGAGCCAACCACGAGGCTGTGACTTCCTCCAAACCCCAGGACAATGTTGGACCCAATGAGAATGCTTCAAAAGAACTGCTAAATGAAAGATGACATTGTTAGGGCTTTCACTTAACTTAATGGACTGACTGATGGCTGCCTTCCTCTCCCCGACCCATCCCACAGCCCCCCTCCCCCTACTTGGGGCAGAGAGATATAAGCAATCTCAACTCAATGTCTGCAAGGACAGGGATGTTCAAACTGGCAAGTAGAAACAAGGCAGCATAGTAGAATGCTGAAGAACAGAGGTTTGGGGATCAAACAAACCTGGGTGAAATAATACAGTCTCTGGAATTTGATTCAAAACAATCTGGGTAGAGGGAGCAGAAAGCAGGTGGGAATAGAAGGGAAACTAGATTGGCCATGAGTAGATCATCATTAAAGCTGGGTGAGTGGCTCATGGAAATTCATTTTACATACTATAGTCTCTACTTCTCTGTGTGTTTGAATTTTCCATAATAAAAAAGTTCAAAGCCACACAGTTATTAGTAAGGAATCAAGATGGAATCAGAACCAGGGCAGTATGATTCCAAAGCCTGTGTCTTTTCACCACATCATACTGTGTGTCCAGAAGACCTCCTGGAAAAGCTGGCAGCAAGATGCACCTTGCAGTGAACGTGGGACATAGACAACAGGGTGAAAGGGAGGTAATTCCAGTTTGAGGAATGATGAGAATTAAGATTTGAATTTGTGTGGTCTATGTGTGAGACAGCTGGAAAAAAACAGTGACAAGAACATTTGAAGAGAAGGAAGAAATAGCCTTGGGTAGGGTATGATTAGATATCAGTGAACTTGGAAGTCCATTGAGGAATTGAAACCTGATCACTGGAATCTGCTCTGAACACCAGCGCAGTGTGTTTTAGCACAGATGTGAAATTTTGAAAGAAGGATGGGTGGGAGTAGAACCTCAAGGAGAACGCTAAGTTGGTCCCCTGTTAACTCAGGATATGGGTGGAGAATAACAACTTGGATTTCAATTCAGGAAACATTTCAGAAGGCCTACTTCATACTAGGTGTTACTGGCTGCTCGTGGAACTGAATAAAAATAAGGCATAATGAATCAGAGAAGGGTAATAGGACCCAAGAGGCCAGATAAGTATGCAGGGATCCTAACAAAGCCCCGTAGGCCATGCTCTATATGTTAATACAGGACTGGTCTGAAATTACAATCACTTTTTTTTTTTTTTTTTTTTTTTTCAGATTTCGAAATTGGAGGTAGTTTCAAGGAGGACACAACACAGGTAATATATAAGGACATGGAGCAGCATAGGGCATTAATAGAAAAGTCTAAAAGGGTCATTTCCCAGAATGCTGATCCAGGTAAATACTGCAAAAGGGAATACATCTCAGGAAGACAATGGGAAAACCTTCAAGGAATCAGACAGGGGAAGCTGATGTCTCAGCCTAGAGATTTAGGGAAAGCTGTAGTGCATCCGAGGCCTTTCATGGGGAAGAGACCCTACCGACTTCTCAAATATGGAGAAAGCTTTGGAAGGAATGCTCGTCTTATGTGCCGAATGACCCACCAGAAGGAAAATCCTTATAAATGCAGTGTCTGCGGAAAGTGCTTTGGTAGAAGCAGAAGCCTAATCAGACATCAAAGAATCCACACTGGAGAAAAACCCTTTAAATGTCTTGACTGTGGGAAAAGCTTTAATGACTCCTCCAACTTTGGTGCCCACCAGAGAATCCACACAGGGGAGAAGCCCTACAGGTGTGGAGAATGTGGAAAATGCTTTAGTCAGAGCTCGAGTCTTATCATACATCAAAGAACCCACACTGGAGAGAAGCCCTATCAGTGTGGGGAGTGCGGGAAGAGCTTTACCAACAGCTCCCACTTCAGCGCCCACCGCAGGGTTCACACTGGCGAGAACCCCTACAAATGTGTGGATTGTGAAAAAAGTTTCAATAACTGCACACGATTTCGAGAGCATCGGAGGATCCACACTGGAGAGAAGCCCTACGGCTGTGCCCAGTGTGGCAAACGTTTCAGTAAGAGTTCTGTCCTCACCAAACATCGGGAGGTTCATTCAAGGGAAAAGCTTCTGCCGCACCCACCGTCCTCATGTTCCCCAGAGAACCCGCCTAAGGGAAAGACTGATGAATTCAGGAAAACTTTTTGACGTTGACCTCTTCTTCTCCTACGTGCCCCCATTAGCCATTTTACCCCAGTCTCACCGTTAGAAGCAATCTTTTCTTAGCTATGAAGTGTAATTCCCAAGATGAGCTTGAGAATAAACTATGGGTCCACCTCATGTTCTCACCTCTGCCTCTAACTTGACCAGTCCGTTCCTCTCAACTTCTCCCTTAGCAAAGTGGAGAAGATGTCCTGTGTGGGTTCAGAATGACAGTCCCTTCAGGATGTCGAGACCTCTGCTGTGGGATTGCCAAGTTCAGCACCATTCAAGGTCACTCCACATGGAGGAGAGTTGTTTTCAAGCAGACCCAACATGCTGAAAGTTTCCTGTTGCCCACCACATAAGATCCTGGACCCAACCTGATCACAGATCTCTTGTTCGGGTAGAACTTTCAGGAGTCTGATCAGATTAACACCACATCTTAGTTTTGAAGACAAAAGGGACATTGAGATTGTAGCGCTTCCTTCGGAAGTCTGTTGCACTATATACCCTTTTGGTCGAGGTGATCCACACTGCTAGGGTGGAGTCCTTGTATTGTCAATGAAACCATGTAACTAACACCTCGGCCTCCACAGAGAAGAGAAGCACCTGCTCACCCACCATGCTAACCTCCTCCAGACCTGAAGACCAAAACCCCCTGGGCTGCTGCTTCTCCATCCTCTGATCCAGTTCCTCTTACCATTTCTTGTAAGTCCTACACTTACCTCCAGGGTGTTCTGGATGCTTCCATCTGACTCTCCTGAACCACCAGGCCCTCTCCAGAGTAAAGAGGATGCATGTCCATGGTGGGTCTCATTAAAGTAGAATCTTCACTCAGACACATTCTACTCTACAACTGCTCTGGTTCTTACCTAGAACATGACTGGCATGTTGGCATATTTCATGTCCCCCATCCCCAATACTTTAGTAATATTATATTAATGATAGTTTTCTCAAACTTTAAAGGGATAGGGAAAAAGTGCAGTAGAAACTGAAAACCTTCACTGTTTCTAAGACCAGTCAGACTCCTTAGGCCTGCTCTAGATCAGATAGCCACCTCATTCAGACTGTGACCTCCAGGGCTATTTGTTAAATACACCATCCTTTTCTGAGTCTTCTAGTCCCTGTTCTTAGAATCTTCAACCAATCTGCTCTAGATCAGATAGCCACCTCATTCAGACTGTGACCTCCAGGGCTATTTGTTAAATACACCATCCCTTTCTGAGTCTTCTAGTCCCTGTTCCTAGAATCTTCAACCCAATTGTAGAGCCCTGAGTAATTTATATAACTCTATAGCTTACTAAGTAAACATGGAAGGATTTACAGACACCTCCAATCTAGAACACTATTGTCATTTTCCTATTTGAAAAATCTCTTTGATAATTCCTTAGCACTAGCCCAATAGGTCTTGAAGGAAGAGCCAAAATGGGGAGGGGAGAGACAGGGAAGTAGTTGATTCATTTCTGGAAGTTACAGATGAAACCAAGAAATCTGAACTTCCAAGGTGGTTGCTCCAGGATGAGGCCAATGACATTTATACCCTTAGTACATAGGTAACCCTGGGGGTGGGGGGAGGGAGGGTTTGATTTGGGAAACAGGTCCTAAGTTTGGTGGAAAGACAGCCACAGTCAGAGCTGTGCATAGCTTCTTTTGATCTTATCTCTTCTCTGCTTTGTCAGATGTTCTCTTATTTGAAGACATCTGGAGATAATATTTTTCCTTTGAGTATGTTTGAACCTTTCAAAGCCTATTCAACATTGTACCAAGTGGGGTAGGCAGCGTAGAAAGAAATCCATTTCATGGTGCCAGAATAGGATGTGGCCTGCTGGATGGCAGGTGACTCAGGTACACATTGATACATGTTTCTGATTTACATTTGTTGGAGATGTTACAATTGTTCACACCTTGGTAGGTTGGTTTCCTGCGTGTGGTCTGAATTATAGACTTCTAATGGTAAGTGCAGTGTCATGTCATTAGTGTGCCTAGCACAGTGAGATGCGTGCGGTGCCCGTGGGCGTGTGCTTGTATTGTGTAGATGTTCCGGAATTCCAGCTCTAGAGAAGATGCACATGAATAGAAATAAATCTCCACTTAGTAATACATACACAGGATTGATACTTATATCAAAGCATGATTCAGGAAAGTAGATGATTTACGCGTAAGTATTTATTAAGTACTGTTATATGTAAGGCCATGTTCCAGGCTCTATGAGAGGAAGCGAAAATAGAAAAGGACATGGTGCCCCTACTCAAGGAACTTGCAATATGACAGAGGAGGCATTCCAGCAAAAGGTAATTAATGCCATTCACCTTCGTGTCACTTGCAAAAGACCAATGACTCAAGCATGAGAAAATCACCATCGCTTGCAAAAGAATTTTTCTGAATTGCCTAAAATTGTATACCTCTGCCTCTCAGACGTCCCCAGTGGCAGAAAAGGTGCAGGACCGATTCCATCTCCAGTGGAACAGAGCAAGTCTGTGTGAGTTTCACATGCCTGGGGTCACACAAAGGTGGAACCCAAGTTCCCTGCCTATATTCCTAGTGGTAATTCGGCTTTTGGACGTGGGTTAAATTGCCTTCATGAACTTTGTCTCTGCAGAAGAAATAGAAGATCCTACTTATCATCTTAGACCAAGACAACTTGCATTTTGTCTTTTTTCAACTGGAGCATGAAAGTCAAAATGAATAGTGTGTGTCTTTTATATCACATAACATTGCCTTTATGAAGATCCATAGGAAAAGATTTTTTTCTGGGTCTTGGTACCAGGGAAAGCTCTGATCCTAAGCAGGAAAAAAAAAAAAAAAACAAACACTGTGATTTTTATAACTTACTGCTTTTCTCTCTTTGTTCTGGCTGCTGGAAAGCTCAACAAAACATACAAGCCACCTCAACCAACTACCTAAAACCTATATTTGTTTAATCCTATTTCATTTCTTTGAAGATTACCCCAATTCCTATTTTTTAAAAGTCGTATGAACAAATGGACATTTTATTCTCTGACATCTTATCCAAGGCACTTTGGAAACTGGCTTGTATTCCCTGCCTACACTTGCTTTGTTACCCCCACAAATACCTCCAGTTCCTACCAGTGATTTTATTACACATACAACCTACCTTGTTTATAAATCTTTAAAATGGAAACTTCACACATATGCTTAAGCTGTTCAGGGCAGCCTGCCCTGGGGGAGCAAGCATTAGACCAGAAGCCAAAAGGGACACATTTTAGTCTTGTCACTATCGCTTAACCGAGTGTTGTTTGACAAACCTCAGCCTCTCTGGGCCAGTGTTCCTTTTTTTTTTTTTCCTTTGGGGGGGGCAGTGTTCCTTAGCTGAAGAGACATGGAACTTGATTGCCAAGACTGCTCTGGCTCTAATATTTAGTGAGACAGCAGGGCGTGGCATAAGTGAGGAAGAGGTCATAAGACCAGGTAGCCCTCCTAGCCCACCGCTGCAGGCCGCATCCCAGGCTACACTTCATACTTTAGGAAGAAGGAGGCTGTGAGCAGCCCAGGAGCTTGCGCAGTGAGGAGAAAGACTCATCATTCATGTTCACCAGAAGGCAACTTGTGAAGCTCCTTGGTAGCCGATGGCAGGTAGCTGCAGTGAAGAAAGCCTGTATGTGAGGTCTCCTGCTCAGCAATGCACGAGACTCAGCTGTGAAGGAGCTGGGGCAGCCCCAAATGCAAGGCATGTGTGAGCAGCCTGCACAGCTGTTGGCTTTGGCCTCTCAGTGCATTCCAGGTATCAGTGTATGTCTCTTCATTGTTTTGTATTCACATTCACTTAGATGTCTTCTTGAAAACTTGTATGTGAAATAAATGTCTAAAATAAGTGATTCCTGTTGGTGTTTGCCATAATTTGAAGGAGGTGTTCCGTTAAGGGAAAAGACTACTGATCCAAAAGGTCATAAAAGCATATCCCAGTAGCTCTCTTAAAGAGTCTTGGTGTGATCCCAGCTCCCTGCTCTCCCCACAACACAGACTCTTTGTGAGTTCCCAGCTGTCCGTGTGCAGCAGCCCTTGGAGCTGTCTCCACCACTGTCCCAAGCATTGGCTCTGCTTCTAGGGTGGAGTTCACCCCAGAAGCACATAGCTCATGTACTCTGAGCGAGGCCCCCACCCACAGCTTTTCCTAGTGGTGAACAAGTATCGACAATTTCCCCCAAAGATGCAAATCCAAAGTGTGGCTTTGGATTTACTGTTTTCATTCAAAGAGTTCCAGTGGTTTCCATTTCACCCTTGTTCCCCTAACAGTTTCAAATCCACAGGTCGTAGAGCCAACGTGGAGATTTTGCCACTTGGCAAGGATGGATTTCCAACTAAACTCACAGGCACTGTAGGAGGAGCCACAGGATGGATTTAGAGAGCCATCCACCTAAAGGTAGGGTAGACTGCATGCATCTCTCACCTGGGCTTTGTAAGCCTCTACTCTGTGCAGCCGACTGCAGCAGTAGGCCACAACCATTCACCCAAGGAAGTGAAGATGATGGCTTGCAACACTCACGTGCACTGTTCTGTCAATGTTGTCCCACAAAGGCCTCTATTCCCTCACAGACATTTAGGTCTGTGAACTGAGCCAGGTCTGGGAAATTAGATGAGAGACTTCAAATCTCTAAGGGAAAAAAAAAGTCTTAAGGCCTAAAAATTTTCAATTCCTATAAACCAGTTAAACTGATTAGACTTGAAGGGAGGAGAATGAATGTTTTTGTGTTTAAGAACTAAACGGAATGTAGCTGGAAGGTGGGGAGTGGGAGGTGCAGGCTTCCAGTTATGGAATGAGTAAGTCACAGGATGAAGGGCACAGCGTAGGGAACATCATCAGTAGTACTGTACTAGTGAGTGGTAACCAGGCCGTGTGGATACACTGGTGAGCATAGCACAATGAACGTACTAGAGCTGCCAAATCACTAGGTTGTACACTTGAAACTAACACTGCAGGCCAACTATACTTCAATTTTTTAAAAAAAGGAATATAGCTAGTCACACCCTCCAGACCCCATGATGAGTCCAAGGGCTCGAAAGGCAAACGATGCTTTGGGTTCAAGAGAGGTGAAGACCCAAACCCATTTGGAGATGGTAAAATCTGAGAATAGGGAAGAGGGGGCAAGACCCGAAAGCCTTTGGCCTTAAGGCATAAGATTGCTTGAGTACCTAAGCACAGAGCCCACGGAGCATGCCAGTGTGTTTGGTGTGGAAACTGTGGAATTCTCAGTAAGGGACTCCTCTTCCAAGAACCTACCCTGTCCTGGACGAGTGTGACTTGGCACACACCACGCCCAAGGACCACTCCCAACAGCAGCACCATGTGGCAGAGAGGCACATGGCGGCGGCAGCAGGCACAAAGAAGCTAAGGCATGAAGGTAGGAATGGGCATGCTTCTCTTTGGGACTGCTGAAACAGAGTTCTTGGGCAGTGTGATGACAGAGAGATGCAAGAGTGCAACAGTGGGCTTCCCACCAACACAGCATGTGAGGACTCAAGCCAATTCTGGTGAAAAGAAATGAGTCACTACTGGGGTCTGGAGCAGCACATCCCTTGTTGGAGTAGAAAGAACACAGTGTGTCCAAAATTCTGGATCCTAGTTGAGCTCTGCTGCTCCATCACACAGTGACTGAGTTAAATTATTTAGCTGCTCTGGGTTTTAGGGTTGGGCAGTGTGAGTGGTTCCCAATCTTTTCTGCTTTGAGAGGCCCAGAGAGGGTAGCTGGCTGAGGAAATATATATGTGCAAAGTCCATTTGGAAACTCCTTGCCAGGGGCTCCTGGATGGCTCCATTGGTTAAGCACTGGACTTTTGGTTTCAGCTCAGGTCATGATCTTGGGGGCATGAGGTTGTGCCCTGTGTTGAGCTTCATGCATGGGACCTGCTTGAGATTCTCTCTTTTCTGCTTCCCTCCCCTAGCTCTCACTCTCAATCTCTTTAAAAAAGAAGAGAATGATGGCTTCCCAGGGGAATTCTATCAAACGTTTAAAGAAGAAGCAATACCTATTCTACTAAAGCTGTTTGGAAAGATAGAAAGAGATGGAGTACTTCCAAATTCGTTCTATGAGGCCAGCATCACCTTAATTCCGAAACCAGACAAAGACCCCACCAAAAAGGAGAATTACAGACCAATATCCCTGATGAACATGGATGCAAAAATTCTCAACAAGATACTAGCCAATAGGATCCAACAATACATTAAGAAAATTATTCACCATGACCAAGTAGGATTTATCCCCGGGACACAAGGCTGGTTCAACACTCATAAAACCATCAATGTGATTCATCATATCAGCAAGAGAAAAACCAAGAACCATATGATCCTCTCATTAGATGCAGAGAAAGCATTTGACAAAATACAGCATCCATTCCTGATCAAAACTCTTCAGGGTGTAGGGATAGAGGGAACTTTCCTCGACATCTTAAAAGCCATGTACGAAAAGCCCACAGCAAATATCATTCTCAATGGGGAAGCACTGGGAGCCTTTCCCCTAAGATCAGGAACAAGACAGGGATGTCCACTCTCACCACTGCTATTCAACATAGTACTGGAAGTCCTAGCCTCAGCAATCAGACAACAAAAAGACATTACAGGCATTCAAATTGGCAAAGAAGAAGTCAAACTCTCCCTCTTCGCCGATGACATGATACTCTACATAGAAAACCCAAAAGCCTCCACCCCAAGATTGCTAGAACTCATACAGCAATTTGGTAGCGTGGCAGGATACAAAATCAATGCCCAGAAATCAATGGCATTTCTATACACTAACAATGAGACTGAAGAAAGAGAAATTAAGGAGTCAATCCCATTTACAATTGCACCCAAAAGCATAAGATACCTAGGAATAAACCTAACCAAAGAGGTAAAGGATCTATACCCTAAAAACTACAGAACACTTCTGAAAGAAATTGAGGAAGACACAAAGAGATGGAAAAATATTCCATGCTCATGGATTGGCAGAATTAATATTGTGAAAATGTCAATGTTACCCAGGGCAATTTACACGTTTAATGCAATCCCTATCAAAATATCATGGACTTTCTTTAGAGAGTTAGAACAAATTATTTTAAGATTTGTGTGGAACCAGAAAAGACCCCGAATAGCCAGGAGAATTTTAAAAAAGAAAACCATAGCTGGGGGCATCACAATGCCAGATTTCAGGTTGTACTACAAAGCTGTGGTCATCAAGACAGTGTGGTACTGGCACAAAAACAGACACATAGATCAATGGAACAGAATAGAGAACCCAGAAGTGGACCCTGAACTTTATGGTCAACTAATATTCGATAGAGGAGGAAAGACTATCCATTGGAAGAAAGACAGTCTCTTCTATAAATGGTGCTGGGAAAATTGGACATCCACATGCAGAAGAATGAAACTAGACCATTCCCTTGCACCATACACAAAGATAAACTCAAAATGGATGAAAGATCTAAATGTGAGACAAGAGTCCATCCAAATCCTAGAGGAGAACACAGGCAACACCCTTTTTGAACTCGGCCACAGTAACTTCTTGCAAGATACATCCACAAAGGCAAAAAAAAACAAAAGCAAAAATGAACTATTGGGACTTCATCAGGATAAGAAGCTTTTGCACAGCAAAGGATACAGTCAACAAAACTAAAAGACAACCTACAGAATGGGAGAAGATATTTGCAAATGACATATCAGATAAAGGGCTAGTTTCCAAGATCTATAAAGAACTTATTAAACTCAACACCAAAGAAACAAACAATCCAATCATGAAATGGGCAAAAGACATGAAGAGAAATCTCACAGAGGAAGACATAGACATAGCCAACATGCACATGAGAAAATGCTCTGCATCACTTGCCATCAGGGAAATACAAATCAAAACCACAATGAGATACCACCTCACACCAGTGAGAATGGGGAAAATTAACAAGGCAGGAAACCACAAATGTTGGAGAGGATGCGGAGAAAAGGGAACCCTCTTACACTGTTGGTGGGAATGTGAACTGGTGCAGCCACTCTGGAAAACTGTGTGGAGGTTCCTCAAAGAGTTAAAAATAGACCTGCCCTACGACCCAGCAATTGCACTGTTGGGGATTTACCCCAAAGATTCAGATGCAATGAAACGCCGGGACACCTGCACCCCGATGTTTCTAGCAGCAATGTCCACAATAGCCAAACTGTGGAAGGAGCCTCGGTGTCCATTGAAAGATGAATGGATAAAGAAGATGTGGTCTATGTATACAATGGAATATTACTCAGCAATTAGAAACGACAAATACCCACCATTTGCTTCAATGTGGATGGAACTGGAGGGTATTATGCCGAGTGAAGTAAGTCAATCGGAGGACAAACAGTGTATGTTCTCATTCATTTGGGGAATATAAATAATAGTGAAAGGGAATAGAAGGGAAGGGAGAAGAAATGTGTGGGAAATATCAGAAAGGGAGACAGAACATAAAGACTCCTAACTCTGGGAAACGAACTAGGGATGGTGGAAGGGGAGGAGGGCGGGGGTTGGGGGTAATGGGTGACGGGCACTGAGGGCGGCACTTGACGGGATGAGCACTGGGTGTTATTCTGTATGTTGGTAAATTGGATACCAATAAAAAATAAATTTATTAAAAAAATAAAAATAAAAAAATAAAAAATAAAGAAAAAAAGATTAACCTAAAAAAAAGAAGAGAAAGAAAGAAAGAAAGAGAAAAAGGAAGGAAGGAAGGAAGGAAAGAAAGAAAAAGAAAGAGAAAGAAAGAAAGAAAGAAAGAAAGAAAGAAAGAAAGAAAGAAAGAAAGAAAGAAGAAAGAAAAGAAAGAAAGAAAGAAAGAAAGAAAGAAAGAAAGAAAGAAAGAAAGAAAGAAAGAAAGAAAGAAAAAGAAACACAAACTCCGTGCCAGAAACCCACCCCTCACCACCATTCTGATACCTGCAAGTTGCAAAACCTTTAATTAGATAACCATACATATTAAGAGCAAACACCTTGTCCACTTACTCTGTACTAGGCATGGAGCGAATGTTCTACAAAATGTTACATTAGACTCCCGAGCATTCCGTAGCAATACCTTCATTGTACAGAAAAAGAAGCCTAGAGAAATAGCCTCTGAAACTTACACAGCAAAAACATGAACGATCTAAGATTTAAACTCAGCTCTTTCTCAGAATCCAAACTCATAGCAACTGTATTTTACTATCATAGAGATTCTAGCTCTATTATCCCCAAATTCCAGATTTTGCTTATTTTGAGAAAACGCGAGGTGGGGTGGGAATGATCTGGGTTGATTCGGATTCTACCCTGTAGGGTCTGAATGACTTTGAGAGTCCTTGGGATCAGCCTGTGTTGTTCTTGCCCCGAAATAATGTGGCATTACAAAGATGCATTAGCTCGTCTTTCCTCTTGAGCACTTGTGGTCTACAAATTGACATGAAACCCAATTGCACGTTAGCGGTGAGAAGACTTATGCTTGTCTTCCTGCCCCTCTTGATGGAGGACTAACAGCCAAGTAGGGGACAAGGCAGGAGACACACTGTCCCTCACTCAGAAACTGTGAAGTGTGATGACCAAGATCATGAACCCTATAGTCAAACATTCTTGATTGTAAAATTTGGCTCTACCTCTTAACTAACTGTGTGACTTTGGGTAACATCATCTCGGGGATCCTCCCATTTGTTCCTCCGAAAGATGAGGAGGGTAAAAGTACCTGCCTGTATTACCTTCCTGGGGCTGCTGTACAAATTACCCAAACTGGGTGACTTAAAACAACAGAAATTTATTCTTACAGTCCTGAGGCCACACGTCGGCAGCCAGGGTGTAACAAGACCACGCTCCCTTCCTCGCTGCTTCTAGCTCTTGAGGACCCTGGTCCTGGCACATGGCACCATAACTCCATTCTCAGCCCCGTCTGTCTTCCCCCTGCCTTCTCTGCATCTCTGTGTGTCCTTTTCTGTCTCTTCCAAGGACACTCCCGTTGGACTTAGGGCTCGCCCTAACCCAGCATGATCTCACTGTGATTGATCCTTACCCATATTACATTACAAAGACCCCATTTGCACATATGGTCACATTCTGAGGTTCCAGGTGGACATGGATGTGGGGGGACGCTATTCAGCCCACTGGGCTACCTCATAGGGTTGTTGTGGGGAGTGAATGAGATAATGCATATAAAACATTCTGCTTAAAAAAAAAAAAAAAAACATTCTGCTTAGTGCCAAGCACTTAACAAATAATCAGTGTTAGCTGTACCCATGTGTGCATACACGCTGTGTATACCTACATATGCATGTGTGCATACATGTGTGCATGAGTGTGTGTGCATGCACGTGTGTGTGTGCATGAGTGTGTGTGTGTGTATAACTATTTTGTTACTGACTAGATTTACCAAAGGCTTATTTCATTACTTATTTAGCCAAATGACTCAGTAACTTTTTTTTTATGACTCAGTAACTTTTATTTTTTTTAAATCTTTTATTTTTTAAGATTTTATTTATTTATTCATGATAGTCACACACACACAGAGAGAGAGAAGAGAGGCAGAGACACAGGCAGAGGGAGAAGAAGCAGGCTCCATGCAGGGAGCCCGACGTGGGATTCGATCCCGGGTCTCCAGGATCGCGCCCTGGGCCAAAGGCAGGCGCTAAACTGCTGTGCCACCCAGGGATCACTGACTCAGTAACTTTTAACACTTCTGACTCTTTGTAAGTGTTCTACTTTGCTTGTTTCTGGTTTTGTATTATTGCCTCCCTTTGTCTTTTTTATTTTTTAAGGCTCATTGATGTTATTATTATCATTTGTTACTCTTCTCCAAAAACTGCTCTGGCTATTGGGGCACTTAGTGTGTCTGTTTTCACACCAGGCAGCCTTAAAGCATACTGGTGATTTTCTCTAGTGAGCCTTTTCTTCACTTTTACTCAGGTGAGCGTTTTGCTCATCTTGGAGTAGTGAGCCAGTCCTCACTTGTGAATTACTTTTCTCTAGTACTTCTTTATGGTGTTATAATGAGCCTCTTCCATAAATGACCCATAGATTTTACAGAGAAGATGCACACTCTTTTTGTAAGGTGTGAAGTTCAGAACATGTCTTCTCTTTTTCCAATCCTTCCTTATTCATGATATTCATATCTTGCCTCCAAAGACCACTGTCTCTCCAGACCCATGTTATGCCACATTATCAGCTTCTTCCGGAGATCTTGCAGCTCTGCCCCCATACCCACCCTCGTCCCAGCAGAGTGCCCTGAGTGGGCGGGTCCACACCCTGGGTGGTGCTGGGCATTGCAGCGGGGCCCCTGCAGTCTGTGATCAGAGATGGACTCTAAGCTCCCGGCAGAGCTGAGCGAGAGACAGGCTCTGGGGGGGGCCTGCATTGTACCTACCTTGGCGCTGGATGCTGAGCCAGGCCCCAGCTAACTAGACTCTAAGCTAAGGCCCCACCCGGATTTTTGCTTCCTTCCCAGAAGTGCCCATTTCCAAAAAAAAAAAAAAAAAAAAAAAAAAAAACGCAAGTCCACACCAAATACTGGACTATTTATTGCAAAGCTAGACTGGCAGTCCAGGAAGCAAGGAAACCGAGCACAGAAGGCCCTTCTGTAACAGAGGAGTCGGGGGCCAGAGAAGAAGAAAGAAAGGGGGTGGCAGAAATGAGCTCATGCATACACAGCAGCCTCTTCCAACTGCTCTTCTGCTCGTAGGAGCTTCCCCGTCGGGGAAAAATGCCCGTGCCGGGCAGGGCTGGCAGCGCGCTCCCCAGGCTGAGGGCACTGAGAAGCACAGAGGAATTCGGAGAGCCCAGAGCATCCTCAGACCTTGGCAGCAGTCTGTCATCTGGAAGGCCAGGCCCACGTGGGGGAAGCGGGTGGCTGGCTCCCCTGGGCCTCCGCCCCAGCCGCACGTGCAGGAGGCCGCCCGTCTGCAATCCGGACGAGGCCGCAGGAACACCACCACCTCAGTGTCACCGCCCCTTTAGTATCAGGCGGGTTTTCCCATCTCCAATGAAGAGCCTACAGAAAAGATGGCCCAGTGAGGTCTCTGAGCATCTGGGGCTCTGGAGAGACCCAGCCCTTCATCAAAGATCTCCAGGCCCAGAATTCTCCAGAAAGATGCTTTTCTGAGCCTTCCCAGCCTCAATAGCCAAATCCTATCCCAGCCCTTTCCCTGAAGCTGCTCATCTCTGCCTTTCCAAAAGCAACAGGCAGATTTATCCGTGATGCTTTGCCCGAGCCAGTGGCTAAGCCAGAACTGCAGTGAGGGCGACACTTCGCACCAGCCCCACCCAGCGACTGTGCTCTCCCAGACTGTGGGAGATATGCTTAACTTGGACCAGACCCAGATCTTAACCCCTGCATGACCTGGAGCAGAAAACACAGGACCCTACAGACCTTGGAGGCTCACAAGAGGAGAGTTCGGGGAAATGCAGTCAAGCAGATAGGCTCCTTCCCCTAATATCAACCTTATTACCCACCCCGCTGTTTATGCTATAGCTTGTGTGAATGGCACCTGCTAGCAGGCCTGCTCTTGGGGGCACCATGGCCATGAATTTCTCGGTGGACAGGGCTCCCTGGAGTTGCACGACACCCCTGGGAGGAGCCACTCCTCCCCACCCTTGGTCCACATGGTTGCACAGGGAACCATGACCTTGCCTCGAGTCCAGACACAGCCAGTAAGCGTGCCTGACCCTCATGGCTACAGTGATGGATTCAGACCCAAGCTGGGCCAGTCCAGTGAACATCAGTCCCCGGACTTTTGCTAAAGCCGTTGTTCTAGTTCCTCTAGAGTCGTCAAGCTGCTGGCATATGAGCCTAGAGGTCCTGGTGAGCATCTCTGCCTCTCCTGGAGAGCCTCTCAGAGCATGAATCCTGCTCAGAGGGTGGCAGAGACCATGGCCTAAAGACACTGCTTGAGAACCCACCCGAAGCCAGTGCTACCCGTGAAGTTTTCAATTATGTTGAGCCAATAAATTCCCCCTGGTGACATAAACTGGGTTGAAATGGATTTCTGCTGCCTGTAACCAAAGGTCCTAGAGCCATAATCTTTGCCTCTGAAGAAGCCTCTGTCTTCCCTTCTTCAACCCCAAGTTGAGATTCTAGCCCCAGACGCTCTGGAAATCATCACCAGGTATCCATCACAGGGGCCAGTGACCGTGGGTCACACTCCTACCTGATGAGCAGTCCTACAAGCAGGCTGGCCAGGAGCGGGCCCAGCCAGTAGATCCAGTGGAAGTCCCAGTGATTGGCCACCACGGCAGGTCCAAAGGCACGGGCAGGATTCATGCAGGCTCCAGACACAGCACCCCTGCAAACAGCCTGGCGGTCACCAGGATCCCGACCGGGCCCCAACTCATGCCAAGTTTGTTTCCCCAACTAGGTCTAGGTCACACTCCACCCAGAAACTCTCTTGAAGCCAGCATATCCTGGGGCTTGGCAGAGGGAGGAGGGGTCCCAGAGAAGGCACAGGCGAAAGGGCTATTAGCACCAGGAAGTGCTATTAACGGCAGATGCACCACACATCCTTCTAGAAGAAAGGCCAGCAGAGAATGGCTGTGATGACAGGCAGAGAAGATGCATTTAGGTCCTTGCCAACGTTGAAAAAGCAGTCATCAGGTAAGTAAACAGATTTTGGAGTCGAGCTGACCTGGATTCAAAACCCAGCCTAGCTATTTCTAGCTGCGTGACCTTTACTGAACCCCTCTGTGTTTCACAGGAGGTGAGGGGACCTTCCTCACAGGTTGTTGCCCGGAATGAACAAGATCATGCATTTAAGAGCCCGTGACTCACACGTAAGTCACATACAAGGATTTCATCGAGCTACCCCTGTTGAGGCCTGTGCTGTGCCACTAGCTTGGGACCCAGCGTCTCCTACAGCGGTGGGGCCCTCCCCCAGGAGCCCCTCTCCTCTCTGGATCTGGGGTCACCCAAGCTGGGGTCCTACAGGCCTGGCCAGGTCCCAAGTCAGAAGGCTCAAGTCAATTGCAAAGGAGCCAATAGCCGCTAGGGGCAGGAGAGCACCGCTGCAGCTCTATGCACACCCCCCCCTCCCCCGACTCCGCCTCCCAGGAGGATGGGCCTGGAAAGGCTCCACTGGGTGTCCCTGAGGAAGGGAGCAGGTGCGCCTTAGGAAGGGGCTCACTTGCCCCCTTTCCTGGGAGACTCGGGCTCTCGTCCCACGTCTGTCCTTAATTTGCCACTGTCCAATGACTTGACATAAGTCGTTTGTGTTCTCTCTGGCCTCGTTTTCCTCAAATATGTAAGATGGGAGAAATAATCCCAGACCCAGGCTTGCCTCCTGAGCCTCCTGAGGGGCACAACCTAAATGAGTCAGTGGATATGTAGGCTCTGTGTAGGTCTGAGGCTAAAACCTGCCCACCCACTGGCTGAACATACAAGCTTTGAGGAAATGGAAAACCTCACATGAGAAGCCAGTTTCCTGGGGCACCTGGGTGGCTCAGCGGTCGAGCCCCCACCTTCGGTTCAGGGCGTGATCCCGGGGTCCTGGGATCAAGTCCCGCATCGGGCTCCCTGCATAGAGCCTGCTTCTCTCTCTCTCTCTCTCTCTCTCTCTCTCTCTCTCTCATTTTCGCTCATGAATAAATAAATAAAATCTTTTAAAAGAGAGAGAGAGAAGTCAGGTTTCTGACTTCCCTAGAACGACTTTGGGTCATGTTCCCTGAAAGCAATAGATTACTAGAGGTGAACAGTCGTGCCTCCTTAGATACCTCAGTCCCCACCACTCCCTGTTGTCTGCGAACGCCGGCTTACTTCCTCTGTTTGCGTCACCTCCATAGCCCCCATTAGCTACCGAGTCTTTGACTCTCAGGGAAGCCCTGCAGGCCTGACCTGACCTCCTCCAGGGCTTGGCCCAGGACTGCCCACAGGGCCCACTGCTCACCCCGCCAGGATGTCCACGGTGACGGCAAAGCCAATGGAGAATGGAGCCAGAGGGCCCTGCGTCTTCTCGTTGATGGCGCCCATGCACACAGCCAGTGCCAGCAGTGTCGTCAGGATGAGCTCGGCCACCACGGCCCCCACCACCTGCCCCGGCTCCTGGACTGTCACAAAGGCTGCCCCAGATGCGTTCCAGAACCTCTCTTCAGGACTCACTGCCTGCGGAGAGAAGCGCTCAGCCTCACAGCGGGGGCAGGGAGAAGGCTGGGAGCCAAGGGGAGGGGGACTCAAAGCTCATGCCAATCCTTAGAGTGGTGACCAGTTCTGTCCAATCCGCTCCAGTTTTTACTGTGTGGCTCAGTGAGAACCACGGGACTCCCTGAGCCTCCTTTTGCTCATCTGTAAAATGGGATCGCCCAGCAGTGGCTGCAGGGGGTTGTGAGTCCAGAGCTTATATAACTAGATGACCCTCCTTGAGAAGAACACAGAAGTTCCTTACTCAACACACCCTGAAACCACATGTGGTCAGATGAACCCACCGCTAGACCCGCAAGGCCCCTTGGAAGGTGAAGCCCCATTAGTTTCAAAGGGGAATGTTGCCTCAGGGGTCGTCCCAGCACCTGGAGAGGGAAGGCGGTGGAGCAAGCTTCCGGACCCTGGACCTAATCTGGACTCTGCTGCTTATGAGCTCGGCTGAACGTGGCCCAATCCCTGACTCCGCAGTGCCTGTGTTTCCTCCTCGGTAAAGTGGGGGTGCCAATACAGCCCCCAGCTCAGGCAGCAAGGGCCCCCTAAGAACTGACTGTGGCTTCTCATGATGTCACGGGGAGATTTAACAAGAGAAGACGTATAAACTGCCGCATGGGAAGGATGTGCCCTGCAATGCTCACTACTGTGTTGGGCAGGTTTGCAAGTGGCCTGGCCTGAGGGAGAGCTTGGGAACTGCTTTGCACTGAGTATCTGAGCGGGAAGGTCCAGCTTCATTCTGCAGCGGGGTGGGGGGCTCTCAGAGGGGGGCATGGGGAGGCCAGGGCAGGGGAGCCAGGGAGATGGGACTCGAGACCAAAGTCTGCAATGGGCTAGCACTTGCAGCTACGCACCATATGCCAGCCGGCCTAACAGGCATCCCCCTCTGCCCCCCAACACACAGGTCCACACAGCCTACATCTTGCGGGGGCCCCCAGTTGGACTGAGACCTAACAGCAACAGGAAAGAAAGAAAAAGAGAAGCAAAGGCCAGAGGAAGGGAGTCTATCAATGAAGTTACATGTGGAGCTATAAAACTTCTGTGGCAGGGAGGAGGAGCTGGCAGGAGGGAAGGTTCCAGGTGTAGACTGAATATTACGTCCCATCACAGGTAGAGGGACTCCATGTAAAGGCAGGCAGCCTGGAGGCCATTCAGAGAAGTTGGTCCAGGAGTTTCTCAAGGAGAGTAACCCTCAGTTTGTAGGATGAATGAACAAGTGAATGAACAAATGAATGAACGAGTGAATGAATGAATGAATACACATACAAATGAATGAAAACACACTAGAAACATTGTCCAAAGCCATTGCCAAGCCCGAAATGGCCTCAGGAAGAGAAACTTCAAGTCCCGAGTTCTGCTTCCTGGTCTTTCCAGGGAAGGGCTGTGTCCAGACATGGACAGAACAGGGTGTGTTTAGTGAGACCCAAAGGCCCCCTTCCCGGGAAAAAAGGACCCACCCAATCCCGCTGGAGGAAAATATGACAGGAAAAGAGCGGGGCACCTCCGATGCCCGGCCCTTCCCCCTCCCCCGTGGGGCTTACCCACCTTGGCCAAGGCAGCCCCAATCAGCCCCCCGCACAGCTGGGACATCCAGTAGGGAAGGAGCATCACCAGGTTGAGGCCTCCAATCAGCGTGGCTGCCAGGGACACTGCAGGGTTGAAATGTCCTCCACTGTCACCCACAAAAGCAGAAGGAAGCCACTGAGACCAAGTCCTAGGCAGGCCCCCCGAGGGAATGTGTCCCAGCCATCCCCCCACCCCACCTCCCGGCCCAGGCTGGCCTTGCAGCACAGAGTGAATCACGGGCCTTGGTCAAGTAGAAACCAGGCACGGATCCCACCCATCTTCCCTGAGGTGCCAGGTGGTGGGGGGAGGGTTGTGGGGGAGAGTGGGGAGGAGAGGGCAGCCCCATTCCTGCCCTGGACCCAGACCCTAGGGGGCCCAGAGGAAGACATGGTGGGTGACCATCCCTCAACTCCTTCCAGACTGGCTCAGAGCCCCAGCCCTGGAGAGGTGCAGCCCCATGTCAGAATGGGACCCCAAACTCCAGACTGGTAGACAGAGAGAGGTACCCGGGCCCTGGAAAAGAGCTCCCGAGTGGCTGAACCCTGCTCTCCCCAGGCTGAAGTAAAGCCCCCTTGGAATGTCCGCAGCACAGCACCCGGTGCAGGCTAAGCTCACCCTGTAATTCCCAGGTCTCCCCGCTGCGGCGCTCCACCTGGCCTTGCCTCCCGGCTCTGCCACTTACTGACCACGTAACCTTGGACAAGTCTTGTGACCTTCTGTGGTCATACCGTGAGCAGGGGGTGGCAACTACCCCCAAGAGACTGTTGTGAGGCTTCACTGAGCTCCTATCTAGAAAGTGCTTAGAGCAGCGCCTGGCACTTGGCTCGCATTGTCTATGTGTGGGCTTGAGAAAAATAATGTAAAAAAACCCCTCTCTTCTTGGGGCTCCTGGGTGGCTCAGTCCGCTCAGCATCTGCCTTCGGCTCAGGTCATGACCTCAGCGTCCTGGGATCAAACCCTGCACAGGGCTCCCAGCTCAGTGGGGAGTCTGCTTCCCCCTCTCCCGCTCTTCTGCCCCTGCCCCGCTCCCTTGCTCTCTTTCTCAAACAAAACTCTTTTAAAAACTCTTTCAAAAACAGGGGATCCCTGGGTGGCTCAGCGGTTTAGCGCCTGCCTTCGGCCCAGGACGTGATCCTGGAGACCCAGGATCGAGTCCCACGTTGGGTTCCTTGCATGGAGCCTGCTTCTCCCTCTGCCTGTGTCTCTGACTCTCTCTCTCTCTCTCTCTCTCTCTCTCTCTCTCTCTGTCTATCATGAATAAATAAATAAATCTTTAAAAAAAAACCTCAAAAACAACAACAAAAAAACCTCTATTCCTCCCATGTTATGGTGGGGAATCTGGGGTTTGGAGAGGGACTTGCCCCAAAGCCACAGAGCTCACCACAGGCTGCAGAGGTAGGATTTGAACCCAGACAGCCTGACTCCCCAGTGCACACTCCATCTATGATGCTCTTGGAACCCTGAGTCCATGCCCAGGGTCCCTGCCGGTAGCTTTGCTCCCCGGGCTGGTGGCTCAGAGCTGGTCTCACCTGATGTTTCCCAGGGTAGCGATGATGAGGCCCAGGGCCAGCCCGTGGGCCAAGGCCGGCTGCAGCCGCCCGGTGTCCGTCCCGTTCTCGATGACAGACAGGCACCCGATGAAGATGAAGAGGGCAGAGCCCAGCAGCTCCACCAGACAGGGTTGCAGGAACCGCTCGTACCAGGACCCGCGACTCCTGCCCCCCATGCTTGGTTCCTTCACCTTGCCACTGCCAAATTCGGGATCACACATAGACACGGCTGCCTGCGGTGGGACAAAGGGAGAGTGGGCTCAGGTGGGAGGAGAGCCCAGAAAGAAGCCCCCAGTGCCCTAGCCTCGAACTGGTTCTCACACCCCCTTGGACGGCCGGGTTCCAAGGGCAGAGGCCAGCAGTGGGCTCACCTCTGCAGACATCAGGGCCAAAGAGACCTGGCACCTGCGCTTGCCTGAGCCGCCTGGGAAGCCCGCACCTGCTTCCCGGGACCCTCTTATCTCCAGGGCCGGGGCTGCTGGTCCTGCTCCAGGCTCTGGCTCTTTTAAAGGGTTGCAGAGGCTCCCTGAGGGTGCCAAGAAGGCAATAAAGCGTGAGTGGGAGGCGGCCCTGGGGCCCAGGAGAGGAAACACTTTCTATCTCAGCTGGGCGGGGCAGGGGCGAGGGGAGGATTGCTGAGCCGCCTGCTGCCAACCGGGGGAAAGGCCCTGGCCCAGCCGCGTCACCCGGACAGCGCTCGGCCTTCCCTGGCAGGGGGCAGCCGGCCCAGCGGCCCAGCGCCCCAGCACACCAGCGCCCTGCGGCCTGCAGCAGGGTCCAAAGGAGACCGGCATGTGGGCATGAGGGGGTTTCAGGGGGTTGGGAAATAATGGCCAACTCATCCTCAGTGATTTTTTTCCTGGATTCCCTCAGATATCTCCTCGTATCTCAACAACCACGCTCACTGCACCCTCACAGCCCGATCCAGGACTGAGTGTATACAGAGGGATGACCGTCCCCCGATGGTCAGAGGCAGCCGAGGCGACACCGTGCGCCACGGGGAAGCCTGCGGGCCCCGAAAACAGGCTGCTTGGACCTCAATCACAATTCTGCCGTCAACCAGCCGTGGAACCTCTCTGCACCTTGCTATTCTCCTGTGACGTGTACCAACGACGTGCGGTCGTTGTGTGACTTAAATGAGTCAATATAACAAAGGGTTTACAATAGTGCCGGACACACAGTCGGCACCGGACCAGTGTCTACTAATTAAGAATATAGATTTATGTTTATATATTTATATTTATTGAGCAATTTCTACATGTCTTCTACCTGCCAGGCACTGAGCTAAGTACCTTCTATGTAGCATCTCATTTAAACCTCAACATCAACCCTGTGAGGTGGGTACTATTATTATAGCATGTTACGTGGGGAAGTGGAGATTCAGGAAGTTATGTTTGCCAGGGTCACAGAGGTTTTGTGATTGTGAAACTGATGGGCTAAGTCACAAGGGATCAATACTGCATGATTCTACCTGTATGAAGTCCCTGGAGTAATCAAATTCATAGAGACAAAGAGTAGATGGTAGTTGCCAGGGGCTTGGAGTGCAGAGGAGAATGGGGACTTGTTGTTTAATGGGTCCAGAGTTTCAATTTGGGAGGATGAAAAAGTCTTAGAGATGGATAGTTGCACAACAATATGAATGTACTTAATGCCACTGACCTATACACTTAAAAATGATTGAAATGGTGAATTTTATGTGGTGTGTATTTTACCACATGGGGTGGGGGGGACTTGTGGGTTAAGCCACTGCAGTCTACTGCCTTTCTAGATGTATGGATGCATGGATGGATGGGTGGGTGGATGGATGGTTGATGGATGGATGGGTGTGGATGGATGGATGGCTGATGGATGGAGAGAAGGAAGAAGGAATAAAGGAAGGGACAGAGGGAAGGAAGGGAAGGAGGGAGGGAGAGAGGAAGAAAAGAAGAGGAAAGAGATGGGCTTCTTTATTCATCCATTCAACAAATATTTAAATACCCTACTGTGAACTGGTTCTAAGAGCTAACTGGAAATGTAGCAGTGCACAAGATGGGCAAAGAGTCTTCCGGCGTTCATAACTATTATCTCGGTGTTTTTCTGTACAGATAGAGACACATAGAGAAATAATGTCAGGGATGAAAGAATTTAATGAAAATGTCTACCATCTATTGACTACGCACTATGACCACATATCTAACACCGTGCTAAGCACTCTGCATATATTCACAACAACCCCATGATTTCTTATCCTCATCTTCAGATGATAAAACCCAAGGCACAGAGAAGTTAAAGGACTAGCCCAAGGTTGTGTAGACAAAACGTATCTGCTTCAGGACAGAGAGGACTCATCGAGGCTGGGACAGTTTGTTGAAAGCTCTTTTCAGTGGGACGCCTGGGAACATAGCCCCTCCTTTGACTATCTGCACATCTCAGGAGGTTTAGGGTTGATTGTCTTTTTTTTTTTTTTTTTAGGGTTGATTGTCTTAAGACCTGTGCTCTCCCTCTGTACCCACAGCACACTGTATGGTACGAGATGTCTCTTACGCCCTTCCTCCTGCGTCCCTGCAGATGGCAACAATACAATGTCCAGCCTTCTGCTTCCCCCATCTCATCACACTTTGTTCAGGTCCTGCCAAGAGCTGCTTCCAGGACATTTTTCTCCAGGTTTCACCCAGGCCTCTCTGTCAGTTCTTGCTTAGTCTCTTGAAAAAAGAACCAAATGGTCAGGGCGCCTGGGTGGCTCAGTTGGTTAAGCGTCTGCCTTCGTCTTAGGTCATGATCTCAAGGTCCTGGGATCCAGCCCCAGTGGGGCTCTCCGCTCAGCAGGGCGTCTGCTTCTCCCTCTCCTTCTATGCTTCCCCCTGCTCCACCTCAAATAAATAAATAAAATCTTTTTTAAAAAATCAAATGGTCATGATACACGTGCCAGAGTCTAGGCCCCGCCCCGGACACCTCCCGTGCATTCCTTCAATTAATATTTACAATCATTTTGTATCTTCTCCACTTCACAGGAAGCAGGAATTCCCAGCTGGAGCTACTATAACTCCTCATCTGGGCCTCTTGCCTCACCCAAATTTAATCTGTTCCTCTGGTACTGTGAGCCAGGAGGGCACAGTTGGGCACTTGGGTCCAAGTGGGGGTCAGGCTTCTCCGCCTTCACCCTCTGGCTTCTCTTTAAGCCTCGGTGTTTTCTCTGGAAAAGTGGGCTAATGGCGCTCCCCAACCCCGTAAGATTAAATGAGACAGTGCACTTAGCACAGCGCCCAATTCCAAGCAGGTGCCCTGACAATAGTACCTATTACTACAGTTCATCGGAGTATCCACGCATCAGAGGTGCCTAACCCGTGCAACAAAGAACCCAACGTTTTGATGGCTTAACATAATACAAACGGATCCACTGTTGATAGCATAGTTCACAGCAGGCCCTTTATGACGTCGTAACGCAGGGATCCAGGCCACTGCCACCTTGGAGACCCACCATCTAGGTCACCAGCCCGCAGATGGGGAAAGAGACAATGTAGGGGAGGTGTGCCAGGATGTTTTATGAGCTAGGTTGTGAGTCCTGATGTGGGAAACAAAGGCAGAAGAGGAATTATTACATTTCCTTACTACCTACAGCCCATCAACAAGTCCTTGAAACAGGCAGAGTGACATTCCTCTAGGGACTCAACTGCTTCGATGTTGGTATTTCGCTAAGGGCAAAAGGCAATCCTAGCTTGACCCCCAGGATCCTGTAAGTCTGCTTTAACATATAAAAATTCCTTTGGAAACTTCCTTTATCTCTAACCCCAAAGATACATGTTGGCCATCATCCCCCAAGCATAAGAGCCACTGATATCCATCTGAAGGGTCTCATGACTGAGTTCTTACTAAACAGTGAAAAATGACCTTTTCCCAACAATAGCCAGCCCCCTCAGGATCCTGGAAACCTTGTTTCCAAAATACCCGGGAGGCTTACCCTCTCCCAAACCCCCCTCCCAACTTGAAATAATGGGCCATTCCTCATGACCCCCGTGCAGCTCTCTCTGCCCACGGGTCCTGTCCCGGTGCTTTTAATAAAACCAGCCTTAGGGATTCTTTCTTGGGGGCAGCCCCGGTGGCTGGCGCAGCGGTTTAGCCCCGCCTGCAGCCCAGGGCGTGATCCTGGAGACCCACTTCGGGCTCCCTGCATGGGGCCTGCTTCTCCCTCTGCCTGTGTCTCTGCCTCTCTCTCTCTCTCTGAATCTGCATCTCTATGAATAAATAAATTTAAAAATCTTAAAAAAAAAAAAAAAGAAGAAGAAGAAATCTTTCTTGGCCACCAGCTTCCAACTCTAACATCTCTCCTACATCAGGTCCTTCCCCTGACTTCATCTCCAGCCACATGAACCTTAAACAATGTGTCGGATGAGCTCGGTTGCCCGCACCCTTCCCTGCACCTGCTCTCCCCACAGTTTGGAGGCCTGTTTTGCCCCATGTACCAGCTTCGACTCCGCTCTCAAATCTCAGGCCAGGCATCCATTCTCCCCAACTCCTGGGCCAATTAGATGTCTCTCCTCTAGACATGATGCTCCCTCACTAGAGCCAGGGCCAGCCTCTGTAGCTCCCAGACTGGTGGCTGTCCAGAGAAAAACTGAATGTCTTTCAGGCAAAACGTGTTTCTACAACTGAAGATTTCTTGCCGGGCCTGATGTCTCCGTACACAGCGCCCTGGTCTCCCCAAACCACTAGAACCACTAGGTGGGCTAGGGAGATAGTGTCTTCTTAAGAACTTGTTTGGCAAAAAAAAAAAAAAAAAAAAGAACTTGTTTGGCTTGGCCAACTTTTTAGTTTTCCAATTCCAGGTCTGGTTGACATGACCAAAGCCTCTAAGTTTTATCCCTGTTTAGTTCAAGATGTCTCTGTCACCATAGGCACCTGTCTGCCATCCACCACCAGTGGTGGATGGAATATAAAAGCAGGTCTATTTTATCCTGTCACACTGCCCTCCCTTCCTTCCTTTCTCACCTTAATAGCTGCAGTATGGTATAAGTATGTGATGCTGGCACCATGGCAGCTATCTTGAGACCATGAGGTACAACTCTCCAGAAGTGGATTTTTGATGATATTGCCAAGCCACCAGACTAACCCCAAGATCAACTACTTCAGGCTTTCTTGTTAAATAAACCTGCACTTCCTGGATTGTGTACTAGGGCACCCCAGAGAGCTCCACTGAATTCACAAAGGGACTACAGGGTATTAGAAAATTCCAAGGGAAATACAGTGATGCTCCATATCTGTCAGACACCATGTGACTGACTAGCTGGTGGTTGTTCAGAGTTGTAATATTAAGTGGCCTTACATTCCTTCCAATAAAATCATGCCTTTGAAAAGCTGGTTTTACAGGGGTTGCCTGAGTAAGAAGTGAGTACCACATAAAAATCAATGTAGAAGAGGAAAGGTGGATGGTAGTGTCCAATCAGATACCAGGGTCTGGAAAATTGAGCAGTGCCCAAGGGTACACACATCCCACGGGTAAATGACCTGTAGCATTTAAGAATGGAAGTTACTTAAGAACTCATTTCGACTGAGCTATTTGAGGGCAGCCTGGGTGGCTCAGTGGTTTAGCACTGCCACCCGCCCAGGGCATGATCCTGGGGACCCGGGATCAAGTCCCACACTGGGCTCCCACAGGGAGCCTGCTTCTCCCTCTGCCTGTGTCTCTGCCCCTCTCTGTGTCTCTCATGAATAAATAAATAAAATCTTTAAAAAAAGCTGAGCTATTTGAATAGTCATTTGAAGATGAAATAAAAATATAAATAAGATGTTTTTCCCTTTCAATAGGCATGTATTTTCTTGTCAAATGGCTACTAAGTTATTCGGACATAAATACTTACTATGTTTTTTGGACCTAACTCTCTATTTAATAAATAGGACAGATTAGATCTTTTGGCCCAGGAAGGGTGTGAACCAAGAAAGTTTGGGAGCCTCTGAAATAAACAACGTATGTTCTGTTTCAGGAACAGGGAGTTGAGTTTTGTATCACTTGTAGCAAAGCAGAGAACACTTCCAGCTGATACACACCCTCCCCAAATCCTGGCAGTGCTAGGCCTTCAACTTAATAATTTCTTCTTGAAACTGGCCATTATTTGTAACGCAGACGCTTGATCCTCCAGGCTGATCCTTTTCTGTACCTGAGGACAGGTATAGAACCTTAGAGCAGGCAGCCCCAGTAGCGCAGCGGTTTAGCGCTGCCTTCAGCCCAGGATGTGATCCTGGAGTCCCCGGATCGAGTCCCATGTCGGGCTCCCTGCATGGAGCCTGCTTCTCCCTCTGTGTCTCTGCCTCTCTCTCTTGCGCTCTCTACCTCTTATGAGTAAATGAAATAAAAATCTTTAAAAAATAAAATAAATAGAACCTTAGAGCAGCACCCCTCGGCCTCTTGGGAAGCAGTGGCTTTCTTTCTATATAAATAACTGTGCCACTGTCTTCCGTGTACGGTTACTTGGAGCTCAGGGCAGCTTGGTTGTTGGAGAGGAGTCTAGTCTGTTCACCTGTCTCTGGCTAAGCGGCGGCTTTCGTTTGAACCTGAGCCTGTTCTTTCCTTGTAGCAGCCACCAGCACCCTATTTTCTCCTCTGCAGCGTTCAGGTTCGAATATTGATGTCTTGTTAAAAATATTTTGTTTATTTATTTATTTGAGAGAGACAGAGAGAGAGCAAGTGGGAGGATAGAGAGGGAGGAGCAGGGATCCCTGGGTGGCGCAGCGGTTTGGCGCCTGCCTTTGGCCCAGGGTGCGATCCTGGAGACCCGGGATCGAATCCCATGTCGGGCTCCCGGTGCATGGAGCCTGCTTCTCCCTCTGCCTGTGTCTCTGCCTCTCTCTCTATCATAAATAAATAAAAATTAAAAAAAAAAAAAAAAAAGAGAGAGGGAGGAGCAGGCTCCCTGCTGAGCAGGGAGCTGATGCGGGGCTTGATCCCAGGACCCTGAGATCGTGACCTGAGCCGAAGGCAGATGCTTCACTGCCTGAGCCCCCCCAAGCGCCCCCAAATGTTCATGTCTTTTGAGTCACTGGTAACCAGACATCGGGTATGTCGGTTACTGTAGAACCTTTTACAGCCAGGAGGCCACCAGACTAAGGAAGCAGCCAAGTAAATCTCACCAGGAAGGGTTCCTTGGTCACCATCTGTATATGTTGAACAACAATTAAAATGGTAGAAGAATGGCCCCCATTTACTGAGGACCTCCTGTGAGCTGGCACTGCTCAGCACAATCAGAACATTCTCATGTCTTTTCTTTTTTTTCTGCTTCTGCTGTTACCCTTTTCTGTACTATCCAAACTAAACAACTCTGCAGGGGAGGAAAGCCAAATGGCCAACAAACATGAAAAGTCACTCAATCTCTCTAATAGCCAGGAAAAAAATAATTCAAATGAAAGCAACAGAACAGAAATTTTAAAAAACTGATCAACATCCAATGCTGACAGAGGGGGACATAGGCGAGCTCCTGACTTCTTGGCAGAAATGTGAATTGCTACAGGATTTTGTGACACAAACTTGCAGTATTTATCAAATATTTAAATTCACAGACCCAGCAAGCATCATATTTGAAAATCAATCCTATAAAAGAAAAGCTCCAATAGGTAGGAGTAAATGTACAGGGATATTGATTTCATCATTTTTATTGTAGAAAAATATGAGAACTACCTGAAAGATTGTATTCTTAAAAAAATATTTTATTTATTTATGAGAGAGGCAGAGACAGAGAAAGAGAGGCAGAGGGATAAGCAGGCTCCATGCAGGGAGCCCAATATGGGACCTGATCCCCGGGTCCTGGGATCATGCCCTGGGCTGAAGGCAGCGCTAAACCGCTGAGCCACCCAGGGATCCCCCAAAGATCATAATTATTGAAAACAGTTGAGGGACGCCTGGGTGGCTCAGTGGTTGAGTATCTGCCTTCAGCTCAGAGTGTGATCCCGGGGTCCCAGGATCGAGTCCCCCATCAGGCTCCCTGCATGGAGCCTGCTTCTCCCTCTGCCTGTGTCTCTGCCTCTTTCTGTGTCTCTTCACAAACAAATAAGCAGAAAATCTTAAAAAGAGAGAGAGAGAGAACAGTTGAACTAAGTAGAAATGTCTTCTCCAGAACTCATGTCTCCTTTTAGTGTCCTGAATATTCCATAGTTCTACACACCCTCACGCCTTTGGATGGTCTGTTTCCTTTACTCACTCTGTTCCCTAAATCTGGCAAAACCTTACTCATTCTTCAAGTCTGAACAAAGAGATGATAATGTCTGTAAAGGGAGTAAGAAAGTATCATGGAAAATGCAAATCATGTGAACTGACAAATAATTTGATGACTGTCACCAAGTGGAAGAAGCCAGACACAAAAGAGTACAGGTTGTACAATATGAAGTTCAAAAATAAGCAAAGCAAAGGACCGGGCACGTGGAGATTTCCAGATGCTGTCACCTTCTGTCTCTTGATTGCTCAGAACAGGGTGAGTTCACTTTAGGAAAATCACTGAGCTGTTATAGTTCGTGCGCTCTTTCTTGCGTATATTACACTGCAATAAAAAGTTGCAAATAAAACCAGTCTGTGTTTACAAAGTTACCTTCCGGACAAAGCCATGCGGAAATCTGCAGGTGCAAAAATCTATGGTCCTTAGAAGAGAGCACTGAATTCAGTGTCTGTGTCATGGGCTGTCACATTTTATGCCCGTAAAATAGAACACGCCCATTTAGAAACTGCCTTTTTAAAAAATTGGAAGGCTTCACTATGCCCTTTATTATTCCAGAAATGGAAATTGTTGTCAATAACAAAGGTCAAGGGTCATCGAGGTCATCCCTGACCTCATACAGAGCATTTAGCAAACATGACCCTGCCTTCATGGCAGGTATTGTGCCCGTTTGGCAGCCGAAGCAATTGAAGTTCAACGACCTGGCAACTCACTGAAGGTCATATGTAACTGGGCTCAGAATCGGTTTACTAACTGGAGAGCTGATGCTCTTCATCTCTACAAGAGGTGAACTATCTTGAGGTGCCTGGGTGGCTCAGTGGTTAAGCCTCTGCCTTGGGCTCAGGTCATGATAGGGGGGCCCTAAGATCCAGTCCCACTTTGGGCTCCCTGCTCAGCGGGAAGCCAGCTTTGCCCTCTCCCTCTGCCCCTCCCCACCGCTCCTGCTGTCTATCTCAAATAAATAAAGGTAATCTTTAAAGGAAGAAGAAGAAGAGGAAGAGGAAGGGGAAGGGGAAAAGAGTAAGGGGAAGAAAAGGGAGAAGTAGAAGAGGGAGAAGAAGAAGAAAAAAAACTACTTCTGGGGCAGCCCAAGTGGCTCAGTGGTTTAGCGCCGCCTTCAGCCCGGGACGTGATCCTGGAGTCCCAGGATCCAGTCCCACATCAGGCTCCCTGCATGGAGCATGCTTCTCCCTCTGCCTGTGTCTCTGCCTCTGTCTCTCCCTCTCTGTGTCTCTCATGAATAAATTAAAAAAAAAAAATCTTTTAAGAAAACTATTTCTCAAAACAGAAACCAGAAGTATCTTTCAGATTTTTTTTTTTTTTTTTTTTTTTTTTTTTTTTTTTTAAATTTTTATTTATTTATGATAGTCACACACACACAGAGAGAGAGAGAGGCAGAGACACAGGCAGAGGGAGAAGCAGGCTCCATGCACCGGGAGCCCGATGTGGGATTCGATCCCGGGTCTCCAGGATCGCGCCCTGGGCCAAAGGCAGGCGCCAAACCGCTGCGCCACTCAGGGATCCCTATCTTTCAGATTTTTAAAAATTATTTCTTGGGATCCCTGGGTGGCGCAGCGGTTTGGCGCCTGCCTTTGGCCCAGGGCGCGATCCTGGAGACCCGGGATCGAATCCCACATCAGGCTCCCGGTGCATGGAGCCTGCTTCTCCCTCTGCCTGTGTCTCTGCCTCTCTCTCTCTCTCTGTGACTATCATAAATAAATAAATAAATAAATAAATAAATAAATAAATAAATAAAAATAAATAAAAAATTATTTCTTAAATAGCTTTACTGAGGTATAGCTGATACACAATGTTACACATATTTAAAATACACAGTTGATGTTTTGACATATGTATCCACCCATGAGACCATTCTCACAATGAACATATGTATCACCCCCAAAGTTCTCTCGTGACCCTATTCTCATCTGTAGGCAATCACTAATCTGTTTCCTGCCACTTTAAATAAATTCAAGGGGCACCTGGGTGGCTCAGTGGTTGAGTGTCTGCCTTCAGCTCAGGTTGTGATCCTGGGGTCCTGGGATTGAGTCCCCACATCAGGCTCCCTGCATGGAACCTGCTTCTCCCTCTGCCTGTGTCTCTGCCTCTCTCTCTGTGTCTCTCATGAATAAATAAATAAAATCTAATTAATTAATTCGAGTTTTCCAGGATTTCCCATATGTGAAATCAAACAGTATGTGCTCTTTTCCATCTGGCTTCTTTCCCTGGTTGTATTTATTTTAGGTTCATTCACATTCTAGCACATACGAAGTCCTCTTTCTCTGGTTGGTGTGTAGTGTTCCACTGTATGATGGCCCTACAACCTCCTTACCCCTAGCCTCTGGATGGACATGGTTTCAGTTTCTGGATGCTGCCAATAAAGCTGCAATGAACATTTTTTTTATGATAGTCACAGAGAGAGAGAGAGAGAGGCAGAGACACAGGCAGAGGGAGAAGCAGGCTCCATGCACCGGGAGCCCGACGTGGGACTCGATCCCAGGTCTCCAGGATCACGCCCTGGGCCAAAGGCAGGCGCCAAACCTCTGCACCACCCAGGGATCCCTGCAATGAACATGTCTGTAACAAGTCTTTCAGTGACATGTGCTTTCATTTCTCTTGTGTGAATACTGAGAGGGGAAAGGTGGGTGTGAATTTAACTTTTAAGAAACTGCCAAGCTGTTTTCCAGAATGGCCATACATTCTCACCTGCAGCATATGAGCCTCACCAACAGCGGTTACGACCAGACTTTTGGAATTTAGACACCCTAATTTGCACTAATTATGACTCATTTGGTCGATCATTTTTTTCATGTGCTTATTTGCCATCAGCATGTCTTTTTTACTGAAATGACTGTTCGAATCTTTAAAGCCCATATTTTAAAATTCTGGTTCTTTGTTTTCCTGTTACTGAGCTTGGAGAATACTCTGGATGCAAATCCTTTTTCAACTTTGTGTGTGGCAATATTTTTTTTCCTAGTCTGAGGCTTGTCTTTAGCACTGAGAATTTGACATTTATAAGTGTCACCATTTATAAGTCACCATTTATAAGTGTACATCTCAGTGGTGTTAAGTACATTCATGTTATTGTGCAGCCATCACAACTATCCATCTAAAGAATTTCTTCATCTTCTCAGACCAAAACTCTTTACCCATTAAATAATCACTCCCCATCCTCCCTACTCCCCAGCCCCTGACAACCAGCATTCTACCTTCTGTGTCTGTGGATTGGACTACCTCAGGTACCTCAATACAGTATCTGTCTTTCTTTAAAAAAAAGATTTTATTTATTTATTCATGAGAGACACAGAGAGGTAGAGACACAGGCAGAGGGAGAAGCAGGCTCCCTGCAGGGAGCCTGAAGCGGGACTTGATCCCAGGACCCCAGGATCATGCCCTGAGCCGAAGGCAGATGCTCAACCGCTGAGCCACCCAGGTGCCCGGTATCTGTCTTTTTATGTCTGACTTGTCTCACTTAGTATAATGTCCTGAGGTTGCATCCATGTTGTAGCAGATGTCAGAACTTCCTTCCTTTTAAAGACTATATAATATTCCATTGTGTGGATATACCACATTTTGGTTATCCCTTCATCCATTGATGGATATTTGCATTGTTTCCACCTTATCCTTATTAAATAATGAATAATGCTACTATGAATATGAGTGTCATAATGCTTTCTTGATGGCTAACTAAAGAAAGAAAGAAAGAAAGAAGGAAGGAAAGAGAAAGAAAAGAAAGAAAGAAAGAAAGAAAGAAAGAAAGAAAGAAAGGAAAAGAAAAAAAAGAAAAGAAAAGAAAACTTTTTTTCTTAAAATTGCAGAAGTTGTCTTTTTCCTCTGTGTCAGTGGTTGGCTTCCCTGACATCTGTCTCCCTTCCTCTGTCTCTCTCTCACCTGCCCTGTCCCTGTAATGAATGTCTGGCATGAGCGTCTGCTTAAGAGAGAATTCCTCTTTCTTTGGGTGATAGCCTCTTGATTTTCCTGGAGGGACCCACAGGTCCTCCACTGGCTCTCAGTTTACCCCATCTGGGCAGAGCTAGCAGCCTCCCCTCAACCCTTCTGCTCCCCAACCTGGTCCTGGGGCCAGCCAATCAGACACTCCAAACCCCAGGCCATCCTGAGTGGCTCAGGGATGAGCTTATGGTCCACGTCAGACCACGAACACGCACTTCTTGGAGATTGTTGGCAATGGGAGGTGTCTTTCTCAGAGCTGCCGGGAGCAGGGGGTAGAGACCAGGAGCCCTCAGCAGCCATCTTTGTCACCATGAGGGATGAGCCCGAAGAGCGTGGAAAGCACGCAGAGGAAAAGAGAGCAAACAGGGAGAACAAGGTGGACGACAGCTTTCTTATGCTCCCCCTCCCCCTGTCCCGCCCCAAACCTGCCAAGCTGAACTTTCCTCGGCCTTTTCAGGTGTATTTCCTTCCTTCAGTCAGTTGGAGTTGGTTTATTTCCAAAGAAAGAAAGAGAGAAAAGAAAGAAGAAAAGAAGAAAAAGAAAAGAAAAGAAAAAAGAAAGAAAAGAAAAGAAAAGAGAAGAGAAGAAAAGAAAAAGAATCCACTGAACACATTCTCTTTTCTTCCACAGC
This sequence comes from Vulpes vulpes, assembly GCF_048418805.1. Classification (NCBI taxonomy): domain Eukaryota; kingdom Metazoa; phylum Chordata; class Mammalia; order Carnivora; family Canidae; genus Vulpes; species Vulpes vulpes. The sequence goes on from NC_132782.1 coordinate 95,747,570, forward strand.
TTTCATTTGTTTTTCAGATCTCAGAACTCTGAACTCTGAGCAAGCAAATCTTTCCTTGGTGTTTCAGGACCACAGACAATTGCTGGTGGGTGGGGGGCAGGGCAGATCCTTAGTCATGGGGTGGTGCACTCTTCCACCCAGAACTGAGATGATTAAGAGATAATGTCTCATGAACTTTACAGTCAAATCAGGGAGATGTGTCAGGCACATGATAACTGTTGCATAAGCAAAATGTGAGAGCAAAAGCCACCTTCAGATTAACTACCCTGGTGTTTATGGCTGCCACCAGGATGCCCCCCCCCCCCCCCGCCTCTGGTCCATCAGACAGTTGTGCCCTCTTTGTCACAATGCCAGAAATTCTGACAGTAAGAGAGTAAGAGCAGACATTTGCATTCCCAGTCATCTTTCCATGGAATGCAAATACCTCGGTGAGAGTTAAGTATCCTCAAGGGGAAAGGAAAGGGCCAAGTGGGACCCTAGCCAGTAGCCCAATGCAGAGGGCTCAAAGGACGTGGCAACCTCTGGTTGGAGCTACAAGGTCACACCCACTGCTGGGCCAGGACTCTCTGAGGTTTGGGCAAGAATGGAAGTCAAGTGGCATTGGACTGTAATGGGCACAGGACCCCAGGAGCAGTGGGGTAGGGGTGGATAGGAAGAAAGCCAAGGTCAAGGACTTGGCTAAGTATACTCTGTAGTCAGGCACTGGCATGTTGAATAAAACCCAGAAACTGGAGATGCCAGTGTGAGATGGGGAAAGGAATTTAAGTTAAGACCACAGGTGCGGGGGCACCTGAGTGGCTCAGTGGTTGAGCATCTGCCTTTGGCTCAAGACGTGATTCCAGGGTCCTGGGATCGAGTCCTGCATCAGGCTCCCTGTGCCTATGTCTCTGCCTCTCTCTCCCTGTGTCTCTCATGAATAAATAAATAAATTCTTAAAAAAGAAAAAAACCCACAGGTGTCAGAGCCCTTGGACAGCAATGGTTAACCCCAGGTACAGTGGATTCCTGCCTACTTCCTTGAGTCCCAACAATAAAACTGTGAGGCAGGTGTTCTAATTATTAACCCATTTTACAGAAGAGAGAGTTGAGGCTCACAGAGGGCAAGTGCTGTGCTCAGGACCCCACACCTGTGAACTCTGGAGCTGGAATTCTGCCCAGACTGCATCCAAATTGGTGCCTTTTTTATTCTTTAACCTTGATGAAATGTCATCTTGAGATTTTTTTTTAACTCTTCAGGTTTGGCAACTCATTGTGCAAATTATTTTATGTCTGTCATCATGGTCACACATACGTACAAAGTACAAACATCCAGCACTAGTGTAGCTGTATTTCTCAATTGTAAATAATTCTGTCCTTCTGCTCAGGAGAAACACAAACACTTCTATCAACCCAAATAAGAATTTTATCTTTGATATACAGATTGTTATCAGATAAAAAAAATTTCAAGTTAAAGATAAAGCATACCTTGTTTTTTAAGGCCAGGAGTAGACAATTTGCTAGAATCAAAATACTCGGTTCCTTGATAGCTGGTGAGGTTTTTTTAGTGAGGCTCAAATTCAAAGGTTTTATTTTAGGCTCAAATATATGGAAATTTATATTGGAGTTCAAAATCATGGATTAAAGATGTCTAAATAGCATTAGGAAAACTGGCTAATCTTATTTAAAAAAAAAAAAAAAGGTGAATTTCTGCTTCATTCTGTACCTAAAGATAAATTCTAAAAAAACCTAAGGTTAAAATGTAAAAGAAAGACTATAAAAAGTACTAAAATAGAACACAGGCAAAACCTTTCATAATCATAAAAGGGGAAAGGCATGACACACATATGAGACACCTATTATATAATAAAAGGGTCTATTGACCTAACCAGATAAAATATGGAACTTCTTTTTTTTTTTTTTTAAGATTTTATTTATTCATGAGAGACACAGAGAGAGAGGCTTAGACACAGGCAGAGGCAGGCTCCATGCAGACACAGGCAGAGGCAGGCTCCATGCAGGGAGCCCGACGTGGGACTCGATCCCAGGTATCTAGGATCACGCCTTGGGCTGAAGGCGGTGCTAAGCCGCTAAGCCACCAGGGCTGCCCAAATATGGAACTTCTAAGACAGAAAGGAAAAATGATTACCAGGAACAAGAAAAATGAAAAACTGGGGGAAAAATATTGCACACAAGGATAAAGTGTTACTCTCTCTACTATGTACAGTTCTTACAAAGCAATGTGAAAAAAATCAGAGAAAAGTGGTCAAAAAGCACAAACGGAATTTGTAAATAAAAAATTCACAATAATATGTGAAAAGACAGTCATCTTAAGTGTAAGAATATCAGTGAGACATCACTTTTTCTTTACTGACTAGACTGATAAATTAGAGGTTTGATAATATCCAGTGTTGAAAAGTATGTGGTAAAACAGGCTCTCTTGTACATAACTGATGAGAATGTAAATATAAATGAGAATATTTTGACAACACATATCACAGAGTAAAATATTATATGCTCTGCTCTGACCTATCAGGCCTATTTCTAGGAATTTACCTTATGGGGATAAATAGATAGTATGAAACGATTTACCCACAATGTTGACTGCCACAGTATTTTTAATAGCAAATTAATATGGAAGCCATATAAATGTCCATTAACAGAAGACTACTTAAGTAAGTGGTTGTTCTAAATGATGATGTGTACTAGAGGCTGGCAAACCATGGCCTAAGGGCCAGCTCTGGCTGATTGCCTATTATTTTATTGACTAAAAGCTAAGAAGGTTTTTACATTTTATTTATTTATTTATTTTTTTTTAATTTTTTTTTTTTTTTTTTTTTTATTTATTTATGATAGTCACAGAGAGAGAGAGAGAGGCAGAGACACAGGCAGAGGGAGAAAGCAGGCTCCATGCGCCAGGAGCCCGATGTGGGATTCGATCCCGGGTCTCCAGGATCGCGCCCTGGGCCAAAGGCAGGCGCCAAACCGCTGCGCCACCCAGGGATCCCGGTTTTTACATTTTAAATGTTTATTAAAGACCTCTATAATATCCTCTTGATCTACAGAGTCGAAAATGTTAACTATCTGGCACTTAAAAAAAAATGTCAGTTTCTGTATATAGATCTCTATGTAGTATTGTACCAATTTTGGAATAAAGATGTGGTTTCTAGGGGCACCTGGATGGCTCAGTCTTCTGGGCCTTCAACTCTTGATTTCGGCTCAGGTCATGATCTCAGGGTCATGGGATCGAGCCCTGCCTGGAGCTCTGTGCTCAGCAACAGAATCTGCTTGAGATTCGCTCTTTCCCTCTGCCCCTCCCTCTGCTTGTGTTCTCTCTCTCTCTCTCTCTCTCTCTCTCTCTCTCTCAAATAAACAATGTAGTGTCTAAAACAGCATGTGTTGGGATGCCTGAGTGGTTGAGCATCTGCCTTTGGCTCAGGGCATGATCCCAGGATCTGGGATCAAGTCCTGTATCGGGCTCCCTGCATGGAGCCTGCTTCTCCCTCTGTCTCTGTCTCTACCTCTCTCTTTGTGTCTCTCATGAATAAATAAATAAAATCTTTAAAATATATATATAAATAAATAAAACAGCATGTGTCATATGATTCCATTCAGGTAAAATTAAATACATATGCCAAGTATGACTGGACATTGATATTCCTGAAATATGGTCACTATTACATTGTCACTATCTTCGAATGATATAAAAGATCTGTTTTAAATTTTACTGGTAGGGGTGCCTGGGTGGCTCAGATGGTTAAGCATCTGCCTTCAGCCCAGGTCATAATCCCCAGAGTCCTGGGATGAGCCCCGCATCAGGCTCCCTGCTCAGTGAAGAGTCTGCTTCTCCCTCTCCCACTCCCTCTCCTCCCCACTTGTGCTCTCAAGTAAATAAATAAAATTTTAAATAAATAAATAAATAAATAAATAAATAAATAAATAAATAAACTCTACTGGTGGTCATAAAAGAGCCTAATGATATATACAAAGGCATTGTGTTCCATATTGTTTTGTTGTTGTTTTTAAAGATTTTATTTATTTATGAGAGAGAGGGGAGGGGCAGAACACAGGCAGAGGGAGAAGCAAGCTCCATGCAGGGAGCCCAATGCGGGACTTGATCCCAGGTCTCCAGGATCAGGCCCTGGGCTGAAGGCGGTGCTAAACTGCTAAGCCACCAGGGCTGCCCAGTGTTCCATATTGTAATGACATTAGTTCCCTTTGAGTTATGAATTTAATGCCAATGTAAGTAAGACACCAGGAGTTCGGGAGAACTCAGTAAAGTGATGTTAAATACATTAAAATAGGGGATCCCAGGGTGGCTCGGTGTATTTAGCGCCTGCCTTCAGTCCAGGGCATGATCCTGGAGTCCTGAGATCAAGTCCCATATCAGGCTCCCTGCTTGGAGCCTGCTTCTCCCTCTGCCTGTGTCTCTGCCTCTCTCTCTGTGTGTGACTATCATAAATAAATAAAGAAAAAAAATATTTAAAAAAAAAGAAAGAAAGAAAGAAATTTTAGGCTTCCAAGGTGGTCAGAAAAGGAGAACAGGAAAGGTCCAGAACGAGACCCACTTCTTAGCCACATTGAGGGCAACATGACCCCTATTGTCTCCACTCATATCCTGTGGCTGAGAACTAGTCACACTGGCCAAATCTTAGAGGCAAAGAGGAGCTGGGAAGTGTAGTCTGAAGCTGGCCAGCAGCTTCCCCACCCCCATCTTACCAATGCTGTAGGAGGCGGGAATGAATATTTGGGGAATAGCTAACCAAACCTGCCAATGAATTTGCTAAGGAAAAGGCACAGTGAGAATATCCAGGAAAGAAATAGAAGTAGAGGGAACTGGCTCCACCAGGTACCAAATAACAATAATTAAAATAGATTAAATAGTTTAGAAATGGAGAAGAAACAGACAAGCCACTGGTACTAAATAAAAAGCCTAGGAATAGCCACAAATATTTTAGGAATTTAGTTGATGATAAAAGTGAAGTTTCCAATGGGTGGGAGTACAAGGAGAGTGGGGACAATGAGTTACCTTTGGGAAAATAAAACTAGATCATTTATCTCTTTCCTACAAAAAAGATAATCACTTTCAGATAGAGCAAAAATTTAGATGTAAAAAATGTAAAGGAATAAGGGTTCTTACTATTGAAATGGGGATGATCTTCCCAAGCAGGACACAAAACCCATACCATGTACAGAAAACCACTGACAATCTGACAAACCTGCAAAAGCAATCCAAAGGAAAAAGCCTTTCCAACAATTTATGGTGACGTAATTAGACATCCACAGGCAAAATAAAGAAATAAAAATTAAAAAAAGAAGAAGAACCTCAACCAAAGTCTCACATCTCATAAAATAATGAATTCAAAATGGATCGTAAATGTATGTGTAAATTCTGGGGGAAAAAAAGGAGAATAACTTCAGGACTTAGAACTAGGCAAGCTAAAGAGTTCATAGATTTGGTACCAATAGTAGGATCCATGAAAGTAAAAATTAGTAAATTGAACTTTATCTAAAAAATATTTTTTTGCTCTTCAGAAAATTCTGTTAAGAGGATGACATGACCAGCTTCATCCCATGGGAAAATATTTTCAAATCACAAGTCTGACAAAGGGCCAGTGTCTAGAGTATATTTTAAAAAAAAATTCTTAAAAGTCAATAGTAAGAAAAAAACAAAATAAAAAAACCCCAAAGCCAAAATAACAACACAAAATCCAGTTTAGAGGGCATCTGGGTGGCTCAGTGGTTTAGCATCTGCATTGGCTCAGAGGGTGATCCTGGGGTCCTGGGATTGAGTCCCGTATTGGGCTCCCTGCTTGGAGCCTGCTTTTCCCTCTGCCCATGTCTCTGTGTGCCTCTCTGTGCGTCTTTCATGAATAAATAAATAAAATCTTTAAAAACAAAAACAAAATCCAGTTAGAAAATGGGCAAGAGACACAAAGAAACAATCCACCCAAGAGGATACACAGATGGCAAATAAGCCCATGAAAAGCCCTTGAACAGCATTAGGCATGAGGGAAATGCAAATTCAAACCTTGACAAGACCTCCCTTTGTAGCTACCAAGATGGCAAAAGTTTAAGATAAAGTGTGACAACCCCAAATGCTGACAAGAGTGTGGAGAAATGGGATCACTCCTACAACTGCTGGTCAGAATGTGTAGCGGCGTATCACCAACTGGAAAACAGTTTTAAAAACCCACATGTCAGGGATCCCTGGGTGGCGCAGTGGTTTGGTGCCTGCCTTTGACCCAGGGCGCGATCCTGGAGACCTGGGGTCGAATCCCACATCAGGCTCCTGGTGCATGGAGCCCGCTTCTCCCTCTGCCTGTGTCTCTGCCTCTCTCTCTCTCTCTGTCTCTCATGAATAAATAAATAAAATCTTTTTAAAAATTCTTAAAATGCGTTTAATGCAATCCCTATCAAAATACCATGGACTTTCTTCAGAGAGTTAGAACAAATTATTTTAAGATTTGTGTGGAATCAGAAAAGACCCCGAATAGCCAGGAGAATTTTAAAAAAGAAAACCATAGCTGGGGGCATCACAATGCCAGATTTCAGGTTGTACTACAAAGCTGTGGTCATCAAGACAGTGTGGTACTGGCACAAAAACAGACACATAGATCAATGGAACAGAATAGAGAACCCAGAAGTGGACCCTGAAATGTATGGTCAACTAATATTCGATAAAGGAGGAAAGACTATCCACTGGAAAAAGGACAGTCTCTTCAATAAATGGTGCTGGGAAAATTGGACATCCACATGCAGAAGAATGAAACTGGACCACTCTCTTTCACCATACACAAAGATAAACTCAAAATGGATGAGAGATCTAAATGTGAGACAAGATTCCATCAAAATCCTAGAGGAGAACGCAGGCAACACCCTTTTTGAACTCGGCCACAGTAATTTCTTGCAAGATACATCCACAAAGGCAAAAGAAACAAAAGCAAAAATGAACTATTGGGACTTCATCAAGATAAGAAGCTTTTGCACAGCAAAGGATACAGTCAACAAAACTAAAAGACAACCTACAGATTGGGAGAAGATATTTGCAAATGACATATCAGATAAAGGGCTAGTTTCCAAGATCTATAAAGAACTTATTAAACTCAACACCAAAGAAACAAACAATCCAATCATGAAATGGGCAAAAGACATGAAGAGAAATCTCACAGAGGAAGACATGGACATGGCCAACAAGCACATGAGAAAATGCTCTGCATCACTTGCCATCAGGGAAATACAAATCAAAACCACAATGAGATACCACCTCACACCAGTGAGAATGGGGAAAATTAACAAGGCAGGAAACAAATGTTGGAGAGGATGCAGAGAAAAGGGAACCCTCTTACACTGTTGGTGGGAATGTGAACTGGTGCAGCCACTCTGGAAAACTGTGTGGAGGTTCCTCAAAGAGTTAAAAATAGACCTGCCCTACGACCCAGCAATTGCATTGTTGGGGATTTACCCCAAAGATTCAGATGCAATGAAACGCCGGGACACCTGCACCCCGATGTTTCTATCAGCAATGGCCACAATAGCCAAACTGTGGAAGGAGCCTCGGTGTCCATCGAAAGATGAATGGATAAAGAAGATGTGGTTTATGTATACAATGGAATATTACTCAGCAATTAGAAACGACAAATACCCACCATTTGCTTCAACGTGGATGGAACTGGAGGGTATTATGCTGAGTGAAATAAGTCAATCGGAAAAGGACAAACAGTGTATGTTCTCATTCATTTGGGGAATATGAATAATAGTGAAAGGGAATATAAAGGAAGGGAGAAGAAATGTTGGGAAATATCAGGAAGGGAGACAGAACATAAAGACTCCTAACTCGGGGAAACGAACTAGGGGTGGTGGAAGGGTAGGAGGGCGGGTGTTGGAGGGGAATGGGTGACGGGCACTGAGGTGGACACTTGACGGGATGAGCACTGGGTGTTTTTCTGTATGTTGGTAAATTGAACACCAATAAAAATTAATTAAAAAAATTCTTAAAATGACAAATTATAGAAATGGAGAAAAACTGAGTGTCAAGGTTTCAAGAGGAGGTGGGGGTGGAAGGGAATGGGTGTGCTGTAAAAGAAAGCCTCCACCAGGGGTCTTTGTGGTGATGGAAATACTCTGTATCTTGGTTGTATCAATGTCAATATCCTGGGTGTGATAATGTACTGTATTTGTGAGATGTCACCTTGGAGGAAACTGGGTAAAGGAACACCAGATCACACTATACTTTTCTGAGAACTGTGTGTGAACTTGCACTTATCTCAAAATAAAAAGTGTAATTAAAAAACTTTTTAAGGGATCCCTGGGTGGCGCAGAGGTTTAGCACCTGCCTTTGGCCCAGGGCGCGATCCTGGAGACCCGGGATCGAATCCCATGTCGGGCTCCCGGTGCATGGAGCCTGCTTCTCCCTCTGCCTGTGTCTCTGTCTCTCATTCTCTCTGTGTGTGACTATCATAAATAAAAAAAAAAAAAAAATTAAAAAACTTTTTAAAAAGGCAGGGGCGCCTGGGTGGCTCAGCGGTTGATGTCTGCCTTTGGCTCAGGGTGTGATCCCGGGGTGCTGGGATCGAGTCCCACATCAGGCTCCCTGCATGGGGCCTGCTTCTCCCTCTGCCTGTGTCTCTGCCTCTCTCTGTGTGTCACTCATGAATATATAAATAAAATATTTTTTAAAATGAAGAAGCAAAAAAAACTAGAAACTACTGAAATGACCACCAACAGTTAAATACTTTCTGCTACTTCATCTAAACCAAGAAATTCCAGACAATTGATACAAATGAGATAAATCCATATGCACTCATATAGAAAGACTACTACATTATTAAAAATATTTTATTCATTTATTCATGAGAGACAAAGAGAGAGGCAGAGACATAGGCAGAAGCCTCCCCATGGGGACCCTGATGCGAGACTCAAGTCTGGGACCGCAGGATCACGCCCTGAACTGAACCAAAGGCAGATGCTCAACCACTGAGCCACCCAGGTGTTTCGACTACTACATTTTTTATTAAATGAAACTATAAATGTTTTACTAAGTGAAAAAGCAAGGTAAAGTGTAGTGTATGGAGCATGAGCACTTTCCTGTACATTTTTTAAAGGATATACGTGTGTGTGTGTGTGTGTGTGTGTGTATAATTGCAAAGAGTATAATTTCCAGTATATTATAAACATGGTAGTTTTAAAATCATTATGTCATTCCTCCAAAGCTATGCAATGGAATGCAAATAACATATTGACTTTTATATATACCCAACATTTATTTTATTTTATTTTTTAGAAAAAATTTTAAGAGATTTTAGATTTTATTTGTTTACTTGAGAGAGTCCAAGCAGTGGGAGGAGCAGAGGGAGAGGGAGAAGCAGACTCCCCTCTGAGCAGGGAGCCCGATGTGAGGCTTGATCGCAGGACCCCAGAATCACAAGCTGAGCTGAAGGCAGACACTTAACCGACTGAGCCACCCAGGAGCCGCCAACAACTATTTTTAAAATATGCAAATAAGCTCATCTTAAGCAGTTGGAAATTTTATTTTATTTTATTTTTAATATTTTTATTTTTATTTTTTTAATGATAGTCAGAGAGAGAGGCAGAGAGAGGCAGAGACACAGGCAGAGGGAGAGGCAGGCTCCATGCACCGGGAGCCCAATGTGGGATTCGATCCCGGGTCTCCAGGATCGCGCCCTGGGCTAAAGGCAGGCGCCAAACCGCTGCGCCACCCAGGGATCCCTGCAGTTGGAAATTTTATACAGTTCCTGTTTACTCCTTGAATTTCCATTTTCATTTTACTTAACCCCCATCCCAGATTTTATTAAGCAAAAAAATTTTTATTGATCATTCTATCATACCTCTCCCCCAATAATTAAATATATGTAATATATTATGGAATATTGCATATATGATACATACACACATACATAGAGAAATTAATACTTTTATAAATTTTCTGTGACCACTGCCTCTGTTCATTTTATCCCCTTCTGGATTGAGTTATCATCACAACTATTAGTAGTAAACAATGGATCTGTATAACGCAACTGCACTACAAATGTTGATAATTAATTACTAAACATAAAAAAATTTATTAGAAATGTATCTTTTTTTAAGATTTTGTTTATTTGAGAGAAAGAGAGAGAGGGAGAGAGAGCATGAGTGGAATAGAGGCAGAGGGAGAAGCAGACTCCCTGCTAAGTAGGGAGCTTGACTTGGGATTCGATCCCAGGACCCTGGGATCATGACCTGAGCCAAAGGCAGATGCTCAACCACTGAGCCACCCAGGCACCCTGGAAATGCATCTTTTAATGAAATGGATAGAACAGATTTTACTTATTTATTCATTGGGTTCATATATCCCAAGATGACTATAGTTTACTTCTGCCAGATAAGGTTCAACATCAATTTCCATTTTCCATTTTTATAGATGTAGGCATGGAGCAACCTTTCACAGAAAATAAATAGAAGGGGACTGTAAGAGTTTTCCTAGAGTTATGCTACATACTTCTTTGATCATTGTATTATATGCCAAACATAACCTAGTGTCTATTCTTTAAAAAATGTTTTTTAATCTGGCCACCTGAGTGGCTCAGTTGGTTGAGTGTTCGACTCTTGGACTTCAGTTCAGGTCATGATCTCAGGGCTGTGAGATGGAGCCCTGAGTCGAACTCTGTGCTGAGAATGGAGACTGCCTAAGATTCTTTCTCCCTCTCCCTCTGCTCCTCCCCATCCTCCCACTGCACACTCTTTCTAAATAAATAAATAGGTTTTAATCAAGCTGACAGTTTTTTTTAAAGATTTATTTATTTATTCATGATAGATGTAGAGAGAAAGAGAGAGGCAGGCACAGGCTCAGGAAGAGAGAGAAGTAGGCTCCATGCCAGAAGCCCGACACGGGACTCGATCCCAGGACTCCAGAATCACGCCCTGGGCCAAAGGCAGGCGCCAAACCGCTGAGCCACCCAGGGATCCCTCAAGCTGACAGTTCTATGGTATCTCATTCAATTTTGTTGGAAGCAAAGACCCCTTCTCATACCTACAAAAGGATTTGCCACTTGGTCGTTGTTATTATTCACTTTTTCAGTGCACACACCAGTATTTCTTTCTTTTTTTAAAAATATTTTATTTATTTATTCATGAGAGGCAGAGGGAGAGGGAGAAGCAGGCTCCCTGTGGAGCAGGAAGCCCGACATGGGACTCAATCCCAGGATCCCAGGGTCGTGACCTGAGCTGGATGCAGATGCTTAACCGACTGAAACACCCAGGTGCCCCCAAACCAGTATTTATAAGTGTTGCCTCCCCCCAGGTTTGAATTCCCAGGGCAGACACCAGGCAGGACTTGGGGTGGAAAGGACGCTCTTCTGGGAGCTAGGAGGAGAACAGTGAAGAAAGGGAGCCAATCATGTGAGGTGAGGATCTGGAAACTAAGTTTCTCGAACAATTTCTCAATCTCTCTTCATTGTCCCCACTGTATGGAGATTTTTGAGACCTTTTTCCTTCCTAATCACCCTTCCACTGAGGTGTTTTTTTTTTTTTTTCCACTGAGTTTTAAGGCCACAGATACACTACCTCTGTTGATATACTTTGGCTCCTTGGAAATAGACACATCCCCAGCAACCCCATAGCACCTCCTGGACTTGCCCAAAGACACCAAAATGCCCAAGTTCCTTCTCAGGGACCACTGCTGGATGGTGCTCTGTGAGTGTAGAGACCATGCATCCACTGTGAAAACTTTATACCTGGCACACAGCTTGGCATAGAATAATCATTAATGAAAGAACCAATCAACCGACGCTTGCCTTCTTCCCTGCCACCCTAACCCCGGCCACTCACACACATCTGTATTGGTTAGCTACTGAACAGTAACAAACTGTCCCCAAACAGACTGACTTAAACCAACAATCATTCATTTAGCTCACGATTCTGCAAGTCTCAGGGGCACTTCTTGTCTGGGCTGACTTGCTTGATCTCAACTGGACTCTCCAGAATATCTGTGATCAGTTGGCATGTTGGCTGGGGCCTGAGTCTGGGGAGGAGCTCCTCCAGGACAGCTCATCTCTGCTCCATGTGGTCTTCCCATCCCATAGGCAAGCTGGCTTATTCACACCTTGGTCACCACATGGTTCCCCAGCAGCAAGAGGAGAAGCCCAGTGTCCAAGTACCTTCTAGTTGCTGCTCCTGTCTTGTCTCTTATCGTCCCATTGGCCAAAGCATGGCCACTCCCACTCGACACATGAGTTGTAGAGAGAGACTTAGGCGGACTTTATGCCCATCTTTTGTGATCTGCTGCATCAGCAACACCAGCGCAAAAGCTGCTGCTCTTGGTGACTTTTTCCTATGCTTGGTTTCCTGCAATGTTCCTCCTAGCAGGATTTCACCGGAATATTTCAAGAGCCCCACTCCCTGATTCTCACTCCTCAAGGACCAGTCCTACCTCTCACTCCCTCGGTGGCCCAATCTCCTTGTTACCTCTAAATCATCTCCCCTTTGCCCTCTGGAAGCGTGATCCACCCTGAGAGTTCAGACCTCCCAGCACTCAAACTCATCCACAATTGGGAAACAATGGGTGGCTAAAATCAGAACAATGAGCCTTACCCGAGTTCCCAGAGCTCTCCCAGGTTCACTCTATTGCCCAATCTCTGAGTTTATAACAAGTTCTCTGTTTGCAGACAGAACAAGGCGATTTTGTCCTGCATAGAGCTTGGCCAGGTTTTGGATCTGGTTCCCTGCCCTTCTGTCCAGGGGTGCAACAGCCATTTGTGGTCTGACCTGGAGAGGCACCTCACTTAAACCATCCTGCATTGGGGCAGCTGGGTAGCTCAGTGGTTTAGCACTGCCTTCAGCCCGGAGCCTGATCCTGAAGACCCCAGGATGGAGTCCCACTTCAGGCCTGCTTCTCCCTCTGCCTGTGTCTCTCCTCTCTCTCTCTCCCTTCTCTCTCTCTCTCTGTCTCATAAACAAATAAAACCTTAAAAAAAAAAAAAAACCATCCTGCATTATTGCAGGAGCTCTTGCTCCCAGAAGGCATTGCCCTAACCCACCGCCCCCACTCCGCCCCCTACTCCTGGTGTGGATCTCGAAGCTGACAAACGTTAAGTAAGACCCTACCAATACCAAGTGTGACCATATTCATAACTACTGGGGTGACCACCATTCATGAATGCCTGAATCTCCCCCTCCCCAGCAATCTGAATTCCAAGGATGTTTACCTAGAGTAGCTATAAATCAAACACCTTGATAAGGCAGGATCACATCATCCTTCACACCGTGACTACTGAGTCATCAGAGCACTCAATTAGCACGGTAATTATATTGGTTTATTTATCTGTTCATCGGCTTCACTGTCTCTCAGTGCCTGATACATAGAAGGTGCTCAATGAATACTCGTGGAATGCATAAGAATGATGACAAGCTCGGGGAAGGACTGTGAAGACAAAGGTGCCAAGTTATCGCAACAGGGGACGTGTACAGGCTAATAGGGGAGAGCTTCTCTGGGGAAGTGATATTCCCACTAAGCTTTAAGGGGAAGGCTAAATCAGGAAAGGGAAGAGAAAAAAAAAAAAAAAGGAAAGGGAAGAGCAGGTGCTCAGGCCCGCAGAGGCAGAGTCTGAGCAGGTTAAGGAAAAAAGTGCTGTGGGCAGGAGCAAAGTGGCACAGGATGAGGTAGGAGAAGTGAGGGAGGGCCAGACCACATAGGGTCCAGGGTCTTTTGAGCCACAGGAAGGAGACGGATTTCATACCAAGGGGAAGAAGGGTCCTCTGGGGCTTCAAGGGCGTGTGTGGTTGTGGAGAGGTCCATTTTATACTTGTGGCAGCTACCTCGGAATGAAGCTCTTATACTTTCTTTTGAAGACCTTAGCCCCTCCACATGGCTGGCTTTTAAAGCATTTGGCTCTGGACCACGCAGCCATTTTGACCTACAGGTCTTCCCTGAGGGCTCTGACCTTAAACTCACTGCCAGGGCATCTTGTATAAAATGCCCAGCTTTCAGGAACAATGTTTAGGCACATCAGTTCTGCAGGCCTTTTTCACTGTCCCCAAATTTTCTAACCTCTATTCCTGAATTAATCTAAGCGCCCCAGAGATATAGAATTGGACTGCACTGTTAGGCCCCCTGGAATTTTGGTATTACAGCAGGGACAGGCTCACATGAAAGGGTCCTGGCAGCAGCTACACACCCAGCCTCCAGCATTCACAGAGAGCTCACTGAGGGTGCTCACGAGAAGCTTCTTGGGTCTCCGTGTAGGAGGAGCTGTGCCTCTCTTGATCATGAAGCTGGCTGTGATTTTATGGAAACTGGAGCATGTTTCCATCCCTGTGAGGACTCGGGGGAGTCAGATTTGCAGCCTGCTTCCAGTACCTGTGTGAACAATAAAATATGCACATCTTTTGTAATTTGCTGAACTTATGTTCACTGCCCTAAGCATTTATTTTCACCTTTTGTGGTGATATAGTTCTATTAGCCCTCTCAATTCCTTTCATGGAACAAGGAGGAACATAAAAAAAGTAAACCAAAATCAAAATTCTTTGCCCATGGCAGGCATTTTATTCATAACCATCTACACCTTCCCCCTGCCCAAAGGAAAGTTAAAAAAATAAAATAACCTCTAAAATGAAAGTATAGTTTGATTCTGCTTTGAACTTGATAAAATTTCTGATACTATGTAAACCTATTCTCTGTGCAGTAGAGCAAACACATTCAGAATGACTTCACTTTGGGTAGCTGATGACCTAAAAGCTTTCCAATCTCTTTCTCTCTTGCCCATCTTGGATTACAAAAGCCAGAAATCCAGATATTCTGTTTCCCAGCCCTGTTTGCAATTAGACTAAGCTCCAGGGTGGCAAGATTTAGTAAATTAAGATAGGGGACAAACACCCAGGGAAATTTGAATTTCAGATGAGCTGATTAACATTCAGTATAATGTTACTTATACTTTAAAAGTTCTGTGCTATTGATCTGAAATTCGGATTTAATCTGTATCTTATTTAGCAATCCTACCTGGTTTCTACTATGAGATGTAGAGGAAAGTCTATTGGAGCACATCTGGGAACAATTTTATTCTGGATAAAAAGGTAGAGGCTACTGAAGAAAAGGCCCATCTTTTTTCCTATTGAGAATGCCACTACGATGCCTGGAAGTCTAGCAGCAACTTTATGATCATAAGGTAATAAACAACATATTAAAAGTCAACATCCTGATGAAGTCAGAGCCCAAAGAACAAACAGGTCTTTAATGATACTCTTCAATATTTTATTACTGAAACTGAAAGCATTCTAGATACTCACTGGTGTTTTGGTGGGTTTTGGGTTTTTGGGTTTTGTTTTGTTGTTTCTTGTTAGTAATTGTTTCTGCTACTAAATACTCAAAAGCTTCACATAGAACTATACTTTTGGAGGAAAAGAGCCACTCTTCATCACTGACATATAGAACAGCTCCAAAGTAAGAAATGAGCCAATCTCATAAATGTGGAAATTTATCAGGAATAAAGGAGAAAATGAAGCAGCAGGACAACCATACCCGTAAGCAATGGTGATGGCAGGGGATTTTCCTGTGCTGTTGGGGGCAAGGATAGACAGGTACATATAAGGCAACAGTCAAAAGCACAAGTTCTAGAACCAAGCTGCCTGGCTTCAAGCCTACTTCCATCATTTATTAGCTCTATGACTTTGGACAAATTACCAAATAAATGTCCATGTGCCCTTATTTCTTCATGTAAGATGAGGATGAAAACAGAACGTGACACAGATGTGTTATAAGGACAGGATGAGTTAATACAAGTAAAGCTATTAGAAACACAAATATATAATTTATTAGTGATTGTGGGTGGCACACAGTCAGGCTCCCTCGCACATGCTCATCATCTAGCCAGGGGCACTCTTCCCTCACCTCTTTGTGTGACACTTCCTCTGGAAAGCTTCCTTGATGAGTCTACCATGGCTAAGTTGCTTCAGTGATGTGAATCTGTGGCTTTCCCACATGTCTGCCCTGCTTTGTGGCAAGTCATGTTTAACTTCTCCAGAAATGTCTTCTCTGGAAGAATGGAAGCTCCTTAAGGACATATATCATGTGTGTCCTGCTCATCTTTTAGTAATAAAAGAATGATGGAAGGAAGGAAGTGTCAAGGAAGCGTGCATTGGGGATGATGGGTGAAGGTGTGATGTGGCAATGAAACTCAGAAAACACACAGTCCAAGGAGAGAGACAACAGCATTACATACGGCCCAGTGTCAGTCAGTTGGAGAGTAAGACTATAGGTGCAGGATGAACTCCATCTCAGTGCTCTCCTTGCTGTGCTAAGAAGTAGGTGTTAAGTTGTTAGGGAGGCTAGGGTGGACAGGCTCGTGGTGGCCCAGAGGAGTGCAGGAGGTTGAGAATAAAGACCCAAAAGCCCAGGTGTCAGACAGTGGAAGACCAAATCATGGTGGCAGTAGGACAGGGGAGATGGATGTGAGAATTTACACTGCTTCAAAGAAAGCAACAGAATGTGGCTACTAAGTTGATGAGGAGAGCAAGAAAAAGCAAGGAGTCAATGACTCTGAGGATGCTGAGTAGAGTGGGGGTCTACTGGCAAAGAAGGCAGAGCTTCTACAGAAGAGCTACATAAAAGGGGGAAGGGATGCTGTTACTTTGAGGAATATTGAGTTTGAGGAGCTAGGGAGACAATCAAGAGGAGATGCAAGATACCCACCTGGAAAAGCAGCCTAGGAGGCACACAGCTGGAGACAAGTTCACCAGGGAGGCAGTGGGAGGGAAGATGGCGGTGGCTGTTCCACAGCGGGCCTGGACCGTGGAGCAGCTGTGCAGTGAGCGACTACCCAAGAAGGACATTATCAAGTTTCTATAGGACCACAGTTCAGATTTGTTTCTTGCAGAATGTAAGGTATTAGGAAACATTAAAAATGTGGCCCAGACAGCTAACAAGGACCATTTGGTTACAGCCTACAACCATCATTTGAAAGTAAGTGTTTCAAAGGTACTAAAAGTATAAGTAAAGTGTCTGAGCAGGTGAAAAATGTGAAGCCTAATGAAGATAAACCCAAAGAAACCAAATGTGAAGAGACTCTGGATGAGGGTCCACCAAAATATATAAACTATGTCCTTAAAAAAGGAGATAAAACTAACTTTCCCAAAACGGGAGATGTTGTTCACTGCTGATATACAGGAACACTACAGGATGGGACTGTTTTTGATACTAATATTCAAACCAGTTCAAAGAAGAAGAAAAATGCCAAGCCTTTAAGTTTTAAGGTTGGAATAGGCAAAGTTATCAGAGGATGGGATAAAGCACTCTTAACTATGAGTAAAGGAGAAAAGGCTTGGCTAGAGATTGAACCTGAATGGGCTTATGGAAAGAAAGCCTGATGCCAAAATTCCACCAAATGCAAAACTCATTTTTGAAGTGAAATTAGTGGATATTGATTGAAATAGCAATGCTTCAGATATAAAGCCATTAGGAATAAAACATGGCCTTGAAGAAATTTATGTAACTACAACTTGTTACTATTGTAAGGGAAGAGTCAACCGGAAAATTCAAGAACTCAGATATTGTTTACCCAATCCCCAACTTTTAATACATGTAATCCATCATAATTCCCTAAAGTTTGAAATATTTTACTGCAGCTGTGTAAAATATTAGTTAAGGTGAAATGACTTTCCTTTTACCTCATGTTGTAAACTAAAAGGCTCAATAAAAACTTATTCAGTGTCCAAAGAAAAAAAAGTTCACCATAAGAACAACCAGATAGAAGATCAATATGGAAATCAAGGACTCGACAAGCAGTATAAATAAACCGGATCTGACAAACATCTACAGAACATTCTACCCAATGACAGCATACTGCACGCTTTTCTCAATGTTCTGTAGGATAGACTATATGTTAGGCTGCAAAAATTAATCTTAATACATTTTGAGAGACTAGTATCATACAAAGTATCTTTTCCTATCATAAGTGGAATGAAACTAGAAATTATCAGCAGAAGGAAAACTGGTAAATTCATGAGAATATGGAAATTAAACAGCACATTCTTTTTTTTTTTTTTTTTTTAAATGATAGGCACACAGTGAGAGAGAGAGAGGCAGAGACATAGGCAGAGGGAGAAGCAGGCTCCATGCACCGGGAGCCCGATGTGGGATTCGATCCCGGGTCTCCAGGATCGCGCCCTGGGCCAAAGGCAGGCGCTAAACCGCTGCGCCACCCAGGGATCCCAGGAAATATTTTTTAAAAATGAAAATGAAAACACAGCACACCAAAACTTATGGGATGTTCCAAAATAAGTGCTAAGAGGGACATGTATAACTCGAAACACTAAAAAAGAAGTGAGATCGGGGGTGGCTGAGTGGCTTAGTCAGTTAAGTGTCCAATTCTTTTTTTTTTTTAAGATGTATTTATTTCAGAGACAGAGAGTATGAACAGGAGGAGCAGCGGGAGAGATGGAATCTCAAGCAGACTCCATGCTGAGTACAAAGCCCAGTGCAGGGCCCACCCCACAACCCTGAAATCATGACCTGAGCTGAATCCAAGAGTCAGACACTTAACCACCTGAGCCACCCAGGCACCTATGGTGACTGATTCTTGATGTCAGAGTCATGAGTTCAAGCTCCAAAGAAAGAGAGAGGAAGAAAAAAATATATAAAGATTAAAAAAAAAAAGGAAGCAAGATCGCAAATAAAAAATGTGCATCTTAAATTTACATCCTAAGGAACTAGAAAAAACTAAACCCGAAGCTTGTAGAAGGATGGAAATAAGATTACAGCAGACACCAATGAAGTAGAGAATAGAAAGAGAAAATAAACAGAACCAAAAACATATTCTTTAAAAAGATCAACCAAAATGACAAACCTTTACTGACAAAAAGAAGACAGGATGCATATGACTAAAATTGGAAATGAGAGTGAGAATATTATTAATGATTTTACTGATCATTACCAGTGATTTCTGTAATGATTTTACAGAAATAAAAATGATTATAAGTATGATAAACAATCATATGCTAACAAATTGGATAACTGAGAATAAACAAATTCCTAGAAACCTACTACCTACCAAGACCAAATTATGAAAAAAACAGAAAATCTGAATAGATGTATACATGGTGAGGATATTTAATTAGTAATTTAAAACCTCTGAACAAAGGAAAGTCCAGATCAGATGGCTTCACTGGTGAATTCTACCAAGTATGTATGTATGTATGTATGTATGTATGTATTTTATTTTCTATCAAGCATTTATTTTTTATTTTTTTAAATTAATTTTATTTATTTATTTATTTATTTATTTATTTATTTATTTATTTATGATAGTCAGAGAGAGAGAGAGAGAGAGAGAGAGGCAGAAACACAGGCAGAGGGAGAAGCGGGCTCCATGCACCGGGAGCCCGATGTGGGATTCGATCCCGGGTCTCCAGGATTGCGCCCTGGGCCAAAGGCAGGCGCCAAACTGCTGTGCCACCCAGGGATCCCTCTATCAAGCATTTAAAGAAGAATATGAATCCTCAAAATTGAAGAGGAGGGAACACTTCTGAACTCAGTCTATGAGCCTAGCATTACTCTGGTACCAAAACTAGACAAAGATGCCACAAGAAACTTACAGACCAATATCCCTTTTGATTATTGGTGCAAAAGTCCTCAACAAAATACCAACAAACCAAATGCAGCAGTGCACTGAAAGGATTATATACCATGACCAAGTGAGGTTATTTATTCCTGGAATGCAAGAATGGTCCAACATACAAGTATCAATAAATATTATACACCACAATAACAAAGTGAAGTTTCAGGAAAGCTACATAATCATCTTAATGGATGCATAAAAGTATTACACAAAAAATCATATCCTTTCATGATAAAAATGCTCAACAAAATAGGAATTTAAAAAACTATCTCAACATAATAAAAGCTGCATATGGAGAACTCACAGTTAATGTCACACTCATTGGGGAAAGACATAGCTTTTCCCGTAGGATCAGGAAAAGACAAAGATGCCCACGTTTGCCACTTCTTTTCAACACACTATTTTTTTTTCTTTGTATATTTTTTTATTGGAGTTCAATTTGTCAACATATAGTATAACACCCAGTGCTCATCCCATCAAGTGCCCTCCTCAGTGCCTGTCACCCAGTCACCGCACCTCCCCGCCCACCTCCCCCTCCACTACCCCTTGTTCATTTTCCAGAGTTAGGAGTCTCTCAACAACACACTACTGCAAGGTCTAGTTGAGGAAATTAAGCAAGGAAACGAAAGAAAAGGCATCCAGACTGCAAAGGATAAAAGAAAATTGTCTCTCTTTCAAATGACATGATCTTCTAAGTATGCAATATTACACACACACACACACACACACACACACACACAACGTTTAGAATTAGCAAATTCAGCAAAGATGAAGGCTACAAAATCCACACACAAAGCAGTTTCATTTCTATATACTAAAAATAAATAATTGGAAAGGCAATTAAAAAAATTCATTTACAGTGGAATAGCGCCAAAAAGAACAAAATACTTGGGAATAAACTTAACCAAAGAGACTAAAGACTTGCGCACCGAAAACTAAAACATGACTAAAATAAATGAAAGAAGATTTTAATAAATAACTAGAAAGACATCCCATATTCATGGATAGGAAGGCTTAATATTGTCAAGCTGTCATTATTTTTTTTAAATTTATTTATGATAGTCACACACACAGGGAGAGAGAGAGAGAGAGGCAGAGACACAGGCAGAGGGAGAAGCAGGCTCCATGCACCGGGAGCCCGATGTGGGATTCGATCCCGGGTCTCCAGGATCGCGCCCTGGGCCAAAGGCAGGCGCCAAACCGCTGCGCCACCCAGGGATCCTTCAAACTGTCATTATGACCCAAAGCATTCTACAGATTCAATGCAATACCTATCAAAATCCTAACAATGGGGATCCCTGGGTGGCGCAGTGGTTTAGCGCCTGTCTTTGGCCCAGGACGCGATCCTGGAGACCCGGGATCGAATCCCACATCGGGCTCCCGGTGCATGGAGCCTGCTTCTCCCTCTGCCTGTGTCTCTGCCTCTCTCTCTCTCTCTCTCTCTCATAAATAAATAAAAAATTTAAAAAAATCCTAACAATGGTTTTTGCAGAAATAGAAAAACCCATCCTAAAATTCATATGGGATCTCAAGGAAATCCAGATAAGACAATCTTGAAAAAGAACAGACATGGAAGACTCATGCTTCCTCACTTAAAAGCTTATTATAGGGGATCCCTGGGTGGCGCAGTGGTTTGGCGCCTGCCTTTGGCCCAGGGCGTGATCCTGGAGACCCGGGATCGAATCCCACGTTGGGCTCCCGGTGCATGGAGCCTGCTTCTCCCTCTGCCTCTCTCTCTCTCTCTCTCTCTCTCTCTCTCTGTGACTATCATAAAAAAAAAAAAAATTAAAAAAAAAAAAAAAGCTTATTATAGGAGCACCAAGGCAGCTCAGTTGGTTAGGCAACTGATTTTGGCTCAGGTTCTGATCTCAGGGTCCTGGGATTGAGCTCCACATTGAGTGCCACATCAGGCTCTGCACTCGGCAGGGAGTTGGCTTCTCCCTCTGCCCCTCCCTGTTTGTATTCATGCTCTCTCTCAAATAAATAAATAAAATCTTAAAAAAAAAAAAAAAAGGTTAGGGGCACTTAGGTGGCTCAGTCGGTTAAGCTTCTGCCTTTGGCTCAGGTCATGATCTCAGGATTCTGGGATCAAGCCCAGAATTGGGCTCCCTGATCTCCAGGGAACATGCTTCTCCCTCTCCCTTTGCCTGCCACTGCCCCCTGCTTGTGCACTCTCTGTCAAATAAAAAATTAATAAAACCTTAACAAAAAAAGCTTAGTACACAGGTACAATGATCAAAACAATGGCATTGAAGCCCATGGTGACCATGAACACCAAGTCCTGGGCTTCCAGGAAGAGGAGAAAGCCCTGGGCATGGAGAGGAGGGAAATAGACCAATAGAATAGACAGCCCAGAAATAAAATCTTTTGACAAAGATTTCAAGATCATTCGCCAGGGAAAGGAAGGACAGTCTCTTTTACAAATAGTTCTGGGAAAACTGGATAGAACATGCAAAAGAATGAAGATGGAGCCTTACCTACCAAGTACAAAAATTAACTCAAAATGGATGAAAGACATCAATATGAGACCCAAAACTATAAATATACAAAGCATTTGAGAAGATGCTCAAGGTCACCAACCATTAGGGAATCGGAAAAACAAAATTACCTTGAGATTCCACTTCACACTCATTGTGTGAAGAATGCCTATTTGCAAAACAAACCAACCCAAAAAATAACAAGATTAGCCAGGTTGTAGAGAAATTGGAATCTTGTACATTAACTGATGAGGATGTAAAATGGAAAACAGTATGGAGCTTCCTCAAAACATTAAAAACAGAATTGTTATATAATCCAAAATTCTACCTTGGTGGAATATACCAAAAAGAATAGAAAGCAGGAACTCAAACAGGTGTTCATAGCAGCATTGTTCACAGTGTCCAAGAGTTGGAAACACCCAAATGTCCTTTGATGGATGAATGGATAACCAAAATGTGGGATAGATGTGCAATAAAATGTTATTCAGCCTCAGAATAGGAATGACATTTCTTTAAAAAAAAAAAAAGATTTTATTTATTCATGAGACACAGAGAGGCAGAAGCAGACTCCCTGCAGGGAGACCGATGTGGGACTCTATCCCAGGAGCCTGGGATCACGACCTGAGCTGAAGGCAGATGCTCACTGAGCATCTGGAATGATGACAGTATGCGAAGTCCAATAAGACAGACACAAGAACAAATATTGTGTGATTACACCTATATGAGGTACCTAGAATAACCGAAGGCATGGAGTTAACCAAAGGACAGAATGGCCAAAGGCAGGGAGGGAGAGAAAAAGAGAGGGAGGGAGGGAGGGAGGAGACAGAAAAGAGGAGGGAGAGAGGAGGAGCGAGGCAGAGGGAGGAAGAAGCCCATGGTGATCCATGAACACCAAGTCCTGGGCTTCGAGGAAGAGGAGAAAGCCCTGGGCATGGAGAGGGGGGAAAAGGAGGGACAGGTCGATGGAGGGGTGTCTAGGAAGCCAAAGGAGGGGCAGTGAGAACACCTCTCAAGGAGAAAGCTGGTCACCATGGCAGATGTTCCCAAGAAGTTGAGACGGCCAAGCACTGAGAAAGGGTCACCGGGTGTGGTGGTTTCGGTGTCACTTATGTCCTTCTGAGTTAAGCAGCATGTGTAGAAATTATTACAAAAGGTTTTAGATGAGAGCGCGGGAGAAGAGGGAGCAAGTGGCAAGAACTCCCGCAGAAAGTGGGATTCAAGTTCCAACCTGAAAGGGAACACACTTCAGGTATTAGTTCTTCTTTAATGCTTGGTAGAATTCACCAGTGAAGCCATCTGGTCCATGGCAGGGGCAGGGCATGAAAGCAGACCCCCTGCGGGAAGAGGGGCGACCCTCTGCCCTTGGCAGCCCTCTGCACTCCCATGAGAAACCGTGAGATGCTGGTGCCACCATGCTGTGCTTCTCAACTTCAGCATTTCCAATATCACCTCCATGATTTCTGCAACATCTCTGGACTACCCCTGCTAGAATTTTCCTAGTAATTGTCTTTAAAGGAACTCCCCTGTAAAATGAAATCGGTAGGTACCTTAAAGGACGCCTCATAACACAACTGTCAATCGGAATGGTGCATCATTTGCCCTGAATAGAAGGCCATCCATAAAAAGAAAAAAAAAAAAAAAAAAAAAGAGAGAGAGAAATCTAATGGAAGTGAAGCAAGGTGTTTTTGAATTTTAGCCAGACTCTGCTGCTGACTGTTAGTGAGGTGCTGGCGCTCTGATCTGAACCTCTGATGAAAACCAAAACCAAAACCAGAACATCAGGAACAATCTAACCTGGTATGTATGTGTGTGTGTGTATGTATATATATATGTACATATATGTGTGTGTGTGTGTGTATATCCCCACATAGAAATGAAGTTTCAAAAAGCAATACTCACCTTTCCTACTAGTAATGTGCTGTAACATTTTCTATTCTAGATCTTTCCAAAATAGTGGATTTGATCCAGTACATGGATTCACCATCTACGAATGGCTTGGTTCCACAGTTTCAAAACCATTGGATTAGTGAATGTTACATTAAGTGTTAAAGACCTACCAGTACCTGCCTGAGAATTTTTCCTTGAACTTAAGGCTCAAAAGATTCCTGTAAAGGAAGTGACTTTTTCACAGGGAGATTTGATATTATCTCACGTTGTATCAGTGTCAACCCCCCAACAGGCTGTCATGCAGTAGCATGCAGCACACGCTCTCAAACCCTGACCCAGGATCCTGTTCAGTGGGAGAGGGGAGGGCCAGGCGGCTTTTTACTGCCATCCTGTGCACGTAGGCTCAGGTTCACGGCCCCAGTCAATATCCAGAAAGTTGGTCAAGGGTGGATTGGCCTTATGTTTCTGAATTACAGGGTAAGCGTCCTCAGCCCTATTCACCTGTATAACTGCATTAGTACCCTGTGGCTGCTGTAACAAATCAGCACAAACCTTGAGGCTTAAAACACTAACAGTCTCTTACAGTTCAAGAGGCCAGAAATTCAGGATCCACCTCACTGGGCTCTGGTTGTCCGTGATGCTCGGTTGCCACACTCATTTCCTCTAGAGGCTCTGAGAGTCTGTCTCCAGCTCTTTCCAGAGGCTGGTGGTCACCCACATGCTTGGTTTGGCTCCCTCCCCATCTCCAAAGTGCACTGCTCCTCGCTGGGCCCAATGGCACACCTTCTTCTCCTTCCACCCTCCCACCTCTCTGTGTAAGGACCCTGTGAGTGCACCGGGCCACACAGATACTCCTGGGCAGTCTCCCCATCTCAGAGACCTTAGCATAATCACACCTGCAAGCCCTCTTCGTTATATGAGGTAACACATTCAGAGGTTCAAGGGGCAGGAGTGGACATTTTAGGGGCCACTGTCCAGCTGGCTGCAAGAGCCAAGGAGGACACAAGCTGGCAGGTCGGGGTCAGGGCAGAGACAGAGGCAGAGTCCCACCCCCTGGTGGAGGTGGAGAACCGGGTCAAGGTGCCAGGTGCAACATCAGGTGCCATCACACGAGCACGCAGGAGTAAGCCCCACACAGATGCTGGGGTCTCAGCTGAGGCTGACTCACAGGGAGCAAGCTCAGGCCGGAGGAAGATTTGGGATCTTTGGTTTCAGCAGACGTGGAAAAAAACCAGAGCCAACCCGGGGGCAAGAGGGACCCACGCACGGGCAATTGGCAACAACTGAGATTTATTTCAACGATAAGTCAACGGGTACAGCAGGTGGTGTGACAACCCTAGGAGCTGAGGCTTCTCCAGTTGTGGATGAGGCTGGTGGGCCAGGTCTGGCCACCACTCAGGAAACTTGGCCCATCGACTCTGGGAAGGTCAGTGGCTTCGGCTCCTGGCTCAGCATGGACCTCCCACAGATTAGTAAACAATCTCCTTCAAACCTGAGGGAAGGAAACACACAAATGCTGTCAAGTGACTCATGCTGTAGAGCAGAGACAGCAGACAAAGGTGGGAGAACAAGGCCCTGCTGGACCCAGGCCCAGGGCGACACCTCCTCACGGCAGCTCTGTCCCCTGTGTGGTAGGAGGCGATCATCACAAGGAAGCAAGAGGCTGGACGAGGCTGTGTTTAGGAGGGTTTTGAGGGGATTCAGAAAGCACGGCCACAGCTTATGGGCTCTCTGAGGTTAATGCCAGAGGTCCATCCATTCGGTAATGAACTCTGAGCATATGGAGAGACGAGACGGATCCTTACCTCCCACGTTCGTTGCTGACATCACAGAACAGCCCTCGATGTAAAAATGTTCCATATGTTGAAACACTAGAATTGGCTTAATAATATTACAAACTACATTTCCAAAAGTGTGACAAAGTTGAGTCAAACCAGATGTAGCATCATGATAGATTTTTTTTTAATGTAGATTTTATTTATTTATTTTTTATTTATGATAGTCACACAGATTGAGAGAGAGAGAGGCAGAGACATAGGCAGAGGGAGAAGCAGGCTCCATGCACCGGGAGCCCGACGTGGGATTCGATCCCGAGTCTCCAGGATCGCGCCCTTTGGCAGGCGCCAAACCGCTGCGCCACCCAGGGATCCCATGATAGATTTTTTTTAAAGATTTTATTTATTTATTCATGAGACACACACACACACACACACACACACACACACACACACACAGAGACAGAGAGACAGAGAGGCAGAGACATAGGTAGAGGGAGAAGCAGGCTCCTCGCAGGGAGCCCAATGTGGGACTCGATCCCAGGACCCCAGAATTACGCCCTGAGCTGAAGGCAGGTGCTCAACCACTGAGCCACCCAGGTGGCCCCATGACAGAATTTTTATAAAACCATTAAAATTACGCTGAGTTTCTCACAGTGAGGGGAAATGGCTGTTATGATACTAAGTGGAAAAGATCAGGGCTCCAAGTACATTAAGCATAGAAATTCAATTTTGCTAAAAACAAAACACAGCTAAAAAAAGAGTGGAAAGAAAAAGCTACTAAGCTACTAGAGGTTCTCTCTGAGTGACAGGCACACAGCTGATTTTTCTTCTTCACTGGACTTTTTAGAAGCTTCCAAAGTCTCCACTAAGAATGACATTGTTTTAAATTGGGAGAGGGGAAGTGGGTAATAACAGTATAAAACCCCATGAACACATTCTTTTAAATAAAAAGACAAATTTAAAAGGATTTTGTGGGCTGAACTGCTTATAAACTATAGGAATGCTAAGCCCAGGGAGCATGATGAATGGCCTCATGTCAGCATGGAATGTTCTCAAAGGCCGCTGCCCTTGCATGTTCATGCTCTGGGTTTATTCTGGGGTCCCTGCCTAAGGCTGCATGTTCTTGGACGCATCTGTAGGACACAGAACGTCTGAAGGGCGGCTACTTTATAGCCAAGGCTGCACTGATATCTAAAATGGTCTGCAGGGGGCCAGAGAGATGCCCAAGGGAGGACACCAGAAGAAGCAAGACCCACATGGCACAGTTGTCAAGGAGGAAGTGAGGCAGGAAGGAACACTGACACAAGGATCCACACTCCCACCCAGCCCTCCTCTGCCAGGCTAGGGGGCTTCACCTCCGTCACAGGATATGAGGGGGAGAAATTTGGCCTGCAGCTGCACAGGTCAGCTGGAGACACATATGATGATTTGTATCCTGACCTCTAGTAAACGTGCTTATAAGGCGACTCAAAAGACAAAGGTTGGTTACTTTTATTAAGATTACTGCTTTAAACTCTCAAGGTCTATCGGTTTGTTAGTGTTGATATATGTGATTTATCTGAACAATTCATCTGGTTTCTGTGTGATAAAAACACAGAGAATAGAATAGCTCATTTTCTGCCTGGTGCTCATGGACCCACAGGTCTGATACTCCGTTTCTTTCCAGGCATGTCTTACGGTGTTTGGAGACCAAAAAAGGTCCCCATGTCTAGGGCCAATCAACAAAAGTAAAACCACATACCCAATTCATTTCCTCCTTTGGTTGCCCAACAAAGGCAGTAATGCTGCATGAGCTGTTCTAGAAGCTCCATTTCATCCAGGAATTCAAGTGACTCTATTCTGTGGGGAGAACAAAAATAGGACAATATCAAGCTTTACAATTAAAAATGAAGATCATGACCCCCAAGTTCATGCGTACAGAATGATGTTCATGTTATATTAAGGGGAAAGAAGCAGGCTGCGACATAGTAGGTATGGTGTGGTTCCATTTTAATTTATTTTTATTATTTAAAAATCACCATAAAGTTAAAAGACAAATGACAAACTAGAAAAAAAGATCTGCAACATAAATGACAAAGGGTAGATTTCCTTACTCTGTAAAGAGCTGTTAGACGTCATGAGAAAAACTTTCAAAACTCCTTTAAAAGACAGGTAAAAGACACGTTCACCAGAAGAGAAAAACAAGATGCTCTCAATCTCATTTAAGAGAAAAGGAACATAAATAAAAATACGAGATATTTTTTCAATGATCAGATTGACAAAGATAAAAAAAAAAGGGCTGATATGCACTTTAGCTAGGATATGAGGAAAGGTGCTCTCCTATGTTACTAGTTGGATTACAAAGTGGTACAAACCTCTCTGACTCTTCTATCAATGCTACAAATGCACATCCTTTCACTCAGCAATTTTGCCTTTAAGATTTTAGCCTATGAGTACAAAGATTGATGTTCCAGAACATTCACTGCAGCTTCCTAACACAAGTCCTTAAACCAGAAGAGCTGGGTTAAATAAATTAAAGCACGTTCATACAAGAAGATAACACACAGCTATCTGATAGGGCTGTATCACTGACAGGAACAGACTCCAAGGCTTACCACAGAGTTCAAAAAGTAACCAGTGTAGTAAATAATGTGCCAAGTATTAGGCTGGTAGTGAGGGGAACAGGATGGAAGGGTTGGTTTTGTTTTACTGTACATTACTTTATTCTCTGTTTTCTTTTATCATGCACTGGTATGACTTTTGTCAAAAAAGCATTTTAAATGTAAGCTTTAAGATATATGCACAAAGAAATATGCAAAACATATAAAATAACTTAAAAATTCTTTTTCTGTTGAAATATGGGCATGCCGGGGGAAATTTCATGCAATTCAAGAGTATAAAGAAGAAAACAGAAAATTATCCACATGCCCACTATTCACAATAGTCACTGATTATAGTCAGGAACTGCCATTCGTCCAGGCTGGGGGTGCAGAGGGGTGCACATACACGCCTTTGCTGCACACGTTTCTGTATTTGCACATCCATCTCGGTAGGCTGGCCTAAGAGTCACATCCGAACTGAGAGTGACTATGCCTAAGGAACTTTGCTTGCTTTCCAACTCATTTTACTGGAAGACACGTGATGCAGATTTGCCCAATGCCAAGTTCTACAAAACACAGCACCAACATGAAGGCTCCAGGATATTTAACACCATGTTTAGCTTATTAAGAGACACTAGATTGTGAAGGTGCTCCCTAGAGCATGGACTCCAAGGGCACACATATCTTTTGGTCTGTTTTGATCTCTGCCTTGTGCTTAGGAAAGCACATGGTACACAGCTGGCATTCAGTATTTGTTAAATAAACAGGCTTGCCTTGGACTTCTTTTTTATACACAGTATCCAGCAGAAGCCCTTGGCAAATGGGTTCCCAGAGCCAAGAGGGCTGTTCAGCCTCAGGCAAACAGACCATAGCCTGTCCCACCTCCTTTCCCACCCCTGTCAGGGATCTGCCTTGCTGGCTACACAGGCCACGGCAACAGGAGACAAAGGACGGCCTAGAAAAAGCTGCTCTCTCCAGTTTTAGCCTCCTCCCTCGGCATCCAGAAGAGCTGCTAGAGCATTTTCACTACCGATGCCTGACCAGGGCTATTCAAAAACAGTTGCTTTGACATGTAACAAATGAAAACCAGCCTGTAGGAAAAGAAAATTCTAGAAGACTCAAGAAAATATGGACCTGATCACATGGAGACCTCACTTTCACAAATCTTCAAGGCCTTGATGTAAACACTCGGTAAAAATAGTGATTATTTCTAAAAATTAATAGCAAGTTCTGTGGAGAAACAAGGCTAAAATTCTTCTGATTATATTGTAAGAGACCTATACGTGTAGGTTCCCAAAAGCATGAGGAAACACAAACCAGGAAGCATAAGGTAACGATAAAATATGAATTCAATTAAAGCTGGCACGAACACTGTCCAGAGACAAATACAGTGTTTATAACAGGGAAATTAACAACAAAATTGCACAATAAAACAAGGTACAAATAAATGCCCAGCTCTACACATAACTTAATTATTATAAAATTATTACTATCAATGTAATCTATCCACATAGCAATATAAATATTATGCACCATTGAACAGGACATGGGAACCTCCTATATTTCAGTATATTTTGGTATGTGAAGAGAAATACAATCAATTGTTAAGTTTCTAAAAGGGGAGGGTGATTTATAGACCAATGCATGTAACATGAATCTATAGATTCAAAAAACAGAAACCTATATATCAATATTCACCTTTACATATACACATAGAAAAATGCACTGCAACTTATTACTAACAGCAATTTCTAGAGGTGCACCTACAGAGTGCAACACTACTTTCTATTTCCTGCACGTCATACATAGTTTGAAAATTGTTTCTGAACAGTGTAGTTTATAATGAGGGGAGAAGTCCATTTAAAAATCTGCGAGCAGACCTTTCCCCCTTAGGAGACCTTGGACAACGTCATTTTCTTCCTCCTCCAAAACACCAGGATTGTGCAAAAGTTCCACCGCAGAGGGTGCTCTGGGAGTGTTACAGGTGTGGCTGCTTATTTTCACTAAAATAATCTGTTTTGGCATAAACCCTATCTCAGTGAGTGGCTAATGAGTTACTTTCAAGGTGCTATTAATGTTTAATCTGTACCAGCATATTAATTTATTTCAGAATAAGTCTAGTTAGGGTTTGAGGTTTTTTTTTTTTTTTACATTAAAGACAGCTATGCTTTTCATTCATAATCATTCGCTGAGACGCTAATTCTTGCTGATCCCGCACCTGCTCACTTCAGCTTGAGGCAGTTTACTATACACTTCCATCATGTCGACTGCTGATGCCGTTTCCCACCCATTCGACAGGAGCCGTTCTTTCTAGAATGTATGATGGAGAGAAATGGAGAAGGTACAAGGCACTGTTGTACAAATCCAAGACAGTCTTTAAGCACATGAGAATTTCCCTTAGAAGACTCCTCTTTTGAAAGCCTATCCTGGCTCCTATCTACCTTCTTTTTATTTTCCAATTTTCTACACCAACATGGACTGTTACAGTCACTCAAGTATTTATGATATTAAATCACTGGAATATTTTAATATTCTAATGATATACTATCTGGGATTTGCCTTAAAATATTCCAATGACAACACTAACAAAAACTGGGGATAAATAAAACAATATGGGTCAAATGTGAATTACACACTGGTTGATGGGACATGGGTGTTCCTTTTACTATTCCCTCTATGTTCATTATTATTTGAAAATCTACATAATCAAAGTTTTAAATAACAAGGTATAGGGAACGTAAATGTGTATTTTCCACACCAAGGGCTTGGACTTCCCTAGCATGATGACCTAGTGACCCACACAAAGCCCAACCTTCTCTGATCATGAAGGGAAGATGCCCTTCCCTGAGTGGCTAAGGGTACAAGAGGATGTCCCAGTCCCCACTCTCTGACCTGTGACTCTAATGACTTGCAGGTCTCTACTCCTGCCAGGTCACACTGTCGCCTCCGCAGGTTTTCGATCATGATCTGTCCAAACCGGTCATCCATGTTCACCTGGGAAGGGAAAGAGGAGGCTGGGCATTGCCAGAAGGGTTTTTTTGTTTCTCAAATATGCAAAATAGACACCACCACTCTATTTCTAACCAGTCTAGGCCGACATCTGCTAATACCCAATGCAGGTCACAGAAGCAGGTGCAGGACAGCATTCAGGACTGACAAGAACGTACACCGCTACAGCCCCTAGAAGGTGACTGGATGGTGTGTGCTCGGCCTGGGAGCCAGCCATGCCACTGCCAGCGAGCTGTTCTGCAGGTATACTCACACATGCATGCGAGGGTACAAGAATGTTTAGGGCAGCATTATGTGTGACAGGAAGAACCTGGAAGGGATTTAAATGCCCATCATCTGAGATCAGAGAAATTATAGCATGGTCATTTAATGGAATATTATTGCATTGCCATAAAACAGGAAAAGTTTTGGGACTGGAAAAGAGGACCCACATGTTGGTGCAGATACAGACGCAGATATAAAATAATGATGATAAACTCTTAAAGATAAGGTACAGAGGAATGTGTAGAATATGCTCCTACCTGCTTTTAAGAAAAAAAAACCTCTATGCTTATATACGCACAGAATAATGCTGGAATCTGGCCATGTAGCTTCCCAGGTTAAAAGGCAGGGTAGGAGAGAGACCTCCTTTCCTTGCCTATTCTTTTGTACTATTTGATTTTTTTTAAAAAATTTGCATGTGGTGTTACTTTTTGAATAAAGAACCATTTTAAACCAGTTTAAAAAAACATTAATGTATATATACACACAAATGCCACAAAACAGAATACAATACACCTTATCATAGCATATAGGCTATCACCCTATCACATACAAGGTATCAAAACATCATCATTTTAATACATACAATGCTTCCCAGAGTTCCTGTGACAACGCTGCCCGACAAGAACCAGCATTACTCTTTTGGTGGATGTATGAGGCTTAAGGCACTAATGGTCATAATGCACACTATTCTCTCAGGATCGAAGGGTGTCTGTGGGCACATGCTCTGTCGTTTCATTGCTTGGGTTTGAATCTTGGCCTGACACTTTCTAGCTGCAAGGCTGTGAGGCTGCAGGCAAGCTACCTAATCGCTCTGTGCTTCAGTTCCCTTACCCACAAAACCTGGGGGCTATTGTGATAAACAAGTTAATACACATAAAACTCATGGGATGTGCCTGCTATCTAGTTGGCAAATTCTACAAATCTGCCATCCTTATTTTATCGGTATTGACTTGATCATCACCCATGCAGTTTCTGTCATTTTAAATGACTGACCATAAAATCACTGAAGGCATGGGAGCACTTAATACACGTGGGATGCTGATGATTCTGTATTTGTTAGGAAATTAAGTTAAATGTTTATGATTCACAAAGTGAGATGAGAGGTGGGGATTGAGCCAGTTTAGGGATGGCTGTGGACAACAGATTGAAAACTGGAACATCCCCATGCCTGCTCCCAAGTGACAGAGTCTGTGGTCAAAATTCACTTCGTCCACCATCTCCATATGCTGTTTGAATAAGAGAATACACAAATGAAACAAGATGGACAAAGCTAGATGAACATCCACAATATGTGTAAACAGCAGAATTCATTTTCTCCAGGCATGGATCCTGCAGGCAAAGATGGATTCTCAGGATTTACAGAAAGGAAAGATGAAGCCAGCTACCTTTATACCCATACACCAGGACTGCACACTGAGTCTGAGGAATGCCCCCAATTGAAGAGAGGGAAGGAAGAAAAAGCAAACAAGAACCATCTATACAAGAATCTGGCTTGGGGCACAGGGTGGTGAAAAGGTCAACCAAGATCTAGTCTGAGATCTGTCCATAATATGTTGCAGTGGGCAAGGCATTTACTGCTCTAGTCTGTAATAAAATTTAAAAATAAAATGAGCTAAATCAATAAAAGTAAAATAAAAGCATCAATATAAACAACTACCATGTATTTAGTGCTTGTCCTGTGCCCACTGCTACATATCATCTCATGAGTTCCCATAAAAATCCAGAGAAGTTATCCCTTAAAAACAGGGCAGCCTGAGTGGCTCAGTGGTTTAGTGCTACTTTCAGCCCAGGGCGTGATCCTGGAGACCCCATATCGAGTCCCATGTCAGGCTCCCTGCATGAGGCTTGCTTCTCCCTCTGCCTGTCTCTCTGCCTGTCTCTGTCTCTCATGAATAAATAAATAAAAGCTAAAAAAAAAAAAAAACCATAATAACAAGGACCTGAGGCTCAGAGAGATCCAAAGAACAGCTCATGCCTGCCTAACAGCCAGGCAATGCTGTAAATGCTCTTATACAAATTAACTTGCTTCTTCCTCACTACCACCCTACGGAGTTGGGCTGTCATTATTTTCATTTTTCAGATAATAAGACAGGCACAGAGAAGTTATTAAACTTGTCCAGGTCATGCAGCTAGGCAGTTTACCTCCAGACCATGGACTCCCAACCACCATGAATTCTGTCTAAGGTCACACAGCCAAGCATAAGAACAAGGACCAGGATTTGGTTCCAAGCTGAATAATTCCAAACCTCTAAAACATAACCCTTTCCGTTAGGATCAGAAGAGAAAAACGGGCAGCCAGTGGACCAAATTCAGTGATCTTAGAAATTAAGAAATTTTATCTTAAAATCCTGCCTTGTAATTTATCCTGAAAAACTGGGGAGTTCTCAACTCTAGGCTCATATGCCCACAGGGTAACAACCAGCTGGCCACTCCCATGAGATGGGACATGGATTCTCTGGTTCACCACAGTCCCCACCATTCCTGCCTGCTTTACATTGGCCAACTCCGTCCATTTGTATCACCAGCCTTTCTCTGAAGGAATCTGATTTTGCTACCCCTAAACCCACAGGACAGCCAAAAGTCCCTCCATCATGGTCTGTGGCTCTATAGTACATACAATGATAAAATAAGAACTCAAAAAACTTTTATAAAGGCCAAGATAGAAGTTCCAAAGTCTCTGGCTATAGGTTCACAGGAGGTCAACAAATTAGGAATACTGGGGATTGCAACAATCAATGAGAAAGGAAATATGTGAGTGGCCAGAGGTAGAAGGAAAATAAGTGGGCATACTGAAGTTGCTCAAAGAGCGTAAGCCACCAAGGGAATACAAGCAGAATGCAAATGCCTCATGCTCCCGTTTACCTGTTCGTAGTTTATGAACATGGCAGTCTCAAAATTGTTGGCTGCCCATTTGAGAAGGTTGGCAGACTGTTCCGGAGTCATGTAAACCAGCACACATTCAGTTATCAGGAGTGTTGGCAATCTTAAGAGAAGAAAAACAGGCACATATGTATGTATTCATCAAACCGGGACTCTCTAGGGGTGCCTGGGTGGCTCAGTCAGTTAAGCACCAGCTCTTCGTTTCGGCTCAGGTCATGACCTTAGGGTGGTGAGATCAAGCCTTGTGCTGGGCTCCCTGCTCAGTAGGGAGTCTGCTGGAGATCTTCCTGTCTGCTTCTTCCTCTGCTGCTCCCCTTACTCACATGCATACTCTCATAATTAAATCAAATCTTCAAGTATACATTAAAATGAATGGAACTCTAATGGCACACACATGGCAGTACTGGCAGGGCAGGAAAACTCTGTTTTTCACACCCCAGGAGAATATGACGTACTGAACAAGTGCATTAACAATCAATGTACTAATAGATATAGAATACCATCACGACCCAAAGTTTTGGGACTGTAAAAAGGTGAGCAATGAGCAAGGATTTGTCCTGCTTGTGAAACAGTGTTAAAGGTGTGTGGTGGTATGTAAACATGGCTACAAATTCTCCCTCATCCTGCATGCACATGGTAACAATGTGACTCTGCAGACCATTCCATTCCACAGGCAGATACTCTTTCCCTTCCCCTGGAATCAGGCATCCTGATCTGCCTGCTGTCCACATATGAGCGAACTATAGGGGATATCGGCTATACCTGGGCCCAGCAGAAGAATCTGCTAGTGAAGCCCAGCCCCAACTGTTAACTTGCAGAATCCTGAGCAACTTATGAATTGCTCTAAATTGTGAGTTGTTCTAAAGTATGAGTTCTTCTAAACCACTGAGTTTGGTGAGATTTTGTTACATATCAAAAACGGATACAATGCAGAAACAGTGATACTCATTTAACCAAATCTAATTCTTCTTCTCTAAATTTTTACCATTGAGAATTGACAACAACACGAACAGTCTTCAGGAAATGACACTTACTAGTGTGCACTCTGACTTACCAGACCTGAAGAATGAACAAATGATGGAATAGGAAAAACAATAAAGTCCTCGAGAAATCTCTAAAAGCCTTAATTCTTAAAAGGGAACATGGGCAGCTCCAAATTATGTGAGCTCTGCTGGTTTAGTCCTGACTCCTTTACTGGATCCTCTTTCCTTCTCTGCTCCTATATATTGCTGTTCCTTGGGGCTGATTACTGTTTTACTCAAAAAGTAGGTGGGTTATCTTTTTTATTTTTTTAAGATTGATCGATTGATTGATTTTAGAGACAGTGTGCACATGGGAAGGGGGAGGGGCAGAGCGAGAGAGAGCACCCTGAGCAGACTCCCTGCTGAGCACAGAGCCCAACATGGAGCTCAATCCCATGACCCTGAGATCATGACCTGAGCTGATATCAAGAGTCAGACACTCAACCAACTGAGCCACCCAGGTGCCCCACAAGTGGGTTACTTCTGTCCAACTTTATTGGTGAGGGAATCTCAAAACAAATAAATTATCTGAACTCGAATGCCCAAGGAAATAGTTGAAAAGAATATGGTATATGTTACTGTCAGAATGGAAGGAAGCTGTATAGCTGGACTCAGTGCACAGACCCACAATCACCAGAAAGTCTACCCACAAATAAGTGCCAACTCTGACCTGACCGTATCAATTATCCACTGTTACTATTCATCTGGATTTCCTTTTTTTTTTTTGGGGGGGGGGGGGAATGGAAAGTTATATAACTCAAGTTATTTATGGATATATATCCAAATACTCTCTGGACTCAACTGGATCATGGTAAAAAGAAACTAAGGGCACTAGAACCAGAAGAAAGTCAATTAAGTCTGAGTTGCAAGCAAAGTTGAAAATTAGAAAGAAAAACATTAAAAATATATTTTTAAAATTAGCAATAAGTTTTTAAACCCCAAATTATATCAACAGAAATGATTAGAAAAAGTGAAGAAGGAGTGGGGAAAAAGTTCCAAACCATGAACAGGTTGACAATTAGAGAAATATAGCTCCAAAAGCCTGTTCAATGCAAAAGGTGCCCATTATGACTTATTACCATGTGGGGAAGCCAGGTGAAGAAGTCTACATGGGAATTTTTTATATTATTTTTACAAATTTTTTGTAGATTCAAATTATTTGAAAATGAAAAGTTAAAGTTTTAAGGGTATTTTAAAGAGGTAGTCATTGGTAATTTTATTTTATTTTTTTTTCATTGGTAATTTTAAAAACAGAATTCCTACTTTTCAAAATATAAGTGAAAGCAAAGCAAAACGAAGACAGCCATAGAGGAAAACACAAAGCACAAATGAAGTCCTGTAGAATTATATATGTAATTCTAACACTTCTACCATAGCAACTGTTCTTCATCCATTTTGTAGATGTCCAAAAGCAAGGCAAACTTCCCTATGAAGAGCTAGCCTGATTTTAACTGATTATTTCCCTGGTCTTTTAGCACATTTGCTCCAATAGCAGGTTACTACAGTGGTAGGAGGCTGCAGCTGGTTACCACAGTGGCCATAGTAATCTACAGGAGACTCTATGTGCAAATTTTTGTTCAACTGCTTTCCCAAGCATATTTAATCTTCAAGACCGTCTTATAAAGTAGGTTTTACTCCAGTTCATAAATGAAGAAATAAGGTTCAGAGAGGCTTCTGGGGGATTTTAAGAAAACAAAACAAAAACAAAAAACTGTCCCTATTAAAGAACTTGTAAGCAGGAGAGGTCACCTGGAACCCAGGATCAGATTCCAACACTCAGGCCCTCCTCATTCTGAGAGGGCTCCAGGTATACCAGTGTTAGCTTTGAGTAATCTATTGATCCTCACTCACTACTGTGCCCCCAAGAAAACCAGTGGTGTCCTTGAAAGTGAAACATCACTGCTTCTAAAAGAAGAATACACTATAGGCTGCGATCTGGGAACCATATAAAGGGTTTCCCAAACGAAAAAAGAGGCATATTACGTACAGTGCATTGACCTGGCTCTCTGAACACTCAGTGAGAAAGACAAAGAGATAGTAAGCACTGGGTTAGTGAGTGCCATCCCGGACATCTGTGCAGGCAGAGATGCCAATCCCAACAATGACAACCTGGTTTTTCTAGGCTAACCACGTTAACAAGAACGTCAAAGTGCAGGGATGACAGCCATCACTTTAACGAAAGATGTGGCTTACAGACCCGCAGCCCGCGGGTGGCCCGCGAGGGGGCTTCGGCTCCTGGGCTTTGTGGCCACCGCTGCAGCCTGGTGCTCTGGAGCCACCACTCTGGGAGCCCGGGGCCCTCCAGGCCGCCTCCGCCCCCACCTTGCCAGCCCCTCCCCCATCACCGCAGGATAGCTAACAGCCAGGACAAACTTAGTGGAAAATGCAAAACAATGAAATTATAAAACCTGCCAAACACTTCTCCGAGTTGGAAAAGAGCATCCTGCTTGCTTTGGTAGAAAAGTACAAATAAGTGCTGGAATATAAGAAAAGTGATGCGCGAACTACTGCACTCAAGCAGCATACCTGGCAGGCTCTCGGCCACGAATACAACTCTCAGCCAAGCGTGTCACTGTGGGATTTCAAACAGCTGAAGAAGTGCTGGGAGAACATCAAGGCTTGGACCAAAAAGATTATGGCCCGTGAGAGGAGAGAGAAGGTGAAACGGAGCATCAACCCTCTTCTGAGCACGCACGTGCTCAGGAAGAAGATGGCCAGCATGCTGCCGGAGCAGCTCTACTCCCTGTGGAGCCCTCCAGATGAGGAGCCAGAATACCACCCTGACAACGCAGCCCAAGAATCATTCGCTATTTCAAATAGAGAACTGTGCGATGATGAGAAAGAGTTCATACATTTTCCAGTGTGTGAGGGGACCTCTCAACCTGAACCCTCGTGTTCACCTGTCAGAATCACAGCCAATAAACACTCCAGGAGCAAAACCTCTCAGGAAGGTGCTTTAAAAAGATGCATGAGGAAGAACACCATCAACAGATGTCCATCTTACAGCTGCAGCTGATACAAATGAACGAGGTGCATGTGGCCAAAATCCAGCAGATAGAGTGGGAGTGTGAGATGGCAGAGGAGGAACACCGCATAAAAATGGAAGTTCTCAATAAATAGATGTATTGGGAAAGAAAGCTACAAACTTTCACCAAGGAGTGGCTTGTCTCCTCATTTAACTGGCCCTTTCCTAATTCACCCTAAGACTGCCGGGTCGGCTCCCTTGTAACCAGCCCGTGTGGGCAAAGAAAGTCTGGAACGTGAACTTGCGGTCAGGAACTTGTAACAGAGCTACAACTAGGAAACTTGGAGCGGTAGTAGTCGCGTATTTAAGAATACATTCAGGTAAACAGCTAACTGCACCCTGTGTACCCCTTCAGTGGCAAAGAAGTTGTACCAGTCTCCTGAAAATGATCACTATGAGTGCTATAATTCTGAATGTAATGTCTCTTAATTAGAATTCATACAAGAACCATGTGCAAGTGTTTTTTTTTACATCAGATTGCAAGTGTGACTATAAGAAAGTGTGGCTGATTTTTTTCTTATTAGACAGCAGAACTTTTCTAGCCAAATGAATGCGCTCCTATTGAAAGCAGCAGAAAGACCCAGGAGGCCACACATTGTTTCTGCAGTGGTGGTGCTGTTGCTCAGAACTTGTGGGAAGTCGTTAGGGAACCTCCCTGAGAGCCACACACAGCAGCTCATTGTTTTTTTTTTTTTCCTTATCAGTGTCATTTGAGTGGCTTTTCTGATTTTAAACAGTCCAACAAAACTAAAAGACAACCTACAGAATGGGAGAAGATATTTGCAAATGACATATCAGATAAAGGGCTAGTTTCCAAAATCTATAAAGAACTTATGAAACTCAACACCAAAGAAACAAACAATCCAATCATAAAATGGGCAAAAGACATGAAGAGAAATCTCACAGAGGAAGACATGGACATGGCCAACATGCACATGAGAAAATGCTCTGCATCACTTGCCATCAGGGAAATACAAATCAAAACCACAATGAGATACCACCTCACACCAGGGAGAATGGGGAAAATTAACAAGGCAGGAAACAACAAATGTTGGAGAGGATGCGGAGAAAAGGGAACCCTCTTACACTGTTGGTGGGAATGTGAACTGGTGCAGCCACTCTGGAAAACTGTGTGGAGGTTCCTCAAAGAGTTAAAAATAGACCTGCCCTACGACCCAGCAATTGCACTGTTGGGGATTTACCCCAAAGATTCAGATGCAATGAAACGTCGGGACACCTGCACCCCGATGTTTCTATCAGCAATGGCCACAATAGCCAAACTGTGGAAGGAGCCTCGGTGTCCATTGAAACATGAATGGATAAAGAAGATGTGGTTTATGTATATACAATGGAATATTACTCAGCAATTAGAAACGACAAATACCCACCATTTGCTTCAACGTGGATGGAACTGGAGGGTATTATGCTGAGTGAAATAAGTCAATCGGAGAAGGACAAACAGTGTATGTTCTCATTCATTTGGGGAATATGAATAATAGTGAAAGGGAATATAAAGGAAGGGAAAAGAAATGTTGGGAAATATCAGGAAGGGAGACAGAACATAAAGACTCCTAACTCGGGGAAACGAACTAGGGGTGGTGGAAGGGGAGGAGGGCGGGTGTTGGAGGGGAATGGGTGACGGGCACTGAGGTGGACACTTGACGGGATGAGCACTGGGTGTTTTTCTGTATGTTGGTAAATTGAACACCAATAAAAATTAATTAAAAAATAAATAAATAAATAAATAGGAGATCAAATGTTACAAAAAATAAAAAAATAAAAAACAGTCCAGCATTTGGAAGAATATATATATATTTAAATATCTTATTTGTTTATTCATGAGAGACACAAAGAGAGAGGCAGAGACACAGAGGGAGAAGCAGGCTCCA
The DNA here is from genome assembly GCF_048418805.1 of Vulpes vulpes. Lineage (NCBI taxonomy): Eukaryota > Metazoa > Chordata > Mammalia > Carnivora > Canidae > Vulpes > Vulpes vulpes. The sequence continues at coordinate 95,787,959 of NC_132782.1, forward strand.
CGCAGGGAGCCCGACGTGGGACTCGATCCTGGGTCTCCAGGATCACACCCTGGACGGAAAGTGGTGCTAAACCCCTGGGCCACCGGGGCTGCCCGGAAGGATATTTTCTAATGTGGCTCATAAACTGCCTTTTAAGGCCTTTCCCCCAAAGAGGAGTTCCAAATAGCAGCTCCAACCGTGATAGTTTTGTTGGAACTAAGGATGTAACTGCTTTGAGGGAGAAACGTTCATTTAGATTTCTACAATCTGTCATGTCTGTTTTATTAAAAGATAAGACTTGGAAAAAAAAAAAAAAAGATGTACCAGGAAGGTCAAGCTTCAACTCCCTACACTCCCTCCTGTGTATTGCCCAAAGCTCATCTGTATTTGTGACCTGCCTACACTCTCCTTCCTCCCCTCTCAAAAGAATGAGATCTTTCCCTTCCCTCCAAGGCTCTTAAGCCTCTGTCCCATTTACAGCCTCTTCTCTACTGGTGATTTCCCTAGTAGCAACTCTCTTTAATCATTCGCCACTGAATCTTTGCCTTCAATTTATTTATCTTTATTTTTTAAAGATTTTATTCATTTATTCATGAAAGACACAGAGAGAGAGGCAGAGACATAGGCAGAGGGAAAAGCAGGCACCCCGCAGGGAGCCTGATGCAGGACTTGATCCCAGGACCCCAGGATCACGACCTGAGCCAGAGCGAGACGCTCAACCACTGAGTCACCCAGGTGCCCCTTTAACTTAGTTTTAAAGTCACTTTCCATTTCCCCTACGTTCCCCTCAAACCTCTCCCTTGAGTTACTCACCTCAAATATTGTTGAACGTGTCATCTTCGCTGACAGTAAGCTGTATAGACATGTCTTTTACCTACCTCCCCCACTGGTGAATTCCAATCTAATTCTGAGCAGCATCAGTGTGCTAAAACCATGCATTTCACTCCCCTCCACTGTTCCCCAAAGGTACCTGTTCCCAAGAATTTGATGTAAACACTTCCAGTCCATTTTTAAAATATTTCTGTGATACATACATGTAATCATCGAAGTATATATAGTATTTTGAGGGTTTGATTTTACACACTTGGTATCACACTGTGTATATTATCCTACAACTTGATTTTTATTAATACATTATGTGTTTTGAGTTCTCTCCATGTTAATCTAGGTCATGTGTTTTACATGTTGTTCATTCTTGATGGACATTCAGAATGTTTCTAATTTTCTGCTACTAAAAATGGTGCCCATGACAAACATCCTACTTGTAGATACATGCAGACCTTCTTGGGATGCACACATCCCAAAGTAGAACACACTACTGTATCATACAGTATACTTGCTCATGGGGAACTTCCAGATTGTTCCTCATAATGACTGCACCAAATTCACTTGCACCAGTGGTGCCTGATCATTCTCATTTTCCCATAAACCTTGCCAATACTTGACGTCAGACTTTTACATTTTTGCCAACTTGAACGGAGTTAAAAAAAAAAAGAGTTCCCTCTGATCACTACTGAGGTTCAACATATGACACTCATATTTCTTCTTTGAGCTACCTTGTCATCTCTCTTTTGACACTCAATTTCTTCTTTGAGCTACCTTGTCATCTCTCGTTTGCCTTTTTCCTATGGGACTTACTTTTTTCTTTTACAGTTTTTCTTTATGTATTCTGGATACTAGTCCTTTCTTTATATAATTGCAATTACAAGTTTCTATGCATTTAATTATCTTCTCTCAAACTTTATATTAGGCATCAGTATGTTACAAAAGTAACACACGTAATTCTGATGTGAAAACAGGCTTGAGGAAATTTTGCTTCTAAGAATATTTCAGAAAACCACTTTCAGGAGCAATGAAACGATAAACATTTCAGAATAAAAAATGGGATGCATGTTATCATGCTGCAATTTTAACTGGCCTTATATTAGCAAGAAATCACAAATGCATAAGAGGTTAAAAAAAAAAATCTCACTGTGGATTTATGTTACATTTCTTTAGTTTCTCTTCCAGTTCAGGTAAATCTCGGAGATCTGCTCCAACAATGGCATATCTCTTTGAATCCAAAAAGTGTCCATCTGTAAATCCAAGAACAGATTATCATTTCAACAGAAATGAGATTAATAATCATGAGATTACAATTTAATGGATTTTTTTTTTCAAAATTAAATTTATTGTTTTTCTCCATTATAAAAATACATGCTCTGTTATGGGGGGAAAAGTCAGGAAGGAAAAGGGTAGAAATGAACCAAAACCACACCTTCCAAAGATAACAATTAGTATTTTGGTGTAGAACATCCCAGCCTTTTTTCTAGTGCATAAACTCACATACGCAACATAAACACATTCTTACAAAAATACACACATACCTCACACAGAAAAGAGAAAACAGGGCCAAGTCTTTTGAAAATTGCTGTTCTTACTTAACAGTAACAATGACATCATTCTCTGTAATAACTTCCTGGCATTCCATGAGTGGATAAAACAACTTACTCAGCCAATCTTTCACTATTAGATATGTGGTATTTCCAAGTCTTCTCCATCTGAAGCACTGCAATGAGCAACTTTGTATAGACATCATGAAATACCTGTCAAGTAGGTCTCTATGAGTGGAATTAGGAAGTCAAAGGATAAGCCTATGTAAATACTGGTACCGACTGGCTGGTTGCTCTCTAAATGTTGTGCCAATCTATGAGATACTGTGTGTAAAAGAAAATTGTTTCTATACTATTTACAAATAAAATGATATTTACTTTAAAATATTTAAAATATTGTAATTAAAAAAATTTTTTTTAATATTTAAAATAAAACTCTAGCAGAGGGACACCTGGAGGGCTTGAGCATCTGCCTTCGGCTCAGGTCGTGAACCTGGAGTCCCAGGATTAAGTCCCACATTGGGCTCCCTGGATGGAGCCTGCTTCTCCCTCTGCCTGTGTCTCTGCCTCTCTGTCTCTCATGAAATAAATAAATACAATTAAAAAAACAAATACTCCAGCAGAGATTGGAGATGGAATGGTTTACATAGTGGTTCTCAAGCTTTGGCAGCCACATGCACCTGGAAACCTCGTTAAACCACAGATTGATGGGCTCCACCCTGAGTTTCTGATTCAGTAGATCATTCAAAAGTAGAATTTTTTCAAATTCTTTCAAAAGTTAGAAATCTGTATTTCTAACAAGTGCCCAGGCAGTGTTGCTGCCACGAGTTTATAGGATTAACACTTTTAGAACCACTGGTACAGATGAAGTTGGCCACAGTTAATATTTAGGTATTGGGTACATGGGGGTTCACTGATTTATTCTTACGTATGCCTGAAAATGTTGTCAATTTAAAGTTTAAAAAATGGATTATAATTCAAAAAAAAAAAAAAAAAAAGAAAAAGAAAAAAGAAAACTGCTTGGTTGTTTACCCAAAACATTGCTTGCTCAGCTTCCTGAAGGGTACAAACCATGGAAGGAACTGGAACATCCAACAGCCATCCTGTATCAGTGCTAATGGCTCAGGTTCGCTTGGCTCTGAGGGTCATGGGAGAAAAAGGGGAAGAGGCTAAACCACAGTGTGTCTGAAAACTCTCTGATGCTGGTAACCTCATTTGGCTGACTCAAATACACTGGGCCACATACCATTAAGCTAAAAGAAGTACCTCCTGGGAACCTGTTAGATGTCAGCCAAGCAAGGAAATCCAAAGTCAACCAATGTGCCACAAGACCCAAGTCAGAAAAAGAACATGAAGACTATGAAGGCATTTGTCTGCCGTATTAGGAGATCAAATAATGATTCCTTTTTTTTTTTTTTAAATTTTTTTTTTTTTTAATTTATTTATGATAGAGAGAGAGAGAGAGAGGCAGAGACACAGGCAGAGGGAGAAGCAGGCTCCATGCACCGGGAGCCCGATGTGGGATTCGATCCTGGGTCTCCAGGATCGCGCCCTGGGCCAAAGGCAGGCGCCAAACCACTGCGCCACCCAGGGATCCCCAAATAATGATTCCTAAACACCTGTGTGCCTTCTTGTAAACAATATACATAATAATAAAAAGCATGCTTCGAGTGAGTTATTCTATCCCTGATCCAAAAAAAAAAAAAAAGAGAGAGAGAGAGAGATGGACTACAAAAACACCAGCACATTTATTCATTTGAGCATTCAAGGGTGTATTTATTCAATCAACAATCTCTGCATGCCAGACACTGTTCTTCTAGGTGATGAACAAGAAGAGCAAGGTCCCTGCATCTCATTAGGCTTACCCTCCCTACAAAGGAGGGAGGGAGATAATGAATCATTAAACAAAGGAAGAATTAAGAGACTATCAGAGTATTAGGTGCTATGAAGCAAATAAATAGGAAAAAAAAAAATAGGAGGGCAGGGGTCAGTCTTTCACCTGTTGGTCAAAGAGGGCTTCTCAGAGGAGGCAGCAGCTAACCTGAGACATGGATGATTTAAAGGAGCCAGAGAAGCAAAATTAGGGGAAGGGAGTTCTAGGCCAAGGGAAAAGGAAGTGGAAAGGCCCAAAGGTGACAGTAAGCATGGCACATTCAGAGGACAGCAGGACAAAGTGGCCAGATCACAGTTACTGTTATTGTGATCAAAAGTAAAATTCGAAGGCAGACAAGAGGCCTGCTTAACTCTGTGAGTCCCAACCAGTGGATTTAAGTAGGGGAATAAGAGAACCTGATTTACTCATTCTGAGTTACTTTTCACTGTGTGCCCATTTTTTTTTTAAATTTTTTATTTATTTATGATAGTCACAGAGAGAGAGAGAGGCAGAGACACAGGCAGAGGGAGAAGCAGGCTCCATGCACCGGGAGCCCGACGTGGGATTCGATCCCGGGTCTCCAGGATCGCGCCCTGGGCCAAAGGCAGGCACCAAACCGCTGCGCCACCCAGGGATCCCCATTTATATACTTTCAATTTTCTACCCTGTGCACATTTCAGCTTAAAAAGACATCAATTCAAAGATACATTTTTTTTTCTGCTTTAACGTTTCTGAAATCAGGATGCATCGAATAGTCAATAACATACCAGTTTAATTTGTCAGCACTTTTTCTTTCCTAATGATAAATAAATAGTAGTGAAACTCACAGTCGCAGCCTCATAGGTTTGATGAAACAGGATAATGTTTCAATTAAATTCGTATCAGTTTTATGATGACCTACCGCTTTTCTCAAGTCTTCACTCACATTTGTATTTTATTTATTTCTGTTTGAACTATCTCTCTCAGTATGAAGGCAAGATCAAAAACTATAAAGGACAGGACCAAAAAATGTGCTTACATCAAACATACATACAGAGTTCAAAAGCAAGCAAAAGACTAAGAAAAAAAGGTGCCCAAAAAAGGCTGACAAGGGACTTTTATCAAAGAACGTATCTTTATGGTATAAAGGGCTCCTATCAATTGAAAAGAAAATGAAACAAAGCAACTGAAACAAATATGAACATTGGCAATAAAATGAAAATTTACAAAGAAATCCCACAGGCCAATAAAAGGAAGGAAGGATGCTGCATCTCATTAGCACATTCAAAGTCATTTAAAAAATTTTTAATTAATAGGTTTGGCAGAATTTTTTTTTTTTTAACGGTAATAGCCAATGTTAGTGAGGGAACAGAGTTCCCTCATCTATTTGAGAGAAAATACAAATTAGTAAAAAGGGTCTTGAAGAGCAGTTTGGCAGTAGCTATTAGAATTTGTAAGGCACAATTCTGTGAGCCAGCAATTCCTGCAAAAATTCACACGTACCTATGCTTTCTACAACACTGTTTAATAGAAAACCATAAAAAAAAAAAACACAGCAATCTAAAGGACCATCAATACTGAACACATTAAGTAAAATGGAATTTCCATGCAAAGGAGTACTATAAAGCCATCAGAAATAATGAAGTAAACCTATCTATGGCAACACAAAGACAGCCATGATTTGCTAGGATGCAAAAAGAGCAAGTTATAAAGCAGTATGTGTAAATTATCCTCTTTATTAAAATTACACATAAATCTATTTCTTTTTAGAAATACAAGGGTGACTGGGGGGTTCAGTCGCTTAAGCAGTTGCCTTCAGCTCAGGCCAAGTTCTGGGACTGAGCCCTGAGTTGGGCTCCCTGCTCTTCCAGGGGCCTGCTTCTCCCTCTCCCTCTGCCCCAACCCCTGCTGTGTGCTCATTCTCTTTCTCTCTCTCAAATAAAATATTAAAAACAAAAAACAAAAAACTATAGATTCACTCATTTAACAGATATATTGTTGAACAATGTATGTATGTATTTATTTATTTTTTAAATTTTTATTTATTTATGATAGTCACAGAGAGAGAGAGAGGCAGAGATATAGGCAGAGGGAGAAGCAGGCTCCATGCACTGGGAGCCCGATGTGGGATTCGATCCCGGGTCTCCAGGATTGCGCCCTGGGCCAAAGGCAGGCGCTAAACTGCTGCGCCACCCAGGGATCCCGTATGTATTTATTCAATGCATATATATATTTTTTTTCAACAAAAATTTATTAAACTTTTTATATACCAGGCACTGGATTATATTTCTGTGTGTGTTTTCTTATGTGTCATATTTATCTGTCTCTAGATGTATTATGCATCCATAGGAGAAAACACTCTAAACACTGGTTATCTTGGTGAGGGTAGGAGCTTATGGAGAGTCTTTACTTTTACCTCATATATTTCTGCATTGATGGATTCAAAGTAATGCAAAGTGTGACCTCTTTCATTATAGGTAATCATTCTGACACACGTATTAACCAAATATATAGAAAATTATGGTAGCTTCCATGTGGAGAAAACAGGCCAGCAAATGGCAGTGTCTGAATAGGTTCTACTTAAAATCTGCAGGAAGGAAACAAAGGCTGGGGGAGATATTATTTCTGTGGGAGTTTCTTTGCTAGGAGCATGACCATGGCACTGCAGTTGCATAGAGGCCTGTCTAGTTGTCTGATGTTTACTGTGTTATCTGTGTCTATCTTCCAAGAAGGCCATCCTCCCTGGCCATGTCTTCTCACCTGAATTATTACTAAGTCCTTTGAACTTCTCTGCCAGACACAGACTGAATATGATGGGAACATTCTGGAAGAGGTTTACCTTGGTTCAAAAGGCTTAGAACAGTTGTTGGAAACATTCATAATTAAAACGTGAGGGGGAAAACCGAGCACAGGGACCAAGGAGGTAACATAACAGGTGGAACAGGTCAGGTACAAATCAACAGGGAGCAGTGGGGACACAAATGGAGGACGCACAGCCCTCCTCCATGAGGCAACCATGCTGGAGTCAGGGTCTCATGCTGCCAGATTGGATTTTCCCAAGGAAATCTGGAAATGGAGACTTTCAGGAAAAAAAAATCTATTTTTGAAACGTTCGCAACTCATTGAAAAAAATGTTTTAAAGATTTAGGATCGGGGACCTATGGATATCTAAGAAGAGCCAGTCAAACAACCGTTTTAAACTCCTTCACAGTAAATGTGATGCAGTGGAAATGTACCAGCAAGAGTATATGCTGTCTGACATGATGTGTGCATACATGTAGGCACACACACACACACACACATATATACACAACACACCAACTTTAAGAGGAAAAGCGGGACAAAAAGCAAAGATAGTCATATAGTCCATACTCTATCACTTAGGTTAAGGGTACTTGCCGATTTGAAGTGTGTCGTCTGCATGCAATTCTATAATGGGTTGTGATAAGAAAGGCTTGACTCTGGGAAGATGGGAAAGAGAGAGAAATGAGGAAAAATGCAAACAGTTTCAGCAAAAAATGCAAAAATCCACTAAAGAAATGGCAAGTACATCCTGCTCCTGTTCAAAGCAACGCTCCACAGGGACTTCTGGTTCATGATATTCGGTCCTCGGCACTCGCAGTAAAACTTTGTGGATCGGCTCTCAGGATAGGTCACTAAGCACTACACTCAGAATCTGATGTCAACTCACAATCTGATCATGAAATACTGAAGACTCAGAAATCACTGAAGACAAGTCAGCAAGAATTTTCCCAATGTTTAGTGTTTCCCAAGCTATCTCTAGTTTCCTGCCTCTTCTCAAACAAAAAAAAATTTTTTCTATTTTTTTTATGGAGTTCCATTTGCCAACATATAGCATATCACCCAGGGCTCATCCCGTCAAGTGCCCACCTCAGTGCCTGTGTTACCCAGTCACCGCATCCCCCTGCCCACCTCCCCTTCCACCACCCCTTGTTCGTTTTCCAGAGTTGGGAGGCTCTCATGATCCGTCACCCTCACTGATATTTCCCACTCATTTCCTCTCCTTTCCCCTTTATTCCCTTTCACTATTTTTTATATCCCCCGAATGAATGAGACCAGGTAATGTTTGTCCTTCTCCGATTGACTTACTTCACACAGCATAATACCGTCCAGTTCCATCCACGTTGAAGCAAATGGTGGGTATTTGTCGTTTTTAATGTTTGAGTAATATTCCATTATATACACAGACCACATCTCCTTTATCCGTTCATCTTTCGATGGACACCGAGGCTCCTTCCAGTTTGGCTATTGTGGACATTGCTGCTAGAAACATCAAGGTGCAGGTGTTCCAGCATTTCACTGTGTCTGTATCTTTGGAGTAAATCCCCAGCAGTGCAATTGCTGGGTCATAGGGCAGGTCTATTTTTAACTCTTTGAGGAACCTCCACACAGTTTTCCAGAGTGGCTGCACCAGTTCACATTCCCACCAATAGTGCAACAGGATTCCCCTTTCTCCACAGCCTCTCCAACATTTGTTGTTTCCTGTCTTGTTAATTTTCCCCATTCTCACTGGTGTGAGGTGGTATTTCCTTGTGGTTTTGATTTGTATTTCCCTGATGGCCAGTGATACGGAGCATTTTCTCATTAGCTTGTTGGCCATGTCTGTCTTCCTCGGTGAAATTTCTGTTCGTGTCTTTTGCCCATTTCATGATTGGATTGTTTGTTTCTTTGGTGTTGAGTTTAATAAGTTCTTTATAGATTTTGGATACTAGCCCTTTATCTGATAGGTCATTTGCAAATATCTTCTCCCATTCTGTAGGTTGTCTTTTAGTTTTGTTGACTGTTTCTTTGGCTGTGCAGAAGCTTTTTTATCTTGATTAAGTCCCAATAATTCATTTTTGCTTTTGTTTCCCTTGCCTTCATAGATGTATCTTGCAAGAAGTCACTGTGGCCAAGTTCAAAAAGGGTGTTGCCTGTGTTTTCCTCTAGGATTTTGATGGAATCTTGTCTCACATTTAGATCTTTCATCCATTTTGAGTTTATCTTTGTGTCTGGTGTAAGAGAATGGTCTAGTTTCGTTCTTCTGCATGTGGCTGTCCAATTTTCCCAGCACCATTTACTGAAGAGACTGTCCTTTTTCCAGTGGATAGTCTTTCCCGCTTTGTTGAATATTAGTTGACCATAGAGTTGAGGGCCCATTTCTGGATTCTCCATTCTGTTCCATTGATCTATGTGTCTGTTTTTGTGCCAGTACCACACTGTCTTGATGACCACAGCTTTGTAGTACAACCTGTAATCTGGCAGTGATGCCCCTGGCTCTGGTTTTCTTTTTCAATATTCCCCTGGCTATTTGGGGTCTTTTCTGATTCCACACAAATCTTAAGATTGTTTGTTCCAACTCTCTGAAGAAAGTCCATGGTACTTTGATAGGGATTGCACTGAATGTGTAAAATTGCCCTGGGTAGCATTGACATTTTCACAATATTAATTCTTCCAATCCATGAGCATGGAATGTTTTCCCATCTCTTTGTGTCTTCCTCAGTTTCTTTCAGAAGTGTTCTGTAGTTTTTAGGGTATAGACCCTTTACCTCTTTGGTTAGGTTTATTCCTAAGTATCTTATGCTTTTGGGTGCAATTGTAAATGGGATTGACTCCTTAATATCTCTCTCTTCAGTTTCATTGTTGGTGTATAGAAATGCCACTGATTTCTGGGCATTGATTTTGTATCTTGCCACACTGCCAAACTGGGGTACGATTTCTAACAATCTTGGGGTGGAGTCTTTTTTTTTTTTTTTTAAGATTTATTTATTTATTTATGAGAGAGAGAGAGAGAGAGGCAGAGACACAGGCAGAGGGAGAAGCAGGCTCCATGCTGGGAGCCCGACGCGGGACTCGATCCCGAGACTCCAGGATCGCGCCCTGGGCTAAAGGCAGGTGCCAAACCGCTGAGCGACCCAGGTATCCCCTCTTTTGGGTTTTCTATGTACTGTATCATGTCATCTGCAAAGAGGGAGAGTTTGACTTCTTCTCTGCCAATGTGAATGCCTTTTATTTATTTTTGTTGCCTCTTTGCTGAGGCAAGGACTTCTAGTACGATGTTGAATAGCAGTGGTGAGAGTGGACATCCCTGTCATGTTCCTGATCTTGGAGGAACGGCTCCCAGTGTTTCCCCATTGAGAATGATATTTGCTGTGGGCTTTTCATAGACAGCTTTTAAGATGCTGAGGAATGTTCCTTCTATACCTATATTCTGAAGAGTTTTGATCAGGAAAGATGCAGTTATTTTGTCAAATGCTTTCTCTGCATCTATTGAGAGGATCATATGGTTCTTGTTTTTTCTTTTATTGATATGATCTATCACATTGAATGCTTTATGAGTGTTGAACCAGCCTTGTATCCTGGGGATAAATCCCACTTGGTCATGGTGAATAATCTTCTTAATGTACTATTGGATCCTATTAGCTAGTATCTTGTTGAGAATTTTTGCATCTGTGTTCATCAGGGATATTGGTCTATAATTCTCCTTTTTGGTGGGGTTTTTTGTCTGGTTAGTGAGCGACTAACTTCAGCGTTCCATTCATTCACTCAAACAATATTTACTATGCATGTGCTCTAGGTTGGGCACTTTTCTATGCCTTGGAGATAAAGAACTAGACAAAATATACATTAAAAACCCAGATGAGGGTAGCCCGGGTAGCTCAGCGGTTTAGCCGGCCTTCAGCCCAGGGTGTGATCCTGGAGACCCGAGATCGAGTCCCACATCAGGTTCCCTGCATGGGGCCTGCTTCTCCCTCTGCCTGTGTTTCTGCCTCTCTCTTGTTCTGTGTCTCTCATGAATAAATAAATAAAAATATTAAAAAAAAAAAAACAAAAAAACCCAGATGATGAAACTACTATAGGTCATTTCTTTCAAACGTTCAAGGAATGACGTTAATGGACAGAACAGCCACAAGGCAGGGTATATTTCATTGTGAAGACTGCTCGACAGGCTAGAATGACGATCCCAAGGTTAGCAAGAAAGTGGGGGGGGGGGGGATGGGGTCAAGGGAAGAGTCCCCTAAAATGAGGTCTCTGGAATTCAGACTGGCCCCTACTGAACGCTGCCTCTGAATCCACCCGGCTCTATCCTCTGGTCCAAGCCACACTTACTTGATGCTATGCAGCTTTCTCGTGACTATCATTGGAAAGTCGACTTCAAAATATTTACTTGGGAGCAGATCTTCATCCTGAGGAAAGATACACAGTAAGTTTTCTAAGTATGTATTCACTCATACAACTTACTGATCATCTTCATGTATGAGTACTAGGCCTGAAACAGCAATGGGGCATTTTAAGGTTTTAAGTCAGGAACAATACGGTCAGAAATGTATTTTTCACGTGATTTTGGAAAGCAGGGTTGATGATAAAGGCAAGTCCCTCTGGAGCGGGAGAATGGGGTTCAGATCCTAGCTCCAACACGTGTCTGCTGTGAAGTCTTAGAAGTCACTAAACTCCCTGGGCCAAGCTTTCTCGTGTGTACAGTAGACGAAATGACAGCACCTCACGGGGGTGTGAGGATTAATGAGGAAATAAATACACGAGTAACACTCACAATGGCCTGCCTCAGTAAGTGACATTGCTGGACTTTTACTACTCACTGACACGAATACACACATATAGGGCATGACCGGGATGCACATTTATTTTTACTGAGGGCTGCAAAAAAATAAGTGCCACACACACAGACACGCAGACACATACACAGAAACACACATATTCAGAGACACACAAACACACACACAGTGAGACAAACACACATACACACAGACACACAAAGACCCGCACACAGACACAAGAAACACACACATAGACACAGACACATAGACACAGAGAGAGACACAATTACACTCATATGCAGACATACACAAACACACACACACACACACACGGCCCTGCCCCCGCTTCTGCATACCCAGCCTGGTCAGCCCCTGGCCATCTGAGCACATACTCTCCATCTGTCGTGTCCAATCACTCACTCAGCCCTGATGACTATTCTTGAACGCATTCTCTCCTCAGCTCACCAACTGCACAAACCGTAGGGACATCCCTTTCTGGCCTCTTTTAATGACACACTGAGTACTGCCTGCAGCAGCTCCTCACACTCCTTAGGCCTGGCAAGAAACAAGGCTCCCTACAACCCGGTGACTTGTTCGGCATCCCCCCATGTTTCCTTTCAACACCCTCATGTCCACCTGTACTTATATTTCAGGCATACAGAACCACTGATTTAAAAGGGGAAAAAAAGACAAAGAGAAAGACAGTTGCTGGTGTCCAGAATGCGGTGGGGGCTTCGCAGGTGCTGGCTGGCTAAAGGAAAAGCAGGGGACAGGAGGACACAACCGTTTCTGACTTGAGCAACTACACAGGAAGAGCCTCACATACGTAGATAGTATCAAGTGATGGGAAGCAGGGATAGGGCAGTGGGGGGTTGGGGGAACACCCACCCCCGGCCCAGCATGATGGGGGCAGAAGGCAAGAGCAAGCATTTCCTTGTGGGAGAGGACCCAAGGGCAAGTGTCAGAACTGTGAGATCCAATTAGCCCCCACCCAGGTGGAAAATCTCAGGGGATCTAGTGTGGGGGAAAGGAAGGGAGGGAGAGAGGGGGACAGGATAACAGAGAAAAAGACCATTTCCTGACACATCACAGGAGATAAGCTCACCCACCTCAACCGTTCATGCTCAGAATCCCCACACATGCTGGCCTGTCTGCAGAGCTCAAGGACAGACAAGCTATCTAAAGGGATCTGGAGGAAATGCTGAGGACATAGGAGGACATAACTTTTGCTAGGAAACTCGACAGCACCCTTCAAGAACTGTACTCACACGATATGAAAGGTTAAGGACAATCTAAAATCCCCAAAGACAATGAGAACAATTAAAAGCAAATCCGGGACAGCATATAATCCTACATCTCCTATAGGACTTTTTTTTTTTTTTTAAGATATTATTTATTTATTCATGAGAGATACAGAGAGAGGCAGAGACATAGGCAGAGGGAGATGCAGGCTCCTTGCAGGGAACCTGATGTGGGCTTGATCCCAGGACCCCGAGATCATGACCTGAGCCAAAGGCAGATGCTCAACCACTGAGCTACCCAGGTGTCCCTCCTATAGGACTTCTTACTTTATTATACAGAGCTTTCCCCCTTGGGCCACCTGGGTATCTCAGTCAACTGAGAGGCTGACTCTTGATTCTGGTTCAGATCATGATCTCAGGGTCCTGGCATCAAGTCTCAAGATGGGCTCCAAGCTCAGGGAGGAGTCTGCTTCAAGATTCTATTTCCCCCTCTGCCCCTCCCCCTGGCTCACTCTTTCTAAAATAACTTTTAAAATCTTAAAAAAACAAAACAGAACAAAACAAAACACAAAGAGCTTTCCCATGCATCAGCCACTTGGCCCTCATTAGAATTCTGAGTAAGGGGTCACTGTGGAGGGAAAGCTTCCAGAAGGCACACCTGGAGCTTCTAAGGAACAGATACCTTCTCTCTCGGCCTTGGCAAAGAAGCAAAATGGCTGTGGCATGTGACACTTCGGCTTTTATTCGGTGATTCCCTAAAGCCTTCTGACACTCCACTTGCCAGGAACTCACGTGTCATACGAGGAAGGCAAGACATATAAGACGGGGCCTCATACTGGAGGGCAGCCAGGGGCAGCTGTGAGAAAGGGCATCACTCAGACTGAAAAGCTGGCCACGGCACGGGCTGCCCGACTTGAGACCCATCCCCGCCTACTTGATCCTTTGGTTGTGTGGAAACAGAATTCAGGAGACACCAAGAAGCCGAGGTCCCTCAAAGGTGTTCAGTCCGCCTTTATTCTGTTCGTGGCCGTGCACGCTTTCCAGGGTCCTAATAGGGTCCACTGCCTTAAGGTGGGAGACGTCAACTACCCCAAAAGTTTAGGGCCACCGAGATCTTATAGGACAGGCTCCCACGACTGTGGCAGCAAAAAGCCTGTGACCGCCAGCTAAGCCTCTGCTGGTGCTGCCAGGGGACCATCCGAGATGGAAGGTGCATGAGACAAGACTGGAAGATACGATTTTCCCCACTCTGTTACAGAAGCACATGTATCTCAACACAGGGCTCAGCAAGCTTGCTGTGAAGGGCCAGAAAGTATTTCAACCTTTGCGAGCCAGATGGTTTCTTCTTCTTTTTTTTTTTTTAATATTTTTAATTTATTTATTAGAGATAGAGAGAGAGAGACAGAGAGAAGCAGGCTCCATGATGGCAGCCCAACGTGGGACTCGACACCAGGTCTCCAGGATCACACCCTGGGCTGAAGGCGGTGCTAAACCACTAAGCCACCCAGGCTGCCTCAAGATGGCTTCTGCTTTAACTACTCAACTCAGCTGCTGTGGTGGTAAAGCAGAAGTAGGGAAGATGTAGGTTAATGGCAGCGGCCGTATTCCAATAAAACTTTACTTACAAAAAGAGGTTGTAAGCTAAATTTGGCCCACTGGGCTTGGGTTCCAAAGAGCAAACAGGACTTTTTTCCCCAGAGAAACCTAGATTTTGGCCACCTAGTTAGCTCAGTGGTTGAGCATCAGGCTTTGGCTCAGGGCATGATCCTGGGGTCCTGGGATTCAGTCCTGCATGAGGCTCTTGCAGGGACCAGCAAGGTCCCTCTCTCTGTGTCTCTCCCTCTCTCTGTGTCTCTCATGAACAAATAAATACAATCTTTAAAAACAAAAAAACAAACTTTGATTTGTTAAAAACTCTTTGGACCAATATAATTATCAAACAAAAAAAACCTCCAGAAAATTTTGAGACCCTGTGTAATTCACCTCCCTCACTCCTGACAGAGAACCTTTTTCTTAAAGGGGTACGTAGTCTCAGCATACCTTGCTCAGAAATAAAACTCTCAGATTTATTAATTATTAATGTACCTACATGACAGAGGGGAGATACCAAATCATGAGGTCAGGTCGAAAGGGTGTCAGGCAAGAAGGAGGCGTATCTCCAGTGGCTTCTGTGACCACGGTCCACATTCTGCCAGCCACTGTGCTTTGTCTCGGGTCCTTCCCCCACAGCATGGTCTCTTGAGGTACAGAGGCACCACCGCCCCACGTACGGCAAAGACCCCCCTGAACAACAACAGGGCTCCATGCAGAGAACAGGAACGGAGCCTGGACGTGGAGGAGCTGTAGTGCACAGTTTGTTCCAGGCATCAACGCCACTGGCCGCCCAATCTGGGGAAGACACAGGCTCCTGCAGCACCCCCTTTCCCAATCCCTAACCCTCCCACCTCAGAGCTCTCACATTAATTCATGAGGTCCCATAACTGCCAGCACTTCATAAACGTTAGCTATCTTATCCTGAATGAATAGTGCAGGGGCAAACAATGACTACTCCGGCGGTGCTGAGGCTGCTGGGTTCTCGCCTGAGTAGCAGAAAGGTCGTATGCACTGACAACCAAAGACTTCCTTATCAGGTGAACTGATTAGGGACAAAATGCCTATGCGGGTGTGTTAGGCACCCACACACTGATTTTTCTTGGTGTACATCTGCGAGAAACCTGGGGAAATGCACGTACCCATCACTGCCACACAACGGACCTGATAGAAGAACTGAGAAAAATCTGTATGAACCTACAAAAAGGAAGGTGCAATCAGTGAAGGTGTCGTAGGGAAAAGGTGGGCAGCTACGATTCTAGCCCAGCATCAAAGACCGGTGCTTCGGTCCTGGTTCCGCCACTAACGGGACCACCCCCTTTCCTGTGAGTGAGTGTAACGAACAATACCTGTTCTTGATCCCTAACACAGGTGGGGGGAATCACATCAGGGAAGAGCTACAAAAGGGCTTTCTGTCATAGTACCTTCACCCAGCCTCGCTCATCTCCAAACTGTACCGAACACACTGTCTTGATAACAACAAAATTTCAGTTACTGTCAAGATGGCCAATGCGTGGGCTGTCAGTCTCAGCAAATCCACTGGCAGGGTTCTTCCACACATGCACACGCAATATATACAAGGAGTTTGATCCTAAGCCCTGTTTGTAACAGCAAAGGATGACAAGCAAGACGCACATCCTCCACTATGGCCCTAGTGACATCACATAGGTGGCTGATGGTGGCAGCAGGCACAAGCACCTAGCGATGGGGCAAAGAGACCGGCAGCCGGTCACTGGATTCCCTCTGAATATATTTTTAACGTTCTTGAGCCATGCAGGCACCTTCACAAAACAAAACAATTTGGCAAACAAGAAGGGAAGTTTTTTTTTTTTTTTTAAGATTTATTTATTTATGATAGACACACTGAGAGAGAGAGAGAGAGAGAGAGAGAGAGGCAGAGACACAGGCAGAGGGAGAAGCAGGCTCCATGCCAGGAGCCTGATGCGGGTCTCGATCCCGGGACTCCAGGATTGCGCCCTGGGCCAAAGGCAGGCACCAAACTGCTGAGCCACCCAGGGATCCCCAAGAAGGGGAGTTTTAGTATACCTTTAACCTCCAGAAGGTGGTATCCATCCCAGCCCCAAGATTTAGAATCTGACACTGACATTCTGTCTTCCGTAGAAAGGCCTTGATAAGCTGATCGACACCGTGGACTCGAGCAAAATATCCTGAAAGAGAGACAGACACAAGCTATGGCTCACGGAGGTCAGACATCAGACATCCCTGCAAAGCCCACCCCAGGAGAACAGCAAAACAGGACACTTCTGTTCTTCTGCAGGGTCAGCGCTTTATCTGTGAAATTCACAAGAGTTAACAGAGACTTTCAAATTCTATCCCCTTTTAAAGCTGTTTGAACCAAAGCAAGTACAATCTATTTAACAGTGGAATTACCTATCTGAAAAATAAACTGTCCCATGATTTCACTTAGGAAAGACAAGTGTTTTGCAACAAAATATCAGATCTAATTGTTCCTCTTCAAAACTTGCTTTCTCCTGGCTAGGTGAAAGCTAATTAGGCCTGTGTTAAAAGTTAAAATAGAAGATCATGACAAAAATAGTTTTTCGGGGACAGGAACGGGGCAGATAAATATAAAAGCAAAAAGGAAAAAAAAAAGCAGTTTTTCTTATTGTGTTCCCTTCATCTCCATGCCGAGTGGGTAAGAGCTTCTATGTTTATAAAATGGCCTCAGTGATTGGGGGAGAGAAAGGCACCAGGCAAATGTTGCTGAAAAAATTGAATTGTTCAGCTCTGGGGTGGGGAGCTGGAGCACAGGAGATGGGAAATCGAAGAGGGAGGAAAGGAATACAATCTGCATTCTAAAGCCCCGCTGCTGAAAGGATGACTATCTTAAACCTCATTGCAGTGGCATTTAGAGACTTACAGCAATTGGACATAGGAATTCTTTGTCTACTGATTCTGCTAATAATTTGAGTTTGTATTTTATGCATCCAGTAAATCATCTTTATTGTGTGTTAGAGTATATCAACCACAACAGACTAGATGTTGGGGAAAAAAATTTTAAAGATGCTCACCACAGGCTCTTTGGGAAGGACAGATGGCTGCCAATCTTCCTGGGGCACCCACCTCCTGATGCCCGATAGAGGGGCCCTGGCTCCGCAGCATTTGTTAGGAAAGCTGCCTCAAGAGCATGGGACGGAGGCCTGAGGCCTCTTAGCCAGGCCTTGCCCCATCTTCCTGATGACTGGGTTCACCCTCGCCTCAAGTAACTACCCTGTACCTATTCCCAGGTACCACCACTTTAAAACTTTTAAACATGTAAAAATGATCTTTAAATTCACCACAAAATAGGAGGAATATAAAATAAAATTATTGTAAAGATAACATTTTTCACAAATCAGATGAACAAAGATGAGAAGTTTCATGATACACTATGTTGGTGAGCATGTTGGGAAAGAAGCACTTCAGAAACCACTGGAGAGAGTGAACACTGGAACTCTCTTTTTAAGAGGGAATCCCTGGGGGTGCTTGGGTGGCTCTGTCGGCTCAGTGTCTGCCTTCAGCTCAGGCCACGATCTCCAGATCCTGGGATCGAGCCTGCATCGGGCTCTCTGCACAATGGGGAGTCTGCTTCTCACTCTCCCTCAGTCCCCCAACCAATCTC
Source organism: Vulpes vulpes (assembly GCF_048418805.1). NCBI lineage: Eukaryota > Metazoa > Chordata > Mammalia > Carnivora > Canidae > Vulpes > Vulpes vulpes. The sequence goes on from NC_132782.1 coordinate 95,806,171, forward strand.
CGTGCTCTCACTCTCAATGTCAAATAAATTAAAAAAAAAAATGAAGAAAAATCATATTAAAAAAAATAGAACGAATCTCCAAAACTTCAGGCCTCTGTGCTAATGAAAGGACGTTCGAGAAGAAGGGGACGGGGGTAACACTTGCCTCTGTTAATTTCGGGAGCCTTCCTCTCCTTAGACAGTCTTACAAAATGCTGAATGTAAGGGTCATGCCAGTAGCCAATGCTTACTGCAAACCTGGAAGGGAGGAAAGGAGGCAGGTGAGTAGAGGTCAGCAGGTTCAGGCCCATTCTCGGGAACCAGGTCAAGCAGGAAAATCACCTACGTCAAAAGGCCAACACGTGCACATCTGGCGCTCCATTACACATGTCAACAGGTGCAGCCATCCGTCTTGCTGCTCACACACACAGCCCCTCACCCTCCCCACAGCGGCCATTTCTTCCCTCTCTTTCTTCATATGGCCAACTCCTTTCCCAGGACCCTAGAGAGCACATAACCTCACCTCATACCTCACCCAAGAGACCTGCCACCACTCATTCACTCCGCAGCAAACTCACGGGTGAGAGCCACTAAGACAACTCTGCTCAACCAGAAGTTCTGTGTCCATAGGAAAGGAGACCGGAACCGTTGCGTAAGACTAACCACTACCTAAGGATTTCCCCCGACTCTGTAGTAGATACCGCTCATTCCACATCCCTCGAGGAGGTCACGGTGGAAAATCCAGGAACAAACAGACACTACAGCTACAACCGAGAAAGTGTCAGAGTGGCCTACACTGCAACCTGGAAAAGGCTACGGGAGCCTAAACGCTTCCCAGCCGACACCCCAAGGAATCAAAGTTTTAGTGTTCTGAGCCAGGGAGCTGAAGCCTGGTTTACCACTGAAAGTCTTCTGGCAACCAGGAGTGGAGCCAGCCTTAGGACAATGAGAAGTAATGGCAGGAGCCTGGATCCCTAAGGCCATGCCAAGCCACTATGCGCCTGGAGTCTACTCTACCCCTCAACGGGTATCTGTGAATCAAAACATGTCTTTAGCTTTTTTTTATTTTAATTTTTTAGTTATGATAGTCACAGAGAGAGAGGCAGAGACATAGGCAGAGGGAGAAGCAGGCTCCATGCACGGGGAGCCCGACGTGGGATTCGATCCTGGGTCTCCAGGATCCCGCCCTGGGCCAAAGGCAGGTGCTAAACCGCTGCACCACCCGGGGATCCCCTGTCTTTAGCTTTTAAAAGGAGCCTGGGTGGCTCAGTCGGTTGGAGTGACCACTCTTGGTTTCCCCTCAGGTCATCAACTTGGGGTCCTGGGATCGAGCCTCACGTCAGGTTCCACACATAGCAGGGAGTCTGCGCCAAGATTCTCTCCCTCCCTCTTCCACTCCCCTGCTCATTTCCTCTCTTTGAGACAAAGAGGTAAATCTTTTTTTAAAAAATAATAATTAGGGATGCCTGGGTGGCTCAGCGGTATAGTGCCTGCCTTTGGCCCAGGGCGTCTCCCAGAGTCCTGCATCGGGCTGCCTGCATGGAGGCTACTTCTCCCTCTGCCTATATCTTTGCCTCTGTCTTTCTCTCTCTCTCTGTGTCTCTCATGAATAAATAAATAAAATCTTTATAAGTAAATAAATAAGTAAGTAAGAAAGATGGGGTGGGTCTTGGCTTACTTGCACCCTGAAGCATCCTAAGTGATATCCTGTGTTCAGTAGCTCATTTCCATTTGCTTGATGAGTAAGCTGAGAGGGGTAAGGCTGTGTGTGTGTGTGTGTGTGTGTGAGAGAGAGAGAGAGAAAGAGAGGGACGTCTCCCAGCTACGTTCTTAGTGCCCAGAAGGGATATCGAATCTTCTCGTTATAGCCACGGACAAGGCTTCCTTACCCCTGCCCTAACTACAGTTTGTGCTAATCCACGACATTTTCCCACCCAGTCTCTCCTTTCTACCTTCCCACAACCACAGACACCCAGAGGGAAGCTATGCCTTCAGAAGGAAGCTACTCAACGCAGCAACTCCACAGAAACACATGAACTACTTCCTCACTAAGGATACAATTTGCTATACGCCCAGACGGTCCAAGGAAAACTGACCCACAGAGCTTTGCAGAGGGAACGGGCTCAGTTGTCTACAATAATGCTTCTCAAACAATGAACTGTGACCCATCCGTATCATAAACTGATGTCACAGTTTGCAAATCTCCATCTCAGAGAATGCAGTCAACTACAGGAAAACGGAAAATATCGACATTCATTACACACTCTAAGAGGTAAAGGCTGTTTTGTGAAGCTTCTGTTGAAAGTGTGTGTTCAGGGGAGGCGTGCCCTGAAGAATGTGTTCCGCAAACAAACAGAATAAAATAGACTCTAAGCACAAAAAGCAGGCTGGTGGTTGCCGGGGGTGGGGGTGGGGGCGATGGGCGCCCCTGGTGAAGGGGATTAAGAGGTACAAACATCCAGTTATAATAAATGACCCACCAACACAAAAGCACAACACAGGGAACAGAGTCAATAATACTGTAACAAGGCTGTACAGTGGCATAGGATGACTGTACCTGATCGTGGGGGGCGCTGAGTAATGTATAGACTCGTCCGATCGCTATGTCACACACCGGAGACTAATATGACATCGTACAGACCAACTATACTTCAGTAATTAAAAACAGGAAAGAAAACGGTGTTCTCACTGATGGTGGTCTGAGGGGCACTGCCCTCAAAAGGCGCCGACTGGCGCCATCTAGTGGTAGAAGCCATCCCTGTGGTTTGAGCAGGAACCACAGACTGGTGATGAGGAGTCCCCACAGGTGGATGTTTGGCGGGAGGGGCCCTTAGACTGGACCTGCTCAACCCTCACATCCAGGGCAAGATCCCTGCAACAACACCGCGCCGCTGCCTGAGCACGCCCCACAATGAAGGCGCTGGCTCGCTCGCTCCACTGCCCAGCACTCGAACTGCTGAAAAGCTGACCAAGCTGCCTTCCTCCGGGAGCTCCTCCAAGTACTTCCTACTTGCAGTCTCCTGGAACACAAGGAGCAGCGTCTGTATTGCCATCAGTTTAATACTGTGGATTCAGTCAAGCCATATCTGTTGAGCATCGGCGAAGGGCCGGGCATTGGTTCACAGGGGTGAAGCAGGGCAGGGACAGAGACAGAAAGAAGAGCTTAGGTCAGAACAAGGACAACAGCGGGGGGGGGGGGGAGGGGGGGGAATGGAAGGATCTACTTTAGAGAAGGTGAGAGAGAAGGCGTCTCTGAAGAGGGGATGGCTGAGTGGAGGGCGACACCATTGCAGAAAGCTGTGCAGAAGGCATTCCAGACAGGAGGAATCGCAGGTAGAAACGCTCTGGGGGCAGGAAGCTCCTTGGAATGTCCCAGTAGTAGCAGGAGGTAGGCAGGGAGGCTGAACAACAGCAGAGAAGCAGGAGACCCTGCTCAGAGATTTCTGGGGCATGTGTGTGTTTCTCAATGGGTCTGTTTAAACTTTCTCTACCCTAACCAAATGGCATGTTTCATTCTAAGACACCATCAACCGTTAAGACTCCGAAAAGAAAGAAGAAACACCGTTGGGTAGTTAATGGTTTCTCTGAGTGCTTACAATTGGAACTGTCTGCTTATTCAAAAGCCCGTTTGGACTTATTGGAACGGACTGCAAGGCAAAGGCTGCTGAAGAGGAGTTGCTTAAGTCTTCCCTTCCAGGATCTCTGGGAGTTTCTACACAACGATGACTGATCTTCGTGTCGCCAAGAGCACTGGCCAGCCTGCATTTCTTCTCAAGTGATCCTCATCATCCACTCCGAGATTTCCTTCCAAGTCACCGACCCTGGGTTCTGTCACGGAGTCTTTCCTGATCTCATCCGAAGCTATCAATGGATGACCTCGAACAGCAATCAGGATTTGTGCTCCTTCTTCAAATGGCCCTTAAATGCGATGTGGACGAAAGCACCAGGGGCTGCAGGTGCAGCTAGCTGTCCAGCCAGGCCACGAGGGGCACGAGGAGCATGTCCACCTGCACAGATAATGACAACCCTAACAGGACGTGGCAGTGACCGCAGGACATATCAAGAAGAAATCATGGGTGCCTGGGCGGCACAGCCTGTTGGGCAACCGACTCTTGCTTTCAGCTCAGGTGCTGATCTCAGAGTCTTGACGGCAAGGCCTGCCTGCGTCGGGCTCTGCACTGGGCGTGGAGCCTGCTTGCGATTCTTTCTCTCTCCCTGTCCTTCTGCCCCTCCCCAGCACTGGTCAGGCAAGCTTGTGCACGCTCTCTCTCGCCCTCTCTCTCCGCGCCCCCCCCCCAAGAAAGTAAATAAATAAATAAAACCCAAAGACTCAAAACCCTCAGATTTAGAGAGGCCTGTACTCAGCCTTCATTCATTCCACTGCTGCTCCTGAAATGTTCATGACATTCACATAACCTAATACTCCTTTATATCAACTCACTCTTTTAATACCCCTTCTGACGTGCCACCTAGTATTTTCTCCAAACACACTCTCTAATAAATACCACTGATCAACATTTAAAGCATCTATCCTGTGTGCCGCCTAAAGTCATCTCACACTGCCCCGCGGGAAACAGTCATCTGGTCCAACCACCTGCTCATTCAGCAGCACTGACTCTGCCCTATTGGCACGCGTGTCACCTGCAACAGTGGGAACTCACAAGAAAGGTGTGACGTGCCTTCCCCTCGGTTTTCCTTCATCTCAGAGAATGGGAAGGGGCTCTACCTGCTGCCCTAGCCGGTGAGGAGCAAGGCTGGCTCCTGTTCACTTCACTTCTACTCAACACTCATGACTGCTTACCACAATCCCGGACATTAGTTCAAAGGCTCGGCAAACAGGAACAGGTACGACCTGGGGAAGGACCTTAGGCAGAAGGCACCGATTTACAGAGGTCAAGGGTGTTTCCCTCGAGTAGGAAACTTAATTCTACTGCTTTTCAAACCTACTTACCCACTTGGACTTGATCCCTCCTCTACATTCCAGCTGCTTCCATGGTGTTTGTGTGTATGTGTGAGCGTGGATGTGGGTGTCTCGTTCTGTACGTATATACGCCGCATATATATACATAACACAGCTACATAGACACTCACCTACAACGGATGTATAAGGAATTACAAAAACCAATCCAATACTCTCAGAATCAAGTTTCAAGTTTCGAATGTTACCTGTGTGCTGCACACTGGCCTTTAAGATACTGCTCCACCCCTTATTTCTTAAGTTTATTATTCACCTTTTGCATCGTTTAGCCTCATTTTTTGGTTTCTATTTCCTGTTGGTTGTCTTCTTGGTTAAAAATGGAAGGCGGGAAACAAAGTCTTAAGAGAAACAGACTTTGTACTGAAACAGACTTTGAGTCTGTTTCCCTTCTTCTACTCTGTTGCTTTCCTCAAAGCACATAGGCAAGGTCTTAAGTGTTTAATCCGCCCAAAAGACAAAAACAAACAAAAACAAAAACAGGGCGACCGGCGGGCTCAGTCGATTAAGTGTCTGACTCCTGATTTTGGCTCAGGTCAGGATCTCCGGGTCATGGGATCGAGCCCTGCTTGTTCCTCTCCCTCTGCACTTCCCCTTCACAGACTCTCACCCATATAAATAAATAAATTAAATTAAATAAATAAAATAAAATAAATAAATAAATAAATAAAATATTTAAACGAGCTACAATGATCCCATTAGGTCCCAAGGCAGGTCACCTCATTCTTCAGTTCAACATCCCCCCGTGGCCACCACCGCAGGAGCCTCTTGGGCACAGGGAGCAGCTGCTCCATCCTAAGGCCGGCGGGGACAGGGCACATCTGACGGACAGAACAGATCCCGGAGGGCAGGCAGGCTGGCGTGAAGCCACACTGGGGAAGCAAGGATGGGGCCGCCACGCAGACCACATCAGGAACTTTTCAAATGCCAACAAGACGCCACGAGGCCAGGCAGTGACATGATGCAATGTGCCCTCCACAAACCTCAGGCTCCAGGGGCAGCTAAAGGCTGAGGGAGGCACGAGTCCCCGGAGGCGTGGCTAGCAGATGAGCACCATGGCTCGCACCACACGACCGTAACTCAGGCTCACAGGGCAGAAGCAGAGGTGGAGAAAAGGAGGGAGAGTCCAGAAATCTTCAGCAGATGACATCACAGGCTTGGGTGAAGGATCGATCGCACAAGGAAGGGGCTGAGTAGGAGCAGAGATTCAGGATGACTCCTCTCCTCTGCGCCGGTCAAGGGAACAAACAGTGTGGCACCCTTCACGGACTTGGAGGGCTGTGGTAGCAAGGAGGAAAACACAGGCAGGGCATCTCGAGCATACTTTTGGAAATAATGAATCTGCCGTTAATGCTGAGACATCTACATGGAGATTTCCAGCTGGCAGGGGGATAGCCAGGGTAGCGTGACAGGATCACCGAAAGCAAAGTGTGCCATGCCACGCACTGCAGATTCTAAGCTTGAGGCTGATGGGGAATCAAGAGGTGTCCAGTCACCCAGTCCCACAGGACAAGATTTCTGATCGCAAGTTACATTACCCTGGCCGGACAATGAACACTTGCGTAGCAGGGGAGCTGCACTAGAAGCAGACAGGACCATAAGGACGTGTTGCAACAGGACCAGGTAAGAGAAGGGACCTGAGCCAAGGGAGGGGTGTGGCAGCAGGGAAGGAAAGAGAGCAGACCTGCCCTTTGTTGCCAACGCCGTCTCCCACGTGGCTGCTGGCGATTGTTCTAAAACAAACCCAGAGCACGTCAGTTCCCCCACCCGAAACCCCTCGACCCGGGGCCCCGGGGTGGTCAGTGATTCAGGATCTTTCTTCAGCTCAGGTCAGGATCGCGGGGGCCTGGGATTGAGTCCCAGGGTCTTGGGATCGAGTCCCTCATCACGGAGATTCCCCGTCGGGGAACCATCACGGTTCCCCAGGGAGAACTCGCTGCTCCCTCTGCATGTGTCTTTGCCTCTGTGTCTCTCATGGATAAGTAAATAAAATCTGGGAAGGAAAAGAAAACAAACAAAAAAAAAAACCCCAGACAGGAAAGAGAAGCAACTCCTTGGCCCTTCCCGCACTTCGCCTCTGACTGTGGCTCCAGAACCCTGTTTTACTACCCGCTCCGCAGCCCAACGTCAGGTTCCCCTGACACGGCATGTGCTTCGATGTCCATGCGATTTTCTTCTATCTGGCAAACACCTGTTCAGCTGACAGCTCACAGCATGCTGAGCACCCCCAGGGCCTGTACAGAACGAGGGAACACACCAAACAGCAGAACCGTAGGAGTTCTGGGAGGCTGACTGGTTTCTTAACGTTATTTTAGCGGTTGCTGCGGCTGGAACCCAGGGTGGCAGGAACCAGCCCGACCCACACGTGGCACACATTCAGTAACTTCAACCAAGTAATACTCAGAATAGAGGGAAATGAAGGGCACCTCGGTGGCTCAGGCGGCTGAGTGCCCAGCTCTTGGTTTCGGCTCAGGTCCTGTCTCAGGGTCGTGACAGAGAGCCCCACGTTGGGCTCCTCGCTCACTGCAAACTCTCCCTGAGATTCTTTCCCCCTCCCTCTCACTTTGCCCCGCCCCACCCACGTGTGCACGTACTCTCTGTAAAACAAATAAAATCTGTAAAACACAGAAAAAAAAGAAAAAAGGAAAGAATGGAGGAAAATCAAAGCTCGTGATAATAACTTAGTGAAGGTTTCTCACTGCGCCAGACCCTATGCTAATAACTGCCTCGTGTCTATTTCTCACTGAATCCTTACATCCCAAAGGTGGGATTCTCTTCCCCATTCCAAAGAGAGGACTGAGGCAGGAAGTTATTTGCCCATGGTCCTGCAAGGAATCCCGGCCTCACTAATTACATGACTTTCTGACGAGATTTAAGGGTTTAACACGTTACATTACACTGAAGATGCAGGTTATGGTATCACAGACCTTGCAGAACAGAGCCCTGCAAAATGTCTCAGAACATTAACGTACGGATTCTCCCAAGCTTGTTGCAGGTTTCTCAGGTGAAGGAAAGCCCAGTGCAAGAACAGCTTTGATGAAATGCATCCAGATGGCAAACACACCTGGTCTTTACAGCACGGCTTCTAACCTGGAAGCTTCGGACTCAGTGAGTCTGCAATAGGATGTGAGCTACTGTGTGTTTGTTACAAAGCTCCACCGGCTCCAGTGATGTGCACTTTGGGCTGGGTTCTGCTGCCCTAGAATCCTGCAATTCCAACCCGAAACTTCCCCTATTAGATGTCTCCAGACCGGTGGGGGGGGGGGGGGGGGCATTAGAAACTGAGGCAGAGAAGAGCTGAGAAACTATAGAAATTATCCAATAAGAGCACTTTTACTGTTTTTTAAGTAAGCAAATTTGCAAAAACTGTTAGCGACGAATCTCAAATAAATCAAAATCACCAATACGTTTCAAACAAACCTAACGGTAATACGCTACTGAAAAGTATTTTGTTTCCTTCTGATTGTTTCCTTGGCACTTCACATTCTCTTAGCAAGTAGAAGTGGATGGGAGGAAAATTATTTCTAATTCAAAGGGCTACACATACGGTCAACAGCACTTGAAAGGTGAAGAAGAAGTGAAGTTGGGTGTCATCCATTAAAGTTCACAAATTTCGGGGCACCTGGGAGGCTCAGTGGTGGAGCATGTGCCATGGGCTCAGGTTGTGATCCAGGGGTCCTGGGATCAAGTCTCACAACGGGCTCCCTACAGGGAGCCTGCTTCTCCCTCTGCCTGTGTCTCTGCCCCTCTCTCTCTCTCACCAATGAGTAAAAACTTAAAAAAAAAAAAAAAAAAAAAACCTGCAAGACGGCCTCCCAGTCTTAGACACTTAATGTACGTATTTATCTCTACTTTTATTTTACCACCACTAACACCTACTACATGCCAGACGTGGCTCTAAGTGCCTTATTAGTTATTTACCATCCAATCTTTACAATCATCTATTAAGTGGGATTATTATGACTCCATTTCTCAGGTCAGGAAACGGAGACCCCGCAGAGTGGTGGAGTAACACAGACCATAAGGGGCAGAACTAGCAGCAGCCTGAGAGAGCCTGGCCCTGGAGTCCGCGCTCTGAATCACTGTGCTGAATCTCCAAGAAATAACAAAAAGTGCAGGTCTGAACCCAAACCCTCGGTTTACTCCAGCCGACAGTCCGCACGTGGCTCCAGCTTCAGCGGCATTCTTTGCACGCCTTGGACACTTCACGCTCCTTCCCTGTCCTGACCCAACGCCCTCCTACATGCCTGCTGGGTGGTCAGCCTTCTGTTCTCAGCTCGCACGGTACTGCCTCAATTACAGACTCTGATGGCACGCGGCAGGTCCGTTCTTCACGGGGGACGTCTGCCTCCCGTCTCTCGCAGCAGGTGCTGAGCGCCTCACACGCCACGTCAGGGTCCCCAGGACCCATCGGCCACCCAAGAGCAAGCGCCCGCCACCCACTCTACGCTCCGCGATCTCCGCCGCGCGGAGGAACGCAGGACACTCAAGCCTCAGGCGCTCCACACGGGACACAGGTGTGTGCTCCCAACGCGGCCGCCGCAGCACCCCCAGGACGGAAGGCTCCTGTGGCATCCAGGCAGGAGCTGGGGAAGGTCCTGGCTCTGCACACCCCTGCACGCGGTCCTGGGCAGGCCGTCCCGCCCCCGCCCCCCGCCCCCCACGCCCTGCTTGGCCCCACGGCAGGTGCAGAGGGGACCAGGACAACCCACGACGCGACGGAACCTACTCAACAGGCGGACGCTCCGCTCCTCCTCACGCACCAAGACTCTACCTCGTGGCCTCGCCCCCCAGGAGGCCCGGACCCCAGCCCCGGCTCGCAGCAGAAGGGAGACGCCAACCAGGGGAACAAACGAACCTCCGCTGCGGGCAGTCCCAGGCGTGGCCCGAGGGTCGCGCGAGCTGACGGGAACCTTTCAGCGCCAGCCTCCCCGCGAGGCCCCGGCCCCGCTGGGCAGCCGCCCCCCGGCCCCGCGCCCGGCCTGCACCTCTTGCACATGGAAGCATCTTCGCAAGTGCCGCGCACACCCTCGTCGTCCGTGTCTGTCGAGGTCGACGAAGAGGAGGCGAAAGAGGGCGTCCTCAGGTTAGTGGCCATCAGCGTGGAGGTTCCGGGCTGCCGTGCCGGCCAGGGACACGGAGGAAGCGGGTCCGCAGACGCCGGGAGGACCAGCGCACCTCTGGCCGGGTAGGAGAAACCGGCTGGCTTCCCCCGCGCTCAGCGGGCGCATCTCAGTGACGTCATCACGTCAGCCTCCCCAGCAACCTTACCGCTCATTGGCTCCTCGGCGCAGACGCTCATTGGACGCTCCCTCCGCCCCTCGGACGGGGGAACGGTTCATTGGAGAGTTCCTTCGGCCCCGCCCACACAACCCGGAAGCTAGCAAGGCGCCTGCGTGATGCGATGTAGCTGCGTCACGCCGTCCCTGGAGCTATCGGGCCTATCCCCGTGGTCCGCCGTCGCCGCCGCCGCCGCGGCCGCTACCTCCCCGCGTCTCCCGCCGCCGCCCCCGTCGCCGCTGCCTCCCCGCCTCTCCCGCCGGCGGCGGCGGAAGCGAGGTAGCCGCTCCAGTGCGTCCGCCGAGTTGTCCGGTAGATGCCCCGCGGGCCGCCGCCCCTGTCCCCGCTGTCGCCCCCGCCGCCATGAAGAAGCAGTTCAACCGCATGAAGCAGCTGGCCAACCAGACCGTGGGCAGGCGAGTGCGCCCCCGCGCGGGGTCGGGGTCGGGGCGGGGGCGGGGGCGGGGTGGGGGTGGGGCGGGCGGGGCTCCCCGGCCCGCGCCCCCGCTCGCGCCCCCGCCCCGGCCTCCAGCCGCCCGCACCAGGCCCGCGGGAGCCCGGGTCGGGGCTGCGCCACTCCGCGGCCTGGCGTGCAGCTCGGGGCCGCCGCCCGAGCGCCGGGAAGCAGCGGGCCGGCGCGGCTCCCCGGAGCCTGGCCTGGGTCCCGGGGTCCCGGGGTCCCGGGGGGCAGGGGGTGGCGCCGGCCGCGACCCTTCCTCGGTCCCCCTCGTGCTTTTGCCCCGGGCGAAAGCTGGTGTCGGCTGTGCCCGGAGCCGTGCGGGTGCCGAGCTCCGGGGCGGCCTTCTCGCGCTTTCCGGGGCGGCCCGGCCGCCAGACCTACAGCTGCAGCCCCTCCGGCCCCCAGTAAGGAAGGGGCGATTGGGGCGCACCGCATCCGCCTAGGGGGTCTCGGGACGGCCTTCCTGCGACCGAGAGGCGGTGCCGGCTGCAAGCCGGGTGGGGGGTGCTGAGGACCGGACCGCCCAAGTTCTTGACATTTAGAAATGTGCAACTGGGAGGACGAAAGAATTGCGGAGACGCCTTGGCCAAAAAAAAAAAAAAAAAAAAGTGTTTTCACTCTGTGTTTGGAAGCAGATCCCTCTCCAGGTTTCCTTGGTACCGCCTGAATGCTGGACAGGAAACACTATCGATTATGAAATGACAGACGAGCCCGCAGGTGTAGACGATCAGGTTGTTGGAACAGGAGGGATTGCTGGGTCTGGGAGCTCCTCGAGGGGATTGTCATGTGCCGCGTTATCTGGGGCAAATCTTTCAAGGTCTTCTAGGGCAGTTAGCTGTAGTCTGTAGTGTGCCTACTGACTGTTTATTCTGGGAAGACGTATGAAAGTGTGAGTCTTTCACAGCTTTGGCTTCTTCTTTTTTTTTTTCTTTTTCAGCAGCTGAGTCAAAGGGGGAGTTTGGTTCGGCCAGAGCACGTGGGGACAGCTCTTTTTGTGTGTGTGTAGGAAAATACTTTTACTTCCCCTCCCGTTTTCTAAATTTGCTTGTTAGGGTTTCAGTTCCCCGCCTCCCTCCATCCCCCAGACTTTTTGCTTAGTGGCTTGGTTTTGTTGTTTAGTTTTGTTGCTACCCCACCCTATTATCTTAATGCGCATTTATGTCTCCGGACTTGATGCCTGTGCCCTGAAGCCCAGCGGTGCCTGCTTTTCTGTCGTTTGTAGGAAAATGACAGAACTAATGCTGACAGGGAGGTAGACAGGGCAGTAGTAGGGGCTGTTGTTTCACCCAAGAATCTGCAAATGAATCATAAGGTAATTCCTTGTGAGTTTTCTTACCCGCCCCCATGCCCCCGCCCCCCTCCTTAGCCTTCTTAGTAACCCAGTAGTGTGAAATCAAACATTCAGTGACTGTCAAGACATATTTGTCACATTGTCGTTTTGGCCTGTTGGTACACTGTCGGGAAAGGGGTGTCTGCTCTTTTTGCACAAAGTTTTGAGGCTTTTAAAGCTGCCGGGCCCGTTAGGGTCTCTTTGGCCTCTGCTTCCTCTGGCAGCCAGCCTCTCTCTTCTCCCTTGGATTCCCACTTTACGTGGCCCTCTTTTCCAGAGCAGCCCGAGCATTCTTACCTGTTAGCCCCTACCTGAAAATCTCCGGGACTCCTTTCACCACACCTGCCCTGTAGCTGCCCCCTAACTCATTGTTCAGCTCTCCAGCCAAACGTCTCTGCCTGTAAGAGGCCTTCCCCGGTGCTCCAGCATAGACTGGATGGCCCCAACCCCGGCACTTTCGTGATTCCACCCAGCACCTGTTTTTCTGTAATGCAAGTTGCCTTTGTACTTGGTATCATTCTCCAGGATACTAAATGCTTGAGAGATTTATTTATTTTTTTTTTGAGAGGTTTTTTTTTTTTTTTTTTTTTTTTTTTTTTTTTTTTTTTTTAATTTTTATTTGAGCGAGCAGGAGCAGATGGGAGAGGTAGAGGGAGATGGAGACTCCCCACTGAGCAGGGAGCCCGATGCAGGACTTGATCTCAGGACCCCAGGATCATGACCTGAGCTGAAGGCAGACACTTAACCTACTGAGCCACCTGGGCCCCCTCTCAGGTCTTCATATTCAGCTCCTCAGTTTCCCTGCAGGCAGCATGTCTTCCCTCCCCCTCCACGCATCTTCCATACTGTTGCCAGAAAGATCCTTCCAAGAAAAAATAATTGTCATACTGATAGCTTACATTTATTTGGATGTTTACTATGTGCCGGGCACTAGCAACTCATTTAATGCCAAATCAGTACCATATTATCCCCTTTTGCAGGCAAGAAAACAGGCACAGAGAGATTTGGGAACTTGTCTGACAAAACTGGGAAGTCTGTCTCCAGAGTCTGTGCTCTTAACCACTTACGTCATAACAAAAAACATGTTTTGAGCTTTCAAGGAATTAGCACTTTGTGTATAAAATTTCTTTCAGTCCACTCAATTCTATAAATTGAAGTTCTTAATATTTCCAGTTTTACAGGTGAGGAAATAGGGTGCACGGAGACATTAGGTAACCTGCTCATAGTAGCACAGCTCTTAGGTGGCTGCCAGGGCTTTGGCCACCAGCAAAGGTGCCCTGGACTGTCCATCTTTGCCACCGTATCCCTCACAAGGAGCCAGCGCCTTCTGAATTCACACTTTTATGAGTATTTCTCTGTTCTTTTAGAATTGTCGGTGGCAAAAGAGGAATCGATTTCACGATTTGGAATATTTCACGAATCCTTAGGAACACAATCATAATAGCATAATATGCTATTACACAATAGTCATAACAGCATGCTATAGCACCACAGGTTGACCTGTTGTCTCCACTGGTAGTTCCTGAAATTATCCATGATAGGAAAATTCTCTCATAAACTGAAAACCCTACAGGAGATAGTTTAAGGTAGTTGACTGAACTCATGTGTATTATTTCTTCTCTCTCACTGAAATCCACTGAGGGCGCCTGGGTGGCTCAGTCGGTTAAGCAACAGACTCTTGGTTTCAGCTCAGGTCACGATGCTCAGCGGGGAGTCTGCTTAAGATTCCTCTCTCCCTCTGCCCCCTTCCTTGCCCCTCAAATGAGTAATTCTTTAAAATTCATTGAAATGTTAGGAAGGGAGTTTTAAGAAATTCCTGGTAATTAAAAAATGTGGTATCGAAGGCCATTCAGGAAAAGTTCCAGATGACTGATTAAGAAATAGCTCTGTGGCTGACTATAGCAGGTGCTGTTTTATTTGTTCATTCCTTGTCCAAGGCAGGACAATAGGATGTCAGAAAATCCTCAGGCTATTAAATCCATTTGAAAAGAAAAATAAAAACAAAAACAAAAAGCAGGCTACTGACAAAAAGACCTAGAGTTCTTGCAACTTAAGAAATCTGTCAGCAATTCACTAAAGTGTCAGGGAACTAAAAGAGAAACAGTCTTTAGAAAAGAAGTAAAGTAAGTTTCTGTGTTCTTTTGTTTTTCAGGATATAGGGCTCCTCCCCTCAATGTACATCGTTAGGAATAGCTCTAAGAAAACAAAGCAGAATCATTTACTAGGTCATTACAGACTCAGAGGAGTATCCTTCCTCTTCCTGAAAACTTCCTGTGCTATTTTTTTTTAAAGATTTTATTTATTCATTCATGAGACACACACACACACACACACACACAGAAGCGTAGACACAGGCAGAGGGAGAAGCAGGTTCCATGCATGGGACTTGATCCCGGATCCCCACGATCACTCCCCGGGCCAAAGGTGGTGCTAAACTCCTGAGCCACTGGGGCTGCCCCCCTCCTGTCCTATTAATGCGATTAAGTTATGTTGATTTTCACATAGAAAGACGATCTTTTTGCCTTTTTGGCAGCCATAAAGATGCTGCTGCTGCAGATAATGATGATGATGATGATCTCTGAAAGGTTCTGAACTGGAAACAGTCTGACACCCCGCCCGTCAATTTGGCAAAATCTCCAGACATTTTTTGTTGTCATCCCCAGGGAGAGGGGGGACGTGTTGCTGCTGGTTTCTGCGCAGGTAGGACCCAGGGATGCTGTTAACACTCTGCAGTGCCCTGGACAGCCTCCCACAAGAAAGGATTATTTAGACCAAAATGTCAAAAGTACCAAGGTTGAGAAATAGTTAACTCTAAACTGCCTAGCGGACTTGAAACCAGAACTGCTCCTTAATCCCCCGAGATGTCAGAGGCATAAGAAGTTAAAAGCTGCAAGCTGCAAACTGATAGTCTTCTTTATATTCAACTATTCTAACACTTTACTAGAAAGTAGGTAAAATCTCTAACATTTCATGTCCCTAGTCTGCCTGCACAGTGAAATTTCCAGTGTGACATCAAGAATGATAGCCTGGGGAAGAAAACATCCATAGTTGGAATGATTGGTTCTTTTCTTTTCTTTTCTTTTCTTTTCTTTTCTTTTCTTTTCTTTTCTTTTCTTTTTACTTTCTCTTTCTTTCTTTCTTTCTTTCTTTCTCTTTCTTCCTCTTTTCTTTTTTAAGGGTTTTTTAAAAAGATTTATTTGTTTGTTTGTTTGTTTATGATAGACAGAGAGAGAGTCAGAGACACAGGTGGAGGGAGAAGCAGGCTCCATGCCAGGAGCCCGATGTGGGACTCGATCCCGGGTCTCCAGGATGGCACCCTGGGCTGAAGGCGGCACTAAATGGCTTCGCCACAGGGGCTGCCCTAGAGATTTTTTTTTTTTAATCTTGTTATTTTGCCTTTATCTTTGAAATGTTTGCATTTGATGTACAATTGTAGATTGACTTTTTTCATTCAGCACTTTAAGATGTCACGCCATTCTGTTGTCCTTTGGTCATGACATTTCTGGTGACGAGTCAGCCATCATTTACATTGCTCCCCTGCCTGTTTGAGAGCTCTTTGTTCTTTCTGTCTGCTTTCAAGATTTTCTCTTTCTCCACAGTTTGACCTTGATCTTTTAGGTGTGTCTTTCTTTGTGTTCATCCTGCTTGGAGTTCTTTTCATTTGGATCAGTGATTGATACAGTTCATTACATTTGGAAACCTCAGGGGCGCTTGGTTGGCTCAGTTGGTATAGCATCCAACTCTTGATTTCGGCTCAGGTCATGATCTCAGGGTCATGGGATCGAGCCCTGCGTTGGGCTCTATGCTCAGTGCAGAGTCGGCTTCTCTCTTTCCTCTTTCCCTCTGAACCTGCACACGCACACAGTCTCTCTTTCTGATAAATAAATTCATTTTAAAAATTTGGAAGCTTCTCAGTCATGGGTTATCCGATATTTCTTCTGCCCCATGTTCTTTCTTCCCTCTGGCACTCTTATTACAGGTATCATAGCCTAATATTGTTCCACTGATTTGGGGTACTTTGTTCTAATTTTTTCCCACTCTAATTTAGTGTTGATAGTTTGTTTCAACTTCCAAATCTCTGATGAAACCCCTCATGTACTCATTCATTCTGTCCACCTTTTGACTAGATCCTTTCATGGACTTATCAGAGTCCCTGCAAAAATATTTCCAACAACAACAACAACAAAAATAATTCCAACATCTTGGCTGTCTTTGGACCTAGTTCTCTTGACTGTGTATCTTGATAATGCATCTTATTTTCTGTGTTTCTCCTCTGGTGACTTTTGACGGAACGCCAAATGTGTGTAGAAACCGAGCGTGTTGTGCTTCTTCTGCCGGGCCGATCATGTGAGGACTCCGGTCCATCTAGTCTGTTGTTGCAGGAGTCTAGGCTTTGTGGGTGCTTTGGATACACTCAGTTCACCATAGACTTCAACTGATTTGAGGGTGGGATTAAATTTCCCCTTGGGCAGGACTTGTTTATCTGAGTTCTCCTGCCTTACCTTCGCACTTAGTAGGACTCGTGTGCCCACATCAAGAGAATTTCCCCAGCTCTCTTGCCTTCCCTCTGGTAGAGAACCAGTGCCTGATATTCTTGTTTTTTTTTTTTTTTTTTTTTTTTTGATATTTTATTTATTTATTCATGAGAGACCCAGAGAGAGGCAGAGACCTAGGCAGAGGGAGAAGCAGACTCGCAGAGAGCCCAGTGCAGCACTTGATCCCAGGACCCCAGGATCATGCCCTGAGCCGGAGGCAGATGCTCAACCACAGAGCCACCCCGGTGTCTTGCAGTGCCTGATATTCTTTTTAAGGCCCAAAGTCCTGCAGGGCTCCTGTCAATCCCTGTCCCCATTGCTCTTTAGCAGGCTCTGCCTGTCTGAGCCTTGGGTGGCCCCAGAGTGAGGGATGTCTCAACTGTCGCATCTCCTCCTTCAGTAGTGGACTACCATTACCTCCTCTTCTGTGTAAGGCCCTTAAGCCCTGGAAGTCCCCCTGCTTGGCCCACAACTTCAGCAGGCCCCATGCACCCAAGCCGAAGGGGATTGAGATGGCTGCAAGGGTTCCCCCACAGCTGTGTCACCTTGAGTGTATCCTTCCCAGGCTGTCTCTCGTACCTTTGTCCTCCCTGCCTTAGCATACCCTTCTGCTATCTGACATCCAATCTTCCAACTCCAACTCACTTACTACGTCTCAAAAACCTTCCTGGTCTGGTATCATAGATTTGTATCAGATGCCCTCCCAAGGTCTCTAACCTTTGGCATCTTATTAACTTCTCTGTGCATAGGTTTCTCATCTCCGAAAAGGGCATGATAATAGCATCAATCATGTAGGTAGCCTGAAGATTCAGTGAGGTCATACATGTAATGCATTACCTGGAACCTAGAAGTTAAGAACCAGGATCTCGGGAGCAAAATTGCCCAGGTTCACAGCCTTCCTGTGAAGCCCTGAGCAAGTCTGTTCACTTTTCTGCGTCTCAGTTTCTTTATCCATAACATGGAGGCCACGATACTTACCCCATGGAGTTCCTGTGAACATCGGTGGGACTAATTCTTACAGAGCACCTGGAGCAGTGTCAGGCGCACGGTGTGAGCTCAAGAAACGTTAGCCCTGATGGTGGTGATGACAGCTCTCTATTCTGTGAGGCCCCGTGCTTCCCCAGGCAGAGCACTCATCGCACTGGAGTCTTAATTGCTTATTTTCCTTGACAGCCCTTGAGTCCTGTCAGAGCAGGGGCCGTGTCTCTTACTCATGATGGCTCACAGAAGGGAACCCAACAAATATTTGTTCAGTGACTAACCAAATGAAAAGGTTAGTGTCAAATCATGCATGGCACCCACCTGTGGTTGAATGCAGTGATGGGCTGCATAGCTCCACTCAGTGAACATTTCATTATTCCAAATAGCCTTTTGAGAAAAAGCCTCATTTAAAAAAAAAATCATATTCTATTTTGAGTCATCAACAGCATCCTTCCATCCATCAAGCTGTGGTGTTGGGACCCTTTTCTTTGACCTTTATAAAAGGATAAGTGAAGATTTATGGTGCTCTCCACCCATACTCTCGTCTCCCTGCTTGGCACGATCCCAGGACCCTTGAGGTCATGACCTGAGCCGAAGGCAGATGCTTAAGCAGCTGAGCCACCCAGGCGCCCCTTTCTTAAACTTTTTATTTTTATTTTATTTTTTTTAATAATTATTTATTTATGATAGTCACAGAGGGAGAGAGAGGCGCAGAGACACAGGCCGAGGGAGAAGCAGGCTCCATGCACCGGGAGCCCGACATGGGATTCGATCCCGGATCTCCAGGATCGCGCCCTGGACCAAAGGCAGGCGCCAAACCGCTGCACCACCCAGGGATCCCTTTCTTGACCTTTTTAAAGTGGTTTTCAAGTTGATGGTTTACAGTCAGTGATTCAGGCGTACCATTTCTGTTAAAATAGCAGCGTGGCATTGGTCAGGATCAGACTGGTAGGGCTTTGTGTCTGTTCCTAGTCATTCCCTGAATCACTGTGGAGGCCCTCCAGATGTTGTCCTACCTCTAGCCTGTACTATGCTGTTAGAATTTTCATTCTGAACCTCAAATCCGATGCCACTCCACTGTGGAGAATCCATCGATGGCTTCCCGTGGCCCCCTGGTTCCCAGTTCATGGCTCTTTTCAGCCCTTACTCGGTGCCCAGGTGCAGGAGCCTGACCACATTCCCTCTCCCATCCTCTGTATGTGTGCTTCTGTCTTATCTGAGATCTGCTTAGGCTGTTGCCCTATGAAACCTTTCCTGGCTTCTCTCTGCTCCCAGAAGCGCTGTAAATTGTTATTTACATTGGTGTGTCCCAGATCCAGGCAAAGGGTTGTTTACATTGTATTAGCTCCCAAGGTTGAGGACTGCGGCTCATTTCTCTCCTTCGATCCTTTCCAGTTTTCAACATTTAGAGAGGGCTCCAGGATACTGGCTGAATGAATAAAGATCTTTATATCTCGGAGCAAGACCATCCTAAGATGCCCTCTGTCCAGAGAGTTCTTTATTTTTTTTTTTTTAAAGATTTATTTATTTGTTTGTTTGTTTATGATAGACATAGAGAGAGGCAGAGACACAGGAGGAGGGAGAAGCAGGCTCCATGCCGGGAGCCCGACATGGGACTCGATCCCAGGACTCCAGGAATGCGCCCTGGGCCAAAGGCAGGCGCTAAACCGCTGAGCCACACAGGGATCCCCTGTCCAGAGAGTTCTTTGGCCCTCTGTGGATACATACCTGCGGACCGCCAAGGCTGGCATTTTACCCCCTCAGTGGTGTGAGGTGCAGAGAACTAAGACGTTGGTCCATTGATGAATGCTTTTTGCTAACTAAATTAAATCCCAAGTCTTACAGTAAAAAAAAAAAGAGAAAAAATTATGTGTTTACTTCAAAAGGGTTTATTTATGTGAGAGAGAGAAAGAATAGAAGCAAGGGGAGGGGCATAGGCACAGGGAGAAGAAGTCACCACCCACCCCCCCTCCACTGAGCAGGGAGCCTGATGTGGGGCTCAGTCCCAGAACCCCAGCATCATGACCTGAGCCGAAGATAGACACATTTAAGTGACTGAGCCAACCGGGTGCCTCTAAGAAAATTTTGAATGAACACGAGAGTTTCAGCTTACCCTTCAGAGATGTGTGATCCTCGTCATCTGGAAGTAATTTTCAAGTTTTACGTTCTTCTAGTTTATCCTATGAAAACAAGTTTTTCGCCCTTTGTCAATAAATACGAGGGTATGTTGCAGTAAATGTGCTTTTTTAGATGCCACATGGCACCCGAGGCTGTGCATCTGCAGAATACGACCCAGCTTGCTAGAACCCCAAGTGAAATAGGGGTAAGTGGGCGCTCACTGAAGCCCAGAGGTGGTTGTGGGCTGAAAAATGCGTTGGTCTTTGTGTATGGTTGTTGTGATAGTGAATTCGGTTCCCTGGTGTCTGAGTCTTGCCTATCCTGGAGCAGGGGAATCGTGACACCGATGCTACTGACTTCAGGTCTGAATAGGAGTCCATCTTTCAGTTAACTGTGAGAAAATAAGCGCTGTGTTAAACATTTTGTTTGAGAAATGGGGGGGGGGGGGCAAGACGGTGGAGGAGTAGGGTCCCCAAGTCACCTGTCCCCACCAACTTCCCTAGATAACTTTCAAATCATCCTGAAAACCTACGAATTCGACCTGAGATTTAAAGAGCGAACAGCTGGAACGCTACAGACAGAAGAGCTTGCGTTTCTAACAAGTAGACCTCGTTCTTAGCCACTGGGCACTGAGCAAAATGACTAGAAAGAAGAACTCCCCACAAAAGAAAGAATCAGAAACCGTTCTCTCTGCCACTGAGTTACAGAATTTGGATTACAATTCGATGGGAGAAAGCCAATTCAGAAGCACAATTACAAAGCTCTTGATGGCTCTGGGAAAAAAGCATAAGGGATTCAAGAGACTTCATGACTGCAGAATTAAGATCTAATCGGGCCGAAATTCAAAATCAGTGAAAGGAGATGCAATCCAAACTGGAGGTCCTAACCACGAGGGTTCATGAGGTAGAAGAACGAGTGAGTGACATAGAAGACACGTTGATGGTGAGAAAGGAGGCCGAGGGAAAAAGAGAAGAGCAATGAAAAGGCCACGAGGAAAGGTTAAGGGGAATAAATGACAGCCTCGAAAGGAAAAATCTACATTTAGTTGGGTTTCCAGAGGGCGCCGAGAGGGACCGAGGACCAGAAAGCGTATTTGAACAAATCATAGCTGAGAACTTCCCTAATCTGGGGAGGGGAAACAGGCATTCAGATCCAGGAGATAGAGAGGTCCCCACCTAAACTCAAGTCCTGGAGGTGACATATTCCTTGTTTACAAATTTTACTGAAGCCCATTTTTTGGTTACTTGTGAATGAGACCACGTTGAGTTGGGGCTCCCCTCAACAAAGGGCTCTCGGATCTGTCCAAGTGAAAACTATCTTTTGGTGCCCTGAGTGGAAAGCCTGTAGGAACCTCCTCTCCCACTTCCTAGAGTCCCTGGACCACCCCTGGTATCTGTACATTGTCCGTGGGCTCCAAATGCAAGAAATATCCGTCCTTGGCCCTGTGCTAGGTACTGTTAAAGCAGCGATTGCTGGCCACGCACTGGGCTCTTCTGGAAATGGAGTATCTCACAGCCCCTGAGCCTTGAGATGCAGACGTCTGCTATTCTTTCCGTCTTGCTACTTCCACAAGCTTAAGAGAGCTACCAAGGTCTTCTTGCCACAGGATGAACCCAAAGTCTGCATATCCTACCTGCAAGCGAGAGCGGTTTCTTCAGTGGACCACCGTCTGTTGCCAGATTGCGGGTGCCGAAGGATGTCAGCCCTTCCTTAAACTTAACCCTTGGCTACCCGGGGATTCCCTTGGGATCAGCTCAGTGAGCATCCATGGGACCTCATACATTCTGTTCGTGACCGACCGCCTCCTGGTCAAGGGCCAACGTCACCTCACCTCCTAGGGAAGCACCTGTCCTACTCCTTAAAAGTCTCAGTCCCAGGTTAGAAGAGATGCCCAGACATCAGACTCCATTGGGATGTAAAGCCGGGGATGAAGATTCAATATGAAGGGCTGCCTTGGTTTCGGGTAAAATCCAAGGGTCTGATTCCAAGTTCCCTTCCCCCTCTGCTCCCACAGATAAGGTCCCCTGGCCAAACAACAGCACTCCTTATCACAGGGACTGGGTACAGTTTATGCCTAAATAGTAAGCTGCGGTTCCCTGACAGCCTGAGGAATGATCCAGCAAGCCAGTCATAGCTTCCTGCAGGATCTAGGGCTCACCTTCGCTCTCGTCCGCCCCGGCGCCCCCCGCCCCCCCGCCAGCCCTCGTTCCCAGATGCAGCCGTCCGGTGGCCCTGCGTGGGCTGTGCGCCATCCTCCCCTGGGTCGTGAGTATGTGTGGTTAATAAATTACTGTCGAGAGCTCATCTGTTCAACCTCCGGGCATCCTGTGAACCTCAGGGTGGAAATCACTCTCTTCACCAATGGGTGAAGAGGAGGAAAAGGGAATCCCTTGTGGTCTGCAGCTTTGTCAAGGCATTCTCCCCTGGATGATGAGGCTCCTGGACTCGAAGTGTTTTGGATTAATCATCTGTTTGGAGCTTCAAGAGTTCACAGGTGGCTGGAGGGGTAGGGGGAAGCCTTTTATGTGAGTGATGGGCTGGTAGGAAGGTCCCAAAGGCGAGGGCTTGGATGGTCTGTTACAGTTTAAACTCCCGTTAAAATAAGTCCAGCAGGGAAGTAACATCCGATTTTCACCTTAGTTCACCCTGTCAGCAAGGTGGAGAACGGATTCACAGGAGGCCAAGAGTGGAACCGGCAAGTTCACTAGGGAGTCGATGGCACGGGTCCATGTAAGAGAGAGAGGAGTAGGTGAACAAGGGCAGTGGGAACAGAAAAGGAGGGAAAGAATGAAGATATTTGGAGGGCTGACGAAAAAGCAGAATGGAAAAGTAGTGGAATGAGATCTTTTTCTTTTTTTTTTAAATTTTTCTTAATTTATTTATGACAGTCACGGAGAGAGAGAGAGAGAGAGGCAGAGACACAGAGAGAGAAGCAGGCTCCATGCACTGGGAGCCTGACGTGGGATTCAATCCCGGGTCTCTAGGATCGCGCCCTGGGCCAAAGGCAGGCACCAAACCGCTGCGCCACCCAGGGATGCCTGGAATGAGATCTTTAAAGAAGTCTGAATGAATCGTTTCCAGGGTACACTGGAGCAATTAGCCCTGAATTGCAAATGAAGCTTTGGAATGGCTCCTTGGGAAATGAACAAGGGAGATGACCGTGAACATCTGGACGAACAGCCACCTAAATGCTGATCAAGGGGAGCTACTTCAAAAATTCAAGGTACGTTCGTAAACAGCAGAGTTTATGCCAGTAGGGATGGATTCACGTTTGGAAAGGTCTCTAAAGCAGATTAAAGTTAGAAAACAGCAAGTCGGAGAATGGTCTACTCCCAAATAGTCGTGTATCTCTAATAGGCCCGACAGAAATCAGGTTACTCATGGAGGGATTTTCTAGGCAACAGAAAAAGCATCGGGGGGGGGGGGGGGGAACGTGGATTAGAAATCAAAGAAAAGAGAAATGGGACCTACCTAGCTGGGAAATGGAACTTGAATTTTTATTTTGAATTAATTCATGTTGTACTTTGGAGCATGCCATGCACCTCCTCTCTCATACGAGGAGTACGCGCTCATGTGTTTGACATTAAAACCAGTTGAGAGGCCCCGGGGTGGCTCAGTGGTTGAGCATCTGCCTTTGGCTCAGGTCCTGATCCCACGAAACTGGGATGGGGTCCCGCACCAGGCTCCCCCGCATGGAGCCTGCTTCTCCCTCTGCGGGTGTCTCTGCCTCTCTCGTGAATCCAAGAAGAAAACCTTAAGAAGCCATAAAAACGGGTCGATGTTTTCATTCCCCGAGGTATCGGTAGATACGTGCCCCTTGTACAAAAGAAATGAAAACATCACCAACACTGTTGGAAGTAGCCGTTGACCACAGCCTCCTAACCCGAACCCCCACCCATGTCCTCTCTCATGAGAAGCAAGCCCTCTTTGAAGTTGGCAAATCCACACCTCTGCAGTCAGTAAAAGACACTTTAAAAGAAGTCACGTAAGAATATGTTTATTAAGCTGAAAGCAAAACTGCAAATGTATGGTACGTTTTGCAAAAGGCTCTCTTGGGATAAGGGACGCACACAGTGACCTGTGTTCTTGGACGCGCCGTGTGGTCTCGGGCTTGAGACTCCTCTATTGGTTTGAGAGGCCTCTGGCCGCGCTCCCAACCTCGCTGGCAGGTGAGAGTATCAAGGGTGTGTACGTGGGTAAAGCATTAGTCACAGCATTTAGGAGAAGATGCTGTGATCCGTCAGTTTCGGGTCCACGTGGGTCAGTAAGAGAGACAGCTGTGGCGCGGGGCTTGGCAGCTTTCTTTGGGGGTGTGGATCCCAGGGTGATTGTGCGCCGCGGTGGGCCTTTTTCCTTAGTGCCTTTTCCTTTTCCTACCGAATCTGGAGGCTTCTTGTCAGCAGCAGAGGGACTGCGTGGCGGAAGAGCTAAATCGGATTCCCCTCGTAGGAAGTTGACAAAAAGCCCTGCAAAGGAGCTCTTGGGCGTCGGTTGGGGATCTGGCTTCACCGGGGGCTTGGGGGTACTTTTGGATCCAGGCCCCCCAGTCATGCATCTGATAACCCCACCTTGCTCTTCGCTGCAAAGCTGCCGCACGTCTTCCTCCTTGATCCCTAGGGTGCCTCCCATCCGCCGCAGTGCTTCAGGCCGATCCTTTTGAGGCGCCCGAAAGTATCCCAGTAAGAGTCTCCTTACTAGGGTTTTGTCCACCATTCCTTCAGAGCTACTTACGAGGTTCATCAGTTTCTTGTGCGTCTCATCCAGTACTTCCTGCTGGACCTCGTTCTGTTTTCTGAGTTCCTCCAGTTCGTCTTCCTTCAGGTCCAAGACGGTGTTTGTTGCAGTGAATCGTGCCTGTAAGGACGTCAGTTTTCCTTGTAGAGTGTCTGTCTTTTCCATCCACTCGGCTACCTCCGACTTGAGACTGGCTAGTGTTTGAGCGTACTGCTTTCCTTGTTCCTGCGAGGCGGAAAGCCGCGCCGCGGTTTCCTCCTTCTGTCGGGTGATGAGGCGCAGTTGGTCCCGCAGGGCCTCCACCTGCATACTGGCCTGGTGGGTCGCACTCGCCGTGGCATTGGAAGACACCGCCAGCTTTTCCTCCAGCACCGCGACTTCTTTTTGGAGCTTAGCCACTTTGTCTTCTGCCAGCAGAGACTCACGCTGCCGAGTATCCTCCGATTCCACAGCGCGGTGACGCGTTCTCTCCAGCTCCTGGTTCAGGTGTGATTCCTTGTCACGCAGCTGCTGAAGCTCATCCTGGAGGGCACAGTTTTCCCTCTGTTTGTGTTTCAGCGCCACCGGGACTCCGTCCCTCTCCTGCTGAAACAGGACCGCCTTTTCCCGCGTCGACGTAGCTGCATCTGGAAGCTGATTCAGTTCCCCGGCCTCGCCCTCTTCTCGCTCTTTCAGTAGTTGCTCCAAAGCAAGAGCCTTCGCTTCGATCGCAGCGTGGCGGGATTCCTCCTCTTGCCACATCCTCAAAAGCCTCACGTTGGTCTCTTGCAGTGCCTGCTTTTCTGCTTCCTTTTCCCTAGAGGATTCCGCTCTTTTTTCGTTTTCCTCTTTCAGTTGGCACACGTCCGTCTCCAGATCGGCTATTCTCTCCTTCAGGTTTCTCACCGCCTGCCTCAACAGCTCATTCTCACTCGCTTGGCCAGTGAGGTCCTCCGTTAAGGAATGCAACTGCTCGCTGTTCGCCTGGATCAGGAGCTCTTTAGCCTGGATTAAGTTGTGTAGAACCGCCTCTTCCTCCCTCAGCTGCTGGATTTCGGAATCGGCGCGTTCGCGTGCTTTGCGTTCGCGTTCTGACGTGGCAGCAGCGCGATCCATCAACCTCTGGTTGTCTTCCTGCAGGGTTCGAATCGTCGTCTCTCGGTCTTGCACTGACTTCTTCAGCTCTTCCACCTCCTCTTGGAGCCACGGAGGAGACTCAGTCGCTGAGTCCGATGTAAAGGCCTTCAGAGGTTCCTCCGACTCTGAGGACTGGGTGGAGGGCTGGAGGCAGCGCACGTCAAGCTTCCCCAGAAGGCGATCCTGGGCGTTGCAGAGCTCCCCGATGCGGAGCTGGATTTGTGCCAGTTCCTTCTCCAGATTCCTTAGGCTGTTTTCATTTCCTCTGTAATCTCTGATCACGTCCATATAGGTCGTCTCTAGCTCAGAATGACCGTCGATGTCGGTTAAGGCCCGCACCTGCTGTTGTCGAAGAAGCTCCTGAAGCCGGGGTGACTCACGCTTCATATCTTGTACTGTGGCCACCACCTGCTGCTTCCACTCTTCCATTATCTTCACTCGCTGCCTGAATGTGTCTCGTTCCTCTAGAAGCTCCTTGAACCGACGCACGGGCACGCCTGGAACCTCATCAGCGGTGCTGGGTGTTTGCAGAATTGTCAGTAAAGTCTGACACTTCTGCCTTAAGGCGTCGACTTCGAGGTCTCTCTCTCGAATAACGTGGGATAAATGCCGAATCGTTTCTCTAAACATATCCTGACCACGATTTTCAATTCGAGCGGCCAGCTTTTTATTTTCCTCTTGCATTTTCCTGAGGTCTGCTTCTCTGGACGCAATTAGGTCTATCACTTTGTGATACTCTCTCTTCAGATTGCTGTTCTCTCTCGTTTTGTCCTCTAAGACAGCCAGTGCCCGTTCGCTTTGCAGAGCAGACTCTTGCAACTGCTGCTGAAGCTGCTCTACGTGCTGGCCGGGAGAAGCCGCAGATATTCTGCTCCGAAGACCCTGAATCTCCGCATCTTTTTGCTCGATGATCCGAGTTAGTTTCCCGAGCTCATCCTGGGACAGCGGGTCGGTCTGTTCAGTCAGCCGGATGTTCTTTTCGGTTAGAAGCTTCCCTCCCAGTTCTTGGTCTTCTATTCCTTGTGCTGATCTTTCTGTTTCGGCTCTAGAGACGTCATGCTTTTCACTTTGGTTTTCTGCACTAAGATGCTGCCTTGTCGCGCCTTGGACAGCGCCAGAAGGTTGTGTTGCAACGTGCCGGCCTGGGGCGGCCAGCTGGGCTTTAATGTGTTCTACTGTGTCTTGCAAATTCTGAATCTCCTCGTCTTTGGCGGAAAGGAGCTGAGCGTGCTCACTGGTCATCTGCTCCCGCTGGCCTTTAAGATGGTCCACTTTCTGCTTCTGCTCTTCCAGGGAGTGAAGCAGTCGTATCTTCCCCTGCTGCTGATCGTTAATGATCTTCTGTTGTTGTTTTATTTCGTCTTCGAGGTCAACTCTTAGTTCATTCAGCTGCAACACCTCACACTCTAGTTCTATGATGTCATCTAGGAGTTTAGGGAAAGCCTGACTCTGTTGTTTTAGTCGCTCCAGTTCTTCTCTCAGGTGAGTATTTTCTTTCGTCATGGATGTGAGGGATGTGTCTTTTTCGTCCACGGCTTGCTGTAAAATTTCATTTCTTCTTAAGGCTTGGGTACACTTTTCCAGGTCCTCTGGAAGCTCTGGACTTCCTTTAAGGCTGTCAATACAAATGCCTTTGTCTTTGACCAGTTGCGTCAGTTGCTTGTGTTCCTCCAAAACGCAGGCCAGGATTTCCTGGGTTTCTTTACGGTCGGCATCCATTTGCTCGAGACTCTTCTTGAGGCGTAATATTTCGACGTCCTTCTCTGGACCCACTTGAACGAAGTGGGCACGCTCCAGAGGTGAGGCCGAATGATGCGGGTTATGTGTGCTTGACAACTCTTTGATGGTTTGATCATACTTGTTTGTTGCTTCCAAAAGCTTCTTCTCCGCCCGACACAACTTGGCTATTAAGTGTCCTTTATCGATTTTTAAAGCCCTCAGAGCGGTGTTTTTTTCCAGAGAATCCTCATTGCTACGGAGAATAGATTGTTCCAGCTGATGTCTTGTATCTTTGAGCGCCAAGACCAACCTGTGGTTTTCCTCTCTGAGATCAGTGCTGTGTCTGTTTAGTTGGTCATTCAGCTGCTCCATTTCTGAAACCTTTTGTTCCAGCCTTCTGAGCTCAGTTTCCCTCGCTCTAACTAAGTCGTCTTCCGGATGACTGGGAGAGTCTTGCTTAAGAGACTCCGTTAGCTCCTCTGTGGCGTTACAGAGGGCCTTCTCGTTTTGTTTACTATGTTCCTGAGGTTCAGAGCCCTCCTGCTGGATGTTGAGGTGACCTCTTTCTGACCGATCTGACCGATGCAAATCATTAGGCGCCAGTTCACTTTGAATTAACTTTTCTTTCTGCGCATCTAACTCTGTAGTCGCGTTCGTCTCATCTTCAAGTTGACAAGCTCCCTTTTCTTCCTCATGGACCTCTTGTCTTAGTTTAATGGTGATGCTACTGCCTTCATTTTCTTGTTGTGGTAGCCGGCCTTCCATCGAAGCCCCGGGCAGTGTGGTCCCGTTGTGTCCGTACGGTTCCCCTGACGCGGCTACCAGGGATTCCTCCTCAGTTGTCCTCTGATTGAGGTTTAGATCGTTGGCCTCCGAGTCACGTCTTAACGGATGTACTTCTGAATGCGAGGCGATGTCTCCTGGAGCTGTGCGTTCAATGGCCTCTTGCTCCTCGTTCACTTTAGGAAGCGGCGGTCCAGGTTCTTCCTTTCCTCGGCTTAACGATGAATTCTCTTGCCCCACGATGTGGACTCGCTCCGGAAGTTTCAGAGCGTCTTGCGTGAGATCGTTGTTGCCCTGGTCGGCGCCACACAGTCTCACCGTTCCCTTTCCGGCCTCGGACAGTGCTTCCTGCAGGCCGAACACTTCTTCCACTGGTGTACACCCTGAAAGAGCGCTCTCCTGCGTGACTCCTGCATCACTTCTCTTTGAAACGGAAGGCTGCAGTTCGTCCTCCTCGATCTTGTCTGTCCTTCCTTCAGGTGTCTGGTCCTGTTCTCTCCTCAAAACGTCTCTTTCACTTTCTGCAGAAGATAGTTGGTCACTTAGAGATTGTATTCTTTCTTCCAGTTCTTCCTTTTTCCTGGCAGACTCTGCTTTTTCAGTTAGTAGAACTTGAATGGTTTTCTGCAGGTGCTCAATCGGAGGGTCATCGGCTACTCTGATTCCACAGGTGTCCTTCTGTAACAGGCTTTGCAGTTCTTCAACCTTTTCCTCAAGGCCGTTTAGTTTTCCGCGGTACCTGCGGATGACGTCTGCGAGCTTCTGCCGGTGGACGTTCTGCAGTACTGCCATTTCGAGTTGGTGGTCCTCGATTTCCTTGCTTCGCTTCTGCTCCAGTTCCTTGATGGTACTCTGCAGGTTGCAGATTTCGTGTGGCTCTAGGCTATTCGTTCCCTGCACCGAAGCCTGGGACAGACGTTTCCAATGACTGACTTCGGCCTCAAGTCTTAAGACTTGATTTGACAGTCTGTTTATTTCTTGCTGTGACCAGATCACATCAGCAAAGTCCACGGCGTCACCGTGGAAAGGTGAAGCGTGTTGACCGAAATCGTAACTGGGGGAATGAGATTCCATGGCTGACAGTTGGCCACCAGCTCCAGAGTTTACCCTCGGAGCGGCTGACTGCGGCCTCAGCAGTTCCTCCTCGGTCCCTTGTGGTTTTTCGCTAAGCAGTGCTATTTGTACCTGGTTCTGTTGGAGCTGATGTCGGTAGCTAGCACTCTGCTGCTTTCGTTGAAGCTCTGAAGCTTCATACTTCTCTGCTGGATCACTACACAGAGTTTTAAGTCTCTCATTCTGTGATGTCAAGGTCACCCGACTCACCTCGTCCTCCTTTCTCCCAGAGTCAGGTACCTCGTCCACCTTGTCCCTTCCCTTCGTCGGCACATCTCTGGTGACACTGAAGATGTGGCCGGTGATGGAAGTCTCACTGCCGTCCGCTTGCCCTCGGAAACGGCCTAGGACAGAGCCCAGGCCACGGGTCCAGGAGAGCATTTGTGCGGGTCATAGAACCGATCTGGTCCACTTTGCAAAAAGCGTCCAGCCCGGTCGGACTACCCCGCCAAGTGTCCCAGAACTGCTGCCTGCGCAAGTCTAAGAAGCCAAAGACAATGATGTGTTTCTAGGCAACGCCCGCCCCGGGTTCCGCTACAGCAGGCCTGGAGTGGCAAGGCCTCGGGCCTTCTGAAGGCCGTCTGAGGCCCCCGGCCCCGGCCCCAGTCCCCGCCACACGTCCCCCCGACTGCCCACGCCAGTTCCGGGCCTCTTCCCCTGCTCCCCGCTGCGCTGGCTGTCCCGGGTGGGCCCCGGAGCGTGTGCCCACGGGCACCTGGTCCTCCTCCCCACCTAGTGGTATCCCACTATCCACAGTCCGCAAACTCTGGTTTCCTCGCAGTATTAGTTTCTTAATTGAGGTGAAAGGCACACAGTGACATGCGTCCATGCCCCGAGGAGAGCAGATCCCAATTGCAGAGAGGCGGCCGTCCCGGAGACCTTTGGCATTTGCAGCCTCCAGAGGCTCCCAGGTGCCCCGTCCCGGCCAGCCCCGCAGAGGCAGGGTGTCTGTCCCATGCCGGCTTTGGGGGTACGCCGGCCGCCGCGTGGGTCTTCGTGTCTGCGGCCACCTGCAAGTGTGCAGCTGTGGCCCCGGCTGGGTGTCGTGGGCAGCGGCAGCGCTGGCCAGATTTGTAGATGAGGTAGTGGACATGCAAAACACAATTGTATACCGTGAGTGCTGAGAGAGGGACGGCCAATAGAGTGAGCAAAGCTCCACTCTTTCTTAGTGGATGGAGAGAGGGAAGAAAACCGAATGTCCCACAGGCATCGACCGTGTGCGCTGTTGCCCTGTAGAATGAGATTCCTCAACTGATTGGTCGTAGTTTATATTACTTATCAAGCATGCACCTAGATATTTGTAGGCAACCAGAATTTCAAAGCAGTTGATTAAAATTTCTCTCCCTGCCCCATTCTTTTTCGCTGACATATTTAAGTGATTATTTAAGTAAAAAACCCACAGAATTATGATCTCTCATGTGCATTGGTCGACCAAAGCCATCACTACTGTGATCTTGGGGCAATGCGAGGACACAGGTGTTTGAAGTAAGCGTTGGTTCTCGGGCCCTGCATTTGTTTGCCGTCCCTGGGCAGAGATGGATTGAGTGGGGAAGGGCGAGCCGCCGCTCTCAAGGGCTCAGAATGGCTGCAAGGGTTGAAAGGAGCAATCTGGTGAAGTCTCGAGAAACTAGTGTCCCTTCCCTTCCAAAGAACAAATCAGGAAAGCCCAGAAATCCCCGTTCAGGGCAGCCCCGGTGACATTGCGGTTTAGCGCCGCCTTCGGCCCGGGCCGTCATCCTGGGCACCCGGGATCGAGTCCTACGTCGGGCTCCCTGCAGGGACCCTGCTTCTCCCTCTGCCTGTGTCTCCGCCTCTCTCTCCTCTCCTTCTGTGTCTCTCATGAATAAATAAATAAAATCTTTTAAAAAAGAAAAAGAAATCCCCCTTCAAAGTAAAGAGAATTTAGAAGTGATTAGAAAGGATCGAAGCTTTGTGGGAAACTGCACCTCCCTTGTACACAGATCAACGTTAGCACACTACAGCCTGCAGGCCAGCTCCAACCCCAGTCGGCTCACAAGGGTTTTTGCATGTTTAAATGGTTGAAAAGCATTTAAGAGAGAAGATTATTTTGTGACATATGGAAATTATGTGAATTCATGGAGCACCTGGGTGGCTCAGTTAAGCGTTCATCTGACTCTTGATCTCGGCTCCGGTCTTGATCGCAGGGTCATGAGTTCAAGCCCGCTGTTGGGCCCCACGCTGGACATGAAGCCCAGTCAAAAAAACGAAAAAGAAAAGAAAAGTTACATGAATTCACCTGTCCGTGTCCATAAGTCAAGTTTATGGGAACATAGCCAGGTTCATTTATTTATATGTTGTCCATGGCGTCTTGTGTGTTACAACAGCAGAGCTCCGCGATAGCAGGAGCAATGGTGTGGCCTATAAGCCTGAAATACTTATTATTTGGCCTTTCCAGAAAATGTATGGCGACGCCCGAGACAGGCAATTTTGTTTATTTAGATCTTGTCCGGAAATACGTTTGTGAGCAGGGAACAGAAAGAAAATAAGAGTTACAATATTTCAGCGGTCTGGAGGGAGGTCGGTGGGTGGAGGAGAGAGATAATGTCTGATCTCTCAGATCAGGGCATCAGCAACGCTGGGCTGTGTGTGCCTCCCCATTTGGACTGTATTAACAGAGTCAGCCACCCGCATTCATTTTGGCAGCAGCTTCTCAGACACGAGGTGGTACGTCTAAGAAGACAAAGCACATACACCTCCAGATCAGCCTCGCATACCAGTCCTCAGAGCGATTCCAAAGAGCGTCCTCTTGAGGGTGGCCCCACACCCTGTGAGAGTGGCTGGTGTAGACCCGAGGTTGGCACATTGGTTGGTGGTAAACAGCCAGATAATCTGTAAACGATCTGAGCTCCGCAGGCTGTATGGTCTCTGTTGGAGCCACTTAGCTCTGCTGTTGTGGCATGAGAACAACCCATCAATGATACATAAACCAACCCGCCTGGCTATGTTCCAATAAAACTGTATTTGTGCACAGGAACCAAAATCTCATGTAATTTTTGTTCATCATATTAGATCGTCGTCTTTGGAATCTTTTCCCAGACCCTTTTAGAGTGAAAACCAGGGGCACCTGGGTGGCTCAGTGGTTGAGCATCTGCCTTTGGCTGAGGGCATGATCCTTGGGTCCTGGGATCAAGTCCCTCTTGGGACTCCCCGGCAGGGAGCCTACTTCTCCCTCTGCCTATGTCTAGGTCTCTCTTTCTCTGTCTCTCGTGAAAAAAGACATACCGTCTTAAAAATAAAAACCCAAATGGTGTTGGAAAGCACTTACATGGTTTGGGCTTTGGGTGGAAGATTTTGCAGAGTGTTCAGGAAGCAGGGATGTGCTCTGCACTGGGTGCTCATGGAAGGCGAGACCTTTCTGGGATTGAGTAGCTCCACCAGTCTTTTCTAAAAGGAGGTGTGAGCAGCGTGACTAACGGTGTAATTCAGAAGGAAGCCACTCACTTGTATCAGGCAGGAGAGAGGGATGATTGGTATTTTGTGGCTGGCATGACAACCTTGTTTTTGCGTGGTTGGGCAAAACGGGAAGCGGTCCTTTTATTTTGTCTGACCTCATCACTGTGGCCACGTCGCCTTGTGCTGGTATTCTGCGATATCCTTTGGCCAGGAGAACACGTGGGCTCTGGGAGCGCCGGGCTGGCTTCTACCTCTACAGGCATTGAGGCCTGGCTCATGGTAGCAGACCACCTCCTCGATGTCAGCACTGCTTTTCCCTTTCTCACAGTGGAGGAGAGAAGTCTTCAGAAGACGAACAGGTGTTTGCCAGGTAGAAGAAAATCGCATGGACATCGAAGCACATGCTGTGTCAGGGGAACCTGACGTTGGGCTGCGGAGCGGGTAGCAAAACAGGGTTCTGGAGCTGCAGTCAGAGGCGAAGTGCGGGAAGGGCCAAGGAGTTGCTTCTCTTTCCTGTCTGGGTTTTTTTTGTTTGTTTGTTTTCTTTTCCTTCCCAGATTTTATTTACTTATCCATGAGAGACACAGAGGCAAAGACACATGCAGAGGGAGCAGTGAGTTCTCCCTGGGGAGCGTGATGAGGGACTCGATCCCAAGACCCTGGGACTCAATCCCAGGCCCCCGCGATCCTGACCTGAGCTGAAGAAAGATCCTGAATCACTGACCACCCCGGGGCCCCGGGTCGAGGGGTTTCGGGTGGGGGAACTGACGTGCTCTGGGTTTGTTTTAGAACAATCGCCAGCAGCCACGTGGGAGACGGCGTTGGCAACAAAGGGCAGGTCTGCTCTCTTTCCTTCCCTGCTGCCACACCCCTCCCTTGGCTCAGGTCCCTTCTCTTACCTGGTCCTGTTGCAACACGTCCTTATGGTCCTGTCTGCTTCTAGTGCAGCTCCCCTGCTACGCAAGTGTTCATTGTCCGGCCAGGGTAATGTAACTTGCGATCAGAAATCTTGTCCTGTGGGACTGGGTGACTGGACACCTCTTGATTCCCCATCAGCCTCAAGCTTAGAATCTGCAGTGCGTGGCATGGCACACTTTGCTTTCGGTGATCCTGTCACGCTACCCTGGCTATCCCCCTGCCAGCTGGAAATCTCCATGTAGATGTCTCAGCATTACGGCAGATTCATTATTTCCAAAAGTATGCTCGAGATGCCCTGCCTGTGTTTTCCTCCTTGCTACCACAGCCCTCCAAGTCCGTGAAGGGTGCCACACTGTTTGTTCCCTTGACCGGCGCAGAGGAGAGGAGTCATCCTGAATCTCTGCTCCTACTCAGCCCCTTCCTTGTGCGATCGATCCTTCACCCAAGCCTGTGATGTCATCTGCTGAAGATTTCTGGACTCTCCCTCCTTTTCTCCACCTCTGCTTCTGCCCTGTGAGCCTGAGTTACGGTCGTGTGGTGCGAGCCATGGTGCTCATCTGCTAGCCACGCCTCCGGGGACTCGTGCCTCCCTCAGCCTTTAGCTGCCCCTGGAGCCTGAGGTTTGTGGAGGGCACATTGCATCATGTCACTGCCTGGCCTTGTGGCGTCTTGTTGGCATTTGAAAAGTTCCTGATGTGGTCTGCGTGGCAGCCCCATCCTTGCTTCCCCAGTGTGGCTTCACGCCAGCCTGCCTGCCCTCCGGGATCTGTTCTGTCCGTCAGATGTG
This sequence comes from Vulpes vulpes, assembly GCF_048418805.1. Classification (NCBI taxonomy): domain Eukaryota; kingdom Metazoa; phylum Chordata; class Mammalia; order Carnivora; family Canidae; genus Vulpes; species Vulpes vulpes. The sequence goes on from NC_132782.1 coordinate 95,840,413, forward strand.
CCCTGTCCCCGCCGGCCTTAGGATGGAGCAGCTGCTCCCTGTGCCCAAGAGGCTCCTGCGGTGGTGGCCACGGGGGGATGTTGAACTGAAGAATGAGGTGACCTGCCTTGGGACCTAATGGGATCATTGTAGCTCGTTTTAAATATTTTATTTATTTATTTATTTATTTATTTAATTTATTTAATTTATTTATTTATATGGGTGAGAGTCTGTGAAGGGGAAGTGCAGAGGGAGAGGAACAAGCAGGGCTCGATCCCATGACCCGGAGATCCTGACCTGAGCCAAAATCAGGAGTCAGACACTTAATCGACTGAGCCCCCCGGTCGCCCTGTTTTTGTTTTTGTTTGTTTTTGTCTTTTGGGCGGATTAAACACTTAAGACCTTGCCTATGTGCTTTGAGGAAAGCAACAGAGTAGAAGAAGGGAAACAGACTCAAAGTCTGTTTCGGTACAAAGTCTGTTTCTCTTAAGACTTTGTTTCCCGCCTTCCATTTTTAACCAAGAAGACAACCAACAGGAAATAGAAACCAAAAAATGAGGCTAAACGATGCAAAAGGTGAATAATAAACTTAAGAAATAAGGGGTGGAGCAGTATCTTAAAGGCCAGTGTGCAGCACACAGGTAACATTTGAAACTTGAAACTTGATTCTGAGAGTATTGGATTGGTTTTTGTAATTCCTTATACATCCGTTGTAGGTGAGTGTCTATGTAGCTGTCTTATGTGTATATATGCGGCGTATATACGTACAGAACGAGACACCCACATCCACGCTCACACATACACACAAACACCATGGAAGCAGCTGGAATGTAGAGGAGGGATCAAGTCCAAGTGGGTAAGTAGGTTTGAAAAGCAGTAGAATTAAGTTTCCTACTCGAGGGAAACACCCTTGACCTCTGTAAATCGGTGCCTTCTGCCTAAGGTCCTTCCCCAGGTCGTACCTGTTCCTGTTTGCCGAGCCTTTGAACTAATGTCCGGGATTGTGGTAAGCAGTCATGAGTGTTGAGTAGAAGTGAAGTGAACAGGCGCCAGCCTTGCTCCTCACCGGCTAGGGCAGCAGGGAGAGCCCCTTCCCATTCTCTGAGATGAAGGAAAACCGAGGGGAAGGCACGTCACACCTTTCTTGTGAAGTTCCCACTGTTGCAGGTGACACGCGTGCCAATAGGGCAGAGTCAGTGCTGCTGAATGAGCAGGTGGTTGGACCAGATGACTGTTTCCCGCGGGGCAGTGTGAGATGACTTTAGGCGGCACACAGGATAGATGCTTTAAATGTTGATCAGTGGTATTTATTAGAGAGTGTGTTTGGAGAAAATACTAGGTGGCACGTCAGAAGGGGTATTAAAAGAGTGAGTTGATATAAAGGAGTATTAGGTTATGTGAATGTCATGAACATTTCAGGAGCAGCAGTGGAATGAATGAAGGCTGAGTACAGGCCTCTCTAAATCTGAGGGTTTTGAGTCTTTGGGTTTTATTTATTTATTTACTTTCTTGGGGGGGGGGGCGCGGAGAGAGAGGGCGAGAGAGAGTGTGCACAAGCTTGCCTGACCAGTGCTGGGGAGGGGCAGAAGGACAGGGAGAGAGAAAGAATCGCAAGCAGGCTCCACGCCCAGTGCAGAGCCCGACGCAGGCAGGCCTTGCCGTCAAGACTCTGAGATCAGCACCTGAGCTGAAAGCAAGAGTCGGTTGCCCAACAGGCTGCGCCGCCCAGGCACCCATGATTTCTTCTTGATATGTCCTGCGGTCACTGCCACGTCCTGTTAGGGTTGTCATTATCTGTGCAGGTGGACATGCTCCTCGTGCCCCTCGTGGCCTGGCTGGACAGCTAGCTGCACCTGCAGCCCCTGGTGCTTCCGTCCACATCGCATTTAAGGGCCATTTGAAGAAGGAGCACAAATCCTGATTGCTGTACGAGGTCATCCATTGATAGCTTCGGATGAGATCAGGAAAGACTCCGTGACAGAACCCAGGGTCGGTGACTTGGAAGGAAATCTCGGAGTGGATGATGAGGATCACTTGAGAAGAAATGCAGGCTGGCCAGTGCTCTTGGCGACACGAAGATCAGTCATCGTTGTGTAGAAACTCCCAGAGATCCTGGAAGGGAAGACTTAAGCAACTCCTCTTCAGCAGCCTTTGCCTTGCAGTCCGTTCCAATAAGTCCAAACGGGCTTTTGAATAAGCAGACAGTTCCAATTGTAAGCACTCAGAGAAACCATTAACTACCCAACGGTGTTTCTTCTTTCTTTTCGGAGTCTTAACGGTTGATGGTGTCTTAGAATGAAACATGCCATTTGGTTAGGGTAGAGAAAGTTTAAACAGACCCATTGAGAAACACACACATGCCCCAGAAATCTCTGAGCAGGGTCTCCTGCTTCTCTGCTGTTGTTCAGCCTCCCTGCCTACCTCCTGCTACTACTGGGACATTCCAAGGAGCTTCCTGCCCCCAGAGCGTTTCTACCTGCGATTCCTCCTGTCTGGAATGCCTTCTGCACAGCTTTCTGCAATGGTGTCGCCCTCCACTCAGCCATCCCCTCTTCAGAGACGCCTTCTCTCTCACCTTCTCTAAAGTAGATCCTTCCATTCCCCCCCCTCCCCCCCCCCCCCGCTGTTGTCCTTGTTCTGACCTAAGCTCTTCTTTCTGTCTCTGTCCCTGCCCTGCTTCACCCCTGTGAACCAATGCCCGGCCCTTCGCCGATGCTCAACAGATATGGCTTGACTGAATCCACAGTATTAAACTGATGGCAATACAGACGCTGCTCCTTGTGTTCCAGGAGACTGCAAGTAGGAAGTACTTGGAGGAGCTCCCGGAGGAAGGCAGCTTGGTCAGCTTTTCAGCAGTTCGAGTGCTGGGCAGTGGAGCGAGCGAGCCAGCGCCTTCATTGTGGGGCGTGCTCAGGCAGCGGCGCGGTGTTGTTGCAGGGATCTTGCCCTGGATGTGAGGGTTGAGCAGGTCCAGTCTAAGGGCCCCTCCCGCCAAACATCCACCTGTGGGGGCTCCTCATCACCAGTCTGTGGTTCCTGCTCAAACCACAGGGATGGCTTCTACCACTAGATGGCGCCAGTCGGCGCCTTTTGAGGGCAGTGCCCCTCAGACCACCATCAGTGAGAACACCGTTTTCTTTCCTGTTTTTAATTACTGAAGTATAGTTGGTCTGTACGATGTCATATTAGTCTCCGGTGTGTGACATAGCGATCGGACGAGTCTATACATTACTCAGCGCCCCCCACGATCAGGTACAGTCATCCTATGCCACTGTACAGCCTTGTTACAGTATTATTGACTCTGTTCCCTGTGTTGTGCTTTTGTGTTGGTGGGTCATTTATTATAACTGGATGTTTGTACCTCTTAATCCCCTTCACCAGGGGCGCCCATCGCCCCCACCCCCACCCCCGGCAACCACCAGCCTGCTTTTTGTGCTTAGAGTCTATTTTATTCTGTTTGTTTGCGGAACACATTCTTCAGGGCACGCCTCCCCTGAACACACACTTTCAACAGAAGCTTCACAAAACAGCCTTTACCTCTTAGAGTGTGTAATGAATGTCGATATTTTCCGTTTTCCTGTAGTTGACTGCATTCTCTGAGATGGAGATTTGCAAACTGTGACATCAGTTTATGATACGGATGGGTCACAGTTCATTGTTTGAGAAGCATTATTGTAGACAACTGAGCCCGTTCCCTCTGCAAAGCTCTGTGGGTCAGTTTTCCTTGGACCGTCTGGGCGTATAGCAAATTGTATCCCTTAGTGAGGAAGTAGTTCATGTGTTTCTGTGGAGTTGCTGCGTTGAGTAGCTTCCTTCTGAAGGCATAGCTTCCCTCTGGGTGTCTGTGGTTGTGGGAATGTAGAAAGGAGAGACTGGGTGGGAAAATGTCGTGGATTAGCACAAACTGTAGTTAGGGCAGGGGTAAGGAAGCCTTGTCCGTGGCTATAACGAGAAGATTCGATATCCCTTCTGGGCACTAAGAACGTAGCTGGGAGACGTCCCTCTCTTTCTCTCTCTCTCTCTCTCTCTCTTTCTCTCTCACACACACACACACACACACACACACACACACAGCCTTACCCCTCTCAGCTTACTCATCAAGCAAATGGAAATGAGCTACTGAACACAGGATATCACTTAGGATGCTTCAGGGTGCAAGTAAGCCAAGACCCACCCCATCTTTCTTACTTACTTATTTATTTACTTATAAAGATTTTATTTATTTATTCATGAGAGACACAGAGAGAGAGAGAAAGACAGAGGCAAAGATATAGGCAGAGGGAGAAGTAGCCTCCATGCAGGCAGCCCGATGCAGGACTCTGGGAGACGCCCTGGGCCAAAGGCAGGCACTATACCGCTGAGCCACCCAGGCATCCCTAATTATTATTTTTTAAAAAAAGATTTACCTCTTTGTCTCAAAGAGAGGAAATGAGCAGGGGAGTGGAAGAGGGAGGGAGAGAATCTTGGCGCAGACTCCCTGCTATGTGTGGAACCTGACGTGAGGCTCGATCCCAGGACCCCAAGTTGATGACCTGAGGGGAAACCAAGAGTGGTCACTCCAACCGACTGAGCCACCCAGGCTCCTTTTAAAAGCTAAAGACAGGGGATCCCCGGGTGGTGCAGCGGTTTAGCACCTGCCTTTGGCCCAGGGCGGGATCCTGGAGACCCAGGATCGAATCCCACGTCGGGCTCCCCGTGCATGGAGCCTGCTTCTCCCTCTGCCTATGTCTCTGCCTCTCTCTCTGTGACTATCATAACTAAAAAATTAAAATAAAAAAAAGCTAAAGACATGTTTTGATTCACAGATACCCGTTGAGGGGTAGAGTAGACTCCAGGCGCATAGTGGCTTGGCATGGCCTTAGGGATCCAGGCTCCTGCCATTACTTCTCATTGTCCTAAGGCTGGCTCCACTCCTGGTTGCCAGAAGACTTTCAGTGGTAAACCAGGCTTCAGCTCCCTGGCTCAGAACACTAAAACTTTGATTCCTTGGGGTGTCGGCTGGGAAGCGTTTAGGCTCCCGTAGCCTTTTCCAGGTTGCAGTGTAGGCCACTCTGACACTTTCTCGGTTGTAGCTGTAGTGTCTGTTTGTTCCTGGATTTTCCACCGTGACCTCCTCGAGGGATGTGGAATGAGCGGTATCTACTACAGAGTCGGGGGAAATCCTTAGGTAGTGGTTAGTCTTACGCAACGGTTCCGGTCTCCTTTCCTATGGACACAGAACTTCTGGTTGAGCAGAGTTGTCTTAGTGGCTCTCACCCGTGAGTTTGCTGCGGAGTGAATGAGTGGTGGCAGGTCTCTTGGGTGAGGTATGAGGTGAGGTTATGTGCTCTCTAGGGTCCTGGGAAAGGAGTTGGCCGTATGAAGAAAGAGAGGGAAGAAATGGCCGCTGTGGGGAGGGTGAGGGGCTGTGTGTGTGAGCAGCAAGACGGATGGCTGCGCCTGTTGACATGTGTAATGGAGCGCCAGATGTGCACGTGTTGGCCTTTTGACGTAGGTGATTTTCCTGCTTGACCTGGTTCCCGAGAATGGGCCTGAACCTGCTGACCTCTACTCACCTGCCTCCTTTCCTCCCTTCCAGGTTTGCAGTAAGCATTGGCTCCTGGCATGACACTCACATCCAGCATTTTGCCAGACTGTCTAAGGAGAGGAAGGCTCCCGAAATTAACAGAGGCAAGTGACCTCCCCCTTCTTTCCGAATATCCCCTCATTAGCTCAGAGGCCTGACGTTTTGGGGATTCGTTCCTTTTTTTTTTTTTTTTTTTTAAAGATTTTATTTATTCATGATAGTCACACAGAGAGAGGCAGAGAGGCAGAGACACAGACACAGGCAGAGGGAGAAGCAGGCTCCATGCGGGGAGCCCGACGTGGGATTCGATCCCGGGTCTCCAGGATCGCGCCCCGGGCCAAAGGCAGGCGCCAAACCGCTGCGCCACCCAGGGATCCCCTCGTTCCTTTTTTCCTTGGGGATTGTTTTTTGTTTTTGTTTTTGTTTTGTTTTTTTGTTTTGTTTTGTTTTTTGAGAGAGAGAGAGAGAGAGCGCACAGAGAAGGGGGGAGAGACTGAGGGAGAGTGAGAAGCAGACTCCCCACTGAGCAGAGAGCCTGATGCAGGGCTCGCTCCCAGGATCTGGAGATCGTGGCCTGAGCTGAAGGCAGACACTGAGCCGACGGAGCCACCCAGGCGTCCCAAGGGATTCCCTCTTAAAATGAGAGTTCCGGTGTTCAGTCTCTCCAGTGATTTCTGGAAGTGCTTCTTTCCCGACATGCTCACCAACATAGCGTATCATGAAACTTCTCATCTTTGTTCATCTGATAGGTGAAAAATGGTATGTTACAATAATTTTATTTTATATGCCTCCTATTTTGGGGTGAAGTTGAGGATCGTTTTTACCTGTCCAAAAGCCACTTATGTTATCTTTTACTGTGACCTGTCCAAGGAAGGAATTATTCTTTCTGCCTTGGTGCAGGTGATGACTCGTCTCTGCAAGTCATTTCTATCCAGGCAGGCAAAGGAGTTGAGATGACAGGGTGACTTAGTCCCAGGGAGTTGGAGAAATTGACCAAATGACTGTCGCTTTTGTGCGTGCAGGGAACGTGGGCCCTAGAGATGGATCCCCTGGGTAGTTTCTGTAAGAAATGCAAAGCGATTTTGAAGTGGTGGTGCCTGGGAATGGGGACAGGGTAGTTACTTTGAAGCGAGGGTGAACCCCGGCATCAGGAAGATGGGGCAAGGCCTGGCTAAGAGGCCTCAGGCCTCCGTGCCCTGCTCTTGAGGCAGCTTTCCTAACAGATGCTGCAGAGCCAGGGACCCTCTGTGGGGCTCCAGGAGCTGGGTGGCCCAGGAAGCATGACAGCCGTGTGTCCTTCCTTCCTCCTCTCCCTGGGCTGGCATCTTCAGACTGGAGCTTCCTAGGAGAGTCCTTCCCAGATAGTCTGTGGTGAGCACCTGTAAAAGTTTTTCCCCAACATCCAGTCTGTCGTGGATGATAATTCTTTAACACACAAGGAAAATGATTTACTGGACACACAAAATACAAACTCAAATTATTTATTAGGAGCATCAGTAGACCTAGAATCCCTATGTCTGATTGCCGTAAGTCTCTAAATGCCACTGCGATGTGGTTCTTAAGATAGTCATCCTTTCAGCAGCGGGGCTTTAGAATGCAGATTGTATTCCTTTCCCCCTCTTTGATTTCCTGTCTCCTATGCTGAACAAGTTAACTTGTTCAGTGACACTGACGTGGTGCCTTTCCCTCGCCCCATCTCTGAGGCCATTTTAGAAACATAGAGGCTCTTACCCACTCGGGATGGAGGTGAAGGGAACACGATAAGAATTACCCCCCCCCCCCCCGTTTTATTTTTTTTGCTGTGGTATTTACCTGGCCAATTTTATGACCCCCAAATACTATTTTTGTCATGATCTTGCCATTTTAACTTTCAGCAGAGGCTTAAGCGGCTTTCACCCAGCTACGAGAAAGCACGTTTTCAGGAGGAACATTTTGGTCTGATGTTTTGAGCTAAACACTTGTCTTTCCTAAGTGAAATCGTGGGAGAGTTTATTTTTCAGATAGGTAATTCCACAATTAAATTGATTTAAAATGTGGGCCACAGTGACAAACGTTGCAAAGCCATCAGTGTATACAGTACTGACGCTGGACTGTGCCCCTCACCTCCTCCTTCATGCCCATCTCCAGGAGCAGCATTATGCAGGCTTCAATGGGCAATGCAATCTCACGGCCGCTCCGCTTTAGGTGTTCTTCCAAAGGCGTCCCAAAGGCTGGCTTTTCCGCCCGGTTATCTAGAGCAGCAAATCATCCAGTAAGACACCCAACGATCTCATGGCATCACTGGGGAGGTTTTCCTACCCAAACAACCAAACAGGATTATTTTACTTTTTTTTTTTTTAGGCGACTGGTAGTTGAGGCTTTGGGAAAAGCCTGTTCTGTTGGCTTTGGTTATTTACCATCTACTAGAGCAAGAATCGGTCCCAGCTGGGATGTTACTTGTGGAACAGAGCCCTCAACACTCTCCACGGCACCCAGTGGGAGCTGCCCAGCAGAAGTCACTATGGGGCTCCTGCATGGGACACATGGGCTGGACTGCCTGGCGCTAACCCAAGGATTCGTCTGAGCATACTGATTTCACTGGAAGGACATTTACTCTTACCATGCAAAGGAGCACTGGCCTTCTAACTCCAGGACAAGAAACAGACTCTTTCAATGTGAAGGAGGATATAATTTCTTAGAATTATTTTTTTAAATTATTTAATTTTTATTTTTTGTGTGATAGTCACACACAGAGAGAGAGAGAGAGGGAGGGGCAGAGACATAGGCAGAGGGAGAAGCAGGCTCCATGCACCGGGAGCCCGACGTGGGATTCAATCCCAGGTCTCCTGGATTGCGCCCCAGGCCAAAGGCAGGCGCCAAACCGCTGCGCCACCCAGGGATCCCAATTTCTTAAGATTTTAAACACAGGCCAAGCATCATCATACAACACTGGAAGATGGCCAATGTGAACTCATATTAAATGCAACGTCTCCGCGACATGCAAGTCTTCCGAATGCTATAGCACCAGCCAGGTCCAGAACATTCTGAGTAGGAAACTGCGCAGTATCTGCAGCCGCAAAGCAGCTGAGGCTGATGCCTGGGCCAGCAGTAAAGCAATTGTTTATATTATTTTGGGGTCACATACTCTGCTTCATTTCACAAGAGATGTGAGGCAGCTTAGCAGGAGGAATACATACAACAGAGCAGTGGATGAGAGAACCAGTGGTCTGGACAACTCCCGAGCCAGACTGCCCGAAGGCTGCTGGCATCTCCAACAACAGGCCTGCTAAGTGCCAGGCACCGCAGCAGCACCCCAAGTTCATGGAGACTCCCCACCCTTCTAACTGGGAAGAAAATACAAAACGTACACATAAACACACAACAGTCATTAATAAAACAACACATGCTTGCCAAGTCGTGGCTGGAAAATGACGGGACAAGGGTCACAGGTGGAGGGGTCCACAGGGACTGGGGAGACACCCAAGGTGCTGAGTCAGGCTGGGGGCAGAGGGACCCTGCTTGGCTCCTGACCCGTGTCACCATGTGGGAAAGCAGATCCGGTGTCGCCCGACACTCTGAAACTTTCAAGAGAAGCCAGAAATCGCATTGTTATGTGAGGGCATCTGGTGTTTTTTTTCTTTTTCCTAAAGATTTATTTATTTATGATAGACATAGAGAGAGAGAGGCAGAGACACAGGAGGAGGGAGAAGCAGGCTCCATGCCCGGAGCCTGATGTGGGACTCAATCCTGGGACTCCAGGATCGCGCCCCGGGCCAAAGGCAGGCGCCAAACCGCTAAGACACCCAGGGATCCCCCGGGCATCTGGTGTTTAAATGATGGCAAAATTTTTTTGAAAAATGAGATTATGGCTGTTCGTGATTTCTGGCACAGATCATAGACGTTAGAGTGACTCGAGAGACAAAATGTTTGCTGCTGGTTCAAGGAGGGGAACTGGGGGGCTCTGAAGGAAACAGACCAGGAAGATGAGCTGAGAAAACCAGGGACCTTGAGTCTCAAAATTTAAAGTTGATTTATACCTCTTGCCCAAAGAAACAAGGGCCAGGTGCAGGAGGGCGATGGTGTAGGCAGAGGGGAAGGCCCCACAGAGGGCAGAAAGGACACACCCAGGCTCCGAGGTCAAGCCTGGATGGTTTGGAGGGAGATGGCATCCAGAAGACACGGAGGAGAAAAGGACAGTTAGGGGGCAGAGGGGAGATCGGCTTGCTTTCTGGAATGTGTGGAGTTTCAGGGGACAGCCGGCCCTCAGAGGGAACCAGCACTGGGGAGGCTGTGAGGGTGAAGACACTGGTGACATGGGGGCTAGCACTGGGAGGGGACTCTGGGGACAAGAGGGACAGGAGGGGGATGAGCACACCCCTAAGAATGAAAGATGAAAAAAAAAAAAAAAGAAAGATGAGGTGCAATGGGGCACACATGCCATCAAAGGAGACAGTCCAAGCGACATCAGATGTCAGGATGCTACAATTAAGAGCCCTGGTTCAACTGGGAGCTGCAGTATTTTTACTTTTATTTTTTTAACGATTTTATTTATTTACTTGACAGAGAGAGAGAGAGAGAACACAAGCTGGAAGGAAAGGGAGAAGGCTCCCAGCTGAGCAGGGAGCCAATGTGGGGCTTGATGCCAGGAACCTGGGATCATGACCTGAGCCGAAGCCAGATGCCTAACCGAGTGAGCTACCCAGGTGACCCAGTAATCTCAATTGAAGGGTGACTGGGAGCAGATGCAAGACTTCACCGTGTGATGGGGTGACAAGAGGAAAAGAGTCATTCATACAGCCTCCCAGAAGAACAGGAGGATGAGACGCAACAGGGCCCCGGGCTACGGACAGGTGGGTACCAAGTTCCATCAGCTGACCACATGGGTGAGATGGCAGCGCCTGGGGACACAATGGGGGGTGGGGGTGTGGGGTCAAGGTGGTTTTTCCCCTACAGTAAGAATGCTCTGAGTCTTTCTGGAAATAGAAGAAGAAAAAGGAAGAGGAAGACAGGAACTAGGACGGCAGGGAGACAGGAGGACAGGCGGAGGAGGCAGCGGCTGAAGCCCAAGGTGTGGCAACCCCACAGAGAAAGACGGATCTCGTCTCCTTCGCTGGGTTTCCACCCCGCACGCCAGCCCCCTGCTACATCCTCAGCCTCCTTCCTGCCCTTTTCCTGTTCCCTGTCACTTGCTGATATACTTCTCTAGGGACAAGAGCCTTGGGGAGGAAAAACAGTTAAAAAAAGAAAAAAAAAAGTCATGCTCCCCAAACCCAATCTTCTCTTTGTGCTTATTAGTCATCTTCAAACCAGACTTTAATTCAAGGCTAAGATGATGATGGTTCCTGCTTTTTTCTACACAGGGCCGGGCGCACAGCAGGCATCCCACAAATACACCGCTCTTGGCATCTGGAACTTGCCCGGCAAGCGCCTGCCCCTTGCAAGGCTGAGTGTTTGCCAGCAGCTTCGCTCCTGTGCACTGTGACTCAACCTCATCATCCACGAACAAGAAATGGGATCACTTAGGAAAGCAAGGACAACTCATCGTAGGAAGGGTCGATCAGACACATGGACCCAGGATGGATGAAGATCAGATTTTGCAAGTTGGTGGAGATACAGAATTTTCTAATTCTCTACTCCCAAGCCTTTCAGGCACAAAGCCAGAAGGTGCTGGGACCTCCTCAAATTTAGGGGAGAAGTGGCATCCTTGAGGGTGCCAGTGGGTTACGCACACCCCCCACACATATATCCCGCCCACACACCTGCTGACTTGCTGTCCAGATCACAGAGTCACCACACGCAGTACCTGGCTGCTCCTTGTCAGCTCAGACCAGAGGTTCTGCAGGGGGACCCTAAGCTCCACGTATGGGCTCTACACCAGAAAAACAGTATGATAGGTCCAAAGAAGGCAGAGCAACTTCTGCCTCAACTGGGCTCACTGATCTCTGCTGCTACGTGTTCTGACGGCAGTCAGAGAGAGTCAAGAGCTTTAGTGCTCGGGTTAGACTAAACATCAGGAGAAAGCTCAGTCCATTCGTGGCTTGTGGGTGAAGTCTACGGTGAGCAGAATGTTAGCACTAAGATCCAGAGCCTTGTGGGACTGCAAGGAAGAGGGGGAGGAAGGTAGCTGTGGCCTTACGATTTAGTCACGTTGACCAGGGAGTATCGAGTACTGACTTCTCAAGTTCCTTTTAGAAGGTCCACACTCTTTTCCCTAGAACATACGCTCTTGGAATCACAGGGTCAGAATTAAACCCAACGGAATGAATAACTGACTTGGGAAAGGATAAGACGGGAAAACACACACAGGCACAGCCCAAAGGGTCCAGCTCCCTCTTCCACTGAAGATGTCAGGGGAACTGAGAATGTCCCATTAGTATGTTAATTTGGGTTGGAAGAAATTAGAGAATGCGGCGAGGAAAGATGAAATTATGCTGGGAGACAGTACTCTCCGAGGCAGAGAGGCGTTAGCCAGAGGAGATGCATGCAAAGGAGTCAGGGGAAGAAGAACAGAGGCGGAAGTGGCAGAGGCTTAGGAAAGGGGCATCAGCCAGCACGCAGGTTACATTACCTTGATGGGCTCGCATTTCGGGAAGGGCCTTTTCTAAGACTGCTAATGCTTTTCTATGGTAATCTGCTTGGGCTTCTAATAACTGAGAACAGACCCACATTCAAAAACAAAAGTAACGTTAGCATCAGATGGACACACACACAATGGTGAGCAAAACCAAAAATGAAATCTTTTGCAAAAGAAAGCTAAAATGACTCAATTTTTACAATGTGTTCGTATTTTGTCAAGGGAAGGTGCTTACCGTAACAAAGAATTTGCCATACTCCCCTTCTTTGGACATAAAGCTGTACATATCTGCTGCTAGTTGATCCTGGTGAGCAGAAGAGAAGACAGGTCACTGAAGAAAATGGTATCTTAGAATTAAGATCCATGGGCTCTCAGAGCAAAATGTCATGGAAAGAGCCACGGATTAAATGCCCCTCATCTGGGAAAGGTGCCTGGGGGGCTCAGTTGGTTGAGCATCTGCCTTCAGCCCAGGTCATGATTCCGGGGTCCTGGGATCAAGCCCTGCATCGAGCTCCCTGCTCAGCGGGGAGTCTGCTTCTGTCTCTCCCTCTGCTCCTCCTCACCACTCGTGCCCCCCTCTCTCTCTCTGTCTCAAATAAATAAATGAAATCTTAAAAAAAAACAAAACATGTCATTACTAGGATGACAATGAATGAATGAAAGAAAGAAAGAAAGAGAAAGAGAAAGAGAAAGAACGAAGGAAGCTTCTTAGGGGAATGATATGGCAAGATCTCCAGATACACGGCTCATATTCCTTATTAAGAAGTGAAGTATAGAGCATTACTAATGCTGTGTTACCATCTGTGTAAAAATAGGAAAGAAAGAAATGTTATATTTTTGCTGCTACATTTGATTAAAAATATCTCTGGAAGAAAAAAACAAGAAATTGACAACAGGGGGTTACCTTTGGTGAGCAGTAGGAGTTCAGTAGAAGCAGGACAAAGATGGAAGAAAAGACTTCACTCTATGGTTTTCTACTTTTTCCAAAGATTTATTTATTTTAGAGACAGAGAGAGCATATGTGTATAGGGGAGTGGTCAGAGGGAGAGAAAGAGAATCTTAAGCCGACTCTGCACTGAGCAGACAGCCTGATGCAGGACTCAGTCCCGGGACCCTGAGATCATGACCTGAGCTGAAGGCAGACCACCTGAGCCACCCAGGTGGCTCTTTTGATATTTGAACTATGTAGATGAATTGCTTATACAAAATTAAATTATTTAAAAAGTGATAGATTAGGGTAGCCTGGGTGGCTCAGTGGTTTAGCACCACCTTCAGCCCAGGGCCTGATCCTGGAGACCTGGGATCCAGTCTCACGTCGGGCTCCCTGCAGGGAGCCTGCTTCTCCCTCTGCCTCTCTCTCTCTCTCTCTCTCTCTCTCTCTCTACCCCTCCCCCTCTGTATCTCTCATGAATGAATAAATAAAATATTTTTAAAAAGAGTGATAGATTAGCCAATTGGACAGAAATATATCCTACTTTTCCTTATTTTTTTTAGAATTACATTCTAATTAATCTGATATATTCAAATTATAGACATCCTAGATTATATTTTAATTACGTATGTGTTTATAAAATGTACTGTCTTCTGCTTTCAGTGCACAAATGAACACGAAGGCCTCCTTTATGAAAAATATCTGGAAATGCTAGTTTGGAGCAACAAAAATTCTTTTAGAATAACCAGGAAAGCAACAGAGTAATTCACGGATCCCCACCTCTACACCCTCAAAAAAGAGAGGGAGAGAAAGAAAAGAGAAAGAGGGCAGGGCAGAGAAGAAAGAAAAGAAGGGAAAAGAAAAGGCTTTTCACTCACATGTGGAATTTAACAAAACAAAACATATAAACACAGGGGGAAAAAAAAGAGGGAAGCAAACCATAAGAAAGACCCTCTTCTTTTTGTGAGTAGGTTCCAAGGCCAATATGGGGCATGAACTTTCAAACCCCAACCAAGATCAAGAGTTGTATGCTCTATTGATTGAGCCAGCCAGTAGCCCCAAAGAGACTCTAAACTATAATAAATGAATAGGGTTGCTGATGGGGAGGTGTCTGTGTGTGTGGGGGGGGCGACAGGCTAAATGGGGGAGGGACAGGGGGAGGGCACCTGTGCTAAGCAGGGTGTGTTGTATGTAAGTGATGAACCACTAAATTCTACTCCTGAAACTACTATTACACTATATGTTAACTAAATAGAATTTAAATGAAATTTGAAAAATAAATTTTAAAAAAAGGGAGGAGAAAAGGCCTGGCACTAGTGGAAGCTGGAGGTGACCTCAGTGAGTTTGTGCCACCTTGATGGCCAAGATGATTGAGTCTAGTGCTCACATGGGGTCAGAAGACGGAAACTGAAGTCTTGGGAGTGTCTGGGTGGCTCAGTCTGTTAAGCGTCTGCTTTCAGCTCAGGTCGTGATCTGATGGTCCTGGGATGGAGGCTCACCTCTGGCTCCCTGCTAGTGAAGAGTCTGCTTGAGATTCTTTTTCCTTCTGACTCTCCTCCATGCACACACTCTCTCTCAAATAGAGAAATAAAATCTTAGTGATGCCTGGGTGGCTCAATGGGTGAGCATCTGCCTTTTGCTCAGTTCATGATCCCAGGGTCCTGGGGTCCTGTCCCACAGCATGCTCCCCGCAGGGAGCCTGCTTCTCCCTCTACCTAAGTCTCTGTCTCTCTCTATGTATGTGTCTCTCATAAATAAAATATTTAAAAATAAAAAAATAAAATCTTAAAAAAAGAAAATGAATCCTTGAGCCTGGTGAAGTGAGGCACTGTAACAGACAAGCACACGTACATCCCACACAAACATTCCCAAGGAACTATTCCTCTGATGACAGGGTAGATTAGGAAACATCTGCTCAGCAGTATATGGCAAGACTAGAGTATATGCATTTTGTGTTGGGCTCTGGGTCTGGGAAAGTAAAAACATTTCCCTGGATTTGACAAACATTTTACATCTGCTTTCGCAAAGGTCTGGAGTTTGAGTTTACTATATGTGTTGTGGGGGGATCCTCAAACCGAGAAAGGTTAGTTAAAAAGGGCCTGGCACTGGTCACGCTCTCTGGGGAGAATCACTCCCAATCCCTAGGAGTCCCAGAGACAAAGTCTCTTAAAATGAGCTTGCAGTACAAAACTGCAAAACACAGGAGGAAACAATCCACCATGAAGCAAATTCTTGCAGAGGAAACAGAATTCCCAAAGACTGTTACGATAAGTACATATAAAATGATTAAACTTGACAAAAGAAAGAAGCACTAGAAAACAATAACACTATCAAAAAACACTGACTTTGAAGAATTAGAACTGAAGAATGCAGTAAATGAAATTCAAAACTCGATGTAAATTATACAGTAGATGAGACCTAGTTAAAGAAAAACAGTGAAAAAGTATTTAGATCTCAGGAAATCATAGAAGTTAGTAAAAAGGGAGACAGAGACTATCGTCACAGGTTTTCACCATTTGAAATGAGAAATTATGACATGGAAGTTGAGAGAAGATGCTTCAGCCCATAACATACCAGTTCAGACTCCTAAGATCTCTGCCACATTTATGTCTAAGCAGCCAGTAGCCAAGATCCAGCTTAGACTGGATCTGAGGAATGCTCTGTAATGCCACTAGCAAAGCTACAACTCTTCTGAACAATAAACCACTATGGGACTATTTTATCAGAGGCACTTAATTGCATGCATGGCATGACTTAGTCCAGTTTTAATTCCTCGTCTCTAGGTTATTTTAAACAAGTCATTTTGCTGCAGTTAACCAATCTTAAAGTTCACTGTCTTGAAGAATGAATTACAGTGTGACCTGAACAAACTAAAATATTACAGTCTTAATACTATCTAAAAGAAGAGACACCATTTTTGGAAAATGATGAATAATAAGAGGAAGGAAAACTTAAATCTGAAGATGCACCAAACACCTGTTTCTTTACCATCTCAACATTTGGAATAAAGATTTATCTTCACAGAGAGATGCACAGAGAATGAGATCACTTAACCATCTCATCTGGAATTTATTTTATGAGTTAAAAAGTTCTATTTCTTGGGACGTCTGGGTGGCTCAGTGGTTGAGCGTCTGCCTTTGGCTCAGGGCATGATCTTGGGTCTGGGAATCAATCAGCCTCCCTGCAAGGAGCCTGCTTCTCCCTCTGTCAATGTCCCTGTGTCTCTCATGAACAAATAAATAAAAATTTAAAAAAATTAACGTTTTTAAAAGTTCTGTTTTTTCCAATTATACACCAATTCTAGCAACATTTAAAAAGTAATCCTTTCCTTCTCTATAGATATATGATGATCCCTTTAGTATATATTCAATAATTTAGAATAATAGCATTAATTGTAGAAAGCCTAGCTATTCTGCACAACTATTTTTGTGCCTGTTGTGCTTTTTTTTAAAAAAAAAAATTTTATTTTGGGGGCCTCCTTGGTGGCTTAATGGTTGAGTGTCTGACTCTTAGGGTCAAGACATCAAGCCCTGTGTAGGGCTGCTTGCTCAGTGTGGAGTCTGCTTGAGATTCTCTCCCTCTTCCTCTGTCCCTCCCCAGCTCATGCTCTCTCTAAATAAATAAATAAATAAAAATAAATAAAATAAATAAATAAAAATTTAAAATAAAATAAAACGTACGGCACCTGGCTGGCTCAGTCAGCAGAGTCTGTCTTTGGCTTGGGTCATGATCCCAGAGTCCTGAAATGGAGTCCTGCATCAGGCTCCCTACTCAGGGAGGAGTCTGCTTCTCCCTCTGCCCTCCCTTCAACTCGTGCTCTCATGTTCTCTAATAAGTAAATAAAATCTAAAAACAAACAGCAAAAAACAAAACTCTATACCCAATGTAGGGTTCAAACGTACAACCCTGAGATTAGGAGTCACCGGCTCACTGGCTGAGCCAGCCAGGCACCCCTATTGTGCACTGTTTTAATTGCTGTAACCTTGTATGTTTTGCTACAGTTTTTTTGCCCTTTTTTCATCTATTCTTTATTTTAAATGAGCTCAGACATTTTTGTCATTTAAAAAAATACCCTACTTGAATTTTTTTCAAAGAATGTTTTATTCTGAACAAAGTCATGCAGGATCTTAGAAAATAAAGAAGGAAGAACAAACTAAAACCCCCCTTTCCTGTCATTCAGAGTATTCTGATAGGACTTGTGTGGCACACTCAATAATCTGCAATATTTGACCTTTCCTCTGTCATTTGCAAGCACCAGGTTGATGCAAGAACAAAGTGTTTTGTTTTTTGTTTTTGTTTTTTTAATTTATGATAGTCACAGAGAGAGACAGAGAGAGAGGCAGAGACACAGGCAGAGGGAGAAGCAGGCTCCATGCACCGGGAGCCCGATGCGGGACTCGATCCCGGGTCTCCAGGATCGCGCCCTGGGCCAAAGGCAGGTGCCAAACCGCTGCGCCACCCAGGAATCCCCAAGAACAAAGTATTCAGGAAAGTCTTGTACCTTGCACAGCTCTACTTTATTTCCAGCTTCATCCATCTCTTCCTTTAGGGTATCGATTTTTGACGGAAGCCCCTGGAAGTTGGTCCTGAAGATTTGTGAGCCTGGTTCCACCTGCAAAACATGGGGCAACCAGCACCTGAGAACCAGCTGCACATATTCAACCTTGTAGAGAGTCAAGGCCCTCGGGGAGATAGATTCTACCTGGGTTGGGCAGCATACCTAGGATGTCGGCTTCTCTTGAGTTTATCTTCCAGAAATGGAAGCAAGCAAAAAGAGCCAGGAGCTCCTCAACATGACAGGACTCTTGCACAGCTGTCCGCTCTGAGAATAATCTACCCCACCTTGTCTCACACACGCCCCACTGCTAGAAATCATGCCGTGAAACCCCTTTCCTAGAGTGTCTAATCGTGCCATCCTTGCCATCAAACAGCCCATGTGCTTTCCTCCTTTGACCTGGAATGTTCCTGAGTCACTGGGAGTCAATCCTGCTCTTGGACTCCTATGACTCTTCCTGCTACCATCCTCATCTGTGATCACTTCCGGCAAGTAAAATCCAGAACTTCAGTCATGCAGCTAGCAATCCACAGCGAGGAAAGTACTTGTAGAATTAAAAACATTTCTTAGAATTAATATTCTAAAGACAAAAGTTATAGCAAATCTGAAGCATAATGTGGAATATTTACATTCCCTTTTCAATAGGTCAAGAGGACTGAACAAAGGAAGAATTCTATCATAGCAAGAATAGGGGAGTGCATGGGGATAATAATCTATAACACTTTTCTGTGTGCTTTTCTTTTTCTTTTTTTTTTTTCTTTTATTTTCTGTGTGGTTTTCAAGTAGGCTTTGACCTTCTGTTGGAGTATTCTGGAAAGTTTCAACAACTGAAACGTAAACATGGATATTAGGAGATGAAAACCCATGCTAGCAACTCCTCAAGCTTCCCAGCTGCTGCACCGCCCCCCAGCTAGCATGCTGCTTTGCCTTCTTTCTAGTTCCCGAGGTGAGGCACTCTTCCAAAGCAGGCCTTTGGCACACTTGCCCAGCTGGCGATGTCACGTAGTTGACAGAGCATGGACCTCGGAGTCTGACATGCTCAGGTTTGAAAACTGGCTCTCCCTGTCACTAGCTGTGTGACCTCAGGAAATGACTTAACCTCTCTGTGCCTCAATAACCTCATTTGTAAAACAAGATGCCTTGCAGAACCATCATAAGGAGTCAGGGACAGGACAAATATTTATGCATATGTGTGTGTGTGTACCGATAATATCTGCCGTATAATGGATTCCTACTTAGAAAATGAGGAGTACTTAGTCATTAGTGATTATCATTTCCCTCCAGGGAAAAGCCATGGGAATAAGTAAAGAAGAAATATTCAACTGTTTGTTTCTCTAATACCTGCTTTGATTGGTTAAGCGAACAAGACCACGAAGGCAGATCAAGAATCAGTGTTGAAATCCCCTCCGGGATAAATACATGTATTATAGACGTAAACTTTGTGGCAGATAAGCATCTATGATGTCACTCAACCAACTCCAGTAAGGAGCATTCATGGCCTCATTTAATTAACCATTAGAACATTCTTCTTTATCTTGAGCCCAAACTCTACCTCACAGTGGCCTCCACGCCTGGTCCAGGCCTGAGGATTTAATCACAGGTGTACAAGGAACATGGAGGGGTGCAGACAGGACCCTCGCTCTGACATTTATCATCTCGAAGGCATGAAGCAAGTCATGCAGACATTCTGGGAGGTTCCACCCGTATCTGTAAAAGAGGTCTCTTCTCAAGAGTAAGGGGTGTTCCCTAACCCACGAAATCCTGCTCCCTCTCCAATCGTCATTGAGGGGTCTCTGCATGTAATACCTAGCAGAGAGTCTGACACAGTAAGCACCCCACTGAGACCTGGTGAAAACATCAATGAGCCAATAAATAGCAACCGGTGGAAGGATCAAACGAGCTCAATACCTGGCATGTGGCCAGTGGCCAGTAAGTGGTGGCAATTACTTTTACCATGTGCTAATGCCCAGATGTATACCTTTTATGATCTCGACGTTTCTTAAATCAGGACATGTCTTAAAAGTGACTTGTACCTTAAATCGAGTGGTGTTTCACCCTGACACCCTCCACCCAAAAAGTAAATATTAAATCAGTGGTGCAGGATACTCAGTGGCATCTTAGAAACAAGGAGAAATGCTTAGAAACAAGGAAATGCTATATTGTAGAATTGCTACAGATGTTCTAAATCTGCAATAAAAAGACCTGTGATGGGTAGAAGCTCAGGAAATGAGGGCTGTATCCCCATATATTTGCCAAAGAGAAATAATCACATCGACCTCACAGGACTGCAATGAGAATTAAGCTACAAAATGAGTCACAGAGATGAAGAGCCACAGCATAGGCAACACAATAATATTGTAATAACTTTCTATGGGGACAGATGGTCATGACACTTATTGTGATGAGCACAGAGCGATGCATAGAATTGTCGCATCAAAGTTGTGCACGTAAAAAATATACAATATTGTATGCCAATTATTCTTTAATAATTAAAAAAATAAACAAACCAGAGAGCTAATAATAATGAAGTTTTATTGGAACACACCACGCTTTCATTTCCTTATGGTCCAGCACTGTTTTTATGCTACACAGTGCAGTTGAATAGCTGTAACGGGGACCACCCGGGGTGCAACGCTGAAAATATTCACTACTTGGCCTTTTACAGAAAGGTTGTTGTTTTTTTTCTTTCCTTTGACAGAAAGTTTAGCAGTCCTTGTGATAAAGTCTGAGGAAGGATGGGGCCCGGGGCTCTGTCTCCATAGGAAAAAGCCCACTGTCACTGGAGGAAAAAGCCACATAAGTCACGGATGCAGATGCCCTCGGGGACACAGCCAGGCTGCAGTCCTGCCAGGAAGCACGGCAGACAGCCATCCAGCACCAACCCACAAGTCAGCAGCTCTCAGAGATGGTTACTGAGTTTTACAGGCATTGCTCCCTCCTGAATGCAGCATTGGATTGTGAAAGACCACAACCACATGGGGTTTGGACATGGCAGGTCCCTCAGAACTGCTAAGATCAGAGATCTACTTATTCCTACCCTCTGCTACCCTAGCAACAAATGCTCTTAGAACGGTTAGCCACTGACTCTTCGCCCCTTAAGACACTTACTTAAGTTTCTGTCTTTTCCTTTTTTTTTGCCTCCTTTGACTGCTGAGATTCACTAAGAACAGGATGTTCTAACATCATCTCCATTGCCACACTTGGGAGAATGAGCCCTAAAAGCAGGTGTAAGTGGGTGTGACTTGGTCTGTGGGTCAAGTGCGTGAATCTGGACACCTGCATTTTGTCCACCGAGTGACCTTTCCCTCACCTGTGTGGGGGGATGAGGATGGTTGCTGGGAGAAGTTATTTTCATAGCTCTACCTTACCTGGCTCTGACTGAATCCCAGTCTAACACCAATTTAGCAAGCTGTTTCCTCTGTTTTTGGATGTTGGGGATCTCCAGCTAGAAAACACAAACCACACATGAAATAGGATGAGCTTTGGGTTTTAAACTTAACATTTGAAAGGGCATAATTACTTTTTTTTTTTCCCTCTCAGGCATAAGATTTTGTACCCACCATTTATTCCCCTTCTTTCTAAAAAGAAGCATATGTCAAAGCCGCTGATTACTGTTAAAACTGTAGACACAAGCAAACCATTCATCATGCGTCCCCCACCAATCGTGGCTCTCCTGTGTGGCCCGGTGAAAGAACTCACCTCTGCTATGTTGCACAGAGGATCCACAATCTCTTTCTCAATGAAGGATTCATGCTGAGTAAGTTCGAGAGCCAGCTGATTCTCAGCATCCCCACATGTCTCCAGCATCTTCCTTTAAAAACACAAGACACCCCCACAACAAGCGTATGCTCAGTAAGTCAGGTAGGTCAGTACCGTATCGGGCCAGTGCTGCTCACTACAGGATGGGAACACATTACGATGCCACACAGTAGAACCTTAAAAACATTAGAAGTTTGGGGTGTCACCCAAAATGTGAGTCCACAGATCTGTGCTTTATTTTTACTTTTTAAAAGATTTTATTTATTTATTCATGAGTGACACTCTCATGAGAGAGAGAAGCGGAGACACAGGCACAGGGGGAAGCGGGCTCCCCCTGGGGAGGACTCAATCCCAGGACCCCAGTCTCACTCCATGAGCCAAAGGCAGATGCTCAACCACTGGGCCACCCAGGCATACCCAGATCTGTGCTTTAAAATCAAAACGACTGTTCATGGGCATTATCAAATGTGTCTTATGCATCCGTTAAACTGATAACTATATTGCTGGGTTAATGTTTCATCTGTTGCTATAAAACATTAAATTTATTAAATCTTTAAAAAATGAATAAATAAAATGAAAAGGACTATCGTGGGTATACTTTGTGTGTTATGTGTAAGGCAGGTATGTGAACGTGAGGTGATAACTCTAGGATTAGGTTCTCAAGGCACGTGTCCTGCAAAGCGTGTTGAAATTCTTTAGAATCCTACCAAAAGTTCATTCTATGCTGTTTTGTGTCTGTGAGTGAGGCCAGCCTAGGCAGTGTTTTCTCCAGAGTTACTGCGAGTGCTGGTTTTCCACTGGGTAGAAGAGACCATGGGCTAACAATCATGTTTCCTTTTGCTTCCCTGTAAGCATATAGCTGATGTCACAAGGAGGACGGGTGCCAGTGAGGCGACTGCTCTCATCCTGACACTCCCTCTCTCATCTTACCTCCCTCCTTGCTCTCCCCTTCAAGATCTCCATGGGGTTCTACTGAAAGAGTAACGTGTGTGGCGCGGGCATGAGACGGCCTTGGTGCTGTCATTAAGAACATGATCTCTGGTGCCAAGCTGCCTGAGTTGGGATACAGGCTTGGCCGTTCACCAGCTGCGTGGTCTGGGGCAGTGGACTTACTCTCTCTGTCTGTCAATTTCCTCAGTGGTAGAATGGCAGTGGCAATACAGGCTCCCTCCTAGGTTGTCTGGAGGACTCAGTGAGTGACTACTTGGAAAGCACGTGGAACAGTGCTAGTGCAGAGCAAGCACTCTTGAAGCAGCTGTGCTGACGACGACAGTATGAAGGAGAAAAACTGGGACACAACCAACCTGGAGGGAACAGGGGCGCTGGCATGGACACGTGCGCCACGCTCCTGCCCCCCATCCAGGGCCATTGTCCCCAATATGAGAGCATGGAGAGGACGGAGAAAGGGTAAAGAGTGAGGGGAAACCATCATCCTTCAAAGAACACGGGAAGAGTTGTAGGCCATGGAGCAGGACAGGCCCCAGGAAATGTGAAGTCAAAGTCCATGCATGGCAGCCGGAAAGCAAAGCCCACTGTACAGCTGGAGAGAGCAGAGGGGATAAAAGGACACCAGCTTCACACAGATGCAAGTAGAAGGACAGTCAACCTTCCCTCTTAACTGAAACATTTTCATTATTAGATTTTGAAAAATTATTATTATTATTTTTTTTTAGATTTTGAAAAATTATTAAAGAACACATGCTTCCTGCAAAAATAAAAAAATCCAAATAATTCAGATATAACACCATTTTGAGATAACCACGATTGATATTATGGTGACCACCCTTAAAGGAAGGGACTCTTTTATTATTAAGATTTATTATTATTTATTTGAGAGAGAGAGAGAGAGCGAGAGCACAAGCAGGGGAGGAGCAGAGGGAGAAGCAGACTCCCTGCTGAGCAGGGATCCTGATGCAGGGCTCAATCCCAGGACCCCGGGATTATGACCTGAGCCGAAGGCAGATGCCTGAACGACTGAGCCACCCAGGCGCCAGTCAGAGTTTGTAAACCTGAGTCAACAGCTGGAACACGGAAAGGACTTATTATTCTTTATACCCAAATTCAGAGGTATAAATATGGACCCTACCAATTACTTTTGCTAGCAGCACCCCTCCCTTTTTTTTTTTAAAGGATTTTAATTATTTATTCATGAGACACACAGAGAGGCAGAGACACAGGCAGAGGGAAAAACAGGCTCCCTGTGGAGAGCCCGATGTGAGACTCGATCCCAGGACCCGGGACCACACCCTGAGCCAAAGGCAGATGCTCAACCACTGAGCCACCCAGGCGTACTACTAGCAGCCCTTTCAACCAACTCCATCTTTGTTCCTATTCAATGGAAGATTTTCTACCATCCCAGTGGCCGTGTCCCACTTTTTCCCCACAGAGACTGCGTCGTTCCCCCGGTGGATGCTCCACGCCATCATGCTCACGGTCCCTCTATCACACAGATGGCTGTCACACACACCACCCACCTACACACTCCCACTGACTCACAGGGCACTGCGCTCTCTGCCTGAAAGCAGCCAACACTTACCCCAGCAGAGAGTCTTCCAGTTGAGTCGATGCTTCTTGCATGATCTGAGCAAGAGCGGTCAGAGGGAGTTTTTTCTGGAAAGCAGAAAAAGACATTGTGTTGGTTTCACTATTATTGACACCCATTCTCAATGACCTGCTTTAGGTCACCCTTCAGTGATTTCTCCTCCAGGCAAACCGTACAGATAAGAGACAGCCTGTCTCGGTTCAGGTTCTGGTCTCAAAGGTAGAAGTTATGGGACTTTGCCTCTGCGCCCATGTCCTCAAGCATAGATGATCCAGAGACATGATAACAGTGCGAGTGTCCTACGGCTGTCTGTCTATGGAGATATTCCAAGCACGTGGTAAAATAATTCAGTAAATGCCAGCTGCTAGTATTATTGTTGTGGTTGCTGTTACCGTTTTTAAAGATTTTATTTGTTTGAGGAAGAGAGAAAGTGATAGAACACAAATGGGGGATGGGGAGAGGGAGAGGGAAAAGCAGACTCCACCCTGAGTCCAACCTGAGGCTTGATCTCATGACCCCAGACACCATGACACTGAGATCATGACCTGAACCAAAACCAAGAGCGGAGGCTGCATGGGTGGCTCAGTCGGTTAAGCGTCCAACTCTTGCTTTCGCCTCAGGTCATGATCTCACCGCTGTGGGATCAAGCGCCATGTCCGTCTCTGCTCAGCGTGGAATCTGCTTCAGATTCTCTCTCATCCCTCTCCTCACACTCTTTTAGGTTTTAGTCATTTATTTGAGAGAGAGAGAAAGCACAAGCAGGGGAGCGGAGGGAGAGAGAGAAACAGGTTCCCCGCTGAGCCAAAGACACTTCACTGATTGGGCCACTCAGGTACCCCATAAATAAATAAAATCTTATTAAAAAAAAAAAAGGAAAAAAAACCCCAAGTGTTGTCCCTTAACGACTTTGCCACCCAGGCACCCCACAGCCCCTAGAATACTTACTCATAAACTGGCTCTTAATTTGGCTGTAATCATAACTATACAGCTCTAAGTAAGTATCTAAAAGTATCTGGCTAAATATCGGAAAAGGTTTTCTTCCAGGATTTAAGCACAAAGCCATGCATTTTCCTCTCACACATCTGTTTT
Source organism: Vulpes vulpes (assembly GCF_048418805.1). Classification (NCBI taxonomy): domain Eukaryota; kingdom Metazoa; phylum Chordata; class Mammalia; order Carnivora; family Canidae; genus Vulpes; species Vulpes vulpes. The sequence continues at coordinate 95,865,387 of NC_132782.1, forward strand.
CCAGCTGGAAATGACCATAAGGGTCATCGGATTAATGCTCTAATTGTCCAGTCAGGGAACCTGATGCCTGGGGGAGGTCAGGTGGATTGGCCGGGGACCCCGGTGAGGGGCAACAGAGCCAGACCTCCACGCCCATGGCCTGCGCCCCAGTTCAGCTCCTCTCCACCACTGGTTGAGGGCTCATCTCAGAATATGGCTATCAGGGGCCTGGGAAGTCCCTGGAAAGTGGGTTGTGGATACCACAGGATCTGCTAACAGATCCATGTGATTCTGCTTCCTCACTAGAAAGGGCCCTCACGGCAAGAACACAGGGTCTGTCTTGGTGTGCCACTGTCGAACCTTGACCTTTACGGGCCACCTGCCTTTCCCACTATCAATGGGCTCCATGCGACGCACGCCGCATTTGCTTGCATTGTAGAGAATATCTCTGGAAGGGTATACAAGAAACGACTAGTGCTGCTCATTCTGGAGAGGACAGCACGGTGCCTGGGGAACAGGACCGGGCAAGACCTTGCTTTATGTTCTTCTGTCTATTCTGGGTTTTGACCATGTAAATATGCAGCCTATCCAAATACAGTATATTGGAACGTAAAGATAAATAACAACTCTATTTACCCATCTCTCATTTTCTCAAGTTGTTTTCAACTAAGTCAATAGCAAGCATTACCTGCCCCACAAGGAGACATTTCCAGCTTCTGCACTTCCACACCAGGAAGACAGGAGAGGATGGGCAGGGGGCCTAGATCACAGTGAGGGTAATTCATACATTTTAGGAATGCTGTCTGACTTTCTTTTTTTTTTTATAAGGTTTATTTTACTTTAGAGAAAGAGTGAGTGTGTGACCAGGGGTGTGGAGGGGCAGCGGGAGAGGGAGAGAGAGTCCCAAGCAGATTGTGCTGAGCACAGAGCCCATCCTGGGACCTGATCTCATGACCTTGAGACCATGACCTGAGCAAAAGCCAAGAGTCAGACACAACCAACTGTGCTGCCCAGGAGCTCCAATAATGCCGCCTTCCTAAGGGAATTTAAGTCTGGGATAAATGCAATCATCAGGAGAAATATACTTTGTGCAACTCTGGAGCTCTGGACAGAAAAAAAAATCATAAAAAGAGGATTCTACTTTGACAAGTATCATTCAAGCTCCCAGCTGTAAACAGCCTTGTGGTTTCCAGGCCCTGAACCCAAAGCCACAACAATCCTGTTTCCTGTCGTACATAAATCGGGACATTCTGCTGATTTAACCCTGCGCTCCTGGATGAAGATGCTACCTACCACTGCCATACTCCTCCACGAACACAGCTGAGCACTTCCTACGCATGGACAGGCTTTTTTTTTTTTTTTTTCTTTTTTATCATCAGAGATTCATTTAAAAAGTTCTGAAGTCATAATTTATAAAATGCATGCCAACTGCACAAAAAGCAGCCACTCCACATCTCATATGACTCACAGCATCAGCTCCACCATGGTCCCCTATTGGACTGAGAAGACCACCCCCTGCGCTTTGTGCCTCTCCACATGCAGAGGGGCCTCTCGTGGGGCCTTTGCGGGGCTCTTCCTATGTGTTCTAGAGCCCTGGAGACTGCTGCCATTTCTCTGCACTGTAGGACCCCCGTGGTTATCTTTTCTCCTTTCCGTGGTGATTGCTTCTCCCACGTGCACAGGGGAGACAGCTTCGGAGCCCTGCCTTGGCACTTCTGTTTGAGGTTGGAAAAGGAAGCCTAAGGCACTAGGTTTTCAAAATAAGGCCAGGCACCTTTGTCCTTGCTCCCGAAAATATGCCCATCACCTGCCACTCACTGCCCGTTTTTTTTTTTTTTTTTACTGCCTGCCTTTAATAGCTGGGACACCACCTCCTCTGGGAAGCCTCCCCTGACTACATCTTTCCTCCTGTGATGCCCATTCTCAGTCCTCCCCTAAAACCCTGTGCATGCTGTGTTTAGCATGGCATTTTCTGATGGTCCATTTGTGTGTCTCTCCCCACCAGGCTGTGAGCACCTTTGAGGTGGAGACTACAGCTTCTTCATTTTATATCTCCAGCACCTGGAGTAGCACCACAGTAGGTGTTTGGTAAGTACTTGTTTGTTTGGTTTTTTATGAGTATATGGGACACCCAAATGGCGTCTTAAAGCACTGAGGGGGAATGACGAGACATGATGTGAAGGGTAAGGGCACGTGGCATCAATGAGAGGAAGCAGGAGACACTGGGAACACTGGGGAGACAGGATCAGATCGTGAAGGGCTGGGCATGCTGCACAGCCTGGACTCGGGTCTCCACAATGGGAAATGGCCAGCATCCCTCGAAGGAGGCACCACTGGCAGTACAGGCCACTTGCAAAGTAGGACTGTCATTCAGGCACCACAGGACATTTGGCATCTCAGTCCCCACCCTCTGAGTGCCAGTTAGTGTCCCCAGTCCCTAGAGTAACCCAAAATGTCTCTACGTATTTCCAGATATCCCCAGGAGTACGCTTCTGGTCCCTGCTGAGAACCAATAAGCTAAGTTTCTTTCTTTCTTTTTTTTTTTCCAGGCAGGAGGATGACAGCATCAATTTGTATTTTAGAAAAAACCATTCTGATGATCCAGGTGGAGACAGGCTGGAAGAGAAGGCAACTAGAGGCAGGAAGCAAAGCTCAGGAGGTGACCACACCATCCGGGTGAGAAGTAATCAGGTTTTGTTTTGTTTTTTAAAGATTTTATTCATTTATTCAAGAGTGAGAGTGAGAGAAAGAGAATGGGGGGGCAGGGACACACAGGCAGAGGGAGAAGCAGGCTCCACACAAGGAGCCCGACAAGGATCACACCCTGGGCCGAAGACAGGTGCCAAACCGCTGAACCACCCAGGGATCCCCGAGGTAATCAGGTCTTGTTTAACGCAAAAGTGGCAGAGATGGCACAGAGGTGAGGAATTCAAAAAATATTCACAATCACAGGGCTTGCTAATCAAGAAGCTATGGGAGGGTGAGGATAAAATGGAATGTCAGGAAACCCTAGTTTCTACCTTGCATAACACGGTGGGTGGGACTCAAGAGTCAGCACAGAAGGAAGAACTGGTTGTGCGTGCTAAAATAGACAGTAAGGGAAGGAAGTTTTGTTGCTTGGTTGAAATGCCGTAGAAGTCCTTGGCATAAACACATCAGCTAGAAGCCATGAGAACAGAGGAGGTGGCCCAAGGAATGTGACTGGGGGAATAAGGAGGAGGACAGAGCCTTACGACACCATGTTAAAAGGGTAAGTAGAGCAGAAGCCATGATAAGAGCATGAGAGGGGCCATGGGGACAGAACCAGTGGATTGGGTCTGGTTCTGCCAAACAGGACTTGCCACGAGCATTCCTGGAATCGTGGGTGCGTGCAAAGTCCCACTCTTCAGTGCATACCTACTGCAGCAAGCTCGGTATTGCACAAGGGAGGAATAACCCTGCTGGCAAGAGACAGCCCATAAATGTCTGTAGGAAATGTAAAAGAGGGTGACACTGATCAGCTGCATCCCTGCTCTTCCTTTTCAGACATCCGGTGGCAAATCATAGCTTTCCGGTATGACCCTGAAACTCTCACCTTAATGGTATATGGGCTTCCAGGGGTTAGCATATGCTCCTAAGCTAGGAACTTGTAAACGCAAGGACAGAACTGCCAAATGAGCGTGGCTGCTGGGCTCTACGGGTGGCACACGAGGACCCGGATGCTTTGAACTAACGTACACATTCAATGGTTCTCCTGGAGACCATCCCTCTTCCTCTCTACAACGGCATCCTGATTTCTCCTAAGGATCCACCCTGGTCTCAATAAAAGCCTGTGAGCTGGAGGTAGCTCTGCAGCCCACTCTCTAGGGACAGGTCCTGATTAGCTCAAGCCAATGCACATCCCATCTCCTCACCGACCTCACCCCTGCCCACAATAACCAAGGTGGAATGGGAATGTTCTGGAATGGGGACTGTGGCTCAACACAGATCAACCAAAGAGAAGGCAAAGTCTACCTTCCAAGGACTGGGAAAAAGAAGGTTTCCCACTCTGTTAAGAAAACTACTGGAAGGTAGACTTCCTACTCCTGCCGGACATGCACAAGGAAGCAAGTAGCCCATGGAAGCCATTGGTAGCCAACCCACGACCATGACAGGTGCCCTTTTGGGGATAAACCAGACCCTGAAGAAGGCAGGAGGGGCAAAAGGGAAGAAAGCAGGGCTCTGGTTACACCACCACAATGCTAGCCCAAGCCTCACCTCACATCCATCTCAGCTTCTGGAACCTTCCAGTCAGTAAGCCAATAAATTAGGTCCTTTTGCTAAGTCAATTAAAGATATTCTTTCAGCTTTTTGCCACCAAAGCATTCCAAACAGATGTCTCCATTGTCTTATCAATGACAAATGGCTCACTGAGTCTTAGAAAGCACCTGGAGTAAGTTCAGGGTGAGCAGGGCTTTCGGGTCAGCAAGGTCTTAAGCACAAAAGAATGTTCTGGTCAGGCGGGTGTCATGAAAGTAAATGGCAATATTAGGTACAAATCTGCAGGCAACTCTGCTGATGCTGCTTCAGAAAAACCAAAAGGTTGAAGGGTGCAAAGCCTCACAGGGACACAAGTGTCCCGGCCCCGAGTCACATCTGATACTCACGTATCTCCTCTCGGCATCGCTGCCATGCTGGCCCTGGAAGCATGCCGTCAGACGCTTGTGGGAAAGGTGGCACACTGACCGAACCGTGTCGAGGCGACGCTCGATCTGAGAAAACAGAGACAAACGAGCCATTCGCAGGGCTGAAGAACACACACCCCTCTTTCTACATGGTGCTGCCACAAAGGCAGAAACAGCATCCTGTGCTCTAATTTTTTTTTTTTTTTTTTTTTTTAGCTCTGGGGTATACATGGGAATGGTCCCATTCACTTATACCAGGGTTTCTCATTACTGACACTTGGGACCCGGTAATTCTGGGGGTGGGGGGCTCTGCTGTGCATGATGGTATGTTCAGCTTCATCTCTGGCCTCTCCCCACCCCATTCCCTGAGCTGTGACAATCGATGCTTGTCACCACGCGTTATTGAACATCCCCCCAGAGGGCGAAATAGCCCCTGGCTGAGAGCCGCTGACCTCCCTTACACCGAGAGATTTAGATCTCTCAAGGGCTAAGTCCATGAGCAGGGAGGCCGTGGAGTCCGGGCTAAACCTGCTATCAGAGTGGTGGCGGCCGAGCCTGCAGAAGTGCAAAGGAACACCTTAGGCCCAATCCCATCGCCAAGTGGGAAAAAGCCACAGGGACATTCAGAAGCTACCTCCTGCAGACAGCAACACAGCCTTCCACACACAGGACATCAGCCCATCGGAACATCAAAATCTATGTCCCACGATTTCCACTCAGGGTCAGTGTCTTCAAAATCATGCCTTACTGGGTTTAGGGTGGGCGTGCAGCTTTGTTTTTGTTTGGTTTTAAATAAACCTCCAAGGCTGAACGGACAGCCAGCAGCAAAGAACACTGACTTAGGGGACCCAAGCATCACGATTTAGCTTCCCAAAATATTATTGCTGGGATATGGCTGTTTATGGCAAAGAGAACTGCTTTGCAAGGGAAGGAATGCCAAAAATGTGTATTCTGATGACTCATTAAGATTGAGTGCAGGCCCTTAGGGATGCTTTCTATTTTAAAGAAAAATCAACAAATTCAAAGCAGAATGCATTTTTATCCCTGCAACGTTGTACCCGATGCCGTGGTTCTGTGTTTCTTTCTTGAGAGCCCTGAAGGTCCCAACATCTTCTCTGCGGAGCCTAGGCCCGACCACCAGGACCCTGACCTGACAGCCATGTTTGTACATAGAAGGAGGAAATGCCACATCACCTCCCCCTAGTCTTCTATAACGACCAGATTTTTAAAACACTGGAAAACTAATATACACTTTATTTGCCATGAAAACAGGCTAAACCCAAACCCGAAACAGACAAACAACAAAAACCCCCAAACTCCATTTCACTTTGATTCTGATTTCTACTAGAAAACTGTAAAGTCCACAGGGACAGGGGTCTTGATCTGTTTTGTTCACTGATTTATCCCAATGGAAAGTGTTCATTTAATATCTGTTGAAGGACAAGTAGGAGGGGCCCCTGGGTGGCTCAGTGGTTGAGCACCTGCCTTCGGCCCAGGGCATGATCCTGGAGTCCAGGATTGAATCCAACATCGGGCTCCCTGCAGGGAGCCTGCTTCTCCCTCTGCCTGTGTCTCTGCCTCTCTCTCTCTCTCTTTCTCTGTGTCTCGCATGAATAACTAAATAAAATCTTTAAGAAGAAAGAAAGAAAGAAAGAAAGAAAGAAAGAAAGAAAGAAAGAAAGAAAGAAAGAAAGGTAGGTATCAAGTCCCTGTGCAAGGTGTTAGAAAAACAACAGTAAATAGGTTATGGTTCTCGCCCTCCTGGGATTCACAGCCTCCCAGGGAAACTCCACGGAAACAAAAGGAACTCATGAGTGAAAAACAAGAGGCAAAATAGAAGCCTCTTGAAATGCTCTTACAGAGATCCAAGAGGTTGGAAAAACTGTACAAATTAAGGAAAGTTTCATACCAGAAACAAACAAACAAAAAATCTCTGTGGTTTGGGATCCCTCCCCAGTACTCTCCTGTTTAACCCATTAATTCCTGCCAATAACCCTATGGGGTGGATACAACCATATTCCCATTTTAGAGAAGTGGAAACTGAGGCTCAGGGAGGTTCAGTAAATCCCTGAGGCCACAGAGCAAGTCAAGGGCAGAGCTGGGTAGGGAGGCATCAGACTGCACACCTTTACCCACTGCTGTCTTTCGTCATAGTCAAAGAAGGGGGAAAACATCTGTGGCAGTGATGGCAGACACGGAGTAGGTGTCTGGGTCATGAAAGAAGGCGTTCCTAGAAACTGGCACACTGCTGGGGCCCCAGTGGATGTTTGGGCAGAGGGACAAGCGCAGACAGTCGCCGCCTGCCTTCCATGGGAACCCTGCCACCCTTGAACCGGCTGCAAGGCCCTCTGGCCTCATCTTGGGGCTTCAAGGGTTCAATGAGATCCTGGATATCCCTGGTGTGGGGGGCAGGAGGGAGAACACAGACATGAAAACCCAGTCCAGTTAAAGGTCAACTAGACCAAATGATATCTTTGGAAGTCTGAAAATGAAGTTGAGATACATGGTAAAAGTCAATGTGGAAATATTCTTAACAATATCACTGTCGAATAACTCTTAAGAGACACCTGGGTGGCTCAGTGGTTGAGTGTCTGCTTTCAGCTCAGGGCGTGATCCTGGAGTCCCTGGATCAAGTCCTGCATCGGGCTCCCTGCATGGAGCCTGCTTCGCCCTCTGCCTGTGTCTCTGCCCCTCTCTGTGTATTTCTCATGAATAAATAAATAAACACATTAAAATACATAAATAGGCTTAAAAAACAACCCAAACCCTTCTAATTCTTAATAAAAACCTCTGGTCCAAAAAAAGAAAAAAAAAAAGCACTCCTAAGATATTGTGCCTGCGGATGGCTGTCATAATTGAGAGATGTTCTGACACGGGGTGGTGCCAGCAACATTCTTCTAACCTACATCAGCTCCTTGTCTCTGTAGGGAGAGCCAGAGAGACACCTGGGAGCAGATCTTTGGTCTTCTGGGGCTAAGTGCACACACCTGCTGTGGGTCATGGACACGAGCGGCAAAGACACAAGCGAGGAGGCTAAAGAGAAACCTCCTACAGAAGGGCTTCTGTCCTTCCCAGCATGCTCTGGGGTGGGTGGCATCAAGGGGGTTGAGGCTGAGTGAAGAGATGGAGAGAAAGGGTCCCCGGCCTTCTGGAACAAGCTTCCGGCACGCAAGTTAGAGAAGCCTGTCGATCGACGAAGTGCAGTGGCCCTGACTCAGGTCCCACAGGAAACAGCCATCCCCACAGAGAGGAAGACAAGTCCAGGCTGATGACAGGCCACCTCAGGGCCTCGGAGCAGTTCTGCAAGGTCTGGTCACCGTCACGAAGACTCTAAGTCCCTGGGGACCCAACTCAGCCCAGAACTGGACAGAACAAAAGCGTGACATGGAAGGAGAAGTCGAAACTCTAGGTCGGAGCCAGTGGGGCCCTCTGCCGCAGCTGGCGGGGCCTGTCCCATCAAGGACACTATCCCAGCAGCGAGCGACTGTCCCTCGACCTGCCCGGGACCCAGGACCTGGCCCCAGCGCCAGCGCATGGCCAGGCCGGCCAGACCCCTCCCCCACCCCACCCCAACACCTGGCGTTTGAAAGCAGGACGAGCCCGAGCCCCGTCTGAACTTCATAACATGACACCGAGGTTTCAGATCCCCTTTTTATCACCGAGCAACCCAACTGCTTTTCTTTCCTGCTCGGAACCACCACGCTGATCAAGTTCCTGCTCTTTCAGATCGTACACACATACAGAAACCCACTTCAGTTCTCCCGAAGGAAGTCTGGTTTCTTATCCTCTTTCCACAAAGCACTTTAAAAAGATTTTTATTTCGTTACCTGTAACAGATCTTCACTGAGGACTTCAGTTTTCTCGGCTCTGTGGGGGAGAAGGGGGGAATCAGAAGTTCAGAGTTAGAAATCCAGAAATGCGAAGCAATCCATGAAATTTACTAATTCTCATCCTGGGCAGAAATGAATGATAATGTAGGGGGAAAATTCCACCAATTTTTACATCAGAGGGCTGCCTAAGCAAAACCAAAATAAAGTACAAAGGTTTGCAGAAAATAGCAACCCCGAACAAGAAAAAAAGGATGGAGACCAATACTGCTGTATTGAAACAAGTGTGTTACAAATCCAGGAACTATTCTCCAATACACACTCCAGATAGTAACAACAACTGAGCATTCCCTCTTTCAGATATGTCATCTTTACTTTAAAAAGAAACAAAGTATTTTCACAGCTTTCCTCCACCTATGCCTTCTAACTATCATTAACCTTATCATTAACTAGACCTTTCCAGAAAGACGACCTAGTGCCCAACAGTTAGCAGGGGAGCATATGGAGCTGCTGGGGCCTCTTGCCAGATCACAGTACATTCTTAAGAAGACTTTCTTCTGTAGTCCAAAAGGACGGCGTCGTTGCTGTACATAAACCCAGAATGACTGCAATCCAGATGGCAGGTTGAGACTTCTGGTTAAACAGTGATTAAGGCCAGGCCACCTAAGTGGCTCAGCAGTTGAGCATCTACTTTGGCTCAGGTCGTGATCCTGCGGTCCTGGGATTGAGTCCTGCAGCAGGCTCCCCTGCTTCTACATCTATGTCCCTGTCCCCTCTCTGTGTCTCATGAATAAATAAAATCTTAAAAAAAAAAGTAAGTAAATAAATAAATAGTGATTGAGACCAACTCAATTATCATCCCTACCCAACTCCCACTGAGATGAACAAGGAAACGTTTAAAAGGAAAAGAACAAGTCTGTTTCAGCCCTGAACATTCCAGGAGGTGGGGAAAAGAGTACAGAGCGATACCAACCAGTTACATGAGGTTGGTGGTGCACACCCCCAGCCCACACTTGGACGATGGCATGTCAGGTGAAAGCAGGCACCACCACAAAGGATTCCAATACCAGTCATCACTGCAGCACCCTGGTTAACAGAGATGCTGATGGCAATGGCTTACACACCAGTTTCTACAGGAAACCAGAGCTCTGACCTAACTCAAATACCTCCCAGGGCCACAGGAGCAGAGCCTGGAGATGACTTTCAGAGGCCCAGCTTTCAGAGAAGGCCGACTTTCAACTCTATGAACAAGTTCTGCAAGCAGCAGGCCAAAGGATGCCATCTCAGCCCTTGCTCAGCATACATGGTGCCAGGCATTGCTGACACGCCAAACATAAGTAGTCACGCCAGTTAGGGAAGTGGAGCAGGGCCTCAGCTGCCTAGGAGCTCAAGCAATCGGCCCCAAAAGGAACTCTGACTGTCAGCCTCACGGGGACATACCTGGCATGAGACCACCACAGCTGCACCGTGACCCCTACTTACCAAGAGCCTTGTCCCTCCTCTAACGAAACACTACCACCAGATTGTGCAACTTCTGCCTCATCTTCTCTGGCGAGGGCCCTGTATACCTCACACAGAACTCTGAAATCTCTTCCTTCTAGAAGTGTAAGTATACACAGACAAAAGTCCCGAGGCCAATTAAAATGGTCAAAGTTCTAAATAAGAGATTCAGAGCAAATTAAGTCCCTTTATGAAATAGAAATATTTTTAAACTATCACAGAAGAAGAGGAAAACCTAATTTAAAAAACCCAGTGTAGGGATCCCTGGGTGGCGCAGCGGTTTGGCGCCTGCCTTTGGCCCAGGGCGCGATCCTAGAGACCCGGGATCCAGTCCTACGTCGGGCTCCCGGTGCATGGAGCCTGCTTCTCCCTCTGCCTGTGTCTCTGCCTCTCTCTCTCCCTGTGACTATCATAAATAAATAAAAATTTAAAAAAATAAAAAAAATTAAAAATTAAAAATAAAAAACCCAGCGCAGGGATCCCTGGGTGGCTCAGCGGTTTAGCATCTGCCTTGGCCTGGGGCATGATCCTGGAGTCCCGGGATCGAGTCCCATGTCGGGCTCCCAGCATGAAGCCTGCTTCTCCCTCCTCCTGTGTCTCTTCCTCTCTCTCTCTCTGTCTCTCTCTGTCTATCATAAACAAATAAATAAATAAATCTTTAAAAAAATAGTATAAAATAAATAAAATCCCAGTGTGGGGGTGCCTGGGTGGCTCAATGGGTTAAGTGTCTGCCTTCAGCTCAGGTCATGATCCTGGGTCCTAGAATTGAGCCTCGCACTGGGCTCCTTGCTCAGTGAGGAGCCTGCTTCTCCCTCTCCCTCTGACGCTCCTTCCCACTTGTGTGCTCTCTCTCTCTGTCTCAAATAAATAAATAAATCTTAAAAATGAAATCAAATCCCAATGTGGGCCATTAGCAAGTATGAGAAAGCAATAGCTCGGTGGTACAGCGGAAACAACTGTGTGCATCTTTTCCCAGCAATCTCACACGAGTAATTGGAAATAAAAAATCAAATACAATACAGACAACTGCAAACAATTCAAATCAGGGCTTCTGGTGGGGGGCGAGGGGGAAGGGGGGGTGGGTATGAACACAGCACTGCAATAGCCACAAAGAAAATAAAGCAAATGGGGATGCTTGGGTGGCTCAGTGGTCAACTGTCTGCCTTCAGCTCAGGGTGTGATCCCGGGGTCCTGGGATCAAGTCCCACATCAGGCTCCCTGCAGGAAGCCTGCTTCTCCCTCTGCCAATTCTCTGCCTCTCTCATGAATAAATAAATAGAATCTAAAAAAAAAAAAGAAAGAAAGAAAGACATCAAATGTAAAAACAAATCGAATACTAACTTCAGGAAAAACAAAAAGTCCATCAGAGTCATAGTACACTAGTATGCTTTGCTGCAGATAACTGGTCAGATATACTAATGTAGATATCAAACAGTAATATATCAAAAAATTATAATATAACTTGGAAGGATAAGGGAGCAGAAGCACAGAAGGAAGTCACATAAGAGCACTAAACCTTCATTTATCAGGATGGGAAGCCAATAGGTAATAACTAAAACTAGGTAACTTGAAGGATATCAGTTTACCTATTATCTCTAAGTATAGACATGACTAAATGCCAGAATAAACAGAAATTTGAAAACAGAAATCTGAAAATAGTTGCCTCTATGTTCGGGGAATCTCAACTGGGACAATAGGATAACTAGAAAGAAAACCCACTGGGATAAGTTTTTGCTATTATTTACTTTCTAAACTATGTGTGTGTGTGTGTGTGTGTGTATATGTGTATATATATGTGTATATATATATATACACACATACAAACATATACATATACATACTTTTAAAAATAGTAAGTTAGTTACGTTTTTCTGTGACATGCTTGATATGGTTTCAATTGAAGCATAACTTCATGTGAAGCATAACTCAAACTTAAAACAAGGGGTCCAAATAACAATCTGCACAAAAGTGCAACAGAACATATACCTAAGAGTGTCCAAAACACAAAAAAATCCATATATTTCCTGTCCTTTTATCAAAATAACAACTCTTTACTTTAAACTTAGAGGTCAAAGATTGCAGAAGGGAGGTGGGCAGGGGGTTGGGGTAACTGCGTGGACAGGCACTGAGGAGGGCACTTGATGGGATGAGCACTGGGTGTTATGCTATATGTTGGCAAATCGAACTTCAAGAAAAACAAGAAACAACAACAACAAAATGAAACAATAAATTTAGAGGTACTTTATCTAGAAATCTATCTGGAGATGCAGATATATACACGGAACTAATGATATGAAAATGTTAACATATTCCTTAAAAATAGGTTTATCCTACGTCTCCTGCTTTGTCGACATTCTGTAATACACTGATAAAATTTATTTTATTTTATTATTTTGTTTTAAAAGACTTATTTATTTATTTATTCAGAGAGAGCGAAAGAGAGGCAGGGACACAGGCAGAGAGAGAAGCAGGCTCCATGCAGGGAGCCCGATGTGGGACTCGATCCCGGGTCTCCAGGATCACACCCCGGGCTGCAGGCGGCGCTTAACCGCTGTGCCACCGGGGCTGCCCTATAAAATTTATTTTAGAGAGACATCCAATGTATCTTTTTTTTGTAAAGATTTATTTATTTATGGGATCCCTGGGTGGCGCAGTGGTTTGGCGCCTGCCTTTGGCCCAGGTTGCGATCCTGGAGACCCGGGATCGAATCCCACATCAGGCTCCCGGTGCATGGAGCCTGCTTCTCCCTCTGCCTATGTCTCTGCCTCTCTCTCTCTCTCTCTGTGACTATCATAAAGAAATAAAAATTTTAAAAAAAGATTTATTTATATATTTATTTGAGAGAGAAGGTACCCATCCATGCAGGGCAGAAGCAGAGAGAGGACAGAATCTCAAGCAGATTCCACACTGGGTTCAGGGCTCAATCTCAGGACCCTGAGATCATGATCTGAGCCCAAATCAAGAGTTGGATGCCTAGCCTCCTGAGCCAGCCTGGCTCCCCCACAATCTGACTTTTTATTTATTTTTGTTTTTAAGATTTTATTTACTTATTCATGAGAACACACACAGAGAGAGAGGCAGAGACACAGGCAGAGGGAGAAGCAGGCTCCATGCAGGGAGAGCCTGACGGACTCGATCCTGGGTCTCCAGGATCACGCCCTGGGCTGAAGGCAGAGCTAAACCACTGAGCCACCCGGGCTGCCCCAATCTATCTTCTTAACCAGATTTTTAAGATCTACTGCAATTATTAAAAATTACCTATTAGCGGGAAAGATTACTTCTCCCCCAGCTTTACTGAACTTTAATTGACAAACAACACTGTATATATTTAAAGTGTATAATGTGCTAATCCAGTTTACATATATTGTAAAATGATTAATCAGGTTAATGAACACATTCATCACCTTTCACCGTTCCCTTTTTTGTAACAGTAGTTCTAAGAATGCTTAAAATCTACTCTCTTAGCAAATTTCAAGTATATAATACAGGATTATTATACTCCCCAGAGCTTATTCATTTTATAACGGAAGGCTTATACCCTTTGACTATAGCTTTTCACCCTTTAGACCCAGGTGGCCATCATTTTTCTCGGTTTCTATACATTTGACTTTTTCTTTTCTTTTTTTTAAGATCCCAAATATGAGATCATATAGTATTTGTCTTTCTCTGTCTGGCGTATTTCACTTAAAGTATTATCCATAGGGTTCATCCATGTTCTTGCAAATGGCAGGATTTCCTTCTTTCTCACGGTTGAATAATATTTCAGTGTGTGTGTGTGTGTTTGTGTGTGTGTGTGTGTACAGAGACACTCTCCACATCTTTATCCATTCATCCATCAACCAATACTTAGGTTGTTTCCCTATCTTAGTTATTGTGAATAATTCTACAATGAATATAGGAATGCAGGTATCTTTGAAATACTGATTTCATTTCCTTTAGATATATACTCAGCAACTGGGCTTGCCGGATCATAGGGTAGCTCTATTTTTAGTTTTCTGAAGAACCTCTATACCGTTTTCCAGAATAACTATGTTTTCACTAACGTGTACATGGGTTCCAGTTTCTCTCTATTATCACCAACATCTGTTATCTCTTGTGTCTTTTACGGTAGCTATCCTAACAGGTGTGAGGTGGTATTTCATTACAGTTTTCATTTGTGTTTGCCTGATTATTAGTGATATTGAACACCGATTCATATACCAGTGGGCCACGTGTATATCTTCTTTGAGAAAACATCTAACTAGGTCTTTTGTCCATTTTTAAACCAGGTTCATTGTTTCTTACCAATGAGTTGTATGAATTCATTACATATTTTGAGTATTAACCCGATATTTATACTTTGCGAATATCTTCTCCCATTCTGTAGGTTGCTTTTTTCATTTCGATTCCTTCCTTGCTGTTGCAGAAGCATTTTAGTTTGATGTCATCCTCCTACCTGTTTATTTTGTCTTTTTGTGAAAAATGCCCCGGGAGTTTTTTGTACTGAATCTGCAGACAGTTTTGGGTAGCACAGACACTTTAATAATATTAAATCTGCCAATCGATGGATACAGGATATCTGGGAAAGATTCCTTTAAAGTGACAAATCATGATTCTGGAATGTAACATACAAGCTGGGATGGCTCCTTCACACAAGGATACCCCCACTGGCCTATGCTATCCCTACCTTAATTTTAGGGAACCACCGTTGCCCCTATCTCCCCCAATATGTGGTCCAAATGACTTGATCTTCTTCATCCTGGGACCAGTCCAAGGCTCAGCCCTTTGTATGCTGACCTGTCTTGAAGCGTTCATGTTTACCAGAGACCTGAACGTTTTACGCAAGGAAAGTCCAGCAATTATTCAGAATACTGGCCAAGGTGCTCAGTTAAAGGCATCAAAATTAGCAACAGACACTTGGCTTTACTGAGATCTGATTTTTTAAAAATATTTTATTTATTTATTCATGAGAAAAACGGACAGAGAGAGAGAGAGGGGCAGCGACACAGGCAGAGAGAGAAGCAGGCTACATGCAGGAAGCCTGATGTGGGACTTGATCGCGGTCTCCAGCATCAGGCTCTGGGCTGAAGACAGCACTAAACCGCTAAGCCACCGGCCTGCCCTGAGATCTGTTTTTTTAATTTTTTTATATTTTTTATTTTTTTTATGATAGTCAGAGAGAGAGAGAGAGAGAGAGAGAGAGAGAGAGAGAGGCAGAGACACAGGCAGAGGGAGAAAGAAGCAGGCTCCATGCACCGGGAGCCCGATGTGGGATTCGATCCCGGTCTCCAGGATCGCGCCCTGGGCCAAAGGCAGGGGCTAAACCGCTGCGCCACCCAGGGATCCCTGAGATCTTATTTTTTATCAGATTTTTAAAGTTCATTAATAAAGCAAATAAGGGGAGGCACCATATTAACCTATCTTTGCATCTTAAAGACAAAGTGATCCGAAAAATTTTAAAAAATAATACTTGCTAAATCAGATTGTTCAAACCAGACATTTTGCTACACAGACCCAAACTTTTTGCATATGGGTCTTTTTTCTGCTTTGTCAGAGCCTTCTTTGTGTCCAACGTTCTGTGCTTGAAAACACACTTGAATGTTTCCTGTCCGAAACTGGGAAAACAATACGAAGCAGGAAAGCACCTCCCGCTCGCCGTTTACTCTGGGGTTTGTTTTTTCCTATTCGAGCCACTGGGCAATTGCACTAGTCATTCAAACACGGCTTACATCAGGCAGCATTTTCAATTCCCTGATTCTTTTGGGAAAGTGTAGCATTTGCCCTTCATGACTCCCAAAGCCTAACAGAAGCAGGGCTGTGCAGGCCTCTACTTCCCCCCCTTCTCCCCTGACTGGTTGTAGTAATGTCCCACCCTGAGGTTGTGGCTGACAGGAGTCTCACACAGCCCCCTTTCTGGACCAGGAGAAAATGGAAACGCTCCAGATCTGAAGCAGTTAGATGCACCAAAGACAGACAGAGATGCTTAAACCAGGACACAGGGTCAAAGGAGAATCTCCAACCGGCCTGACAATTTTCAACTCTAATCATGGACTAACTTCTGGAGAAGTTTCTGCCATGGCTACACTCAAAGGCCCAACACCACGGCTGTGAATGGCATCTTGTTTCCCAGGATGCTGACTATGGCATTCAGGCCACACACAGCTGCATGATGCAGGTATTCTGGGAGCCATGGCAACAAGTGCTCCAGTTCACACCTTCAGTGCATGCTGCAATCTTCCAAGCACTGCACTTGACTGACCCCATCCCAGCCAGAGAGTTCCATAGGGCCAGAGACCAAGTCTATCTTGTCCATCAGTCCCCTACTACAGCACCCGTCTTCAACCTGCCTGCTGCACAGCAGGTGCTTCATAAATGTACAACGATGAATTAATGAAAAAGTAAATGCATGTCCCAACAATACAGAAGGAGTTGAAAACAAGAACTTTCTAGATTTCAAAAGTAGCAAGAAGAAAATTCAACAGCAATAGGCAGAAAATGAGAAGTGCCTTCCACAGTAAAATCCATAATGACCAAAATTAAAATGATAGTGCCTTCCAAAATTAATATTTTTTTCATTGAAAAATACAAAAATCATACTACCCATATTATCAGGGGTCCACAAACTATAGCCTACAGGTGTAGTCTAACTCACTGCCTATTTTGGTATGGCCAGCAAAGTAATAATAGATTTAACTTTATTATTTTTTAGATTTTTATTCAGGAGAGACACAGAAAGAGAGGCCGAGACATTGCCAGAGGGAGAAGCAGGCTCCCAGAAAGGACTTGTTCCCAGGACCCAAGGATCATGCCCACAGCCAAAGGCAGATGCTCAACCACTAAGCCCCCTAGATGCCCCTAGTTTTTACTTTAAAATGGTTTGGGAAAAGATTCAAAAGAGGACACAAGAATTACATGAAATTCTGGTTCCATGTGCACAAATACAGTTTTATTGGAGCACAGCCAGGTGGGTTGGTTAATGTAGCATCAATGGGTTGCTCTCATGCCACAACAGCAGAGCTAAGTTGCTCCAACAGAGACCATACAGGCGGCAGAACTCAAAATATTTACTATCTGGCTGTTTACCAACCAGTGTGCGAACCTCAGGTCTACACCAGTGAATCTCACAGGGTGTGGTGCAAACCTCACAAGGCGGCTATTGGGAGTCACTCAGGACTGGTATGCGAGGCTGATCTGGAGGTGTATTTTGTCTTCTTAGACATTCCACCTCGTGTCTGAGAAGCTGCTGCCAAATGAATGCAGGTGGCTGACTCTGTTAATACAGTCCAAATGGGAGGCACAGCCCAGCATTGGTAATGCCGTGACAGGAAGAGATCAGAAATTATGTCTCTCCTCCATCTACCCACCTCCCCCCAAACCACTGAAATATTATAACTATGATTCATGTGACTTTTTTTTTAAGTGGGTTTCATGTCCACCGTGGGGCCAAACACGGGGCTTGAACTCATGACCCTGAAATTAGGACCTGTGATGAGATCGAGAGTCAGAAGGACCCTTAAGGGACTGAGCCGCCCAGGTGCTACATAAATTCATGTAATTTTTACATGTCACAAAATTTTATTATCCATTTATTTTTCTTCAACCATTTAAAAGTGCAAAAACCTGTGTCAACCAACTGGGGCGGGAGCTGGCGTGGAGGCTGTAGTTTGCTAACGTTGATCTGTGTACAAGGGAGGTGCAGTTTCCGACGAAGCGTCAATCCTTTCTAATCACTTCTAAATTCTTCTTACTTTGAAGGGGGATTTCTTGTTCTTTTTTTAAAGATTTTATTTATTCATGAGAGACACAGAAGAAGAGAGAGGCAAAGGGAGAAGCAGGCTCCGGGCAAGGAGCCCAACGTGGGACCCTATCCCGGGTCCCAGGATCATAACCCCGGGCTAAAGGCGAAGCTAAGCCACTAACCCACAGAGGCTGCATTGCAGGGGGATTTCTGGGGTTTCCCAAGTTGTTCTTTGGAAGGCAAGGGACACTAGTTTTTTGAGACTTCACCAGATTGCTCCTTTCAACCTTTGCAGCCATTCTGAACCCGAGAGCAGCGGACGGCACTCCGCGGCCCACGACACCCAGCCAGGGCAACAGCTGCACACCTGCAGGTAGCGGAAGACACGAAGGCCCACGCGGCAGCTGGCGTACCCCCAAAGCTGGCATGGGACAGACACCCTGCCTCTGCGGGGCTGGCCGGGACGGGGCACCTGGGAGCCTCTGGAGGCTGCAAATGCCAAAGGTCTCCGGGACGGCCGCCTCTCTGCAATTGGGATCTGCTCTCCTCGGGGCATGGACGCATGTCACTGTGTGCCTTTCACCTCAATTAAGAAACTAATACTGCGAGGAAACCAGAGTCCGCGGACCGTGGGTAGTGGGATACCACTAGGCGGGGAGGAGGAGAGGGCCAGGTGCCCGTGGGCACACCCTCCAGGGCCCACCCAGGACAGCCAGTGCAGCGGGGAGCAGGGGAAGGGGCCGGGCCCTAGCGTGGGCAGTCAGGGAGACGCGTGGCGGGGGCTGGAGCCGAGGCCGGGGGCCTCAGACGGCCTTCAGAAGGCCCGAGGCCTTGCCACTCCAGGCCTGCTGTAGCGGAACCCGGGGCTGGCGTTGCCTAGAAACACATCATTGTCTTTGGCTTCTTAGACTTGCGCAGGCAGCAGTTCTGGGACACTTGGCGGGGTAGTCCGACCGGGCTGGACGCTTTTTGCAAAGTGGACCAGATCGGTTCTATGACCCGCACAAATGCTCTCCTGGACCCGTGGCCTGGGCTCTGTCCTAGGCCGTTTCCGAGGGCAAGCGGACGGCAGTGAGACTTCCATCACCGGCCACATCTTCAGTGTCACCAGAGATGTGCCGACGAAGGGAAGGGACAAGGTGGACGAGGTACCTGACTCTGGGAGAAAGGAGGACGAGGTGAGTCGGGTGACCTTAACATCACAGAATGAGAGACTTAAAACTCTGTGTAGTGATCCAGCAGAGAAGTATGAAGCTTCAGAGCTTCAACGAAAGCAGCAGAGTGCTAGCTACCGACATCAGCTCCAACAGAACCAGGTACAAATAGCACTGCTTAGCGAAAAACCACAAGGGACCGAGGAGGAACTGCTGAGGCCGCAGTCAGCCGCTCCGAGGGTAAACTCTGGAGCTGGTGGCCAACTGTCAGCCATGGAATCTCATTCCCCCAGTTACGATTTCGGTCAACACGCTTCACCTTTCCACGGTGACGCCGTGGACTTTGCTGATGTGATCTGGTCACAGCAAGAAATAAACAGACTGTCAAATCAAGTCTTAAGACTTGAGGCCGAAGTCAGTCATTGGAAACGTCTGTCCCAGGCTTCGGTGCAGGGAACGAATAGCCTAGAGCCACACGAAATCTGCAACCTGCAGAGTACCATCAAGGAACTGGAGCAGAAGCGAAGCAAGGAAATCGAGGACCACCAACTCGAAATGGCAGTACTGCAGAACGTCCACCGGCAGAAGCTCGCAGACGTCATCCGCAGGTACCGCGGAAAACTAAACGGCCTTGAGGAAAAGGTTGAAGAACTGCAAAGCCTGTTACAGAAGGACACCTGTGGAATCAGAGTAGCCGATGACCCTCCGATTGAGCACCTGCAGAAAACCATTCAAGTTCTACTAACTGAAAAAGCAGAGTCTGCCAGGAAAAAGGAAGAACTGGAAGAAAGAATACAATCTCTAAGTGACCAACTATCTTCTGCAGAAAGTGAAAGAGACGTTTTGAGGAGAGAACAGGACCAGACACCTGAAGGAAGGACAGACAAGATCGAGGAGGACGAACTGCAGCCTTCCGTTTCAAAGAGAAGTGATGCAGGAGTCACGCAGGAGAGCGCTCTTTCAGGGTGTACACCAGTGGAAGAAGTGTTCGGCCTGCAGGAAGCACTGTCCGAGGCCGGAAAGGGAACGGTGAGACTGTGTGGCGCCGACCAGGGCAACAACGATCTCACGCAAGACGCTCTGAAACTTCCGGAGCGAGTCCACATCGTGGGGCAAGAGAATTCATCGTTAAGCCGAGGAAAGGAAGAACCTGGACCGCCGCTTCCTAAAGTGAACGAGGAGCAAGAGGCCATTGAACGCACAGCTCCAGGAGACATCGCCTCGCATTCAGAAGTACATCCGTTAAGACGTGACTCGGAGGCCAACGATCTAAACTTCAATCAGAGGACAACTGAGGAGGAATCCCTGGTAGCCGCGTCAGGGGAACCGTACGGACACAACGGGACCACACTGCCCGGGGCTTCGATGGAAGGCCGGCTACCACAACAAGAAAATGAAGGCAGTAGCATCACCATTAAACTAAGACAAGAGGTCCATGAGGAAGAAAAGGGAGCTTGTCAACTTGAAGATGAGACGAACGCGACTACAGAGTTAGATGCGCAGAAAGAAAAGTTAATTCAAAGTGAACTGGCGCCTAATGATTTGCATCGGTCAGATCGGTCAGAAAGAGGTCACCTCAACATCCAGCAGGAGGGCTCTGAACCTCAGGAACATAGTAAACAAAACGAGAAGGCCCTCTGTAACGCCACAGAGGAGCTAACGGAGTCTCTTAAGCAAGACTCTCCCAGTCATCCGGAAGACGACTTAGTTAGAGCGAGGGAAACTGAGCTCAGAAGGCTGGAACAAAAGGTTTCAGAAATGGAGCAGCTGAATGACCAACTAAACAGACACAGCACTGATCTCAGAGAGGAAAACCACAGGTTGGTCTTGGCGCTCAAAGATACAAGACATCAGCTGGAACAATCTATTCTCCGTAGCAATGAGGATTCTCTGGAAAAAAACACCGCTCTGAGGGCTTTAAAAATCGATAAAGGACACTTAATAGCCAAGTTGTGTCGGGCGGAGAAGAAGCTTTTGGAAGCAACAAACAAGTATGATCAAACCATCAAAGAGTTGTCAAGCACACATAACCCGCATCATTCGGCCTCACCTCTGGAGCGTGCCCACTTCGTTCAAGTGGGTCCAGAGAAGGACGTCGAAATATTACGCCTCAAGAAGAGTCTCGAGCAAATGGATGCCGACCGTAAAGAAACCCAGGAAATCCTGGCCTGCGTTTTGGAGGAACACAAGCAACTGACGCAACTGGTCAAAGACAAAGGCATTTGTATTGACAGCCTTAAAGGAAGTCCAGAGCTTCCAGAGGACCTGGAAAAGTGTACCCAAGCCTTAAGAAGAAATGAAATTTTACAGCAAGCCGTGGACGAAAAAGACACATCCCTCACATCCATGACGAAAGAAAATACTCACCTGAGAGAAGAACTGGAGCGACTAAAACAACAGAGTCAGGCTTTCCCTAAACTCCTAGATGACATCATAGAACTAGAGTGTGAGGTGTTGCAGCTGAATGAACTAAGAGTTGACCTCGAAGACGAAATAAAACAACAACAGAAGATCATTAACGATCAGCAGCAGGGGAAGATACGACTGCTTCACTCCCTGGAAGAGCAGAAGCAGAAAGTGGACCATCTTAAAGGCCAGCGGGAGCAGATGACCAGTGAGCACGCTCAGCTCCTTTCCGCCAAAGACGAGGAGATTCAGAATTTGCAAGACACAGTAGAACACATTAAAGCCCAGCTGGCCGCCCC
Organism: Vulpes vulpes; assembly: GCF_048418805.1. Lineage (NCBI taxonomy): Eukaryota > Metazoa > Chordata > Mammalia > Carnivora > Canidae > Vulpes > Vulpes vulpes. The sequence continues at coordinate 95,886,912 of NC_132782.1, forward strand.
AGGCCGGCACGTTGCAACACAACCTTCTGGCGCTGTCCAAGGCGCGACAAGGCAGCATCTTAGTGCAGAAAACCAAAGTGAAAAGCATGACGTCTCTAGAGCCGAAACAGAAAGATCAGCACAAGGAATAGAAGACCAAGAACTGGGAGGGAAGCTTCTAACCGAAAAGAACATCCGGCTGACTGAACAGACCGACCCGCTGTCCCAGGATGAGCTCGGGAAACTAACTCGGATCATCGAGCAAAAAGATGCGGAGATTCAGGGTCTTCGGAGCAGAATATCTGCGGCTTCTCCCGGCCAGCACGTAGAGCAGCTTCAGCAGCAGTTGCAAGAGTCTGCTCTGCAAAGCGAACGGGCACTGGCTGTCTTAGAGGACAAAACGAGAGAGAACAGCAATCTGAAGAGAGAGTATCACAAAGTGATAGACCTAATTGCGTCCAGAGAAGCAGACCTCAGGAAAATGCAAGAGGAAAATAAAAAGCTGGCCGCTCGAATTGAAAATCGTGGTCAGGATATGTTTAGAGAAACGATTCGGCATTTATCCCACGTTATTCGAGAGAGAGACCTCGAAGTCGACGCCTTAAGGCAGAAGTGTCAGACTTTACTGACAATTCTGCAAACACCCAGCACCGCTGATGAGGTTCCAGGCGTGCCCGTGCGTCGGTTCAAGGAGCTTCTAGAGGAACGAGACACATTCAGGCAGCGAGTGAAGATAATGGAAGAGTGGAAGCAGCAGGTGGTGGCCACAGTACAAGATATGAAGCGTGAGTCACCCCGGCTTCAGGAGCTTCTTCGACAACAGCAGGTGCGGGCCTTAACCGACATCGACGGTCATTCTGAGCTAGAGACGACCTATATGGACGTGATCAGAGATTACAGAGGAAATGAAAACAGCCTAAGGAATCTGGAGAAGGAACTGGCACAAATCCAGCTCCGCATCGGGGAGCTCTGCAACGCCCAGGATCGCCTTCTGGGGAAGCTTGACGTGCGCTGCCTCCAGCCCTCCACCCAGTCCTCAGAGTCGGAGGAACCTCTGAAGGCCTTTACATCGGACTCAGCGACTGAGTCTCCTCCGTGGCTCCAAGAGGAGGTGGAAGAGCTGAAGAAGTCAGTGCAAGACCGAGAGACGACGATTCGAACCCTGCAGGAAGACAACCAGAGGTTGATGGATCGCGCTGCTGCCACGTCAGAACGCGAACGCAAAGCACGCGAACGCGCCGATTCCGAAATCCAGCAGCTGAGGGAGGAAGAGGCGGTTCTACACAACTTAATCCAGGCTAAAGAGCTCCTGATCCAGGCGAACAGCGAGCAGTTGCATTCCTTAACGGAGGACCTCACTGGCCAAGCGAGTGAGAATGAGCTGTTGAGGCAGGCGGTGAGAAACCTGAAGGAGAGAATAGCCGATCTGGAGACGGACGTGTGCCAACTGAAAGAGGAAAACGAAAAAAGAGCGGAATCCTCTAGGGAAAAGGAAGCAGAAAAGCAGGCACTGCAAGAGACCAACGTGAGGCTTTTGAGGATGTGGCAAGAGGAGGAATCCCGCCACGCTGCGATCGAAGCGAAGGCTCTTGCTTTGGAGCAACTACTGAAAGAGCGAGAAGAGGGCGAGGCCGGGGAACTGAATCAGCTTCCAGATGCAGCTACGTCGACGCGGGAAAAGGCGGTCCTGTTTCAGCAGGAGAGGGACGGAGTCCCGGTGGCGCTGAAACACAAACAGAGGGAAAACTGTGCCCTCCAGGATGAGCTTCAGCAGCTGCGTGACAAGGAATCACACCTGAACCAGGAGCTGGAGAGAACGCGTCACCGCGCTGTGGAATCGGAGGATACTCGGCAGCGTGAGTCTCTGCTGGCAGAAGACAAAGTGGCTAAGCTCCAAAAAGAAGTCGCGGTGCTGGAGGAAAAGCTGGCGGTGTCTTCCAATGCCACGGCGAGTGCGACCCACCAGGCCAGTATGCAGGTGGAGGCCCTGCGGGACCAACTGCGCCTCATCACCCGACAGAAGGAGGAAACCGCGGCGCGGCTTTCCGCCTCGCAGGAACAAGGAAAGCAGTACGCTCAAACACTAGCCAGTCTCAAGTCGGAGGTAGCCGAGTGGATGGAAAAGACAGACACTCTACAAGGAAAACTGACGTCCTTACAGGCACGATTCACTGCAACAAACACCGTCTTGGACCTGAAGGAAGACGAACTGGAGGAACTCAGAAAACAGAACGAGGTCCAGCAGGAAGTACTGGATGAGACGCACAAGAAACTGATGAACCTCGTAAGTAGCTCTGAAGGAATGGTGGACAAAACCCTAGTAAGGAGACTCTTACTGGGATACTTTCGGGCGCCTCAAAAGGATCGGCCTGAAGCACTGCGGCGGATGGGAGGCACCCTAGGGATCAAGGAGGAAGACGTGCGGCAGCTTTGCAGCGAAGAGCAAGGTGGGGTTATCAGATGCATGACTGGGGGGCCTGGATCCAAAAGTACCCCCAAGCCCCCGGTGAAGCCAGATCCCCAACCGACGCCCAAGAGCTCCTTTGCAGGGCTTTTTGTCAACTTCCTACGAGGGGAATCCGATTTAGCTCTTCCGCCACGCAGTCCCTCTGCTGCTGACAAGAAGCCTCCAGATTCGGTAGGAAAAGGAAAAGGCACTAAGGAAAAAGGCCCACCGCGGCGCACAATCACCCTGGGATCCACACCCCCAAAGAAAGCTGCCAAGCCCCGCGCCACAGCTGTCTCTCTTACTGACCCACGTGGACCCGAAACTGACGGATCACAGCATCTTCTCCTAAATGCTGTGACTAATGCTTTACCCACGTACACACCCTTGATACTCTCACCTGCCAGCGAGGTTGGGAGCGCGGCCAGAGGCCTCTCAAACCAATAGAGGAGTCTCAAGCCCGAGACCACACGGCGCGTCCAAGAACACAGGTCACTGTGTGCGTCCCTTATCCCAAGAGAGCCTTTTGCAAAACGTACCATACATTTGCAGTTTTGCTTTCAGCTTAATAAACATATTCTTACGTGACTTCTTTTAAAGTGTCTTTTACTGACTGCAGAGGTGTGGATTTGCCAACTTCAAAGAGGGCTTGCTTCTCATGAGAGAGGACATGGGTGGGGGTTCGGGTTAGGAGGCTGTGGTCAACGGCTACTTCCAATAGTGTTGGTGATGTTTTCACTTCTTTTGTACAAGGGGCACGTATCTACCGATACCTCGGGGAATGAAAACATCGACCCGTTTTTATGGCTTCTTAAGGTTTTCTTCTTGGATTCACGAGAGAGGCAGAGACACCCGCAGAGGGAGAAGCAGGCTCCATGCGGGGGAGCCTGGTGCGGGACCCCATCCCAGTTTCGTGGGATCAGGACCTGAGCCAAAGGCAGATGCTCAACCACTGAGCCACCCCGGGGCCTCTCAACTGGTTTTAATGTCAAACACATGAGCGCGTACTCCTCGTATGAGAGAGGAGGTGCATGGCATGCTCCAAAGTACAACATGAATTAATTCAAAATAAAAATTCAAGTTCCATTTCCCAGCTAGGTAGGTCCCATTTCTCTTTTCTTTGATTTCTAATCCACGTCCCCCCCCCCACCCCGATGCTTTTTCTGTTGCCTAGAAAATCCCTCTATGAGTAACCTGATTTCTGTCGGGCCTATTAGAGATACACGACTATTTGGGAGTAGACCATTCTCCGACTTGCTGTTTTCTAACTTTAATCTGCTTTAGAGACCTTTCCAAACGTGAATCCATCCCTACTGGCATAAACTCTGCTGTTTACGAACGTACCTTGAATTTTTGAAGTAGCTCCCCTTGATCAGCATTTAGGTGGCTGTTCGTCCAGATGTTCACGGTCATCTCCCTTGTTCATTTCCCAAGGAGCCATTCCAAAGCTTCATTTGCAATTCAGGGCTAATTGCTCCAGTGTACCCTGGAAACGATTCATTCAGACTTCTTTAAAGATCTCATTCCAGGCATCCCTGGGTGGCGCAGCGGTTTGGTGCCTGCCTTTGGCCCAGGGCGCGATCCTAGAGACCCGGGATTGAATCCCACGTCAGGCTCCCAGTGCATGGAGCCTGCTTCTCTCTCTGTGTCTCTGCCTCTCTCTCTCTCTCTCTCCGTGACTGTCATAAATAAATTAAGAAAAATTTAAAAAAAAAAGAAAAAGATCTCATTCCACTACTTTTCCATTCTGCTTTTTCGTCAGCCCTCCAAATATCTTCATTCTTTCCCTCCTTTTCTGTTCCCACTGCCCTTGTTCACCTACTCCTCTCTCTCTTACATGGACCCGTGCCATCGACTCCCTAGTGAACTTGCCGGTTCCACTCTTGGCCTCCTGTGAATCCGTTCTCCACCTTGCTGACAGGGTGAACTAAGGTGAAAATCGGATGTTACTTCCCTGCTGGACTTATTTTAACGGGAGTTTAAACTGTAACAGACCATCCAAGCCCTCGCCTTTGGGACCTTCCTACCAGCCCATCACTCACATAAAAGGCTTCCCCCTACCCCTCCAGCCACCTGTGAACTCTTGAAGCTCCAAACAGATGATTAATCCAAAACACTTCGAGTCCAGGAGCCTCATCATCCAGGGGAGAATGCCTTGACAAAGCTGCAGACCACAAGGGATTCCCTTTTCCTCCTCTTCACCCATTGGTGAAGAGAGTGATTTCCACCCTGAGGTTCACAGGATGCCCGGAGGTTGAACAGATGAGCTCTCGACAGTAATTTATTAACCACACATACTCACGACCCAGGGGAGGATGGCGCACAGCCCACGCAGGGCCACCGGACGGCTGCATCTGGGAATGAGGGCTGGCGGGGGGGCGGGGGGCGCCGGGGCGGACGAGAGCGAAGGTGAGCCCTAGATCCTGCAGGAAGCTATGACTGGCTTGCTGGATCATTCCTCAGGCTGTCAGGGAACCGCAGCTTACTATTTAGGCATAAACTGTACCCAGTCCCTGTGATAAGGAGTGCTGTTGTTTGGCCAGGGGACCTTATCTGTGGGAGCAGAGGGGGAAGGGAACTTGGAATCAGACCCTTGGATTTTACCCGAAACCAAGGCAGCCCTTCATATTGAATCTTCATCCCCGGCTTTACATCCCAATGGAGTCTGATGTCTGGGCATCTCTTCTAACCTGGGACTGAGACTTTTAAGGAGTAGGACAGGTGCTTCCCTAGGAGGTGAGGTGACGTTGGCCCTTGACCAGGAGGCGGTCGGTCACGAACAGAATGTATGAGGTCCCATGGATGCTCACTGAGCTGATCCCAAGGGAATCCCCGGGTAGCCAAGGGTTAAGTTTAAGGAAGGGCTGACATCCTTCGGCACCCGCAATCTGGCAACAGACGGTGGTCCACTGAAGAAACCGCTCTCGCTTGCAGGTAGGATATGCAGACTTTGGGTTCATCCTGTGGCAAGAAGACCTTGGTAGCTCTCTTAAGCTTGTGGAAGTAGCAAGACGGAAAGAATAGCAGACGTCTGCATCTCAAGGCTCAGGGGCTGTGAGATACTCCATTTCCAGAAGAGCCCAGTGCGTGGCCAGCAATCGCTGCTTTAACAGTACCTAGCACAGGGCCAAGGACGGATATTTCTTGCATTTGGAGCCCACGGACAATGTACAGATACCAGGGGTGGTCCAGGGACTCTAGGAAGTGGGAGAGGAGGTTCCTACAGGCTTTCCACTCAGGGCACTTGGACAGATCCGAGAGCCCTTTGTTGAGGGGAGCCCCAACTCAACGTGGTCTCATTCACAAGTAACCAAAAAATGGGCTTCAGTAAAATTTGTAAACAAGGAATATGTCACCTCCAGGACTTGAGTTTAGGTGGGGACCTCTCTATCTCCTGGATCTGAATGCCTGTTTCCCCTCCCCAGATTAGGGAAGTTCTCAGCTATGATTTGTTCAAATACGCTTTCTGGTCCTCGGTCCCTCTCGGCGCCCTCTGGAAACCCAACTAAATGTAGATTTTTCCTTTCGAGGCTGTCATTTATTCCCCTTAACCTTTCCTCGTGGCCTTTTCATTGCTCTTCTCTTTTTCCCTCGGCCTCCTTTCTCACCATCAACGTGTCTTCTATGTCACTCACTCGTTCTTCTACCTCATGAACCCTCGTGGTTAGGACCTCCAGTTTGGATTGCATCTCCTTTCACTGATTTTGAATTTCGGCCCGATTAGATCTTAATTCTGCAGTCATGAAGTCTCTTGAATCCCTTATGCTTTTTTCCCAGAGCCATCAAGAGCTTTGTAATTGTGCTTCTGAATTGGCTTTCTCCCATCGAATTGTAATCCAAATTCTGTAACTCAGTGGCAGAGAGAACGGTTTCTGATTCTTTCTTTTGTGGGGAGTTCTTCTTTCTAGTCATTTTGCTCAGTGCCCAGTGGCTAAGAACGAGGTCTACTTGTTAGAAACGCAAGCTCTTCTGTCTGTAGCGTTCCAGCTGTTCGCTCTTTAAATCTCAGGTCGAATTCGTAGGTTTTCAGGATGATTTGAAAGTTATCTAGGGAAGTTGGTGGGGACAGGTGACTTGGGGACCCTACTCCTCCACCGTCTTGCCCCCCCCCCCCATTTCTCAAACAAAATGTTTAACACAGCGCTTATTTTCTCACAGTTAACTGAAAGATGGACTCCTATTCAGACCTGAAGTCAGTAGCATCGGTGTCACGATTCCCCTGCTCCAGGATAGGCAAGACTCAGACACCAGGGAACCGAATTCACTATCACAACAACCATACACAAAGACCAACGCATTTTTCAGCCCACAACCACCTCTGGGCTTCAGTGAGCGCCCACTTACCCCTATTTCACTTGGGGTTCTAGCAAGCTGGGTCGTATTCTGCAGATGCACAGCCTCGGGTGCCATGTGGCATCTAAAAAAGCACATTTACTGCAACATACCCTCGTATTTATTGACAAAGGGCGAAAAACTTGTTTTCATAGGATAAACTAGAAGAACGTAAAACTTGAAAATTACTTCCAGATGACGAGGATCACACATCTCTGAAGGGTAAGCTGAAACTCTCGTGTTCATTCAAAATTTTCTTAGAGGCACCCGGTTGGCTCAGTCACTTAAATGTGTCTATCTTCGGCTCAGGTCATGATGCTGGGGTTCTGGGACTGAGCCCCACATCAGGCTCCCTGCTCAGTGGGGGGGGGGGGGGGGGTGTGTGACTTCTTCTCCCTGTGCCTATGCCCCTCCCCTTGCTTCTATTCTTTCTCTCTCTCTCACATAAAGAAATAAAACCTTTTAAAGGAAACACATAATTTTTTTTTTAATGTAAGACTTGGGATTTTATTTAAATCGCTAATTTAGGGCTGCCTAGGTGGCTCAGCGGTTAAGCATCTACCTTCGGCTTAGGCCAGGATCCTAGGGCCCAGAGATCGAATCCCACATCGGGCTCCCCACAGGGAGTCTGCTTCTCCCTCTGCCTGTGTCTCTCCCTCTCTCTGTCTCTCATGAATCAATAAATACAATCTTTAAAAACAAACCAACAAACAAACAAAAAAAACCCACCAAACTTTGATTTGTTAAAGACTCTTTGGACCAATATAATTATCAAACAAAACAAAAACTCCACAAATCCTTCCAGACCCTGTGTTATTCACCACCCTCACTCTTGACAGAGAACGTTTATCTTGGAAAGGGTACCTAGTCTCGGCGTACCTTGCTCAGAAATAAAACTCTCAGATGTATTCATTAGTAACGCACCTACATGATAGAGGGGGAGAAAAAAATCACAAGATCAAGTCAAAAGGGTGTCAGGTCCAAAGGAGGCGTTTCTCCAGTGGCTTCTGTGACCACGGTCCACATTCTGCCAGCCACTGTGCTTTTCCCGGTTCCTTCCCCCACAGCAGCACGGTCTCTGAGATACAGAGGCACCACTGCCCCACGTACGGCAAAGAACCCCCTGAACAACTGCAGGGCTCTGTGCAGAGAACAGGAGTGGAGGCTGGACGTGCCGGAGCTGTAGTGCACAGTTTGTTCCAGGCATCAACGCCACTGGCCGCCCAATCTGGGGAAGACACAGGCTCCTGCAGCACCCCCTTTCCCGATCCCTAACCCTCCCACCCCAGAGCTCTCACGTGAATTCACGAGGTCGCATACCTGCCAGCACTTCGTAAACTTAGCTATCTTATCCTGAATGAACAGAGGCAAACAATGACTACTCCGGAGGCTCTCGCCCGAGTAACAGAAAGGCCGAGCGCACTGACGACCAAAGACTTCCTTATTAAGTGAACTGATTAGGGACAAAGTGCCTATGCGGGTGCTGTTAGTCCCCCACACACGGACTTTTTTGGTGTACATCTGCGAGAAACCTGGGGAAACGCACGTACCCATCACTGCCACATGACAGACCTGAGAGAAGAACTGAGAAAATCTGTACGAACCCACAAAAGGGCAGGTGCAATCGGTGAAGGTGTCGTCGGAAAAGGTGGCCAGCGATGATTCTAGCCCGGCATCAAAGACCGGTGCTTCGGTCCTGGTTCCGCCACTAACGGGACCACCCCCTTTCCTGTGAGTGAGTGTAACGAACGATACCTGTTCTTGATCCCTAACACAGGTGGGGGGAATCACATCAGGGAAGAGCTACAAAAGGGCTTTCTGTCATAGTACCTTCACCCAGCCTCGCTCATCTCCAACTGTACCGAACACACTGTGTTGATGACAACAAAATCTCAGTTACTGTCAGGATGGCCAATGCGTGGGCTGTCAGTCTCAGCAAATCCACTGGCAGGGTTCTTCCACATATGCACATGCAATGTATACAAGGAGTTTGATCCTAAGCCCTGTTTGTAACAGCAAAGAATGACAATCAAGGCGCACATCCTCCACTATGGCCCTAGTGACATCACGTAGGCGGCTGATGGTGGCAGCAGGTGCAAGGAGCTGGCGATGGGGCGAAGAGACCGGCAGCCAGTGACTGGATTCCCTCTGAATATATTTTTAACATTCTTAGGGCAGCCCCGGTGGTGCAGTGGTTTTGCGCCGCCTGCAGCCTAGGGCATGATCCTGGAGACACTGGATTGAGTCCCACGTCAGGCTCTCTGCATGGTGCCTGCTTCTCCCTCTGCCTGCGTCTCTGCCTCTCTCTTTCTGTGTGTCTCTATGAATAAATAAATAATCTTTAAAATATATATTTTTACATATATAAATATATATTTTTTACATACACACACACACACACACACACACACACACACATATATATATTTTAACATTCTTGAGCCACTCAGGCACCTTCACAAAACAAAACAATTCGGCAAACAAGAAGGGGAGTTTTCATTTACCATTATCTCCAGAAGGTGCTACCCATCTGAGCCCCAAGGTTAGGAATCTGACAATGATATTCTGTCTTCCATACAAAGGCCTTGATAAGCTGACTGACACCTTGGACTCGAGCAAAATATCCTGAAAGAGAGACAGACAGAAGTTATGGCTCATAGAGGTCAGACATAATCCTTGCAAAGCCCACCCCAGGAGAACAGCAAAACAGGACACTTCTCTTCTTCTTCACGGTGAGCGCTTTATCTGGGAAATTCACAAGAGAAGCAATGACTTTCAAATTCTATCCCTTTTTAAGATGTTTGAACCAAAGCAAGTACAATCTATTTAATTGTGGAATTACCTATCTGAAAAACAAACTCTCCCACGATTTCACTTAGGAAAGACAAGTGTTTAGCTCAAAACATCAGACCAAAATGTTCCTCTTGAAAACGTGCTTTCTCGTAGCTGGGTGAAAGCCGCTTAAGCCTCTGCTGAAAGTTAAAATGGCAAGATCATGACAAAAATAGTATTTGGGGGTCATAAAATTGGCCAGGTAAATACGACAGCAAAAAAAATAAAACGGAGGGGGGGGGTAATTCTTATCGTGTTCCCTTCACCTCCATCCCGAGTGGGTAAGAGCCTCTATGTTTCTAAAATGGCCTCAGAGATGGGGCGAGGGAAAGGCACCACGTCAGTGTCACTGAACAAGTTAACTTGTTCAGCATAGGAGACAGGAAATCAAAGAGGGGGAAAGGAATACAATCTGCATTCTAAAGCCCCGCTGCTGAAAGGATGACTATCTTAAGAACCACATCGCAGTGGCATTTAGAGACTTACGGCAATCAGACATAGGGATTCTAGGTCTACTGATGCTCCTAATAAATAATTTGAGTTTGTATTTTGTGCGTCCAGTAAATCATTTTCCTTGTGTGTTAAAGAATTATCATCCACGACAGACTGGATGTTGGGGAAAAACTTTTACAGGTGCTCACCACAGACTATCTGGGAAGGACTCTCCTAGGAAGCTCCAGTCTGAAGATGCCAGCCCAGGGAGAGGAGGAAGGAAGGACACACGGCTGTCATGCTTCCTGGGCCACCCAGCTCCTGGAGCCCCACAGAGGGTCCCTGGCTCTGCAGCATCTGTTAGGAAAGCTGCCTCAAGAGCAGGGCACGGAGGCCTGAGGCCTCTTAGCCAGGCCTTGCCCCATCTTCCTGATGCCGGGGTTCACCCTCGCTTCAAAGTAACTACCCTGTCCCCATTCCCAGGCACCACCACTTCAAAATCGCTTTGCATTTCTTACAGAAACTACCCAGGGGATCCATCTCTAGGGCCCACGTTCCCTGCACGCACAAAAGCGACAGTCATTTGGTCAATTTCTCCAACTCCCTGGGACTAAGTCACCCTGTCATCTCAACTCCTTTGCCTGCCTGGATAGAAATGACTTGCAGAGACGAGTCATCACCTGCACCAAGGCAGAAAGAATAATTCCTTCCTTGGACAGGTCACAGTAAAAGATAACATAAGTGGCTTTTGGACAGGTAAAAACGATCCTCAACTTCACCCCAAAATAGGAGGCATATAAAATAAAATTATTGTAACATACCATTTTTCACCTATCAGATGAACAAAGATGAGAAGTTTCATGATACGCTATGTTGGTGAGCATGTCGGGAAAGAAGCACTTCCAGAAATCACTGGAGAGACTGAACACCGGAACTCTCATTTTAAGAGGGAATCCCTTGGGACGCCTGGGTGGCTCCGTCGGCTCAGTGTCTGCCTTCAGCTCAGGCCACGATCTCCAGATCCTGGGAGCGAGCCCTGCATCAGGCTCTCTGCTCAGTGGGGAGTCTGCTTCTCACTCTCCCTCAGTCTCTCCCCCCTTCTCTGTGCGCTCTCTCTCTCTCTCTCTCAAAAAACAAAACAAAACAAAAAAACAAAACAAAAACAAAAACAAAAAACAATCCCCAAGGAAAAAAGGAACGAGGGGATCCCTGGGTGGCGCAGCGGTTTGGCGCCTGCCTTTGGCCCGGGGCGCGATCCTGGAGACCCGGGATCGAATCCCACGTCGGGCTCCCCGCATGGAGCCTGCTTCTCCCTCTGCCTGTGTCTGTGTCTCTGCCTCTCTGCCTCTCTCTGTGTGACTATCATGAATAAATAAAATCTTTAAAAAAAAAAAAAAAAAAAAAGGAACGAATCCCCAAAACGTCAGGCCTCTGAGCTAATGAGGGGATATTCGGAAAGAAGGGGGAGGTCACTTGCCTCTGTTAATTTCGGGAGCCTTCCTCTCCTTAGACAGTCTGGCAAAATGCTGGATGTGAGTGTCATGCCAGGAGCCAATGCTTACTGCAAACCTGGAAGGGAGGAAAGGAGGCAGGTGAGTAGAGGTCAGCAGGTTCAGGCCCATTCTCGGGAACCAGGTCAAGCAGGAAAATCACCTACGTCAAAAGGCCAACACGTGCACATCTGGCGCTCCATTACACATGTCAACAGGCGCAGCCATCCGTCTTGCTGCTCACACACACAGCCCCTCACCCTCCCCACAGCGGCCATTTCTTCCCTCTCTTTCTTCATACGGCCAACTCCTTTCCCAGGACCCTAGAGAGCACATAACCTCACCTCATACCTCACCCAAGAGACCTGCCACCACTCATTCACTCCGCAGCAAACTCACGGGTGAGAGCCACTAAGACAACTCTGCTCAACCAGAAGTTCTGTGTCCATAGGAAAGGAGACCGGAACCGTTGCGTAAGACTAACCACTACCTAAGGATTTCCCCCGACTCTGTAGTAGATACCGCTCATTCCACATCCCTCGAGGAGGTCACGGTGGAAAATCCAGGAACAAACAGACACTACAGCTACAACCGAGAAAGTGTCAGAGTGGCCTACACTGCAACCTGGAAAAGGCTACGGGAGCCTAAACGCTTCCCAGCCGACACCCCAAGGAATCAAAGTTTTAGTGTTCTGAGCCAGGGAGCTGAAGCCTGGTTTACCACTGAAAGTCTTCTGGCAACCAGGAGTGGAGCCAGCCTTAGGACAATGAGAAGTAATGGCAGGAGCCTGGATCCCTAAGGCCATGCCAAGCCACTATGCGCCTGGAGTCTACTCTACCCCTCAACGGGTATCTGTGAATCAAAACATGTCTTTAGCTTTTTTTTATTTTAATTTTTTAGTTATGATAGTCACAGAGAGAGAGGCAGAGACATAGGCAGAGGGAGAAGCAGGCTCCATGCACGGGGAGCCCGACGTGGGATTCGATCCTGGGTCTCCAGGATCCCGCCCTGGGCCAAAGGCAGGTGCTAAACCGCTGCACCACCCGGGGATCCCCTGTCTTTAGCTTTTAAAAGGAGCCTGGGTGGCTCAGTCGGTTGGAGTGACCACTCTTGGTTTCCCCTCAGGTCATCAACTTGGGGTCCTGGGATCGAGCCTCACGTCAGGTTCCACACATAGCAGGGAGTCTGCGCCAAGATTCTCTCCCTCCCTCTTCCACTCCCCTGCTCATTTCCTCTCTTTGAGACAAAGAGGTAAATCTTTTTTTAAAAAATAATAATTAGGGATGCCTGGGTGGCTCAGCGGTATAGTGCCTGCCTTTGGCCCAGGGCGTCTCCCAGAGTCCTGCATCGGGCTGCCTGCATGGAGGCTACTTCTCCCTCTGCCTATATCTTTGCCTCTGTCTTTCTCTCTCTCTCTGTGTCTCTCATGAATAAATAAATAAAATCTTTATAAGTAAATAAATAAGTAAGTAAGAAAGATGGGGTGGGTCTTGGCTTACTTGCACCCTGAAGCATCCTAAGTGATATCCTGTGTTCAGTAGCTCATTTCCATTTGCTTGATGAGTAAGCTGAGAGGGGTAAGGCTGTGTGTGTGTGTGTGTGAGAGAGAGAGAGAGAAAGAGAGGGACGTCTCCCAGCTACGTTCTTAGTGCCCAGAAGGGATATCGAATCTTCTCGTTATAGCCACGGACAAGGCTTCCTTACCCCTGCCCTAACTACAGTTTGTGCTAATCCACGACATTTTCCCACCCAGTCTCTCCTTTCTACCTTCCCACAACCACAGACACCCAGAGGGAAGCTATGCCTTCAGAAGGAAGCTACTCAACGCAGCAACTCCACAGAAACACATGAACTACTTCCTCACTAAGGATACAATTTGCTATACGCCCAGACGGTCCAAGGAAAACTGACCCACAGAGCTTTGCAGAGGGAACGGGCTCAGTTGTCTACAATAATGCTTCTCAAACAATGAACTGTGACCCATCCGTATCATAAACTGATGTCACAGTTTGCAAATCTCCATCTCAGAGAATGCAGTCAACTACAGGAAAACGGAAAATATCGACATTCATTACACACTCTAAGAGGTAAAGGCTGTTTTGTGAAGCTTCTGTTGAAAGTGTGTGTTCAGGGGAGGCGTGCCCTGAAGAATGTGTTCCGCAAACAAACAGAATAAAATAGACTCTAAGCACAAAAAGCAGGCTGGTGGTTGCCGGGGGTGGGGGTGGGGGCGATGGGCGCCCCTGGTGAAGGGGATTAAGAGGTACAAACATCCAGTTATAATAAATGACCCACCAACACAAAAGCACAACACAGGGAACAGAGTCAATAATACTGTAACAAGGCTGTACAGTGGCATAGGATGACTGTACCTGATCGTGGGGGGCGCTGAGTAATGTATAGACTCGTCCGATCGCTATGTCACACACCGGAGACTAATATGACATCGTACAGACCAACTATACTTCAGTAATTAAAAACAGGAAAGAAAACGGTGTTCTCACTGATGGTGGTCTGAGGGGCACTGCCCTCAAAAGGCGCCGACTGGCGCCATCTAGTGGTAGAAGCCATCCCTGTGGTTTGAGCAGGAACCACAGACTGGTGATGAGGAGTCCCCACAGGTGGATGTTTGGCGGGAGGGGCCCTTAGACTGGACCTGCTCAACCCTCACATCCAGGGCAAGATCCCTGCAACAACACCGCGCCGCTGCCTGAGCACGCCCCACAATGAAGGCGCTGGCTCGCTCGCTCCACTGCCCAGCACTCGAACTGCTGAAAAGCTGACCAAGCTGCCTTCCTCCGGGAGCTCCTCCAAGTACTTCCTACTTGCAGTCTCCTGGAACACAAGGAGCAGCGTCTGTATTGCCATCAGTTTAATACTGTGGATTCAGTCAAGCCATATCTGTTGAGCATCGGCGAAGGGCCGGGCATTGGTTCACAGGGGTGAAGCAGGGCAGGGACAGAGACAGAAAGAAGAGCTTAGGTCAGAACAAGGACAACAGCGGGGGGGGGGGGGGGGGAGGGGGGGGAATGGAAGGATCTACTTTAGAGAAGGTGAGAGAGAAGGCGTCTCTGAAGAGGGGATGGCTGAGTGGAGGGCGACACCATTGCAGAAAGCTGTGCAGAAGGCATTCCAGACAGGAGGAATCGCAGGTAGAAACGCTCTGGGGGCAGGAAGCTCCTTGGAATGTCCCAGTAGTAGCAGGAGGTAGGCAGGGAGGCTGAACAACAGCAGAGAAGCAGGAGACCCTGCTCAGAGATTTCTGGGGCATGTGTGTGTTTCTCAATGGGTCTGTTTAAACTTTCTCTACCCTAACCAAATGGCATGTTTCATTCTAAGACACCATCAACCGTTAAGACTCCGAAAAGAAAGAAGAAACACCGTTGGGTAGTTAATGGTTTCTCTGAGTGCTTACAATTGGAACTGTCTGCTTATTCAAAAGCCCGTTTGGACTTATTGGAACGGACTGCAAGGCAAAGGCTGCTGAAGAGGAGTTGCTTAAGTCTTCCCTTCCAGGATCTCTGGGAGTTTCTACACAACGATGACTGATCTTCGTGTCGCCAAGAGCACTGGCCAGCCTGCATTTCTTCTCAAGTGATCCTCATCATCCACTCCGAGATTTCCTTCCAAGTCACCGACCCTGGGTTCTGTCACGGAGTCTTTCCTGATCTCATCCGAAGCTATCAATGGATGACCTCGAACAGCAATCAGGATTTGTGCTCCTTCTTCAAATGGCCCTTAAATGCGATGTGGACGAAAGCACCAGGGGCTGCAGGTGCAGCTAGCTGTCCAGCCAGGCCACGAGGGGCACGAGGAGCATGTCCACCTGCACAGATAATGACAACCCTAACAGGACGTGGCAGTGACCGCAGGACATATCAAGAAGAAATCATGGGTGCCTGGGCGGCGCAGCCTGTTGGGCAACCGACTCTTGCTTTCAGCTCAGGTGCTGATCTCAGAGTCTTGACGGCAAGGCCTGCCTGCGTCGGGCTCTGCACTGGGCGTGGAGCCTGCTTGCGATTCTTTCTCTCTCCCTGTCCTTCTGCCCCTCCCCAGCACTGGTCAGGCAAGCTTGTGCACGCTCTCTCTCGCCCTCTCTCTCTGCCCCCCCCCCAAGAAAGTAAATAAATAAATAAAACCCAAAGACTCAAAACCCTCAGATTTAGAGAGGCCTGTACTCAGCCTTCATTCATTCCACTGCTGCTCCTGAAATGTTCATGACATTCACATAACCTAATACTCCTTTATATCAACTCACTCTTTTAATACCCCTTCTGACGTGCCACCTAGTATTTTCTCCAAACACACTCTCTAATAAATACCACTGATCAACATTTAAAGCATCTATCCTGTGTGCCGCCTAAAGTCATCTCACACTGCCCCGCGGGAAACAGTCATCTGGTCCAACCACCTGCTCATTCAGCAGCACTGACTCTGCCCTATTGGCACGCGTGTCACCTGCAACAGTGGGAACTTCACAAGAAAGGTGTGACGTGCCTTCCCCTCGGTTTTCCTTCATCTCAGAGAATGGGAAGGGGCTCTCCCTGCTGCCCTAGCCGGTGAGGAGCAAGGCTGGCGCCTGTTCACTTCACTTCTACTCAACACTCATGACTGCTTACCACAATCCCGGACATTAGTTCAAAGGCTCGGCAAACAGGAACAGGTACGACCCGGGGAAGGACCTTAGGCAGAAGGCACCGATTTACAGAGGTCAAGGGTGTTTCCCTCGAGCTGTGCAACCTGGTAGGAAACTTAATTCTACTGCTTTTCAAACCTCTTACCCACTTGGACTTAGATCCCTCCTCTACATTCCAGCTGCTTCCATGGTGTTTGTGTGTATGTGTGAGCGTGGATGTGGGTGTCTCGTTCTGTACGTATATACGCCGCATATATACACATAACACAGCTACATAGACACTCACCTACAACGGATGTATAAGCAATTGCAAAAACCAACCCAATACTCTCAGAATCAAGTTTCAAGTTTCGAACGTTACCTGTGTGCTGCATACTGGCCTTTAAGATACTGCTCCACCCCTTATTTCTTAAGTTTATCATTCACCTTTTGCATCGTTTAGCCTCATTTTTTGGTTTCTATTTCCTGTTGGTTGTCTTCTTGGTTAAAAATGGAAGGCGGGAAACAAAGTCTTAAGAGAAACAGACTTTGTACCGAAACAGACTTTGAGTCTGTTTCCATTCTTCTAAACTCTGTTGCTTTCCTCAAAGCTCATAGGCAAGGTCTTAAGTGTTTATCCCCCAAAAAAACAAAAACAAAAACAGGGCGACTGGAGAACTCAGTGGATTAAGTGTCTGACTCCTGATTTTGGCTCAGGTCAGGTTCTCCGGGTCATGGGATCTAGCCCTATGTTGGGGCTCCACACTCAGGGAAGAGTCTGCTTGTCCCTCTCCCTCTACGCTTCCCCTTCACAGACTCTCTCCAGTTCAACAAATAAAGGATTAAAATATTTTTTAAAAGACTTATTTATTTATTTATTTGCTATTTATTTATTTATTTATTTATTTATTTATTTATTTATTTATGATAGACAGAGAGAGAGAGAGGCAGAGACACAGGAGGAGGGAGAAGCAGGCTCCATGCACCGGGAGCCCGACACAGGACTAGATCCCAGGATCCAGGATCGCCCCCTGGGCCAAAAGCAGGCGTCAAACCGCTGAGCCACCCAGGGATCCCCTAAATAAAATATTTTAAACAACAACAACACAACGGTGAACATCGATTCACTCAGACCTAGGCTAATGCTTCCTCCCAAAGGACCCTACTCGATTTGCCTTCAGGCTTCATTTAACAGCCAATTACCTCGCGAAGATTAATATGATCTAAGATCCACTGTCTCTATCGTAAGTCATCCCTCCATAGTGGACAAGACATTAATGCAAGAGGAATCAACATCCACAAGAAGGTGAAATGAGGAGGAGAAACCAATCAGAAAGTCTCCATGGTACAACATCTTCTATCTGACTTAAACAAACAAACACTTCAGACACCGTAGAATAAGAGGAAGCCATGGATCTGGATAATGCTAAATGACTTTTGGAAAACTGAAACATTTAAGAACATGTATTCTGGGGATCCCTGGGTGGCGCAGCGGTTTAGCGCCTGCCTTTGGCCCGGGGCGCGATCCTGGAGACCCAGCATCGAATCCCACGTCGGGCTCCCGGTGCATGGAGCCTGCTTCTCCCTCTGCCTGTGTCTCTGCCTCTCTCTCTCTCTCTCTCTCTCTGTGTGACTATCATAAATAAATTTTAAAAATTAGAAAAAAAAAAAAGAACACGTATTCTGAACATTTTCTCCCAGTCTACCGTAACTGTTCATTTTCGTAGCCTATCTATTTTCCTTTGGACTTGGTGCTTTTAGTGTCCTGTTTACAAAACATTTGCCTGCCCCAAGGTTGTCAAGATTTCTCCAATGTTTCACACATAGATACTTTATGATTCTAGCCCTCCCTGCTTTTTTTCCTTTTAAAAAAGAAGCTTTATTTATTTGGGAGTGAGTGCAGGAGGGGCAGACAGAAAGAATCTCAAGCTGTCTTCCTTCCCGCTGAGCACAGGGCCCAACACGAAGCTCTACTCTGGGTTGGATCTCATGACACTGAGATCATGACCTGAGACAAAATCAACAGCTGGACACTTAAGCAACTCAGACACCCGGATGCCCCTGGTTATATAGCTTCCATGTTTAGGTTTATGACCCATCCCAAGTTAATATGGGTAGATAGAATGAGATGGGGATCGGGTCCATTTTGTTTCCATTTCCATATCCAGTTCACCCAGATTTATCATTCACTGAAAAGACTTCTCTTTCCTTCACTGAACTGACTTGACACTCTGGGCAAAAATACATCCACAGTACTCCTGTTTGGTCTATTCTTTGGACTCTCTATTCTGTTTAAGGATCTATCTTTATGCCCAAGACTTTGGTTACTGCAGCTTTATCGTAAGCCTTAAAATTAAGCAGAAATAAGCACTGTGAGTACTTCAACTGGGTTCTTTTGAAGACTTTGTGCTTTTCTAGACTTTTGCATTTTCATATACCTTTTAGAAGCAACTGGCTAGTATTTTCTAAAAAGAATAAAAGATAACAAGATGGCTAAGACGCTGAATGAAATTGCATTGTCTGCGTGGATCAAGCAGTGGAGAAGAGACATCTCGATAACATCGAATCTTCCGAGGCATGCACAAAAAGCACGTCCCTAATTTCTTTCAACCTTCTTGAATTCCTCTCAACAATATTTTACGGTTTTCCGTGTCAAGGTCTTTCATGTCTTTCATCAGATTTATCCTTAGCCAGTTTGTTTTCCTGCTGTTGGTTTGGTTTTTTGAGTAGGCTCCACACCCAGCACGGAGCCCCACGTGGAGCCCAACACAGGGTGTGAACTCACGACCCAGAGATCAAGACCTGAGCTGAGATCAGGAGTCAGATGCTTCATCAACTGAGCCACCCCAACCACTTCATGTTTGTTGACGCTATTATATATATATATTCAATTTTCTTTTTCCTAGTCATGGATAGTTACAATGCATTCCTCTGCAAAGAATTCCTATCCAGAACATATACTAAACACTAGGAAGTCAAAACCAAAACCAACTTCAACAACAAAAGTGAACAAAACACTTGAACACACAGTGCAGAAAAGGCGTACGAAAGCCCAAGCAACACACGAAAACATGTCTAAGATCACTAGTCACCAGGGAAATGCAATGTGAGTCCATAATGAACAACGCTCTTTCACCCTCACCGACAACCCAGAATGCTAACGAGGACGTTAAGCAACTGTAGTTTTAATACATTGCTGGTGGGAAGTGTAAACTACCACTCAGGGCCCCACCCCTACGACAACCCCAGTACCCCCAGGTGCCTGCCTGAGAAATCTCAAAGCATCTACTGTTTCTTCCAGCCAACATTGAAAAATCCGGTCCCTGTCTCCCAGTGAGAAATCCAGGTAGTTTCACAGGGTTTCAACACCTTTCCTACTTTTGGGAATCCTTTTCTTCTCTAAAGGATTTATTTGCCCTGGCCATACTCGCTCATTCTCTCTTTCAAATGCTCTCTGTACAAAGACGTTGAGTTTCATTCTTGCTAGACTCTTTTTTTTTTTTAATAATAAATTTATTTTTTAATGGTGTTCAATTTGCCAACATACAGAATAACACCCAGTACTCATCCCGTCAAGTGCCCCCCTCAGTGCCCGTCACCCATTCACCCCCACCCCCCGCCCTCCTCCCCTTCCACCACCCCTAGTTCGTTTCCCAGAGTTAGGAGTCTTTATGTTCTGTCTCCCTTTCTGATATTTCCCACACATTTCTTTTCCCTTCCCTTCTGTTCCCTTTCACTATTATTTATATTCCCCAAATGAATGAGAACATACACTGTTTGTCCTTCTCCCATTGACTTACTTCACTCAGCATAATACCCTCCAGTTCCATCCACGTTGAAGCAAATGGTGGGTATTTGTCGTTTCTAATTGCTGAGTAATATTCCATTGTATACATAAACCACATCTTCTTTATCCATTCATCTTTCGAAGGACACCGAGGTTCCTTCCACAGTTTGGCTATTGTGGACATTGCTGCTATAAACATCGGGGTGCAGGTGTCCCGGCGTTTCATTGCATCTGAATCTTTGGGGTAAATCCCCAGCAGTACAATTGCTGGGTCGTAGGGCAGGTCTATTTTTAACTCTTTGAGGAACCTCCACACAGTTTTCCAGAGTGGCTGCACCAGTTCACATTCCCACCAACAGTGTAAGAGGGTTCCCTTTTCTCCGCATCCTCTCCAACATTTGTGGTTTCCTGCCTTGTTAATTTTCCCCATTCTCACTGGTGTGAGGTGGGACCTCATTGTGGTTTTGATTTGTATTTCCCTGATGGCAAATGATGCAGAGCATTTTCTCAGGTGCGTGTTGGCCATGTCTATGTCTTCCTCTGTGAGATTTCTCTTCATGTCTTTTGCCCATTTCATGATTGGATTGTTTGTTTCTTTGGTGTTGAGTTTAATAAGTTCTTTACAGATCTTGGAAACTAGCCCTTTATCTGATAGGTCATTTGCAAATATCCTCTCCCATTCTGTAGGTTGTCTTTTAGTTTTGTTGACTGTATCCTTTGCTGTGCAAAAGCTTCTTATCTTGATGAAGTCCCAATAGTTCATTTTTGCTTTTGTTTCTTTTGCCTTCGTGGATGTATCTTGTAAGAAGTTACTCTGGCCAAGTTCAAAAAGGGTGTTGCCTGTGTTCTCCTCTAGGATTTTGATGGACTCTTGTCTCACATTTAGATCTTTCATCCATTTTGAGTTTATCTTTGTGTATGGTGCAAGGGAGTGGTCTAGTTTCATTCTTCTGCATGTGGATGTCCAATTTTTCCAGCACCATTTATTGAAGAGGCTGTCTTTCTTCCAGTGGATAGTCTTTCCTCCTTTATCGAATATTAGTTGACCATAAAGTTGAGGGTCCACTTCTGGATTCACTATTCTGTTCCATAGAGGCTAGACTCTTTTCTTTACTGCAATCCTGATTACTGATTAAAATCTGTCCTCGCTACTTTAACTAGCATCTGACTTTGTCTAGCTTTGAGAAGTTCACACGACATGCATAGATCTCAAAGAACACACTGACTGAAAAGAATACACACTGCGTGATTCCGTTTACACGACGTACAAGAACAGGCAAATGGAATCTACCGTACGTTTCACAATGAGATACAAGGCAAACTTGTGGATTTTCAGATGTATTTTTACCTTATTTTTGTTGGTGGTTCATAGATACACAGTTGACCCTTGAACAACGCAGGAGTCAGGGGTGCCATACCCCGTGCAGTCAAAAATTGGCATATATCTTTCAACTCCCCAGAAATTTCACTACTAACTGCCTACTGTTGCCAGAAGCCTTATTGATAAAATAGTTAATTAACACATATTTTGTGTGTTAGGTGTATCACATATCGTATTCTGTCAATAAACTAGGCTAAAGAAAACTTTAAGAAAATCTTAAAGTATGTTTACAGTACTGCGCTATCGTTATAGAAAAATCCACATAGTGGACCCATGCAATTCAAACCCGTGTTGTTCAAGACTCAACCGTACACGCTTGTTAACCCTCATCAAACTGAACACTGAAGAGCTGAGCATTTGACTTTATACATTACTTCCCTCTCTCCCTTGGTCTTCAACCTCTAGTTTCTTCCTTCCCCTTCCCATCTGTCTCTTAAGAATACCTGGGGAAATTCTTTTTGTCTTCTTTTTCTTTTTTTGAAGTAGGCTCTACGCCCAGCATGGAGCGAAACACAGGGTTTGATCTCAACAACCCTGATATCATGACCTGAATGGAGATCCAGTCAGATGTTCAACAGAGCCACAAAGATGCCTCTACCTGGGGAAATCCTAATGGGGGAAAAACAAAGATGAGAGATATAGCTGACCCTCCACCTCCCCCTTTCAATATTCACTTACACCTTCTTCCTTATTAAGAGGACCCCAATTTTTTGCAAGGTATCAATTTACCCTGTGAGAAATTCTCCCCTCCCACATGTTCCTAGAGCTAGGGACAGGACCACATGCCTAGTTCTGGCCAATCACAAGCATGTTGAAGTCCACAGGGTAGGGCTCCCTGGAAAGGTATGGTATGCCTGCTGTGACTGTCCCTTTCTCTTCTTCCTTCCTGGAGTACAGCTGCTGAAATGAACTAAGAAAATTGTGCTATTCCCTGGTACAACCCTATCATTACAATGAGAGGCAGGCTACGGGAGCTCTCAATCAATTTACAACTACGTAACTTCACAAGTCAAAATGTTTACGCATCAAAATGAAAAGAGCCATTCCACCCCAAAGTCAAGAACGAAGCATGCACGGCTACGTGACAGTACAGGTAAGAAATGTTTTGTTTCGGTGAACGCTAATAGAGGTGATTTTTGTAGATACGGATTGTTAACAACATCCATTAACTTACACTATTTTTTTTTTAACTTACACTATTTTTAAATGAGGTACCTACCGATCCAAAACATGATGGAAAAAGAGAATTCTAATCTCTTGATCCAAGGAGACAAAAAGTAAGAATCGTTCATTAAATTTGACGTAGAGGCAATATAAGGTGCAAGAGAGAATGTAAGACACCAGAGGGAAGGCAGCAATGCAAGGACAATTACAGTAGACCTCCAAAAGCACCCTTGAAACCGAATGCTCCAAGACATACCATAAGTAGGCAAAGGTTCTCTTGTTGATATGATCTATCCCGTTGATGGTTTGATGAGTGTTGAACCACCCTTGCATCCCGGGGATAAATCCCACTCGGTCACGGTGAATAATCTTCTCAACGTACTGTTGGATCCTATTGGCTAGTACCTTGCTGAAAATTTTTGACTTCATCGGGGATACTGGTCTATAATTCTCCTTTTCGGTGGGGTCTTTGTCTGGCTTTGGAATTCAGGTGATGCTGGCCTCATAAAACGAGTTTGCTGTATTTTGTCAAATGCTCTGTCTGCATCTATTGAGAGGATCCCATGGAGGAAATTGAAGCAGTCATCCAAGACACAGAAGTCCAGAGCCAGATGGAGTCCCAAGGCAATTCTATCTGTCAAACGTTTAAAGAAGAAACGATACCTATTGCACGAAAGCTGCTCTGAAACATAGAAAGGGACGGAGCACTTCCAAACTCCCTTTATGAGGCCAGCATCACCTTCATTCGCAAGTATATATAAGAATTTAATACAAAGGGACGCCTGGGTGGCTCAGCGCTCGAGTGTCTGCCTTCGGCTCAGGGCGTGACCCTGGAGTCCTGGGATCAAGTCCTACATCAGGCTCCTGCATGGAGCCTACTTCTCCCTCTGCCTCCGTCTCTGCCTCTCTTTCGCTCTGGGGGTCTCATGAATAAATAAATAAAATCTTAATAAATAAGTAAATCAATCAATCATTAACCAAAAGCCGCAAGACATAAAGTTAGACTGCCAGATTTGGCACCAAAAAATTGAGAAGGAAATGTATCATGAAATCGATGGTACAAGCTAAACTTACAGACAAGCAACAGTTTGAGAGAAACCACTGCAACAAATACAGAGACAAAGGACTACTATCACACGCATAAAAAGCTCTTTACAAATATCAATAAAAATAGAAATGACCAGACAAAGAGACAACAACCCTGTAGGAAAATGATAGGGACAGAGGGTTCATGGAAAAACTTCAGTGAGAGCGACCAACTAAAAATGCTCAGTCGTGGGGCACCTGGCTGGCTCAGTTGCTTAAGCATCGACCTCCAGCTGGGGTGCTGATCCCAGGCATCTGCTCAGCAGGAAGCCTGCTGCTCAGGCTTGTGAGCAAGCCCCCTGCTTGTGCTCTCTCGCTTGCTCACAAATAGATAAATAAAACCATTAAAAAAAAAAAAAACTTAGTCTTACTAGTGATTATAAAAATATAAATTTAAGGGGCACCTGGGTGGCTCAATCGATTAAGCATCCAACTCTTCATTTTGGCTCAAGTCATGCTCTTGGGGTTGTGAGATCCAGCCCCAGTGGGGCTCTGTACTCAGCAGGGAGTCTGCATGGGATTCTCACTCTCCCTTTCTTTCGGCCCCTCCCCCATTTTCCCTCTCAAATAAACAAATAAATCTTTACAACACACATGTAAATTTAAAAGGGGCACCATTTGCCACCTGCCAGTGACAAACCATTTAAGAGACTGAGAATATTCTGTGATTCGCATCTCATTTATCATGGGTGAGAACAGAAACGGACATGACCTCTTTGAAGGGCCATGGGGCAGAAGCTTCTCCCCTGAAATCCATCTCCCTGGAAAACTCAAATGCATATGCACAGATGTTCATCATGGGCCTATCTTAAGAGCAAAATCACAGCTACCAAAATGGTGAACAAAAAGAATAGTCACAGGGCACCTGGGTGACTCCGTTCTTTAAGCATCTGCCTTTGGGTCAGGTCATGATCCCAAGGTCCTGGAATCAGGCCCCAAGTTGGGCTCCCTGCTCAGCGAGGAGTCTGCTTCTCCCTCCCCCTCAGCTCCTATCCTGTGCTCACGTGTGTGTGCTCTCTCTGCCTCAAGTAGATCAATAAAACCTTAAAAAAAAAAGTCACAAAGTACAACCACACTATGGAATATCATACAGCCATTAAAAAAAAAACAAACAAGGCAAAACATCATATGCACAGTGTATTCCAATAAGGCAACTGAGCGGGGGAAAGGTATTCACTTTTCTCACTAAAGAAGTTAATCCTTAAGGGGCACCCGGCTGGCTCAGTCGGAAGGGCATGTGACTCTTGGTCTCAGGGGTTGTAAGTGCAAGCCCCACCCACATTGGGTATAGAGATTCCTTTAAAATAAACTCTTTTCAAAAACATTTGCCTGTCCAAAGAAAAATACTTAGCATCCTAGATCTGAGACCATTAGTTTTCAAGAGATAGTTTCCAAACTTTAATTTGTTCCTTTTTGGACAAGATAGCAAAGGAGAGCAGAAAATCCAGAGAATCCATGATCTATTGGACTTTCTTATAGGCAAGTCTGGCAGCTAACGTATCCTCACCAGAATGCTCTAATTTTAAAGTGACCCATCTTTTCTCGGAAAGGAAAGCAGCAGCCCCCAGCTTCAAAACATTTCAGATCAAAATCTCAGCCCTGCTCTCTGGGCATAGCCATGAAGATGCAATTACTGCGTTGCAAAGACCTACGCCTTCGGGAAAACGCTGCCTCTCCCAAGACGTGATCCTCTGACCCACCTGCAAGCCAAGGGGGATGTTTTATGATTTGGTTGAAATCAGAGTAACCCCTCTAGTTCTCACCATAGCATTTCAGTCTTAAAGCCCCTGGCCTGGCCTCTAAGACACAGAGGCCGCTCAAAACAGGTGAAACAGAACATGGGCATTGGGGAGACCTCGGCAGGAAACAGAACCTTGAACACCGACCTTCAGTTCCACATCACTTTACCAGATGAGAAATCGTGACGAGGGGTCTGCGGTGCATGAGGCACAGGGCAGACACGGTCCCTCTCGGCACCATCATCGGCACGGGGGCTACAAACGATGGTATGACCGCACTACCACAAAGGAGATGCACACAGAACGTGTAACGGGCTACACCTTGGGTGCAGGTGTCACGGGCCTCCCCCCGGGAGCCACCACGAGGATGAGCCAGAAGGCTTGGGCCTCTTCTTTGACTCGTCGGCCTCACCCACACCCAACCTGGCAGGACATCCCATCAGTGCTTCCTTCAAAATGCACCAGAATCCACTGGATTCTCAGCACTTCTACCCCTAGCAGCCTGGGCCCGCCCGGCAGCACCTGTCTTGGCATATTCCAGTAGCCTTCTACTCATCTCCCTGCTTCCATCCCGGAGCACTCTCGGTTTTCTCAACAGATAAGCTACAATGATCCCATTAGGTCCCAAGGCAGGTCACCTCATTCTTCAGTTCAACATCCCCCCGTGGCCACCACCGCAGGAGCCTCTTGGGCACAGGGAGCAGCTGCTCCATCCTAAGGCCGGCGGGGACAGGGCACATCTGACGGACAGAACAGATCCCGGAGGGCAGGCAGGCTGGCGTGAA
The DNA here is from genome assembly GCF_048418805.1 of Vulpes vulpes. NCBI lineage: Eukaryota > Metazoa > Chordata > Mammalia > Carnivora > Canidae > Vulpes > Vulpes vulpes. Next base: position 95,912,980 of record NC_132782.1, read on the forward strand.
GCCACACTGGGGAAGCAAGGATGGGGCCGCCACGCAGACCACATCAGGAACTTTTCAAATGCCAACAAGACGCCACGAGGCCAGGCAGTGACATGATGCAATGTGCCCTCCACAAACCTCAGGCTCCAGGGGCAGCTAAAGGCTGAGGGAGGCACGAGTCCCCGGAGGCGTGGCTAGCAGATGAGCACCATGGCTCGCACCACACGACCGTAACTCAGGCTCACAGGGCAGAAGCAGAGGTGGAGAAAAGGAGGGAGAGTCCAGAAATCTTCAGCAGATGACATCACAGGCTTGGGTGAAGGATCGATCGCACAAGGAAGGGGCTGAGTAGGAGCAGAGATTCAGGATGACTCCTCTCCTCTGCGCCGGTCAAGGGAACAAACAGTGTGGCACCCTTCACGGACTTGGAGGGCTGTGGTAGCAAGGAGGAAAACACAGGCAGGGCATCTCGAGCATACTTTTGGAAATAATGAATCTGCCGTAATGCTGAGACATCTACATGGAGATTTCCAGCTGGCAGGGGGATAGCCAGGGTAGCGTGACAGGATCACCGAAAGCAAAGTGTGCCATGCCACGCACTGCAGATTCTAAGCTTGAGGCTGATGGGGAATCAAGAGGTGTCCAGTCACCCAGTCCCACAGGACAAGATTTCTGATCGCAAGTTACATTACCCTGGCCGGACAATGAACACTTGCGTAGCAGGGGAGCTGCACTAGAAGCAGACAGGACCATAAGGACGTGTTGCAACAGGACCAGGTAAGAGAAGGGACCTGAGCCAAGGGAGGGGTGTGGCAGCAGGGAAGGAAAGAGAGCAGACCTGCCCTTTGTTGCCAACGCCGTCTCCCACGTGGCTGCTGGCGATTGTTCTAAAACAAACCCAGAGCACGTCAGTTCCCCCACCCGAAACCCCTCGACCCGGGGCCCCGGGGTGGTCAGTGATTCAGGATCTTTCTTCAGCTCAGGTCAGGATCGCGGGGGCCTGGGATTGAGTCCCAGGGTCTTGGGATCGAGTCCCTCATCACGGAGATTCCCCGTCGGGGAACCATCACGGTTCCCCAGGGAGAACTCGCTGCTCCCTCTGCATGTGTCTTTGCCTCTGTGTCTCTCATGGATAAGTAAATAAAATCTGGGAAGGAAAAGAAAACAAACAAAAAAAAACCCCAGACAGGAAAGAGAAGCAACTCCTTGGCCCTTCCCGCACTTCGCCTCTGACTGTGGCTCCAGAACCCTGTTTTACTACCCGCTCCGCAGCCCAACGTCAGGTTCCCCTGACACGGCATGTGCTTCGATGTCCATGCGATTTTCTTCTATCTGGCAAACACCTGTTCAGCTGACAGCTCACAGCATGCTGAGCACCCCCAGGGCCTGTACAGAACGAGGGAACACACCAAACAGCAGAACCGTAGGAGTTCTGGGAGGCTGACTGGTTTCTTAACGTTATTTTAGCGGTTGCTGCGGCTGGAACCCAGGGTGGCAGGAACCAGCCCGACCCACACGTGGCACACATTCAGTAACTTCAACCAAGTAATACTCAGAATAGAGGGAAATGAAGGGCACCTCGGTGGCTCAGGCGGCTGAGTGCCCAGCTCTTGGTTTCGGCTCAGGTCCTGTCTCAGGGTCGTGACAGAGAGCCCCACGTTGGGCTCCTCGCTCACTGCAAACTCTCCCTGAGATTCTTTCCCCCTCCCTCTCACTTTGCCCCGCCCCACCCACGTGTGCACGTACTCTCTGTAAAACAAATAAAATCTGTAAAACACAGAAAAAAAAGAAAAAAGGAAAGAATGGAGGAAAATCAAAGCTCGTGATAATAACTTAGTGAAGGTTTCTCACTGCGCCAGACCCTGTGCTAATAACTGCCTCGTGTCTATTTCTCACTGAATCCTTACATCCCAAAGGTGGGATTCTCTTCCCCATTCCAAAGAGAGGACTGAGGCAGGAAGTTATTTGCCCATGGTCCTGCAAGGAATCCCGGCCTCACTAATTACATGACTTTCTGACGAGATTTAAGGGTTTAACACGTTACATTACACTGAAGATGCAGTTTATGGTATCACAGACCTTGCAGAACAGAGCCCTGCAAAATGTCTCAGAACATTAACGTACGGATTCTCCCAAGCTTGTTGCAGGTTTCTCAGGTGAAGGAAAGCCCAGTGCAAGAACAGCTTTGATGAAATGCATCCAGATGGCAAACACACCTGGTCTTTACAGCACGGCTTCTAACCTGGAAGCTTCGGACTCAGTGAGTCTGCAATAGGATGTGAGCTACTGTGTGTTTGTTACAAAGCTCCACCGGCTCCAGTGATGTGCACTTTGGGCTGGGTTCTGCTGCCCTAGAATCCTGCAATTCCAACCCGAAACTTCCCCTATTAGATGTCTCCAGACCGGTGGGGGGGGGGGCATTAGAAACTGAGGCAGAGAAGAGCTGAGAAACTATAGAAATTATCCAATAAGAGCACTTTTACTGTTTTTTAAGTAAGCAAATTTGCAAAAACTGTTAGCGACGAATCTCAAATAAATCAAAATCACCAATACGTTTCAAACAAACCTAACGGTAATACGCTACTGAAAAGTATTTTGTTTCCTTCTGATTGTTTCCTTGGCACTTCACATTCTCTTAGCAAGTAGAAGTGGATGGGAGGAAAATTATTTCTAATTCAAAGGGCTACACATACGGTCAACAGCACTTGAAAGGTGAAGAAGAAGTGAAGTTGGGTGTCATCCATTAAAGTTCACAAATTTCGGGGCACCTGGGAGGCTCAGTGGTGGAGCATGTGCCATGGGCTCAGGTTGTGATCCAGGGGTCCTGGGATCAAGTCTCACAACGGGCTCCCTACAGGGAGCCTGCTTCTCCCTCTGCCTATGTCTCTGCCCCTCTCTCTCTCTCACCAATGAGTAAAAACTTAAAAAAAAAAAAAAAAAAAAAAAACCTGCAAGACGGCCTCCCAGTCTTAGACACTTAATGTACGTATTTATCTCTACTTTTATTTTACCACCACTAACACCTACTACATGCCAGACGTGGCTCTAAGTGCCTTATTAGTTATTTACCATCCAATCTTTACAATCATCTATTAAGTGGGATTATTATGACTCCATTTCTCAGGTCAGGAAACGGAGACCCCGCAGAGTGGTGGAGTAACACAGACCATAAGGGGCAGAACTAGCAGCAGCCTGAGAGAGCCTGGCCCTGGAGTCCGCGCTCTGAATCACTGTGCTGAATCTCCAAGAAATAACAAAAAGTGCAGGTCTGAACCCAAACCCTCGGTTTACTCCAGCCGACAGTCCGCACGTGGCTCCAGCTTCAGCGGCATTCTTTGCACGCCTTGGACACTTCACGCTCCTTCCCTGTCCTGACCCAACGCCCTCCTACATGCCTGCTGGGTGGTCAGCCTTCTGTTCTCAGCTCGCACGGTACTGCCTCAATTACAGACTCTGATGGCACGCGGCAGGTCCGTTCTTCACGGGGGACGTCTGCCTCCCGTCTCTCGCAGCAGGTGCTGAGCGCCTCACACGCCACGTCAGGGTCCCCAGGACCCATCGGCCACCCAAGAGCAAGCGCCCGCCACCCACTCTACGCTCCGCGATCTCCGCCGCGCGGAGGAACGCAGGACACTCAAGCCTCAGGCGCTCCACACGGGACACAGGTGTGTGCTCCCAACGCGGCCGCCGCAGCACCCCCAGGACGGAAGGCTCCTGTGGCATCCAGGCAGGAGCTGGGGAAGGTCCTGGCTCTGCACACCCCTGCACGCGGTCCTGGGCAGGCCGTCCCGCCCCCGCCCCCCGCCCCCCACGCCCTGCTTGGCCCCACGGCAGGTGCAGAGGGGACCAGGACAACCCACGACGCGACGGAACCTACTCAACAGGCGGACGCTCCGCTCCTCCTCACGCACCAAGACTCTACCTCGTGGCCTCGCCCCCCAGGAGGCCCGGACCCCAGCCCCGGCTCGCAGCAGAAGGGAGACGCCAACCAGGGGAACAAACGAACCTCCGCTGCGGGCAGTCCCAGGCGTGGCCCGAGGGTCGCGCGAGCTGACGGGAACCTTTCAGCGCCAGCCTCCCCGCGAGGCCCCGGCCCCGCTGGGCAGCCGCCCCCCGGCCCCGCGCCCGGCCTGCACCTCTTGCACATGGAAGCATCTTCGCAAGTGCCGCGCACACCCTCGTCGTCCGTGTCTGTCGAGGTCGACGAAGAGGAGGCGAAAGAGGGCGTCCTCAGGTTAGTGGCCATCAGCGTGGAGGTTCCGGGCTGCCGTGCCGGCCAGGGACACGGAGGAAGCGGGTCCGCAGACGCCGGGAGGACCAGCGCACCTCTGGCCGGGTAGGAGAAACCGGCTGGCTTCCCCCGCGCTCAGCGGGCGCATCTCAGTGACGTCATCACGTCAGCCTCCCCAGCAACCTTACCGCTCATTGGCTCCTCGGCGCAGACGCTCATTGGACGCTCCCTCCGCCCCTCGGACGGGGGAACGGTTCATTGGAGAGTTCCTTCGGCCCCGCCCACACAACCCGGAAGCTACCTACGGGGCAGGAAATAAACCGCCATTCACGCAGAAGGCCGTTGCAATGCTTTCTGGGAGTTGTAGTCCTCAGTGAGCTGGCTGCACGCAAATTCTCTCCTTGCTGGTCTGTCATTCACAGGAGGAAGAGCTAGCAGCATCCTCAGCACTGGGGCGAAAGGCAGACAATCCAGCCGCGGGAAACAGGTGTTACTCTTAACACTTAGGGCACAGTCTCAGCAATTTAACAACTGTTCTCGGAACCCTGACTCTGCGCCAGAAATTGTGCAAAGTAAGGACCTTGTGCACATAATCGCCTTTCAAATGCCTGGGGAGGAATGTGCGGAAAACTGGCAAGGTGGAAAATTAGGTGGCAGTGAAAACGAGCCGGAGCTGCTCAGACATCAATGGCTGAGTTTAAGAAGCATAATATTCAGTGAAAGAAGGGACTATAATATTTTTACAAAGTTCAAAACAGGCTAAAACTAATGTCTGCAGAATCACACATATATGATAAAATACTATGCAGGACAACCAAGAAATGGAGGGAGGGGGCACAAGAATCACATTTGCGACCTTCAGGGAATGGGGAGGGTAGGACACCGGAGGCGAAGGATTACAGAGGAACCTCAATAATGTCTCGAGTTGGGGTGGTTCACATGTGTTTCATTATTTTGCATATTTAGATGTGCGGTACATGTATTTTGTACTGGACTTATAAAACGGTTTCTAGATACACAAGAGTGTTTGTATGTTCCATTGCTCTGTCAGGAGCACCGAATGGATATACTCAAACATTAAGAACCTTGGATCACTTTCTCACACACACACACACACACGCACTCACGCACCCACACAGACACGCACAAGCAAAATAGCAATAAAAAGCCAGTGCACATATCTTATGGCAACATTAGATATCAAAAGCTTGCTTATTATTTAACGGAAGGATGAAAGCTCATTGTAACCCAAAGAAGAAATGACAGTGGGGAAGGCTGAGGTTAGGGAGGCTTGCCAGGGGGAGTGGTGAGATGAAATACACCACTTTCTCTGAATTGTCTTCTGCCAAGAGGGTAACACAAACCACTGAATCAGTCTCCCAGCTCAGCAGTGTACACATTCCATGGGTGGGGGGTAAAAAATAAGTGTAACGGCAACCAGTTTAAGGTGTAAATCTCATAGGTGTGGATGGTGAGGCTGAGAGTACTTGGAAGAAGGTGGAGGCAGCTGTTGATATGCCTCTGTCACTTTAGAAGCATCTGTCGCTTTATCACCTCCGCTCCTTGCTGGATTCAGAGGACTTTGGTCAGTGTTTCCCTGAGGGCCACCCCAAAGGCTCCGTGCAGGCAGGACCAACTCATTTAAGTTGCTGGTGAAGGGCTAGAACTTGATGACACTGGAGTGGAGTTGGGTACTGGAAGCTTAGCTCTCTCAGGCCGTCTGAGGCCTTCAAACATGAGACTATACTGGGGCGGTCATAAAGAACGCCATGAGACCACGTCCGAGAAAGTTCACCACCAACTAATCTGCATCCCCTGACAAAGTCCAGAAAAGAGAAACTGAAACTTGAAACCCTTGTGAACATTACCATTGGGAGCTAAAAGCAGGCATTGCCGACCATGAAGCGTCTCCCCCAAGAGGCTGAAGGAGACATTTGTTCTTTTGTCTATTCACCGTTTTTAATTCTGCAACAGCCTGTGTTTATCACGGAGAATGAAACCCTCCTTTCAATCCGTGTGGATCAGGCGAGGCCATGCCTGAAACAGGATGGAAACATACCGAGGCCCAGCCAGTCACACACAAAGCCACCTTCACTAGGCTTCAGAGCTGGGGACAGTGCTGCTGGGTTTGTCCAATCAAAATGAATTCCAGGAGTCCAATGGAAGGGAGTGGCTAGACCAGGAGAGCTCTCCTTTTTGCCAGATTGGGAGGATGTACTCTTGGAGATCCTGAGACCCATCTTGCCATTTCATACCAGCTGACGAGGATGCTAATGGGAAGACTAGTGGAGTCCGGAGCACTGGATGTTCAGTTAGGGGGACCGGAGGTTGCACGGTGGGAGCTGACGGGAAAGTCTTCAGAGTCTGTGGAATTGATCCATCGGGGGTATCTCAATTCACAAAGATGAAAGAAACTGTCATCCAGTGCTTGCAACTTGCTTCCTGAGCTGTCCACAAGCTATGCCTCCTCTCCCAACACCACCTGGTAGTAACTCAGTCAAACCACCATCTTCCTTCTCTGCTGGTGCTATTTTCTGAGTTTGGGGGCCTGTGATTTCATCTCAAGCTTCCAGTGGCTATCATCTGTCAAAAGGCTCTCTCTTCTCCACTCGATTGCTTTTGCACCTTTTTCAAAAATCACGTGGTTATATTTATGGGAACTCTCCTCGGTTCTTTATTCTCTTCCATTGATCTGTGTATCTGCCCTTCTGCAAGTGCCACACAGTCTCTGTTATTATAATATCTGATAACCTTTGAAACTGGGTAGGTGGAATGTTCCCACTTTATTTTCAAAATTCTTTTTGAAACTACTCCAATTCCTTTGTCTTCCCACATAAATCTGAGAATAATATCATCTATCTCTACCAAAGAAAAGTTTTGGATTTTGATAGGAATCGAATTAAATCTCTGTATCAATCTGGGGAGAATTCACATCTTTACTATCCTTTGTCTTCCAATTCATGAACATGCTATATCTCTCCATTATTCATGTCTTTGGCTGCCTTTTCAGTGCTAAATAGCTTTCAGCGTGCATGTTCTGATCATGCTTTGTTAGATTTATCCCTCAGTATTTTAGTTTTGCTAGTAATGAGGAATGTATTTTTTGACCGTGGTGCCCACACGTTCATTGCTAGCATAGAGAAATGCAGCTCCCTTGTACGTGTTGATTGATTGATTGATCGATTGATTGTATCAACATTCACTATGAAATTCAATGATTCGTTCTAGGAAGAATAACTGTTTCGTGACCTCGTGTGGCAGAAGGCCTGAAATTCAGATTCAGTGTTAAAAGCTGTCTAACACCTGGGAAAATCAAAGAGAAGATTACATCACCTAATGGAAGTTATCCTCTCCCTCTTCCCTCACAGGAAAGACATCCTAACCAAAAACCCTTCTTCTCACAGGGACCAGACGTAATACCTGTTGATTTTTGCATAGAGGCATTCAGTTCCCTGTAAGCCCACTGTTTTATTCAAACAAACCAGTCAGTCATGCCCTCCCATGGGAACCAGGACTTTCCCTGCCCTCTTGTTTGTTTTTTTTTTTAATTTTTATTTATTTATGATAGTCACACACACACACACAGAGAGAGAGGCAGAGACATAGGCAGAGGGAGAAGCAGGCTCCATGCACCGGGAGCCCGACGTGGGATTTGATCCCGGGTCTCCAGGATCGCGCCCTGGGCCAAAGGCAGGCACCAAACCGCTGCACCACCCAGGGATCCCTGCCCTCTTGTTACCACAAAGACTTACCTTCGAAGCATGTGATCATTCACTCTGTCCACAAGTGAAGTCCTGCGTGGTGTGTGGTATCCTCCTCCCCTGGCCCGTGAGTATGTGTTGACTAGTAAATGACTGTCAATCCCTCCCTCTGGTGTCAAATGATCCCCATAAGTCTGGAGCAGGAATCTCTGTCACCAAGGGAGTGATGAGAAGGTGAATAAAACAATTGGCATCTTAAACTCTTTTGAAAAAAATTATTCATTTATTTATAAGAGACACAGAGAGAGATAATGAGGCAGAGACCTAGGCAGACGGAGAAGAGGCTGCATGCAGGGAGCCTGACGTGAGACTCGATCCCAGGACTCTAGGATCACACCCTGAGCCGAAGGCAGACACTTAACTGCTGGACCCCCCAGGCGACCTGTGGCATCTTAACTGAGGACACCTGGTCAGCTTGACCTGTTCCTTCGCTGATGAACTGGCTTCAGAGGTGACAACCACACCTCATGCCTTTATCATGGGCTCCCTGAGCCCTAAGTGTTTTGAGGTACACATCTATGGCAGCCCATGACCCAGGACTGATGAAAAAAAAAAGTGGAGAGAGGGGCGTTTGATATTCTACTTCTCTCCCAGTGCACAACACCTAAGCGACATAGCTGAATTTTGCCTAGTGCTGGTGCTTATCAGCACGTTGAAGGGATAATCTTGTGATCAAGGGGCTTGAGGCTCTCACTCTGGCCATAAGCAAAATGGTCTTACTAGCTATGGACTCCGACACTGGGGAGACTGGCATTCCCACAGGAAGAGGATAGTCATCTGTGGGGCTTACCCACCCCCAGCTCCCTTCCTCCATAGAAAACACCCAGAAATGTTCCCGATGTGTGGTTGCATGGAGACAGACAAAAAAACTCATGACTTTATGTGGCTAGAAATGAAAAAGTGTATCCTGAGGGCATCTGTACAGAGGGAAGAGGGGGAATGAGAAGCAGTCGCCACTGACGGAAAGCAGGCCTGTAGCAGAAGATGGTTTTTATTCCTCAGCCTCTGGTCCTGCTGAGGAATGCCCTCTTCCAGTGCACCACTCCACTGCCTACACCTCCTTGGCAAAAGATCCAGATCCTCATGGTTGGGGGAAGCATCCAAGGCATCCCTGTGGCACAGTGAAGGCAACAATTCACACTCTGACTTAAGCCTGGAGTCTCTAAACCATAGACCATTGCTATGACAAAGGCCCTAATCCTACTGATGCTGCTTTGAGACTGGAAGAAAAAGCAGGGTAAAAAAGACACTCCGCCACCCACAAGTATATCCAGTAACAAACCAAAAAAAAAAAGGAAGTTGAATGGAAGAATGTAAAGTAGATCCAAAGGAGCCCCCCGGCCCCCAAATTAATTCAACAAGGGTTGACAAGTTGATTCAATTGGAAATCCAAAATTTCCTAAAATAATTTATATGGCAAATGATAAAAGGAAGACGATTGGCTTTTGTGTCTCTACAACAAAAGTTCTGAATTAACGTGAGCGTCCGCTGAGATGCCCCAGTTGGCCAAGCTTCGTGGACTTAATACTAGGGCTCAAATTATGGTTATACCTGATATAATTACCATATTGTCTAACTTCTGTAGTTAATGCTTTCACATCTCAGGCCTTGCCCACTTTGGAGGTACTGTCCATGGCAGGCTTGGTGACTTCCTGAAGATGGTCAAGAGCTTGCCTGTGAGCACACTTTTCATATGTCAACCAACCGATTCAGAGCTCTCACCCCTAACCACCTCCTCCAAGAAGCTCTAATACTCTGGGCTACTACCCCTGTCCTGACCAACCCAGGGGCAGGGACACAGAACTCGAGACACACTATGCCTCAGAGCCCACTGAAATGATTCAAGCTAGTCACTCCTAAGCCTGCTGACCCTGCCTCACATGTGCCTTCCTACGGAAACCACTCTGAAGGGTCTTGCCCATGCTTTCCCTTCACACACTCTTTCTTCTGACTGACCCTGAGGCTTCCCTGCGTGGCCCTCCATGGCTCTCAGGACTTCCTTTCTTGGGAACAGTGAGTCTAAATACTTTGTGACGGTTTTTTAGATCTTCCTGTCTTACCATACCTGATGAAAATAAGCCTGGTACCCTTAAAACACCTGTGACCCCTAGGAGCATCTGGGTGTCTCAGTGGGTTAACCTTTCAGCTCAGGTCATGATCTCGGGGACACAGGATCAAGCCCCGTGTTGGGCTCCCTGCTCAGATTGGAGTTGGTTTGGGATTCTCTCTCCCTGTGTGCCCTCCTCCCTGCTCACATGTGGGCCCTCTCATTCACTCTCTTTCTCTATTAAAGATAATTACATCTTTTAAAGAAAGAAAAAGAAAAAAGAACACCCTGGAGCCTAGCAGATTTAAAGATGGTGAATACGTTGCTATTACAGATTTATTTGGCCAATATGTTCTGTTCAGTGCCTATGTCAACATCCAGTCAGACACCTTGAAGGCAATAGTTTTCCCTTGTTATGCGCGGGGCCCCCATACCATTCTGCTATCACACGCAATCTTTGCAGGCAGGATCTTAACTGCTTCCATCTTTCCCTGGGAATATAGATATGACATCACATTGATGACATCCTACCATGAGGACATTTGTTTGACACATCTGTTAAAGACATACAACTCCAGGGGCACCTGGATGGCTCAGTCGGTTAAGCTTCTGCCTTTGGTTCTGATGGGCTGGTAGGAAGGTCCCAAAGGCGAGGGCATGGATGGTCTCCTACAGTTTAAACTCCCCCTAAAATAAGTCCAGCAGGGAAGTAACATCCGATTTTCACCTTAGTTCACCCTGTCAGCAAGGTGGAGAACGAATTCAAGGGAGGCCAAGAGTGGAACTGGCAAGTTCACTAGGGAGTCGATGGCACGGGTCCACGTAAGATATAGCAGTAGGTGAACGAGGGCAGTGGGAACAGAAAGGGAGGGAAAGAATGAACATATTTGGAGGGCTGATGAAAAAGCAGAATGGAAAATTGGTGGAATGAGACCTTTAAGTAGTCTGAATGGATCATTTCCAGGGTACACTGGAGCAATTAGCCCTGAATTGCAAATGAAGATTTGGAATGGCTTCTTGGGAAATGAACAAGGGAGATGACCGTGAACTTCTGGACGAACAGCCACCTAAATGCTGATCAAGGGGAGCTACTTCAAAAATTCAAGGTACGTTCGTAAACAGCAGAGTTTATGCCAGTAGGGATGGATTCACGTTTGGAAAGGTCTCTAAAGCAGATTAAAGTTAGAAAACAGCAAGTCGGAGAATGGTCTACTCCCAAATAGTCGTGTATCTCTAATAGGCCCGACAGAAATCAGGTTACTCATAGAGGGATTTTCTAGGCAACAGAAAAAGCATCGGGGTGGGGGGGGACGTGGATTAGAAATCAAAGAAAAGAGAAATGGGACCTACCTAGCTGGGAAATGGAACTTGAATTTTTATTTTGAATTAATTCATGTTGTACTTTGGAGCATGCCATGCACCTCCTCTCTCATACGAGGAGTACGCGCTCATGTGTTTGACATTAAAACCAGTTGAGAGGCCCCGGGGTGGCTCAGTGGTTGAGCATCTGCCTTTGGCTCAGGTCCTGATCCCACGAAACTGGGATGGGGTCCCGCACCAGGCTCCCCCGCATGGAGCCTGCTTCTCCCTCTGCGGGTGTCTCTGCCTCTCTCGTGAATCCAAGAAGAAAACCTTAAGAAGCCATAAAAACGGGTCGATGTTTTCATTCCCCGAGGTATCGGTAGATACGTGCCCCTTGTACAAAAGAAGTGAAAACATCACCAACACTATTGGAAGTAGCCGTTGACCACAGCCTCCTAACCCGAACCCCCACCCATGTCCTCTCTCATGAGAAGCAAGCCCTCTTTGAAGTTGGCAAATCCACACCTCTGCAGTCAGTAAAAGACACTTTAAAAGAAGTCACGTAAGAATATGTTTATTAAGCTGAAAGCAAAACTGCAAATGTATGGTACGTTTTGCAAAAGGCTCTCTTGGGATAAGGGACGCACACAGTGACCTGTGTTCTTGGACGCGCCGTGTGGTCTCGGGCTTGAGACTCCTCTATTGGTTTGAGAGGCCTCTGGCCGCGCTCCCAACCTCGCTGGCAGGTGAGAGTATCAAGGGTGTGTACGTGGGTAAAGCATTAGTCACAGCATTTAGGAGAAGATGCTGTGATCCGTCAGTTTCGGGTCCACGTGGGTCAGTAAGAGAGACAGCTGTGGCGCGGGGCTTGGCAGCTTTCTTTGGGGGTGTGGATCCCAGGGTGATTGTGCGCCGCGGTGGGCCTTTTTCCTTAGTGCCTTTTCCTTTTCCTACCGAATCTGGAGGCTTCTTGTCAGCAGCAGAGGGACTGCGTGGCGGAAGAGCTAAATCGGATTCCCCTCGTAGGAAGTTGACAAAAAGCCCTGCAAAGGAGCTCTTGGGCGTCGGTTGGGGATCTGGCTTCACCGGGGGCTTGGGGGTACTTTTGGATCCAGGCCCCCCAGTCATGCATCTGATAACCCCACCTTGCTCTTCGCTGCAAAGCTGCCGCACGTCTTCCTCCTTGATCCCTAGGGTGCCTCCCATCCGCCGCAGTGCTTCAGGCCGATCCTTTTGAGGCGCCCGAAAGTATCCCAGTAAGAGTCTCCTTACTAGGGTTTTGTCCACCATTCCTTCAGAGCTACTTACGAGGTTCATCAGTTTCTTGTGCGTCTCATCCAGTACTTCCTGCTGGACCTCGTTCTGTTTTCTGAGTTCCTCCAGTTCGTCTTCCTTCAGGTCCAAGACGGTGTTTGTTGCAGTGAATCGTGCCTGTAAGGACGTCAGTTTTCCTTGTAGAGTGTCTGTCTTTTCCATCCACTCGGCTACCTCCGACTTGAGACTGGCTAGTGTTTGAGCGTACTGCTTTCCTTGTTCCTGCGAGGCGGAAAGCCGCGCCGCGGTTTCCTCCTTCTGTCGGGTGATGAGGCGCAGTTGGTCCCGCAGGGCCTCCACCTGCATACTGGCCTGGTGGGTCGCACTCGCCGTGGCATTGGAAGACACCGCCAGCTTTTCCTCCAGCACCGCGACTTCTTTTTGGAGCTTAGCCACTTTGTCTTCTGCCAGCAGAGACTCACGCTGCCGAGTATCCTCCGATTCCACAGCGCGGTGACGCGTTCTCTCCAGCTCCTGGTTCAGGTGTGATTCCTTGTCACGCAGCTGCTGAAGCTCATCCTGGAGGGCACAGTTTTCCCTCTGTTTGTGTTTCAGCGCCACCGGGACTCCGTCCCTCTCCTGCTGAAACAGGACCGCCTTTTCCCGCGTCGACGTAGCTGCATCTGGAAGCTGATTCAGTTCCCCGGCCTCGCCCTCTTCTCGCTCTTTCAGTAGTTGCTCCAAAGCAAGAGCCTTCGCTTCGATCGCAGCGTGGCGGGATTCCTCCTCTTGCCACATCCTCAAAAGCCTCACGTTGGTCTCTTGCAGTGCCTGCTTTTCTGCTTCCTTTTCCCTAGAGGATTCCGCTCTTTTTTCGTTTTCCTCTTTCAGTTGGCACACGTCCGTCTCCAGATCGGCTATTCTCTCCTTCAGGTTTCTCACCGCCTGCCTCAACAGCTCATTCTCACTCGCTTGGCCAGTGAGGTCCTCCGTTAAGGAATGCAACTGCTCGCTGTTCGCCTGGATCAGGAGCTCTTTAGCCTGGATTAAGTTGTGTAGAACCGCCTCTTCCTCCCTCAGCTGCTGGATTTCGGAATCGGCGCGTTCGCGTGCTTTGCGTTCGCGTTCTGACGTGGCAGCAGCGCGATCCATCAACCTCTGGTTGTCTTCCTGCAGGGTTCGAATCGTCGTCTCTCGGTCTTGCACTGACTTCTTCAGCTCTTCCACCTCCTCTTGGAGCCACGGAGGAGACTCAGTCGCTGAGTCCGATGTAAAGGCCTTCAGAGGTTCCTCCGACTCTGAGGACTGGGTGGAGGGCTGGAGGCAGCGCACGTCAAGCTTCCCCAGAAGGCGATCCTGGGCGTTGCAGAGCTCCCCGATGCGGAGCTGGATTTGTGCCAGTTCCTTCTCCAGATTCCTTAGGCTGTTTTCATTTCCTCTGTAATCTCTGATCACGTCCATATAGGTCGTCTCTAGCTCAGAATGACCGTCGATGTCGGTTAAGGCCCGCACCTGCTGTTGTCGAAGAAGCTCCTGAAGCCGGGGTGACTCACGCTTCATATCTTGTACTGTGGCCACCACCTGCTGCTTCCACTCTTCCATTATCTTCACTCGCTGCCTGAATGTGTCTCGTTCCTCTAGAAGCTCCTTGAACCGACGCACGGGCACGCCTGGAACCTCATCAGCGGTGCTGGGTGTTTGCAGAATTGTCAGTAAAGTCTGACACTTCTGCCTTAAGGCGTCGACTTCGAGGTCTCTCTCTCGAATAACGTGGGATAAATGCCGAATCGTTTCTCTAAACATATCCTGACCACGATTTTCAATTCGAGCGGCCAGCTTTTTATTTTCCTCTTGCATTTTCCTGAGGTCTGCTTCTCTGGACGCAATTAGGTCTATCACTTTGTGATACTCTCTCTTCAGATTGCTGTTCTCTCTCGTTTTGTCCTCTAAGACAGCCAGTGCCCGTTCGCTTTGCAGAGCAGACTCTTGCAACTGCTGCTGAAGCTGCTCTACGTGCTGGCCGGGAGAAGCCGCAGATATTCTGCTCCGAAGACCCTGAATCTCCGCATCTTTTTGCTCGATGATCCGAGTTAGTTTCCCGAGCTCATCCTGGGACAGCGGGTCGGTCTGTTCAGTCAGCCGGATGTTCTTTTCGGTTAGAAGCTTCCCTCCCAGTTCTTGGTCTTCTATTCCTTGTGCTGATCTTTCTGTTTCGGCTCTAGAGACGTCATGCTTTTCACTTTGGTTTTCTGCACTAAGATGCTGCCTTGTCGCGCCTTGGACAGCGCCAGAAGGTTGTGTTGCAACGTGCCGGCCTGGGGCGGCCAGCTGGGCTTTAATGTGTTCTACTGTGTCTTGCAAATTCTGAATCTCCTCGTCTTTGGCGGAAAGGAGCTGAGCGTGCTCACTGGTCATCTGCTCCCGCTGGCCTTTAAGATGGTCCACTTTCTGCTTCTGCTCTTCCAGGGAGTGAAGCAGTCGTATCTTCCCCTGCTGCTGATCGTTAATGATCTTCTGTTGTTGTTTTATTTCGTCTTCGAGGTCAACTCTTAGTTCATTCAGCTGCAACACCTCACACTCTAGTTCTATGATGTCATCTAGGAGTTTAGGGAAAGCCTGACTCTGTTGTTTTAGTCGCTCCAGTTCTTCTCTCAGGTGAGTATTTTCTTTCGTCATGGATGTGAGGGATGTGTCTTTTTCGTCCACGGCTTGCTGTAAAATTTCATTTCTTCTTAAGGCTTGGGTACACTTTTCCAGGTCCTCTGGAAGCTCTGGACTTCCTTTAAGGCTGTCAATACAAATGCCTTTGTCTTTGACCAGTTGCGTCAGTTGCTTGTGTTCCTCCAAAACGCAGGCCAGGATTTCCTGGGTTTCTTTACGGTCGGCATCCATTTGCTCGAGACTCTTCTTGAGGCGTAATATTTCGACGTCCTTCTCTGGACCCACTTGAACGAAGTGGGCACGCTCCAGAGGTGAGGCCGAATGATGCGGGTTATGTGTGCTTGACAACTCTTTGATGGTTTGATCATACTTGTTTGTTGCTTCCAAAAGCTTCTTCTCCGCCCGACACAACTTGGCTATTAAGTGTCCTTTATCGATTTTTAAAGCCCTCAGAGCGGTGTTTTTTTCCAGAGAATCCTCATTGCTACGGAGAATAGATTGTTCCAGCTGATGTCTTGTATCTTTGAGCGCCAAGACCAACCTGTGGTTTTCCTCTCTGAGATCAGTGCTGTGTCTGTTTAGTTGGTCATTCAGCTGCTCCATTTCTGAAACCTTTTGTTCCAGCCTTCTGAGCTCAGTTTCCCTCGCTCTAACTAAGTCGTCTTCCGGATGACTGGGAGAGTCTTGCTTAAGAGACTCCGTTAGCTCCTCTGTGGCGTTACAGAGGGCCTTCTCGTTTTGTTTACTATGTTCCTGAGGTTCAGAGCCCTCCTGCTGGATGTTGAGGTGACCTCTTTCTGACCGATCTGACCGATGCAAATCATTAGGCGCCAGTTCACTTTGAATTAACTTTTCTTTCTGCGCATCTAACTCTGTAGTCGCGTTCGTCTCATCTTCAAGTTGACAAGCTCCCTTTTCTTCCTCATGGACCTCTTGTCTTAGTTTAATGGTGATGCTACTGCCTTCATTTTCTTGTTGTGGTAGCCGGCCTTCCATCGAAGCCCCGGGCAGTGTGGTCCCGTTGTGTCCGTACGGTTCCCCTGACGCGGCTACCAGGGATTCCTCCTCAGTTGTCCTCTGATTGAAGTTTAGATCGTTGGCCTCCGAGTCACGTCTTAACGGATGTACTTCTGAATGCGAGGCGATGTCTCCTGGAGCTGTGCGTTCAATGGCCTCTTGCTCCTCGTTCACTTTAGGAAGCGGCGGTCCAGGTTCTTCCTTTCCTCGGCTTAACGATGAATTCTCTTGCCCCACGATGTGGACTCGCTCCGGAAGTTTCAGAGCGTCTTGCGTGAGATCGTTGTTGCCCTGGTCGGCGCCACACAGTCTCACCGTTCCCTTTCCGGCCTCGGACAGTGCTTCCTGCAGGCCGAACACTTCTTCCACTGGTGTACACCCTGAAAGAGCGCTCTCCTGCGTGACTCCTGCATCACTTCTCTTTGAAACGGAAGGCTGCAGTTCGTCCTCCTCGATCTTGTCTGTCCTTCCTTCAGGTGTCTGGTCCTGTTCTCTCCTCAAAACGTCTCTTTCACTTTCTGCAGAAGATAGTTGGTCACTTAGAGATTGTATTCTTTCTTCCAGTTCTTCCTTTTTCCTGGCAGACTCTGCTTTTTCAGTTAGTAGAACTTGAATGGTTTTCTGCAGGTGCTCAATCGGAGGGTCATCGGCTACTCTGATTCCACAGGTGTCCTTCTGTAACAGGCTTTGCAGTTCTTCAACCTTTTCCTCAAGGCCGTTTAGTTTTCCGCGGTACCTGCGGATGACGTCTGCGAGCTTCTGCCGGTGGACGTTCTGCAGTACTGCCATTTCGAGTTGGTGGTCCTCGATTTCCTTGCTTCGCTTCTGCTCCAGTTCCTTGATGGTACTCTGCAGGTTGCAGATTTCGTGTGGCTCTAGGCTATTCGTTCCCTGCACCGAAGCCTGGGACAGACGTTTCCAATGACTGACTTCGGCCTCAAGTCTTAAGACTTGATTTGACAGTCTGTTTATTTCTTGCTGTGACCAGATCACATCAGCAAAGTCCACGGCGTCACCGTGGAAAGGTGAAGCGTGTTGACCGAAATCGTAACTGGGGGAATGAGATTCCATGGCTGACAGTTGGCCACCAGCTCCAGAGTTTACCCTCGGAGCGGCTGACTGCGGCCTCAGCAGTTCCTCCTCGGTCCCTTGTGGTTTTTCGCTAAGCAGTGCTATTTGTACCTGGTTCTGTTGGAGCTGATGTCGGTAGCTAGCACTCTGCTGCTTTCGTTGAAGCTCTGAAGCTTCATACTTCTCTGCTGGATCACTACACAGAGTTTTAAGTCTCTCATTCTGTGATGTCAAGGTCACCCGACTCACCTCGTCCTCCTTTCTCCCAGAGTCAGGTACCTCGTCCACCTTGTCCCTTCCCTTCATCGGCACATCTCTGGTGACACTGAAGATGTGGCCGGTGATGGAAGTCTCACTGCCGTCCGCTTGCCCTCGGAAACGGCCTAGGACAGAGCCCAGGCCACGGGTCCAGGAGAGCATTTGTGCGGGTCATAGAACCGATCTGGTCCACTTTGCAAAAAGCGTCCAGCCCGGTCGGACTACCCCGCCAAGTGTCCCAGAACTGCTGCCTGCGCAAGTCTAAGAAGCCAAAGACAATGATGTGTTTCTAGGCAACGCCAGCCCCGGGTTCCGCTACAGCAGGCCTGGAGTGGCAAGGCCTCGGGCCTTCTTCTTCTCTTTTTTTAAATTTTTATTTATTTATGATAGTCACATACACAGGGAGAGAGAGAGAGGCAGAGACACAGAGGGAGAAGCAGGCTCCATGCCCCGGGAGCCCGACGTGGGACTCGATCCCGGGTCTCCAGGATCGCGCCCTGGGCCAAAGGCAGGCGGCAAACCGCTGCGCCACCCCGGGATCCCCGGCCCGGGCCTCTGAAGGTCGTCTGCGGCCCCGACCCAGCTCCGGCCCGGCCCCGGCCCCGGCAGGCGTCCCCCCATTGCCCACGCCGGGGCCGGGCCCTCCCCCTCTCCTCCCCCCCCCCCCTGCGCTGGCTGTCCCGGGCCCGGAGCGTGCCCGCCTCGTGGTACCCCACTCCCCACGGTCCGCGGGCTCTGGGTGCCGCGCACCATCAGTTTATTAATGGAGGTGAAAGGCCCCGTGACACGCCCCATGCCCCGGGAGAGCGGATCCCGATTGCAGAGGCGGCCGGCCGGGACCCCGGGCATTCGCGGCCTCCGGAGGCTCCCAGGTGCCGCCCGCAGCCCCGCAGACGCAGGGCGTCCTCCCCTCGCGGCGCCACCTGCGCGGGGGCCGTGGCGGGCTGGGCGGGCTGGGCGGGCTGGGCGGCGGCCGCGCTGCTCCCTCCCCCCCGCCCCCGGCCGGCCCGGCGCCCGCACAGCCGCGACCCCGCAGGGCGGCCCCGGCGGGCGGCTCCGCTGGAAGTGACGCGTGGAGGGCGGGGCCGGCCCGGGAGCCGCCGCCGCCGGGAAGCGATGTAGGCTCGCCCGCCCGCCCGCAGCTCCCGGCCGAGCCCGGCCGCCGCCGCCATGAAGAAGCAGTTCAACCGCATGAAGCAGCTGGCCAACCAGACCGTGGGCAGGCGAGTGCGCCCCCGCGCGGGGTCGGGGTCGGGGCGGGGGCGGGGGCGGGGTGGGGGTGGGGCGGGCGGGGCTCCCCGGCCCGCGCCCCGGCTCGCGCCCCGGCTCGCGCCCCCGCCCCGGCCTCCAGCCGCCCGCACCAGGCCCGCGGGAGCCCGGGTCGGGGCTGCGCCACTCCGCGGCCTGGCGTGCAGCTCGGGGCCGCCGCCCGAGCGCCGGGAAGCAGCGGGCCGGCGCGGCTCCCCGGAGCCTGGCCTGGGTCCCGGGGTCCCGGGGTCCCGGGGGGCAGGGGGTGGCGCCGGCCGCGACCCTTCCTCGGTCCCCCTCGTGCTTTTGCCCCGGGCGAAAGCTGGTGTCGGCTGTGCCCGGAGCCGTGCGGGTGCCGAGCTCCGGGGCGGCCTTCTCGCGCTTTCCGGGGCGGCCCGGCCGCCAGACCTACAGCTGCAGCCCCTCCGGCCCCCAGTAAGGAAGGGGCGATTGGGGCGCACCGCATCCGCCTAGGGGGTCTCGGGACGGCCTTCCTGCGACCGAGAGGCGGTGCCGGCTGCAAGCCGGGTGGGGGGTGCTGAGGACCGGACCGCCCAAGTTCTTGACATTTAGAAATGTGCAACTGGGAGGACGAAAGAATTGTGGAAACGCCTTGGCCAAAAAAAAAAAAAAAAAAGTGTTTTCACTCTGTGTTTGGAAGCAGATCCTTCTCCAGGTTTCCTTGGTACCGCCTGAATGCTGGACAGGAAACACTATCGATTATGAAATGACAGACGAGCCCGCAGGTGTAGACGATCAGGTTGTTGGAACAGGAGGGATTGCTGGGTCTGGGAGCTCCTCGAGGGGATTGTCATGTGCCGCGTTATCTGGGGCAAATCTTTCAAGGTCTTCTAGGGCAGTTAGCTGTAGTCTGTAGTGTGCCTACTGACTGTTTATTCTGGGAAGACGTATGAAAGTGTGAGTCTTTCACAGCTTTGGCTTCTTCTTCTTTTTTCTTTTTCAGCAGTTGAGTCAAAGGGGGAGTTTGGTTCGGCCAGAGCACGTGGGGACAGCTCTTTTTGTGTGTGTGTAGGAAAATACTTTTACTTCCCCTCCCGTTTTCTAAATTTGCTTGTTAGGGTTTCAGTTCCCCGCCTCCCTCCATCCCCCAGACTTTTTGCTTAGTGGCTTGGTTTTGTTGTTTAGTTTTGTTGCTACCCCACCCTATTATCTTAATGCGCATTTATGTCTCCGGACTTGATGCCTGTCCCCTGAAGCCCAGCGGTGCCTGCTTTTCTGTCGTTTGTAGGAAAATGACAGAACTAATGCTGACAGGGAGGTAGACAGGGCAGTAGTAGGGGCTGTTGTTTCACCCAAGAATCTGCAAATGAATCATAAGGTAATTCCTTGTGAGTTTTCTTACCCGCCCCCATGCCCCCGCCCCCCTCCTTAGCCTTCTTAGTAACCCAGTAGTGTGAAATCAAACATTCAGTGACTGTCAAGACATATTTGTCACATTGTCGTTTTGGCCTGTTGGTACACTGTCGGGAAAGGGGTGTCTGCTCTTTTTGCACAAAGTTTTGAGGCTTTTAAAGCTGCCGGGCCCGTTAGGGTCTCTTTGGCCTCTGCTTCCTCTGGCAGCCAGCCTCTCTCTTCTCCCTTGGATTCCCACTTTACGTGGCCCTCTTTTCCAGAGCAGCCCGAGCATTCTTACCTGTTAGCCCCTACCTGAAAATCTCCGGGACTCCTTTCACCACACCTGCCCTGTAGCTGCCCCCTAACTCATTGTTCAGCTCTCCAGCCAAACGTCTCTGCCTGTAAGAGGCCTTCCCCGGTGCTCCAGCATAGACTGGATGGCCCCAACCCCGGGCACTTTCGTGATTCCACCCAGCACCTGTTTTTCTATAATGCAAGTTGCCTTTGTACTTGGTATCATTCTCCAGGAAACTAAATGCTTTGAGAGAGCCCTTGGCTGTCTTTCTTTCTCTTTCATTTCCCAGGGTCTGCTGTGGTTCCCAGTGTCGGGTGGAAATATTACCAAGATCATCAAATCTAGTGTAAATCTAGTTCTTACCAGATCGCCCTGGTGGTGTGAGCCCAAGTATGGGAAAATGAAAACTGGATAGAGTAAATGGTGATTCATCCTGGGATTGTAATTCTGGCCCTGACCTTTGACTCTGCTTGAAAATCTTTATTGCTCCATGCCAGGGGAAGCCGGGGCTGTTACAGAGCTCTGAAGGGTGTGGCAGTTATGCTCCCAAAGTCAAAAACTTATTTTTACTGGGGAAGCTTTTGCTTTACTGCTGTCAATTTCCTCGATGTATTTGTATTTCTTCCACTCACGTAATTGTAAAAGCTTGGGGAGGAAAAACAGAGGCAAGAGAGAGCCCAGAATTGTGATGGTGTGTTATTGGGTTATTGGTAGACCTCAGAAGCCGGCATGTTGGAGTCAAGAGGAAGGCTGCAGAGCACAGAAGGCCCCCTCTGCCCACAAATGAAGTTCCACGTGCGAATTGCACCCCCATCGGGTGTCTTATTAATTCATAGGGTTTTGCAAGGCAATGTCCTCTTCTCAAGAAGGAGGGCCTTGTGAGCAACCCCACAGCAAGGTTCCATGGGATGAACATGTGAGAGACTTAGTAATGGCTGGAAGGAGTGAATTCTAATGATGCAATTTGTTTACAATGGGATGACGAGTCTGTTTCAGAAAATGGTTTGTGTATCACAGGCACAAGGCTAATGCGGTGGTCTCATGACATGGGTGTCCCAAAGAGAATTAGGATGGTTGATTCATTCATTCAAGGAGCACTTGTTAAGCCCACACTGTATGCCATTGTTCAAGGTATTAAAGAATCAAAAGGGAATACAACCCAGTTTCTGCCCTGAAGGGACTCAATAGATTTGTAGAAGAGGTAGACAAGCAAAAAATAATTATATGCCATGAGTGTTTAGAGGGGGATGGCTAATAGAGTGAGTGAAACTCCACTCTTAGTGGATGGAGAGATGTAACAAAACCAAACCAACAAACCAGGCAAAAATTGGAGCAGAGCCTTTCCCCTCCATCTTTAAGTGCAGCTTTCACTTTTCTCTTATATTGATTATGGCTCTTTTGCTTGTAAGAGAACCCGACTGGAATTACCTTAAGCAAAGATGGGAATTTAATTGGCTCATATGAGACCAAAAGAGTCCGAAAGTAGTATAGCTGCAGCCAGGGCTGGATCGAGGGCTTCCACTCTCTAGATGGGCTGTGTCCACAAGGAGACACCCACCCCCGCGTGTCCCCCCCCATCTCCGCCCAGTTTTCCATCATCCTCAGTTCAAGTCCCAGAGGGACAGAGAATACTTTTCACTGTGTTCAGAGCCCCAGGATTGACTCTGAATGCATGGGGCTGTGTCACGTGCCTTGCCCTGGAAATGGGAATGGAGTGAGCCCCACCCAAATGACATGGACTGGGAATGGGGGAGTGCTGGCCCCCCAGAGATAACTGGGGCGCTGTTACCAGCAGGAGGGGAGAAGACGTGCTGGTCAGGATACAGAAGTATCACGACATGTCTTTTGTAGTTCTCTCTTTTTTTTTTTAATTTTTATTTATTTATGATAGTCACACACACACACACACACACACACAGAGAGAGAGGCAGAGACACAGGCAGAGAGAGAAGCAGGCTCCATGCACCGGGAGCCTGACATGGGATTCGATCCCGGGTCTCCAGGATCGCGCCCTGGGCCAAAGGCAGGCACCAAAGCACTGTGCCACCCAGGGATCCCTGTAGTTCTCTTCTAAAAAGAAAGAGGTTTGTAGTCCTGTTCTAAAAAGAAAAGCAATCCCTGTTGCAGATAAGCCACTGGATGGATTTAGGTGGTTGGTGGTTTGGGGGAGGGTGATCGCTGAGTGGAGGAAGGTATATACCAGCATGAGAAACTCAAGGAACATTTAATTATGAGGTAGAAGTGTCAAGAAGAAAAAGAATCAGAGACTAAGTAGGCTAGTTTATTACCTAGGTGAGACTCTGGAAGGGAGTGTCTCCTTGGGTGTTGGTCTGTGCCAAGATTGAAGTACTCCCTTCAGGTCCAAATGTTTTCCATACAGTAACCTTTAGATAAATCAAGGTTACAAACTCCAAGCTAGTAAAATTAGAGTGACTTAGAACAGATGAGGGCCACAGGGGACCCCCATCAGCACTTGTCTCACCAAAGGGGCATGTGGGACTATGGGACCACTTTTGGAGTTTTCAAGAAAGGCCTAACATCTGGATTTTAATGAATATCAGGTGGCCTTTAATGCAAATTAAACAACCACCATGATACTGTGTGAGGCTAGATTTGGTGTGTGGGTCACCAGTTGGCGGTTGTATACGTAAAAGGATCGGGGAGGTTAAGGATTCCTGTTACTAGTTTTCTTTTTTTTTCTCCTGTACCTTACCCTGATGTTACCGCATTATCAGTTCTTGGATTTGTTAAAGAGCATGTTCTTTCCTTTTCAGAACTCTTCCAAAGATCTGATAGTAATAATCATCAGCACTTATCTGGTGGTGGTTTAGCTTACCAAGCGATGTACCAAAGCCCCTGGCTTGGTTTTCACCTGCTGGTTGCTTATCATTTCTAGTTTATAAAGAAGGAAGAGTGGCTTCCCACACTTGCCCAGCTACCAAGTGGCTGAGGCAGGCCTTGGGGCCAGGGCCTCTAACTCTGGATCCCAAGTGTGTCTGACGACAGAAGCTGGGCTGCCTGCCTTTTCACCAGGGAAGGGTTAATGTTTATTAAATGCCTTTGGTGCTTGTTGAGCTGCTGGGCTAGAAGCTTTGTGTAAATTATCTCACTGCCTTCTCAACAGCAAGTCCCAGAGGTGATATTATTTATTCCTGGTTTAATAATGAGGAAGGGAGGACTCACAAGAGGTCATCAAGCTAGTTAATGAGAGAGCTGTCATTAACTAGAAACCAGATCTCTGATTCCAAAGCAGCTGTAAGTCTGTACTTATGAGGGCAGCTCTTACTCGAGAGACCCTGTGTCTGAGTTATGTGTGACGCTTTCCTAAACTCCTGGAAGCTGAGAGTTGGATGTTGCTCTAGTCCAGCGGCTCCTACTGGGGATCGTCACCTGGGGGGCATGGAGCAATGACTGGTGACATTTTTGTTTGTTACAACTTGGTTGGGGGGTGGGGTGATACGGGCATCTGGTGATAGAGGCCAGGAATGCCATTGACCATCCTACAGGACAGCCTCACTACACAGAATCATCTGGTCCCAAATGTCAAGAGTGTTGAGGTTGGGAAACCCTGGTCTAGTCCTCTTAGACTCTGGCTCTGTGAATGATCAAAATCAAAGATCTGCACTATTTGCTTGCAGGGCATAGATGTATTCTGTTCTGGCAGTTTCTTACGTATATATTTATTACAACCAAATTGGCCCATATTGAAAAATTAGGAGTTTTCACATGAAAACCTGGATTTGCAGCTGCTTCTACAATCTCAGAAGACCTAGCAATGTCTGGCATTGCCCCCTCATACAAGAAGTAGTTGTTGAGCAGCTGCTGCCCCCTTTGGATGGGGCGTCAACCATCCATTTTGTCTGACTCCCTAGTGGCTTGTTTTACTGTGTTACAGTCCTTGCAGACCCCTCCCTGATCACAGAAATCTAATGACCTCCCGCAGGAGCAGAAGACTCCCTGCCCCCCAAGGTAGCCCCTTCTGTTAGGGGCAACGTGAATGCTCACGGGGAGTCCAGTGCATCTCTGTGTGTGCATCCCAGGGCAGTCCTCGGGTGCCACGGTGAATCAGCCTCTCTTCCGTGAGACAGTCTCTCTGTAGTTAACATCATAAGCCATATGGTTTTATCAGCAGTGACATCCTACATCCCTCACCTGTTCCACACACTGATTTATTCTGTCTTTTCTAGGGGAGCTCTGAGCAGTATTTCTGAGAAAGGGGAGGCGGCTGTGCTTCATTTGCCTGGATCTGAGTGGATCCCATCCGGCCTCTGCATGGAGCAGAGGAGGAAAGAGATGTGTTATTCTCACAACTTCTGTCTCTGATCTTCCGTGGCCTTGTTATACACTTCGCATATTGTGAAATCCTAGAATATCAGAGTGTTTATAGGTCAGCGAAAGCCCATTGTTCACTGAAACAAAAATGAACCCTAAACAGATGTGGTCATGTGGCATCGGTTTTACTTGGAAGGCAGCATGTTCTTCTAATCCGAAATTATCTCTGTGGTAGTAGTTTCCAGTATGTCTGTGGCAGACCCTCCTCCCGTCCCCCTGCCTGAGGGACTTGACATTTGGGTGTAGGGTCCCAGAATTAGTGTGTGCACCATGCATTCTTGTCAGACTATAGAAATTTGGCATCTAGAATTCTATTTCCATTTCTCCAGCGTAGGTAGACAGCATGGTAATTAATCAAGTATAAATCTATTTTAAAATGTTATTATACTCCAGGGTTGCCTGGGTGGTTCAGTTGGTTACTCATCTGACTCTTGATTTTGGCTCAGGTTGTGATCTCGGGGTCGTGAGATCAAGCCCCAGTCAAGCTCCACACTCAGCAGGGAGTCTGGTAGAGTTTCTCTTTTTCCCTTTCCTTCTGCCCCTCCCCCTGCTCATGCTTGCTTGCTCTCTCTCTAATAAAGAAAATCTTTAAAACAATTTAAAAATATTATTACAGTCCTATCTGCTTTGTCTCTGTGTTAAAATAGAGGCCTCTTTTTAAAAAGCTTGAGTTAAGGGGGGGGGGTTGTCTATGATGTTCGTACCTTTCCAGGGCCCTAGTGATCTGAAGTGCCATTGCACAGCTGCCCTTGTTTTTGGATGGGGACGTAGCGCTCCTCTCCTGTCTTCTTAGACTGTTCACTTGGGTGCCCTCTGCCCCATACCTACCACCTCACGGCCAATGACTTTCAATTTTATGTCTTTAGCCCTGGCATCTCTTCCTTCCTAGATTGATCTCCATCTTGAACTTCTCTACTTAAATGTCCTACAAACATTCAGCTCACGAACTATATCCTCAAATTGGCTTTCTTTCTCTGTATTCCTCATTCTGTAGGCCAAATCCTGCCCACTGCCTGTTTCATGAAAAATGTTTAGTGGAACACAGCCACATAATGCAGCAGTAGAGCTGAGCAGTTAACCTTGACCCTTTGGCCCGCAGAGCCCATGCTACTTACTGTCTGGCCCTTTGCAGACAGCTGCCCTGGCGCATGGAATGCCACACCACACCTACTCTGTCCTCGTTGCTGTCTTTCTCATCTGTTCTCTTTATATCCAGGTTCTCCCCATGGTCTGGCAGTACTGCCTCTAGAGTATCTTTGACTTGGTGTCTGCCTCATGATGGCCTTAGTTCAAGCTTGATTAGTTCTTGCTTGTCTTTTTTTTTTAAAACCTGAACTCAAAATTGTCTTCCAACTGACTTAGCTAGCTTGAGCTGGATGTTATCCCTTTTGTGGGACATCTAGGACTCCACTCTGGTTTGGCACAGTTAGTCACAATTTTAATGATCACAGCCCTTCTTCTCTAAATTATTTTCTTCTGATGAATTCTCTGGAGTCCAGAATCATGACATTTGTAGGAGATTAATATTTATGCGGACTCAGGATTGCTAAATTGTCTTCTACATGATAGCGCTGTCCTTTATAATGCAGCAAATAATGTCCACTGGAACTCATGTCATTTTGCACAGGGTGATGGACCTCATACTTCACCATTATGCTAGTTGCGTTAGACACTACCTTGTAAAAAAATGTACTACGTATTTTAATTTTTCCCACTAAGGTTGAAATGAATGAAATATATTTGTATTTCTTTATGAGTTTTCTGTATGTGTCATTTGTTCATTTAATTGCCGTGGAATTAATGTTTAGTTGTCAATTTCAGTGTTAAGCTACCAGATCAGTTCAACAAATGTACACTGAGAACCTGTCAGATGCTGGGGTTAAAAAGATATCTGATTCCTAGGAGCTTGAGTCAGGAGACAGACCTATGAGCAGATAATTCAAATATAACCAGTTGTACCTATTCTAGCAGGTCTTGCTTGGGTGTTAATCAAAATATTAATGCCATATCTTGATTTATTCATATATTGCAATATAAACAATTACATTCTTTTTTTTTAAGATTTTATTTATTTATTCATGAGAGACACAGAGAGAGAGAGAGGCAGAGACACAGGCAGAGGGAGAAGCAGGCTCCATGCAGGGAGCCCTGTGTGGGACTCGATCCCAGGACCCCAGGGTCATGCCCTGGGCCGAAGGCAGGCGCTAACCTGCTGAGCCACCCAGGTTCCCCAAACTATTACATTCTTATCCTCAGGTGCATTACATAGTGAATGCAATGGAGAACCTTGAGGGAACACGTTTGTGACTCCGTACAGGTTTGAAACAAGTTTCAGAAGATGAAGCAGATTCTGTTGAAAACCCAACCCTGTGATTTGTAGAAAACACTGCTTTTGAATAGGTATAGCCTATGTACAGCCAATGATGTGAGAACAATATTAAGTTCATTTTAAGCTCTCCAGACTGTAAGACTTGTCTCTAATGTCTTGCTATTTCCTGTTAATTACGGCTTATTAATTATTTGCATAGGCTGCTTCCTTTTGATTAGTCCCAAGATATTTCTCTCTGACTGTCCCTTCCCACAGTTCCTTTTAGGTGACTTCCTTATCAGAGATACTTTGGTCTGGTAGTCTACTTGATCTCTCCTTAAATGTTTCATTAGCATGTCTTCTATCCTTTCTAAATGGGTTAGCCAAATATATGCCTCCTAAAGAATTTAAGTCATAAATGGCAGACTAAGCAAATAGGTACTTAAATGAATATAAAAGTTTAAATATTAAATGTCCAGGACTGCACAGAAATTCTTGTAACAAATGACCACCTACCTGTGGCCTGTCAGTGTGAACATTTCTAAGTCTACCAGCGTGGGTTTCATGTGGTCACTGGATACTTTCAGATGCACGGGCTGGACTGGCCACTTGAACCCATGCCCATGTGTACCAGAGTGTTTCTACTTCACTAGATACAGTGGGTGCTAGGATAGATGGAGCATGGATGCTGGCTTGCATTCTCGGCAATGTGCTTGGGGTTCAGCAAAGCTTTCTCTGACACGTGACACTTGAGCAATCTTGATGGCAGGTAGAGATGACTGGGGATCGAGAACTCCCAGAGGGAAGAAAAATTCTCGGGAAACCTAACCCACTGACAGTTTTATGCTTTAACTTAGTGTTTTTTGTCTATAAATTGGAAAAAGACAACTGTATCTGATTGCTAACAGTAGGAAAACTCTGCCCAGCTCTTATTTTCAAATTAGATACTGAACTAATGGCTGTTTGTAGATCCATATGTACTTAAGTCCAAAGCGACTGTGATATTTAAATTCATAGGCTTCTGGATGCATTTCCATCCAACAGATAGAGTAAGTTGTCCTTTACAAAGCTCTAAAAAGCTTTGCAAGCAGCATACTCTTATTTCCTTTGCCTAATAAAAACTGATGGCCATCTTTCCCCAAAATAGACAGTTCTGGGTGGCTGAGTTGGTTAAGCATCTGACTCTTGGTTTCAGCTCCAGTCATGATCTCAGATCTTGAGATTGAGCCCCAGTTCGGACTCCATGCTGAGCAGTGAGTTGGCTTGAGATTTGCCCTTTCCTTCCTCCCAATTGCTTGCACTCTCTCTTTCAAGTCTATCATTCAATCAAGGAGTCTTTAAAAAAAAAATAGACCATTTTGTCATACACTGAAAATCTAGGGAGGTATCATTTCTCACAGTGTAACTTTTTTTTTTTTTTTTTTTTTTTTTTTTTTTACGATTTTATTTACTCATGAGAGACAGAGACATATGCAGAGGGAGAAGCAGGCTCCCTGCAGGGAGCCTGATGTGGGACTCGATCCCCCATCACACCCTGAGCCAAAGGCAGACGCTCAACTGCTGAGCCACCCAGGTATCCCTCACAGGGTAACTTTTAGTTTCTTTAATTTTCATCATTCTTGTTCATCCTCTCTTACAACCTTTTCAGTTGCTTTTGTATTCTTGGACAAGCCAAGATATGTAACATCCCCCTAACAGCCCCAGGATTGGTGGGACTAAAAAACACGTGGGCATCTTTGTGGACACCAACTTTTAGAGACAGGCAGCATTGATTGGCATTGGTTCTCCTCTGTGGAAATGCTCAAATGTCTATTTTGGGGGATCATGGTTTGAGGACCACCACAGTAGAATTTGGGGAGCCTATTTGTGCAGAAGGTTGAAAAAGCCACATTAGTGTTCTATGAGGATCATTGTAGTGGCACTGACTTGGGGCTGTTAAGGAAGGAGGAGGGGAGAGTAAAAGATAGGAAACCATTACCACAGGCTAGGGGGGAGTAGGACCATGGTGTGAGGACTGACCATTCAGTCAGTCCTAAAACCTCTTCAGCACCATGACATTTGGGGTGAAGAAAGGAGAAAAGGAAAGGTTAAGGTGATTCAGGTTATGGCTGAATGCCATCTACTGAAATAGGTCACACAGTGATTCCTCACTTCCTTTCATTTCAGATGCTTCTCTTTTTTTAAACATATAATTCTCACACCTGCTTTGACTTTTTGTTGGCTTTCTTTTCATTGACACTTGGCTTGGGTATATGTGTTTGTACTAACTGAGACCACACAGTGCTAATAATAACTGTCAACATGTAACATGTCTTAAATCTGGCAGAGCTGGTCTCCTTCAGCTTTTCTTCTTTCTTTCTTTCTTTCTTTCTTTCTTTCTTTCTTTCTTTCTTTCTTTCTTTCTTTCTCTTTTTTTAAAGATTTTATTATTTGACAAAGAGAGAGAGAGAGCACAAGCAGGGGAAGCAGCAGAGAGAGAGGGAGAGGGAGAAGCAGAAGCAGACTCCCCGCTGAGCAGGGAGCCCAACTCGAGGCTTGATCACAGGACCCTGAGACCATGACCTGAGCCGAAGGCAGACACTACATCGACTGAGCCACCCAGGAGCCCCAGCTTTTCTTTCTGTACTTAGTCTCTTCTATTTCTGTATAGAAATGAATTTTGGTATCTCTTTATGACTAGCTCCTAGAAAAATTCACTTATGATTTTGATTGGTCTAGAGCTCATTCATCCACATAATATTTATGGGTACCTGCTATAGGGTTGATCCTGAGGATACAAAAATAAATCCCAGGTATTTATAGTCTAGCATATCTGTGAACTACACCACGGGGAAAGTTGATGTCTTTTCAACACGAGCATGGCATATCTCTTTCTATACACAAAGATTTTATGTGCTTCCTAAGTATTTTGTTGTAGTTGGAAATCGTGCCTAATTAGTTTAGTTGGTAAACATGAGTGATGTTCCTGTTTGTATGTATATTTCATTACTTTACTGACCTAGTTGCAGCTGGTAACTTTGTTACTTCTTTGAATCTCTATGTATGTAATATCATCCATCATGTTTTTATTTCTTCTTTTCCTATTATTTATTTCAGTGATTTCTCTTTCATCTCTGATTTATGGGTTAGACTCCAAAATAATGTGTAACTGTATAATTGTTTGCAGCAATAGCATATAAAGGTCATGTGATCTCACCCCTATTAGGCATTCCAAAAATGTAACAAGGACTGGTGGAGTCTTATGTAAATGCAAATGTCCTAATCTCAGTGGTTCCTGATGGAAATCTACAATCACTTTTTGTGTCTTTTTGGAGCCACACACCTTTTAGTACGTCTGATGTTTGAGCCTTTATTCTGTGGCTTTGTCATAAGATTGGCAGGCACGGGGGCGGGGGGGGGGGTGCAGTTCGTTAAGTGTCTGCCTTCTGCTCAGGTCGTGACCCCGGGGTCCTGGGATGGAGCTGTGTTGGGCTCCCTGCTCAGCGGGGAGTCTGCTTCTCCCTCTCCCTCTGCCACCCCCTTGCTTGTGTTCTCTCTGTCAAATAAATAAATAAAATCTTTTTTTAAGGTTTTATTCATTTATTCATGAGAGACACACAGAGAGAGGCAGAGACACAGGCAGAGGGAGAAGCAGGCTTCATGCAGGGAGCCCGATGCGGGACTCGATCCCAGGACCCCGGGATCACGACCTGAGCCAAAGGTGGATGCCTAACCACTGAGCCACCCAGGCGCTCCAATGAATATAATCTTTAAAAAAAAAAAAAAAAGGATTGGCAGCGGTGTGACTTAAAGGCAAAATACTGAATTTGCAGTAGTCCAGACATACAGAGAAAACAGTCGCGATGCACTTAGACTGAGGAAGGAGCTGAAGAATTTGAAATGGAACAGACGTAGCCATATGTTAATAATAACTTATAAAGAAGTTGGGGGCAGGTCACAGGGCCATGGACTTCATTGCAGCCTTTGACTCTTAGAGCAGTCTTTAGGAATAGAGACCTTGCTACCCATAGATTTATTTTTATTTTTATCTTTTTAAGATTTTTTATTTACTTATTCATAGAGACACACAGAGAGAGAGGCAGAGACACAGGCAGAGGGAGAAGGAGGCACCATGCAGAGAGCCTGACGTGGAACTCGATCCAAGGTCTCCAGGATCATGCCCTAGGCTGCAGGCGGCACTAAACCGCTGCGCCACCGGGGCTGCCCTACCCATAGATTTAGATGGAGGGGGAACCCTGGGTGGCGCAGCGGTTTAGCGCCTGCCTTTGGCCCAGGGCGCGATCCTGGAGAGCCGGGATCGAGTCCCACGTCGGGCTCCCGGTGCATGGAGCCTGCTTCTCCCTCTGCCTATGTCTCTGCGTCTCTCTCTCTCTCTCTTTGTGTGACTATCATAAATTAAAAAAAAAAAAAAAAAAAAAAAAGATTTAGATGGAGGTTCTAACACTCTTCTCCCTGAGAAAAAAAATCATACACACACACACACACACACACACACACACACACATTTGCACATGATTTCACAGACTTCACAGACCTCTTCAAGCCCAGAGCCAAGAACCCCAGGATTAAAGAATCCGGCTAGCTCCTGGAGAGATGCGTAGCCATGCTCCCATGCTGTGAACTGGTCTCTGGAGCTTACAGGTGTGCACCTCACATGTTGGTGTGTGCTGTCTTGTTCGCCTCCAAAACACACCCTGACACCTGTGTGAGAGCCTTCCCCAGAAAAGCCAAAATGTGGCATTCTCGTTGATGAGATTTGGCAATCACATTAAAGTACTTTCGCTGAATAATCGGCTTCTTTAGGCAGTAAATTCATTCCAGAATGCTTTCAAAGCTTTCAGATGAGGGCTTTTATTTTATTTTCTAAGATTTTATTTATTCATGAGACACACATACAGACACACACACACACACACACACACACACAGAAGCAGAGACACAGGCAGAGGGAGAAGCAGGCTCCATGCAGGGAGCCTGATGCAGGACTTGATCCCAGGATCCAGGATCATGCCCTGAGCCAAAGGCAGATGCTCTCCCACTGAGCCACCCAGGGATCCCAGATGAGGGCTTTTAAAAACTAAAACTGCTCTAGGGCAGCTGGAGTACAGTAAACAGTGAGCTGGACTTGGGTCAGCACTGTACCAGCGCTCTCCCTGCAATTGGCCACCCGCGCCTCCCTGCTGTGCTCCCACACTGTTCAGACAGGGCTCCCGAGCCACGTGGGGACAGCCCTGGGAGGCTTGAGAAGTTGGCATGAGGTAAGGAGGCATCATAAGACAGTGAGGAAGCAGTACAAGACAGCAGGTTAGCCCTGGGAAAAGTAGGCAAGTTAGATTTCATCTCACCACCAGGGGCCAAAATAAATTCCAGACAGATTAAGGATTTCAAGTAAAAAATGAAACTATAATATAGAGGAAGAGGTGGAAAGTTCTTCATGCTCTGACATAGACTACAGAGAATGAGTAATAAAAGGTAACCTATAGATTTAGATTTAGCCACGCAAGTTTTTTTTTTTTTTTTAAGATTTTATTCATTTATTCACGTGAAACAGAAAGGCAGAAACAAAGACAGAGGGAGAAGCAGGCTCCCTGCAGGGAGCCCGATGCAAGACTTGATCCCAGGACCCTGAGATCATGACCTGAGCCACTCAGCTGCCCCAAGCCATGCAATAATTAAACTGTCATTACCATAATTAAATTTATAAAATGACTAGTTGGAAACAATTGAGAGCAGCCACATGGGAAGGTTAATACCCTTAATGTACAAAGCTCCCTTAATAATCCGTTTAAAGATGTACACTCTAATGAGCAAAGGATGCTCACAGATGACCAGTAAGTGTATGAGATTCATTTCAAAATTACAGCTAATTGAAGAAGCCCAAAGCTTTCAGGACAGCATTTTTTACTTCCCAGATGGGCAAAGCTCAAAACAGTAATACGTTCCTGTCTTGGGAGAGCTGAGAAAGGGCCGAGTATCCAGTCTTATCCAGGTGGGGATATAAACAGGCATTCTTTTCCAGAAAGAAATTCGCCATTGCATCTTAAGAACTGCTTCTGAGATCAGAACCTTCACCATCCACTGTATCCTCTAGTCTCTTACCCTTATGGATCCCTCTCCTGAAGAGTGTCACACACACACACACACACACACACACACACACACACACACACTTCCTTGTCTGACCAGACTCAGTCACAGCAGGGCCTCTGACCTCTCATCCAGCACCTCCAGCACCAGCCTTTTCCCTTCACCTGTCCTTGAGCCTGCCAGCCTGACTTGATCATCTGGGGCTTCTTCCTGCCTGTACCTGGGATGCAGGGCATGGTCCACAAAGACCGTCTGGCCGCACAGGTCCGAGCAGCCAAGTTGTTCTGGCCTGCAAGCTCAGCTGGCCTTTGCAGACCGCCTCCCTGCCCTTGGCCCCGTGTCCGATCCCGTTTTCCTAAGTGCTTTTGCCAGACTTTTACTTTTCTCAGACCTACTCCACCCTGCCCCAGACACACCCACTCTCCTTGGATGACCTGCCTAATGTCCTGGTTTCCAGAGAAAACGGGCTGCTGCTGCCCCGTCCCAGTCCCATAGGCTCAAGCTGCCCAGTCTGAGTGGTCACTGCTCCCCGGGGCCTGCCCATGAGCCCCGAGCATTTACAGCTTCCAGATCTCCGTGGACTCCTCCCAACCGCATTCCTGTCCCCTCTGCCTGGCTTCACATCCTCAGGGTGCACGGCTTCTTCCTGGCCCTCCCTGGGCGGCGTGCGGTCCCCTGCTGTGTCCGGCGCCGCTCCCACGGGGTTCCTGAGCAGCTTTCTGGGCCGAGCCTGCAGCTCTGCAGACCTGCGTTCCGAGCCAGCTCCCCTCAGAGTGCTGTTTGCTGCTCCTGCCCGTGCCTCGCTCTGAATTTTCCTTCCAGACGCTGCTCCCCATGCTTCGGCCCCGCAGACCCAAAACCACACTGGATACCTCCACCAGCACACGTTCAGCAGACCCCTTAAATCCAGGATTTCCAGAGCTGACCGTGCTGACCTCGCCCTCAGATCCTCGCTATCTAGCCGGTCACTCGAGATAGAAACTTGATGATCATTCTAGGGGATTCCTTCTCCCTTCGCATCCACGCCATGTCATGAAGTCCTGTCTTGTATCTTTGTAATAACTCTCTGTCCCCTCCTCTCCTTAACCCCTGCTTTAGGCTGGATCGTCCTTTTTCTCACATAGATCTTGTGTTCTCAAGTCTCTTGAGATTTATTTTTATTTATTTATTTGAGAGAGAGAGCACAAGCAGAGGGGAGGGGTAGAGGGAGAAGCAGACTCCCATTGAGCAGGGAGCCCAATGCAGGACATGATCCCAGGACCCCAGGATCATGACCTGAGCTGAAGGCAGACACTTAACCTACTGAGCCACATGGGCCCCCTCTTGGGTCTCTTAATACTCAGCTCCTCAATTTCCCTGCAGGCAGTATGACTTCCCTCCCCCTCCACACATCTTCCACACTGTTGCCAGAAAGATCCTTCCAAAAAAAATAATTGTCATACTGATAGCTTACATTTATTTGGATGTTTACTATGTGCCGGGCACTAGCAGCTCATTTAATGCCAAATCAGTACTGTATTATCCCCTTTTGCAGGCAAGAAAACAGGCACAGAGAGATTTGGGAACTTGTCTGAGGTCACAAAACTGGGATATCTGTCTCCAGAGTCTGTGCTCTTAACCACTTATGTCAAAACAAAAACCATGTTTTGAGGAAGGAATTAGCACTTTGTGTATAAAATTTCTTTCAGTCCACTCAATTCTATGAGGTGAAGTTCTTAATATTTCCATTTTTACAGGTGAGGAAATAGGGTGCACGGAGACATTAGGTAACCTGCTCATAGTAGCACAGCTCTTAGGTGGCGGCCAGGGCTTTGGCCACCAGCAAAGGTGCCCTAGACTGTCCGTCTTTGCCACTGCACCCCTCACAAGGAGCCAGCACACTTATGAATTCACACTTTTATATGAGTATTTCTCTGTTCTTTTAGAGTTGTGGGTAGCAAAAGAGGTGCAGGAATCGATTTCATGATTTGGAATATTTCACGAATCCTTAGGAACACAATCATAATAGCATAATATGCTATTACACAATAGTCATAACAGCATGCTATAGCACCACAGGTTGACCTGTTGTCTCCACTGGTAGTTCCTGAAATTATCCATGGTAGGAAAATTCTCTCATAAACTGAAGACCCTACAGGAGATAGTTTAAGGTAGTTGACTGAACTCGTGTGTATATTTCTTCTCTCTCACTGAAATCCACTGAGGGCGTCTGGGTGGCTCAGTCAGTTAAGCAACAGACTCTTGGTTTCAGCTCAGGTCATGATATTGGGGTCATGGGATTGAGCCCTACCGTGGGCTCCATGTTCAGCAGGGAGTCTGCTTAAGATTCCCTCTCTCCCTCTCCCTCTGCCCCCTTTCTTGCCCCTCAAATAAGTAAATCTTTAAAATTCATTGAAATGTTAGGAAAGGGACTTTTTTTTTTAATTTGGGGAATTAAAAAATGTGGTATCGAAGGCCATTCAGGAAAAGTTCCAGATGACTGATTAAGAAGTAGCTCTGAAGCTGACTACAGCAGGTGCTGTTTTATTTGTTCATTCGTTGTCCAAGGTGGGACAGTAGGATGTCAGAAAATCCTCAGACTATTACATCCATTTGAAAAGAAAAAAAAAGAAGAAGAAGAAGAAGAAGAAGAAGAAGGCTCTGACAAAAAGACCTAGAGTTCTTGGAAATTAAAAAATCTGTCACCAATTCATAAAGAGTGTCAGGGGACTAAAAGAGAAACAGTCTTTAGAAAAGAAGTAAAGTAAGTTTCTGTGTTCTTTCATTTTTCAGGATATAGGGCTCCCCTCAAGGTACATCCTTAGGAATAGCACTAAGAAAACAAAGCAGAATCATTTACTAGGTCATTACAGACTCAGAGGAGTATCCCTCCTCTTCCTGAAAACCTCCTGTCCTTTTTTTTAAGATTTTATTTATGAGAGACACACACAGAGAGAGAGAGGCAGAGACACAGGCCGAGGGAGAAGCTGGCTCCATGTAGGGAGCCCGACATGGGACTTGATCCCGGGTCCCCAGGATCATGCCCTGGGCCGAAAGCGGCGCTAAAACCCTGAGCCACTTGAGCTGCCCCCCTCCTGTCCTATTAATGCAATTAAGTTATGTTGACTTTCACACAGAAAGACTATCTTTTTGCCTTTCTGGCAACCATAAAGATGCTGCTGCTGCAGATGATGATGATGATGATGATCTGAATGGTTCTTAACTGGAAACAGGCTGACACACACACCCCCCTCTCAATTTGGCAAAATCTCCAGACATTTTTTGTTGTCATCCCTGGGGACACGGGGGCTTGTTGCTGCTGGCTTCTGCGCAGGTAGGACCCAGGGATGCTGTTAACACTCTGCAGTGCCCTGGACAGCCTCCCACAAGAGAGGATTATTTAGACCAAAGTGTTGAAAGTGCCAAGGTTGAGAAATAGTTAACTCTAAACTGCCTAGCGGACTTGAAACCAGAACTGCTCCTTAATCCCCCAAGATGTCAGAGGCATAAGAAGTTAAAAGCTGCAAGCTGCAAACTGACAGTCTTCTTTATGTTCAACTCTCCTAACACTTTACTAGAAAGTAGATAAAATCTCTAGTCTGCCTGCACAGTGAAATTTCCAGTGTGACATCAAGAATGATACTCAGCCTGGGGAAGAAAACATCTGTAGTTGGAACGATTCATTCTTTCTTTCTTTCTTTCTTTCTTTCTTTCTTTCTTTCTTTCTTTCTTTCTTCCTTCCTTCCTTCCTTCCTTCCTTCCTTCCTTCCTTCCTTCCTTCCTTCCTTTCTTCTTTCTTTCTTTCTTTCTTTCTTTCTTTCTTTCTTTCTTTCTTTCCTTTCTTTCTTTTTTTTTAAGGATTTTATACATTTATTTGACAGAGAGCACAAGCAGGAGGCATGGCAGGCAGAGGGAGAAGGAGAAGCAGACTCCCCACTGAGCAGGGAGCCCCATTTGGGGCTCGGTCCCAAGACCCGAGATCATGACCTGTGCCAAAGGCAGACGTCCCCCCCAAGCGCCCCGGTACCTCTCTGTCATCATTGTCAGCCTGTGTGCTCCTTTGTTCGGGGAGCTCGGGCGCAGGCTGCAGTCCTCCTTTGACTGGGGCTGCAGCCGGCCAGGACTAATCAGCACTGGCATGGGAAGTTAGAGCTCTTGCCACCTTCCTGAAGAGATTTCCTCACCCAACACTAGGCGGGTATAGATGTCGAACACCCAGATTCTTCCCTCCTCCACCTCCCTTCCCTCCCCTCCCCACGACAGTACTGTGGTGAGGTCTTCAGGAGATTGAATCTCCTTAGTCTTTGTCTCTGAAAACTGTCATTATTTTAGGGGCGCCTGGCTGGCTCAGTTGGAAGAGCAGGTGACCTTTGATCTCAAGGTTGTGAGTATGAGCCCCACACTGGGCATAGAGATTACTTTTTTTTTTTTTAAAGATTTTAAATTATTTATTCATGGAGACAGAGAGAGAGAGCGAGAGAGGCAGAGACACAGGAGGAGGGAAAAGCAAGTTCCATGCAGGGAACCCGACATGGGACTCGATCCCGGTTCTCCAGGATCACGCCCTGAGCTGAAGGCGGCGCTAAATGGCTTCGCCACAAGGGCTGCCCTAGAGATTTTTTTTTTTTTAATCTTGTTATTTTGCCTTTATCTTTGAAATGTTTGCATTTGATGTACAATTGTAGATTGACTTTCTTCATTCAGCACTTTAAGATGTCACGCCATTCTGTTGTCCTTTGGTCATGACATTTCTGGTGACGAGTCAGCCATCATTTACATTGCTCCCCTGCCTGTTTGAGAGCTCTTTGTTCTTTCTGTCTGCTTTCAAGATTTTCTCTTTCTCCACAGTTTGACCTTGATCTTTTAGGTGTGTCTTTCTTTGTGTTCATCCTGCTTGGAGTTCTTTTCATTTGGATCAGTGATTGATACAGTTCATTACATTTGGAAACCTCAGGGGCGCTTGGTTGGCTCAGTTGGTATAGCATCCAACTCTTGATTTCGGCTCAGGTCATGATCTCAGGGTCATGGGATCGAGCCCTGCGTTGGGCTCTATGCTCAGTGCAGAGTCGGCTTCTCTCTTTCCTCTTTCCCTCTGAACCTGCACACGCACACAGTCTCTCTTTCTGATAAATAAATTCATTTTAAAAATTTGGAAGCTTCTCAGTCATGGGTTATCCGATATTTCTTCTGCCCCATGTTCTTTCTTCCCTCTGGCACTCTTATTACAGGTATCATAGCCTAATATTGTTCCACTGATTTGGGGTACTTTGTTCTAATTTTTTCCCACTCTAATTTAGTGTTGATAGTTTGTTTCAACTTCCAAATCTCTGATGAAACCCCTCATGTACTCATTCATTCTGTCCACCTTTTGACTAGATCCTTTCATGGACTTATCAGAGTCCCTGCAAAAATATTTCCAACAACAACAACAACAAAAATAATTCCAACATCTTGGCTGTCTTTGGACCTAGTTCTCTTGAAAGTGTATCTTGATAATGCATCATATTTTCTGTGTTTCTCCTCTGGTGACTTTTGACGGAACGCCAAATGTGTGTAGAAACGGAGCGTGTTGTGCTTCCTCTGCCGGGCCGATCGTGTGAGGACTCCGGTCCATTTAGTCTGTTGTTGCAGGAGTCTAGGCTTTGTGGGTGCTTTGGATACACTCAGTTCACCATAGACTTCAACTGATTTGAGGGTGGGATTAAATTTCCCCTTGGGCAGGACTTGTTTATCTGAGTTCTCCTGCCTTACCTTCGCACTTAGTAGGACTCGTGTGCCCACATCAAGAGAATTTCCCCAGCTCTCTTGCCTTCCCTCTGGTAGAGAACCAGTGCCTGATATTCCTTTTTTTTTTTTTTTTTTTTAATTCATGAGAGACCCAGAGAGAGGCAGAGACCTAGGCAGAGGGAGAAGCAGACTCGCTGCAGAGAGCCCAGTGCAGCACTTGATTCCAGGACCCCAGGATCATGCCCTGAGCTGGAGGCAGATGCTCAACCGCAGAGCCACCCCGGTGTCTCATAGTGCCTGATATTCTTTTTAAGGCCCAAAGTCCTGCAGGGCTCCTGTCAATCCCTGTCCCCATTGCTCTTTAGCAGGCTCTGCCTGTCTGAGCCTTGGGTGGCCCCAGAGTGAGGGATGTCTCAGCAGTTGCATCTCCTCCTTCAGTAGTGGACTACCATTACCTCCTCTTCTGTGTAAGGCCCTTGAGCCCTGGAAGTCCCCCTGCTTGGCCCTCAAACTTCAGCAAGCCCCATGCACCCAAGCCTAAGGGGATTGAGGTGGCGCCAAGCGTTCCCCCACAGCTGTGTCACCTTGAGTGTATCCTTCCCAGGCTGTCTCTCATACCTCTGTCCTCCCTGCCTTAGCATACCCTTCTGCTATCTGACATCCAAGCTTCCAACTCCAACTCACTTACTACGTCTCAAAAACCTTCCTGGTCTGGTATCTTAGATTTGTATCAGATGCCCTCCGAAGGTCTCTAACCTTTGGCATCTTATTAACTTCTCTGTGCATAGGTTTCTCATCTCCGAAAACGGCATGATAATAGCATCGATCACATGGTTAGCCTGAGGATTCAGTGAGATCATTCATACATGTGATACATGTATCTGGAACCCAGAAGTTAAGAACCAGGATCTTGGGAGCAAAATTGCCCAGGTGTGAGCTCAAGAAACGTTAGCCCTGATGGTGGTGATGACAGCTCTGTATTCTGTGAGGCCCCGTGCTTCCCCAGGCAGAGCACTCATCGCACTGGAGTCTTAATTGCTTATTTTCCTTGACAGCCCTTGAGTCCTGTCAGAGCAGGGGCCGTGTCTCTTACTCATGATGGCTCACGGAAGGGAACCCAACAAATATTTGTTCAGTGACTAACCAAATGAAAAGGTTAGTGTCAAATCATGCATGGCACCCACCTGTGGTTGAATGCAGTGATGGTGGGCTGCATTGCTCCACTCAGTGAACATTTCATTATTCCAAATATCCTTTTGAGAAAAAGCCTCATTTAAAAAAAATCAATATTCTATTTTGAGTCATCAACAGCATCCTTCCATCCATCAAGCTGTGGTGTTGGAACACTTTTCTTTGACCTTTATATAAGGGTAAGTGAAGATTTATGGTGCTCTCCACCCAGAATCTATCCATCATCCATCCATCATCCATTAAGAGCAGCCTCACCTCATTTTTCCATTTTTTTCCCCTCTATTTTGTGCACCACGCTAATCATGGAACTTTCTGGGCTACATCTATGATGTGCATTCCTCGTAGAAACTTAGAGGATCCACAATTATCTGAAATTCAGCATTGCTTGCCTTTTAAAAATATGTGACATTCCTTGTTATTTATAGAGCTATACCCCAACATTCATAAAGCACAGTTCTGAAGGTTGTAAATATTCTCTTTTTTCTCAAATGTTCTGCTTTATTGTAGTCTCTTAAAAATTGCGTGAGATCGTTGGTACAAATATAAATAAAGTGAAGTACAGGAAGGTCAAGGGTTGTATTTTTAGAGCCCATGGTTAGTTTGAGGTGGAGCTAGGACCAGAGTCTAGCATGAAAATAAATTAAGGGTCAACTTTGGTCAGTGACCTTAAAATTGCTTCCTTTCTTAGGGTCCACAGACTTTGGTTCACATGTATTTTTTTTTAATGGGTGTCTGCCCAATTTCCACACCCATGGAAATAAGGATAAAAATTGCCCCATAAGGGTACGTGTCATATAGGAAAATGTTACCACATATGCAAAAGTGCTTTCGTTAAAAAAAAAAAAAGTAGAGGAGGAGGAATGTACAAATGTAAACTTCATCTAGGACTAGGGATCTGGTGATTACCTAGCTTATGGCCCATGAATTCTAGTTTCTATGTCTGATTTATTTCTTGGTCAGAGAGACCTCCACGTTTTATAGGTTTTTCTTGACATATTTATTTATTTATTTTTGAAATATTTAAAAAATGTATTTGAGGGAGAGAGCACAAGCAGGGGAGCAGCAGCAGGAGAAGCTGTCTCCCTGCTTGGCATGATCTCAGGACCCTTGAGATCATGACCTGAGCCGAAGGCAGATGCTTAAGCAGCTGAGCCACCCAGGCGCCCCTTTCTTGAACTTTTTAAAGTGCTTTTCAAGTTGATGGTTTACAGTCAGTGATTCAGGCGTACCATTTCTGTTAAAATAGCAGCGTGGCATTGGCCAGGATCAGACTGGTAGGGCTTCCTGTCTGTGTTCTTAGTCATTCCCTGAATCACTGTGGAGGCCCTCCAGATGTTGTCTTACCTCTAGCCTGTACTATGCTGTTAGAATTTGCATTCTGAACCTCAAATCCGATGCCACTCCACTGTGGAGAATCCATCGATGGCTCCCCGTGGCCCCCTAGTTCCCAGTTCATGGCTCTTTTCAGCCCTTACTCGGTGCCCAGGTGCAGGAGCCTGACCACATTCCCTCTCCCATCCTCTGTGGGTGTGCTCCTGTCTTATCTGAGATCTGCTTAGGCTGTTGCCCTGTGAAGCCTTTCCTGGCTTCTCTCTGCTCCCAGAAGTGCTGTAAATAGTTATTTACATTGCTGTCTCCCAGAAGCGGGTAAATGGTTGTTTACATTGTATTAGCTCCCAAGGGTGGGGACTGCGGCTCATTTCTCTCCTTCGATCCTTTCCAGTTTTCAACATTTAGAGAGGGCTCCAGGATACTGGCTGAATGAATAAAGATCTATATATCTTGGAGCAAGGCCATCCTAAGATGCCCTCTGTCCAGAGGGTTCTTTGGCCCTCTGTGGATACATACCTGCGGACCGCCAGGGCTGGCATTTTTACGCCCTCAGTGGTGTGAGGTGCAGAGGACTAAGACGTTGGTCCTTTGATGAAGGCTTTTTGCTAACTCGCCACATACTCAGCCTCTAAGTTTCTGTATATTACGTGCCTGTGATTCTCTTTGGTGGCCTCCAGCCCACGCGGTGTTATCACAACCAACCCTTTGTTGTAACAGAACAGGCTGCCCCACTCCTGCTGTAAGGGTTGACGCAGCTTTTTGTCTCTCGTGGTCCAGATTCAACCGCAACTTCTGGGAGAAGCCAGAACAGCCTGGTCACTGCCGAAAAGTCTTTCCCAGATAAGATGTAGCTTGGGAGTTATCTGAAGGTGTTGGTGGATCCTCGTAATGCTCAGGACAGTTGACACTCCCCGAACTCTGACTGTGTGCCAGGGACCCTGGTAATGAGATAACCGAGATAAATGGTGTTTCTAAACAATCATCGTGGTGGTAATATTATTACCATAATTCCCATCTTACCGTGGAGGACATGGACCCTCACGTTGGTGGCGTCCAAGCAACAAGGCTGGGATTCTGAATCAGGTCTGCCCAACCCTGGAGCCCTAACTTAGCTCCTACCATATTCAGTCTCCTTGTCCTTTGCCTACAGTGGGACTTAGAATCTGCTGTCTGTTGGCTTATCACTCAGCTTACCCTGCCCACGAAGGCAGGCGAGGCAACTCAATTATGAGTCATATACATAAGACCATGGACTAGGCCATCTTGACCCAGCAAGAGTGCATCTGTGGCCTGTTCTATAGAGACACCTCTGCCTGTTGTCACTACTGCCAACCGCTTACTGCTGGGGCTCTCTCTGTCATATTCTGGTAGTTACCACCTGCCAGCTTGGGTACCCTGACCCTTCCTACACAGGGGTTCTCAGCTGTCGCCACACGTTGGAATGGCCTGGGAAGCTTTCAAACAAAATATCAGGCCCTACTACACCCACCCCCACCCCCTGCAGGAGGCTCTGATTCAGTCATTCTGGGTTGGGGTCCAGGTTTTTTTTTTTTTTTTTTTTTTTTTTATGATAGTCACACAGAGAGCGAGAGAGAGAGAGAGGCAGAAACACAGGCAGAGGGAGAAGCAGGCTCCGTGCACCGGGAGCCCGACGTGGGATTCGATCCCGGGTCTCCAGGATCGCGCCCTGGGCCAAAGGCAGGCGCTGAACCGCTGCGCCACCCAGGGATCCCCCAGGTATTATTTTTAAAACAACTATTGAGAGGGCTTTATATGTCATAAAGTTCACCCATTTTAAGTATACAGCTCCATGATTTACTTTTTTTTAGTAAATTGACAGCATTGTGTAACCATCACCACCATCTGATTGGACAAGAGTTGAATCACCCCATTAAGACTACTCGTGCTGCTGTCTGGTCTCTCCTCATGCCCAGCCTCAACCTCAGCTAACCCAGCTCTTTCTGCCTCTATGGATTTTCCTTTCTTTCTTTCCTTATTTAATTATGTATTTATTTGAGAGAAGAGAGACCACAAGAGGGGAGGAGCAGTTGCAGAAGGAGAAGCAGACTCCCCACTGAGCAGGGAGCGCAGCATGGGGTTCCATCCCTGGACCCCGAGATCATGACCTGAGGCAGATGCTTCACCAACAGAGCCACCCAGATGCCCCTAGATTTGCTTTTTCTGGCCCTTTCCTAAAACTGGAATCATCCGTTTTATTTTTAAATCCCCCGGATTGTAAAGTGTAGCCATGGTTAAGAATCACTGTTATCTCTCTCTCTCTCTCTCTTTTTTTTTTTTTTACACGACTGTTCCCTACATTCACTGTGGCTCAGAAGATCCATAGGTGCCTACTAGGGCTGTCTTTCCGATAAGTTGTAAGGATAATGGGTCCTTCAGATAAGCTATAAGCAAAATGGAGCTTGGCCTGAGAACTTAATGATCATTTATAACCTACTTTTTATGGGAACGTGCTCTTGAAAGTCCAAATGTGCTGACTTAGAAGCATTTGGAAGAGGCCTTGCACAACCTGTCTTAGGATGCAGAGCACCTCCCTGCCAGTGGCCATAGCACTGAGTCAGAACTGAGCCCTTGAATTTGTGTGGCTTTGCCTTTGGGGTTCTCAAAAATGTTCTCACATTTTTGCATATGGCTTTTTCAGCTCCGCCTTGCCTTCTGTGTTCTTGGGCCAGTAAACTGGACCCCCTTCCCGGATCTCCTCCCCCTTAGCTCCTCCCCAGATTTAGCTCCACGTGCATTGTCCACACTGAGATACTTTGCAAATTGCTCAGATTTCTGCCTGCTTAAATACGCTTTGAAATCTCAAACTCAGCTCCTCCAGGTCCAAGCTGGCAGTGTACTTGACCCGAACAGCCTGGAAGTGTCCCCCGCCCAGCACCCCG
The DNA here is from genome assembly GCF_048418805.1 of Vulpes vulpes. Lineage (NCBI taxonomy): Eukaryota > Metazoa > Chordata > Mammalia > Carnivora > Canidae > Vulpes > Vulpes vulpes. The sequence continues at coordinate 95,957,316 of NC_132782.1, forward strand.
CCCCGGACCACCAGAGGGAGCCTGCAAAGTGTGCTGGTAGCAGGGAGCTTCCTTCCCACTTTGCCATAAGCAGAAATTGTTGGTGGAGCTTTTTAAGACTTAGCACATGGTTACAGCAGAGACAGCAAATAGATTCCATTTCATGTGCCAGAGGGGAGAAAGCCAACTGACCAAACAAAAGCTGCTGCATAAGCTTACATGTGTAGGAAGACAATACAACTCAATTCAGTTGATTTTAAAATATAACAGTTCATCTTAGTTGTTGATTGGAATTCAAATAATATTGTGGAGATTCAGTTAAGATTGATAAGGGTTTTGTGATTGCTGTTTCAATTAAAAAATAAATGTTGCTTATCTCAGAAAAACTGTAAATATGTGGCCAGAGTGCCATCATTTGAAGAAATAATTTATGGCATAGAATGTAGGAGTTTTAGATGTATTTCACTCACATTGTTACCAAAATACTTTCTATTTGATCATTTTCCCTCTGGTAAATATCCTTTTTCTTTTCAGTGTTATGCATGAGATCTTGTTTTGTTTTGTTTTAAGATTTTATTTATTTATTTATGAGAGACACACAGAGAGAGGCAAATACAGGCAGAGGGAGAAGCAGGCTCCGGATGGGGAGCCTGATGTGGGACTCGATCTCAGGACCCCAGGATCACATTCTGAGCCAAAGGCAGATGCTCAACCACTGGGCCACTCAGATGCGCCTATGCACAGGGATCTTTTGTTTTTCTTTGCCCATACTTTCCCTTTAGAGTTCCATAAACCCTCTTATAAGACTTTTCAAACTCCTTTGTGGAATGCGTAACAAATTGTTTCATTTTTAAAGTGTCAGAGAGTTCCTTTACATTAAAAATCCAATTAAGTAGCCTTCAGATCCCTCCCCAGAAACTTAAGAAGGCACCTAATCTAATGAGATGGAACAGGAAAAACTCACCCAGCAGTCCCTGGGCTCACTGTGAAGTCAGATGAATGTGTCCAAACTCAGCACGGAGGCTCAAGTGCATTTTCTAAGTGCTTGTACCAGGAGATGACAGCGTTGCCCCAAATCTGGTTCACGGCAGGATAAAATACACCACTTAGCTGTGGGTCTGGCCGCTGTAATGTCCCTGCAAATATAAATCTCCTGCAGGCAGTGACTGTGTGCGGTGTTGCCCTGTAGAATGAGATTCCTCAACTGATTGGTCGTAGTTTATATTACTTATCAAGCATGCACCTAGATATTTGCAGGCAACCAGAATTTCAAAGCAGTTGATTAAAATTTCTCTCCCTGCCCCATTCTTTCTCGCTGACATATTTAAGTGATTATTTAAGTAAAAAACCCACAGAATTATGATCTCTCATGTGTATTGGTCGACCAAAGCCATCACTACTGTGATCTTGGGGCAATGCGAGGACACAGGTGTTTGAAGTAAGCGTTGGCTCTCGGGCCCTGCGTTTGTTTGCCGTCCCTGGGCAGAGATGGATTGAGTGGGGAAGGGCGAGCAGCCGCTCTCAAGGGCTCAGAATGGCTGCAAGGGTTGAAAGGAGCAATCTGGTGAAGTCTCGAGAAACTAGTGTCCCTTCCCTTCCAAAGAACAAATCAGGAAAGCCCAGAAATCCCCGTTCAGGGCAGCCCCAGTGACATCGCGGTTTAATGTCGCCTTCGGCCCGGGCCATCATCCTGGGGACCCGGGATCGAGTCCCACGTCGGGCTCCCTGCAGGGACCCTGCTTCTCCCTCTGCCTGTGTCTCCGCCTCTCTCTCCTCTCCTTCTGTGTCTCTCATGAATAAATAAATAAAATCTTTTAAAAAAGAAAAAGAAATCCCCCTTCAAAGTAAAGAGAATTTAGAAGTGATTAGAAAGGATCGAAGCTTTGTGGGAAGCTACACCTCCCTTGTACACAGATCAGCGTTAGCAAACTACAGCCTGCAGGCCAGCTCCAGCCCCAGTCGGCTCACAAGGGTTTTTTAAATGGTTGCACTTTTAAATGGTTGAAAAAAAATTTTTTTGCACTTTTAAATGGTTGAAAAAAATTTTTTTAAAGAAGAATATTTTGTGACATATGAAAATTATATGAATTCATGGAGCACCTGGGCGGCTCAATCCCTTAAGCATCCATCTGATTCTTGATCTCAGCTCAGGTCTTGATCTCAAGGTCACGAGTTCAAGCCCCCTGTTGGGCCCCACGCTGGACATGAAGCCCACTTAAAAAAAAGAAGTTACATAATTCACTTGTCCATGTCTGTAAGTCAAGTTTATTGGAACATAGCCAGGTCCATTCATTTATATGTTGTCCGTGGCAACTTTTGTGTTACAACAACAGAGCTCAGTGATAGCAGGAGCAATGGTGTGGCCTATAAGCCTGAAATATTTATTATTTGGCCTTTCCAGAAAATGTTAGACGGCGCCTAAGACAGGCAGTTTTGTTTATTTAAATCTAGTCCGGAAATATGTTTGTGAGCAGGGAACAGAAAGAAAATAATAGTTACAATATTTCAGCGGTTTGGAGGGAGGTGGGTGGATGGAGGAGAGAGATACTTTCTGATCTCTCCCTGTCACAGGCATCACCAATGTTGGGCCTCCCATTTGGACTGTATTAACAGAGTCAGCCACCCCCATCCATTTTGGCAGCAGCTTCTCAGACACGAGGTGGAATGTCTAAGAAGACAAAATACACCTCCAGATCAGCCTCGCATACCAGTCCTGAGTGACTCCCAAAAGCCTCCTCATGAGGTTTGCACCACACCCTGTGAGAGTCACTGGTGTAGACCCGAGGTTGGCACATTGGTTGGTAAACAACCAGATAGTAAATATTTTGAGCTCTGCAGGCTGTATGGTCTCTGTTGGAGCAACTTAGCTCTGCTGTTGTGGCATGAGAGCAACCCATTGATAATACATAAACTAATCCGCCTGGCTGTGCTCCAATAAAACTGTATTTGTGCACATGGAACCAGAATTTCATGTAATTCTTGTGCATCGTATTATATAGTCCACTTTTGAATCTTTTCCCAAACCATTTTATTTTTTTTAAAGATTTATTTTTATTTATTTATGATAGACATAGAGAGAGAGAGAGGCAGAGACACAGGCAGAGGGAGAAGCAGGCTCCATGCCGGGAGCCCGATGCGGGACTCGATCCCGGGACTCCAGGATCGCACCCAGAGCCAAAGGCAGGCGCGAAACTGCTGAGCCACCCAGGGATCCCCCTCAAACCATTTTAAAGTAAACACTAGGGGCACCTAGGGGGCTCAGTGGTTGAGGCATGATCCTTGGGTCCTGGGATCAAGTACCATATGGTACTCCCCTTCAGGGAGCCTGCTTCTCCCTCTGCCTATGTCTCGGCCTCTCTTTCTGTGTCTCTCCTGAATAAATAAAATTCTAAAAAATAAATAAAGTAAAATCTATTATTACTTTGCTGCCCATACCAAAATAGGCAGTGAGCTGGACTACACCTGTAGGCCATAGTTTGCTGACCCCTGGTAATATGGGTAGTTCGATTTCTGTATTTTTTTAATGAAAAAATATTAATTTTGGAAGGCACTATCATTTTAATTTGGTCATTATGGATTTTACTGTGGAAGGCACTTCTCATTTTCTGCCTATTGCTGTTGAATTTTTTTCTTGCCAGCTCTTTTGAAATCTAGAAAGATCTTATTTTCAACTCCTTCTGTATTGTTGGGACAGCCATTTACTTTTTCATTAATTCATTCATTGTACATTTATGAAGCACCTGCTGTGTAGCAGGCAGGTTGAAGACAGATGCTGTAGCAGGGGACTGATGGACAAGATAGACTTGGTCTCTGGCCCTATGGAACTCTCTGGCTGGGATAGGGTCAGTCAAGTCCAGTGCTTGGAAGATCGCAGCATGCACTGAAGGTGTGAACTGGAGCACTTGTTGCCATGGCTCCCAGAATACCTGCATCATGCAGCTGTGTGTGGCCTGAATGCCATAGTCAGCATCCTGGGAAACAAGATGCCATTCACAGCCGTGGTGTTGGGCCTTTGAGTGTAGCCATGGCAGAAACTTCTCCAGAAGTTAGTCCATGATTAGAGTTGAAAATTGTCAGGCCGGTTGGAGATTCTCCTTTGACCCTGTGTCCTGGTTTAAGCATCTCTGTCTGTCTTTGGTGCATCTAACTGCTTCAGATCTGGAGCGTTTCCATCTTCTCCTGGGCTAGAAAGGGGGCTGCGTGAGACTCCTGTCAGCCACAACCTCAGGGTGGGACGTTACTACAACCAGTCAGGGGAGAAGGGGGGGAAGTAGAGGCCTGCACAGCCCTGCTTCTGTTAGGCTTTGGGAGTCATGAAGGGCAAATGCTACACTTTCCCAAAAGAATCAGGGAATTGAAAATGCTGCCTGATGTAAGCCGTGTTTGAATGACTAGTGCAATTGCCCAGTGGCTCGAATAGGAAAAAACAAACCCCAGAGTAAACGGCGAGCGGGAGGTGCTTTCCTGCTTCATATTGTTTTCCCAGTTTTGGACAGGAAACATTCAAGTGTGTTTTCAAGCACAGAACGTTGGACACAAAGAAGGCTCTGACAAAGCAGAAAAAAGACCCATATGCAAAAAGTTTGGGTCTGTGTAGCAAAATGTCTGGTTTGAACAATCTGATTTAGCAAGTATTATTTTTTAAAATTTTTCGGATCACTTTGTATTTAAGATGCAAAGATAGGTTTAATATGGTGCCTCCCCTTATTTGCTTTATAAATGAACTTTAAAAATCTGATAAAAAATAAGATCTCAGGGATCCCTGGGTGGCGCAGCGATTTAGCGCTTGCCTTTGGCCTGGGGCGCGATCCTGGAGACCCGGGATCGAATCCCACATCGGGCTCCCGGTGCATGGAGCCTGCTTCTCCCTCTGCCTGTGTCTCTGCCTCTCTCTCTCTCTCTCTCTCTCTCTCTCTCTGTGACTATCATAAAAAATATATATATATATAAAAAAATAAAAAAATCAGATCTCAGGGCAGCCCCAGTGGCTTAGCGGTTTAGTGCTGTCTTCAGCCCAGAGCCTGATGCTGGAGACCGGGATCAAGTCCCACGTCAGGCTCCCTGCATGGAGCCTGCTTCTCCCTCTGCCTATGTCGCTGCCTCTCTCTCTCTCTCTCTCTCTCTCTCTGTCTCTCTGTCTCTAATGAATAAATAAATAAAATCTTTAAAAAAAATCAGATCTCAGTAAAGCCAAGGGTCCGTGGCTAATATAAATGCCTTTTTTTTTTTAAAGATTTTTATTTTATTTATTCATAGAGACAGAGAGAGAGAGAGGCAGAGACACAGGCAGAGGGAGAAGCAGGCACCACACAGAGAGCCCGACGTGGGACTTGATCCCGGGTCTCCAGGATCAGGCCCTGGGCTGCAGGCAGCGCTAAACCGCTGCGCCACCGGGGCTATAAATGCCTTTAACTGAGCACCATGGCCAGTATTTTGAATAATTGCTGGGCTTTCCTTGAGTAAAACGTTCAGGTCTCTGGTAAAGATGAACGCTTCAAGACAGGTCAGCATACAAAGGGCTGAGCCTTGAACTGGTCCCAGGGATGAAGAAGACCAAGTCATTTGGACCACATATTGGGGGAGATAGGGGCAACGGTGGTTCCCTAAAATTAAGGTAGGGATAGCATAGGCCAGTGGGGGTATCCTTGTGTGAAGGAGCCATCCCAGCTTGTATGTTACATTCCAGAATCATGATTTGTCACTTTAAAGGAATCTTTCCCAGATATCCTGTATCCATCGATTGGCAGATTTAATATTATTAAAGTGTCTGTGCTACCCAAAACTGTCTGCAGATTCAGTACAAAAAACTCCCGGGGCATTTTTCACAAAAAGACAAAATAAACAGGTAGGAGGATGACATCAAACTAAAATGCTTCTGCAACAGCAAGGAAGGAATCGAAATGAAAAAAGCAACCTACAGAATGGGAGAAGATATTCGCAAAGTATAAATATCGGGTTAATACTCAAAATATGTAATGAATTCATACAACTCATTGGTAAGAAACAATGAACCTGGTTTAAAAATGGACAAAAGACCTAGTTAGATGTTTTCTCAAAGAAGATATACACGTGGCCCACTGGTATATGAATCGGTGTTCAGTATCACTAATAATCAGGCAAACACAAATGAAAACTGTAATGAAATACCACCTCACACCTGTTAGGATAGCTACCGTAAAAGACACAAGAGATAACAGATGTTGGTGATAATAGAGAGAAACTGGAACCCATGTACACGTTAGTGAAAACATAGTTATTCTGGAAAACGGTATAGAGGTTCTTCAGAAAACTAAACATAGAGCTACCCTATGATCCAGCAAGCCCAGTTGCTGAGTATATATCTAAAGGAAATGAAATCAGTATTTCAAAGATACCTGCATTCCTATATTCATTGTAGAATTATTCACAATAACTAAGATAGGGAAACAACCTAAGTATTGGTTGATGGATGAATGGATAAAGATGTGGAGAGTGTCTATGTACACACACACACACACACACACACACACTGGAATATTATTCAACCATGAGAAAGAAGGAAATCCTGCCATTTGCAAGAACATGGATGAACCCTATGGATAATACTTTAAGTGAAATACGCCAGACAGAGAAAGACAAATACTATATGATCTCATATTTGGGATCTTAAAAAAAAGAAAAAAGTCAAATGTATAGAAACCGAGAAAAATGATGGCCACCTGGGTCTAAAGGGTGAAAAGCTATAGTCAAAGGGTATAAGCCTTCCGTTATAAAATGAATAAGCTCTGGGGAGTATAATAATCCTGTATTATATACTTGAAATTTGCTAAGAGAGTAGATTTTAAGCATTCTTACAACTACTGTTACAAAAAAGGGAACGGTGAAAGGTGATGAATGTGTTCATTAACCTGATTAATCATTTTACAATATATGTAAACTGGATTAGCACATTATACACTTTAAATATATACAGTGTTGTTTGTCAATTAAAGTTCAGTAAAGCTGGGGGAGAAGTAATCTTTCCCGCTAATAGGTAATTTTTAATAATTGCAGTAGTTTTTAAAAATCTGGAGACCCAGGATTGAGTCCGTCAGGCTCTCCCTGCATGGAGCCTGCTTCTCCCTCTGCCTGTGTCTCTGCCTCTCTCTCTCTGTGTGTTCTCATGAATAAGTAAATAAAATCTTAAAAACAGGGATCCCTGGGTGGCGCAGCGGTTTGGCGCCTGCCTTTGGCCCAGGGCGCGATCCTGGAGACCCGGGATCGAATCCCACGTGGGGCTCCCGGTGCATGGAGCCTGCTTCTCCCTCTGCCTGTGTCTCTGCCTCTCTCTCTCTCTGTATGACTATCATAAATAAATAATAAAAAAAATTATTTAAAAAAAATAAAATCTTAAAAACAAAAATAAATAAAAAGATTGTGGGGGAGCCAGGCTGGCTCAGGAGGCTAGGCATCCAACTCTTGATTTGGGCTCAGATCATGATCTCAGGGTCCTGAGATTGAGCCCTGAACCCAGTGTGGAATCTGCTTGAGATTCTGTCCTCTCTCTGCTTCTGCCCTGCATGGATGGGTACCTTCTCTCTCAAATAAATATATAAATAAATCTTTTTTTAAAATTTTTATTTCTTTATGATAGTCACAGAGAGAGAGAGAGAGAGGCAGAGACATAGGCAGAGGGAGAAGCAGGCTCCATGCACCGGGAGCCTGATGTGGGATTCGATCCCGGGTCTCCAGGATCGCAACCTGGGCCAAAGGCAGGCGCCAAACCACTGCGCCACCCAGGGATCCCATAAATAAATAAATCTTTGCAAAAAAAAGATACATTGTATGTCTCTCTAAAATAAATTTTATAGGGCAGCCCCGGTGGCACAGCGGTTAAGCGCCGCCTACAGCCCGGGGTGTGATCCTGGAGACCCGGGATCGAGTCCCACATCGGGCTCCCTGCAAGGAGCCTGCTTCTCTCTCTGCCTGTGTCCCTGCCTCTCTTTCGCTCTCTCTGAATAAATAAATAAATAAGTCTTTTAAAACAAAATAATAAAATAAAATAAATTTTATCAGTGTATTACAGAATGTCGACAAAGCAGGAGACGTAGGATAAACCTATTTTTAAGGAATATGTTAACATTTTCATATCATTAGTTCCGTGTATATATCTGCATCTCCAGATAGATTTCTAGATAAAGTACCTCTAAATTTATTGTTTCATTTTGTTGTTGTTGTTTCTTGTTTTTCTTGAAGTTCGATTTGCCAACATATAGCATAACACCCAGTGCTCATCCCATCAAGTGCCCTCCTCAGTGCCTGTCCACGCAGTTACCCCAACCCCCTGCCCACCTCCCTTCTGCAATCTTTGACCTCTAAGTTTAAAGTAAAGAGCTGTTATTTTGATAAAAGGACAGGAAATATATGGATTTTTTTGTGTTTTGGACACTCTTAGGTATATGTTCTGTTGCACTTTTGTGCAGATTGTTATTTGGACCCCTTGTTTTAAGTTTGAGTTATGCTTCACATGAAGTTATGCTTCAATTGAAACCATATCAAGCATGTCACAGAAAAACGTAACTAACATACTATTTTTAAAAGTATGTATATGTATATGTTTGTATGTGTGTATATATATATATATTCACATATATATACACATATACACACACACACACACACACATAGTTTAGAAAGTAAATAATAGCAAAAACTTATCCCAGTGGGTTTTCTTTCTAGTTATCCTATTGTCCCAGTTGAGATTCCCCGAACATAGAGGCAACTATTTTCAGATTTCTGTTTTCAAATTTCTGTTTATTCTGGCATTTAGTCATGTCTATACTTAGAGATAATAGGTAAACTGATATCCTTCAAGTTACCTAGTTTTAGTTATTACCTATTGGCTTCCCATCCTGATAAATGAAGGTTTAGTGCTCTTATGTGACTTCCTTCTGTGCTTCTGCTCCCTTATCCTTCCAAGTTATATTATAATTTTTTGATATATTACTGTTTGATATCTACATTAGTATATCTGACCAGTTATCTGCAGCAAAGCATACTAGTGTACTATGACTCTTTCTGATGGACTTTTTGTTTTTCCTGAAGTTAGTATTCGATTTGTTTTTACATTTGATGTCTTTCTTTCTTTCTTTTTTTTTTTTTTTAAGATTCTATTGATTTATTCATGAGAGAGGCAGAGAATTGGCAGAGGGAGAAGCAGGCTTCCTGCAGGGAGCCTGATGTGGGACTTGATCCCAGGACCCCGGGATCACACCCTGAGCTGAAGGCAGACAGTTGACCACTGAGCCACCCAAGCATCCCCATTTGCTTTATTTTCTTTGTGGCTATTGCAGTGCTGTGTTCATACCCACCCCCCCTTCCCCCTCGCCCCCCACCAGAAGCCTTGATTTGAATTGTTTGCAGTTGTTTGTATTGTATTTGATTTTTTATTTCCAATTACTCGTGTGAGATTGCTGGGAAAAGATGCACACAGTTGTTTCCGCTGTACCACCGAGCTATTGCTTTCTCATACTTGCTAATGGCCCACATTGGGATTTGATTTCATTTTTAAGATTTATTTATTTATTTGAGACAGAGAGAGAGAGCACACAAGTGGGAAGGAGCGTCAGAGGGAGAGGGAGAAGCAGGCTCCTCACTGAGCAAGGAGCCCAGTGCGAGGCTCAATTCTAGGACCCAGGATCATGACCTGAGCTGAAGGCAGACACTTAACCCATTGAGCCACCCAGGCACCCCCACACTGGGATTTTATTTATTTTATACTATTTTTTTAAAGATTTATTTATTTATTTGTTTATGATAGACAGAGAGAGAGACAGAGAGAGAGAGAGGAAGAGACACAGGAGGAGGGAGAAGCAGGCTTCATGCTGGGAGCCCGACATGGGACTCGATCCCGGGACTCCAGGATCGTGCCCCAGGCCAAGGCAGATGCTAAACCGCTGAGCCACCCAGGGATCCCTGCGCTGGGTTTTTTATTTTTAATTTTTAATTTTTCTTATTTTTTTAAATTTTTATTTATTTATGATAGTCACAGGGAGAGAGAGAGGCAGAGACACAGGCAGAGGGAGAAGCAGGCTCCATGCACCGGGAGCCCGACGTAGGACTGGATCCCGGGTCTCTAGGATCGCGCCCTGGGCCAAAGCCAGGCGCCAAACCGCTGCGCCACCCAGGGATCCCTACACTGGGTTTTTTAAATTAGGTTTTCCTCTTCTTCTGTGATAGTTTAAAAATATTTCTATTTCATAAAGGGACTTAATTTGCTCTGAATCTCTTATTTAGAACTTTGACCATTTTAATTGGCCTCGGGACTTTTGTCTGTGTATACTTACACTTCTAGAAGGAAGAGATTTCAGAGTTCTGTGTGAGGTATACAGGGCCCTCGCCAGAGAAGATGAGGCAGAAGTTGCACAATCTGGTGGTAGTGTTTCGTTAGAGGAGGGACAAGGCTCTTGGTAAGTAGGGGTCACGGTGCAGCTGTGGTGGTCTCATGCCAGGTATGTCCCCGTGAGGCTGACAGTCAGAGTTCCTTTTGGGGCCGATTGCTTGAGCTCCTAGGCAGCTGAGGCCCTGCTCCACTTCCCTAACTGGCGTGACTACTTATGTTTGGCGTGTCAGCAATGCCTGGCACCATGTATGCTGAGCAAGGGCTGAGATGGCATCCTTTGGCCTGCTGCTTGCAGAACTTGTTCATAGAGTTGAAAGTCGGCCTTCTCTGAAAGCTGGGCCTCTGAAAGTCATCTCCAGGCTCTGCTCCTGTGGCCCTGGGAGGTATTTGAGTTAGGTCAGAGCTCTGGTTTCCTGTAGAAACTGGTGTGTAAGCCATTGCCATCAGCATCTCTGTTAACCAGGGTGCTGCAGTGATGACTGGTATTGGAATCCTTTGTGGTGGTGCCTGCTTTCACCTGACATGCCATCGTCCAAGTGTGGGCTGGGGGTGTGCACCACCAACCTCATGTAACTGGTTGGTATCGCTCTGTACTCTTTTCCCCACCTCCTGGAATGTTCAGGGCTGAAACAGACTTGTTCTTTTCCTTTTCAACGTTTCCTTGTTCATCTCAGTGGGAGTTGGGTAGGGATGATAATTGAGTTGGTCTCAATCACTATTTATTTATTGACTTACTTTTTTTTTTTAAGATTTTATTTATTCATGAGACACAGAGAGGGGACAGGGACATAGATGTAGAAGCAGGGGAGCCTGCTGCAGGACTCAATCCCAGGACCGCAGGATCACGACCTGAGCCAAAGGTAGATGCTCAACTGCTGAGCCACTTAGGTGGCCTGGCCTTAATCACTGTTTAACCAGAAGTCTCAACCTGCCATCTGGATTGCAGTCATTCTGGGTTTATGTACAGCAACGACGCCGTCCTTTTGGACTACAGAGGAAAGTCTTCTTAAGAATGTACTGTGATCTGGCAAGAGGCCCCAGCAGCTCCATATGCTCCCCTGCTAACTGTTGGGCACTAGGTCGTCTTTCTGGAAAGGTCTAGTTAATGATAAGGTTAATGATAGTTAGAAGGCATAGGTGGAGGAAAGCTGTGAAAATACTTTGTTTCTTTTTAAAGTAAAGATGACATATCTGAGAGAGGGAATGCTCAGTTGTTGTTACTATCTGGAGTGTGTATTGGAGAATAGTTCCTGGATTTGTAACACACTTGTTTCAATACAGCAGTATTGGTCTCCATCCTTTTTTTCTTGTTCGGGGTTGCTATTTTCTGCAAACCTGTGTACTTTATTTTGGTTTTGCTTAGGCAGCCCTCTGATGTAAAAATTGGTGGAATTTTTCCCCTACATTATCATTCATTTCTGCCCAGGATGAGAATTAGTAAATTTCATGGATTGCTTCGCATTTCTGGATTTCTAACTCTGAACTTCTGATTCCCCCCTTCTCCCCCACAGAGCCGAGAAAACTGAAGTCCTCAGTGAAGATCTGTTACAGGTAACGAAATAAAAATCTTTTTAAAGTGCTTTGTGGAAAGAGGATAAGAAACCAGACTTCCTTCGGGAGAACTGAAGTGGGTTTCTGTATGTCTGTGTACGATCTGAAAGAGCAGGAACTTGATCAGCGTGGTGGTTCCGAGCAGGAAAGAAAAGCAGTTGGGTTGCTCGGTGATAAAAAGGGGATCTGAAACCTCGGTGTCATGTTATGAAGTTCAGACGGGGCTCGTCCTGCTTTCAAACGCCAGGTGTTGGGGTGGGGTGGGGGAGGGGTCTGGCCGGCCTGGCCATGCGCTGGTGCTGGGGCCAGGTCCCGGGTCCCGGGCAGGTCGAGGGACAGTCGCTCGCTGCTGGGATAGTGTCCTTGATGGGACAGGCCCCGCCAGCTGCGGCAGAGGGCCCCACTGGCTCCGACCTAGAGTTTCGACTTCTCCTTCCATGTCACGCTTTTGTTCTGTCCAGTTCTGGGCTGAGTTGGGTCCCCAGGGACTTAGAGTCTTCGTGACGGTGACCAGACCTTGCAGAACCACTCCGAGGCCCTGAGGTGGCCTGTCATCAGCCTGGACTTGTCTTCCTCTCTGTGGGGATGGCTGTTTCCTGTGGGACCTGAGCCCTGGCCACTGCACTTCGTCGATCGACAGGCTTCTCTAACTTGCGTGCCGGAAGCTTGTTCCAGAAGGCCGGGGACCCTTTCTCTCCATCTCTTCACTCAGCCTCAACCCCCTTGATCCCACCCACCCCAGAGCATGCTGGGAAGGACAGAAGCCCTTCTGTAGGAGGTTTCTCTTTAGCCTCCTCGCTTGTGTCCTTGCCGCTCGTGTCCATGACCCACAGCAGGTGTGTGCACTTAGCCCCAGAAGACCAAAGATCTGCTCCCAGGTGTCTCTCTGGCTCTCCCTACAGAGACAAGGAGCTGATGTAGGTTAGAAGAATGTTGCTGGGACCACCCCGTGTCAGAACATCTCTCAATTATGACAGCCATCCGCAGGCACAATATCTTAGGAGTGCTTTTTTTTTTTCTTTTTTTGGACCAGAGGTTTTTATTAAGAATTAGAAGGGTTTGGGTTGTTTTTTAAGCCTATTTATGTATTTTAATGTGTTTATTTATTTATTCATGAGAAATACACAGAGAGGGGCAGAGACACAGGCAGAGGGCGAAGCAGGCTCCATGCAGGGAGCCCGATGCAGGACTTGATCCAGGGACTCCAGGATCACGCCCTGAGCTGAAAGCAGACACTCAACCACTGAGCCACCCAGGTGTCTCTTAAGAGTTATTCGACAGTGATATTGTTAAGAATATTTCCACATTGACTTTTACCATGTATCTCAACTTCATTTTCAGACTTCCAAAGATATCATTTGGTCTAGTTGACCTTTAACTGGACTGGGTTTTCATGTCTGTGTTCTCCCTCCTACCCCCCACACCAGGGATATCCAGGATCTCATTGAACCCTTGAAGCCCCAAGATGAGGCCAGAGGGCCTTGCAGCCGGTTCAAGGGTGGCAGGGTTCCCATGGAAGGCAGGCGGCGACTGTCTGCGCTTGTCCCTCTGCCCAAACATCCACTGGGGCCCCAGCAGTGTGCCAGTTTCTAGGAACGCCTTCTTTCATGACCCAGACACCTACTCCGTGTCTGCCATCACTGCCACAGATGTGTTCCCCCTTCTTTGACTATGATGAAAGACAGCAGTGGGTAAAGGTGTGCAGTCTGATGCCTCCCTACCCAGCTCTGCCCTTGACTTGCTCTGTGGCCTCAGGGATTTACTGAACCTTCCTGAGCCTCAGTTTCCACTTCTCTAAAATGGGAATATGGTTGTATCCACCCCATAGGGTTATTGGCAGGAATTAATGGGTTAAACAGGAGAGTACTGGGGAGGGATCCCAAACTACAGAGATTTTTTGTTTGTTTGTTTCTGGTATGAAACTTTCCTTAATTTGTACAGTTTTTCCAACCTCTTGGATCTCTGTAAGAGCATTTCAAGAGGCTTCTATTTTGCCTCTTGTTTTTCACTCATGAGTTCCTTTTGTTTCCGTGGAGTTTCCCTGGGAGGCTGTGAATCCCAGGAGGGCGAGAACCATAACCTATTTACTGTTGTTTTTCTAACACCTTGCACAGGGACTTGATACCTACCTGCTCTTTCTTTCTTTCTTTCTTTCTTTCTTTCTTTCTTTCTTCTTAAAGATTTTATTTAGTTATTCATGCGAGACACAGAGAAAGAGAGAGAGAGAGAGGCAGAGACACAGGCAGAGGGAGAAGCAGGCTCCCTGCAGGGAGCCCGATGTTGGATTCAATCCTGGACTCCAGGATCATGCCCTGGGCCGAAGGCAGGTGCTCAACCACTGAGCCACCCAGGGGCCCCTCCTACTTGTCCTTCAACAGATATTAAATGAACACTTTCCATTGGGATAAATCAGTGAACAAAACAGATCAAGACCCCTGTCCCTGTGGACTTTACAGTTTTCTAGTAGAAATCAGAATCAAAGTGAAATGGAGTTTGGGGGTTTTTGTTGTTTGTCTGTTTCGGGTTTGGGTTTAGCCTGTTTTCATGGCAAATAGAGTGTATATTAGTTTTCCAGTGTTTTAAAAATCTGGTCGTTATAGAAGACTAGGGGGAGGTGATGTGGCATTTCCTCCTTCTATGTACAAACATGGCTGTCAGGTCAGGGTCCTGGTGGTCGGGCCTAGGCTCCGCAGAGAAGATGTTGGGACCTTCAGGGCTCTCAAGAAAGAAACACAGAACCACGGCATCGGGTACAACGTTGCAGGGATAAAAATGCATTCTGCTTTGAATTTGTTGATTTTTCTTTAAAATAGAAAGCATCCCTAAGGGCCTGCACTCAATCTTAATGAGTCATCAGAATACACATTTTTGGCATTCCTTCCCTTGCAAAGCAGTTCTCTTTGCCATAAACAGCCATATCCCAGCAATAATATTTTGGGAAGCTAAATCGTGATGCTTGGGTCCCCTAAGTCAGTGTTCTTTGCTGCTGGCTGTCCGTTCAGCCTTGGAGGTTTATTTAAAACCAAACAAAAACAAAGCTGCACGCCCACCCTAAACCCAGTAAGGCATGATTTTGAAGACACTGACCCTGAGTGGAAATCGTGGGACATAGATTTTGATGTTCCGATGGGCTGATGTCCTGTGTGTGGAAGGCTGTGTTGCTTTCTGCAGGAGGTAGCTTCTGAATGTCCCTGTGGCTTTTTCCCACTTGGCGATGGGATTGGGCCTAAGGTGTTCCTTTGCACTTCTGCAGGCTCGGCCGCCACCACTCTGATAGCAGGTTTAGCCCGGACTCCACGGCCTCCCTGCTCATGGACTTAGCCCTTGAGAGATCTAAATCTCTCGGTGTAAGGGAGGTCAGCGGCTCTCAGCCAGGGGCTATTTCGCCCTCTGGGGGGATGTTCAGTAACGCGTGGTGACAAGCATCGATTGTCACAGCTCAGGGAATGGGGTGGGGAGAGGCCAGAGATGAAGCTGAACATACCATCATGCACAGCAGAGCCCCCCACCCCCAGAATTACCGGGTCCCAAGTGTCAGTAATGAGAAACCCTGGTATAAGTGAATGGGACCATTCCCATGTATACCCCAGAGCTAAAAAAAAAAAAAAAAAAAAAAAAAAAAAATTAGAGCACAGGATGCTGTTTCTGCCTTTGTGGCAGCACCATGTAGAAAGAGGGGTGTGTGTTCTTCAGCCCTGCGAATGGCTCGTTTGTCTCTCTGTTTTCTCAGATCGAGCGGCGCCTGGACACGGTTCGGTCAGTGTGCCACCTTTCCCACAAGCGTCTGACGGCATGCTTCCAGGGCCAGCATGGCAGCGATGCCGAGAGGAGATACGTGAGTATCAGATGTGACTCGGGGCCGGGACACTTGTGTCCCTGTGAGGCTTTGCACCCTTCAACCTTTTGGTTTTTCTCAAGCAGCATCAGCAGAGTTGCCTGCAGATTTGTACCTAATATTGCCATTTACTTTCATGACACCCGCCTGACCAGAACATTCTTTTGTGCTTAAGACCTTGCTGATCCGAAAGCCCTGCTCACCCTGAACTTACTCCAGGTGCTTTCTAAGACTCAGTGAGCCATTTGTCATTGATAAGACAATGGAGACATCTGTTTGGAATGCTTTGGTGGCAAAAAGCTGAAAGAATATCTTTAATTGACTTAGCAAAAGGACCTAATTTATTGGCTTACTGACTGGAAGGTTCCAGAAGCTGAGATGGATGTGAGGTGAGGCTTGGGCTAGCATTGTGGTGGTGTAACCAGAGCCCTGCTTTCTTCCCTTTTGCCCCTCCTGCCTTCTTCAGGGTCTGGTTTATCCCCAAAAGGGCACCTGTCATGGTCGTGGGTTGGCTACCAATGGCTTCCATGGGCTACTTGCTTCCTTGTGCATGTCCGGCAGGAGTAGGAAGTCTACCTTCCAGTAGTTTTCTTAACAGAGTGGGAAACCTTCTTTTTCCCAGTCCTTGGAAGGTAGACTTTGCCTTCTCTTTGGTTGATCTGTGTTGAGCCACAGTCCCCATTCCAGAACATTCCCATTCCACCTTGGTTATTGTGGGCAGGGGTGAGGTCGGTGAGGAGATGGGATGTGCATTGGCTTGAGCTAATCAGGACCTGTCCCTAGAGAGTGGGCTGCAGAGCTACCTGCAGCTCACAGGCTTTTATTGAGACCAGGGTGGATCCTTAGGAGAAATCAGGATGCCGTTGTAGAGAGGAAGAGGGATGGACTCCAGGAGAACCATTGAATGTGTACGTTAGTTCAAAGCATCCGGGTCCTCGTGTGCCACCCGTAGAGCCCAGCAGCCACGCTCATTTGGCAGTTCTGTCCTTGCGTTTACAAGTTCCTAGCTTAGGAGCATATGCTAACCCCTGGAAGCCCATATACCATTAAGGTGAGAGTTTCAGGGTCATACCGGAAAGCTATGATTTGCCACCGGATGTCTGAAAAGGAAGAGCAGGGATGCAGCTGATCAGTGTCACCCTCTTTTACATTTCCTACAGACATTTATGGGCTGTCTCTTGCCAGCAGGGTTATTCCTCCCTTGTGCAATACCGAGCTTGCTGCAGTAGGTATGCACTGAAGAGTGGGACTTTGCACACACCCACGATTCCAGGAATGCTCATGGCAAGTCCTGTTTGGCAGAACCAGACCCAATCCACTGGTTCTGTCCCCATGGCCCCTCTCATGCTCTTATCATGGCTTCTGCTCTACTTACCCTTTTAACATGGTGTCGTAAGGCTCTGTCCTCCTCCTTATTCCCCCAGTCACATTCCTTGGGCCACCTCCTCTGTTCTCATGGCTTCTAGCTGATGTGTTTATGCCAAGGACTTCTACGGCATTTCAACCAAGCAACAAAACTTCCTTCCCTTACTGTCTATTTTAGCACGCACAACCAGTTCTTCCTTCTGTGCTGACTCTTGAGTCCCACCCACCGTGTTATGCAAGGTAGAAACTAGGGTTTCCTGACATTCCATTTTATCCTCACCCTCCCATAGCTTCTTGATTAGCAAGCCCTGTGATTGTGAATATTTTTTGAATTCCTCACCTCTGTGCCATCTCTGCCACTTTTGCGTTAAACAAGACCTGATTACCTCGGGGATCCCTGGGTGGTTCAGCGGTTTGGCAGCTGTCTTCGGCCCAGGGTGTGATCCTTGTCGGGCTCCTTGTGTGGAGCCTGCTTCTCCCTCTGCCTGTGTGTCCCTGCCCCCCCATTCTCTTTCTCTCACTCTCACTCTTGAATAAATGAATAAAATCTTTAAAAAACAAAACAAAACCTGATTACTTCTCACCCGGATGGTGTGGTCACCTCCTGAGCTTTGCTTCCTGCCTCTAGTTGCCTTCTCTTCCAGCCTGTCTCCACCTGGATCATCAGAATGGTTTTTTCTAAAATACAAATTGATGCTGTCATCCTCCTGCCTGGAAAAAAAAAAAGAAAGAAAGAAACTTAGCTTATTGGTTCTCAGCAGGGACCAGAAGCGCACTCCTGGGGATATCTGGAAATACGTAGAGACATTTTGGGTTACTCTAGGGACTGGGGACACTAACTGGCACTCAGAGGGTGGGGACTGAGATGCCAAATGTCCTGTGGTGCCTGAATGACAGTCCTACTTTGCAAGTGGCCTGTACTGCCAGTGGTGCCTCCTTCGAGGGATGCTGGCCATTTCCCATTGTGGAGATCCGAGTCCAGGCTGTGCAGCATGCCCAGCCCTTCACGATCTGATCCTGTCTCCCCAGTGTTCCCAGTGTCTCCTGCTTCCTCTCATTGATGCCACGTGCCCTTACCCTTCACATCATGTCTCGTCATTCCCCCTCAGTGCTTTAAGACGCCATTTGGGTGTCCCATATACTCATAAAAAAACAAACAAACAAGTACTTACCAAACACCTACTGTGGTGCTACTCCAGGTGCTGGAGATATAAAATGAAGAAGCTGTAGTCTCCACCTCAAAGGTGCTCACAGCCTGGTGGGGAGAGACACACAAATGGACCATCAGAAAATGCCATGCTAAACACAGCATGCACAGGGTTTTAGGGGAGGACTGAGAATGGGCATCACAGGAGAAAAGATGTAGTCAGGGGAGGCTTCCCAGAGGAGGTGGTGTCCCAGCTATTAAAGGCAGGCAGTAAAAAAAAAAAAAAAAAAAACGGGCAGTGAGTGGCAGGTGATGGGCATATTTTCGGCAGCAAGGACAAAGGTGCCTGGCCTTATTTTGAAAACCTAGTGCCTTAGGCTTCCTTTTCCAACCTCAAACAGAAGTGCCAAGGCAGGGCTCCGAAGCTGTCTCCCCTGTGCACGTGGGAGAAGCAATCACCACGGAAAGGAGAAAAGATAACCACGGGGGTCCTACAGTGCAGAGAAATGGCAGCAGTCTCCAGGGCTCTAGAACACATAGGAAGAGCCCCGCAAAGGCCCCACGAGAGGCCCCTCTGCATGTGGAGAGGCACAAAGCGCAGGGGGTGGTCTTCTCAGTCCAATAGGGGACCATGGTGGAGCTGATGCTGTGAGTCATATGAGATGTGGAGTGGCTGCTTTTTGTGCAGTTGGCATGCATTTTATAAATTATGACTTCAGAACTTTTTAAATGAATCTCTGATGATAAAAAGAAAAAAAAAAAAAAAAAAGCCTGTCCATGCGTAGGAAGTGCTTAGCTGTGTTCGTGGAGGAGTATGGCAGTGGTAGGTAGCATCTTCATCCAGGAGCGCAGGGTTAAATCAGCAGAATGTCCCGATTTATGTACGACAGGAAACAGGATTGTTGTGGCTTTGGGTTCAGGGCCTGGAAACCACAAGGCTGTTTACAGCTGGGAGCTTGAATGATACTTGTCAAAGTAGAATCCTCTTTTTATGATTTTTTTTTCTGTCCAGAGCTCCAGAGTTGCACAAAGTATATTTCTCCTGATGATTGCATTTATCCCAGACTTAAATTCCCTTAGGAAGGCGGCATTATTGGAGCTCCTGGGCAGCACAGTTGGTTGTGTCTGACTCTTGGCTTTTGCTCAGGTCATGGTCTCAAGGTCATGAGATCAGGTCCCAGGATGGGCTCTGTGCTCAGCACAATCTGCTTGGGACTCTCTCTCCCTCTCCCGCTGCCCCTCCACACCCCTGGTCACACACTCACTCTTTCTCTAAAGTAAAATAAATCTTAAAAAAAAAAAAAAAAAAGTCAGACAGCATTCTTAAAATGTATGAATTACCCTCACTGTGATCTAGGTCCCCTGCCCATCCTCTCCTGTCTTCCTGGTGTGGAAGTGCAGAAGCTGGAAATGTCTCCTTGTGGGGCAGGTAATGCTTGCTATTGACTTAGTTGAAAACAACTTGAGAAAATGAGAGATGGGTAAATAGAGTTGTTATTTATCTTTACGTTCCAATATACTGTATTTGGATAGGCTGCATATTTACATGGTCAAAACCCAGAATAGACAGAAGAACATAAAGCAAGGTCTTGCCCGGTCCTGTTCCCCAGGCACCGTGCTGTCCTCTCCAGAATGAGCAGCACTAGTCGTTTCTTGTATACCCTTCCAGAGATATTCTCTACAATGCAAGCAAATGCGGCGTGCGTCGCATGGAGCCCATTGATAGTGGGAAAGGCAGGTGGCCCGTAAAGGTCAAGGTTCGACAGTGGCACACCAAGACGGACCCTGTGTTCTTGCCGTGAGGGCCCTTTCTAGTGAGGAAGCAGAATCACATGGATCTGTTAGCAGATCCTGTGGTATCCACAACCCACTTTCCAGGGACTTCCCAGGCCCCTGATAGCCATATTCTGAGATGAGCCCTCAACCAGTGGTGGAGAGGAGCTGAACTGGGGCGCAGGCCATGGGCGTGGAGGTCTGGCTCTGTTGCCCCTCACCGGGGTCCCCGGCCAATCCACCTGACCTCCCCCAGGCATCAGGTTCCCTGACTGGACAATTAGAGCATTAATCCGATGACCCTTATGGTCATTTCCAGCTGAAAAACAGATGTGTGAGAGGAAAATGCATGGCTTTGTGCTTAAATCCTGGAAGAAAACCTTTTCCGATATTTAGCCAGATACTTTTAGATACTTACTTAGAGCTGTATAGTTATGATTACAGCCAAATTAAGAGCCAGTTTATGAGTAAGTATTCTAGGGGCTGTGGGGTGCCTGGGTGGCAAAGTCGTTAAGGGACCAACACTTGGGTTTTTTTTCCTTTTTTTTTTTTTAATAAGATTTTATTTATTTATGGGGTACCTGAGTGGCCCAATCAGTGAAGTGTCTTTGGCTCAGCGGGGAACCTATTTCTCTCTCTCCCTCCGCTCCCCTGCTTGTGCTTTCTCTCTCTCTCAAATAAATGACTAAAACCTAAAAGAGTGTGAGGAGAGGGATGAGAGAGAATCTGAAGCAGATTCCACGCTGAGCAGAGACGGACATGGCGCTTGATCCCACAGCGGTGAGATCATGACCTGAGGCGAAAGCAAGAGTTGGACGCTTAACCGACTGAGCCACCCATGCAGCCCCCGCTCTTGGTTTTGGTTCAGGTCATGATCTCAGTGTCATGGTGTCTGGGGTCATGAGATCAAGCCCCAGGTTGGACTCAGGGTGGAGTCTGCTTTTCCCTCTCCCTCTCCCCATCCCCCATTTGTGTTCTATCACTTTCTCTCTTCCTCAAACAAATAAAATCTTTAAAAACGGTAACAGCAACCACAACAATAATACTAGCAGCTGGCATTTACTGAATTATTTTACCACGTGCTTGGAATATCTCCATAGACAGACAGCCGTAGGACACTCGCACTGTTATCATGTCTCTGGATCATCTATGCTTGAGGACATGGGCGCAGAGGCAAAGTCCCATAACTTCTACCTTTGAGACCAGAACCTGAACCGAGACAGGCTGTCTCTTATCTGTACGGTTTGCCTGGAGGAGAAATCACTGAAGGGTGACCTAAAGCAGGTCATTGAGAATGGGTGTCAATAATAGTGAAACCAACACAATGTCTTTTTCTGCTTTCCAGAAAAAACTCCCTCTGACCGCTCTTGCTCAGATCATGCAAGAAGCATCGACTCAACTGGAAGACTCTCTGCTGGGGTAAGTGTTGGCTGCTTTCAGGCAGAGAGCGCAGTGCCCTGTGAGTCAGTGGGAGTGTGTAGGTGGGTGGTGTGTGTGACAGCCATCTGTGTGATAGAGGGACCGTGAGCATGATGGCGTGGAGCATCCACCGGGAGAACGACGCAGTCTCTGTGGGGAAAAAGTGGGACACGGCCACTGGGATGGTAGAGAATCTTCCATTGAATAGGAACAAAGATGGAGTTGGTTGAAAGGGCTGCTAGTAGTACGCCTGGGTGGCTCAGTGGTTGAGCATCTGCCTTTGGCTCAGGGTGTGGTCCCGGGTCCT
The DNA here is from genome assembly GCF_048418805.1 of Vulpes vulpes. NCBI lineage: Eukaryota > Metazoa > Chordata > Mammalia > Carnivora > Canidae > Vulpes > Vulpes vulpes. The sequence goes on from NC_132782.1 coordinate 95,979,052, forward strand.
GGGATCGAGTCTCACATCGGGCTCTCCACAGGGAGCCTGTTTTTCCCTCTGCCTGTGTCTCTGCCTCTCTGTGTGTCTCATGAATAAATAATTAAAATCCTTTAAAAAAAAAAAAGGGAGGGGTGCTGCTTGCAAAAGTAATTGGTAGGGTCCATATTTATACCTCTGAATTTGGGTATAAAGAATAATAAGTCCTTTCCGTGTTCCAGCTGTTGACTCAGGTTTACAAACTCTGACTGGCCCCTTCTGGTCCTTAAGAGTCACTTCCTAGGGCGCCTGGGTGGCTCAGTCGTTCAGGCATCTGCCTTCGGCTCAGGTCATAATCCCGGGGTCCTGGGATTGAGCCCTGCATCAGGATCCCTGCTCAGCAGGGAGTCTGCTTCTCCCTCTGCTCCTCCCCTGCTTGTGCTCTCGCTCTCTCTCTCTCTCTCAAATAAATAATATTAAATCTTAATAATAAAAGAGTCCCTTCCTTTAAGGGTGGTCACCATAATATCAATCGTGGTTATCTCAAAATGGTGTTATATCTGAATTATTTGGATTTTTTTATTTTTGCAGGAAGCATGTGTTCTTTAATAATTTTTCAAAATCTAAAAAAAAATAATAATTTTTCAAAATCTAATAATGAAAATGTTTCAGTTAAGAGGGAAGGTTGACTGTCCTTCTACTTGCATCTGTGTGAAGCTGGTGTCCTTTTATCCCCTCTGCTCTCTCCAGCTGTACAGTGGGCTTTGCTTTCCGGCTGCCATGCATGGACTTTGACTTCACATTTCCTGGGGCCTGTCCTGCTCCATGGCCTACAACTCTTCCTTTGTTCTTTGAAGGATGATGGTTTCCCCTCACTCTTTACCCTTTCTCCGTCCTCTCCATGCTCTCATATTGGGGACAATGGCCCTGGATGGGGGGCAGGAGCGTGGCGCACGTGTCCATGCCAGCGCCCCTGTTCCCTCCAGTTTGGTTGTGTCCCAGTTTTTCTCCTTCATACTGTCGTCGTCAGCACAGCTGCTTCAAGAGTGCTTGCTCTGCACTAGCACTGTTCCACGTGCTTTCCAAGTAGTCACTCACTGAGTCCTCCAGACAACCTAGGAGGGAGCCTGTATTGCCACTGCCATTCTACCACTGAGGAAATTGACAGACAGAGAGAGTAAGTCCACTGCCCCAGACCACACAGCTGGTGAACGGCCAAGCCTGTATCCCAACTCAGGCAGCTTGGCACCAGAGATCATGTTCTTAATGACAGCACCAAGGCCGTCTCATGCCCGCGCCACACACGTTACTCTTTCAGTAGAACCCCATGGAGATCTTGAAGGGGAGAGCAAGGAGGGAGGTAAGATGAGAGAGGGAGTGTCAGGATGAGAGCAGTCGCCTCACTGGCACCCGTCCTCCTTGTGACATCAGCTATATGCTTACAGGGAAGCAAAAGGAAACATGATTGTTAGCCCATGGTCTCTTCTACCCAGTGGAAAACCAGCACTCGCAGTAACTCTGGAGAAAACACTGCCTAGGCTGGCCTCACTCACAGACACAAAACAGCATAGAATGAACTTTCGGTAGGATTCTAAAGAATTTCAACACGCTTTGCAGGACACGTGCCTTGAGAACCTAATCCTAGAGTTATCACCTCACGTTCACATACCTGCCTTACACATAACACACAAAGTATACCCACGATAGTCCTTTTCATTTTATTTATTCATTTTTTAAAGATTTAATAAATTTAATGTTTTATAGCAACAGATGAAACATTAACCCAGCAATATAGTTATCAGTTTAACGGATGCATAAGACACATTTGATAATGCCCATGAACAGTCGTTTTGATTTTAAAGCACAGATCTGGGTATGCCTGGGTGGCCCAGTGGTTGAGCATCTGCCTTTGGCTCATGGAGTGAGACTGGGGTCCTGGGATTGAGTCCTCCCCAGGGGGAGCCCGCTTCCCCCTGTGCCTGTGTCTCCGCTTCTCTCTCTGTGTCACTCATGAATAAATAAATAAAATCTTTTAAAAAGTAAAAATAAAGCACAGATCTGTGGACTCACATTTTGGGTGACACCCCAAACTTCTAATGTTTTTAAGGTTCTACTGTGTGGCACCGTAATGTGTTCCCATCCTGTAGTGAGCAGCACTGGCCTGATATGGTACTGACCTACCTGACTTACTGAGCATACGCTTGTTGTGGGGGTGTCTTGTGTTTTTAAAGGAAGATGCTGGAGACATGTGGGGATGCTGAGAATCAGCTGGCTCTCGAACTTACTCAGCATGAATCCTTCGTTGAGAAAGAGATTGTGGATCCTCTGTGCAACATAGCAGAGGTGAGTTCTTTCACCGGGCCACACAGGAGAGCCACGATTGGTGGGGGACGCATGATGAATGGTTTGCTTGTGTCTACAGTTTTAACAGTAATCAGCGGCTTTGACATATGCTTCTTTTTAGAAAGAAGGGGAATAAATGGCGGGTACAAAATCTTATGCCTAAGAGGGAAAAAAAAAAGTAAATTAATTATGCCCTTTCAAATGTTAAGTTTAAAACCCAAAGCTCATCCTATTTCATGTGTGGTTTGTGCTTTCTAGCTGGAGATCCCCAACATCCAAAAACAGAGGAAACAGCTTGCTAAATTGGTGTTAGACTGGGATTCAGTCAGAGCCAGGTAAGGTAGAGCTATGAAAATAACTTCTCCCAGCAACCATCCTCATCCCCCCACACAGGTGAGGGAAAGGTCACTCGGTGGACAAAATGCAGGTGTCCAGATTCACGCACTTGACCCACAGACCAAGTCACACCCACTTACACCTGCTTTTAGGGCTCATTCTCCCAAGTGTGGCAATGGAGATGATGTTAGAACATCCTGTTGTTAGTGAATCTCAGCAGTCAAAGGAGGCAGAAAAAAAGGAAAAGACAGAAACTTAAGTAAGTGTCTTAAGGGGCGAAGAGTCAGTGGCTAACCGTTCTAAGAGCATTTGTTGCTAGGGTAGCAGAGGGTAGGAATAAGTAGATCTCTGATCTTAGCAGTTCTGAGGGACCTGCCATGTCCAAACCCCATGTGGTTGTGGTCTTTCACAATCCAATGCTGCATTCAGGAGGGAGCAATGCCTGTAAAACTCAGTAACCATCTCTGAGAGCTGCTGACTTGTGGGTTGGTGCTGGATGGCTGTCTGCCGTGCTTCCTGGCAGGACTGCAGCCTGGCTGTGTCCCCGAGGGCATCTGCATCCGTGACTTATGTGGCTTTTTCCTCCGGTGACAGTGGGCTTTTTCCTATGGAGACAGAGCCCCGGGCCCCATCCTTCCTCAGACTTTATCACAAGGACTGCTAAACTTTCTATAAAAGGAAATTAAAAAAACAACAACCTTTCTGTAAAAGGCCAAGTAGTGAATATTTTCAGCGTTGCACCCCGGGTGGTCCCCGTTACAGCTATTCAACTGCACTGTGTAGCATAAAAACAGTGCTGGACCATAAGGAAATGAAAGCGTGGTGTGTTCCAATAAAACTCCATTATTATTTTTTTAAAAGGTGGCTCTGTTAGCTCTCTGGTTTGTTTATTTTTTTAATTATTAAAGAATAATTGGCATACAATATTGTATATTTTTTACGTGCACAACTTTGATGCGACAATTCTATGCATTGCTCTGTGCTCATCACAATAAGTGTCATGACCATCTGTCCCCATAGAAAGTTATTACAATATTATTGTGTTGCCTATGCTGTGGCTCTTCATCTCTGTGACTCATTTTGTAGCTTAATTCTCATTGCAGTCCTGTGAGGTCGATGTGATTATTTCTCTTTGGCAAATATATGAGGATACAGCCCTCATTTCCTGAGCTTCTACCCATCACAGGTCTTTTTATTGCAGATTTAGAACATCTGTAGCATTTCTACAATATAGCATTTCCTTGTTTCTAAGCATTTCTGCTTGTTTCTAAGATGCCACTGAGTATCCTGCACCACTGATTTAATATTTACTTTTTGGGTGGAGGGTGTCAGGGAGAAACACCACTCGATTTAATGTACAAGTCACTTTTAAGACATGTCCTGAGTTAAGAAACGTCGAGATCATAAAAGGTATACATCTGGGCATTAGCACATGGTAAAAGTAATTGCCACCACTTACTGGCCACTGGCCACATGCCAGGTATTGAGCTCGTTTGATCCTTCCACCGGTTGCTATTTATTGGCTCATTGATGTTTTCACCAGGTCTCAGTGGGGTGCTTACTGTGTCAGACTCTCTGCTAGGTATTACATGCAGAGACCCCTCAATGACGATTGGAGAGGGAGCAGGATTTCGTGGGTTAGGGAATACCCCTTACTCTTGAGAAGAGACCTCTTTTACAGATACGGGTGGAACCTCCCAGAATGTCTGCATGACTTGCTTCATGCCTTCGAGATGATAAATGTCAGAGCGAGGGTCCTGTCTGCACCCCTCCATGTTCCTTGTACACCTGTGATTAAATCCTCAGGCCTGGACCAGGCGTGGAGGCCACTGTGAGGTAGAGTTTGGGCTCAAGATAAAGAAGAATGTTCTAATGGTTAATTAAATGAGGCCATGAATGCTCCTTACTGGAGTTGGTTGAGTGACATCATAGATGCTTATCTGCCACAAAGTTTACGTCTATAATACATGTATTTATCCCGGAGGGGATTTCAACACTGATTCTTGATCTGCCTTCGTGGTCTTGTTCGCTTAACCAATCAAAGCAGGTATTAGAGAAACAAACAGTTGAATATTTCTTTTTTTTTTTTTTTTTTAATTTATTTATTTTATTTTTTTTTAATATTTCTTCTTTACTTATTCCCATGGCTTTTCCCTGGAGGGAAATGATAATCACTAATGACTAAGTACTCCTCATTTTCTAAGTAGGAATCCATTATACGGCAGATATTATCGGTACACACACACACATATGCATAAATATTTGTCCTGTCCCTGACTCCTTATGATGGTTCTGCAAGGCATCTTGTTTTACAAATGAGGTTATTGAGGCACAGAGAGGTTAAGTCATTTCCTGAGGTCACACAGCTAATGACAGGGAGAGCCAGTTTTCAAACCTGAGCATGTCAGACTCCGAGGTCCATGCTCTGTCAACTACGTGACATCGCCAGCTGGGCAAGTGTGCCAAAGGCCTGCTTTGGAAGAGTGCCTCACCTCGGGAACTAGAAAGAAGGCAAAGCAGCATGCTATCTGGGGTGCGGTGCAGCAGCTGGGAAGCTTGAGGAGTTGCTAGCATGGGTTTTCATCTCCTAATATCCATGTTTATGTTTCAGTTGTTGAAACTTTCCAGAATACTCCAACAGAAGGTCAAAGCCTACTTGAAAACCACACAGAAAAAAAAAGAAAAAAAAAAAGAAAAAGAAAAGCACACAGAAAAGTGTTATAGATTATTATCCCCATGCACTCCCCTATTCTTGCTATGATAGAATTCTTCCTTTGTTCAGTCCTCTTGACCTATTGAAAAGGGAATGTAAATATTCCACATTATGCTTCAGATTTGCTATAACTTTTGTCTTTAGAATATTAATTCTAAGAAATGTTTTTAATTCTACAAGTACTTTCCTCGCTGTGGATTGCTAGCTGCATGACTGAAGTTCTGGATTTTACTTGCCGGAAGTGATCACAGATGAGGATGGTAGCAGGAAGAGTCATAGGAGTCCAAGAGCAGGATTGACTCCCAGTGACTCAGGAACATTCCAGGTCAAAGGAGGAAAGCACATGGGCTGTTTGATGGCAAGGATGGCACGATTAGACACTCTAGGAAAGGGGTTTCACGGCATGATTTCTAGCAGCGGGGCGTGTGTGAGACAAGGTGGGGTAGATTATTCTCAGAGCGGACAGCTGTGCAAGAGTCCTGTCATGTTGAGGAGCTCCTGGCTCTTTTTGCTTGCTTCCATTTCTGGAAGATAAACTCAAGAGAAGCCGACATCCTAGGTATGCTGCCCAACCCAGGTAGAATCTATCTCCCCGAGGGCCTTGACTCTCTACAAGGTTGAATATGTGCAGCTGGTTCTCAGGTGCTGGTTGCCCCATGTTTTGCAGGTGGAACCAGGCTCACAAATCTTCAGGAACCAACTTCCAGGGGCTTCCGTCAAAAATCGATACCCTAAAGGAAGAGATGGATGAAGCTGGAAATAAAGTAGAGCTGTGCAAGGTACAAGACTTTCCTGAATACTTTGTTCTTGAGGATCCCTGGGTGGCGCAGCGGTTTGGCGCCTGCCTTTGGCCCAGGGCGCGATCCTGGAGACCCGGGATCGAGTCCCGCATCGGGCTCCCGGTGCATGGAGCCTGCTTCTCCCTCTGCCTGTGTCTCTGCCTCTCTCTCTCTCTCTCTCTGTGACTATCATAAATTAAAAAAACAAAACACTTTGTTCTTGCATCAACCTGGTGCTTGCAAATGACAGAGGAAAGGTCAAATATTGCAGATTATTGAGTGTGCCACACAAGTCCTATCAGAATACTCTGAATGACAGGAAAGGGGGGTTTTAGTTTGTTTTTCCTTCTTTATTTTCTAAGACCCTGCATGACTTTGTTCAGAATAAAACATTCTTTGAAAAAAATTCAAGTAGGGTATTTTTTTAAATGACAATAATGTCTGAGCTCATTTAAAATAAAGAATAGATGAAAAAAGGGCCAAAAAAACCGTAGCAAAACATACAAGGTTACAGCAATTAAAACAGTGCACAATAGGGGTGCCTGGCTGGCTCAGCCAGTGAGCCGGTGACTCCTAATCTCAGGGTTGTACGTTTGAATCCCACATTGGGTATAGAGTTTTGTTTTGTTTTGTTTTGTTTTGTTTTTAGATTTTATTTACTTATTAGAGAGAGAACATGAGAGCACGAGCTGAAGGGAGGGCAGAGGGAGAAGCAGACTCCTCCCTGAGTAGGGAGCCTGATGCAGGACTCCATTTCAGGACTCTGGGATCCTGACCCAAGCCAAAGACAGACTCTCTGCTGACTGAGCCAGCCAGGTGCCGTACATTTTATTTTATTTTAAATTTTTATTTATTTATTTATTTGGAGAGAGCATGAGCTGGGGAGGGACAGAGGAAGAGGGAGAGAATCTCAAGCAGACTCCACACTGAGCAAGGAGCCCTACACAGGGCTTGATCTCTTGACCCTAAAATCATGACCTGAGCCAAAATCAAGAGTCAGACACTCAACCATTAAGCCACCCAGGAGCCCTCCAAAATAAAATCTTTAAAAAAAAAAAAAAAAAAAAAGTACAATAGGCACAAAAATAGTTCTGCAGAATAGCTAGGCTTTCTACAATTAATGCTATTATTCTAAATAATTGAATATATACTAAAGGGATCATCATATATCTATAGAGAAGGAAAGGATTACTTTTTAAATGTTGCTAGAATTGGTTTATAATTGGAAAAAAACAGAACTTTTAAAAACGTTAATTTTTTTTTATTTTTATTTATTTGTTCATGAGAGACACAGGGACATTGACAGAGGGAGAAGCAGGCTCCTTGCAGGGAGGCTGATTGATTCCCAGACCCAAGATCATGCCCTGAGCCAAAGGCAGACGCTCAACCACTGAGCCACCCAGACGTCCCAAGAAATAGAACTTTTTAACTCATAAAATAAATTCCAGATGAGATGGTTAAGTGATCTCATTCTCTGTGCATCTCTCTGTGAAGATAAATCTTTATTCCAAATGTTGAGATGGTAAAGAAACAGGTGTTTGGTGCATCTTCAGATTTAAGTTTTCCTTCCTCTTATTATTCATCATTTTCCAAAAATGGTGTCTCTTCTTTTAGATAGTATTAAGACTGTAATATTTTAGTTTGTTCAGGTCACACTGTAATTCATTCTTCAAGACAGTGAACTTTAAGATTGGTTAACTGCAGCAAAATGGCTTGTTTAAAATAACATAGAGACGAGGAATTAAAACTGGACTAAGTCATGCCATGCATGCAATTAAGTGCCTCTGATAAAATAGTCCCATAGTGGTTTATTGTTCAGAAGAGTTGTAGCTTTGCTAGTGGCATTACAGAGCATTCCTCAGATCCAGTCTAAGCTGGATCTTGGCTACTGGCTGCTTAGACATAAATGTGGCAGAGATCTTAGGAGTCTGAACTGGTATGTTATGGGCTGAAGCATCTTCTCTCAACTTCCATGTCATAATTTCTCATTTCAAATGGTGAAAACCTGTGACGATAGTCTCTGTCTCCCTTTTTACTGACTTCTATGATTTCCTGAGATCTAAATACTTTTTCACTGTTTTTCTTTAACTAGGTCTCATCTACTGTATAATTTACATCGAGTTTTGAATTTCATTTACTGCATTCTTCAGTTCTAATTCTTCAAAGTCAGTGTTTTTTGATAGTGTTATTGTTTTCTAGTGCTTCTTTCTTTTGTCACGTTTAATCATTTTATATGTACTTATCGTAACAGTCTTTGGGAATTCTGTTTCCTCTGCAAGAATTTGCTTCATGGTGGATTGTTTCCTCCTGTGTTTTGCAGTTTTGTACTGCAAGCTCATTTTAAGAGACTTTGTCTCTGGGACTCCTAGGGATTGGGAGTGATTCTCCCCAGAGAGCGTGACCAGTGCCAGGCCCTTTTTAACTAACCTTTCTCGGTTTGAGGATCCCCCACACAACATATATAGTAAACTCAAACTCCAGACCTTTGCGAAAGCAGATGTAAAATGTTTGTCAAATCCAGGGAAATGTTTTTACTTTCCCAGACCCAGAGCCCAACACAAAATGCATATACTCTAGTCTTGCCATATACTGCTGAGCAGATGTTTCCTAATCTACCCTGTCATCAGAGGAATAGTTCCTTGGGAATGTTTGTGTGGGATGTACGTGTGCTTGTCTGTTACAGTTCCTCACTTCACCAGGCTCAAGGATTCATTTTCTTTTTTTTTTTTTTTTAAGATTTTATTTTATTTATTTATTTTTAAATATTTTATTTATGAGAGACACATAGAGAGAGACAGAGACTTAGGTAGAGGGAGAAGCAGGCTCCCTGCGGGGAGCATGCTGTGGGACAGGACCCCAGGACCCTGGGATCATGACCTGAGCAAAAGGCAGATGCTCACCCATTGAGCCACCCAGGCATCACTAAGATTTTATTTCTCTATTTGAGAGATAGTGTGTGCATGGAGGAGAGTCAGAAGGAAAAAGAATCTCAAGCAGACTCTTCACTAGCAGGGAGCCAGAGGTGAGCCTCCATCCCAGGACCATCAGATCACGACCTGAGCTGAAAGCAGACGCTTAACAGACTGAGCCACCCAGACACTCCCAAGACTTCATTTTCCGTCTTCTGACCCCATGTGAGCACTAGACTCAATCATCTTGGCCATCAAGGTGGCACAAACTCACTGAGGTCACCTCCAGCTTCCACTAGTGCCAGGCCTTTTCTCCTCCCTTTTTTTAAAATTTATTTTTCAAATTTCATTTAAATTCTATTTAGTTAACATATAGTGTAATAGTAGTTTCAGGAGTAGAATTTAGTGGTTCATCACTTACATACAACACACCCTGCTTAGCACAGGTGCCCTCCCCCTGTCCCTCCCCCATTTAGCCTGTCGCCCCCCCCACACACACAGACACCTCCCCATCAGCAACCCTATTCATTTATTATAGTTTAGAGTCTCTTTGGGGCTCCTGGCTGGCTCAATCAATAGAGCATACAACTCTTGATCTTGGTTGGGGTTTGAAAGTTCATGCCCCATATTGGCCTTGGAACCTACTCACAAAAAGAAGAGGGTCTTTCTTATGGTTTGCTTCCCTCTTTTTTTTCCCCCTGTGTTTATATGTTTTGTTTTGTTAAATTCCACATGTGAGTGAAAAGCCTTTTCTTTTCCCTTCTTTTCTTTCTTCTCTGCCCTGCCCTCTTTCTCTTTTCTTTCTCTCCCTCTCTTTTTTGAGGGTGTAGAGGTGGGGATCCGTGAATTACTCTGTTGCTTTCCTGGTTATTCTAAAAGAATTTTTGTTGCTCCAAACTAGCATTTCCAGATATTTTTCATAAAGGAGGCCTTCGTGTTCATTTGTGCACTGAAAGCAGAAGACAGTACATTTTATAAACACATACGTAATTAAAATATAATCTAGGATGTCTATAATTTGAATATATCAGATTAATTAGAATGTAATTCTAAAAAAAATAAGGAAAAGTAGGATATATTTCTGTCCAATTGGCTAATCTATCACTCTTTTTAAAAATATTTTATTTATTTATTCATGAGAGATACAGAGGGGGAGGGGTAGAGAGAGAGAGAGAGAGAGAGAGAGAGGCAGAGGGAGAAGCAGGCTCCCTGCAGGGAGCCCGACGTGAGACTGGATCCCAGGTCTCCAGGATCAGGCCCTGGGCTGAAGGTGGTGCTAAACCACTGAGCCACCCAGGCTACCCTAATCTATCACTTTTTAAATAATTTAATTTTGTATAAGCAATTCATCTACATAGTTCAAATATCAAAAGAGCCACCTGGGTGGCTCAGGTGGTCTGCCTTCAGCTCAGGTCATGATCTCAGGGTCCCGGGACTGAGTCCTGCATCAGGCTGTCTGCTCAGTGCAGAGTCGGCTTAAGATTCTCTTTCTCTCCCTCTGACCACTCCCCTATACACATATGCTCTCTCTGTCTCTAAAATAAATAAATCTTTGGAAAAAGTAGAAAACCATAGAGTGAAGTCTTTTCTTCCATCTTTGTCCTGCTTCTACTGAACTCCTACTGCTCACCAAAGGTAACCCCCTGTTGTCAATTTCTTGTTTTTTTCTTCCAGAGATATTTTTAATCAAATGTAGCAGCAAAAATATAACATTTCTTTCTTTCCTATTTTTACACAGATGGTAACACAGCATTAGTAATGCTCTATACTTCACTTCTTAATAAGGAATATGAGCCGTGTATCTGGAGATCTTGCCATATCATTCCCCTAAGAAGCTTCCTTCGTTCTTTCTCTTTCTCTTTCTCTTTCTTTCTTTCTTTCTTTCTTTCTTTCTTTCTTTCTTCATTCATTCATTGTCATCCTAGTAATGACATGTTTTTTTTTTTTTTTAAGATTTCATTTATTTATTTGAGACAGAGAGAGAGAGGGGGGCACGAGTGGTGAGGAGGAGCAGAGGGAGAGACAGAAGCAGACTCCCCGCTGAGCAGGGAGCTCGATGCAGGGCTTGATCCCAGGACCCCGGAATCATGACCTGGGCTGAAGGCAGATGCTCAACCAACTGAGCCCCCCAGGCACCTTTCCCAGATGAGGGGCATTTAATCCGTGGCTCTTTCCGTGACATTTTGCTCTGAGAGCCCATGGATCTTAATTCTCAGATACCATTTTCTTCAGTGACCTGTCTTCTCTTCTGCTCACCAGGATCAACTAGCAGCAGATATGTACAGCTTTATGTCCAAAGAAGGGGAGTATGGCAAATTCTTTGTTACGGTAAGCACCTTCCCTTGACAAAATACGAACACATTGTAAAAATTGAGTCATTTTAGCTTTCTTTTGCAAAAGATTTCATTTTTGGTTTTGCTCACCATTGTGTGTGTGTCCATCTGATGCTAACGTTACTTTTGTTTTTGAATGTGGGTCTGTTCTCAGTTATTAGAAGCCCAAGCAGATTACCATAGAAAAGCATTAGCAGTCTTAGAAAAGGCCCTTCCCGAAATGCGAGCCCATCAAGGTAATGTAACCTGCGTGCTGGCTGATGCCCCTTTCCTAAGCCTCTGCCACTTCCGCCTCTGTTCTTCTTCCCCTGACTCCTTTGCATGCATCTCCTCTGGCTAACGCCTCTCTGCCTCGGAGAGTACTGTCTCCCAGCATAATTTCATCTTTCCTCGCCGCATTCTCTAATTTCTTCCAACCCAAATTAACATACTAATGGGACATTCTCAGTTCCCCTGACATCTTCAGTGGAAGAGGGAGCTGGACCCTTTGGGCTGTGCCTGTGTGTGTTTTCCCGTCTTATCCTTTCCCAAGTCAGTTATTCATTCCGTTGGGTTTAATTCTGACCCTGTGATTCCAAGAGCGTATGTTCTAGGGAAAAGAGTGTGGACCTTCTAAAAGGAACTTGAGAAGTCAGTACTCGATACTCCCTCATCAACGTGACTAAATCGTAAGGCCACAGCCACCTCCTTCCCCCTCTTCCTTGCAGTCCCACAAGGCTCTGGATCTTAGTGCTAACATTCTGCTCACCGTAGACTTCACCCACAAGCCACGAATGGACTGAGCTTTCTCCTGATGTTTAGTTTAACCCGAGCACTAAAGCTCTTGACTCTCTCTGACTGCCGTCAGAACACGTAGCAGCAGAGATCAGTGAGCCCAGTTGAGGCAGAAGTTGCTCTGCCTTCTTTGGACCTATCATACTATTTTTCTGGTGTAGAGCCCATACGTGGAGCTTAGGGTCCCCCTGCAGAACCTCTGGTCTGAGCTGACAAGGAGCAGCCAGGCGCTGCGTGTGGTGACTCTGTGATCTGGACAGCAAGTCAGCAGGTGTGTGGGCGGGATATATGTGTGGGGGGTGTGCGTAACCCACTGGCACCCTCAAGGATGCCACTTCTCCCCTAAATTTGAGGAGGTCCCAGCACCTTCTGGCTTTGTGCCTGAAAGGCTTGGGAGTAGAGAATTAGAAAATTCTGTATCTCCACCAACTTGCAAAATCTGATCTTCATCCATCCTGGGTCCATGTGTCTGATCGACCCTTCCTACGATGAGTTGTCCTTGCTTTCCTAAGTGATCCCATTTCTTGTTCGTGGATGATGAGGTTGAGTCACAGTGCACAGGAGCGAAGCTGCTGGCAAACACTCAGCCTTGCAAGGGGCAGGCGCTTGCCGGGCAAGTTCCAGATGCCAAGAGCGGTGTATTTGTGGGATGCCTGCTGTGCGCCCGGCCCTGTGTAGAAAAAAGCAGGAATCATCTCTGCCTTGAATTAATTAAAATCTGGTTTTAAGATGACTAATAAGCACAAAGAAAGAGAAGATTGGGTTTGGGGAGCATGACTTTTTTTTTTCTCTTTTTAACTGTTTTTCCCCCTCAAGGCTCTTGTCCCTAGAGAAGTATATCAGCAAGTGACAGGGAACAGGAAGAGGGCAGGAAGGAGGCTGAGGATGTAGCAGGGGGCTGGCGTGCGGGGTGGAAACCCAGCGAAGGAGACGAGATCCGTCTTTCTCTGTGGGGTTGCCACACCTTGGGCTTCAGCCGCTGCCTCCTCCGCCTGTCCTCCTGTCTCCCTGCCGTCCTAGTTCCTGTCTTCCTCTTCCTTTTTCTTCTTCTATTTCCAGAAAGACTCAGAGCATTCTTACTGTAGGGGAAAAACCACCTTGACCCCCCACCCCCACCCCCCGTGTCCCCAGGCGCTGCCATCTCACCCACGTGGTCAGCTGATGGGACTTGGTACCCACCTGTCCGTAGCCCGGGGCCCTGTTGCGTCTCATCCTCCTGTTCTTCTGGGAGGCTGTCTGAATGACTCTTTTCCTCTTGTCACCCCATCACACGGTGCAGTCTTGCATCTGCTCCCAGTCACCCTTCAATTGAGATTACTGGGTCACCTGGGTAGCTCACTCGGTTAGGCATCTGGCTTCGGCTCAGGTCATGATCCCAGGTTCCTGGCATCAAGCCCCACATTGGCTCCCTGCTCAGCTGGGAGCCTTCTCCCTTTCCTTCCAGCTTGTGTTCTCTCTCTCTCTCAAGTAAATAAATAAAATCGCTAAAAAAAAAAAGTAAAAATACTGCAGCTCCCAGTTGAACCAGGGCTCTTAATTGTAGCATCCTGACATCTGATGTCGCTTGGACTGTCTCCTTTGATGGCATGTGTGCCCCATTGCACCTCATCTTTCATTCTTAGGGGTGTGCTCATCCCCCTCCTGTCCCTCTTGTCCCCAGAGTCCCCTCCCAGTGCTAGCCCCCATGTCACCGGTGTCTTCACCCTCACAGCCTCCCCAGTGCTGGTTCCCTCTGAGGGCCGGCTGTCCCCTGAAACTCCACACATTCCAGAAAGCAAGCCGATCTCCCCTCTGCCCCCTAACTGTCCTTTTCTCCTCCATGTCTTCTGGATGCCATCTCCCTCCAAACCATCCAGGCTTGACCTCAGAGCCTGGGTCTGTCCTTTCTACCCTCTGCGGGGTCTTCCCCTCCGCCCACACCATCGCCCCCCTGCTCCTGGCCCCTATTTCTTTGGGCAAGAGCTATAAAATCAAATTTAAATTTTGAGACTCAAGGTCCCTGGTTTTCTCAGCTCATCTTCCTGGTCTGTTTCCTTCAGAGCCCCCCAGTTTCCCTCCTTGAAACCAGCAGCAAACATTTTGTCTCCCGAGTCACTCTAACTAACGTCTGTGATCTGTGCCAGAAGTCACGAACAGCCATAATCTCATTTTTCAAAAAATTTTGCCATCATTTAAACACCAGATGCCTTCACATAACGATACGATTTCTGGCTTCTCTTGAAAGTTTCAGAGTGTCTGGCGACACTGGATCTGCTTTCCCACATGGTGACATGGGTCAGTAGCCGAGGAGGAGGGTCTCTCTGCCCCCAGCCTGACTCAACACCTTGGGTGTCTCCCCAGCCCCTGTGGACACCCGCACCCGTGACCCTTGTCCTGTCATTTTCCAGCCACGACTTGGCAAGCATGTCTTGTTTTGTGAATGACTGTTGTGTGTTTACGTGTACGTCGTGTATTTTCTTCCCAGTTAGAAGGGTGGGGAGTCTCCATGAACTTGGGGTGCTGCTGTGGTGCCCGGCACTTAGCAGGCCTGTTGTTGGAGACACCAGCACCTTTTGGGCAGTCTGGCTCGGGAGTTGTCCAGACCACTGGTTCTCTCATCCACCCTCTGCCAACGTGACACCAGTGTGGGGGGTGAGGCACCCTGCAGAGTGTTTCCTAGAAAGTCCTAGCGGGGGTTCAGAGAATGCCCAGCTCTTGCCACCATGGGGTCAGGCATGCGGTGGCAGTGACAGCAGGTGCCATTCACAGAACTCCCCTGAGGATTCTGATGTACCCTCTTCAGCGAAAGGATCACGTGGTCATTTTCTGTCTATGTTGAGAATCATTGTTAGATGATAGGGACAAAGTTTGCAGGGGAAGGTCTGGCCTCTGAGAGCACTGTCACAGACTTCGGTGTTCTGAGAAGGGCCAGGCCCCCAGACACTCTTGCTACTAGGAATTACACTGGCTGTGGTTGGGGCTGGGGTCAGGGAGCATGGGCCAGAGATGAGGAGGCGCCTGCCTCCTTGCCCTCATCCCCCCTTCAGCCTGGATCCCCTTGCTCTTTCCATCGATTTTAACCTTGTATGAGCTCGCAGGCCCGTGGACCCGGGAGTCTTCTTCCTTCCCGTGTGTGCAGATCACGCGATGGGACCTGTCCCTGCTCTTATGGTAGCAAGAGGGTAAGAGGGCACAGCAGAGGAATACCGCCTGCTTTGAACCCAAGGTTCGAACAGCACAAAGTAGCTGAAGGACAATTGTCCGTTAATGGTGCTGAGAAGGATGTTAACCTCCTGTCACTGGAAAGGACTAAGTGTTCCTCAGTCGAGTATTTTTCATGGAGTGGTTTCCCCTTTCTGCGTCAGTGTGCTTCCCCCGCAGCACCACATCTGTACAGCACCCACCCAAACAAGTACTTCTCCTTCTAACAGAATACGTCCATTCGCTAAATTCTTGTTTCTGTTTTACTGCTCTGTTGTATGTATTCCTCCTGCTAAGCTGCCTCACATCTCTTGTGGAATGAAGCAGAGTATGTGACCCCAAAATAATATAAACAATTGCTTTACTGCTGGCCCAGGCTTCAGCCTCAGCTGCTTTGGGGCTGCAGATACTGCGCAGTTTCCTACTCAGAATGTTCTGGACCTGGCTGGGGCTACAGCATTCAGAAGCACTGCATGTCGCGGAGACGTTGCATTTAATATGAGTTCACATTGGCCATCTTTCAGTGTTGTGTGATGATGCTTGGCCTGTGTTTAAAATCTTAGGAAATTATTTCCTCCTTCACACTGAAGGAGTCTATTTCTTGTCCTCGAGTTAGAAGGCCAGTGCTGCTTTGCATGGCTAAGAGTAAATGTCCTTCCAGTGAAATCAGTACGCCCAGACGATTGCTAATCCTTGGGTTAGCGCCAGGCAGTCTAGCCCATGTGTCCCGTGCAGGAGCCCCATAGTGACTTGTGCTGGGCAGCTCCCACTGGGTGCCTTGGAGGGTGTTGAGGGCTCTGTTCCACAAGTAACCTCCCAGCTGGGACCTATTCTTGCTCTAGTAGATGGTAAATAACCAAAGCCAACAGCACAGAAGTTTCCCCTTTTCCCAAAGCCTCAACTACCAGTCTCCTAAAAAAAAAAAAAAAAAAAAAAATCCCCTTTGGTAGTTTGGGTAGGAAAAACCTCCCCAGTGATGCCATGAGATCGTTGGATGTCTTACTGGATGGTTTGCTGCTCTAGATAAGTGGGCGGAAAAGCCAGCCTTTGGGACGCCTTTGGAAGAACACCTAAAGCGGAGCGGCCGGGAGATTGCATTGCCCATTGAAGCCTGCGTCATGCTGCTCCTGGAGACGGGCATGAAGGAGGAGGTGAGGGGCACAGTCCAGCGTCAGTACTGTATACACTGATGGCTTTGCAACTTTTGTCACTGTGACCCACATTTTAAATTGGAGCCCTGCACAGTATACCTGGAGTTCACACTATGAATGAAACCAGTTTCACTGAACAACGTTTCCCTTTCCTGTACATTCTGACTTTCTTTTGCCCCACTTGATTGTTTCATTTTAGACTCTGGTGGTGATTTGGGACATTGAATTTCATGATGCACTAAAAGGAACAGAACTTCTGGGAGCTTTTTAGTCTGCCTATCAGAATCTTACATTTGTGTAGTACTACTATGCAGCATTGATGTGGGGTTTTTCATACTTATGTTGTAGAATCCTTACCCCCGAGACCCCACAAACCAAGCAGGGCAGGTCTTATTACTCCCTGTGTCAATAAGTGAGTGAGTTCATGGTGGAGTGGAGTCAAAATCAAATGCCAAGTCTTTTTTTTTTTCCTTTTAAAAAACCTTATTGAAGTATAATGTCCATCGTAAAAGTATATATCATAAGCGAATAGCTCGTTAAGTTTCCACAAACTGAACCCACCCACATGATGAGCACCCAGATCAAGGAACACCCCAGGAGCTCTCCTTTTGTCTGCTTCCAGTCACTGCTATAATCCCCCACTGATGTGACCCCCAACTTCTTGTAGCCAAGATCTGAGCTTCTCAGCCAGGGCCAGTTTTGTCCCCCTCAGGAGCTATTTGTCAAGATCTGAAGACATTTTTGATTGTCACAATTTTGGAGGCAAGTTTGCTACCAGCATCTGGTGGGTAGAACCCAGGGCAGCTGCTAAACATCCCACCAGGTGCAGGACTGCCCCTACAATGCAGCATTATCTAGCCTGAGATTGAGAAACCTGGCCTAGATGAATTTCACTTAAAACCTGAGTCTTATAATTCCTGGACCAGTGTCATCATAGTCTAACCTTTCTTGTTTGACTTCATCTGTTTTCTCTAAGGAACCCTTAGGGCAGTGGAAGTGACTACCAGTCTAGTCTATCAGTTTTTTACAAGATGTCAATTAAAAAAAAAATCCTACATTTAGAAAAATCTATGGCAATCAGCCTTGGGGAGTATAAAATGCTGCATTTAAATAGATTTCTGATAGGCACAGATATTTTAGCACAGGGGCAGGCAAGAGCTCCCACCAATCAGGAATGAAGTGCTCACTGCCTGCTCATCTGCCCTCTGCCTTTGCTGGGTCCCATCATCCTTCCTGGTCGCCCTGCAAGGTGGGCAGCGATCCAGCCTCAGAAATGAGGTGTGTGGGAGTTGGGCTGGGGCCGAAGGCTCTTCCACAACTGGAAGCCCACAACTTGAACTTGACACTGAAGGCCTCTTGTTGTCTTTAGGGCCTTTTCCGAATTGGGGCTGGGGCCTCGAAGTTAAAGAAACTGAAAGCTGCTTTAGACTGTTCTACTTCTCACCTGGATGAGTTCTACTCCGACCCCCATGCTGTGGCAGGTGAGCTGCAAGGGGTTGCCCTCGGGGTGGCAGTCAGGTCCCATCTCAGACAGATCACCTGCTAAAAACCCAATTTTCATTTTCTGTAACAGATAAAATTGAAATGGCCTATATAGGTTCAATTGGAAAAACTGAAATGACACACATAACTGAATCAGTACACACATACACGCGCACACACCCCTTTTCCTGTTTTGGGGGGTTTCTTTGTTTTCCTGATTATTAAGTAAAGGTGAAGGTAGCTTATCATCTAAATATTTGGAGACTTGATTGTATTTTCTTCCCTTCTTTCTCCTTCAAAGTCTAGATCTACCTGAGGATGGTAGAATGTCCATTAGAAGGTGACTTTGAAGTTAATTTCATTTTCTACTGATCCTCAATATATTTTGCAAAGGGCTGGAATTTGTTTTAGGAACACTTCATGCTCTAACCACTCCCACTGATTCATAGCTTGTTCTAGATATTCTTAGCAGGTTGTAATTGTGATCATTTCAATTTGCAAAATAATATGTCCCGAGATTCACAGGCTTACCCCTTGACTTACTCAAAGTGAGTGTTAATAATTTCAGGTGCTTTAAAGTCCTATTTACGGGAACTGCCTGAACCTTTGATGACTTTTAATCTGTATGAAGAATGGACACAAGTTGCAAGGTAAGTTTAAAGGACACTGAGTTTTAAAAGTAAAGGAAATGATGGGATATTATGTCCCCTTTGTGAATCATCTTACTCTCAGGGATCATAAAATAACATTAAAATAGCACATGTGTTAAATAATATGTGCCTGAGTTCTTAAGTTTAGGGTGAAAATATTGAGTATTGTTATGTGTGGGAAGGTCACCACTTATGCATTGGCTTCAATTTGTGTGAAGTTATATGAATAAAGACATATAGTGGGACCCACATTAATTGATTGGCTAATCACAAACCCCTTTTTGATTGAAGAAAGCCCTGCAGTGGGGACAGTCATACTGGCCAGTGGCAATGTACCTGGCGAGCCATGTGGAAACTCAGCTGAGCAGTAATACGATGTTGACGGTACTAGCAATGAGAGTGCCCACTGTGTGCTAAGGACATACTGATCTCGATACCCATTACCTCCTGTGATCCATGATTAATGACATAAAAGATGGATGTGGTTATCTTCATTTTACAGATGTGGGAACTGAGGCTAGGGGATGGATGGGACCAAAGTAACAGCAAGTAATTGGCAGAGCAAGAATTCAGACCCAGACCTGTGTGACCCAGAGACTGTGTCCCTATCCTGTGTTTCCCCCGCTGCCCCCACCCCCATCTTCTGTGTATCCAGGAGCAGTCAGCAGCCTCTTCTAAGAAGTCCTAGAAGCTTCTCTCTGGCCGGCCAGGCTGCCTCCTTGTTAGCTTGTGCCTCATGGTTCTGACTGCCTTCCTCATCCCTCAGGGAGGAGGAACAGATCACCCTGCCCTGCCTACCCCCCTCCCCTATCTCTAGCTACTGTCACCTGTTCCCAGTAGGTGAACTGCTGGGTCCGATCAACTAGGCTTCAGCAGCAGTGACTCTACCATCAGTAAGGTTTTTAAAGTCAGAGTAAGTTCATAGTCACGGTCATATCCTTGGAACCTGTGTGTAGCCTAGCCTGTTGGCTGAATAAATGGAACCCAATAGTAGTGTCGAGTAGGGGAGCATTCTGGGGTCTCTTTTGTTGGGTAGCCTGCCCCACTTCTCCTGCACCTTGATTCTTTTCTCAGCTCTGGGACTCCCCAAAGCATTCCCATGAGAAAATACACTTTTCAAAGCAGGTGTCTGTTTATTGGTGTATCAATTCTCCATAGTTGAGAAATGTCAACATCCCAGTGACATATTGACTGGCCTCTGAAGTGGAATTATGTTCACCTCCTGCTTCGTAACTCCAGATCAGTTCAGTCGTGGGGAATGTTTAGGTCCAAAGGTACATTGTGTGGGCAACTTGCTAACACTCTCTCCTGCTCTTGGGCAGGGTGACTGATCTTATCTATTCCTCTTTTGTGTCTATGGAAGTTTGCATGTCAGAACTGTAGAGCAGAAGAGCTCCTGTGATTGCTTCATGACTGGGTAGGACTTCTGTGTCTGGAGCCTTTGAGCAGAGTTAAAGGCAGGGAAAGGGCAGGGGGAGGGTGGGCTGGCTGCCATGTGGCTGGGCCAGCCAGAGTCTGGGCTCCAGGGAAGCCTCTCAGGGAGATACGCACTTCTCAGACAGAATTTTCAGTGGTGCCTTGTCTCCATAGGTGGTTTCACACGATTATGCCTCTGGAACATCTTCATCACTTGGCAAATCAACATTCTTATCCCCAGGCGGGCACATCAGGAGACTGAGTCTTGGAGAGGCTAACTAACTGCTCAGAGTTAAATATTTAGTTGGTATTTGACTCCGAATTTGTTTCCAAATCCATCCTGTTTTCCAGCTGTGCTTCCTCTGTCAACAAGGGCATAGTTGTTACCTGTTAACAACATGGGTTCCGAATGGTGGATTTTTTAATGGAAGGTTATGAATAAAAATAAAAAACCAGGTTTTTTTCCCCCCTCAGTGTGCAGGATCAAGACAAAAAACTTCAGGATTTATGGAGAACATGTCAAAAGTTGCCACCACAAAATTTTGTGAACTTTAGGTATGTATGCCTGGTGTCCTGCAAATTAAGCCACCAAACCACAGTGACTCTGGCATAAAGAAAGGTGCCACCTGCAGGGAGACCATTCAGTCCAAGTACGCTAATAAACAAGTGTTTTGAAGAGGAAGAGGGGTTGCTGGGAATGGGACTCCATGTATATTATTGTGATGCATATCACAGTGTAAAGCTTCTGCATCGGCCTGCATTAACAGGATTAACAGCTAAGTCTCCTGGTCGGTTTCCCACGGCAGCTACTAGGAAAAAGTTCTCTTGGAAAGTTGGTTTGGCTGCATGTTGGATTCGAAGTTTAAATTGTCCGTTATAGGGGTTCAGTTGATAGAGCATACAACTCTTTATCTCAGGATCGTGAGTTCAAACCCCACATTGGGCATAAAGCTTACTTAAATAAATTTTTAAAAAATTGCCCAGCATGTAAAAGGCAAAAATTAATCAACAATTCTATCTTCTGGGGACACCTTGGTGGCTCAGTTGTTGAGCATCTGCCTTCTGCTCAGGTTGTCATCCTGGGGTCCAGGGATCAAGTCCCACATCGGGCTCCCTGCATGGATCCTGCTTCTCTCTCTGCCTCTCTCTTGTGTCACTCATGAATAAATAAATAAACATAAAAATTTTTTTTAAATTCTATTTTCTGTAAAAGCTTTTCTATATGCTATGTAATTTATTTTTAATTGAGCATAAATCATCCTATTAAATGAAATGTTTAGAACTGGAGGTTATGTGTTGCTTTGTTTCTAAGAAAATTTACCATAGAATACATTTCTAGAATTTAACCTCCATTTTCCTTTTGACCTAAAATGTGACTTTGAAGAAGCATAGAGAGAAGAAGGATAAGAGGTAGCTCTAAGTCATTGAAAAACCAAAGAAAATTTTGTAAAAGAGCTTGGTCCAAAATGACACATATTTTACTGATGAAATTTCTGGTATCTTACCTGACCTTTATTTCAGCCCCGGGTTCTACCACTAACATTTTGTAAGCACAGCACTACAAAAGCAAGAAATTACTTACAGTATAGGAGAGACTGTAACTATATGATAAATTGGAGATTTTCATAATTCCCACATAAAGTATTTTCAAATACAGTTTCCTTTAAGCAATATCTCTATCCTTGTATTTTTTTATGTTTGTATTAGAACATATTGAGCCCATTGTTAATCAGATTGTAATTTACTGAGAGGTAGTTAGGGCATAAAGGAGAAATGGTTTGGAAATACACAGCAAATAGGGACTGAATCATGGAAGTGAGCTGTCTTCCTCTTCTCTGAAACAAAGAGCACAGAACTTTGCAAAATATGGCACCTGAACCAGATTCTGATTCATTACCATTCTGCACTTAGCACCGGGGCAGCAGGATGCTGTTCCTACAAATATTTCAGCATATATGCTCTCCCCCTTCCTGTCTTCTCCCCCAGGTATTTAATCAAGTTCCTGGCAAAGCTTGCTCAGACCAGTGACGTCAATAAAATGACTCCCAGCAACATTGCAATTGTGTTAGGCCCTAACTTATTATGGGCCAAAACTGAAGGGTAAGTGATGTTTCCCCATAGCATGGTATTTTTATCTCTCCTTGCAGTGGTTGCCTCAGTGGTTGAGCATCTGCCTTTGGTTCAGGTCATGATCCCAGGGTCCTGGGATCAAGTCCCTCATCAGGCTCCCTACAGGGAGCCTGCTTCTCTCCCTCTGCCTGTGTCTCTGCCTCTCTCTCTGTCTCTTTGTGTGTGTGTGTGTGTCTCATGAATAAATAAATAAAATATTTAAATAAATAAATAGTAATTTGAAAAAATAAAATAAATAAAAATAAAAAAATAATTTGGGGACACCTGGGTGGCTCAGTCAGTTAAGCTTCTGCCTTTGGCTCAGGTCATGATCTCAGGGTCCTGGGATCAAGTCCCACATCGGGCTCCCTGCTCAGGGGGGAGCCTGCTTTCCCTTCTGCCTCTGTTGGTGCTCGCTCACTCTCTCTCTCAAATAAATAAATAAAATCTTAAAAAGAATAAAAGATATTTGGCTAGCACTGAGAAATGCAAACTGAATAGGAGAAAAGGGTCTGGGAAATCACTAATGTTGACATTGGTGACATTATAATTACCTCACTTAATCCTCACAAATAGCCTTTGTGAAGTAGGTGTGTGTGTCCTCCTTTTGACAGATGAGAACAAGGACCTTGTCTAAGGTCACACAGCAGGGAGGTGGGGGGATCACAATCATATCCTGAACCTTCTCCCACCGTCCCACGACTGCCATCATTATTCTTCACATTGGAAGATCATTGGCGGTTCAGGTTTCCATTAAAAAATGTAGTGACTTTCTGAAATAAACTCTTTCTATTTTTCATTCATTTATTAATTGTATGCCCAACCTTGTTTAAGGAAGTATTTATAGGATTATTTACAACGATCCAATGTCGTAAAGCAAAATTAACAATGCATTGATATATACAGTTAAATACATACATCATATCTTACTGCAAATAAATTCCAGGTAGACCAAAGAGTTAATTATATAAGAAGTGATGTCATAAACATGGCAGGTGAGTTACCTTTTGGAGTAGAGAAGTATTTTCTAAACATCAAATCAGTATAAAAAACACATTTGAAAATGGATAGATTTGGCTCTGTCAACAGCTCCAAACTTCTAAATATCGTAAAGTGCCTTAAACAAATTATAATTCACAAAACGAGGAAGACATTCCTCCAGAAGTGTCTGGAATATATTAAAAGGCCTTGCAAATCAATAGGCGAGTAGTATCTCCTGAAAAAGAAAAAACTGGCCAAGAACATGAATAAATAGTCCCTCTCCAACCCAGCAGGGTCCTAATGCACGAGGGTGATAGATATGGTATGGTAGGAAGTACGAAAAGGTGGAGAACAAAATTTGTAGGCAGAGCTTGCAATTTAAGCTAGAATTTGAAAGGAGCTAGAACTTTCTCTTGGTTGGAAATTGGGGTGAAAATCTTCTTCCCACTGGGAAGAAAGGTCCAGTAGAGAAGGAGGAGATAGGTTTGAGGCAGTCAGACAAGGGATCCAGCCTCTTGGAAATTTAGTTTCCTCGTGAATGAAACAGGCCTCGTAACAGACCCTGTGTTATAAAAATCGAATTAAATGAGGTGAAGACCCTGATGCCCTGAAGCATGATAAGTGCTCCATGAATGTCAGACCTTTGCAGCTTTTACTTCTGTGGTATTCTGACTCTGAACTGGAATATGAGCGCCTTGACATGAGGGATCGTAATTCTTATTTATTTTCTTCCTTTGGAACCCTGGCATTCACACTCTCACCTTCTGAACATGTATCTCGGGACCAGTCCACAGATATGACAGCCAGAATAGTCTGTGTAAATATAGGGCACAGGTTTTCTAGTGCAAAGGGCACACCGAAACAGTGCACACTCTTGGTTATATTCTGGGCAAAATTGTTGGTGGTCACCCAAGATGACTCTCATGGCCAGTACTGCTCCATCAGGAAAATGCCTGGTTGAAACTCTGTTCCAGACCAGCTTGAAATCAGCATGTGGCCATACCATTGTTCACCAGCTCACTCGCTGTTAATGCAGTGTGTGCATACTAAGGAGTGCCAGCCAAGTCGGGGTGATTTTTCCTCCTGGGGCGTCACCACCACACATACACACCACCACCACCACACACATCACCAGGGCCCCATGGATCTAATTTTTCCATTTGTGTTTAAGTATTTTCTTGTTTTAAAGTAATTAAATTGGGGGCTCCTGGGTGGGACAGTCAGGCATCAGACTCTTGGTTTCAGCTCAGGCCATGATCTCAGGGTCCTGGGATGGAGCCCCGAGATGGGCTCCACACTTCCCACAGAGTCTGCTTGAGATTCTCTCCCTCCTCCCTCTGCTCCTCCCCTGCCCATTATTCCCCCCTCAAATAAGTAAACCTTTAAAAAATAAAAAAATAAAGTGATTAAAATGCTCTGACACAACCTGCAGAAATTAGAGACTGCCTGGGGGAAGCAGTCTAACTCTGAATGTCCTTTGCAGATCGCTGGCTGAAATGGCAGCGGCTACCTCTGTCCACGTGGTTGCGGTCATTGAGCCCATCATTCAGCACGCCGACTGGTTCTTCCCTGAAGGTAAATTACCTGTCTTTCCAATTTCACGGACTACCCAAGCAACACAATAACAATATGAAAAATTCTTTAAAGAAGAAAATGCATCAGTAATCCCTTCGCGATTACATGATTGGCTTCATTTTTTTCACGTTTGTCTTTAGACCCCTTGCGTTCACCTTTGACATATTGGCATCCACATTATTTTGTATTTTGCTTTGCTTAACTTCACGTTGGAGTTGTTACTCAGCCAGTGTGAACTAAATACCCTAGGCACCATATGTTTGCTGGTGAGATATGCTGTCTTCCCTGGAGGAAGCTGGCCCTTGGAGATGAAGGCCACCTAAACAAATATTATAACACGTGGTGAGGGAGAAGGAGGGGCCGATGGTTTGATGAACTCAGATGTTGGGCACAGAGAACTGGGACTGCTTTATGGAAGAGGCGACACTGAATGTGCAGTTTTCCATTGGGAAGACGGCTTTTTGTTTCTCTAGGCAGAGAGCTGGTTTTGTATAAAAGTGGAAGATGAAACAGGATAGGTTGATTGGAGCCACTTTGTGAAGGTGGGAATTGGCTGTGTCAGAAAAAGAGGATTTCCACCTACCGGTGATCAATTTTCAAACTACGTTTGTTGTAGTCCTGGGAACCACAGAAGTTCCATGACCCCCTTCAGGGGCACTGGTATGGCAAGTTTTGTGAGTCCAGACCTCTTGCCCCATCCTTTCTCCTGGAGTGTGAGCTCCTTGACAGTAGGGCGTGCTTGTTTCTCCTTTACCATGGTCTTCACACCATTGAGAATCACGCCTCACTCACGTAGGTTGCTCAACAAATACGTGATGTAGGAATGAATACTGGCATTTTGCCCATTACTTCTTTGGGAAAACAAGTCTCAGAAAAACCGCTGTAGGCAGTATGGAGTTGGTGTTGCCTTTTTTTGTATTTTATATCAAACCATAAATACCTCTCATTTTTTTAAAGTAATCTATGCTTATTTTTCTCCTCCATATTCCATGATTATTCTTTTTACAAAGAAGAAAGCAGAGGAATTGTGTGATTTAAATTCTGAATTGCACCCCCTCCTTATCTCTAGTTTCCTCCTTTTACCTCCCCCTGGCTTGGCAAGCCATTCTTGAGAAGATGAGGGGGTAGGGGTTCTGCTTGGGAAACAAGGAGGGCTGGTGGGAGTTTTAAAGCCTTGCACACTCATATGCTCTACACCTCACATGTAGGCAGACCTCATTTCATGGCACTTTACTTACCGTGCTTCCTAGATCCTAGGAAGGTTTTTTCAAAATTGAAGGTTTGTGGCAACCCTGCATGGAGCATGTCTGTTGGTGCCATGATTCCGATAGTATTTTGCTTATTTTGTGTGTCTGTCACGTTTTGGTAATTCTCGCCATACTTCAAACTTTTTTGTTCTTAGTATATTTGTTATAGTGATCTGTGATCAGTGATTACGACTTGCTGAAAGCTCAGATGATGGCTAGCATTTCTTAGCAATAATGTATTTTGTAAGTAAGGTGTATGTACATTGAGTTTGTAGACATAAGGCTATTAGACACTTAATAGACGACAGCATAGTATAGACTTAACTGTTATGTGTGCCGGGGAACCAAGACAGCCGTTTGACTTGCTTTATCGTGGTATTCATTTTATTGGGATGTTCACTTTATTGCAATACTCCCTTATTGCTATGGTCTGCAAACCAAACCTGCAGTATCTCTGAGGTGTGCCTGCACACTTGTTTCTTTTTCTTCTCACAGAAGTGGAATTCAACGTATCAGAAGCATTCGTGCCTCTCGTCACCCCAAATTCTAATCACTCATCTCACACTGGAAATGACTCTGACTCAGGGACCCTTGAAAGGAAGCGGCCTGCCAGCATGGCAGTCATGGAAGGGGACTTGGTGAAGAAGGAAAGGTGTGTTTAGAGCCATTCACTTTCTTCCAGCAACAGATGTGACGTAGAAGAGTTATTGATCCTCACTATCCGGTCCTGCCTCCATGGACTCGTAGTATGAGAGTGACCTTGTGTAGCCATGTCTGTTAGGTCCAGATATTTCGGGAATTCTTCTCTCGTTCATTCTAGACATTAATGTGACCATAAGGCAGATATGTGGCTTGTCAATTAACATTTGTGCCGTAAGCATCCAGGCTTCACTTGGTCGGTGATAAGCCCCACAGTGGTATGGCATCATACACACGTTACAAAGCCACCTAAATGTTCTTAATGTGGGAAAAAGAGACAAAAGGAGAGGGGGGCTAAATACTGTAGACTGATGGGAGAATAACCTACCTCTCACAGTAAGTTGTCAGATTCAGTGTTTAAAGAGACCTCTTTTTGGTATAACTTGGCCCCTCAATGGAAGCCAGCCACTGAATCTGATGTTCAGCTGGAGAAAACCTCAGTATTTGCTGATTCGATTCTGGAAGAAAAAAGATGGCTCCAATGGACTTAGAGACATGTGTCTCGATACTGTGCTCCACGGGCGATTTTAGTGGGATTTTCAAAGGTTAAGGCTGTTGGTGATTTGTGCCTTCAGAGGCCAGTCTGTTCCGTCTGTATATGAAATGCCACTGTATTCACTCCTAAGGCCAAGTTAGAGAAGCCTGCAGAGTAACATGCTTTTCACACGCACACACAATAACATCACCAGGCATAGTTTACATGACAACTAAACAACAAGCTCTTATTTTAATTGCCCGATCTTATATTGAGCTTTGTTTTTTTGTTTCATTTTGCTTTATTGTTGTTGTGGTTTTCATTTTTTAACCCATAGCTTAGTTCCCTAGCCTGTCCCTCTGAAACCCATGTTTATCATGTGGGGAAGTCTTACTTCTCTGAAGTCCTCATCACACATTTGGTCCTGCTTCCTGATGACAAGCTGACCACTGCAACATTAGCCTTTGTGCCTTTGAAGTTACAAAACACAGTGTTACATCTCTCATTGGCACACAAGAAACAATTCTCAGTTACCTCCCAGGGTGGATTGTCCCCACCAACTGACCCGGTACACACAAGCTCAGGGAGCCATGTGTCTTTATCTTTCAAACTGAAAAGCTCGAAAGTTCTTACATCAAGTCAGCTTACATGAAGGGGAATCCTCCTCCTCTCCATCCTCCAACCACCTTCTCCTGCCCAAAAGCAATGATTTTTTTTCCAGTGTTACATATCCTTTCAGCTAATTCTTTGCATACACCTGTACCAGTGCTTCTCCACCTCAGCTTAAGAGGCAGGGTATGATGACAGCCTTACACTGCCGGTGGTAGGACTTCTGCACTCAGCTTCCACCTTGTCCCCCACACATACGGATTCGAGGTGGCCACTGGGTAGTAGGTAAATAGGCACACTGACATGATGTCACCCACTCAAGAGGAGACCTGCCTGTTTGCTTTAGCTGTTCACACCCAAATTAAGAAAAGACATTGATCAGTACCAGGTCTTTTGGCTTGCTCAGGTTTAAAGCCAAGTTGAGCTGCTTGCCTTGGTAATAGGAATGACCATTAATCTGGTCCTTGCCGCTTCACTGCATGCTGGGCAACTTGGGTGGCTCTCCCCACGTGTGGGTTTTAACACGTGTGGACCGATGGACTTCTGTCTTAGTAGTCGGCTTGCATGGTGTGTTGACTGTTTCTTCTTTCTGTGTAGCTTTGGTGTGAAGCTTATGGACTTCCAGGCCCACCGGCGGGGTGGCACTCTAAATAGAAAGCACATATCCCCAGCTTTCCAGCCGCCACTCCCGCCCACAGATGGCAGCACCTTGGCTCCTGCAGGCCCAGAGCCCCCTCCCCAGAGCTCTAGGGCTGAAAGCAGCACAGGGGGTGGGACTGTCCCCTCCTCTGCGGGCATACTGGAGCAAGGGCCAAGCCCGGGCGACAGGTAAGAAGGCCGGCTTCTGCTGGCAGTAGGTGCTCAGAGCCCCAACCTTCTTGCAGGGGCTGGCCTGTGGGCATGATCTCCATGCCCACAGAATCACTCAGCATAGAGTGATCTGCCATAACCAGATCTGCCTTCACTCTTCTGGTTGGCAGAGGATGGAAAAAAAAACCCTGCAAATTGCTTGATTCCTTTCCTGTTTTCCAAAAGAAGCAACATATGTTTGCATTCTTTATCATACTGCTTTGGTGCTGGAAGCCAATAGGTGCCTAGTGGTATTATAAACTTCTTTTCCCTATTTGATGTGCACTCAATGTTCATTTACCATTTGCTTTTGTCATCTTGTACGCTAACTAGTTAACACCTGAATGTAGCAAGTTACTTAGTTTAGAGTATTCCTGGTATTCATTCACTCATCCATCCATCCATCCACCCACCCATCCATCTGTTCACCTATCCATCCATCATCTATCCATCCATCTACCCATGCATCCATCCACCTACCCATCCACCCACCCATCCATGCATCTATCCACCCATCCATCCATGCATCCATCTATCCACCTATCCATCTATTTGCCAATCCTTCCACCTACCATCCATCCATCCATCCATCCATGGACCCATCCATCTACCTCTCTGTCCATCCATCCATCTATCCATCCATCCATCCACCCACTCACCCACCTATCCACCTACCCATCCACCCATCCATCCATTCAATCAGATTTACTGAATAAGAGTACTGGGTGCTGTACTAGGCACAGTAGTGCCTCCTCCACCCCTAGCTTTCAGTCATGCAGACAAATTGATATGTGAGTACAGGGTAGAAAATATGATGGTAGATTTTCCTAAAAGGCTCTTTTGTTGCTTAACCTTTTGATTAGCCACCCAGAGTGGGTTACAATTATACAGCAACTTGAAGAAGGAGTACCCTTGAACTTGAGATTTTCATCTAATCCTCATGAATTCATTTCTCTACACTGACTCGGGCAGATGACCCACCAGAGGCCACTTCAGGTGATATGTTAGCTGGTTCAGGACTGGGAGCTGCTGTAAAAGATGAGCCCCTCTACAGAGTATGTGCTAAGATTTTTCTTGGCCTTTTCTCTAGCAGGGCCATCGATAAAGCACTGAATAATCACATATAAAGTAAAATAAATGCATAGAACAAGAATGACCTGTTTAAGCCCACATTATACATGGAAACAAATTTGCCTTTGGAGGGCTCCCTCCCCTCAGCTTCTCCGGATGAGGAGGGTGTGCCTAGTGGGATGTGAAGCTAGCTGTTTCTGAGATAGGAATCTTGATCAGGCTTCACGGCCGAATTCGGACTACTCTATGAATTCCTGAATTCCTTTTCATTCACATAATTTGTAGAAGTCCTCATTTTGGTGAAAAATAACAAAGGCTTCAAACTTCCTAGAGCTTCACATGCACATCGTAAGCTCCATATTGTCTTGTCAAAGCTGCTATTCTCCACACATACCTTTGTTTCGGCTTGAATTTTTTTGTTTGAGGAAAAAAAAAAAGCATTTGCCAACTCACACATTTTCCTTCACCTGTAGTCTTCAGTTTGCTTAATCAGGGCTACATAATGCTAAGACAATAATTAGAATGCACTGCAGAAGGACAAATAGAATGTCAGTCTTCGATTTGCTTTTGTTTTTTGTGCTCCGTGGATATTTTTGCATAGACTTCATGAATGACGTTCCAGTCTCTAGTGACCCCAACAAAATGCAGCTATAAAGTTAGTGTACGAAGTTCTGAGCCGGGAACTGGCCCAGGTTCTGATCTATATCCACCCTGTAAACAGCCAGCTCCGGGCTGTGAGCCATCACTAAGTCTCTCAGGGCTCCTCTTTCCTCAAGTCCAAACGATTGATAATAACTATTTCTAATTTATAACATTAGTATTTTGCTGTAGCTTTTGCTTTGTTTTGTGCACTATGTGTGTCAAACCTTGTTATTTTGAAGTCCAAAAGCCCTTTCATGTTTTTTAATATTGCCCAATTGAAGTATAAGAAAGCTTGGAATTCCTTTTTGGTCGCTGTGAAATGGTGTCTAGCATGATATTCAAGTGGCAGGATAGCTGGAAGACGATCTGATGCAGCGAATCTCATCAAACATTTAGCCCTGAATGGCCCCAGATAAATAGCTTTGTAGACCCAGTGAGAACTATTTAAAATTCCCGATCACGTCCTTGCCTGCTGAGGTGAGAACTCTGGGTGGAATCTGATATTCCATAGCATGCTTGTTAGCTTTCTTGCAGGGGCTGCCAGATGTCTAACTTGACTTCTGTTCTCCCCAGTCCGCCAAAACCCAAGGACCCCGCACCTGCACCTGCACCTGCCCCTGCCCCAGGGAGAAATAGCAGTCAGATTGCCGCGGGCCAGAACCAGTCCCAGACGGCGGCCGGCTCCCATCAGCTGTCCGTTGGCCCAGGGCACAACTCCGCTGGCCCTAGCCCGCATACTGTGCGCCGAGGTGAGTAGCCACCTCTACTTCTTCCCCTTAGGGAGGGATGGATGTGCAGACCTCCTTGGGTTAACACAGGGATTCGCGTTGCCAGGCTTCCTGACAGATTATCTGTCTGTTATAAAATGGCAAGCAGAAGAGCAACCTGGCTGGCTTAGTCCAAAGAGCAAGCAACTCTTTTTTTTTTTTTTTAATAAATTAATTTTTATTGGTGTTCAATTTACCAACATACAGAAAAACACCCAGTGCTTATCCCGTCAAGTGTCCCCCTCAGTGCCCGTCACCCATTTCCCCCCACCCCCCGCCCTCCTCCCCTTCCACCACCCCTAGTTCGTTTCCCAGAGTTAGGAGTCTTTATGTTCTGTCTCCCTTCCTGATATTTCCCACACATTACTTTTCCCTTCAGCAAGCAACTCTTGATCTCAGAATCTTGAGTTCAAGCCCCACATTGGGTGTAGAGATTACTTAAAGAAAAAAAAAATCTTTAAAAAAAAATGGAAGCAGAAAAATCAATCATTTAAGAGCAAAATCATGGGATGCCTGGGTGGCTCAGCAGTTGAGCATCTGCCTTTGGCTCAGGGCATGTTCCTGGTCTCGGGATCGAGTCCTCCATTGGGCTCCCTGCAAGGAGCCTGCTTCTCCCTCTGTCTATGTCTCTGCCTATCTCTATGTCTCTCATGAATAAATAAATAATATCTTTTTTTAAAAGAAGCAAAATCATTAAAGAGGTAAGAAGACCTGGAATGAGATCTACCCTCTTAAATTTCTACAAGAACTAGGGCACCGTGTGGTGCAGCAGACCTCTAGAACTTACTCATCTTGCATAACTGAAACTTTATGTCTGTTGATTTGCAGCTCTCCTTTATCCCCTCTCTGGTGCTCTCTCTCTCTCTCTCTCTCCAGCCCTGGTAACCACCATTCCACTCTGATTCTGTGGGTCTAACTGCTTTCGATACTTCATCTAAGGGGAATCATGCAGTACTTGTCTTTCTGAGACTGGCTTATTTCACTTAGCATAATGTCCTGCAGCTTCATCCATGTTGTTATATGTGGTGGAACATCCTTTTTTAAAGCTAAATTATATTCGATATGCCCACATGTTTAATCTAATCATCCGTTGATAGACTTTTAGTCTGTTTCTACAACTTGGCTCTTGAGAATAATGCTGCAGAGAACACAGGAGTGCAAATACCTTTTAGATGTCCTGATTTCAGTTCATTTGGCTAAATACCCGGAAGTGGATTTGCTAGATCATATGGTAGTTCTGTTTTTAGTTTTGAGGGGGGAACCTCCATACTGTTTTCCATAAAGACTGCACCAATCTACATTCCCACCAACAGGGTTCAAGGGTTCCATTTTCTCTACATCAACACTCATTGTCTTTGGGTTTTTTTAATAGTAGCTGTTCTGACAGATGTGAGGTGGTATCTCACTGTGGTTTTGGTTTGCATCTCCTGAGGATGAGGGACGTCGAGCATCCCTTCCTGTGCCTGTTGGCCATCTGGATAACTTCTTTGGAGAAAGTCTATTCAAGTCTTTAGCTCATTATAAAGTCAGATTATTAGTTCTTTTGTTATTGAGTTGTAGGTGTTCCTTACATGTTTGGAAATTAACTCCTTATCAGATAGATGGTTTGTGAGTGTTTTCTCCTGTTTTGTGAGTTGCCTCTTCATCTGCCACAACCTTTCGCTGTGCAGAGGCTTTATAGTTTGATGTGGTCCCACACCTCCATTCTTTGCCTGGGCTTTTCACATCATATCCACAAAACCATTGCCAGTACTGATGTCATGAAGCCTTCTCCCTATATTTTCTTCAAGGAGTTTGACATTATCAGATCTTATGTTTAAGTCTTTTTTTTTTTTTTTTTTAATCTTATGTATTTATCTGAGAGGGAGCAAGCAAGACAGAGCACGGGCAGTAGGGAGGGCCAGAGGGAGAAGCAGATTCCCCACTGAGCAGGGAGCCTGATGCAGGTCTTGTTCCCAGGATCCCAAGATCACAACTTGAACCTAAGGCAGGCGCTCATCCTCTGAGCCACCCAGGCATCCCTGTTTAAGTCTTTAATCCATTTTGAGTTGACTTTTGTTCATGGTGTAAGATAAAGGTCCAGTTTTATTCTTTTGCCTATGGGTATCTTCTTTTCCCAAAACCATCTGTTGATGAAACCATCCTTTCCACTGCATATTTGCAGTGCCCTGTCAACAGTCCGCTGGCCATGTATGCATGGATTTATTTCTGTGCGGTCTATTCTGTTGCACGTGTGGTTCCTCCTTATCATTCAAGTCACAGCTCAGAGATTACCCACTCCATGAGCCCTGCTCATTTACCCACTCTGAACTGATGGCCACCCCTATCCCCTCCACTCACCAAGTCTTCCTATGTCATATCATTCTCTTTCAGCGCATTTTTTTTCTTGATCTGAAATTTTTTAATTTTGTTTTTTACCTTTTTGCTAGTCTCCCCTCGTAGCTCTTAGAGAGCTGGGATCTTTCCTACCTCACGCACGCACTCCCGTATTCCTAGCCTGTGTCATTGCCTGTCACAGAGTGAGCAGTCAATAAATATTTGTGGTCTGGGGGTTCTGAGTGCCACTTATATCTAGAGCAACTAGGTGATGGTCCTGCCTTCCCTGTCTCTTGGAGATCTGGTGATGTCTGGAGACATTTTTGGTTGGCATAGTTAGGGAGGGGAATGTTACTGGCATCTGGTGAGTAGAAGCCAGGGATGCTGGTAAACATCATACAGTGCACCAGCAGCCCCCCACAACAAAGAATTATCTAGCCCCAAATGTTATTAGTGCTGACATCAAGAAACTCAGAAAGGGACATGAAAGGGACTAGAAAGGGACATGATTCACTAAAGATGTTTCGAAAACCAATTAAATTCCATGTGAACCAGGCTGCCCTTTGTCTTAACTCCCAACCCCATCTATTGGACTATGGATGATCCTCACTATAAAATGACTTGTGTTTTTGGTAGTTCAAGAAACAATGAATTTGGGGCGCCAGGGTGGCTTAGTCAGTTCAGCATCTGCCTCCGGCTCAGGTCATGATCCCAGCGTCCTGGGATCGAGTCCCGCATCAGGATCCTTGCTCAGCAGGGAGTCTGCTTCTCCCTCTCCTTCTGCCTGCCACCCATTCCTTCCCTGCTCATGTTCTTGCACACTCTGCTCTCTTTCTCTCTCTCAAATAAATAAATAAATAAACAATCTGAAAATTAAAAAAAGAAAGTTTCTATGAAGGAAGCTCAGTAAACCCAGTTTTACTGAGCTAAGTTTTTCCCTTAATAGATTTCACTTCTTCACCTGTTGATTTCAGTTTAGGGGCAATGCTGTTTAAAAAAAAAAAAAAAAAAAACAGAAAACAAAAATTGTGTGTGTGTGTCTGTGTGTCTGTGTTCAGTGAGAATCAAGAATGACCTCAGTGCAGGGATGCCCTCACTCAGAGTGTGGCCATGCCTCCCATGTTATCATGTGTGCCTGGGAACTGCCACATAGGGAATAGTAGGAGGCACTGGCCCATGTGCTCGCAAAGACCATTCCCAAGTCTAGTGAGAAACAAAGGTGGATGGGCCAGGTAGGGCAGAGCCAGGTGAGTGAGTAGTAGAACCACAAGCAGGGGGCATCCGTGCTAGATGAGCTGTGTAGTGTACAAAGCCAGCCTTTCAGAAGGTTGTTTGGCCTTGATGCAAGCTGCACCGGCTGTTGCTCTGATGCCCCCGAAGTGACAAGGCCCCATCCAGGGGGTAGCAGAGGCCGCA
Organism: Vulpes vulpes; assembly: GCF_048418805.1. Taxonomy (NCBI): domain Eukaryota; kingdom Metazoa; phylum Chordata; class Mammalia; order Carnivora; family Canidae; genus Vulpes; species Vulpes vulpes. Next base: position 96,013,841 of record NC_132782.1, read on the forward strand.
GGGACAGCCAACTTCAGGAGATTTGGATACTCTGGCATGGTCTGGTCAATGCTGCTCGTGGCGAGGGACAATTGTGATAAATGGCAAAAGGCCTTGGACTTCAAAGTTTGAGCTGTAGCTTTTGCCTAAAGTCACATCTAGCTGGTTGTATTAAAGGCTGGTAATTGAGCCTCTCCTAACTGAGTTCCTATAAATATAAAGGAGAAATAAAAATGCATTCTTGAGGGGTGCATTGTGGGAATGCCCATGAAAGCACCATCTCTCTAAAGCGCAACACAACATTAGGTGGAATTTTTATACATTACAGGCAGGGAAGCGAAGTCAGGTACACTGCTTGGTTATGGACCCCATGTGGTCCTTCTTAAGGCAAGTGCTCTCCCCTGAGCCACCATCATCTTCATCTGTGCCCCCCACTGATCCTGGAGGGTAGTTAGGTCTTCTCCGCTTGGGTTCCTATGACACTGCTTCCAGGTTGAGGCTCTCCTTATGGCCACACTCGGAGTCTCTCCTACTTCCCCAAACCCCAGATCTCTGGCGTCCTCCCAGGACAGTGTGGTCTTTCTGCCCCTGCCTCAGCCTCCCCAGACTTTCATAGGCAGTCTCAGACAAGGCCCACCATTCTCCCATGGCCCCGGCACCCAACTGTCCTACCTCCTCTTCTGATTCCCTCAGCACCCTTTAATGTCAGGAATGGTTCTTTTCTTCGCTGTGAATTTACAATTAACATTCCTCAGAATAGAAAACTAGACATTCTTCTTTTTAAGTTGCTCGTGGTAACCAGAGTATGGCTGCTATTCCACAGATTCTCTTTTGTCGGCTGGCTGGTTGTTTCTGTGGGAAAAGGTCTTCCAGGGTCCAGGGTCGAAAGTTCTAGGCCAGCAGGGCAGAGCAAACTTTATACCCTTTTCATTCCTGAACTCGGCCCTGTGAGCAGGGAGCCAGGCAATGTTGGAAGGAGAAAGGAGATGAAAGAATCCAAAAAGTCCACAGAACATGGTTGTGAGTCTCTGTCTACCAGTTTCTAGTCGTGTGATCTTTTGCAAGCACCTCTCTGAGCCTCAGTTTTCTCCACCGTGGATATAACACTGCCTGTCTTGCAGGGAGCTAATTGGACTTAAATGGGACTTGAATTTATGCAAGGGCCCTAACTTGGTGCTGGTGACCTGGGGTAAATGATACTCTTTAGTTTCCTTATCCCTTTTTGGGAAGATTAGTAGGATCTCAGTACAATTTGAAAAATGCTAACATCTCTCCTTTCTACCCACCTCTCCCAGCCCCAAACCAGGTCTCCAGACCTGTTGTTTTCCAGTTGGCCCTCCTCGGTACCAAATTCTGCCCCCACGCCCCCTTGGTGGTGCCGATCTCAGCTGATACAGGGAGGGTGGTGATGTGCTTCAGCTCTCCTTACAGAAATCGAGCTATTGCAGCTCTTCCAGACTTACTGATACTTCTATCCAGAGCCTATCTGTTCATTCAAATGACTCTGGAGTTGGTAGAATTTCAGTTATTTAAAAAAAAAAAAAAATCAAGCCCCCTAGGAGAAGCCCCTTAGGAGAAACCAGCTTGGGACACCTGGTGGCTCAGAGATTGAGCGTCTGCCTTCGGCTCAGGGCGTGATCCCGGGGTCCTGGGATCGAGTCCTGCATCAGGCTCCCTACAGGGAGCCTGCTTCTCCCCCTGCCTGTGTCTCTGCCTCTCTGTCTGTGTCTCTCATGGATAAATAAATAAAATCTTTTTTAAAAAATTTTTTAAAAAAGGACAAGCCGGCTTAGGGTAAGGAGCCATGGTAGGTAGAGGCAGATCAGTCATGTTTGGGGGTCACCCCCTCAGCTGTTCTTGCTTCTCCCCATTTTTTCTAGGCTCTCAGGTCATGCAGGGAAGCTCACTGAGCTTAGGGCAGAGATTCCGTGTAGGGAGGCAACCCCTGTTCACTGAGTTCTTTCCATATTGAACTTTTAAAACAACAGATCTCAGGGCACCTGGCTGCCTCAGTGGGGAGAGCATCCAACTCTTGAATTTGGGGTCATGAGTTCAAGCCCCCAATTAGGGTGATTAGTTCACCCTAATCAGGTGTAGAGATTATTAAATCTCTAAAAATCAAACAACAGATCTTAAAAGGTGTATATATAATATATATATATTATATATATATATATTATATATATATATATATTTAGTACTTTTTGTTTTTTAAACTGTAAACCTCTTATTTGGGAATAATATTAGATTTCCAGAGAGGTTGCGGAGGCAGTGCTAATTGTTCCCATATTCTCCTCACCCACTTCTCCTTCCGTTAACATCCCAGGTTCCCGTTGTCTCATCTTCCTGAGTCTCCTCTGGGCTGGGACAGTTTCTGTGAAAACCCTCTGTGTGTTTTCATGGCCTTGACAGCTTGAGGGAGGGCTGTTCTGGCCTTTTGAAGGAAGGATGTCCTCAGTTCAGGTTCATTAACTGCCATTCTCTTGGTCAGACTGGGCCTGGGCTTGTAGGAGGAAGGGAGACCACGGAGGTGAAGAACCCTCCTGGTGTCATCCTTCCATGGGATGCATGGCAGCGACATGGCTTCCTGCCACCAAAGCTCACCTGGTGTTGGCTCTCACTGCACTGTGCTTACTGAAAGTTGTTTTCCCCTCTGTGCAGCTGTTAAAAAACCTGCTCCTGCACCCCCGAAGCCAGGAAACCCACCTCCCGGCCATCCCGGGGGCCAGAGTTCTTCAGGAGCATCTCAGCACCCACCCAGTCTGTCACCAAAGCCAGCCACCCGAAGCCCTTCCCCTCCTGCCCAGCACACAGGCCAGGCTCCAGCCCAGCCGTGCGCCACCTCACAGCCCTCTGCACCCCGGAGGTACTCCAGCAGCCTGTCCCCGATTCAAGCTCCCAGCCACCCACCGCCACAGCCCCCAACGCAGGCCGCGCTGCCCGGGCACATCAAACCGAGTGGCCAGGGCCCACCCACCCCCGGGGCCCTGTCTGGTGAGCCTGGACTGGAGCAGCCACCTCACACCCCGCCCCAGACTCCAACGCCCCCCAGTACCCCACCTCTAGGGAAACAGAACCCCAGCCTACCAGCTTCTCAGACCCAGCCGGTGAGTAACCCTGAGACTGCACAGCCACATGCCGGGACCTTACCGAGACCGAGACCAGTCCCGAAGCCGAGGAACCGGCCCAGCGTGCCTCCACCCCCCCATCCTCCCGGTGCCCACTCAGCTGGGGACAGCGCCCTCGCCAACGCAGCTCCCACCGCTTCCAAAATAGTGACAGGTAAGTAAGAAATCAGCTCAGACCTTTCCCCCATCCGTGCTGCAGTGCTTCTGTACTCTCACCTTTCGTGTGGATCTTGGTTTATAGCAGGGGGGCAGCAAACTATAGCCACTGGCCCAATCTGGCCCATAGCCCATTTTTGTAAATAAAGTTTTATTGGGACGCAGCCACTGTGATTTGTTTACATATGGTCTTTGGCTGCTTTAGTGCTCAGGTAGCAGTTGTATTGTCCTTTCGAGAGTATTTGGAGTACTTAGAGCCCAAAAATATTTAATACCTGACCTGGCCCTTGAAGTTAGCTGGCCTCTGATTTATAGTTTCATTATGTGTTTAAGACCTGTCTACATTTACAGTTTTCAAAGTATAATGGCCTAATTCAGGTGGAAGGTATTATACCACATGAGCATGAAATTCATTTCTTAGCGAATTCCTCATTATTTACCTTCAAAGATAAAAATGTTCGTAGTAAGTGAAGGATTTCAGCTATAACTTTAAAAAACATGATTTGTACCCATTTGGATGCTCTAGGAAGGGAGGTCTTAGGGCGTGATCACATCAGAGTGCCAGCCTCGAGTGATGAGGGAGGGAAGGATCAAGAATTTCCCACAATTCCCATGGAAATGTGTTTCAGGTAGTGGTGATTATGCAGATTTCAGTGGACTACCCAATGGAGTGGTTTTTTCAGACGGTCCACAATATGATCTTTTTATTTAATTATGACACCTTTTAAAAATTCCACCCCAACAGCTCTAACACACTATTTGATTTAAGGATGCGGTAGCTGGGGTTTTTCAATGTGTTTTTAAAATGGCAATTAGGAGCTTTGAATCACAACAGCTTAGTTTTAAATTTTCTATGGGAAGCTAGTTTTAGAGAAGAAGCTGAAATATACTTCTGGGCTGTCCAGCTGTATGGCACGACTTCTCTGCTGAAACGATCCAACGGTATACTCCAAACTGGTACCCCAAATGATGAGGGTTATCCAATTAGTCTATCTTTTGATAACCCTTTCTTTTGTTTTTTTCAGGAATATACTGCATAAATGCACATATTATAAATGGTTGATGATTTCTGATGACATTCCAACTTTTATTTGTAAAAAACAAAGCCATATTGGTGTGTTTGTTTGTTTGTCTCCCAATAGATGCCCTCACAGGTGGGGAAGGTCCCCAGGACTAAGGTGTGTAACCCCCCAAGCAGCTCGCACCACAGCTCCAAATGCTCCTGCTTAGCCGTGTTTTGCATATGTGCTTTTGACCGTGTGCTCAGGAGCAGCTACTTGACCCCTGTGCCATCCGTTCTGTAGCATTAGACATTACTTTTGTTCTCATCAAAAGCATTTCAAGCCACAGGGTTCCATATTCAAGAGGTAGATGTCAGTAGATTGAGAACCCGATTTCAAGCTACTCTTACAAGAATTCTAGAAGTGTCTTCTTTCTTGTTGGTAAGCCTTTCATAAAGGGTCCTGCTCTTCTTGGTGATTTACCTGTCATTGATTGACACATCACATCCAACCAAAGAGGACTTGGGTACAGTCAGCACAGGAAATTGTGTCCCCTTTCCCTGTGTCTTGAGCTTTAATTTTTTAATTGTGTATCTTAAGTGCAAGTTAACTGCATGGAGCTTCTTAATTTGATGTTTGAAATTGTCAGGACCAAAAAAAAAAAATCTTCCTCCGAAGATCCTACACTAAATTCCTTTGCATTCCAGCCTGCTTACATTTTGCTTTCTTAAACCACATGAGCTTTTCAAAGGGTACCATGATGCTCGTCTGCGTCCTGCCTTCGGGACCACATTTGGACACCGGAAGGCTCTCATGACCTGCAGCATTGCTCTAATCGGCTGAGCTGAGCTCAAACCTTTGGTGGCCTACTTCACCAGAGTATTTGCAGCTTTGGTCTGAGTAGGACTTTTTGGAGAAACCAGAAAGGGAAACTAGAGTGCAACCTTTAAGACTCAGAGGAGGGCACAGGCATGAGTTCCCCCTCCCAACTCCTTATAACTCAGAAGCCCAGGGTTGCCCGCATGCACAAGCCCTCACTGAGCCTTTTAACACTTCAATACTTATGGCACATCAAAATTCCAGGCCTCTCCTCCCACACTCGATCTTTCCTTCTTTTTAGACTGAAAACTATGATCCAGAATCATGTCTGTTCTTTAATACCATTCTCACCTCAGAAGTATTTATTCTAGAAAGCTATCCTATTGACCCTTATAACACCATGATGCTCTGTACTTTATAATTATCAGAGCAGGAAAATTGTAAATGAAAACTACTTTTCCTCAAGATATTAGCCAAGTTTTTAAAAACCAATCTATGTTATGAAGTCTCCTAAACTCAAGCAATCCCAGGTCGCAGCAATTACCTTTGTGTTGCAGAATTAACTTTTAATTGGCTTAAAATCACCCAGACTGCCAACTGGGAGCACACAAAAGGCCACCATTTAGGATTCACGAGTATTGAGCAAGCCCCAATTATTAACCATTCTTGGATACAGCCATGGAGTATTTCAAGAAGAAAAAAAACAAAAAAAAAAAAAACGTAACTTCCTTGGAAAGCTGTTTTTTTCTTATGACATCATGTTTTTTCACATGGAAAACTGCAAGCAGATTTCTAGAAATAGGTTATTTGTTTAGAGCATTTAATCCCAAAAAGTTGAAGTGAGGCCTGGGGATTCAGATAAACTCTTGGGGGAGAGTGTTGTTGCCAGGTGGCTTAGGCAGTCAACCTGTGGCAGCTCAACACCAGCCCGGGAGAAACCGAGGGATCCTGGTGTCGCTTGACTCTCTTCCTTAGCGTTACCATAGAAAACGTGACAAGGCTTTTAGCTTTGAAAGTAAAAGAATTTACATCTTGCTGTTTTTAAAGTAATAGATTTTAGCCAAGAGTGTTCTAATTGCAACATTTTATTAAATAATTTAGATGTATGACCTGCCATATTCAGTAAGAACTGAAATTGGAATATTTGATGGTAAGGAAAAGGCACCTGATTGGCCAAAGCATTTGTGCTACTTTATGATCATGTTTGTGCACTAACGCCTGTTACTAACCGGGCACCCTAACCCTGCCTGCTTGCGCCCCTACTAATACCGCATGTACTAAAGGAGCCTGGCGTCCTTCATGCTTGCTGTCAATCACTCTGAATATGAAGTGTGTTCACAGACGTGTGACAGGCGGCCACAGGGCTGGCCCGGTAACTTCTCTCACTTTTGTTCTTTTCTATACTGGGCAGGCTTGAGGTCTAGTAGCAAGAAGACATTGTAGACTTGGACATGCCTGAATCAGAATGGCCACTCCCCCTGTAACATGAGACGCAGCACAAGCTGGCTGATCCATAGAAGAGTGACATTTGTCAGAATTTCTGCTGAAGGGATTAAAGCAGATAAAATAAGAAAACCTCTTACAGTTCTTAATACACATGGGGTCCTGAGTAAATGGTAGCTATTTATGATGGTTCTTATCTTGGAAAAAAACAGATACTCAGAGTTACGTATTAGATTCATATGTCAGTGCTTTAAAGATGCATATGCGCAGACCCAGCCTTCTAGAACCCAGACACAGGAGGGCTGGGACCCTGGCATCCATATTTAGATTCTCATGTGCCACTTGGTTTTCCCAATATTGGTTCTTTCATGGCTTAAAGAGACAATGCTCAGGAGTAGAAGATATTTCTTAATATTTCATGGTATTTCCTGAGCCTGAGAATACCCACGAGCCATCCATCCTCTGTGCAGTGGTAACGCCATGTCACTCTCCGAGTCATCCTTGAACACTCGACACTCTGCTCTTATCACAGTGTTCTTTTTAAGAAATTAACCTCTTTTTGTATACTGAAAGAAACACATTTAAAAAAATTAACTGAGGGATCCCTGGGTGGCGCAGCGGTTTGGCGCCTGCCTTTGGCCCAGGGCGCGATCCTGGAGACCCGGGATCGAATCCCATGTCGGGCTCCCGGTGCATGGAGCCTGCTTCTCCCTCTGCCTGTGTCTCTGCCTCTCTCTCTCTCTGTGTGACTATCATAAATAAATAAAAAAAAAAAAAAATTAAAAAAAAAATTAAAAAAAATTAACTGGATATTAAAGGAGATTTGGAAACTAGAAATAATAAGAAGGCACTCTTCTACAGTTGTAGAAGTTCACTACTCATAATTCTATTTTTTTCTCCATTTTTTTCCTGAAAGTCCAGGGTGTGTGTGATCATAATTATTTTGCATATATAGATTTTGATCTTGCATTTTTTTGTATTACCTTTACATCATATGCCCCTTCCCATGTTATGATAGAGTTTTTATAACTGTCTTTTCAAATGACTGCATAAAGATAAGCAGGCTTATTTTTGCTTGTAGCTGGACATTTCAGTGGCTTCTGCTTCTACTTACAGCTTATTTTTCATAACTATTTATTAAACTAGTTTAATAACTAGTTTTTAATATCCAGATATCAAAATCATGTCAAGGTAAATATCCAGTGAGACCTGAATAGAATCTCTCCTTTGACTAAAATAGTAAAAAAATGCTGAAAATTCTCTGCCAGACCAGAAGGGCTCCAACACCCTAGCGAGGAGCAGGAGTTAGTCATTCTTTCAGAGGCTAAGTTACAGATTGGTCAGGTGGGAATGTCCATTTGCCCTGTGGCTGTGCCGGAAAAGTGTAGTTTCAAGGATGTATTTGGGTCTGTTACCTATCAGAGTGGCCATCCAAATATCCTTTGACTGTTTGAAAGGCAGTCCTAGAGCACATATTTGAAGGACAACCTAGAGCATATATTCAAAATTGTTGAAATGACAAATAAACCTTGTTAGGACCATACCCTAAATTACTGAGTACCTGTTCTGGCTCCTGAGGGCCCACTTCCTTGATAACAGATACACAAAAAAGGAAGGAACTTGGATAGATTTGTCCAAGCCCCTGATTAGGGATACGATTCTGCCCAGAGGGGACACCGCATGCTGGGTTTTTGGTTTTTTAATATAATCTCAGTCATGTGACCTTAGCTCCAAGCTATATGCTCAAAGACCAGCCCTTCTTAGAATGCATATAATGAAAAATGATGCCTTACGTAAGTTTGCAGCCAAAAGGTTTCCTCCAACGAACCAGAGTGTTTAAGACTCAAGTATTATATCCTCAGGTACTGTCTTCTCTATCTGGACCCTCACCCAAAGACGCAAACTCCTGTGGGTTGGAGGGAAAGAAAGGGCTATCCCAATGAAAAACATGCAAACCAGTCTGGCTCTGATCCTCTGTGAGGAGCTGATTTTCTCAGAGTCCCCCTCTCTTACCTCTGTGGTGACACTCTGCTGCCTTGGGGTCATTTCCTGGGGGCCAGTGCGCTGACATGATGATGTGTGTGGGGCTCTTAGTAACCACATTTGGTTTGCAGGAGCTGCTCAGTAGGTGCAAGCCATTGTAGTGAAGAGTAGTCTCCTTCTGAAAGCTGGCTCTGTACACATGCTGATTCTTACTGCTTTTTGTGTGTGAACGGATTTGCTGTCTTCTTTTTAAAAATGGTTCAGCCAGCCCGGCTGGCCCAGTCAGTGGAGCATGTGGCTCTTGATCTCAGGGTCATGAGTTGAAGCCCCATGTTGGGGGCTTTTAAATTTTTTTTAAAAAAATAATGAAATCATAAATAAAAATAAAATCAGCTACCTTTAAAAAATTAAAAATAAAAATAATTCATATAAGGGGGGTAGGCTGGGAAGTACCTGCCAACCTCAGGCAAACCAGGGTGAGTGGGCAGCAGGCAGAAGCAGGGAATGTCCCTAATGCTCCCACCACACATTTTTTTTTTTCCTAAGTGTAGAACTTCTGTGTGTTCATCATAAATAGAAAATATCAGGAAAGTACAAATCCAGAAATTACTTATATGTGATGAAAGAAAGAAAGAAAGTTTGTCTTCTGGAAAGGATCTGTGGCTGATCGGTGTTGGTTTGCATGTAAATCCACATATTAACAAGTAGAAATCTAATCAGTACGTAGAGTGCTTTTGCATCACGCATCCCCCACCAGGCATGGCAACTCCATAGTCTCTGGTAGACTCTTTGGGCTAAAAAGGAATGCTGACTGATTGCACCATCTGTCTTATTGGGTTAGGGTTTGAATTTGCAATGGATTTCTTGTACTAGTCTTGTCTTGGAGACATGACTACTCTACCTGAGGCTATAGGAGAAGAGAATTGGGAAGATGGTTGGGCTGGATGGCTCTTCATCCTCTATCCATCCAACTGGCCAGCCACAAAATATATTGAGAATCAGCCAGTAAGAAGCCACTTCTAGGCACTGGAGATGCACTGAACAAGACAGACACAGTCCCTGCTCCCATGACTTCCTTTCTGCTGAGGTCAAGTCTGAGACCTTTGGATCCCTATTCTGTGCACACAGACCACCCTTGACTGCACCACTGGACAATGCCACAATGCAGCACAATTCAGTTGGTTTTACAATTATCGTAAGACCTGAATTGTCAAGTGCGTTGTGCACTTGAACTCTCTGACACCTTGGCACCTCCACAAAATCTAGAAGTTTCTCTTGAGTTTGATGCATAGGAAACTTTGAGGGCTGGGTCAGCCAACACAGGAGCCATTGTGAGAAAAGGGAGTAAACAGATTTCACAGCTCAGAACTGTAGGGTTGTACAGGAGCAGGAACCAGCCTCAAAGCAGTGACCCCCACCTCACCCCCGCGAAGTGCACCTGCATTTGCCACTGGCCAGTGTGGAGGAGCAGGTGAAAGAGAAGCACTGTCAAAAGTGGCTCCCAGTGAGGGCAGACGTGACAGCTGTTAAGCATAACAGGAAAGCTTCCTAGCACACCCACTCTAGCCCAGCAATGTGGAAGTGCAGCAGATCTGAACATCTCCCTTCTCTCCTGTGCCAGCCTTAAAACCTCTAACTAGGCTCTCACAATTTGCTAGAATACAATCCTACTAGAGAAGCAAATGATTTTGTCTTTATTCGAGGCCATGTCCCCCATTGGACTGCCAGCTTCACTAAAGCTGTGTCTGGCTTGTTCACTCTTGTGCCCTCTCAGGTAGATGCTCAGTAAGTACTTGGTCACGAATGAGTGCATCTGAGACTCCCTGGCCTCCCCAGGAGGCTGGCTGTGACAGGTGAAGATGTCTTTTGTGGGTTTAGGAGTGAGGGACTGACAGCTTGAGGATTAACACTTGCCCTCTCTCTAAGGGAATTCCAGCCAACATAATAAGACATGAAAAACAACAACAACAAAAATAAATAAATAAGACATGAAAAAGGAACTGGAGTATAAGAAGGAGAAGAGAAAAATCAGTATTTGGGGGAGGTTGGTGATCTACCTCGGTGATTGTCAGCTAGGAGTTGACATGGCACATTGGAGTGTCTGGAGACATCTTTGTCACACTGGGGGAGAGAGGGCTGTCTGCCACTGGCATCTCATGCATGAAGGCCAGGACGGCTCCCCCACATCCTGCACTGCACAGGACGGCCCCAGACGAGGTGGCTCTCTCCTGTGAGGCACACCTGTCCATGCAGCCCTGACCTGTGAGGAGGCTTTAGTTAGTGCATGAGAGGCTTGGTGAGAATGGGGTTTCCTCTCCTCGGTCAGAGCGAGCGCCCCCCACACTCCCCGCAAGGGCTGCATCTCTGAGGGCTGCCCTGGGGTCTGAGCAGCTTGACTCCACTTCCAGGGGCTGAGCGTGCCTGTAATGAGTGAAGGTGTGTGTGCATGGGCTGACTCGGACTCTCCAGCTTCTCTCCTCGAGTGCCATCAGGCAGCCCCATGGGTGTTCCCACACGTTGACAGCATGTCTCCTATTTTTGTCCAGACGCCAGTTCTAGACTTTCAGAGCCACTTCGCAGCACCTTTCCTGACATGCATTCAGACTCAGCAAGCAAAGACCTGCCCGGACGCATTCTGTTGGACATAGACAATGACACAGAAAGCACCGCCCTGTGAAGAAAGCCGCCTCACCCCCGCCCCGACCCCCTCCACCCTGGTGAGTGGAACCGGGGCAGGTGCACACTTCTCTCCGCAGACCAAACAGTGAAGAGCTTTCAGTGAAGGGAAAAGAAGGCCCGGCATGCAGGCCTTCGCCTCCCCACAGCCCGAGGAGAAGGTGGAGGCTGACACTTTAAGCTGAATGACCTGTGTCTTGAAGAAGTTGGCTTTCTTTACGTGGGAAAGAAATCATGCCAAAAAAAAAAAAAAAAAATTAGAAAGAAAAAGAAAAAAGTACCTAGAATGGAAAGAGTATTATTGCTGAGACGTGTAGGAAGCTTTGCCACTGCCATCAAGGTGGGTGACACAAAAGGCAATCTGGAATGAAGAAGCAGCAGCGCGTGAACTGTCTATTTAATAAAATACATTCATTATGCAAATCTCCTACTTCCTGCTACTTGGACTCTCATTCTTATAGATTAGGAGGGAGGTTCCTCTCTTTCACAATTGCTGCAGAATCGTTTTGTATGAAGTATGGTCGTGCCTCCCCGACCCCCTCAAAACCATGAGCATCGATGGTGACTGCTGGATCCGTCACCTCAGCAAACTGGATGTGACTTGTGCCTTGTTGGATTGCCAGAATGTAGAAAGAAATGTACTGTTCTTTTTTTTTTAAACAATGTAATTGCTACTTGATAAGGACCGAACATTATTTTAGTTTCATGTTTAATTTGAATTAAATATATTCTGTGGTTTATATGAAAACTTTATCATTCTCAGAAGCAAAACTGTAGCTTGTGTGTATGTGTGTGCATGCATGTTGTCACTTAACCAAGTGGAATTTGGGTGAGACATCTGGGGGTCTGATTGTGACTCTAGAAGTCTGAGGGCATGGAGAGCAAGGTCACAATGGTGACACCAGCCACCAGGTTCCCCAGAAACCTCCCGGACTGTCCCCAGTGAATGTGATGTAGTCGGGCTCTTCCTTTGCACCTACCAGTCCTGACACCCTTTCTTGTCCACCTAGAGACACCGAGAACAGTCAACCCCACTGGGGTACAGAGACTGGGAGGCTCCTGCCTTCCCAGGTTTGAAATACTCGGGAAGAGCGGATGGGGAGATGGCACAGGGTGAGTCCCCACAATCTGGATGGCTGTTGTGAGGACAGCCCCTTACGGTGGCCCAGATTTGGTTGGTCTTCCGTTGGGAACAGAGAGAGGGACACAACGCTGCCAGTGTTGGCTGCCCTGAGCCATTCCATTGGTAGAGTTTTTTGCCAGACACATCAGTGACCTGTCCCTTGCTTAGAAGACATCGGCCCCTTGTGCTCACTTCAGCAGCACATACATTAAAATTGGAACAATACAGAAGACACTGGCACTCCTTTGCTGTGAATGAACAAGTTTAACTTGAAAAGGGCAATCACTTTTTCTCCTTGAAGCTCAAAGATCCCTGTGCCCCCAAAGTGCTTCCTGCATGTCCTAGTTACATTGAAAAATAGATACCCATAAGCCCATTTCCCCCTGTACCTTAAGTTTATGTTTGCTTAACGCTCACTCTCTCCTTCCACAGACCCCCTCCCCCTGCGCCGTAGAACAAGCCCCCTGCAGAAAGCAAGGGTCTCCGTGTCAATCACCCGTCAGCACTGGGCCCCTCCTCCAGGGAGCTCGATGCCCGCAGTGAGGCATCTCCCCGGCACCTTGGACCTGCTTCCTCCGCAGAGACACTGCTTGCCGAGGAGATGGGGTGGGCGCCAGGGGACCAGGCAGGGCCGGGCTGGATGCTCTCCACGGAGTGGCACACATGTTGTTGTTTTCTTGCTGCCTCCGACATTCAACACAGACCCTCTTTATTTTAAGAATGTTTGTGTTCACTTTCCTTCCTGTGTAAACATCTCCCAACCCCAACAGCTCCAATCCAAAGAAAAATGATAACCATTTGATTGTGTGAGTGTCACAGGTCAACAAACCAAGACTACGACCCATCTTCTTGAGCGAGCGAGGCCTGGAGTGGGGCGTGGGGGCTCAGCGTGCTTTCGGAGCTGCCGCCACACTCCACGATGGAAGCATCTCCAGGGTCCCACAGAGACGTGATGATGCCCTGCTGGGACAGTCACCACCTCGCTGTCCCCTCCTCCTGGCACTAACACCATCAGAGAGAAGGCGAGATCTTATCATCTAAACTGACAGTAGCCATTCCTGCTCATCCAGGAACGTGCTGGTGTCTGGGAAGATGCTGCTGGTTATCTGCCCCTTCGGATGGTTTCCATTTCCTTCCCTCAGAATGCTTCCTCATAGAAAGTTCTAGCCCTCTGTGCTCAGGCCTTCTCTGCCAGTTCCCCTGCCCCCGATCCACCACAGCAGCACCACAGTCAAGGCACCAAGTCAAGGTTCCTCGCACCACACCTTGGGTTTAGGACCCATCCAGCCCATTCTCAATCCAGCACTCGGAGGCCACGGGGGTCATCATGGGCCCCTGACTGCCCAACCTCTCGGTCCTGCCCTGTGATTCCCCAGGAGCTCAGATGTGTTTGTACTGACTAAATCCCTGGGCTTTGGTGGCCCTGGCTCCCTGGGGACTACATGGATGGACCCTTGTCCCCCTCTTGAGACTCCAGCTCCCAGGACCCCCGAGTCCAGTGAGCCCCACAGATGTTCGTATTTGAAGGTCTGAAGACAGACCCTCCCCTGCTTCTCTACCTGACATCCGTTCCCACGGGCGCCATGGCCACAGTGATCTGTGACCATATTCCAGAGCCTTCACCCTCTTCTCACAGACCCTGTTCTTCATCCATTCATCCCAGGGCCCCAAGTGACATCTGGGACTCAGTGTAGAGTCTTGCATCACATGGGGTAGCAGCTCACCAACGGATGTTTCTAAACCAGTGTCCTCCACTTTCTAATACAGTGGTGGAGCTAAGGACAAGGAAAGATCTAGCACAGCAACACCGCTGGTTCTGATGCAATCAAAGGCAGAAAGTGGGGTGGTGTTGGGGCACCTCCCTCTGGAAGCCACTTCTCGGGAGGTCTCTGTAGCTCCCCTTCCCCCATCTACAATGCATCTGTGTTCTTGAGGCCATTCTGCACTTCCTGCCCTGATACCCTCACAATAAATTCCTTCTGTTTCTCTGTAGAAGCTTTCTTGGGTTTGTTTCTATTACTTGCAACCCAATGGTCCCTATTTGTTGCATTCCCTAAAGGGGCTGTCCCCTTCTGCTAACTCAGGGACACAGCTGTACAGACCTCTGTGCCTCTGTGCCTCCACAGGCAAACTATCTTCTTCCCATCCTCCCAGCCAACTCCACCTTGACATTAACACATGTGCTGACGAGCCATACATGGTGTGTCAGTTCTCTGTTGCTCCATGACAAATGGCCACAAAGTTGGAAACCTAAAACAACACACACTAGCTCGAGTTTCTGTGAGTCAGGAGTCCAGGCATAGCTCAGCTGGGGTCTCTCAGGCTGCCGTCAAGGTGCTGGCCAGGGTCGAGGCCTCATCTGGAGGTTTGACTGACTGAGGAGGGATCCACACCTAAGCTCCCTCGAGTTGTTGTGGTTGTAGGACCGTAAGGCCTGAGGGCCTGGCTTTGGCTGGCCATCAACACCCTCAGCTTCCAGAGGCTGCCTGCCGTTCCTTGGCATGTGGGCTTCCCCAGTGTGGCCACTAGTTCATCAGGCTGGCAAAGACAGTCTCCAGGACAAGTCTACTGGTAACACAGTCTTACGTGATGTGATATAACCACAGACTGATGACCCATCACCTCTGCCATGTTCTACTGGTTAGAAGACGGTTGGTCTGTCCACCATTGTGGGGAGGCAATTACACAGGGGCCTGAACCCCAGGAGGTGGGGGTCATGGAGGGTCACCTTAGGGTCTAAACAACACATCATAAAGCTTACTTATCACAAATGACACATGTGGGGCAATATTTGAACAAAATATTCTTTTTTTTTTTTTTTTTTTTTTTAAATTTTTTATTTATTTATGATAGTTACACAGAGAGAGAGAGAGGCAGAGACACAGGCGGAGGGAGAAGCAGGCTCCATGCACCGGGAGCCCGATGTGGGACTCGATCCCGGGTCTCCAGGATCGCGCCCTGGGCCAAAGGCAGGCGCCAAACCGCTGCGCCACCCAGGGATCCCCAAAATATTCTTTTGAAAGAAACAAAAAAAAAATGTCAGCAGGGTTCTGTTTGTACAGAACCTCTCTACTTGGATCTGAACAGAGTATTTATGCACATCAATAAATTCTACCTGAATGACCAAAAACCCCACAAAATTTGCCTGTCATTTCATGGTAGAAACTCAACATTTGTGTTTTTACACAAGGACCCTTAGAATTGAAGTCGGGTCTTAGAAATAATTGCTATGTGTCCTCCAGGTGAATGTTGAGGGCTTACTCTTCATGCGCTGGCCCAGACCCTGGGGAACCAACCTAGCCGCACAAGCATGGCCTTGGCTCTCAGGGTGGAACCCGGGACACAGAGCCAGGATGCAGCGAGGGAGGAGCTGTGGGGGCACCAGAGGCGGGCCTGAGTGACGGGGAGGTGGAGATCAGCAGCTTGTGCAGAGGCAGTGAGATGAGAGCCTGCAGGAACCAGACCCAGAGGGGCCCGCAGCAGAAGGCAAGGAGTGAGGCTGGGAGGTGAGGGGGAGCTAAAGCCTGAAGGGCCTCCTCTGGGGCAGTGGGGAGACAGTGAGGAAGCAGGAGGGTGACAGTCCCCATGGATTGTAACTTAGATCTGTGCACCTAAGGGATGCCTGGGTGGCTCAGCAGTTGAGTGTCTGCCTTTGGCTCAGATCATGATCTAGGGTCCCGGGATCGAATCCTACATCGGGCTCTCTGCATGGAGCCTGCTTCTTCCTCTGCCTGTGTCTCTGCCTCTCTGTGTGTGTCTCTCATGAATAAATAAATAAAATCTATTTTTTAAAAAAATCTGTCCGGCTGTGACAGCAGGAAATGAACTAGATTGGGGCAGAACTAGCAGCAGGAGACACCAAGAGAAGAGCTGATGCTGGCTGGGATTAAGGGGGAAGTGGCAGGAGGAAGGGGGTCCAGTGGACAGATGAACACATCCTTAGGGAGGCAGGAGCAGCCTGATAGGCTGACTGACTGGGGGCTTCTCCCAAAGGCAAGCGTTGATCCTAAGGGCAGCCCTACAGACCACTCACTGTCTGTGGTCAAGGGGGGCAAGCACTGAGGTTGCCCCGGTGACTGGATGAGCCATTTGGTCAACTGCATGAGCTCCAACCCCAGGGAACTGAATCCATGCAGGATTTTTTTTTTTTTTTTTTTGAATCCATGCAGGATTAGTGGGTATTCCTTCATCCTGGCTCCTGGGCAGGGGTTGGGCAGCCAGGCCAGGGCAGGGGTGTGGCTGGGGGACATGAGGCAAGGAGCCACATGATGTTTGGGAGGTCGTGCATTCTTTCATTCACCAGGTACTGTGCTAGGTGTCAGTGTGAGGGACACATTCTGCCCTTGTGGAATTGTCAGTCCAGTTGGAGAGATGGTTAATTATCAGTAATAAAGTGTGATACCAGGGGATCCCTGGGTGGCTCAGCGGTTTAGCGCCTGCCTTTGGCCCAGGGTGTGATCCTGGAGTCCCGGGATCGGGTCCCACGTCAGGCTCCCGGCATGGAGCCTGCTTCTCCCTCTGCCTGTGTCTCTGCCTCTCTCTCTCTATGTCTATCATTAATAAATAAATAAAATCTTTAAAAAATAAAATAAAATAAAGATAAAGTGTGATACCTGTTGTGAAGGCAAAGTGTCCTAATGGGCCTGAGTGGGATGATCCCAGAAGGCTTCCTGGAGGAGGTGGTGTTTAAACAGAGACCAGAATAGGGCAGCCCCGGTGGCGCAGCGGTTTGGCGCCACCTGCAGCCTGGGGTGTGATCCTGGAGACCCGGGATCAAGTCCCCCATCAGGCTCCCTGCATGGAGCCTGCTTCTCCCTCTGCCTGTGTCTCTGCCTCTCTCTCTCTGTGTCTATGAATAGATGAATAAAATCTTAAAAAAAAAAAAAAAAAAAAAAAGAGACCAGAATAGGAGTTGGCCCAAAGAGGAAGGAGGGATCCAGATGCCTGGGTGGCTCAGTGGTTGAGCATCTGCCTTTGGCTCAGGTCGTGATCCCAGAGTCCTGGGATCGAGTCCTACGTCAGGATCCCTGCGCAGAGCCTGCTTCTCCCTCTGCTTATGTCTCTGCCTCTCTCTCTGTGTGTGTCTCTCATGAATAAATAAATAAAACCTTAAAAAAAAAAAGAGGAAGAAGGGATCTTTAGGCAGAGGGAAGGCAGATACACTTGTAACCATACTTCTGGGGCACCCCGCTGGGCCCGGAGGCGGAAAAGCATGAAAGCCTTAACCTACAAGAGGTTAAGTGATCGGAGTCCAAGCCAGAGGCCCGGCCATCAGGGGCAATCAGGGAATGTAGACTTCATCCCTGGAGCTTGGGGAAGTGGCTGAAGGATTCTAAGCAGAAGAGTGACCCGGTCAGGTTAGCTCTCTCTGCCTGTGGCTGGACGATGAGCAGGACTGGAGGCAGGAAGGCCAGTCGGGAGGCTGCGGCGGGCCCTGGGGAAGAGACAGTGTGGCCTGCACGTCCTGGAGACATGCACTTCTAACCCCCCAGCGGCGGCAGAGGTCCCCAGGGCTCAGGGCCCGGCCAAGGGCGGCACGGGGGAGGAGCCCAGACCCAGCAGAGCCTGCCACCTCCCCTCCCGGCCCTCGGCCCTTGGAGCAGGACGCTGAGCCAGGGGCCAGTTACTGAGGCTCTGGGGAGTAGCCAAGTTAGCAAAGGGCTTCCCAGAGAGGCTGGGGTGCACCCTCACCCAGCCCACGGCTGTCCCTGGCTTCCATGTGGCAGAGCCGGGCCTCCGAGCAGGCTGGGCCCAGCTACTGAGGACATCGGTCGGAACTCCAAAGACGCGCTGAGTGACTGACCTAAGTGAAGCCAATGGCTGGGCAGCTCCAGGGCTTCCTGTCCATGTTCCTTTGAAGTGTGGAAATTGGGGTCCGGGGGAGATGCTGGGTTCCATCTCTGCCACACCAGTCAGTGGTTCACCCGGGACCGGAATCCCTGCTCGCGGTGTGGCCCTGCAGGTGCTGGCTGGGCAGGTGCAGGCCCTGGCTCGCAGCCGGGCATGTGGCGAATGCAGCTGAGCCCAGAGCCAATCAGGGTGCTGCTACAGTGTGGAGAGTGGCTGCTCTGCAGGTCAAACCCCCACCGCCCCGTGCCCATCCCTGGCCACTTGAGAGGACGCGGCATTGTGTGGATTAAGCAGAAACGGTCTATGCCAGCACTTGGGAAATACACATAGTTCCTCGATTTTCTTTCTTTCATTCTTTTTTTTTTTTTTTAAAGATTTTATCTATTTACTCATGAGAGACACAGAGAGAGAGACAGAGACCCAAGCAGAGGGAGAAGCAGGCTCCCGCGGGGACCCTGATGTGGGATTCGATCCCAGGACCCCGGGATCACGCCCTGAGCCAAAGGCAGGCGCTCAACCACTGAGCCACCCAGGCGTCCCTATAGATTTTCCTAAAGCACGAGATTCTAGGGAGCCACCGCTAGTCTACTTCCCAGAGATAATACGAGGTGCAGGGGAAGGCGAGTGACGGGCTGCAGGTCCCTCCTCCCACCTTGTAGGGGAGCCCGGGGAAAGTCCAAAGGCCAGCGCTCAGCTCCGGAGATGTGGCTGTCCCCGCCCCGAGGTCTTGTGCATCTCCCTGCTTGTTTATCCCTCTGAATTCCACTCTCCACTCTTCGCGCTGCAGGATAGACAAGAAGAGTAAATAGCCTTTTGAGAAAAGACAGCTTTGATGCTTCTTTTTTCCCTTGCCCTCTACCCTCCACTCCCTTTTAAGAAGAAAAGAGCTAAAATGTCATGTGGAAAATGGCCCATGAACTCCTCTGAAGCCTCACGGTAAACAAACAAAGCTTTATTATTGATTTTCTTTCATTACAAAAACAGGGCATGGACAAAAAAACTAGACCCCTGGGTTCCCCCCCTCCCCCCACGTTAAGCAAAGTAGCCCCAGAGAAAGATGCTGCAGCTAATGCAGATAATGAGGTTGATGTCCAGAAGGGTTTTCACGAGGGGGTTTTCTTCCAAGGAAACTATGACGGGTTCTGCTTTGCTTGGTGGCTCCTTGCCAGAGCTATCCATCCCACAGAGCCACAAGATGGCTCGCACCACTTTGGACCGCTTGGGGGTTGTGTCACCTAAAAGAACCCAAAATGAAGGTCATGAGGATGGGCCATGTCTCCCAGAGAGGGGCGCAGAGGGGCCAACCAGGTGTGTTCCGGGCACAGTGAGAAGTACTTTCCAGAAGTACTGTTTCTGGAAAGTATTCATGAATACCTTAATCGGGAAGACTAATTCTGGAAGAGTGGTACTTTCAGACTTTTCATCATTTTCAGATGAAGCAGCAGAGCCTCATTTGACTAACTTGAGTGAAGCCATGTAGCTGGTAAGCAGTGCAGAGGTGGGTTTAGGAGCAGAGCTCTCCGCTTCCCTCCTCTGAATCACAGGAGGCCCAAGGGAGAAGGGCACTCTATTTTTTTTTCAGATACATATTTTTTATTATTATTTATTCATTTGAGAGAGAGAAAGAGAGAGAGTACAAGTGGAAGGAGCAGGGGGGAGGGTCAGAGGGAGAGGGAGAAGCAGGCTCCCTACTGAGCAGGAGCCCCATGCAGAGCTTGATCAGGACCCCAGGATTATGACCTGAGCTGAAGGCAGACTCTCAACCAACTGAGCCACCCTGGCACCCTGGGAGAAGGGCACTCTTTTCTTTTTTAAAGACACTTAACGACTGAGCCACCCAGGTGCCCCGAGAAGGGCACTCTTGTGGGAAACTATTTCCCCATTCAGAACTGGGGCTGCAGGCTCCATTGCCTTTGGAGCTAGGCAGATGGTCAGGGGGAGCCACTTTGCGTATTATCTTGTCAAAAGATGGACCAGGAAAGATTCTCTCATTTTTCTTAAAACACATGGCCTTCTGGATCAATCCTTGAATTTCCCGTGTTAGGCTGACATCGATACTTATCCACAGCACATTTGTATTCACATGTATATTTATATATGTAAAAAGCCACGTGTGATGATAAATGACAGCCCACAGCCAGAGGGTCATGGGGCAAGAGGGGTGAGTGGGGACCTTGGCTAATGGAAGGACACAGCCCAGGTCTGAAGTGCCTGCTTTCAAAGGTCCAGACAATGTTAGTCATGCAGACCTGGGAAAGATGGAAATCTGGAATTTTATGTGAAATCTCTAGAGTTTTCGGGATCCCTGGGTGGCGCAGCGGTTTAGCGCCTGCCTTTGGCCCAGGGCGCGATCCTGGAGGTCCGGGATCGAATCCCACGTCGGGCTCCCGGTGCATGAAGCCTGCTTCTCCCTCTGCCTGTGTCTCTGCCTCTCTCTCTCTCTCTCTCTCTCTCTCTCTCTCTCTCTGCGACTATCATAAATAAATAAAAATTAAAAAAAAAAAAGAAATCTCTAGAGTTTTCAATGTCAACTCACCTTTTATTAAAATGGTAGGTGGGCTAAACCACAGTGTGTCTGCAAGCTGCCAGTTTGAACCAGGTAATTTAGAGAATGCCAGTAGTATTCCCCCAAAATTGTGGGATTTTGTGGGGATTAAGTGCTGTGTTTTAGCAAGCTCTTAACATGTGTTTGCTGTTATTCCTCCCCGCTGAGCATCCGTGGAAACTTACTGAAGAGCCCACTTCCACTGTCTGGCCCAGACATTCGGGGTCAGGGGATGCTAGCATTCTGAGTCTGCCCATTTTCTGCCTTGTGATTTGGTAGAAAAATCTCCCCTTAAACACCTAATGCTTCCTGGGCTTCTACCATAACCAAGGAGAGGTAACTCACAGCTATGGCATTGGGATATGTTTTCTTGAACTATCTCCAGCTGGATGTTGGTGACGCTGGCTTCTGGTGTCCCATTCTGAGAGATGGTAAGAGGCAGTGGAGTTGCTGGGGGCACCTGTTCCTTCTGGACAATGGGGTCATGACGAGTAAACCAGGTCAGGCGGCTTACCTAAGGAGCAGACATGAATCAGATTAGGGTCCCCTGCTCGACTCTGTGTTCAGCCTCACGTGTGAGAATGCCCCCAGCCCAGCCCTGTCGCTGAATGTCCGAACAAGTTTCAACTCCCTGCACTCTTCAGAATCAATGCACATCCCCCCACCCCCCACCATTCCCCTGGCTTTCTTTGGCAGCCCTAATTCTGTTGGGACCTTCCCTCATTTGGACCCCCAGAGCTTAACCCTAGCCTGGGACTTTTGGGGGACCCCCTCCCATCAGCCATTCAGCACATGCATTTCTCTGGCCACAGAGAATGAACTGGTTCATGTGTAAGCATGTGTCAAGCTGTTTCCATCGATGGGAATCAGGAACTCTGCCGGAAATACTGGGACAAACGTGTTTCTGCTTTTGCTAGAGGAGTATGAGAAAAGATAACATCCCTGGAAACTGCCAGCGCCACGAGCGTGGTGCCTGAAAATTGAGGCAGAAATGAAGGATGGATTCGGACGGTCTTCTGTCCTGATTCAAGCTGTCCCTATAGCCCAACCCTGGGTGTCCTAGCTTTCTGAACAATCAAGCCCTCTTTGTTGAGGCCAGTTTGGGTCAGTTTTGTGTCGCTTGTGGCAAAGGGTCTCAGCGGTTATATAGTATCAAACACAAATGTACCATCTCTTTGGAGGGTGGCTCCGTGAACCAGCTCACGGTGGAAACAGTGATCAGTGTCACTGCAGACAGAATCATGGAGAAGTAGAGGTAGTGGATATCCTTCACCACGGAGGGGCGGTCATCCGGCTGGTCACACCGAGGCTGCACATAAACGAAGTCCAGGACCATCCGAATCAAGCCAAGGAGAAGGCCCAAGATGAGACCTGAGAAGGCACCCTGCAAACCAGAGCAAGGCCATCTTAGAGGCTTCCAGGGTTATGGGACAGCCGGCCTGCACCTCTGGAGATCTCAACAAGCCTCGACGAGGCTTCTCAAGAGCTTGCCTTCCTAGGGATACGGGCATCAGTAACTTGAAAAGGATTGGAGCTACTTACCTTTCTTTCTTTCACACATAACTAATCATTTATGCATAATTTACTCATTCCTTGTTAATTTAGCTTCCCTGTTTCATGACACCATACATTGAAACAGAACGCTCATGGTTGCTTTCGAAAGGCCAGGTAGCCCCCTTCCCACCCCTCCATCCACAAAACTCCTCTGTAAAGCCACCCATGTCATATGCCAACCTGGGGGGCGGCTCTCATCCAGAGCTACCTTTTCATTGGTCCGCTTCCAAAAACATCCCATGATGAAGACCACAGCCACTGGTGGCTGCAGATAGGAGCTGATGGACTGGATATAAATGAAGAGCTGGCCCCCCTGGCTGGCCTGGACCACGGGGATCCAGGCGATGGAGACCAGCACCAGCAGCAACACGAAGGCCCTGGTGCCAGGTGGAGAGAGACCCCTCATTAGTATGTCTCCCCCAGACACTTACTGCTCTCTCTCTCAATATCTTTATTGCGGTAGAGTATACATATCACGACTCGCCCATTCTCAGTGTACATCTCTGGGTAACGCAATCAAGTTTCGGAACATCCATTACTCCAAACAAGTTCCTTCGTGCACATTTACAATGTATTCCTTATCTGCTTCTGTTTCTACAAGTTTGCCTTTTCTAGAAATTTCATATAAATAGGATTAAACAATATATGGCCTGTTGCCGAGGTTCATCCATGCATCATGCATTATCACAGTATGTCATTCATTCTTATTGTCAAAAAATATTCCATGTAATGGATTTACCATTACACACCACTGTTTATCCTACAGTGGTCAGCAGACACTTGAGTTGTTTCTATTTTTCCACTCTTGTAAACAAAAGGTTCTGTGAACATTTGTGTTCGACTCTTTATGTAAACGTATGTTTTCATTTCTGAGAATGCAACTGCTCGGTCATATGAGAAGTTTTATGTTTAAATTTTTTTTTTTAACTACCAAACTGTTTTGAACAGTTGAGCCATTTACATTCTCACCCATAGTGTTAGGAAAACTCCAATTTCTCTATCTCTTTGTCTTTTTGATTATAGCCATTCTAGTGGGCACCTCATGGTTTCTCCGTCTTCTAGGGATATGATCTCATTTCGTAGATCATTCTAGGTCACAAATCCTTTGTCAGCTACATGGCTTGCAAATAGCTTCTCCATATTTGTGGCTTGTCTTCTCATTTCCTTAATGATGTCTTTTGAAGTGAAAAGGTTTTAACTTTTGATGAAGTCTAATGTATTTTTTTTTTCTTTTATGGCTTATGTTTGTGGTGTCAGACTTAAGAATTCTTTCCCTAACCCAAGCCTGAGACAGCCCTCAGGCCCCCAAGGTGCTTATTAGACAGTTATCCTGTCTCCTGGCTCTCTTATGTATTTTACATAAGATTTGCTTACCATCCCTTTCAGTCCCTACTGGTCTGCCGCCATTAGACTTCGGACCTTGCAGACTTTGGAAGAGAAACTGCCCCCACCCAGTATCCAAAATCCCTTCCTCCCTTTGACCTGGCTAATTCCTATTCATGCCTCAGGTCCCACCCAGTCCAGGCTGGGAACTCCTCTAAATCCCCACATCTCCTTGCTCCTCCTTATAGCGCTCATTGGGGTTATAATTTCTTTTTAAATTCTCCTTTCTTATTAATTATCTTCTCTTTAGTTTTGTGAAGGCAGAAACTGAATCTTTGCTTTTCCCTGCTCTGCACCCAGCCACCTGGCACAAAGTAGATGCTCAGTGAACATCTCTTGAAAGTGTGATTTACTGGCAAAGTAAAGAGATGACCCTCATCTTTGCCATCAGAGGAGGCTGAGCCTCCAGGATGGTAGGGCTTTGCCTGTGGGTGGGCCCAGCTTTCTCCTCCCTGGGTATCTAAACTTTTCACCCTCCTTCCTCAATCCCACTCAGTGCTGTCTTACCTGCCTACAATCATGAGCTCCTTTTCTGATGCTCGAGGCCGGATGTAATTCCAGAGGTCCATGGTGAAGATGGTGCTGGCACTGTTAAAGATGGAGGTGAGGGAGGACATGAGCGCCGCCACCATCACAGCCATCATGAGCCCGCGGAGCCCTGGAGGCAAAAGGAAGGTCTATGGGCCTCAGGCTTTTCCTGCTAACTGCTGCTGCCTCAATCATGACCCCCATATCCCAGGCCCATGGCGCCAATTGATCCAGCAGGTGCCACTGGAAGGAAGCAGAACTCAGAGGTGAGCCATGAGTAGGGCCTGGGGTTGGGGGGCGGGGGGCATCGGACAGAGCGCCCTGGATAGCCAGGGCCTGGGTTTTATTTGAGGGCTCTGGCTCTGGGGCTCAGTCCCTCAGCCCAGAGCGCATTCCCTCCTGCTGTCCTCCCATCTCATCCGTCCCTCGGATCAGGCCCCAGCCAAGGTCTTCCTCCTTTCTGGGTGCTCCAGGGGCCTCCATGTAGGGGGCATTACCTGTGGGCAGGAGCTCCAGCACAAGCTTGGGATATGCGATGTCAGAGCAGCCGGAGGGGTTGCTACAGACCTTCAGGCAGGTTTCTGGATCCGCACAAGCCACTTGATCTGTGGAAGAAACAAGGCTCAGAGTGAGAAGACACAGACCCTCTAAGCCCAAGCCCAGCCAAGACATGGCTGGACACGGGCCAGAGCCAGGAGACAGGATGACTGTATATACGGTGTATAGCTCTATGAAATAAAAAAGGAACCTAGAAGTTATAAACCATGACCTTCTTACTTAACCTGCCCTATCTGTAAAATTGGGACAATAACATAACTCTACTTCATACGATTATAATGGCTGAGATGCCATAGTAAGCTGATGTGTAGGAAGTGATGAATACACTGAGGCTGCTATTACTATAACCCAAATAATGCTGAGCTACCTCAGGACTCCTGGGTGGCTCAGCGATTGAGCATCTGCCTTTGGCTCAGGGCGTGATCCTGGGGTCCTGGGATCAAGTCCTGCATCTGGGTCCCTGCAGGGAGCCTGCTTCTCCCTCTGTCTATGTCTCTGCCTCTCTTTCTGTGTCTCTCATGAATAAATAAATAAGATCTCAAAAAAAAAAAAAAAAAAAAAAAAAGCTGAGATACCTAGTAGCCATTCTACATAGTATCCTGCAACAGGCTGCATCCCCAGACTCCTCCAAAATGGGACACAAGCAATTCACATCTTGCCTGCAGTTCCTTGGAGGTGCACAGAACACCATCACCCGACACAAGGCAAATACTTTCTAAATCCCTCTTCTCCCCATCTCCTCAATAGCTGTTCTCATTTTAGGCTCCTAACAACCCAACTGTGCTGCGTGAATTTCTCTCTCTTCCTCTTCCTGCATTTCTGTGTCTCCTGCACTCCTAAACAGCATTCTGATTTTCTAGTGTAAATCCACTTAGCCTTCCTGGCATCCGTAGTTATTCATCTCTTCCTAGTATGACGATGAACACATCCCAAGCATACAAGCTTAGGCCTCCTGCTTGGAGGACAAAGAGTATGGCATAGAGTAGGTGCTCAACAAATTCCTATGGGGCAGAGGCTAGCTATTACAGTGCTCCTGTGTGAGGAAAGAGGACATTACAACAGTTTCACAGATGAAGAATCGGGGTGAGGGACCTGATTACAAACCCCTAACAAGGTCATGTTAGGGGCAGAGTTGAAACTCAGGTCTCCTGACTCCCAATTCATTTTTTCAGAGAAGATAGACCAAGATAGTGTATGCTTTTCTATCTTTAGTGAGTCTGGCAGTAACCCATCCAAGGCTTAATCCTGACCACTGGGACCTTCAGAACTCTGTATCACCTCAGTGGTTTGGCACCTGTGTCTGCATAATACCTTTCTTGTCACCTTCTGACTTTCTCAGCTTCTGGGATCTGAACTAACTGATGCTCCTCACCAACTCCCCAATGCCTACCCAACACCACTCATCCCAGCTGGGCCACTTATTACCTCTCAAGTGGATCAAAGTGTAACTCTCATGAACTCCTCCTGAGCCCCCTCTGCTCAATCCCAAGTCTTCAGTCCTAACTCCTCATTCTGAAGAGTGATAGGCTGTCAGCCCATCCAGAACCTTAGAATACAAGCGAACATGGAGCCATTCACCGCTTATGACAATTTCCTGCCTGGTTCCAGTGCAAATCAACGTCATGATGACCATTTACCAGAGACCTCAAATGTAGATGTTTGACAGCATCTCCAGATGAGGTTGTATGCTAAGCCTCTATATTTTTACCTACATTAAAACTGCTAATTTAATAAATGTAACCACTTAAAGGACATCACAATTTTAAAATGCAATATTGTTGTATCTTCATTTTCTTTTTAAGGTAACATAAGACCCAAGAAATGGAGATATCCCTAGGCCCTTTCATCCACTGGGAAGTCCAAGGGCAAACTGATCTTCATAAAATTTCTCCACACATTGTCATGTATTTTCAAGGCTGAGACTCTTCACCCACTAACAGCCACCCATGGGTGCTATGGCCACAATAATAATACAATCACTGTGGAATAGAAGTAGATGCCCCCAAAGCTCTGGTTCAAGCCTCAAACAAAATTAAGACTGTAGTCCAAAAGTGATACTTGATAAGAAGAAACAATCTTGAGAAAAATACTTTTTTTGACAAGTCAAAGCTCTTGGCTTTTTTTTTTTTTTTCTTTTTTGAAAAGTCTTTTAAAAAGATAAGAAAACAGTTTCATTCTCATGCCCAGAACATTGTAAGGAGCCGCTTAGGTCAGGCAAGGTCTTGTTCACATCCATATCATACAGGCTTTGCCTCTTTTTGTCCAAAAGCACCCCTTCCCTCAAAATTTACTTTATTTTTTTAAAGATTTTATTTATTTATTCATGGGAGACAGAAGAGAGAGAGAGAGAGAGAGAGAGGCAGAGACACAGGCAGAGGAAGAAACAACCTCCATGCAGGAAGCCTGATGCAGGACTAGATCCTGGGACTCCAGGATCACACCCTGGGCCAAAGGCAGGCACTAAACCACTGAGCCACCCACAGATCCCATGATTTATTTACTTTAGATAAAGAGAAAACTTGATCTCAGGACCCCAAGACCACTACCAAAGCTGAAACCAAGAATCAGTCACCCAACCTACTGAGCCAACCTGACACCCCCAAAAGCTCCTCTCTTCAAGGTTCACTGAGAAGGAGCAAGGCTCTCCCTGGGATACTTAATTAACTACACAATTTAACCTTTGGTTGTTAACCTTAGGTTGTTTAACCTTCTAGACCTGCACCTTTCAACCATGAAACATGACAGTTTACAAAGCATGTTTGTGGCAGTTGTCCTTGTCTGTTCAGCTTAAAGAATATATTCATTGGGGGTGCTTAATAAGAATATATTCATTAGTCAGTTAAGTATCTGACTCCTGATGTCAGCTCAGGTCTTGATCTCAAGGTTGTGAGTTCAAGAGCCTCATTGGGCTCCATGCTGGGCAAGGAGCTTATTTCAAAAAAAAAAGAACACGTTCATCTTAAGGATATTAGTTGGCTCAGCTAAGCTACAACAGAAACCAACAGTCTTATGAATCACCATTTGGTAACAGTCATCCACGTGTCTTGGGTTAATTAATCAACCATTTCATGTATGGTGTGGGTTCTCTTATCAGACCCTCTGATGCTTGGCATAAAGGGGCCTCTGGCAAGCTCAGATCCAAACACCACTAAATCTCCTACTTCCAAATGCTAACATTCACTGAAGTATCACTATGACACATAAAGACCATACATATATACCTTCCACTGTATTCTTCATAACTCCATTGGTAAGGTGTGGTTATTACACCTATTTTAAAGATAAGTAAATTGAGGCCCAAAAAGGTGACGAGGCTTCCCCAAATCATACAGCTAATAAATATTATGAATAGGTCTCATATCCTTCGTGTATTCCAGAGCTCAAGTGGGAACAATTTGCTTTGTGAATGGATATACTTCTTGACTTGTGTTTTATTGTTTTTAAGGGTGGTTTTTCCTGTCTCTTAATTTCCACTATGGTTCCTTTCAAAGTATGTGCCATTTCTCAGATGGATTAGTGGAAGAAGGTGTTGCCCAGTCTCATTATAGCTCAGGACTGGAGCATCCTTTTGAATGGTCTCTGGACCCAACTGAAGACTCAGTGGGGTAGCTGGCAGAGCAGAGATGGAGGGAGACATGGAAATAGGAAGGAAGAGTGGCTTGGCCTAGAGCCTGGCTTTTTAGGCAAGAGCTTCTCAATCTCCTGGGGAATTTATTAAAAACAGATTGCTGGGCAGCTCCAGTGGCACAGTGATTTAGTGCCACCTGCAGCCTGGGGTGTGATCCTGGAGACCCGGGATCGAGTCCCACATCAGTCTCCCTGCATGGAGCCTGCTTCTCCCTCTGCCTGTGTCTCTGCCTCTCTCTCTGTGTGTCTCTATGAATAAATAAATAAAATCTTAAAAAAAAAAAACAACAGATTGCTGGGCCCCAACCTCAAGAGATTCTGATTCAGTAGGTCTTGGACGGACCCCAAAAGTTTGCATTTCTAACAAGTTCCAAGGTGACATCAGTGTTGCTGGACTGGGGACCACACTTTGAGAAGCACTTGTCCAGGCCTTCAAACACACCCACCTTACCCACCTTACCCTCTCCACCCTACCTCGCTCTCAAATTCCTTTCACTTATTGTTAGTTCCATATGCTAGAGTGTTCTAATTTATATCTTATCTTGCTTTTTCATGAGTACCAGACTCATTCATTACATTACGAAGTCCTTAGGGACATAGAACATGGCATTATGTTTCACTTAATCATGATTGCTGATTGGCTACCTGTTAAGAATTATGGTCAAGGTCTTGAGATTGATCTTTCAGACATTGATCCAAAGCTTAATGTGTAATTTGCTAAGAGAGACAATAGCATGATTAAGGGTTGGGGTTTGGAGGCAGATGCACCTGGGTTCTCTCCCAGCTCACCCAGCACTAGCCAGGTTAACTTCTGGCAAGCCACTTAACCTAGGAAGGGTCTAGATTGCTCTTCCTTAACCCCCATATCCAATCCATTATTAATCTTGTTGAATGCACTCCAAGATATATTTTGAAACCATCCAGGGTACTTGGGTGGCTCAGTCGGTTAAGCATCAGACTCTTTTTTTTTTTTTTTTTTAATTTATTTATGATAGTCACACAGAGAGAGAGAGAAAGAGAGAGGCAGAGACATAGGCAGAGGGAGAAGCAGGCTCCATGCACCGGGAGCCCGACGTGGGATTCGATCCCGGTCTCCAGGATCGTGCCCTGGGCCAAAGGCAGGCGCTAAACCGCTGCGCCACCCAGGGATCCCCAGCATCAGACTCTTGATTTCAGCTTAGGTCCTGATCTCCGGGTCATGAGATCACATCAGGCTCTGTGCTGGGTATGGAGCTTACTTAAGAGGCTGTCTGTCTGTCTGCCTCCCTCCCTCCTTCTGTCCCTACTGCTCCTCCAAAAAAAAAAAAAAAAAAAAAAACCCACCCATATGAACCAACTGTTGCCTCTTCTCCTCACAGAGGCCACCCCTGGAAACCTTATCAGAAGAAGCCCCACCCAGCATCCCTGTGACAGCTCCCTGTGCCTTTTACTCACAGCTCCCAACACAGTCAATGGATATATCATTTACTTATTTCCTTATCTTTGTGTGTCTCCTCCACCACTAGAATGTGAGTCCCACAATGGCAGGGATACATTTTGTCTTGTTCATTTATGAATCCCTAAGGTTTCCTAGAATAAAGCCTAGCAGATCACTGACTCTCAGAATGTTTGATGGACACATGGAAGAATAAATGAGTGGATGAGCTTCAATATCTTCATCTGTAAATGAAAAGAGCCCTAACAGTATCAACTTCATAAGGTTGTTTTGAGGAATAAATGAGATAATATATAAAATGAGAGTAAGCCCTTCTATGGTGCTTACCTTGTGCTGACTGCTTTAAGCCTTATGAAAGATTATCCCATTTTATGAGTGAGGGAACAGAGGCAAGTGACTTTCCAAGGTCATACAGCTAGGAAGCGGCAGAGCCAGGATTCTAGCAGCAACATCCAAATTAGAGTCCATATTCAGAACCACCACATGATGAATGTAGGTTGTTTAGAGCTGTGTTCTTTGTTCATATGTCAAGCCTTACCCAAAAGCTGTGTTTTTTCCATCAAGTCACCACAAATCCCAAATCCCAGTTCTTACTCTGATATGGGTTTTTCCAAGCCTTGTGTGCCTTCCCTGGAACCAGGACCAGTGACTCTGGGTTCTTCATGCCCTCTGGGCTGGAGGAGTGAGAAACCCAAGATCTTGCACCACGGACAGATCTCCCACTCTCCTTCTCCAATTCTTTGCTCCTAATGCTTATTGTCCTAAATTATTGTGACAAAAACTTCTGGACCATCCTCCTCTTTCTTTACCGATGTAAAACATTGTATAAGATAAAGCACAGGGGAGGGAGCACTGTACCTTTGAGTTAATAACAGCCTTGGTGGGTATGAAAGGAAAAGCTCACAGATGTGGAAAATGCAAAGCTTTCTTCCATACAGATCAGCAGTTCCTGACATCACAGTGACTCCCAATAACACCCTCCTCCCAATCCTGTTTATCCACACAGTGAAAACCTCATTGCCTTACCACACTAAAAAGAATTCTAAGACAATATTCTAGTGGCTTTGACATCCCTGATTTTTGTTAAGTACCCCCAAAGGGGTTCTGTTGGACCAAAATAACCAAACCACTGAGATGAAATACTAAAAGCACAAGAATAACTCTCACATTATGCTTTAGGAAACTGACATCTGGAACCACAAGATCTTAACCTATAATTTGTGGTTTCAAAAAAATACAGTTAAAAAAATACAGTTGAGGCAAGACCCCTGCTACTGGCTTGCGACATCTACTAGACATGCCTGCTGAACCCCTGTGGGGAAACAGTATACAGTCTGATGTCTGAATAGAGGTGCCTCAACATCCCCCTGCAGGGACCTCAGTCCCAATCCCTGATGACAATCATATGTTTAGAACACTTCATGGGGTCTGAGATTCAAAGACCGATGACCTTTTATCCCCACTGTCTCCTCACCTGGGAAGAGGACACGACTGACCATTCCAGGAAACACCATAATGAAAAGGGGCAGCACTTTCAGGTAGGCAGCCATCAGAGAGCCTCCTTTGGCATGGGACATGTTCTTGGCAGCCAGAGACCGCTGAACGATCACCTAGAAAACAGTAGGGTGGTTGAAGTTGAAGTGATTCTCCCTAAAAGCAAACTAAGTGTGCAGAGCTGCTTTGAAGACATCGTGGACTTAGAACCTTGATTTGTTTGGCTTCTCTTTGAGGAAACATTGGTTTCCTATTCCCAATCTCTGTGGACCACTTGAGGAAGCTGAGAACCCCATTCCATTCCCTCCTCTTTGTCTTGGAGTTGGACCAATTAGGTTTCTCCATTTCTCTGGCTACCATGATCGGTTAAGTATGAATCCAAGGCAGGCCAATTACAACTTTCCTAGCAGAGGCCTTCATTAAAATTGCCATTTATGAAGGTAGCTTAGACTGCCGGCTGCATCTCTGCCATCATACTGCAGAAGATCCCTTAAAATTGAAGTCATCTCGGGGTGCCTAGGTGGCTCAGTCAAACATCTCCCTTCAGCTCAGGTCATGGTAGAGCCCAACATCAGGCTCCCTGCTCAGCGGGGAGCCTGCTTCCCCTTCTCCCCGCCCCCCACCCCGCCCACTCCTGCTCATGCTCTGTCTCAAATAAATAAAATCTTAAAAAAAAAAAAAGTATCAAATAAAAAAAAAAAAAACTTATCTACTCAAAAGGAACAACTTTTTCCAGAGTTTTTTCTGAATAGGAGACTGGTCCCCAAAATCCTCCTCCAGCCTTCAGATTGAATCTACATGAGCCCAGAACTTTCTCTCCTATTTCCCTAGGTTTTGGGTCTTGAAGCATCTGGAGAAGTTACAGAGGCCTTGGTGAGTTACCAGAGCCTTTACAAGCTGGTTCAGAGACCTATGGACAAAGGGAGTGAAACGCCACATCATTACCACTGCAACACTGTGACGAGAAGGACAAAGTTGGGTTCTTCTCTTTTTTTTTTTTTTTTTAACAGCAGACAGTAATGGGATAGTCTTCCTAGAGTGTCCTGCTCCTTTTTTTGAAACCCATACCTTGTCCACAGGGCTACACTATCATCTTGGGCACAGCTGCCTAATCCAGGGCTAGGCACCTGACCCGTGCTAGACCCTTATGCAGGATTCTTGGACTGGGACTTAGGGACTTGTCAGCTTTCCTGTTGGTCTGCAGAGGAGAAAATGAAGTCCTAGATGAGAAAGATGGATGATGGAGAGGGAAACGAGAATATGTTCCAGCAGTTTCTGAAATCTTGTTTGACTTCCTGCTGTTTGTATTCCACAAGCTAATATATCCTCCACCCCCTTCCCTGAGGTAGTTTTTTTTCCAGATTTTATTTTCTTATTTGAGAGAGAAAGCATGAGCAGGGAGGAGGGAGAGAGAGAGGGGGAGAAGCAGGCTCCCCACTGAGCAGGAAGCCGGATGCAGGGCTCTACCCCAGGACCCTAAGCGGAAGGCAGATGCATAACCGACTGAGTCCTCCAGGTGCCCCTCCCTGAGGTGGTTTAAGTTTGACTTTTTTTTGTCACTTGCAACCAAGTGTATCCTGACAGGCACAAATTACATTTGTTTAGATGCCATAAATGAAAGACTCTAAAATGTAGGATTGGTTTATGTGAGGAAAGGGTAGGGGCCATGGAGGCTTAGAATTTCTCTCTTCCTCTCCCTTTGCCCCTCCCCACCCCATGCTCATTCTCTCTCTCTCTCTTTCCCCCTCTCTCTTAAATAAGTAAATAAATCTTTTTTTTTCTTAAAGTGTATAGAGGGGGCACCTGGGTGAATCAGTCAGTTAAGCATCTGCCTTCGGCTTGGGGTGTGATCCCTGGGTCCCGAGATTGAGTCCCACATCAGGCTCCCTACAGCGAGCCTGCTTCTCCCTTTGCCTGTGTCTCTGCCTCTCTCTGTGTGTCTCTCATTAATAAATTAAAATCTTTTTAAAAAAAAGAAAATGAATTATTTCATGTCGGATCAATTAATTATTGCTGGCCATGACACAGAATTAGTAAATGTTTAAGTGCCATTAGGATTGTCCACTGTTACTTATCTTTTTAGTCTGTGAATCAGGAATGTTGCTTTAAAGACATGAAGAGAAATCTCACAGAGGAAGACATGGACATGGCCAACATGCACATGAGAAAATGCTCTGCATCACTTGCCATCAGGGAAATACAAATCAAAACCACAATGAGATACCACCTCACACCAGTGAGAATGGGGAAAATTAACAAGACAGGAAACAACAAATGTTGGAGAGGATGCGGAGAAAAGGGAACCCTCTTACACTGTTGGTGGGAATGTGAACTGGTGCAGCCACTCTGGAAAACTGTGTGGAGGTTCCTCAAAGAGTTAAAAATAGACCTGCCCTATGACCCAGCAATTGCACTGTTGGGGATTTACCCCAAAGATTCAGATGCAATGAAACGTCGGGACACCTGCACCCCGATGTTTCTAGCAGCAATGTCCACAATAGCCAAACTGTGGAAGGAGCCTCGGTGTCCATCGAAAGATGAATGGATAAAGAAGATGTGGTTTATGTATACAATGGAATATTACTCAGCAATTAGAAACGACAAATACCCACCATTTGCTTCAACGTGGATGGAACTGGAGGGTATTATGCTGAGTGAAATAAGTCAATCGGAGAAGGACAAACAGTGTATGTTCTCATTCATTTGGGGAATATAAATAATAGTGAAAGGGAATAAAAGGAAGGGAAAAGAAATGTTGGGAAATATCAGGAAGGGAGACAGAACATAAAGACTCCTAACTCGGGGAAACGAACTAGGGGTGGTGGAAGGGGAGGAGGGCGGGTGTTGGAGGGGAATGGGTGACGGGCACTGAGGTGGACACTTGACGGGATGAGCACTGGGTGTTTTTCTGTATGTTGGTAAATTGAACAACAATAAAAATTAATTAAAAAAAAAAAACACAAAGCATCCAGAAAACAAACAAACAAAAAAAAAGGAATGTTGCTTTGCCCTTCTCCTGTTCTTTTTTTTTTAATTTTTTTTATTTATGATAGTCACACAGAGAGAGAGAGAGAGAGAGGCAGAGACATAGGCAGAGGGAGAAGCAGGCTCCATGCACCAGGAGCCCAACGTGGGATTCAATCCCGGGTCTCCAGGATCACGCCCTGGGCCAAAGGCAGGCGCTAAACCGCTGCGCCACCCAGGGATCCCACATTCTCCTGTTCTAAAATAAGCCTAGGAGGTCCGGGGTGGCTCAGTCGGTTGAACCTCCCGACTCTTTTTTTTTTTTTTTTAATTAATTTTTATTGTTGTTCAATTTACCAACATACAGAAAAACACCCAGTGCTCATCCCGTCAAGTGTCCACCTCAGTGCCCGTCACCCATTCCCCTCCAACACCCGCCCTCCTCCCCTTCCACCACCCCTAGTTCGTTTCCCCGAGTTAGGAGTCTTTATGTTCTGTCTCCCTTCCTGATATTTCCCAACATTTCTTTTCCCTTCCTTTATATTCCCTTTCACTATTATTTATATTCCCCAAATGAATGAGAACATACACTGTTTGTCCTTCTCCGATTGACTTATTTCACTCAGCATAATACCCTCCAGTTCCATCCACGTTGAAGCAAATGGTGGGTATTTGTCGTTTCTTTTTTTTTTTTTTTTTTGTATTTGTCATTTCTAATGGCTGAGTAATATTCCATTGTATACATAAACCACATCTTCTTTATCCATTCATCTTTCGATGGACACCGAGGCTCCTTCCACAGTTTGGCTATTGTGGCCATCCTCCCGACTCTTGATTTTGGTTCAGGCCATGATCTCAGGGTCGTAAGATCAAGCCCTGCGTTAGGTTCCAAGCTCAGTGAAAGTTTGCTTGAGATTCTCTCCCTCTCCCCCTCACCCTGCACACACATGCACTCTCTCTCTCATGAATAAATAAAATCTTAAAATTAGCTTAGGTATAGGACTAGCAAAGCTGTGCATTCCCTAAGGCAACACCAGCACAGTGAACTCGCAGAGTCTCAGGATTCTATAGAACCCAGGTCAGTGGCTACACCATGTGGTCAAGACCAAAGTCTTGACCAAAGACCACCACGTGGTCAAGAAGGCCTTGGATTTCTAGGCCTTCTTGCCCTGCCCAACATTTGGAAGGAGACTGAGTCTTCTGTGGCTAAGTCCCCAGGCTCCTGAACAATGTGGGGTAGGTTGGAGGTGGCTTTCAAGGGGTGCAACGCTGGAATCCCAGCTAAGAAGGGCTTGAGGGATCTCAAGGAAATATTTGTGCAAATTCTTAAGTGTCAGCTGATGGTGAGCTGCATCAAGAGCAGTAACATAAACCATAGCAAAATGTAAATGTTTTTTTTTTAATGTAAATTTTTTTTTTTAATGATAGTCACACAGAGAGAGAGAGAGAGGCAGAGACACAGGCAGAGAGAGAAGCAGGCTCCATGCACCGGGAGCCCGACGTGGGATTCGATCCTGGGTCTCCAGGATCACGCCCTGGGCCAAAGGCAGGCGCCAAACCGGGGCGCCACCCAGGGATCCCAAATGTAAATGTTTTTAATGTTTATTAACCATCCCTGGGACAAAAAGACTATGGCCAAATTCCTCATGCCTCCCTTTTCTGTAACCATTAGTAACTGCACTGTTAGTAAGGCAATAAGGAAACAATATGTTAGCATGCCGGGCCTATGAAATTTAAAGTCCACACTGTTAGCCTTGACACTGTGTCCCAAAGCCTCTTCTTCCTGAGATTTGCCAAGGGAGAGAGGATTTGCCAAGGACAGTCTCCCAAAGGGGTGGTACATGTGTATTGTGCTCACCCCTGCCTGAGTGCAGAGGAGTTCTGGCCCAGGGTGCGGACCTGGGCTCTGTTCTCAGCAGTATCACCTGCATAAATGCCCTTGTCCCACTCCATGATCGTTGCTTGAGTTAAACTTCAGTAAGTCCTGACTCTGCACTACAGCCTCCAAAATGGTACCCAGATCTCTGATCCTCAACAGGAAATGCATTTCAACTGGTGATATATTCCCTGGGTTTGAAACCTACCCGGGTATAAACAGGTGCGCCACGAAACAACTCCTTGGCACATGTACACGGTCTCCCTGCCCACGAGTATCCACTTTTCTTAGTCTTACTACATCCACCTGGAGCTCCTTTATACATACATGAGAAATGCAAATATTGATTCTATCTCCCCTCCCCTTAATACCAAAAGGGCATCTTATAAATGCTGTCCTGCCTCTGTGGTTCTCATTTTTTTTTTCACATCAGTTACATATATGCTGTAAGGCCCTTGCTCTGGCTGTTCCCTCTGTGGCAAACTGTTCCCCAACTTTCGCAGGGAGCTCTGCTCTTCTTCAAAGCCTGTGCTTCTAAGGGTCACTTCTCAGTACTGCCTCCTCTTAATACCTTATTTTACTCACTTATTTTTCAAAACATATATATATATATATATATATATATATATATATATATATATATATATTTTAAGTAATCTCTACCCCCAACGTGGAGCTTGAACTCACAATCCCAAGATCAAGAGTCGCCTGTTCCATAGACTGAGCCAGCCAGGCACCCTGCCACTTATTTTAAACTGTACCCCTGTATTCTCAACTCCTCTTTCCTACCCCGCTTTTTTTTTTTTTTAATGGTATTTGTCATCTTGAAATATTCCATATAATTCACTTATTCATTGCCTATCTACTCCCCACTGGAAGAAGGTGAGCTCCAGGAGAGATGCAAGCCCAGTCTGATTTGTTTACTCGTGATCTCCAAGTACACAGAGGATTTACAGAGTATGTGTTGATCATATGATACACTATAGCAATTTTAACTTCTTTTTTCTAACTTCTTTTTTTTTTAAAAAAAAGATCTTATTTATTTATTTATTCATTCATTCATTCATTTGAGAGAGGGAGCATGAGCAGGGTAGGAGGTGAGGAGAGACAGAGGGAGAAAGAGAAGCAGACTCCCCCCTGAGCAGAAAGCCTGACACCCAGCCCCACGTGGGGCTCCCTGCTCAGCAGGGACAGAGAGTCTGCTTCTCCCTCTCCCCTTCCCCTTGCTTGTGCGTGCATGTATGCATGCGCTGTCTCTCTCAAATAAATGAAATCTTAAAAAAATAAATAAATAAAATGTATCATTTCTTTCTGCTTACTGAATCTTTCCAGACATTAGCAAAATGTATTAAGAGTTCCCCTTTGCACTGGCTCAGTTGGTTAAGTGATCTACTCTTGAGTTTGGCTCAGGTCATGATCTCAGGGTTCTGAGATCAAGCCCCAGGTCGGACTCTTCCCTCAGCAAATAGTCTGCTTGAGATTCTCTCCCTCTGCTCTTCCCCTGCTCTCTCTCTCTTTCTCTGTCTCTCAAAATAAATAAATAAATTTTTAAAAACAAATAAAAGAGAGTTCCCCTTTGCAAATATCAGCAGCTCTGGATTTTCCATTACATGAGCGAGCTCAAGAAGTCAAATAATGTATAGCAGTAGACAGGAAAGAGCAGTCGAGCTTGAGGGCAAGGGGGAGGAGAATGCAAACAAGAGAAGAGACAGAGTGAAAAAAACCCAGTCCCCAGGCCCCCAGGGAAAGAAGCGTCCTGGGGGATCCCTGGGTGGCTCAGTGGTTGAATGCAGCCCCGGGCATGACCCTGGGGTCCTGGGATCGAGTCCCGCATCGGGCTCCCTGCATGGAGCCTGCTTCTCCCTCTGCCTCTGTCTCTGCCTCTCCCTCTCCCTCTGTGTCTCTCATGAATAAATAAATAAAATTAAAAATTTTTTAAAAAAAGGACAGAAGCATCCTGGAGGGCACACACTCATCAGCTGCCCTGTACCTGATCCGTGCACCAGTACCAGAGGGATGGGATGGACATTCCAAATATGATCCCAGGCCATGGGAGATCAGATGTCAGGGGGTCTCGGAAAATATGGAAGGCGTCCTCTCGGGGCAGCCCGCAGCTGCTGTTCTCACTCCGGTTGCTAGCCAGGGCCAAGAAATACTTCTCCTTCAGGCCTTCCATCCCGCCAATTGCAGCAAAGCCTGGAATTCAGAGGAAGCCCAAATTTGCCAGAGACTCAGAACAATCCACAGCGAGTGGTAAGGGGATGGCTGGGTGGGTGGCATCCTATTGAGAGCAGAGCTAACAAAGAAAGTTAGTCACCTTCGAGGCTCTTCGCTTTGTTTTGATGCCTTTGGCAGTGGTCATTTATTGCTTCTCAGAATACTAATAACCAATGCATCATACAAAATGCATAGGATTATAAAGGAAACCAGGTATGTTGAAGGCAATCAACAAAACATCAAAACTGTGACTTAGTATGCACAGTTTTGCAGTTAATAATGCAGTTATTGGGCAGCCCTGGTGGCGCAGCGGTTTAGCGCCGCCTGCAGCCCAGGGCTTGATCCTGGAGACCCTGGATCGAGTCCCGCGTCAGGCTCTCTGTATGAAGCCTGCTTCTCCCTCTGCCTGTGTCTCTGCCTCTCTCTCTCTCTGTCTCTATGAATAAATAAATAAAATCTTTAAAAAAAATAATAATGCAGTTATTTGCTCCATCAAACAGTAAGACCCAGTAGTAGGTCTAATAACTATTTATTTATTTATTTTTAAGTAATCTCTATGCCCAGCGTGGGGCTCAAACTCATAGTCCTGAGATGAAGTCACACACTCCACGGACTGAGCCAGCCAGGAGCCCCTGTAATAACAATTTGGTTTCAAAGTAGCCATGAGCACAAACAG
Source organism: Vulpes vulpes (assembly GCF_048418805.1). Taxonomy (NCBI): domain Eukaryota; kingdom Metazoa; phylum Chordata; class Mammalia; order Carnivora; family Canidae; genus Vulpes; species Vulpes vulpes. Next base: position 96,052,856 of record NC_132782.1, read on the forward strand.
TTCTTCAGTACCTCAGCAACAACTGTGAAAACATCTGGATAAAAACATCTGAGGTATCTCTTGGTATGAGAGTCACGGAGTATTAACAAATATTCCTATGGTTTGTCGCCTACACTTACAATTTTTAAAATGCTACATTTCAATGTTAGGTTTATGAAAATATAGATGGGTGGGTTTTTTTTTCCCATCCAAGTTCACATGAGTATTTTTGTAAATTTTGATTATTTTTTTCAAGACTAATTTTTTTTTTCAAGACTAATTTTTGTAGATGGTTCTTTGGTTCTTTGATGCTGGAAAAAAGTATGTTTGCTGTTACAAGAATACTTGTTCAATTATATAATTTATAACTTCTTTTTTTTTCAATTATATAATTTATAACTTCTAAATCCTGTGTCCTGTGAAGTGTTAAAGTCTTGGTACTATTTTGGTTTCTGTCAATTTCTCCTATTTCTAACAACTTTTGCTTTGTATATGTTGCTGCAGTTTTGGATTCTTTTTTCTTTTTTAAAGTAATCTGTATACCCAGCATGGGGTTTGAACTTGACCCTGAGATCAAGAGTCAGATGCTTTACTAACTGAGTCAGCCAGGAGCCCCACTGCAATGTTACTTAATATATAAAGTTTATGTCTTCATCTAAATCTTAGAGAATGCCAAGCAAGATCAATATATTCCCATCTACATTTATCATACTAAAACTGCTGAAAATACAGAAAAAAATCTTGACGGCAGACAATGAGGGCAAGGAGGAACCCACACTACTACAGAGAAAGGAACAAAGAATTACAACAAAAAAGAGGGGTGACACCTAGGTGGCTCAGTCGGTTGAGCATCTGACTCTTGGTCTCTTTGTTTTGGCTCAGGTCATGATCTCATGGGTCATGGGAATGAGTCCTACATAGGGCTCTGCCCTCAGTGGGGAGTCAGCCTGAAGATTGTCTCCCTCTGCTCCTACCCTGCTCTCTCTCTCTCTCTGTCTCTCTTTCTCTAAAATAGATAAATAAGGGCCTCTGGAAAAAAAAAGGGGGGGCCCCTGGGTGGCTCAGATGGTTAAGCATCTTGCCTTTAGCTCAGGTCATAATCTCCAGGTCCTGGAATTGAGCCCCATATTGGGCTCACTGCTCAGAGGGGAGTCTGCTTCTTCCTCTCTTTCTGCCTCTCCCCGTGCTTGTGCTCTGTCTCTCAAATGAATAAATAAAAAATATTTTAAATAATATATATAAATAAGGGGCACCTGGGTGGCTCAATGGTTGAGCATCTGCCCAGTCTTGGGGTTAAGTACCATATCAGGCTCCTCCTGCAGGGAGCCTGCTTCTCCCTCTGCCTATGTCTCTGCCTCTCTCTCTGTGTCTCTCATAAATAAATAAAATATATATATATAAATCTTAAAAAACAAACAAAAGGGACTACAGCAGACTTCTTAAGATGCATGCAGGCCAGGGGGCCTGGGCTGGCTCAGTTGGAGGAGCCTGTGACTTTTGATCTCAGGGTTGTGAGTTCGAACCCCACATAGGGTGTAGAGATTACTTAAAAATATTTGAGAAAGGGATCCCTCGGTGGCTCAACGGTTTAGCGCCTGCCTTCCGGCCCAGGTCATGATCCTGGAGTCCCGGGATCAAGTCCCACATCAGACTCCCTGCATGGAGCCTGCTTCTCCCCTGCCTGTGTCTCTGCCTCTCTCTCTCTCTCTCTCTGCATCTTTATGAATAAATAAATAAAAATCTTTTAAAAAAATAAAAAAATAGAATATTATACTCAGTGAAAATTTTTTTTCAAAAAAAAATTTTTGTTTTTCAGACAAACATTATAAGAAATAAAAAAAGAGAGAGAGAGAGAGATTCAGAAATAGCCAAAATGAAGGTTAATATAAAAGGCTTTTGGGATCCCTGGGTGGCACAGTGGTTTGGCGCTTGCCTTTGGCCCAGGGCGCGATCCTGGAGACCCGGGATCAAATCCCACATCAGGCTCCCGGTGCATGGAGCCTGCTTCTCCCTCTGCCTATGTCTCTGCCTCTCTCTCTCTCTCTCTCTCTCTGTGACTATCATAAATAAATAAAAATTAAAAAAAAAAATTTAAAAAAAAAAAAGGCTTTTTAGGGCAGCCCCAGTGGCTCAGCAGTTTAGCGAGCCTAGGGCATGATCCTGGAGATCCGGGATCGAATCCCGCGTCGGGCTCCCTGCATGGAGCCTGCTTCTGTCTCTGCCTCTCTCTCTCTCTGCGTCTCTCATGAATAAATAAATAAAATCTTTTTTTTTTTTTTTTTTTTTTTAAAAAGGCTTTTTAGGTGTGCCTGGATGACTCGGTCAGTTACCCTCTGCCTTTGGCTCGGGTCATGACCCCAGGTTCCTGGAATGGAGCCCCACTTCAGGCTCCCCGTGAAGCCTGCTTCTCCCTCTGCCTCTGTCTCTGTGTCTCTCATGAATAGATAAATAAAATCTTTTTTTTTTTTTTAAAGGCTTTTTACAGGGATCCCTGGGTGGCGCAGCGGTTTGGCGCCTGCCTTTGGCCCAGGGCGCGATCCTGGAGACCCGGGATCGAATCCCACGTCGGGCTCCCGGTGCATGGAGCCTGCTTCTCCCTCTGCCTGTGTCTCTGCCTCTCTCTATCTCTCTGTGACTATCATAAATAAATAAAAATTAAAAAAATATATTTAAAAGAATAAAATAAAAAAATAAAGGCTTTTTACATTTTTCTTAAGATTTTTAAAAAAGTTATCTCAACACCCAGTGTGGGGCTTAAACTCACAACCCCAAGATCAAGAGTCACATACTCTTCCAACTGAGCCAGCCAGGCACCCTAAAAGCCTTTTTTTTTAAAGATATTTTTTTTCTTTTTAATCACTCTAAAAGATAATCGACTATCTAAAGCAAAACTTGTAGCAGTATATTGGGGTTTAGAGCATATGTAAATGTATGTCTTGAGAAAGAAAAAGTGGGAGGCATCACACTTCCTGATTTCCAACATATTATAAAGCTGTAGAAATCAAACACGATTTTATGCCTACGGTGTTGGCACAAAAAGGCTCCTAGATGAATGGGACTGAATTGAGGGCACAGAAGTAAACCCACATATGTAGGGTCAATTAATTTTCAACATGTGGAAAGTTGCAGATATCTTGGGAGAATATCTAATAGATACAGCAGATTGAGGACGATTCCTGGAGGCTGATCTGTACCTTCTTTCCTGCCCGACTTAATGAATTAAGTAATGGAACTTCCCCATCAAGAACCCATAGTTTCATGGAGAAAGATCTAGAGGTTTAGCTAAGAATAACAGACCTTGGGCAGATCTGTGTTGGTTCTCTCTTGCCTCAGAAAACCTGTTTTAAGTAGCTCATGGACCCCTGGGACATTCAAAGCGTTAGTATTTATGACAATGACATGTTTCTAGTGAGGCTGGACATTTGTCCTTCACATACATGTTACTCATCTGTATTTCCTCTTTACGTGTAGGATACCAGTGAAGTTTTTCATCTTATAGGGACCCAACACATTTCTTTTTAAAGTTAATAGTAAGCCTTTTTTGTCTGGGTTGTGAAATGTTTATCCATGATTACTTCTTTGAAATTTTGTTTGAAAGACGAGAAAGTAACACAAAATGGAAACCAGGCAGAAAAACACAATGTTAAGGGAAAACTCTTGTTTATACCCCTGGACCCCTGTTCCTAGACTATTCCTGAGTCTTTTCTTATGTTTCATGGCTTTGACACTTTCAAGAAACACGTTAGGTTATTTTGTAAAATGTCTCTCAATCAAGACCTCTGATAGGTTATTCTTGATTAAGTGGAGGTTACATCTTGTTGACAAGTATGGCACACGAGATGATGTGGTGTCCTCCCCATATCAGGAGCTACATGATGTCAATGTCTTATTTCCGGTGATACTAACCGTGATCACTTAGCTACAGTGGTGTGTGCCATGTTGCTCCCCGAAAAGTTACTGTTTTCCCATTGGTAATTAACACGTTTGGGACACAACAACTAAGACCACACAAAGATCCTATTTCTTCATGAACTTTTACCCACTAATGCTCATTTATCCTAAGATCTTGCCTGCAGATCATTGTGATGTCCTCATGGTGATTCTCTAGCTCTCTCTTCATCTATGTTTATTCATTGGAATTCTTCTATAAGGAAGAGTTGCCCCTTTGCCCCTTTTATTTATTAATCATTTATCTATATCAATATTGGAAGAACTATTCATTTTTACTTAAAAAGAAACTAAGTTTTGGGGCGCCTGGGTGGTTCAGTAGGTTAAGAGTCTGACTCTTAATTTTGGCTCAGGTCATGAAGTTAGGGGTTGTGGGACTGAGCCCCACGTTGAGCTCTTCATTCAGTGGGAGGTCTGCTGGAGATTTTCTCTCCCTCTGTGTCCCCCACCCCCGCTGTCTCTCTCTTTCCCTCCAAAATAAATAAATCTTAAAAAAAAAAAAAAAAGTAAGCCTCCATAAGCCTAGTTCTCTTCCAGCTAAAATAACCACATCTCAAGCAAATCACCCATGACAGGAATGCCCCAGTTGTAGGCTTTTGTCACTGGGTTTGCTGATCACAGTGATGAAAGCAGATGTCATTGAGAGAAGAGTTGTCACCCACCCAAGTGATCCTGGGGTCCCCACTTACTGTAGCCCATCAGGATGAGCGCTCCTATAAGCATGATCAGAGTCTGCAGGGCATCTGTATAGATCACAGCGGCCAGGCCACCTGGGGTTGAGGGTGGAGAAAAGCACTGAGGTGAGTGTCGGGTACCCTGATGGAGAGGAGTTACCCTGAGAAGCAGACAGAACCTGGAAGTTCAAGACCTGCCTGAGCAGATTTCTAAGTGTTGTTTGCAAAGATAGCCATAGGCTCTCCTTGCCGGGTGCATGCCCATTTTGTACTGTGGCTTTCCCGCTTCTTCCATGTAGAGGTAAAGCTGATATCTCTACTTCTGAAATATGAGTTTGGCCAAATGGCTTGATACGGTGAGAGCGATAATGCACAGCTTCAAGCCTAGGCCTCAAGGGCCCAGAAGCTTCTGCCCTTGCTCTCATGTTGCCCTGAGACCATCATGCTTCTTTAAGAAGCCCACTTGCACCTCCTGGGGGGTGATGGCTCACACAGGGGAAAAGCTAACCTCCAGCCACATGAGTGAGGCTATCTTGCTCCAGCCAGCTGTTCCGGATGTCATCTACCTCCCATCCTCCATCGAGTCAGGTGAGACCAGCTAAACATAACCCTAATGGCAAATCTATCAGCATCTGGATAGCATGATCTTTCCAGTCTCTGCCCTGTACTATACCTTTCTCTCCCTTCTTATCAAAGGGGAAAGAGAGGGCAGCCCGGGTGGCTCAGTGGTTTGGCTCTGCCTTCAGCCCAGGGTGTGATCCTGGGGACCCAGGATCGAGTCCCACATCAGGCTCCCTGCGTGGAGCCTGCTTCTCCCTCTGCCTGTGTCTCTGCCTCTCTCTCTCTCTGTCTCTCATGAATAAATAAATAAAATCTTTAAAAAGAAAAAAAAAAGGAGGGAAAGAGATCCTTATCGGATAGCACATTTACAAGTGGGCAAAGTCAGTGTGCAATAAAAAACCTGCACAGAAGTGTGGTGTTCTACTTGATTCCACTTCTCTTGCCAGCAAGAATCAGGACCCTATCATAAACGCGGAGAAACCTTTGATACTGGCCCTAACGTTCTGCTGCAATTAGCTGGCCAGACTCCAGTGATATCTTGCCACTAAAAGCCCATATCATTTCTATACTGGTGATTATTGAATATTTATCATGTGCTAGGTGAATGTTGAGTGTTTTATTCAGTCATTCAGCAAATCTCTGGTGAGCACCCTACCTAGAGGCAAACCAAACAGCATGTCCTGTCCTCAGAGAAATTAATGTAAGAGGGACACAGACCCCCAAACAAGAAACACAAGGATAAACTGCCTATTGCCACTAGCAACCATTTGCTCACTCAGCGTCAGCCACTTTGCCCGTTTTTTCCCCAAACAAGCAAAGCATGGTCTCATCTTAAGAGTATTTACATGCTCCCATCCCTCTGCCTGGACTTCTCTTCCTCTGCACTTCTCTCTAGTGCTTCCTTCATACAATTTAAATGAGGTTCAAATATCACCTTAGAAAGGCCTTCCCTGAACATTCTCTATGGAAAAAACACCTCCTTACCCCATCACTCCCCGTCTCTCCCTGCTCAAACTTCCTTCAGAGCACTTATCAGACTATAACAATATATCCTGATATTATTTCTTGGTTTCCTTGTTCATTGTCTATCTCCTCATCCCCATTAGGATATAAGGTCCTTTGGAGTAAAGCTTTTGTCTGTTTTGTTTACTGCTGCACCCCGCTTCCCAGCACGATGTCAAGCACATGCTAGGTAATATACAGATATATTTGCAGAATGAATTACATTACACGAAGGCAGAGAAACTAGAGCAGAATATGAAGATAAAAAGGCAAATATTCAAAACCAGATACCCATCCAGGCCCTACCAGTCTCTCTCCTACGATGTAGCTCTGACGGGGATAAAGGAGGCTGCCTGACTTCAGATTCCAGAATTAGAGACACTTACCATCTAGCTTTACAGAATGCATGTAAATAAACATGCTCAGCACTGACAGTACTCAATAAATAGTTCTTCAATCAATAAATGGAAAATAGCTTGATGCAGTTGTGGTGCATCTTTAAATCCTTCCTCTCTGATTGGGAAACCCTCTTCCTTTGATCAAGGGCTTAGAGATATTACCTTATCTGGGGTCATGGAATGAGGTGTAATGAATGAATGGTTTCAACACATTGGACCACCAGAAGATAGGCCAAGAAAAGATCAGGGGGTGCCACAGCCTCTCGAGCATCACCCCTCATTCAGACACACCTGCAATAGTGTACAGAGCCGTGATGGCCAGCAGCCCAACTATGGCCACGTAGAGATCCAGGTGCAGAGACTGCTGGATAAAGATGGCGCCTGCATACATGTCCACCTGGAGAGACATGAAGTTGACAGATGAAAGAATAGACGGACATTTTCAGCACAGGTTCCCCTAAGCCTGGATTCTGGCAAACACAGAAGAGTCTTATACTGCCCTTTCTTAAGCCACCTCTTCCTAGATTGGGGGTCTCAAACTGGAGCCCTGTGGGCCTTTACATATGACCCCCATTCACTGGGCTAATCCAACAATCTCCTCAGTGGTCTTCCTGCTTCTACTCTTGGTCTTTTACCCTCCTTCCTTGACACGGCAACCTTTATCAAATCTGTAATGATCATATCATCCTTCTCCTGCCCATTAAAATTCTTCAGTGCCCCCCGCCCAATGGCCCCAAGATAATATCTACGTAGGTATGTTAGAATTGCATGCCAGGCTTCATGGTCTGCTCACCCTTTTGGCCTCATCTTCTTCATTGCTTTTACATTCCCTGCTTCCCCAACAAGCCATGTTCACCCATCTGAAATGCCAGTCCCTCTTCCCTTAGTTGGTGATCCTCCCCATTCATAATTTCCCTTGTGAAGGCTTCCCCACATCTGTAGCTTCCCACCAGACCGAGAGGCAGAGTTCTGAAAGGATGTTGTCATCCAGCGTCTTTCAAGCCTGCAGCTGGCATAGAGTCAATTATTGTTGTTTGGATTGAATGGAATTCCTCTGCACCACCCCCCTCACTTGGGATAAGCTCTCCCCAGCCCCAGCTGGAAGCAGAGGCAGCAGCAGCATGACTCAGGCTGGCTGAGCACATGCAAGCCAAATACATCTGCTTTTGGCCTCTTTCTGGAGATCTGCCCATCCAACCAAAGGTCAGAATGGGACAAGCAAAGAACCCAGGAGTTCTGTTTAAAAAAAAGAAAAGAAAAGAAAAGAAAAGAAAAAAGAATGGGACAAGCTCAAAGGGCCTCAGCACATCTGATGAATGGCAAATGACTGCCCAATCCCAGAAGGAAGATAGCAGCCCCCACCAAGGATTGGCAGAGCTCTGGGAGTCCCATTCTGTGACCCGCACCATCCTGGCATGTTTCCAAAGAAGCTTTGGCAGGAGAGGACGGAGGCGTCCTTCACCCCACCTTTTCTCCCGCCTTCCTCTGTCCATGCTTATCCTTTCCCCCCACTCCTCCCATCCTCTAACCTCCCTGAAGCCTGCCCCACAGGACAAAATGCACATGCACAGGCAGGACATACTCCCAATGGGTATAATCAATCTTCTCCCCATGCTTTAGGGATTTGACCAAGCTGTGTCCCCTCCTTACCGAGATCTTGGTGAAGATATAGATAAATAGGTAGAGCACAGCTAAGATGATGGGGATCCTGTTGCCACCAAAGCGTTTCCTTAGGTATTCTGGCATCGTGGTGACCTGGGGGACAGAGCTGTGCTGTCACCACCCACCTGATTTGGGACACAAGGCCTCAGGGCACTGGCCCCTCCCCTCCCCTCTCTCCTTTCTCTAACTCAGCAGCACTGATGATCTTCTTATCATAGACTTAAGAAAGGAAGAGAAAATGGGGGGAGAGGGGTGGTTCAGTCGGTTAAGAATATGCCTTCAGTTCCAGTCATGATTCCAGGGTCCTGGGATTGTGTCCTGTGTCAGGCTCCCTACTCGGCAGGGAGTTTGTTTCTCCCTCTCCCTCTCCCCTCACTCATGCTGTGTCTCACTTTCTCCTTCTCTCAAATAAATAAAATCTTTTTAAAAAATACTTTGGGGGGAATGCCTGGGTGACTCAGTGCTTGAGTGTCTGCCTTTGGTTCAGGGTGTGATCCTGGAGTCCTGGGATCGAGTCCCGCAAGGGGCTCCCTGCATGGAGCCTGCCTCTCCCTCTGCCTGTGTCTCTGCCTCTCTCTCTGTGTATCTCTCATTCATAAATAAATAAATAAATAAATAAATAAATAAATAAATAAATATATAAATAAAATCTTTTTAAGAAATAATAAAAAATAAAAATAAAATATATTGGTGTGGGCACCAGGGTGGCACAGTGGTTGAGCATCTGCCTTTAGCTCAGGATGTGATCCTGTGGTCCTGGGATTGAGTCCCACATCAGGCTCCCCAAAGGGAGCCTGCTCCTCCCTCTACCTGTATCTCTGCCTCTCTCTCTGTGTCTCTCATGAATAGGTAAGTAAAAATCTTTTTAAAATAATACATTGGGGGTGTAGTCATGTAGCAAAGAAAATTAACACACCAGCTACATTCAATGAATAGTTTATCCTGATTCCATTCATAGATAGATTTTTTTCAAAAGTAAAATGTCACCATACCATTTAGTTACACATAATGAAATCTGGAAAGCAAAGCAAGGAAGAGAGTACAATGAACACCCAGGAGAAAGCAAGGCATCGTCACGTGCAAAAGGCACAGGCGGCAGGTTATGATTTATGTGTCAATCTGGGTGTTCACTTTACAACAGTTTGTTAAGCCACACATTTGTGTTTTATCTTTTTTTTTTTTTTTGTATATTTATTTCCCAATAAAAATGGAGTGGGCAGCTTTTTATCTTTTCCTAGCCTTGGCTTTTCTCATGTGCTGAATCTCTCCTTTGAATACTTGTATGATGCTGCCCCAAGGGCGTCTAGAACCTGAGAATTTTGTATTGAACAGCATAGCTTAGAGATCCTTTTCCAGCCATCTAACTGACTTCATCCATTTGCCCGGCAGGATATCCCATAGTGTGGTTATCCTGCTCCCCTATTGATGAACATTGTGGTTGCTCCCACATTTTCCTATTATAAACAACCACATGTGTCATTCAAGTCTTCTCCTCCTGCTTCTTCTCAACCTCCAGGCCCATGAATTCCTCCCTCACTCACAGCAGATAGCATTACCTTTTCCTTGCCAGAGAGAGTGGCTGAGAACATCTGGCTGCCCTACCTAGGAAATAACCTGCATCTCCACCCATCTTTACTCCTTTCCATAGAAGGCGCTAATACATACTTATTGATGCTTTGGCCCCAGAGACCATGGGTCCCAGTCCAGTGTTGTTACACTCCAGATATTTTGTCTATAAGGGAACTAGTCACAGGTGGAGGTGGGAAGACCCAGGCCAGCCACTTACAAAGGTCTTCTTTTATTTAGATTCCTTATTATCTCCAAGGTTACTTAACCATGTACCCCTGCCCTTTATACAGGATCACACTACATCTGGTACAAAGTGAGTTTTAAAATGATTCCTTTAGCAGCCTTCCCTACTTTGTGTATTTTTTTTAATATTGCATTTTTAAATATTGTCATAATAAAGAGTTAAAATCAGTTCTTGCTTTATGAATAATGTGATGGGACAGTATGATCTTGCCCTGTGTGGTAGGACCTCTGAAACAGAATGATGTCTAGACACTAGGAGTGACGTGAAGCTGTCAGATCAGAGGTGATTTTTTATTTTTTTAAATGTTTTATTTAGGGCAGCCCCGGTGGCTCAGCGGTTTAGCATCGCCTTCAGTCCAAGGTGTGATCCTGGAGTCCCACGACAGGCTCCCTGCATGGAGCCTGCTTCTCCTGTGTCTCTGCCTCTCTCTCTCTCTGTGTGTCTCTCTCATGAATAAATAAATAAAACCTTTAAAAAAATAAAATAAATGTTTTATTTATTTATGCATGAGAGGGGGACACAGAGACACAGGCAGGGAGGAGCAGGCCCCCTGCGGGGAGCCCAGTGCAGACCCTATCTGGGATTCTAGGATCACGCCCCGGGCCGGAAGGCAGACGCTCAACCGCTGAGCCACCCACACGGCCCAGAAGTGAATTTTTTAAACTGCTTTTTCAAGGAGTCTAAAACAAGTGCCATTCAGAAACAAAAGTGCTGACCTTTCACATCCGCCAGACATAGCTTCATTTTTACAGTTTTTTTTTGTGCAAAGGAAGAAAAGTAGTCACATGTTATGGCTTAAACATCTAAAAGATACTATAAGAGTCCCCTGGGTGGCTCAGCAGTTGAGCGTCTGTCTTTGGCTCAGGTCGTGATCCTGGGGTCCTGGGATCAGGTCCCGCATCAGGTTTCCTGCGGGGAGGCTGTTTCTCCCTCTGCCTAAGTCTCTGCCTTTCTCTGTATGTCTCTCATGAATGGATAAGTGAAGTCTTTAAAATAAATAAATAAATAAATAAATAAATAAATAAATAAATAAATAAATAACACTGAGTCTCATGTCTATGTCTTGGCATTGAAAAAAAATTTGTTTTTGAGCTCCCGTTTCTTACCAAGTGTGAGGTGTTCAGGAGGAGGCTCCCCAGGTCTCGTCTTTCCAGTGTCCCTCACCCTGCGGGCATCCCTCCACCCCCAGGGACCGGCTAATGGATGTCCTCAGGTGAGAGGGAGGGAACATGAGGGGGACCCTCCCAAGGGGTTTCCCCATCCCATAGCACCCCAACTCCCTCAGACTCACCTGACCAGCAATATAGATGGGAAGGAAGATCCAGGCCAACATGAGCACGAGAAACAAGCCCTGCCCAAGAAAACAGAGTCAGGACTCGCCTCCCACCCACAGCCAAGTGCTGATTTGGGTTTCCCTCTGCACCTGGAGGGACCTGGCTTGGCTCCTCCTTAGGTTCAGGACCTCCTCGTATTTCCATGGTGAAATGGGACAAGGGGATGAAGGAGGAAGGAATGGAAATACATGAACCCCGTTATGCGGTAATGTGCATAGTGAACTTAAGCCTGCAGCACAGAATAAGTATTTTTAAAATGTTAGTCATGGGGCACCTGGGTGGCTCAGTGGGTTACACATCTGCTTTCAGCTCAAATGTGATCTTGGGGTCCTGGGATGGAGCTCTGCACTGGGTTCCCTGCAAAGGGGTCTGCTTCTCCCTCTCTCTCTAGCCCTAAACCCCCAACCTTTAACCCCTGCTTGTGCACGCTCTCTCTCTCTTGCTGTCTCTCTCTCTCAAATAAATAATAAAAGCTTTTTAAGAAAAATAAAAATAAAACTGTTAATCAGTATGAAGGTGAAAATCCCTACTGATTGTGCATGCCCACCTCTCAGTGAAAATCATACTTTGCATGAGCCCCGCTACACAGGACAGTGTGTCCTAACTCTTGGGGATCTGTAGGGTGGCATAAAAGTCAAGAACCACTGAACCACAGAACTACATTTTTGTGACGGCCGACTGGTATCTAATACACAGAAATACCTTTGGGTCCCAGGGCACTTTCTATCATCTGCATCCACAAGGGAGAGGTTCTGAGCCCTCCTCTCCCACACATTGGCTTGTTGGGGTCCAGCTTTCTGGACCCACCTCAAGCAAACCCAGGTGAGACAGAAGCCTGAAGACTAGGGGTGCCATTGGTGCTTCCTGCTTGTTTTCTCATGAAGTAGAATTCTATTTTTAAAAAAGTATATGGCAAAAAAAAAAAAAAAAAAGTATATGGCAGGGGCACCTGGTGGCTCAGTCAGTTAAGCATCCAACTCTTGGTTTTGGCTCAGGTCATGATCTCGGGGTTGGGAGATCAGGGTCTGCCTTGGGCTCCGCACTCAGCAACAGAGAATACTTGGTTTTCTCTCCCTCTGCCCCTCCCCTTACTCCAGCGTGCATGTGTGCACTCTCTCTCTCTCTCAAATAAATAAATAAATAAATAAATAAATAAATAAATAAATAAAATCTTTAAAAAAAAAAAGTTACATGGCACTCACACTGTCCCCCCAGGATCCATTAGAGCTGTATCCACCCTGGTAAAATACTTACACTCAACTCATAAGCAGTGACAGAAATGCCTGTAGCAGCTCCCGACCCTGCCAGGCCAACAAAATGTCCACTTCCAACATTGCTGGCAAACAAGGATGCCCCCACCTGTGGGGAGATGGACAAGTCAGATCTGGGAGCCAAGGTTTATGGTACCTTCTCCCCACCCCTAGTTCTTCCCATGCTCCAGAGACACCAAGACAGAAGAAGTGGAGAAGGCAAAGCCATCCCTAGCCTCTCTGGCACATTTTCTTCAAGCTAAAAAAAGAATCTTCTCCCCCGAGACTCTTTTATTTCCATCTTTCAGAAATTGGCATAACAAATATGCATATTTATGATGGCTAAAATGTGAATTGTGCCCTATAGGATTGTGCAGTGCACAATATGAACAACTGAACGCAGCTTCCCTGGGGGAAAGGATGACGGGTATTGTGGAAGGTGCTTTATGATGAAAATCAGGAAGCCTGTGTTATATCCCAGTTCTGCTTCTAACTTAGCAAAGTAGATAGCCCTCCTTCTGGTAGAACACTAAGTGGCCAATGCATATACTCATTGTATCCAATGCCTGGTCTCAACTGATTAGCCCAGACAGCCTTGGGCACCTGGCCCAAGCTGGGTCAATTACATTTTCTCTCCTGGGAAGCGGGAACTGGGACATCATCTCTGTTACTAAATCCTAGCTAGTTTCTCTCGCTGAAGCCTGTATTCTCTCGGTTCAATATAGAGATTAGCCTGTGATGGAAAGTTGATAAAGATTTATTAGTAAAAAAAGAAAATAAGGAAATAAAAATAAATAAAAAGATTTATTAGTACCAAGCTGTGACTTTTTCTTTTATGTAATCAGGAGGATTGACAGAGAGTAGGAAAAGGATTATGTTCACTACTATGTAATTTGATGATATTTAATGCTGTGTAGGCTTGCAATGGAGAAATCTTTGGGCAATTGTTACCCATACTTCAGGAAACACTAGACTATAAGATCCTTTGGGAATAATGCTCATCCAGAAGAAGAGAAGTTGCTATGGGCAGATGGAAGGAAGGAAAAAAGAAAGGAAGGAAGGGAGGGAGGGAAACCATGTCCTAGTGACATCACTTGAGCCTCTGCCCTCAGCCATACCTGAAACCAACCTAACTAGATTTTCCCCTTAGGTGAGCTGATGAATTCTTTTTGACTTGACTTCCACACAGCACGCAACCAGAATTCTGAGAGACCAAAGGCTAAACAGAACATTAGCACTTGAAGAATCTTTGAGAAGTGACTTTAATTGAACCAAAGATCACTTACTGGCCACCACACCATGTCCGCTCCAGCAAGGAAGTAGCCTTTCACTGTGTCTCTCTTGGTCTTCACTGTTGACTGAAACAAAGAAGAGGGGTGGGTAAAAATCACAGGCATCCCAGAGTGCCTGGACCCTGGATTACCAACTGGGAGTCCAGCAGGCCAGACTTGGACATCAAATATAGTTTGGGTGTTTGTTTGTTTGTTTTTTACCCACAGTTAATTACCCACAGTTAATTTAGGGATCCCTGGGTGGCTCAGCAGTTTAGCACCTGCTTTTGGCTCAGGGTATGATCCTGGAGTCTCCGGATCGAGTCCCACATCAGACTCCTTGCATGGAGCCTGCTTCTCCCTTGCCTGTGTCTCTGCCTGCCTCTCTCTCTCTCTCTTTCTCTCTCTCTCTCTCTCTCTCAGTGTCTCTCTCATGAATAAATAAATAAAATCTTTTAAAAATATTCTTTAATTTCAGTGCTTTAGAGAAGATATAAATTCTTCAGTTCATTCAACCCCTACCACTCCTTGCTTCACATACTTATGGCTCACCTGTGTATTTGAGTTTTCAACCCATGGCTCATCTAAGAGAGCTCATGATGGGCACCACTTATTGAGTGTTAGTGCTGCATCGCACCATAGTAGCACAGCTGTCTGACACCACACTATGCATCTTACAGCATCATCTCATGTTAATCCCTACCAACCTCCATGAAGTTGCTGTCATTAGACCAATCTAACTGATGAATTAATGGAGGCTCAAAAGCAAAGTTATTTATCCTGTACCACATTTCTAGAAGGGCCAGGAATTCAGAGCCAGGTTTGATTTGGGAACCCATGTTCTTAGCTGGTCTCCAAAACCATCTTTAGAAGGAATGAGCTTCCAGGCATTAAGGGTGTTTGAATAGAGACATGTTGGCTACTGAGTAGCTTGTTGGATCTTGGTTAAGTTGTTGAACTCTGAGCTTGGGCGTGAATGTTGGTAAGGGAATTCTTATTGGATTGGAGATGGCATGAAATGTTATCATCCCTGCAAATGCTCTTGCTATAGAAATAACAGAAGCTGTGGTTCATTCCAGCTGAATCCTGACACAGCAAGTTTTTGTTTTTGTTTTTTGAAATAAAGAATTCCTTGGGGCACCTGGGTGGCTCGGTGGCTGAACGTCTGCCTTCAGCTCAGGTCGTGATCCTGGGATCCTGGGATTGAGTCCCACATGGGGCTTCCCATAGGGAGTCTGCTTCTCCTTCTGCCTATGTCTCTGCCTCTCTCTGTGTGTCTCTCATGAATAAATAAATAAAATCTTAAGAAAAAAAAAAAGAACTCTTTGAACAGTCATCTAAATCCAAGGCTTCCCAAACCAGTAGTACATCAGTCTCTCAGTTTTCTTATGAAAATATAGATTCCTGGTGACTCCAACCTCACCCTCCCCTAATCCTGACCCCAAGTCTGTCTGACTTGAAAGCTCTTACTTTTAACATCTCATCCATCTCAGTATGTTCTGCTAAGGGGTAGGGGGCAGAGAAAGGCCAGATGTAGGGTCTTTGGGATTTCCAACACTTTTATCCCCTTCTTGACCTGGAGGGGGGAACTCTAAGGAGTAAGAGTAGAAAAATTATAAACAGTTGGATTGAGGGACACTTTGTTTTTTAAGGCAATACAGACACATGTCTCAAAAATAAAAGCAACTTAAAATGACATACAGTGAGAGGCACCTGGGTGGCTCAGCGGTTGAGCATCTGCCATCAGCTCAGGGTGTGATTCTGGAGTTCCAAGACCTAGTCCCACATCAGGCTTCCTGCAGGGAGCCTGTTTCTCCATCTGCCTATGTCTCTGCTTCTCTCTCTGTGTCTCCCATGAATAAATGAATAAAATCTTAAAAAAAAAAAAAAAAACAACAACAGTTGGATTGAAGTGGGGACTCCTCGGGCTTCAGTTTTCAAGACCTTGTACCAAATGACCTGAAAACCAGATAGCAGTTCCTCCTCTGCACCATCCTTATCCCAAAGTTACTCATCTCGTTAATATGTAAAGAGTTCCTAGAAATTGATAAGAAAAAGAATAAGAACCTAATGAAAATGAGAAAAAGATCTGAAACCGTGTTCACATAAAGGAAATAAGTGGTCCTTAAACATGAGGGTGCCCAGCCTCATTTATTATAAGATAAATGCATATTAACCATACATTGAGATATTCTATTTCCTGTGTCAGGCTGGCAAAAATGAAAAAGTTGATCAACAGTAAAGGGTAAAACACACACACACACACACACACACACACACAAACACACAAAACCAATGTTGGCGAGGATGTGATAGAACCGACTTTCTCCCATGCATTGATGATGGGTGTGCAGATTGGTGCTACACCTAAGGAGGGCAATTTGACAGAAACTACCATGATTAGGGATTCTTTTTGTTTTTTAAGATTTTATTTATGTATTCATGAGAGATACAGAGAAAGGCGGAGACACAGGCAGTGGGAAGAGAAGCAGGCTCCATGCAGGGAGCCAGATGTAGGACCCGATCCCAGGACTCTAGGATCACGCCCTGGGCTGAAGGCAGGTGCTTAACTGCTGAGCCACCCAGGTGTCCCTGATTATGGATTCATACATGCTTCCATCTGACAATCTCATACATTGTAGGCATTTATCCTACATTATGGTTGCATACATCCCAAATAATGAGTGTACCAAGGTTTGCTTATTGCAACATAGTTTATAACAATAAGAGATAGGAAGCAATCCAAATGACCCTCAGCAAAAGATAGGCTAAATAAATCAGAGTACAATCATCTCATGGAATCTTGTGCAACTTTTAAGAAGACAAGGAAGCGTCTAGTACTGATATAAAAAGATATCCAAGAGACCATGTTAGGTGGAAATTAGCAAGGTAAAAAAACATATGTAATAAGTTACTTCCTGTTTAAGAAAGAGGTAAATACACATAATAATATTTGCTTGGATTTCTATAAGGAAACTCAAACTAAGGTACGAACAAGTTAACAATAGTAGTTGCCTGTGGAGGGTTCGGTAGTAGTGAGACTTTTCACTGTATGTCACTTTTTTCTTTTTTTCTTTTTTTTTAAGATTTTATTCAATTGTTCATGAGAGACACAGAGAGAGAGGCAGGGACATAGGCAGAGGGAGAAGCAGGCTCCCTGCAGGGAGTCTGATGCAGGACTCGATCCTGGGACCCCAAGATCACGCCCTGAGCCAAAGGCAGATGCTCAACCACCAAGCCACCCAGGTGCCTCTCACTGTATGTCATTTTAAGTTGCTTTTATTTTTGAGACATGTGTCTGTATTGCCTTAAAAAACAAAAAAGCCAAAACAAAAACCAAACCTTCCTTTAAAGAGTTTTTATTTATTTATTTATTTATTTATTTATTTATTTGAGACACAGAGAGAGAGAGAGATTTAGAGAGAGAGAGGCAGAGACACAGGCAGAGGGAGAAGCAGGCTCCATGCAGGGAGCCTGACGTGGGACTCGATCCTGGGTCTCCAGGATCACACATGGGCTGAAGGCAGCGCTATACCACTGAGCCACCAGGGCTGCCCCAAACCTTCCTTTATTTATTTATTTATTTATTTATTTTATTTATGATAGTCACAGAGAGAGAGAGAGAGGCAGAGACATAGGCAGAGGGAGAAGCAGGCTCCATGCACCGGGAGCCTGATGTGGGATTCGATCCCGGGTCTCCAGGATCGCGCCCTGGGCCAAAGGCAAGCGCCAAACCACTGCGTCACCCAGGGATCCCCCCAAACCTTCCTTTAAAAAAGAAAATAGAACACGGCCTTCAAAGTGAAGAAGATATGGATTCAAACTCCAGCTCCGCTTACTAATATATAAGGACCTTACATTTCTGAGCCTCAGTTTCCTCACCTGTAAAATGGGTACAGTGATAGTGTCTTCTTTGTAGATGTCTGTGCAAAGTACGTGGGGTAACATAAATGTAAATGCCTAAGACGGCGCGTGACACATGGTCAACACTCAGTACTTTTTTACAAGTGTAAAGTTCCGACTACTTGGGATCCCTGGGTGGCGCAGCAGTTTGGCGCCTGCCTTTGGCCCGGGGCCCGATCCTGGAGACCCTGGATCGACTCCCATGTCAGGCTCCCTGCATGGAGCCTGCTTCTCCCTCTGCCTGTGTCTCTGCCTCTCTCTCTGTCTCTCTGTGTGACTATCATGAATAAATAAAATCTTTAAAAAAAAAAAAAAAAGTTCCGACTACTTTATGAGCTTGAGTTAGTTTCTTCCCGTGTCTCCCCTGGCCTGACTTACCCAGAGTCCCACAGCCAGGACAAAGATGAAGTACAGAACCAGCACGGCGATGTCACCCGGCTCCAGGCTCCTCTGGGGAAAAGCCTCCAGGGGATCTGACTGGGGGGTCTGAGGGCTGCTGGAGCTGCTCTCCATGGTCCTGAGCAAACTCTCCAACCTGCGGGAAGTGCAAATGTGTCAGGGGGCAGAACCAGAGGCGCATCGCCCACACTCTCTGGGGCTGCCTCCTCGGAGCACCCAAATGAGAAGACACCCACGGAGGGATGTGTGGTAGGGACACGTCATCCAGGAAGGCAGAACCACCCACCCATCTGTCTGTCCATCCGTTCACTCATTCATTCAGCAAATACAGTAAAGTCAACAGCTAATTTTTAGCAATTCAGCCATCACTTGGCAAAATATTAAGAATAAACAGCATGAATAGTACAAATGGTTTCATCATCCAGGAGTGTGAGTCAAACAAGACACTGGAGTTGCTCCCCATTTCTGAGGAACCTCTGAGCTAGGTGACGGTCAAGCTGACAATTTTGTCGATGGATCAGCTAAACACCATGATCTTGTTCTAATGCTGGATAGGTCCATAAAATTCCACATATTTAGTGATTGATATATATATATTGCCTCTGACATGCCAGGCATCATCCTAAGTGTTTACTATTCATGAGCTGTCATCATTCCCATTTTACAGATGGGAAAATTGAGGCACAGCAACTTTAAGTAACTTGCCCGAGGTAATACAGCTCAAGTGGTAGAGCTGGGATTTGAAGGCAAATGATCTTGCTCTAGAATGCATATTTTGAACCACTAACTAAGCTGTTTCTCAGTGTCCTGCACTTGTGTGGACAATTTGAGGGATTTCTAAGGTGAGCAGATAAATGTTCCCTTCAAGGATGTGTACATTCTAATCCCCAGAACCTGTGAATATATTAGGTTATATGGCCAGAAAACAAATTTACAGATTTTTCCTGGATTATCTGAATGAGCCTGTTGCAACCACAAGGGTCCTTAAAAGTGAAGAGAGAATCAGAAGAGAGAACCAGAGATGACAGCGAGAGAAGGATTTGGCCCAGTGTTGTTGGTTTTGAAGATGAAGAAATAGGGATCGCAAGCCAAGGAATGCAGGCAGCTTCTAGAAGCTGGAAACAAGTTAATGCGTTCCACCCTAGAGCCTCTGAAAGGAACTCAGCCCTGCTGCCACCTTGAGGTTAGCCCAATGAGACTCACTTAAACTTCTGACTTCCAGAACCGTAAGATAATAACCCTGTGTTGTTTCAAGCTGCTGCGTTGTTGGTAATTGGAAACTAATAAGATTCCCAAGGGTGATTTTCGACCGTAAGTGATTTGGGCATTGACTTATTCCTGTGTTAATGTGTGACTCCACTCTGGGGTTTGGGGAATGAAAAGACTCCCTGACCTCTACGATGTGTAGCCCAATACTGGGAAATTCACTCATCAGATAACAACACAAAGATGTTCCATATAAAGGAGGGGCTTAGAGGCAGATGTGTTAAGGATTCAAGCTTAGAAGCATAGATCAGGGGCTCCTGGGGGGGTTGAGTCAGTTAAGCATCTGCCTTCGGCTCAGGTCATAATCCTGGAGTCCTGGAATCGAGCTCCACCCACCCCGGGCTCTCTGCTCAGCAGAGAACCTGCTTCTCCCTCTTCCTCTGCCACTCCCCCTCCTTGTCTTCATGCTTTCTCAGTCAAGTAAATATAATCTTAAAAAAAATCAATAGGACTTGGTGATTTGTTGACAGGGTAATAAGAACTAAGGAGTAATTTCGTGCTTCTGCTCAGAGTTGCCCACAGACAGAGCAGCCTGATTACCTGGGCAGGATGATCCTTGTTTCTAGAGTAGGTTTCTTCGACTTCAAAATCCCTGACATTTTGGGCAGGATAATTCTTTGTTATGGGGTGAGAAGGCTATCCTGTGCATTGGAGGATTTTAACAGCCTCACCAGGAGCTCCCTACCAGATGTCTTACTGTCCTGAAAGAGGCAGCTGGATGTTCACTTGGAGAAGGTGCCTCAGGGGGGCGCTCCAGGATCTTAAGTTCCCTTCCCACATCAAGGATAGCTTTGGACTTAACCCCAGGGGCTGCACCTTGCTTTGTTCTGTAGGCCAGGTGGTCACAGCTGTTCAGACCTTGGACAAGGCGTGGCCCCCTCCCGGGAAGGGAGAACCCCAGCAACCAGGGATCCACTGCATTTATGGAGAAGAAGGAAGGAAGAGAGAGGAAAGGAGAGGGGGGGAAACAGCTGGTACTGGGAACACCCAGCTCACTTACTCTGTCCTAATGCAGGAAGAAGGAAGTAGCAGAAGCCGGGATGCCCTTCAGTCTAGATTTTATGATCATCATCCTCCATGAAATTGGATAATAATCTGCTTGGAACTAACCTCACTGATCCACGCACTTGCAAAGCCTTCATGCAAGAACATGGGAAGGAGACTGCCGGTTCTAGGGTGGGGGCAGAGGCTCATAAAGGGGCACCTGGGTGCCTAGGTCAGTTGAGTGTCTGACTCAAGATTTCATCTCAGATCATGATTTCCGGATCAGGAGATCCAGCCCGAGTGATGGGCTCGGGCCCCACACTCAGGGCAGGGTCTGCTTAAGATTCTCTTTCCCTCTGCCCCTCCCCCACTCACGCTCTCTAAAATATTGAAAAAAAATAAAGGACGGAAAGGCACATTCTGGGGGCTTGGGAAGGAGAGGCCTAGACGGTCCCTCGAATTATCTCAGGGGTGAAATCGCTATTAGGTAGGGAGTGCTATTGTCCATCACAGGTGAGGCAAGGAAGGGAGGTTTAGCATCATGTCCAAAGCCAGGGCGCGAACCCACATCTGTATGGTTTCACAGCCTGTGTTTTTAAACTTCAACCTGCTGCTTCCAAATCGTGGGGCTTTGGGGAAGGATGAGGGCTAGGAGCTCAGGACGCAGTCCAAGGTGGAGATTGATGCTGAACTGGGGAGTAGGGTGGTTTGTTCTAGAACCCAGCAGGTCTGGAAGGGAGACAGGAGGGGCAGTGGGCGGAGGGGCGGGCCAGCCCCTCCCCCAGCTGCCCCTTGCAGGCCTCTGCCTGCCAGGCACCGAGGGCGAGGGCGGCGGGAGCCCATAAACAACTTATTCATCCCGGCCCTGGGCAGGCTGGCACGGACTCCAGGCTCTTCCTGGGTCCAGGGAGGTGGGGGCCCTGCAGGGGCTGGGAGGCAGGAACAGGGGACCCCGGTGCTGAAGGGCCCGGCCTGGCGCTCACTCCACCACGGCCCTCTGACTGCGTCTGCTCAGCCCTGGGAGGCAGACGCTGTCCCCAGTCCCCTCCACAGGCAGGAAAGGGAGGCGTGAAGACGGTGTGGGTGCTAGCCACTTGCTTCAAGGTCACAGTAAATGCCAGAGGTGGGATTCAAACCCAGGTCCTCGGCTGCAGGAGCTCGCATTGTCCACTACTGGCTGCTCTGTCCTTACTGACTCCCTTCCTCCTGCCCTTCCTTCCTGTCTGCCCCCTCCTTCACTCCTTCCCTCCTTCCTTCTGTTTACACACACACACACACACACACACACACACACACAAATATTTATTAGGCACCAGCTGTGTGCCAGGCTCTGTGCTGGGCCCTGGGGACTCAATGGGACAAACATTAGGCACCAGCTGTGTGCCAGGCTCTGTGCTAGACACAGAGGACAAAGTAGTGAACAGACACGGTCCCCATTCTGGTGGGTTCCTCCACTGGCCCCTCGCAGCACTGTGCACAAGAGCCCCTTGCACTGCTCCTTGCACAGTGCTCTTGCCCGGCTCCAGGACTGCCACGCTGAGGGTGGGCTCCGGCTTCACCTCCTGCGAGGGACCCTCTGTGACTGCGGGCAGGGTTAACGGGAGTCTGGACAAAGCCGGCGTTGTAACAATGGCTTTGTTTGCCAGAACACCCTGGCCTCCCGGTCACCAATGGCCTGGAGAACAAAGAAGCTCAGCACCCAGGGACGCTGCTCACCCTTTTCCTTTGAGCCAGTTACATAATTTGCCACGCCTCAGTGCGAGGAAAAGACCAGAAACATGGCCACAGTTGGGGCGGGGGCATCTGGTTCCTTAGCTGGCTCCCCCATGTGCATCTGTCCACTGCAGGAGGGGGTGCAGGAGAATGGGGGTGAACATTATTTTTTAAAACTTTTGTGTGTCTTGAAACATTTCATAACAAAAGAAAAAAACAACTAGACTTACAGGATAAACCCATCTGCGTATATTAAATACATTCCAAGACATGAAATAGCTCGATGTATTTTAAACAGCTCGATGCAGGCCTATCTGTTGAGGAATGTCAAACGCATTAGTGGGGGGGCAGAGAAGAGAGAAAGAGGCAGGGAGAGGGGGAGGGGCCCTGCATAGACCAGAGATGAAGACAATTTTACTACAAGTTTTAATTATAGATGAAAACTCTCTGGAAAAGAGATGTACTCTGACAAAGGGTGGAGATATTAGAGCTGCATTGCCCAGTTCAAATCCCAGCTCTACATCTTTTTTTTTTTTTTTAAGATTTTATTTATTCATGAGAGACACAGAGACAGAGGCAGAAACACAGGCAGAGGGAGAAGCAGGCTCCATGCAGGGAGCCTGATGGGGGACTTGATCCCGGGACTCTGGGATCACACCCTGGGCTGAAGGCAGCGCTAAGCTGCTGAGCCACCTGGGTGTCCCCCAGCTCTGCTTCTTACTAGCTTCATGACCTTAGGTCAAGAAACTCTGAGGGTCAGTTTTCTCATCTGTAAAATGCAGATAGGTCGGTTAAGCTCAGGTCTGGACCTGGAGGTCATGAGTTCAAGCCCCGGATTGCACTCCATGCTGGGCTTAAAAAAAAAAAAAAAAAAAAAAAATGCAGATAGTAATCAGACCTGTTGCAGGTTTATTAAGAGCATTACTGGAGTTCATTATATAGTACGATTAAGTCTAGAATACTTGAGTCTGTCTCTGCCCTTGTTATAAAAAAGGGTGGGGGGCACCTGGGTGGCTCAGAGGGTTGAGTGTCTGCCTTGGGCTCTGGTGATGATCTCCAGGTCCTGGGATCAAGTCCCATTTAGAGCTCTCGGCTCAGCTGGGAGCCTGCTTCTTCCTCTGCCCTCTCCCCCTGCTGGTGCTCTCTCTGTCTCTCTTTCAAATGAATAAATAAAATCTTTAAAAAAGAAAAAATAGAGCCTGGACTTTGTGGTCCAGTAGATCCCGACCACCTGCATGTGTGAATCTCATTTTAAATGCACAGCCCCCCAAAAGGTCAGGTCTTGGATCAACCCCATTGAACAGGTGAGGAAAACAGAGCAGAGGGCCCTGGGCCCAAGGTCACGCCACTGGTAAATGACTGAAACCAGGTCCAGCCTGGGCTTTAAGCCCTGAGCTGGTAACCATTGCCTGGTACTGGACCCTTGGCAGGGAGAACTCCAGGGGTGATGACCTTTGGTAATGAGCTTATCATAATTTCCTAAAGAATAGAGCATCCAAATGCCAAGGAGGCATCACAAGGGGGTCACATCCCATTTGGAGACCAGGCTGTTCAACCCCAGTCCCTGCCCCACCCCATGCGATAGCCACTGCGCCCACCCTGATGCTGTACCAGACATTAGAGAGCCTTAGGTCATGCGTTCAATCACTCACTCACCCACCCAGTGGTCCTCGAGTGCCCGTGATGTGTGGGGCACTGCGCCCAAGCCCGGCCAGCGGCTGCCACGGCATGCAAGCACACCATCGAAGCAGGGGGTCTTTTTCGGCTCCCAGGATCTAATGCTCCCTAATTCATTCCAGTCTACTTCCCAAGCATGGCTAAATCCACCCATTTTTCCCTCTACTTTACTTCCAGTGCTTGCACCCAAGCCAGCCGTACTTCGTCTAGACCAGCACAAGGACCTCCCTTCTCCCCTCCTTCCATTCCACCCCTCAGATGGAAGCCAGAGGGATCTCTGGCCAGGTGTGGTCAACCGCAGAATCGTGCTGCCACTAATGTGCCCTGCGATGGCCCGCCCTCACCTCACCCCAGCCCTCTTCCTATTCCTGGTGGTAGGGTCTTTGCCATTCTGTTCCCTCTGCCTGGAATGCTCTTCCCTATGGCCTCGGCTTGACCAGCTCCTACCCATCCTTCAGATGTCACCCTATCGTCACAGCCCCAGAGGAGCTCCCTCTCAGCCTCAATCTAAATCGAGTCCTTGGAACGCCTGGGTGGCTCAGTGGTTGAGAATCTGCCTTTGGCTCGGGGCATGATCCCAGGGTCCTGGGATCAAGTCCTGTATCGGGCTCCCCACAGGGAGTCTGCTTCTCCCTCTGCCTCTCTCTCTCTCTCTGTGCCTCTCATGAATAAATAAATAAAATCTTTTAAAAAGCAATCAAGTCCTTGATTTGCCGACCTAGCAAACATGACCTCTCATCACTGTTGAATCACACATCTGATTTGTATGAATGTTTCACTGCTGGCCATCCCTGCTATGCCATAAGCTCCTTGCAGGCAGGGACCGTGTCTGTCCTACTCACATGGTATCCCCAAAGCTGGCACTCAACAAACATCTGTGCAACAAATACGGAATTTTCAGAGCTTTTGCCATATACCCTTGTACATTGTCACACACACACACACACACACCCCACCTCCCACCCCCACCCCACAGAAAGTCCTATCCCCAGGACCTGGGGAGGGCACCTGTCTCATCGGCTTCCCTAGAATCATTTAGCAGAAAACTGGATATTGTGGGTAAGCTCCCAGTTGTGCTGGTTGAGGCTCGACTTTGCACACTTGTACACACTTGGACATGTTTCTAGTGGCTCTCAGTCTCTGTGAATTAGGGTGGCTGTGTCCTCGGGGCTGACCATCCAGTGAGACCAGGCCCAGGATGTGACGCCCTCTGCACGTGCGCAGCACGTTCCAACAAAAACTCATATTTGCCTGGCAAGTAGCAGCTGGCCGCGGTGAC
Organism: Vulpes vulpes; assembly: GCF_048418805.1. NCBI lineage: Eukaryota > Metazoa > Chordata > Mammalia > Carnivora > Canidae > Vulpes > Vulpes vulpes. The sequence goes on from NC_132782.1 coordinate 96,077,969, forward strand.
AGCAAGCATAGACATTGCCACCTGCATTTCACTTTGGGTCCTTGAGAGATGCCAGGCCTGTAGCCTGGGCTGAAGTTTACACTCCCCTTTAACAGATAAGAATCTGAGGCTCAGTGAACTGAGTCTCTGACCATGGGAAGGGGAAGGACAGGGACCTGCACCTGGTGCCACTGGCTGTACCCACTCCCCCAAATGTACTCCACTCCTCCGGTATGTGAGCACCCCAACCCCGGGCTCACAGCTGGAGTCTTCTCAGCCACCACCACCTCCAGTCCTCCCACCAGCCTCCCCAGTTTGCAGAATAGCTGTTAGGCTGGGCGGGGTGCAGGTAGGGAATCTTACCTTCTTCTGGGTGCTGGGCTCGCCTGCCCTGGGGCGGGGGGGGGCTGCCCGTGGCTTCTGAGGCAGGAGGACTGTGCGAGGAGCGGGACACCTGGGCCCCTCTGCTCTCACGGCCAGTGCTTAAGAGGACGGTGGCTGCCCTCTCCTGCACCGCCTACAGCTGGGAGTCTCCTTGCGGGTCAAACTCCAAATTCCAGGCTGGGCTGCAGCAGGGATCAGAGGAAGAGAATGATCTCCCCGGGCCAAGCAGAGGCTGGGCCCAGTCCTGAACCCTTGAACTTGAACTCGGAGCAGGCTTCTGTGGGGAGGGTGGCCTGCCCTTAGCTCCGCCCACACAGCCTCCACTGAGGGCCTCACCTGGAGGGGGGCCCATGGCAGGGAGGGGTAGGGGAGCGCAGGAGCCCCGCACTGTCCTGCTGCACTCACCCACTCTTCCAGGCCCGCCTCCACGCTGGGGACAGGCGGGCTTGGGACCGGCTGGGGGAGGGGGGAGGAGAGATGCTGGCGGGGGAGGCAGGGGACAGCGGAAAAATCCCAGGAGGGCATTCGCAGCCTGGGCCCCACCGCAGCAGCAGCAGGGACAGTGAGACACCACGCTTTGTTCAGCCCCTTTTCCCGGGTGTGCTCCAGACCAAGGCTGGGCAAAAAGACAGGCATCTGGAACCCAGGGGAGACATCGGGAGGGCCCATGACACCAGGACCAGCAGTGCAGGATGGCAGAAGGCTTTCACTGGATGCTCTGAGCATTCCAAAACATTTTTAAATAGATACCAGCATTTACAAACCAGGAGACTTGAAAGGAGACTCTGACTTCTCACTGTCATAGAACATTCTGAAGATCTGGCCACACCAGGCCCACATGGCCACGGGGCAGCTGCTGGCCAGAGCAGAGGTGTGGCCACCCTGTCATCACAGACCCCACCTCCAGCCCCCCTCTCTCCCTCAGTAGCCCCAGGGGGACTCTGGGTGTGCAGCCCTGTCCCCGGGCCCCTGCCCCCCCCCCATCGCAGGGTAATTCAGAAAGACCAGTGTAGTGACGACGCCCCAGGCTTTGTTCCAAGGGCTTTCTTTACACATTTTGCTCACTTGATCTTTCCATCAACCCTCTAAGGCAGATTCTATGATTATCTGGCTTTCACCGAGGAGGAAGGAGAGGTAAAGGCAGTAATGGAAGAGAGTGCGAAGAAAGGCAGGCAGGGAAAGGGAACCCACCACCACCCCCATCCTAAGAGGAAACTCCCCTTAAAAGGAAAAAGACCCCATCCTATTCTAAGCTTTACAGGAAGGAAGGGAATGGCCTTGGGTGTCCTAACCCAGGCCCCCAGGCCAGCTCAACTGGCCAGTGGGATATTTCAACAAAGAGCTTGATCTGGTGTCCTGAGGCTGGCTGGCATGCCCTAGGGTCAGGGGCGGCCACCGCCCTCTTCATCCTCCAGGCTACAAAACAGCACAGTGGAAGGTTGGTGTTTCCATGGGAACAACTACTTGAGAGGCAGATGAGCATGGGGACAAAGAACTGGTTGGGTGACAGGTACCTGGAGGGTGAATCAGATTAAAGAGCTGACAATAAATAAATAAATAAAATTTAAAAATTAAAATAAAAAAAGCTGGCCCACAATCTCTTAAAAAGCCGGAGACTGAGAAACTCTGAAGGTAACCCTCTCAGGTACCCCCGTCCTCATCCTTGGGAGCTTTGTGATACTTGCTCAGTCAACTTCGCTTTGCTGCCCACCCCTCCTAATCTGGTCTACCCCTTCACTCTTCAAAGACGTGTGACCAAGAACCCCAGACACCAAAAGAAAAGGAATCCTGAAACAGCAGGCCAAGAACGGGGCGCCTGAATGACTCGGTTGGTTACGTGTCTGCCTTCGGCTCAGGTCATGATCGTGGGGTCATGGGATCAAGTCTTGGGTGGGGCTCCCTGCTCAGAAGTGGAGCCCGCTTCTCCCTCTTGCTCTGGTGTTCTCTGTCTGTTTCTTTCTCTCAAATAAATAAATAAAATCTTAAAAAATAAAAATAATAAAGGAGCTGAGCCAGACATGAAGGAACACACACCTTATGATTCTGGAGCTGGGGCTCAGGGGTCCCGAACAGACCAGGTCTGGGCCGCTGGACAAAAGCCCAAAGGAGGAGATGCTTAAGAGAAAGTGCTGCAAGCACTTCCAGGTCTACATAAGAAAAATGTGGGATAAAAGTGGGCAGTGAAGGTCAGGTCATCCATGTCTTAGGGTCAATCACGGGCAGGGTCTTGGTGGCTTAGGTGGTCCTTCCTGCTTGAGGGGCTGGATTTAGTAGGTTGGACACAGGACGCTTTCCCCGCTCAGTCTTTTAGAAAGTTTGAGGTCAAAGTGGAAGTCTTTTGGATGCCTGAGTGGCTCAGTGGTTGAGTGTCTGCCTTTGGCTCAGGGCGTGATTCTGGAGTCTCTGGATCAAGTCCCATATTGGACCCCCACAGGGAGCCTACTTCTTCCTCTGCCTGTGTCTCTGCCTCTCTATCTGTGTCTCTCATGAATAAATAAATAAAATCTTTTTTTAAAAATGGAGGTTGTTGAGGTCCTTTCCATTCCTTTTCTATGAAGTTCAACAGGAAAGATGAATATAGAGTCAGGAAATGACTGGAAGGTAGTACTTCCTTGAGTGACGAAAATCTCTATATTTTCACTGGGGCACCTAGCCCCTGGGGCAGAATGATCACAATCTGAGCATTTGAGGATTAGAGTCAACATACCGTGCTCAGGTTGTGTGGGGAGCACAGCATAAGATATAAACCAGTCCAATCACTATGTTGTGCTCCTGAAACGAATGTAACATTGTGTATCAACTGCATTCAAATATAACAGAGTATTTCAGAATTCTTTTTTTAAAGATTCTATGTGTTTATTCATGAGACACAGAGAGAGAGAAAGAGAGAGAGGCAGAGACGTAGGCAGAGGGAGAAGCCGATTCCGTGGAGGGAGCCCAGTGTGGGACTCGATCCTGGGACTCCGGGATCACGCCCTGAGCCGAAGGCAGACGCTCAACGGCTGAGCCACTCAGGCGTCCCAGAATATTTCAGAATATTAAAAAAAAAAAAAAAAAAAAAAACAACTAATACAACAGAATCATTCATCAGTGACACACAGAAAAAAGAACCAAATAAAAATAGTGCAGTTTAAATAACAGAGATAACAGAGAGGTATATAAACATCCTAATAAATAGGACACTTTACTTTGGGGGGGGGGGGCAATCTGTGCGATTGATTGGATGCAAATTATACCTCAAACAAAACAAAACAAAACAGGAGAGAATGTACCAACAAGAAGTTGTGCAAAAGCAGTCCATGCTTCTCTGGAGGTGGAGGTTGTGGTCCTTGCCCAAATATTACCTCCCAGGAGCTAAGTCCCAGCTTCCTGCCACCACTGGAGAGAATGCAGGCCCAATGTTGCCAAAGTGCCTGATTTTTAAAGAGAAATCCCAAAGTCTGGGTGTTCCATGAACCCTCCTGATTTATAATTTGGGCAAGTAATTTGGTATTAACAAAAAACCTTAAAACATGGTCGTTTGTAACACTGCGTGATACTGATGTTGCGATTTATAATATATATTTGGTCTTCATCTCCATTTCTGGCAAGGAGCTCCTAAGACCCTCAGAATTTTTTGAGCAGAAGACAGAGGTCAAGGTGACTTCTGTTATGCTAATGAGGGGACCTTTGGACTCACCCAGAAGGGAGGTTGCTGGTTACCAGGAGAAACACCCTTGTGCTTAAAGGGTTGGAATCTTCTGTCCCAAACCATCCTCTCAGGGGATAGGACAGGGGATTGGAGGTTGAGTAAATTGCCAGTGGCAATGATGTAATCAATCACGCCTATGTATAAAGCCTTCATAAAAAAACAAAAAGGACAGGGTTTGCTGAGCTTTTGGGTTGTTGAACAGGTGGGGACTCGGGAAGAGTGGTGCCCCTGGAGAGAGAGGGCGTGGAAGCGCCACATGCTTTCCCCCTGCCTGGCCCTATGCATCATATCCTTTCTTGAGAAACAGGTAATCTAGTAAGTAAAATGTTTCTGAGTTCCAAGAGGCCCTGGAACAAGTCCGTCAAACCAGAGGAGGGGGCTGTTAGAACCTTCCATCTATACTTGGTGGGTCAGAAGGCACAAGTGACAACCAGGACTGCCAAAGTGGGGGAGGGGGCAGTCTGGTGGGGGCAGAGACTGTCTCCAAATAGATCAGTGTCAAAATTGAGCTGAATTGTAGGATACCAGCTGGTGCCACAGAATTAACTTCACGGTGTGGGGCCACAATTTTACTGGCACCCCCACATCACAACTGCCTCTACTCTGGAATCCAGGCTGACCTCTACTCCAGGTTGGGATTCCTTCAGGAGTTTTCCACAGCCTTTTAGAAACACCCACACCCATCCACAAACTTAGCTGCCAATGTTGCTGTTTATTGTAACAACTGAAAGGAGGCAAACCCTAAACCCTGAGATAGGCAAACTTTTCTAGCCCAGGGCTAGGGTGGTTCAGAGGAAAGCCAGTAAATCCAGGAAAACCCAAGTAAATAAGTAAAAGCAAGATTAAAACAAGACACATTTTTGGACTTAGTAACCGTGAGACCTGGAGCAAGTCTCTGGGCCCTCAAGAGCTGTCAGTTCCTCCCACTGCAAAGGGATGTTCTTTTTTTGGGTTTGGGTTGTTTTTTTTTTTAAGATTTTATTTATTTATTTATTCATGAGAAACACAGAGAGAGAGGCAGAGACACAGGCAGAGGGAGAAGCAGGCTCTGTGCGGGGAGCTGGATGCGGGACTGGATCCCAGGACTCCAGGATCACGACCCGGGCCAATGGCAGACACTCAACCACCCAGGGATCCCACAAAGGGATTTTCTTAATACTCACTTTGCAGGGGAATAAATGAAGATTAAGCAAGATCCCTGGAGAAACATCTCACCTGGGAAGGTGCTCCGTCCAGGTTGGCTCCTCCGCCCCCCACCCCCCACCCCACCACATAACCCCAGAGTTAACGCTGAGCTGGCTGCCTTGCATTTAGTTGTCACTGAGAATCTCAAGCCTTGGGGAGCCTGGGGGGCTGTCAGTTGGCTCAGGTCATGATCCTGGGGTCCTGGGATCGAGTCCCATGTCAGGCTCTCTGTAGACAGCCTGCTTCTCCCTCTGCCTATGTCTCTGACTCTCTGTGTCTCTCATGAATAAATAAAATATTTTTTTAATAAAAAAAAAATAAACCCAAAGCTGTACAAGGTGTGAGAAGGTATGCCCAGCTGCATGTAATCCCTCCTCAGAAAGCCCATTTGTGGCACGAGGGTTTGTGTGGGAAAGCTGTTTGTGACTGCATGGACCTGGCTGGTCAGCGTGCAGTGGATTGTTAATGAATGAACAAGGCCTCTGCTTAATTGCTAAACGCTTTAATAGCCGGCCATTCATGGCAGAGAGGTTGAAGTTTGGAGTGTCACTTCTACACACTTGGAGCTTATCAGAGTGGAACAGGGCCCCGTGGAAGCCAGCTTGACCAAAACTGCCAGCAGCCTGAGCCTGGGTAACAAGAGGCAGTTTTGCGGACGGTAGACCATGGTCACTGGCGCTGAGTGAGGCCCGGCGTGGGGCCAGCAGCTGTATGGCCTGTACTGGGGTGCCTGGGCTCTGCCTTCCATGTCTGGTTAAATCCTGGCTCTACCGGGCACCGGGGTGGCTCAGGGATTGAGCGTCTGTCTTTGGCTCAGGTCGTGATCCCAGGGTCCCGGGATCAAGTCCCACATCGGGCTCCATGCAGGGAGCCTGCTTCTCCCTCTGCCTGTGTCTCTGCCTCTCTGTGTGTGTGAATAAATAAATAAAATCTAAAATAATAATAATAAAAATTAAAATAAATCCTGGCTCTACCCACTGTGGCTGTCGACAAGTGGCCTTCCCCGTGCCGCTCTGGCTCTCCACTTGTCAATAGGGTTGTTGGATTATCCGAGGTGGGGACTGGCCAGCAAAGGATTATCCGAGGTGGGGACTGGCCAGCAAAACCTGCCCGTCTTCCCGACTCCACTGGCCAGCCCCAGGCGTGGATGGGTACGGCCCATGGAACCAGGGGGATGTGGTCTACGTGACTGCTGCCTTCCTTGCTCAACAGAGTTCCAAGCTCTGAGCGTCCACTCTTGCCCACCTTCCCATGGTCCGGATGGTGATTTGGAGACCAGCAGTCTGGGCTCCTGATGGAGCAGAGAAGCCACTGACTTGGAGCCTCTCGCGCCCTAAGTGGGGAACCGCATCCCTGCTGGGTCTGGGTTACAACAGCCCCGTCTTCTCTACAAAGCGGGTTGAGCACTGGGTAGGTAAGCTTTGCAGTTAGGACACTGCCGTCTTGTTCCAGAAGGACACACCTAGTTTTGTCTCATCACAGGAAACCTATTCGTAACACGTTCTTACTCTTGGGCAGCGACGCAAAGCCCCCTGACTTTGCTTTAGACAGAGTGACCTCAGCGACTTAGTCTCGTCTCATCATCTGTTAAAGGAGGGAGAAGCAAGCACCTCCCACACAGGGTAGCGGGACGACTCCTGTGAGATAATCCATGTGAACTGTGGAGTTTGGTTGTGTAAGTGCTGAAGAAATGAGCGTTCTTTTTTTTTTTTTTTTTAAGATTTTATTTATTTATTCATGAGAGACACAGAGAGAGGGAGAAGCAGAGACATGGGCAGAGGGAGAAGCAGCCCCCATGCAGGGAGCCTGACGTGGGACCCGATCCCGGGACCCCAGGATCAGGCCCTGGGCCAAAGGCAGCACTAAACCACTGAGCCACCCAGGCTGCCCAAGCGTTCTTATTTTAGTGAATGTTTTCGCATTTTTCTGGTGGAGATGGCCTCATAAATCCCCCCACCTGTGGCAGTCATTCTGAATCTTTATTTGATGGCTGGGTCTAGCAGGTGTTTTGCCCAGCTGGTGGAGACATCTGGTTTCCAGTCCCAGGTCCCTCCCTGGCCCCCCCCATAGCCACAGCCCACGGTGACAGGGAATAAAATTAAGGTAGACAAGGAGACCCAGTAGCCATGCCTTAGGAAGTGTCACTGTGTCACAGTACCTGTTGCCATCACTGCTAGTCTATACCTCAATCCAAGCCTGACTCAGGTCACACATCATGGTCTCTAATGTCCTTTACCTTCTGCAACCCCTGTCATCGTAATAAAGCCATCCCATCACCGGCAGCAGAAGGGGAGGCTTTCTACAATATTCCATTGTGGAATTCTGAATTCCATTCAGAAAACTACACCTTCTCCCTCCTCCCCACCTCCCCACCAGTTTTGGCCCTCTGCTTGCTTTTGTAAATAAAGTTTTATTGGAACACAGCCATGCTCATTTGTTTGCATATTGTCTCTGGCAGCTTGTGTGCTACAACAGTAGTGCTGGGTACTTGTGTCAGAGACCTGCACAGCCTGAAATATTTACTATCTGGCCTTTTGCAGGAAACTCCTGCTGTCCTCTGGCCTCTGGCATCACCTGGTGGATAAGTGTCCCCAGAGGCCAGGACAGGAAAGACTTTTGTCCCCATCTTTTCCTCTCAGAACATAGGAAAACCCTCAGGGTGGAAATGGGAGTGGGAGGGAAAATAGTCCAAAGCAACTGTCTTGGAGCAAAGCAAGCCATTCTTGGAAGCCTCCAATTTGACTCAGGCGATTACCACGGATATGGTTATTTTGAGCATTTTTTTTTACAGATTTTTAAAATTTATTTATTTATTTATTTATTTATTTATTTATTTATTTATGTTCTTATTTATTGGAGAGCAGGGTGAAGGGGTGGGGGTGGGGGAAGAGTCTCGAGCAGACTCCTGCTCAGCACACAGCTGGACCCAGGGCTCCATGTCACAACCCTGAGATCATGACCTGAGCCGAAACCAAGAGTCGGACCTCAATCGACTGAGCCACCCAGGCGCCCCTATTTTGAGAATTTTAGTATGAACATAATTCTGTATCTTTGTCTAAGGCATTGAGAAGAGCGCCAGGCAGGACAAGACTGTGAACATCCTCTAGAGCCTTCTCTCCCTGCACTTCCACGGACTCACATGCGTGCCACAGGGCATGGGTGTCAAGGAGGAGAGGATTTGGGCGTCCTGGTGCCTCTTGTCATTACATGTCTGTGTTTATTTTTTATTTATTTATTTTTAAAGATTTTATTTATTCATGAAATGACAGAGAGAGAGAGACAGAGACAGAAGCAGGTTCCATGCCCAGAGCCTGATGTGGCCCTCGATCCTGAGTCTCCAGGATCACACCCTGGGCTGAAGGCGGCGCTAAACCGCTGAGCCACCAGGGACCCCCACATGTCTGTGCTTAAATGGCGTATACACCCGTGCTCTGTGGGCCTCGATTCAGGGTTAAAATGTCCCGACTTCATTCATTCATGGGTTCAGTCGTTTATGAAGTCAGCTCTGTGCCGGTCGGTCCTGAGCTGGGGGGATGAGGCTCACGGGGCCCCTCCGCATCACTAGTGTCCCCCGGTTCTGTAGGCTCCCCTCTGGGGCTCCTTCTCCTTCCAGCCAAAAACCAGAGTCCAGGGGTTCCCAAGTCATCAAATGCAGAAATGCACGAGAGCTTTCCTGGCCTTCTGTCCCCCTCTAGCGGCCGCCCCGTCTCCCCTCCTTCTCTCTGTGGACCAGTTCCCCTGGGGTGTCTACACTGGCACCTGGATGGCCCCTTACAGGGCCTGAGGCACCCATACCACCAGAGGCTGGACGAGCATCGTGGTTGGCTCCCAGCCGGGTCTCTCCCTCGGAATTGTGCTGGACCAAAGGGAGCAGGCTCTCCTGCATCCAGCGAGGGTCACTCCAGCTGCCCAGCCCCGGGAGGTGGCCCGAAGTCGCCACTGTGACCCTCTCTCCCATCCTGCCCCCCTCCCTGTCTCACGTGTGTTCCGAGGACGCTTTCCAACAATCACCTCCACTCTGAGCTGCATCCCGGAGCGTGACTCTCAGGGGACCCAGCCCACGACACCACCCCCCTCCACCATCCATGAGCCCCTTACCTTATCGGGGTGTGGGTTTTGTGCTTACCCTCTGATGGTCTCCTCTATCATAAATCCATGCACGGCCTTACCCCCACCACCCTGCCCTCAGACTTTCTCTCTTGACAGATAGCATTTGAGTATGCGGCTTTCTCCTTCCCTAAAATTCCCACCCCACCCCCCAGGTTCTGAGATTCCATTTTCTCCTGCCACCCCACCATCCCATGCCTCCTTTAGTTTTTGATTCTCCCTTCTCAGGCACCTAGGCTGCTTTCTGTCTCTCAGATGAACTCTCATTCTACATCCATTGCCGTCTCCACAGTATCAGCTCTCACCCCTGATCGATAAATCCCCAGCTGATATCTCTACTTGTGACATACATACATACATCTCTCTATCCGTCCCTCCACCCACCCTTACACTCATCCATCCACCCATCTATCCACTCATCCATCCATCCGTCCATCTATCTATTCATCCATCCACCTATTCATCCATCCATCCATCCATCCATCCATCCATCCATCCATCCACCCATCCAGCCATTCATTCATCTCTCCGTTTGTCCATTCATTCATCCACTAATCCATTCAACCACCTGTCCTTCCTACTTCCCTCCCTCCCTCCCCCCTTTCTTTTCTTACTTCCTTCCAACGAATATTTTCTGAGTGCCTACTATCTGCCAGGCATGGGCTTCAAGCTAAGGATAAAGTAATAAAAAAGCATAGTGTCCACCCAGCTGTCAACTAGACAACTCCGCTGGGCTGCTCCTGAGTCTCCTTGACTCACCAAGACCCAAACCGAACTCTCTGCTACCCCCTCCACTACAAAGCCCACCCTTATCCTCTAGGACTGTCGCCCAGATAGTAGCAGTTGGCAAAGTCAAAAACTCAGGGGCTGTCCTAGACTCCTTCACTCTTCACAGAGCCAAGTCCATCTCACCGGCTCTCCCTCCTGCATTTAGCTACTCTCTCACCTCTACACCATGGCCCTGGTTCAGACTGTTATAATTTCTTGCCTTAATCCCACTCCAGGTTTCCCACTAGCCTCAACTCCCATTCCAGTTCCTTCTCCACAACCATCCAGAGGGAGATGGTTCATCTCCACTGCTCAACCACATTGCTCACCCTAGATTGTTTTTCTGCTCTTCCTGCTGGGCTCTGTGCCCCATGAGGCTGGTTTCCCTGGGCTGTATCACCTGGTCTGCTTTGCTGTCTAGTGTCCAGTTAAATTTGGCCAATGGGAGGCACCAGCAGGAGATCAGAGGGTGGAGGGCGGGACCTGAGGTTCTCATGTTTCCCTTGCCCCACACCAGCCCTGCTCCTTAGCTGCCCCCCATGGGGCTCGGGCAGTGGGTTCATTCTATGGCTCTGCATGCAGCTCCCTGACCCTCTCCAGCCTAGGAATAACTGTTCCCTCGATAGCTAGACTACAGGTGCTTCACCAGCCCTTGCTGGTGCCACTAACGTTGCATAAATCTCAACAGACTCTTTATGAAATTTTCTTTAGTTAAGTTTTTTTGAGCGTGATCTCTGTTTCATGCCAGAATCTTGACTCACAAGGCTTCCCGCTGTCAGCAGGAGAAATTCCATTATGACACATTCTATTGGGATATTTTCCCACATGTTTACCTTCCCTCTTCTGTTCCTAGAACCTTAGGTGTGCAAGTGTACTTTTATTTTTTGGCCTAAATTTAGTAGGTTTTCCTGGAGAAAGGCTTCCCTGGGTCTAGATGTCTGCTCTTTCAAACAATAATTTTAAAGATTCTTTTTCCCTGGAGTTTCCTCAGTTGGTAGAGCATATGACTCTTGATCTTGGGGTCAAGTTGGAGCCCCATGCTAAGGATTGAGCTTATTTTTTAAAAAATCTTGGGACGTCTGGGTGGCTCAATTGGTTAAGTGTCCAACTTTTGATTTTCAGCTCAGGTCATGATCTCAGGGTCATGAGATGGAGCCCCACATTGGGCTCCTTGATCAGTGCAGAGTCTGCTTGAGATTCTCTCTCTCCCTCTACCCCTCCCCCACCCATGTGCTCTTTCTCTAGATAAAATCTTTTTAAAAAATCTCTTTTCTCCCTTGCAGGCAATGAGAGTTATATCATTACATATTATTTTGAGTACAAGTTATAGAAACCCAACTCTAAGTAGGTTAAGCAAAAAATACTGATTCACACAGAGGGACCATCCAAAGCTTCAGGTCTGGCAGGATCCAGCAGCGTTTCAGATCAGGTCTCAGATCTCAGCAGGACTTGGTTTCTCTAGCTGTGTTATTTTGTCTTACCTCTGTCCTCAAGCAGGCTTTTTCCATCATCATGGTCTTTTTTTTTTTTTAATTTTTATTTATTTATGATAGTCACAGAGAGAGAGAGAGGCAGAGACACAGGCAGAGGGAGAAGCAGGCTCCTGATGTGGGATTCGATCCCAGGTCTCCAGGATCGCGCCCTGGGCCAAAGGCAGGCGCTAAACCGCTGCGCCACCCAGGGATCCCCATCATCATGGTCTTAAGAAGCCCCAGCTAACCCACTGGATTTCAAGTCCCTTAGGAAACAAAGCTTCCTCAGCAGATTTAACAACTGTCCTTATAATTGTTGGCCTGACTCTTACTCGCTCACACTGGTCACATGCCTAACTGTGAGCCAGTCACCTGGGTCAAGGTGGACAAGCTCCTTGTCCCTGCAAACCTTGGGGCATTCTCAAAGAATATTGGGTTGGAATTTCTGGAAGGGGGAGGGTATGCTGGACAGACCAAACCAATGCATATCTATCTACTGCCTTTGCTCACAGGCTCATTAGAAGGATGAAATTAAAACTGGCTGGCTGGGACATGGCTTGTGATGGTTCTCCCACAAACATGGGGCCACATCCTTCTCCTCTAGGAAATCAGATGTCCACAGACTCCTCCAGAGAGAGGGTGGAGATAGATAGAGATCTTCTTCTTTAAAAAAAATTATTTATTTATTCATAAGAGACACAGAGAGAGAGGCAGAGACACAGGCAGAGGGATAAGCAGGCTCCCCACGGGGAGCCCGATGTGGGACTTGATCCCAGGACCCTGGGATCACACCCTGAGCCCTGAGCCCAAGGCAGATGCTCAACCACTGAGCCACCCAGGCGCCCCAGGCCTTTATCTTCTTACTGTAAGTCCTTTCCTAGCACATGATCCCCTGGAATCCATATGCACCCTGTGAACCATTCCAGACTCCCCTCAATAAAAACGAGGTCAAACTTAGAGGGTCTTGTGCAACGACTTTTCTCACTTGCCTCTGTCAGAGACGCCCTGCCGTAGTGGTGGATGTAGCTTCGTCTCATAGACTTCCTGGCCAAACATTCCAGCTTCTGGAAGGACCATATAGTTTACTTGGCCAGCCCTTTTCTGAAGCACACACTGCTCGTTACTACCCAGCATCCAGTTCCCCTTTCTTCTCTAGTAACAGAACACTCACATTTTCGACGAGGAATGACATTCAGAATAAAGATCACGAGTCACAGCATCCCAGGTGGGCATCATGAAGTTCTGCCTAATGGGAGGCGGCCGTAATCGATGCATTGACATGGGTCCTGTGCTCCCTGGGGGGCAGCTCTCTTCTCCGGGCTAGCCCAGGCCTGTGGGCGGGACACATGGAGCCCAGCTGCTGAGGGAAACCAAGGCCCCCGGGAGCATGGGTACCAGCCATGGACTCCTGACAACCACACGGCTGAGTGACCCAGCAACCCCAGTTCTCTGTTGCTAAGCCGCTGTGCTTCGGGGGTCTCTCTAGTCCTGCTGGTGGTGTACGTGGCCCTCAGCACGTGGCCTTGCAACCAGCAACATCAGCATCACCTGGGTCACACCCCATACCTAAGAAACTCGACTCTGCATTTTTAAAATTTTTTTTTTAAAGAGGGAGCAATCTGGGGCACCTGGGTGCTCAGTGGTTGAGTGTCTGCCTTCGGCTCAGGGTGTGATCCTGGAGTCCTGGGATCAAGTCCTGCATCGGGCTCCCTGCATGGAGCCTGCTTCTCCCTCTTCTTGGGTCTCTGCCTCTCTGTGTGTCTCTCATGAATAAAGAGAATCTTAAAAATAAAGAGGGAGAAATTTATTTCTAGCATGACTTTTAAAAACAATTTTATTTATTTAAAGTAATCTCTATACTCAACATGGGGCTTAAACTCATGGGGCTCATGACCCTGAGATCAAGAGTCCCCTGCTCCTCAGACTGAACCAGCCAGGTGACTCCCACCTCTGCATTTTAATAAAACCCCCTGGTAATTCCATGCACATTACAGCCTGAGAAGAACTGCTCTGAGACATTTAATGAAGAGCATTTCCCTTGTTCTCAGGTTTCCCTTCCAAGCAGGGCCGCAGCGAGCACCGCGCTCTCCCAGGCAGCGTCTGTGTCTAGGTCAGATGCTCCAGGTGGGATTGCTGGTCCGTGGAAGGTGGCCCTTTACCAAAGTTTTTGACTGTGGTTTGCTTGGCCCTTTTCGATTCTGTTCCCCCCTACACCCCAAAAGATTTAGGTAGGATTGTGTGGGATCTTCCAAAAACGGGGAGTCGCGGTGCGCCCCCTGGTGGCCACTTCCTCTACTTACAGGCAAGTGGGTCCCGGCCTGCAGGACCTTGCAGCCCCAGACCTAGGGCGGGAAAACCCACAGCGAAGAAGGGCGGCCTTCTCGCAGCGGCTGGCTGGGCGGCTTCAAGGCCACTCCCCGCCAGGACGGCTGCAAAGTTTAGGTCACATAAGCGTTGCTTGCAAGAGTACTTTCAACACTATAATGCAAGATTGACCAAAGAGAGCCTTTCCTTTTCCTTTTCCTTGTCCTTTAAAAATACGGCTATATGGGAGCATAACTGATGCACAGCAAACCATGCATTAAAAATGTCCAATGGGGAAAAAAAAATGTCCAGTGGGGGGGGGCACCTGGGTGGTGCAGTGGTTGGGCTTCTGCCTTCAGCTCAGGGCGGGATCCTGGTGGTACCGGAATCGAGTCCTGCATCGGGCTCCCTGCATGGAGCCTGCTTCTCCTTCTGCCTGTGTCTCTGCCTCTCTGTGTGTGTCTCTCATGAATAAATAAATAAAATCTAAAAAAAAAAAAAAAGTCCAATGTGGGGGGGCTGGCTAAGTGTCAGACTCTGGGGCTCAGGTCTTGATCTCTGGGTCCTAATCTCAGGGTAGTGGGATCAAGCTCACACAGGCTCTATGCTCAGCAGAGAGTCTGCTTTGAAGCTTCTCTCCCTCTGCCTTTCCCTCCTGCACGAGCTCTCAAATAAATCTTATTTTTAAAAAAGATTTTATTTTTCATGAGACACACACACACAGAGAGAGAGAGAGAGAGAGAAAGAGAGAGAGAGTGAGAGAAAAGGCCGACTCCTGGGGTCAGTGGGTATTTAACTACTTAAGAAACTGCCAACCCGTCTGCCGGAGTGGCCGAACCATTTTACATGCCGGCCAGCAGCGTAACAGAGTTCCTGTGGCCCAGATGGCTTCTCGGATCTTCTTCCTAAGACCACTGCTCTGAAGTTGGGTGAATAGAGGATCCAGGCCCTTGACTCCATTGCTCACCGGCCATGTGACTGTAGAGCAGCACATAAATTTCTGAAAGCCTCAGTTTGCTCATCTGATGTGTTGCTTGGCATTCTGGACTCAGTTCTAAACTCCTGCACCCCCCTGGACCTCGGCTTTGACCGCATCCCCAACTTTTGGGGCCAGATCTGGAAAACTCTGTTTCATCTCAGTTCTTTGATGGTAACACTCTTTTATTTTTATTTCTATTTTTTAAAAATTTTATTCATGAAAGACACACAGAGAGAAGCAGAGACACAGGCAAAGGGAGAAGCAGGCTCCCTGCGGGGAGCCCCACGCGGGACTCGATCCCAGGACCCCGAGATCACGACCTGAGCCGAAGCAGACGCTCAACCACTGAACCACCCAGGGGCCCCTAACCCCTGTATTATTGGGGGTGTGTGTGGCAATGATGCCATTGTTGTAACTCTTCCCGTATTTTACAGAACACTCCAGTGGGGACTCGGGCAGTTCCCCATCATCAAGCACATCATTGTTTCTGCAGCGAGACCTAGAACTTCTCACGCCATACCTAAGACCTGTGAAGAGCCTCCAATTCATTTTGCACCCAATGGTTTGCTGCAAACTTACCAAAGAGCCTTCGGTTTTCAGAGCTTTCTGGATTTCTGAACAACAGACTCCGCTTGTATCGCTGCTACAGGTGAAGGAGCAGAGTCAGGAACATTAAGTATCGTGTCCGAGGCCACCTAGCAGAGCATCTGTGCCCTGCATCATTTACTGTCCGCCTGCCATGAACCACATAGTCTTCCAAGGTTGGGGAGCTGGAAGTGAGCAAAACAGACCCCACCGTCAGGAAGCTAGAGCTCTCACACAAGCCCTGTATGTGAATGTTCATCGTGGCATTACTCACGATGGCCAAAGAGTGGAAACAATCCAAATGTCCTTCAGTGATGAATGGATAAACACGTGGTCCATCCGCACACGAATATTTTTCAGCAATAAAAGGAATGACGTACCGACACGTGCCACAAAATGGATGAACTCTGGAAACGTGATGCTCCACGAGACCTGTGCTAAGCCAGACACAGAAGGCTACAGAATGTAGGACACAGAGGCTTTATGGGAAGTGTCTGCAAGAGGCAGATCTATGGAGACACAGTGGATTAGTAGTTGCTTCCTGCGGGGCAGTTGGGGTGGTTGGAGAGAAAAAGTGGAATCAGTGCTATGATGGAAATGTCCTAAACATGACTGTAGCCATGTGACTCTATGAACGATCGCTGGCGTTATATACTCTCCATGGGTTGAATTGTATCTCAATAAAGCGGTTATTTATTTATTTTTTTAAATTTATTTTATTTATTTATGATAGTCACAGAGAGAGAGAGAGAGAGAGGGGCAGAGACACAGGCAGAGGGAGAAACAGGCTCCATGCACCGGGAGCCCGACGTGGGACTCGATCCCGGGTCTCCAGGATCGCGCCCTGGGCCAAAGGCAGGCGCCAAACTGCTGCGCCACCCAGGGATCCCTAAAGCGGTTATTTAAAAAGGAGAAGTAGGGGCATCTGGCTGGCTCAGTCGGTGGAGTGTGCAGCTCTTCATCTTGGGGTTGTGAGTTCGAGCCCCACATTGGGTGTAGAGACTACTTAAAAATAAAAAAATCTTTCTTAAAAAAAAAAAGGAGAAGTAGGGGCACCTGGGTGGCTCAGTCGGTTAAATGTCTGACTCTTGGTTTTGGCTCAGGTTATGATCTCTGGGTCGTGAGATCGAGCCCCCTGTTGGTCTCCTCGTTCAGCACTGAGTCTCCTTGAGATTCTCTCTCCTTCTCTCTCAGCTCCTTCTGCTTGTGCTCTTTCTCTCTCTCTCTCAAATAAATACATCTAAAAATAAAAAGAAGTAAATGCTATTGGAGTCGGGGCAGATCAGTAAAGATACAAATATAACCAGCTTTTCCAGAAATCACAACCCACTGGAGACATACACCTGAAACAGATTCTGTTTTGCTAAGCACTGTTTTCCTAACTATTCCACGTCCACTCAACTGCGGCTCGCGCCCAGCTTCCACATGCTTGGCAGCTTTCTGTTATGAGAGCGGTCTCAGGGGCACCTGGGTGGCTCATTGTTAAGTGTCTGCCTTTGCCTCAGGTCATGATCCTGGGGTCCTGAGGTGGAGTCCTGCATCAGCCTCCCTACTCAGCAGGGAGTCTGCTTCTCCCTCTCCCTCTGCTGCTGTCCCTGCTCATTCCCTCTCTCACTTTCTCAAATAAATAAATAAAATCTTAAAAAAAAAGAACAGTCTCACCCTGGGATTCATTAGTCAAGGCTCTCCAGAAAAGCAAGCAATAGGATGTGTATATACAGAGAAAGACCTATTTTAAGATATTGGCTCACATGATTATACAGCCTGGCAAGTCCATGGGGCTGGAGACCCAGGAAGATGGTGCAGTTCAAAGTTCAAGTCCATAGGCTGTCTGCTGCCAAACTCCCTCTTGCTCAGGGGAGTCTTTTTGTTCTAGTCAATCCTTCAACTGATTGGATGAGGCCCACCCACATGGAAGACAATCTGCTTTATTCAAAGTCTACTGATTTTTTTTTTTATTTATGATAGTCACACACACACACACACACAGAGAGAGAGAGACAGAGAGGCAGAGACACAGGCAGGAGAAGCAGGCTCCACGCACCAGGAGCCCGACGTGGGATCCGATCCTGGGTCTCCAGGATCGCGCCCCTGGGCCAAAGGCAGGCGCCAAACCGCTGCGCCACCCAGGGATCCCCCAAAGTCTACTGATTTAAAATGTCAATCTCATCCAAAACACCACCACCGAAACCTCCAGAACACTATTTGGCCATGGTCCGGCCAAGCTGACACATAAAATTAACTATTCTAGATTCCATCTTGTTTATTCTGAAGCTCCACTCTCAATCTGGATTTGGAATTTCCTGCTTACCCTCCCCTCCTTCTGCTTTCCGGGAACCCCATTCTCGGCCTCTTCCGAGCCCCCCCCCCCCGCCCCCCCAGGCAGCCTGCACCTGTGCCCACCACCCGGCCACGGCCCGCTGGGGCCTGAAGGGCTCTGAGTGCGAGCCCCTCTGGCTCAGCCTCTTCCGTCGCTGCTATGTGCACACACCACCCGGTCGGCTGCCCCTCTACAGAGCAAGGTGACTCACACCCAGTTCCCCCACCCGGATCCCCCCAACCCTCCCTGAAACCTCGCCCCTGGGTGGGGCTGCTCCCCACAGCACAGCCCAAGGCCCTTGTGGCCCCATGTGGCCCCTTGGGAGGCATGTGAGGGGCCAGTGGAGGAGCCCCACCACCACCCCCCGGGCGCCAAGGCCAGAAGTGCAGAGGTGGGGTGGGCCCGCAGGCCGGGGCAGAGTGCAGTGCAGGGCAGCCGGAGGGCCAGACAAGGCCTGCCAGGCAGGGACACAGCCTGGGGTGTCTGCTGAGCACAGGGAGCCAGCCTGGGGGGGCCAGGCCACCTGGCAGTGCATCTGGCCACCGCGGCCAGGAAGCATCTCTTACCAACTTCCCAATTTCCAAACCCCCACCTTTTTTTTTTTTTTTTTTTTTAAGATTTTATTTATTTATTCTTGAGAGAGAGAGAGAGACAAGCAGAGGGTGAAGCAGGCTCCATGCAGGAAGCCCGACGTGGGACTCGATCCTGGGTCTCCAGGGTCACGCCCTGGGCTGAAGGCAGCGCTAAACCGCTGAGCCACCCAGGCTGTCCCTCCCCCTCATTTCCCCTTTAACTTGGACTGAATTGGATTGATAACACCAGGACAGAGTAAATTTTTCTGTGCATGAGTTTCGTTTTTTTTTTTTTTTTTTTTTATAACTCCCGTTCGTTTATGGCAAGTGGCACTAATTTTCCACGTGGCAACATTTCCACTTTTCCTTCATCAAAATGTTGATTTATTTTTTTAAGATTTTATTTATTTGTCAGAAAGAGAGAGCGAGCCCATGAGCAGGGGGAGGAGCAGGCTCCCCACTGAGCAGGGAGCCCGACACAGGACTTGATCCCAGGACCCCAGGATCATGACCCGAGCCGAAGGCAGACACCTAACCCACTGAGCCACCAAATGCCCTAAGAAACTGATTTAAAAAGTTGGTTTTAAAACCTATGAAGTCAGGCAGCCCCGGTGGTGCAGTGGTTTAGCGCCGCCTGCAGCCCAGGGTGTGATCCTGGGGACCCAGGATAGAGTCCCATGTCAGGCTCCCTGCATGGAGTCTGCTTCTCCCTCTGCCTGTGTCTCCGCCTCTCTCTCTTGCTCATGAATAAATTAAAAATAAATAAATAAATAAATAAAATAAAAAATAAAACCTATGAAGTCAGTGGAAACCCAGGTGGTTCAGTGATGGGGTTAAAGTCATAAAGGAGGAGTTGTTCTTGGCCAGGCCCCAGGGTCAACTAGTTTGTCTTTTCCTGTAAGTGGGCTGGACTTCAGATACAGCTTCCCTCACTCACCAAAGCTGAGTCCTGCTCTAGCAGCATGTTGGGGTGCTTCCCTACCCAGCAGGTCAACAGCCAGCCAGGGCAGAGGCACCTGCAAGGCTTAGACGAGGCTCCCAGACTCAGGGAGTTCACTCTCTTGTCCCTTTGCTGGAGATCAGTCTCTGCCACCCACACTGACCAGGGCCAAGGGGCTAGCCTGGGCCTCACCGACCAGGGCCAAAGTGGAGCTCCTGGGCCTCACCATGGCTCATCTCTCCCAAGCATCAGAGCAATGTAACGGACTATCCAGAACACTATTTCTAGATGAAAACATGGAGAATGCAACATTCAGGTGTGGTTTTAACTCTAAAATGCAGAGCTTAGGGATCCCTGGGTGGCGCAGTGGTTTAGCGCCTGTCTTTGGCCCAGGGCGCGATCCTGGAGACCTGGGATCGAATCCCACATCAGGCTCCCTATATGGAGCCTGCTTCTCCCTCTGCCTATGTCTCTGCCTCTCTCTCTCTCTCTCTCTCTCTGTGACTATCATGAAAAAATAAAATAAAAAAAAAATAAAATGCAGAGCTTAAAAATGCTGTCCTCCAATCCCAAGGAAATACACATTCCTCCATCCTCTACTTAACTTTAGGGGTGTGTGGGGCAGCCCAGGTGGCTCAGTGGTTTAGCGCCACCTTCAGTCCAGGGCGTGATCCTGGAGACCGGGGATCCAGTCCCATGTTGGGCTCCCTGCATGGAGCCTGCTTCTCCCTCTGCCTGTGTCTCTGCCTCTCTCTGTGTGTCTCTCATGAATAAATAAATAAAATCTTCAAAAAACAATCCCCCCCCCCAAAACTTTAGGGGTGTGGGGATGCCTGGGTGGATCAGTAGTTGAGCATCTG
This sequence comes from Vulpes vulpes, assembly GCF_048418805.1. Taxonomy (NCBI): domain Eukaryota; kingdom Metazoa; phylum Chordata; class Mammalia; order Carnivora; family Canidae; genus Vulpes; species Vulpes vulpes. The sequence continues at coordinate 96,098,115 of NC_132782.1, forward strand.
CCTTCAGCTCAGGCCACAATCCCACAGTCCTGGGATCAAGTCCCACCTCAGGTTCCCCGCAGGGAGCCTGCTTTCCCCCCTCTGCCTATGTCTTTGCTTCTCTCTCATTGATGAATAAATAAAATCTTAAAAAAAAAAAAAAAACACCTTTAGGGGTGTGTTGGTGGGCAATCTGAGAGCCACTGCGCTAGGACGGTCTCCCGTTCTAGGGCCAGGCTGGGGGCTCTGAAGGTCAAAGGAGAAAATGAGTTCGAAGCACCCGGTATGTGCAGGACCCTGGACTTACCATCATCATCATTCCCCCTTCCCCATGACCATGTACATGCCTGCTCAGAGGAAGTCCTGCCAGGCCCAGAGGCTGGGTGTCTGGATGGGACCCCCAAAGCTCACTGGGGTTGTGATTCTGGCTCTGGCTCGGTGACCCCACTGCCTGCATCTGAAATCAAAGGCTCTGCAGGAAAAGATCTAAGCTCTGGAGAAGGGGGAAGACCAATGCTCCAATGTTTGGAATGGCCGTTTAACCCAATAGTGGGCTAATTTGCTTAGTGCGACCTTCATTTGTTGTTGATCCAAAACATCTGTTTCATCCTAATTCCTGGTCTTCACGCTATTCTCTCCATGCCCTTTGACTTGGATTTGACCCCTCACCTGTCAAGAACTTCGATTCCCCCAGGTGCACCCAGTTCAAGAAGTAGCACTACCAGAATTTTTGGTTCTCAAATGTCAACAGGGTGTTATCTGTTATTCCTTCCAGTATTTTATTTATTAGAGAGAGAGAGAGAATAAATGAAGGGGGGGGGGGGAGAGCAGAGGGAGAACAAGAGCAGGCTCTCTGCTAAGCAGGGACCCCAAGGTGGAACTCGATCCCAGGACCCTTGGTATGACCTGAGCCAAAGGCAGACACTTAACTGATTGAGCCACCCAGGCACCCTTCCTTTCAGTATTTATTCAGCACCTACTAGGTGTCTGAGCACATGGCTTATCCAGGTGAGCAAGAGCTCAGTCACCAGTGGTGGCCTGGCCCAGTGCTTCAACATACTGACTGGAGGGGGGATGACAAATCTGCTGTTGCAAGCGGGAATGGTGTGGGTGGGGGTGGAGGTGCCTGCTCTTGTAGGGACAGCGAGCAGGGGTGTAAGCCAAGCCAGGTAGCGATGCAGGGCAGCTCCGGATGCCCCAAGCCACCCTCGGGAATAATGCATAACCTGATGTGTTAAAGTGCTTAGACCGCCCCCTGCAGGCCGCCAGTGACTCAAGGCCATTTGGCCAGGCGCAGGTCAAGATCAGAACTATGGCCTGGACTTGGGGCCTGAGTAGCTGAGAGGTTATGATAGACTGAGTGACACGTCGCTTGGGGAAGAGTTGTAATGATTTAAGGACTAGGCAAAAACCAAAACCACTTGTTAAATTTTTTAAATCAAACACTTTATTTCCACATAACAAGCGCAAAAAACTCCCAAACACTTTTAACAATACAATTAACGCAGTTATGAATTCAATTATATACTACTCAAAGCCCCAAAAGGTCAATCAGCTTAACGTTCCAAACATTTCCAAACGTGGTTTTTCAAAGCTACCTTTGGTTTTTGGAAAAACCAGTATGGAAGTCAATATACATTGAATGCATTGAACAACATTTGCTTGTAGGAAGGTGTCCGACATTAGCTCACACCTGGCAAGCCGGAGCATGATTTGAAGTCATACACTGGAATACACACACAGGTTTTGCCCCAGAGCTCCTGCGGTCAGGAGAGGGCCGTGAAGGGGGGAGGAAGGCCAGTCCAGGTTGTGGCATTTCTCATTTGTAACAGAGGTATGAGAGTTTAACACTAGAACACTGGCAAGTCATTAAGCTTCATGTTCCAAATGGTCTCTTGCTGAGGCTTGAGATGGGCACAAATGGTGGGGGAGATGAAGTCACAGGAGAGCTTTGAGCAACAAGATCCCAAAGATGCTCAGAGAGGGTAGGAAGGAGCAAGCTACAGTTTCCCATTGTTCTCACATTATTTCAGGGTGAAATTGTGGAGAAGTTCGGATAGAATGTTCAAATATTTGCTTAGATTTGTACTCAGTTGCTCTATGAGGACCCTCATAAACAGCAACGTTGAAACGTTCATTGTAAAAAAGAGCGTACAAAGAAATTCACAAAAAAGAGACAATTAATGTTGAGCAGCCAAAAAGTCATGGTTTATTATATCGGAAGGGATTTCATAATTCAAACACAACCAAACTGTACATTTTACAATCACATTCTATTTGTAAACAGTTAAAAGCCACTGACTTCTTTTGCATCTTAGGACACAAACAGTTAGATCAAGGCAATGAAATGATGGCAAATTCTGCGCTGTTAAAATGTTTACCCTTGTTTGGCCCGTCTTCTTTGACTAAGCAAGCATTATAATACCATTTGTGGGCAAAAAAAGGGGGCGAGGAGAAAGTAAGTTTAAAAATGGTGTAACTCGTTAGTTTGCAACAACATTTAAAATTTTCTTTATACAACGAACAATTCTGTAAGCCCAATACCTTGGCTACAGTATGCATAGTTACTGATTTCGGCTTTAAGGTACAACAGTTCAACATTAACACAGTCACAAGAGAGCAGAAACAGAGAGAGCCACTTGATGGGGTTACAAAAAATTATCACCTATTATTAGCAAACCATCATCACTCACTAATAAAAAGACAGCATCTGAAAGCAGAATGTCAACTCCAGCTTTAAGCGATTTTTTGTGGGTTTTTTTTTTGTGTTTTTTTTTGTTTTTTGTTTTGTTTTGTTTTGTTTTTTGGCAGAGAAAATTCTTTAACAGAGCAATATGTAGTATCAGTGCTAAAAGTTGGGGTTTTGTTTTTCCTATAAGAAACTACAAGGAGTTATTTTTTTTATTTTTTTATTTTTTAAATTTTTTTTCCTAACTGGGGAACTGGTTTTCCTGAGAACCATGCTCTTGGATTTAGGACAGGAATAGAAAACAAAAGAACATGGCCAAATGCTGCTCCTTTTTCCCAGAGATAGAAAGCATCTTGTAAATCATCCTCCATTGTTTTTTTTTTTTTTTGTCTTTTAAATTTTTTTTAAATGATGGAAGAGTAAACATTTTTTTTTTCTCAAAAAACAAACAAAAAAATCTGTAAACAAGAAGGTTCACCGTGGGAACCTTCAAAACAAAATGGAAAGCCTATTCAAAGTGCAGGGCCCGTCCTGGGTGGCAGGGGGGCTGCAAGTCACAGCTGTGGCCACAGTTTTTCAAACTGCAGAGCGAAATTCTTTAGTTTTATAACATGAAAACACTGGTGCAATACTTTCATTTATAGTCCTAAGTCAGCATCAGAACTCGGTCTTTTAAACTCCACGACACCACAGTAAGGTAGGCAAACATCAAGGCATAGTAGAGAGCGCACACCTTTAAGAACATCCTTGAGTAAACATTTACACTGGAACAGCTGCCCCCCCATATTGCCGATTAGACGAGAGAACATCATTCAGTGCAAAGTTAAAAGCTCATACATTATCAGCCCAAAAAAATGGTTTTGCAAAAAAAAAAAAAAGAGAGAGAGAGAGAGAGAGAAAGAAAGAAAGAAAGAAAGAAAGAAAGAAGAAAAAAGAAAGAGAGGAAGGAAAAAAGGGAGGGAGGGATGTGGAGGGAAACAGGGAAGGGGGGGTGGTGGTGAAAAAAAGAACCCAAAAGCTAAACATGATGAATATACACAAGTGAGCTCATTCTATACGGTTTAGCATGTATGGCGCTATTTGGGAGTGTAAATAGATAGATACCTTTTCACATTATAATATTGGCCTGCATGATTCAAGTATTCAAACTGATATGTTTCAGGGAAAACAAAGTGGAAAATGTGCAGAGAAGAGCTGTTCCCACAGGTGGCCCCTGGCTGCAGGCGGCGAGCCCAACTTAGTGCTCCTTTCTTTCGCTTCTTGAGGTCACAGTTCGTGAGTCTACATCTACACGTTACATGGACTCTCCACCCCCACCCAGGTGGTCAACAGAAAGAAAAGCATTAATGGGGGATGGGCTGCTAATTCCCCGGGGGTCGCTGCTGCTGGGAGGACCCCACAGGCTTGTGGAATAATGTGGGGTCCCCCAGAGTGAAGTGCCGTGAAGGTCTCCACAGTTAGTTCCCGACAGCCCAGCACCATTCCAGTGATTGAGATCGGTCCGGCTGGAGAACGAGTGGGAACAGTCGAGGGAGCCCAGCCGGCTCTGGCTGGACCCGAGAGACTGCCAGCCGGGAGAAGGGGTCAGAGACTGACTTTGTGCAAAGAAACGGCTGATCTCCTCTTCACTGGCAAACTCAGCAAGAATAGTAGTGTTCCCCAATACACACCTGGAGGGAAGAGACACAGGGGGCGCGGTGAAGACTCAGGGGATCTGGAAGATCTGACTGACTCGAAGTGAGAGGAGCACTCAGCTTCTGCTCAAAAGGCGAGGAGGATGGTGGGGGGTGGGGTGGTGGTGACATGCCCATCGCAGGGCTCTCCGGAGCCCGGAGCAAAACCTGCCCCGTGTGTATGGTGGTGGTATCCAGCTAGATTAAGGCCTTTTGCCTCCTACAGGTGATTTAAGAGATTTCCTAAGGCCAGTTTGAGGGGTGATGCTTCACCTTAGGAGTACTGACCTTAGAACGCAAGATAGAGGCGAGGTCGCTGCCTTACAATGCCCTTTCACCGCGGGACCCCACGCGCTGGCCCGGAGAGGACACACAGTGCCACCAGCTGTCCTTCCATACACAAGGGAACCCCACACTCTACTCATCAGGAGGGCATTTTCCAAGTGTCACACACCGGATGGCCAACTTACATGTGCAGAGACTTTTGTGCCTTCACTACCTCTTCTTTTGAACTGTAACGGACCAAAGCATTTCCATGTGGGAGGTTCAGGTGGAATGTTATCAGTGGGCCATGCTGCATGCACAGAGTACGCAGAGTTGAGCCGTCAATCTAGGAAACAGAGCATGAGGGGGCCGCCAGTTAGATGAGCTGCCACGAGGACCATCCGGGGACATCGTCCTCTCTTTCCTGCCCGAGGCTCTTCACTCCTGCTGCCATTCTTCACTGGGGCTCACTGCCGGGATGGGGTACGGTGCCCCCCTCCCCACCTCCACTGGTCCCAGAGCCATACCTCTGTGGCCTCTAGACTCCTGGACATTCCCCAGATCCCCACTTCCTTAGTTAGCCATGCCCCTGCTGTGGCTTCATGTCTTCTCTCTTCCCTGCCCTGAGGACAGGATTCATCAAGGCACTGCTCCCTGGGAGAGGAGGGGCGGGCTCTTAACATCCAGCCTCCAGAGGAGGGGTGGTCCGGGGCCTAAGGAGATGTTCCCATCCAGAAGAGCAGACCAGGGTTTCTCAAGAGCAGTACCAGGACCGCCTGCATCACAATGATCTGAGTGCCTTCAGGAGGGTGCAGACCCCGATCTTAGCCCGGATCTGCTCCATCAGAGGCTCTGGAGCCAGACTGGGGATCTATTTCGCTTGGCTCGGTGCACGTTCTACAGGGTAAACAAACACGGGTGGGACCGCAGCCCGCCTGAGGCCTCCGAGGACCATCCTCATCACTCCTCCCTCTGCCCAGCCTGGAGTCTACTCGGCCTCAGCTCAGCAACACTGGGACCTGCTGCGGTGCACCTGGCGCACGTCTACTGGCCAGGACGCCGGCTTGCTTACCTGAGGTGTGAGGTTCTTTAGAACAAGCCAATTTGTTATTCTCCCTGAGCTGCTCTCACCCCAACTGGAACCTGAGGACAAACAAGGCCAGGTCAGTTTTCCAAGGCTGTGGCCTCAGTGACACTGAGGACATGCACATCCCCATCAGGTGACAGCTCTGCAGGGCCACCTGGCCCCTGGCCCCCTCCCCTTCCCTGTGGGGTCTTCTTCTCTCGGCTCAGAGGGCCCCTTGCTCCAGCTCTGACCACACTTTACTTCTTGGGGCAGGTGGCTCTGCCTCTGGGCACTGAGCTCAGACAGCCCGCAGCTCACTGCACCGCATGCTTTTTGATCTATTTATAAAGCTCACACTATTTAAAAATGACACCCTCTGGGGAAAGACCCCAGTTTCTGATTATCGAAGGTATTGTCTGGTGACCCTGCATGCATGTCTTACGGGGGATTTCAAAGCTTGCTATCAGTGCCCATCAATAGACAAAAGGCTAAGGACAACGTGGTGTGTATACAGGATGGAGTATTACTCAGCTACAAGAAAGGATGAGATCCTGCCATGTGTGACAACATGGATGGACCTGGAAAGTATTGTGCTGAAATACGTCACAGAAAGACAAATACCATACGATTTTACTTGTATATGGATTTTAAAAAACAAAACAAAGAAACAAAGCTGAATCAGACCTATAAATACAGAGAACAAACTGATGGTTGCTGCGGTAGGGGTGGGTGGTGGGCAAAACGGGAAGGGGAAGAGGGAGGTACGGACTTCCGGTTATGGAATGACTAAGACCCCAGAGGAAAGGTTCAGTGTCGAGAATACAGTCAGTGGTACTGATATAGTGTGTGGGGCAGAGGATAGCTCCATGTGTGGCGAGTGCAGCATCGGTGCAGACTTGCTGCATATGTCATATGTCTGAAACCACTGTAATGATGTGTCCACTGTCCTTCAATCAGAAAGAGCAAGCTTGCAATAGCCCAGACATTTCTGTTTCTGTCTGGGCTCCAGAGGAGCTCCAACATCGGCCTTACTGCTCTGACCCAAGGCACTCGTGCTCCTGACAGCAGAACTTTATGACCCAATCATTCCTAGGAGTATGAGGTACCCCACCAACACTACAGTGTGCCTTAGGAAGACAGCTCTGTGACACAGCCCCTGCCTACTCATCTCTTCCTGCACTGAGTCATCTCACCCTCAAGTCTCTAACAACTCCAACAAGGAGCACCAGAGCTTTCCTGGGCCACTCGCACCTTGGCACACATGTCCCCTCTGCTTTGTCTGGCCTACCTTTACTTGGTTCCACCAACCCTCCTGAGCAGGGCGCTTCTAGGCCACTTTATTATCCTCCATCACTGTGTACTACTACCAGTCACTTAGCTGGCACTTGGAAATGCCTGTGGCTTGAAAGAACCACTCACATAGAACACCTACTACATTCATATGCATTTAGTAGCTTGGATCCTTTCATGTAATTAAAACTGCAGCACACGTACATCAGGGCAGGGACACAATGCCAGTCCAAATCCAGTGGTAGTCATGTAGAGGAGGAGCAGGAAGGGAGGGGAAATGGGTGGTGGTATTCCTGGGACCGTGTGGCTTATGCCTGGTGGCCCTGTGTGGTTAACTACCAGTACCCTCCTTCATGCTTACATGTCCCTCTTGAAACAATACATGTTACGACCATCCTCAGTACACAGGCCAAGCTTCCATCCACACAGGCCTCCTTCCTCACAGCCCTGCTGGGCGGCTCCCACCTGCCCCAGCCTTTCCACACCTGCCACGAGCAGGAAGTAAGCATATGTTCTCAGACACACTCCGGAGAACTTCTGAGAGAAACAAGACGTCCATTCCTTAACATTGTTGTAGGTCTTTGGCTAAATGTTCTTAAGCAAACCAGGTACGATTTTAAGTAAAATTTAAGACAAAGACCTAGAAATTTTAGAAGATGGCACTGCGCTGGGAGTTGCATGTCTGTTTAAATTCAAATCCTATTTCACAGTGGGTAATGCACAGGTCTCTGTTAGATTCAACTGTGGGTACTGGTTCCTGTTCAGCAAATAAACCATAAGAAACCATCCCAGGAAGCATGTTTGTCTTACCTGGGGTGTACCTGGCGTCAGAATTTCCCCATCCTCCACCTACACGAAGGGGAGAGTTATCCCACGTAGACAAGGGTGGCTTCTGACCAGTGAGTCCCGGAGGTGGGCGGGACGGAGCAGTGATGTTTTTAGGTGGTAAAGGGACCTTCCACAGCTCATGAGCCAGAGAGGTGTTTGTAACTGAACCAGGAGACCATGTCAATTTGGAATCACTATTTCTGGCTACTCACGGGGAAAAAAAACACAGGGTGGGGGGAGGGGGTGGAGATAATGCTTTTAGAAAAGAGAAAATTTAAATGATAGCACTCATTCTCCTAAGAAAAGCAAATCAGCCAAAAAGAACTCTGTTAAAAAATCCCCAAGTCAAAAAAAAAAAAAAAAAAAAAAAAAAATCCCCAAGTCAAACTAAACTGCCAAAAAACCCCACAAAAGCCAAAAGGGAACTACTCCCTTACTCAAAATACTCAAACCAGTTGCCTGTTATTAATAATTTCAAGACTTATGAAATTCTTAGCTCAGTGTACAAAACCGTACTGTAATCGAAATCAAAACAAAACAAAAAAACACTGCTTTCAATTGCCCTAAGACACCAACTGGGAACTCCTTACCTTTATGACTCTGAGTCACTCGAGATCGTCACACAGGTCATTAAATAGATTTTAGAACACTCTGGTTTGCACACGGGAAAAAGGGCCACAAAAGTAGTCCCAGCTCAAGGAGTCATCAAAGCAGACGTTCACCAGGTGCCTCTCTGTGCCGAGCCCCAGGCTGCTGGGCACGAGGTACATACTACCTCTAATCCTGACACACATTCTACCTAGGATCAGAGAGCTTAAGCAACTTGCCTATGGGTACCATGCACAGCCAGGATTCAAACTCAGGCCTGTCTGGCGTTAAAAAACAAACAAATAAATAAACAAACAAAAAAAAAAAAAAAAAAAAAAGAGGGATCCCTGGGTGGCGCAGTGGTTTGGCGCCTGCCTTTGGCCCGGGACACGATCCTGGAGACCCGGGATCGAATCCCACGTCGGGCTCCCGGTGCATGGAGCCTGCTTCTCCCTCTGCCTGTGTCTCTGCCTCTCTCTCTCTCTGTGTGACTATCATTCATAAATAAACAAACAAACAAATAAATAAATAAAAAATAAATTAAAAATAAATAAATAGATAAAAAGAAAGCTCACTCCTGACGTGTGCTGCCTCATGGTGGTGGGGGTGTGCAGTGATCAGGCCCACAGTAAACTATTTGAAGATAATTCTAAAAAAACCACGAGAGGGCAGAAGTGCATGGAAAATTTTATCACTTCTGTCACTGTCCACTACTTTTCTACTTGATTTTTAAAGTGCAAATCCTTTAAATCAGAGTGAGTCAAAGCGTGGTCGGAAGACTGGTCACTACGCAGGTTCTCACTGGTCTGGGACAGAATATGTACAGAAATTCAGAGCGAGCGCCTGTAAACGGACAATGGTCTGCCATTGCCACAGGCCCCCAATTATGGGATCGCTTTCTAACAATTCCAAGTTCAGGTTTACTATACTTTACAGAAGTATCAGTCTGCAAAGGTTTGGAAAGTACAAAAATAAAAGCTGCTACTTTTGAGAACTGCTTCACATGAAATTGCATTTAATTGAGCTGGCTCTTGGATGACAGCAAGACTGGCTCAGCGAAAGTGGGTTGTTTTAGAAAATATAGTCAACTTTAATAAGGGACAAATAGTGTCACAAGTATTTTCCCAGGCTCGGGAATATATTCTCCTGCATCCCCGAGAAGACTTCAGCTAGTGAGAGGAGAGTTCCACACAATAGCCCCAGCCCCAACCCCAGCCCCAGGTGCTGGCTCCCCCATTCCTTGGCAAGCCCAGGACAAGGCCCACCTGAAGTGCTTTGTGCTGTACTGCTGAGGGGAACGTTGTAGTTGGAGGCACGAATGGATGACCAGGCACTAGTTGAAGGCAGCGTGGTGTTCAAGGATGAGGATGACCCTACGTGGGGGAAGAGCCCAATTAGTCAGCCCCAGAACAAGGGACATGGCAACTTGAAGAATAAGCAGAAGCATCCAGTGAGGTTTCAATGTAACAGTAAGGTCACAAGGAAAGAAATGGATGCTGGGACCCAGGGACGGTGCCCAAGGCTGCACCTGCCTACCTGCCTTCACAGCAGTGCACCCAAAGGGCCTGCTCATCATTCTGACTTGGGGTGGCTCAGGGAGGCATCTTCCCTCCCCTGCCTGACTCTCGGAACTACCTGTGAGAAGGCACTCCACGGTGACACTCTGAGACAATGCTGGCTCTCAGTACCAATCTGGGCTCCAAAAGGAGGGCTAGTTCCTCCTGCCCCCAAGCCCTGTCTGAACTACAGCGACATCTTACCAGAACCCCCACGCCCAGAGCACCCTGGCACTAGCACCAGCACGCCCTCACCTTCTGTCGCCCCCCCCAGCAGCCTCACAAACCCAGGCTTTCCCCTTATTTTTGACTCCCCCCCACCCCTTGGTTGATCATCATTCTCGCCCCAGGCTGGACTGTCATCTGGATCTGTAACAGCTCCATTCTGGCTTCCCACTCCATCCCTTTTGCCCACCACCATCAATGCCTGTGCCCTCAATGGCAAGACTTCTCAAAACCTTCAATGGTTCACTTCTTCTAACATCAGATCTAAACTCTCCTGACTAACAATCTTCCACAAACACGGAAGAAGTCGGTTTCTGCATGCTGCCTGATTCTTTTTTTTTTTTTCTTCTGCCTGATTCTTCTATCAACTACATACAAGGCTGTGTGAGGCTCTACCCTTGGCTCTGTCCCCACTGTTTTGCTGGGAAAGCAAAGGGTACTTTAACTACTTCTGCATAGTTGTCTGTTAAATTCAGTCATTTTAGAATGAGGAGGATTCTTTCCTTACACTGTGATATGGCAAACACCCACTAACAAAATGTCATTCATTTAATGTAAAACAGCATTTTATACCTTGTTATGAACGGTTTAGAGGAACAGGCGGGTGTAGGTTTTGAACAGAATCAGAAAATATTTTCTTTCACTCCATTCACCTTCCTTCTGGTGCACACACAGAATACTCTACTCTGGAGTGAGGAATCCCCATATGGTAGGTGGTAGGATGATTTTATTTGATAACTTATTAAAAAGTGCATCTGGACTGGAGGGACTCTTCAACTGGTCTTAATTTTCACTTTCGGGCAAGCCTGGGTGGCTCAGCAGTTGAGCATCTGTCTTCGGCCCAGGGTGTGATCCTGGAGACCCGGAATCGAGTCCCATGTTGGGCTCCCTGCATGGAGCCGAGCCTGCCTCTCCCTCTGCCTGTGTCTCTGCGTCTCTCATCAATCAATAAATAAAATCTTAAAAAAGAAAAAAAAAAAAAAACCCACAAAAAACAAAAAACTCACTTTCAGAGAGACAAAGCTAAATTGCTTCTTCACACAAAAGTCCTTTAACAACCACAGTGTATAAATGAATAATAATATTCTTTATATAAATGAAGACTACCTGAATCTTTTTAATCTTTAGAAACATCCATTTCTTAATACAATACTGAAACTTGAAACTTGCTATAAGGTAGGGAACGACCTTTCAGTTGCTACTATAATTCCTGGAAGACAAATATTTGTTGGTCCTTTGTTTTAAGTAAACCTATGTGTTTATCATATCTAGTGATAATAAATCCTCCTCATTTTTAAAGTGGCAAAGAGTCACCTATAGGAAAACTGAGAATCCACTTTTCATTTTCATGATTCCATTGGATGTCAGGTGCTATGACAGGCTGAAAGTTTCACATCTGCCTTGAGCCATTCTTAAACCATGTCATCTAGCATCATTCAGAAATTCTGATTTGTACCCGCCTACGTACCACTGTTCCTGTCCCTGAGGTGGTCAACTTCCCGCACAGTATTAATTGAAAGATTGTTTATGACACTGCCAGGAGTGACGTAAGGGTCAGTTTCAGGGTCAATGTTTGGATAACCTTTCCATGGTTCACCAGGGCGAAATTCTGGAAACAAAAACTTAAAATTAGTTCAGGCTTAATCATCACTTAAAAAAATCCATTATTAAACATCTAAAAATTATATTCCTAATGTCTATGCAATTCTTAAGTATTTTCCAGTTAATACTAACACTCTAAAAGGTTGATTCAGTACTATGATTAGTGTAACATAAGGGGCTATTTATGAAAAACTTGCGTATTTTTACAAGTGAAATCATCTGTGTTTATATGTTTTTAGACTGTAACGTTTTATTTTTAAATTTTATTTTTAAGTAAACTGTACACCCAATGTGAAATTCAAACTCACAACCTGGAGATCAAGAGCTGTATGCTCTACAGACTGAGCCAGCCAGCTGCTCCTAAACGGTAACATTTTAAAGTGCTTTATTAGATTATGAGCTATAGCAATGTAAACAGAAAGGAAGACTTTAAGTGCATTTTTCATAATGCCTCAGTCAGGATGAAACACCATCAAGTTAGTCCCCTGACGCAGATGAAGAGGAACACTGAACAAAGGCTATATGCTCTTCCTTACACCAGCCAGTGAGGCTCAATCCCCTTCACTGCCTGGTTACATGCCAGACTGGCTCCTCTACCCGAGACTCAATGCTGAGCTTTCCATGTGTCATGTGTGCACTTTTCCCACCTTTAGCAGAAGTCAGTCCAATCTGCCAGAACTGGGCTACTTCACTAGAACATCTAGAGATAAGGAAATCACAATGGAAACAAAGCACTGTGATAGAAGCCGTCAGCCTTTTACCTGGTGGCCAGTTAACACTGCTAGAGCCGTTAGGCGATTTGGCACGTGGCCAGCCATCTCCTATTGAACCCGGAGGGCTGGCTGGAGAAGTACTGCTGTTCATAAAGTCATAGGGAACAAATGGAGACTCTTCCAGCCTGAAACCACTTGAAATAGCACCTAAAGAGAAAAAAATGAAAATGAATGTGAGGCAAAATACACTAGCAAATTTACTTCTTATAGTTTCACAAGAACACTCTGTATTGTATCTGTGGTCCCAAACTGTGTTCTGTAGATTGAGTGAAAAGGCAAGGGGAAAAGAAAACTCTGAACTCTTCCAGGCTTCAATCACTTTTAGTTCTCTTATGTCCTGAGGTCTGAACATTATCAAGTGAATTTTATTTTAAGGAGAAAAACAGGGCCCATAATCATCAATAAGTGACCAGAGTATGGGCACAAACTTAATTCCAAATCATTAAAACACTTGTATTTTGGCCTGAATTAAAAACAGGCACAGTGGGGCAGTCCGGGTGGCTCGGCGGTTTAGCACTGCCTTCGGCCCAGGGCATGATCCTGGAGACCCGGGATCGAGTCCCACGTCGGGCTCCCTGCGTGGAGTCTGCTTCTCCCTCTGCCTGTCTGTCTCTCATGAATTTAAAAAAAGAAAAAAGAAAAAAAGGCACAGTGGACTCCTTATCAGGGGGATGTGTGCTGTTGGGAGGTTGGTGAATAAGGAGAATTGGAGGGAAGAAGCACGGCTATGGTAAAGAAAGAATTATGGTGGAGAACACTGTAAGTGGCAGAGAGGTATCTGAGAATCCAGGAAACTGCTATGACCGCTGTATATAACGAAAACAAATATCCTTTATCAGGATGTTTACATTTCTACCTATACACACAACCCTTGTGACTATACACGGAATCAGTAAAGATACCTGTTACTGAATTCAGTGTGCAATCCCACAAAAAGACAACTTACTCTTGCTTATAAACGGTCATTTGTTTTCTGGCGATTTATCCTCCATACTCATCTCTGAACACATCTTAAAATGATTAATGCTTTACACAAGCGAACACCCCCTCGCCCCCTAGCAGAACAGCTTGGGCTGCCACACTATGTGCTGGTCCTGTGGAGGCACAGACCAAGAGGCCGGGCCACACTACAGCATAGTCTACCAACAGCCTGGTGGGTACACAGAGGATGGAAAGGGAACAGAGGGAGGGCCACGCTGGCATGCAAGAAAGGTCCAGGGAGGAGACTCTGGGCAGTAGGAACAGCCTGCACAAAGACCTGAGGAGAAAAGCAGCTTGGCATGTGTGAGGAACTGAAAGACCTTTTTTTTTTTTTTTTTTTTTTTAGATTTTATTTATTTAAGAGAGAGAGCACGCGTACGCGCACCAAGAGCACGGATAAGCAGGGGAAAGGGCAGAAGGAGATGGAGAAGCAGGCTCCTCACTGAGCAGAGAGCCCAACTTGGGGCTTGATCCCAGGACCCCGAGATCATGACCTGAGCCAAAGGCAGATGCTTAACGGAGGCCCCCAGGCATCCCTGAAATAAAGTTCTGACAAACACCAGGAGAGTGAGTAACATGAAGCAGAAGCCTGAGGTGTGCAGTGCGCGCTCTGGCTACCCCAGGCCCTGCCAAACCTGACTGTTCCTGAAGGCATTGGATTTTGCAACCCCTTCCTGCAAGGCTTTGAGCACCCAGCAAGGAGTTCTTTACATTGTGACACCGCCTGATTTGTCCTGAGATCACCGCAGCTGCAGCATGGAGAACTGAAGGCATGCCAGCAGAGAACTCGAGGCAGCCAACTGTGCCCTGTGGAAGGAGCACGGGCACCATTCACAGACGGATTGGGTGTGGAGGCCGGAGAAAGGAAGAAATCAAGTACATCTTTTAGACCCAGATATCCAGCACAGGATGAATGGATTAACCAAATATGGCACTGTCCGATACAAATGTAAATACAAACGCGCATACATGTTTGCACGCAGATGAACCCTGAGAACATCATGCCACACCAACAAAGGCCCATCACAGAGGACTGGATCACATATGGTTCCACCACCATGAATCGTCCAGCACAGGCAAATCCACGGCACACAGACTCGTTCTTGTGCACGACTGGGAGGGAAGGGAAGGGGCGGTGCAAGGAGAAACTCCTCCAGGGCTCTTCTGGGGCAGGGGAAATGTTCAACTCGCACAACTCAGAGGATACTAAAAGTCACCGAGCCATACTTTTAAAAGGTAATTGCATTATATGTGAACTAAGCTTCTAGCTTCAATAACCCAATGTGAGGATGCACGCTTGCTAGTTAGGAGGAGAGAGGGTGAAGAGGAAAACCAACACCCACCCACTCCTGCCAGCTCTGAAACAGGTGTGAGGAAAAGCCTTTACCACAGACACAAGGCTGCTCTGGCTATGAGCGTCTGGAAAAATACAGGAGAGCCCTAAATGTTGCTTTAGGCCTTGTTTACTCCATGACAAAGGCTCCCCTGGTTGCAGTCATAGTGCCCCACTTTCTGGATCAGTTCTTCCGGTAGCAGAGCTGGCCTTTTGACAGGACCTCATGTCACCAGTGCTGGTGGGCATCAACCGATTCCTGACTTGGCACACTTATTCCACCAATTCCATCCCCTCTCTTCTCTTGCTTCCTTATCTACTTACTTTTATCTGAGTGAAAAGTGTGTCTTTTTTGTAAAGTGAATTAAAATCACTTGGGAGCTGAGTGGGGTATGAACAAAGTAACAGTTGCAAGTAATACACAGTAAGCAAGCACAGATGCCAAATTTTAAGTGATTCACTCTTCTGCAAGAACCTGAGATCTACGTATTCCCCCCTTTCAGTAATAAATAAATAAATAAATAAATAAATAAATAAATAAATAAATAAATAAATAAATAAATCCACTTCTACTTATTAAAACTTCACTTTATTAACAAGGAAAATAGGCTGGACATAAAGGCAGCTACAGTCCAGTTATGTTTTATTAACCACTGCATGGGAGGAGGTGCAGAAAATGGAAGGTAGGGTTGTATGGGTGGCAGGTGTAGCTGGAAGCGAGCAGGCCTGGATTTGCACTGGAGACACACCGTGGTCTTAAGAGGCAAGTGTGTTGGGACGCTTGGGTGGCTCAGTGGTTGAGCGCCTGCCTTGGGCTCAGGGCATGATCCTGGAGTCCCAGGATCGAGTCCCACATCAGGCTCCCTGCGTGGAGCCTGCTTCTCCCTCTGCCTAGGTCTCTGCCTCTCTCTCTATGTCTCTCATGAATAAATAAATAGAATCCTTAAAAAAAAAAAAAAAAAAAAAAAAGGCAGGTGTGTTGTGAGCCAACCACGAAGGCAGTAACTAAGAGGAAGTCCATGCTGACAGGCCACGTAAAGGGTAGTAGAGTCCCACCCTGTCCTAGTGCTTAAGTGCTCTGCAGGTGTTGCCTTATTCATCATCAAGACACCACAGGAGGTACTACACCAGATTCCCATTTAGAAGGTAAAGGTTAAGTTATTTGCCAATAGCTAATAAGTAGCAGAGTTAGCTCTCAAATCCAGGATATTTATTTTGCCATTTTGTCATCTGAGTCAACTACCATTCCCATTCTTTAGAAAAATTCCAAATGGGTATGCCACCAAATGGCAAATTCGACTTAGAATTCAGATTTGTTTGATTTAGGGTTCAAAGTTCTTTCTGCCACATGACTATCTCACCGTCAATTTCTGATAATCATTAGTCCAATGTTCACAAATCAGCAAACTGACCTTTAAGATAAGTTTAGTCAAATAAAGTTTCAGGATAAAATCCAACAGAAAGGAACAAATGTCACAAAAATATCCTTTTGGTATTAATCAGAGGAATAGATATGATGTTGCTTAAGTTAGAAAGCAAAGAGGCTCTCCTGGCTCCCCTATTATCTTAAATCACAAAGTCCTAACAATTCTGCTTACCATGGTTGTTGTTTTGGTTTGTTCGTTCTTTTGCACACCAGCAAAGCCTTCTTAATTACTTTGTTAAGGGTCCCTTGTATGCAGCAAAGATTTGGATTTTGCTTTATGATTCAATGTGAATTTCTTTCATATTTAATAAATTAGCTTAGCCCATTTATATTTATCAATTTGACATATATTTGGTCCCAGTTTTTCATTATTTTATGATGCCTTCTATTTCTCTATAGACTCTTTAAAAACTCTTTGAAAATGTGGTATCTGTTTTTATTTTTTTCTGAAATTGTGGAGGGTTTTTTTTAAAGATTTATTTATTTATGATATATATATATATGTATATATATATATATATATATATATATATAGAGAGAGAGAGAGAGAGAGAGAGAGAGAGAGGCAGAGTCACAGGAGGAGGGAGAAGCAGGCTCCATGCCGGGAGCCCGACGTGGGACTCGATCCCGGGACTCCAGGATCGCGCCCTGGGCCAAAGGCAGGCACTAAACTGCCGAGCCACCCAGGGATCCCCAGGAAAAGATTTTATAAATGGCCTTCTAGTTGCATAATCTAAGGACCATAAAGCATCACAGATAATTTAGTCCAATCCTGCTGTGATACACAATTTTCCGATCAGATGTCCTTGCCTCCATTCCACCCTATTTCCCTTAATAAATCTAGCTTTCTTTACTCTGGGGGTTGTGCAGTAAAGGGGTTAGCACAGTAGGTCTAGTGTACAAAGAGCTTTTCAGGCCTGGCTCTTAACTCCTCCAAGCCCAGAGAATACCCTGCAGGTAAGAGTACCTTTGCAGACCCTGGGCCTCAGCCATACCAGATCGTTTATGGCAATAACATGACTTCTGGTGAACACCTGTTTCTGTCTATCTAAGGCCTGGGTCATACTGTGTTTTTATCTGACCTCTGACAGGTCTGCAGGGGATTGGGGACTGACTGGTGCAGGTGCTTGATGACTATTATGACTGGCCGCAGTAGAAACCCAGGACATCAATCTTGGGAGAGCTTCTTTGGTCGGTAATACTTTGTACGTGGTTTCATACGTCACTGCTGGAGAATTAGGTCTGTGAAACTCCAATGGGAGGGGACAATAGGAAATTTCTCCTGGACTGTGCCCGAAGCGTCTTTTTCCCCTGCTAACTTTCAATTGATTCTTTTGCTGTAATTAATACTCATAACCATGGGTATTACAGCTTTTCTGAGTTCTGTCAATTCTTCTGGTAAACCACTGAACTTGAAAGTGGTCTTGGCCACCTCTGACACACAAGATCTCCTGCACTTGCTCTTCCTTCTTGCTCCAAAATTAACTTACTAGAGCTAAACGGTGATAAAAAGACAACCCACCTAAGATTGTGTTGCAAGTGGTCAATGCCAGCCAAGGCCTTCCCCACAGGCCTCTCCTCCCCACGGGCTCAGCTTATGTCTGATATAAGCCTGAATATGACTATTACATCACCCCTCTTAACAATGACCTCTATGCTGCTCTACTGCTAGGGGATAACAGCCCCTCTTATCTATAACAGGGAAGCACAAATGCCAGCAAGGCTGCTCAGCATTTATAAAGAAGCAGAGGAGGCCGGTTACAGGCAAAATGCCATGGTCCTTCTCCAAACAAAAACACCACTATGGGGAAATATTTCCCCGGTTACGGACTATAGGAAAATCTCTCTCCACCAAAGAGAGGAGGGGCACAGGTGTGAGGGGAGTGAGAAGAGAAATGAAGCAAACCCCCCCCCCCCCCCCACAGTCCCAAGTAAGGGCAAAGACAAATGACACCAGCACTAAGCTGAGGAGAGAAGACAATAGGGAGGACAATGAGCCGCAAGCGCATGGGCTATGGGCTACTCTGCTCTGGGTGTGTACTGCTTTGGAGTCTGGGGCCGCCAGACCTCTGTATTTCTTTCTTTCTTACTTTTTCTTTTTTTAAAAGATTTTATTTATTTATTTATTTATTCATGAGAGAGAGAGAGAGAGAGAGAGAGGCAAAGACACACATGCAGAGGAAGAAGCAGGCTCCATACAGAGAGCCAGACTTGGGACTAGATCCCGGGACTCCAGGATCATGCCCTGGGCCAAATGCAGGCGTTAAACAGCTGAGCCACCCAGAGATTCCCAGACCTCTGTATTTCTAATGAGATGCGAGAAGTCAGAATTTGTATGTGAAATTGCCTGAATGTTTACATAGATGTTGGTTCAAAAAGATGACTTTCAAAATAGTGAGGGTCTAACAAAACGTAACATGTGGGCTGGCAGCTTTGGGAGAGAGCCCTCCTGAATACACTTAGATGTGAATTTTTTTTGTAAGGGAAAAAGGAAAATTACACCAAAGTATTAACATAATAGGATAACATTTTTTTTTTATTTATTCATGAGAGACAGAGAAAGAAGCAGAGACACAGGCACAGGGAGAAGTACGCTCCTTGTGGGGAGCCCAACATGGGACTTGATCCCAGGACACTGGCATCATGCCCTGAGCCAAAGGCAGATGCTCAACCACTGAGCCACCCAGGTGCCCCTGTTTAATTTTATATTAGGAGAAGGGAAAACAAAGCCAACAAAGAGTGAACCCAAGAAGATTCTAAGTCTCTGCCAGGAGAGAGAAAGATACTAAGGGGAGAGAGGAGGAGCCACTGATCAAAAAGGAGCAGTTCGGTGAGCAAGTGAGAGTAACTGGAGGGTTATCATTATAAGAAAAAGCATTTTCTTTAAAAAAAAAAAAAAGTAAAAAAAAAAAGATTGAAGCGCTTTTTTAAAAGGCCATTATTCCCCCCTTTTATTCTTTTTTAAAGATTTTATTTATTTGAAAGAGAGAGCATGAGAGCACAGGCAGTGGTAGTGGTAAGGGGTAGAAGGAGAAGCAGACTCCCTGCTGAGCAAGGACCCTGATGTGGGGCTGGATCCTGGGATCCCAGGATCATGACCTGAGCTAGAGACAGACAACTGACTGAGACATCCAGGTAGGTGCCCTCCTTTTTTTTTTTTTTTTTCTTGAGAGAAATCGAGCTAGTACGAGTGGGCCAAAGGGAGAGAATCTCAAGCACACTCCACACCCAGCACAGAGCCCGATGCAGGGCTTATCTCACAACTCCGAGATCATGACCTGAGCCAATATTAAGAGTTGGATATTTAACCGATTGAGTGATCCAGTGTCCCTAAAAAAGCCAACATTCTAAGACTTGAAATTCAGAAGGCTTTTACATACAGGTATCAAACTAACTGTCCTTTCTGGAGCTGAAGACCAAAACCACAACCAGCTCAAGGATTATTTCTGAAGTCACTTTTACAAAGAAGAAAAAATACAACCATAAAGAAAGAATAAAAGCAACCAAACAGAGTAATACATCCTATCAAACATTCTTGATTTTAAGGGGATAAAATAAAAGTCTGGAGACATCAATAGTACCTAGGAAATGAAGACTACTGGCCTTGTTACCTAATATTAATTATGCCACCTGCCAAAGTAGAGAAAACAAGAACATTCTGGGGGTGAGAGAACAGGTAAATATCAAGTAATCTGTATTACTGATAGAAAAATATGCCTAAAAATTTAATAGAAAAGTATTTAAAAAAATTTTTTTAAAGATTTTAGAGAGAGTGGACAAGCAAGCAGGAGTTGGTGGAAGGGGTAGTGGGAGAGGGAGAGAATCTCAAGTCGACCCCACACTGAGCGAAGAGCCTGACAGGGGGCTTGATCCCACAACCCTGAGATCATGATGTGAGCTGAAATCAAGAGCCGGATGCTTAACTGACTGAGCCATCCAGGAATCTGAGAAAAATACTTTTAAAAAACAAAGAAATGGGGCCACCTGGGTGGCTCAGCAGTTGAGCATCTGCCTTCGGCCCAGGGTGTGATCCTGGGGACCCGGGATCAAGTCCCATGTAGGGCTCCCTGCGTGGAGCCTAATTCTCCCTCTGCCTGTGCCTTTGCCTCTCAGTGTCTCTCATGAATAAATAAAAAAAATCTTAAAAAATAAAATAAATTAAAAACAATAAAAAACAAAGAAAGAATGACTAATTTTCAAATGTCAATTAAGTAAATGAAGAATGGGGTAGGAGGAAAAATATGACAGAGATCTAGACTGAAGAGAAAAAGTATTCACCTCTTCCTCTGTATTCTGCAGAGAACACTCCCAGAATGCATTCATTAAATTGCTATGTATGGGCAGCCCCGGTGGCACAGCGGTTTGGCGCCGCCTGCAGCCTGGGGTGTGATCCTGGAGACCCAGGATCGAGTCCCACTTCAGGCTCCCTGCATGGAGCCTGCTTCTCCCTCTGTCTGTGTCTCTGCCTCTCTGTGTGTCTATGAATAAGTAAATAAAATCTTTAAATAAATAAATAAATAAATAAATAAATAAATAAATTGCTATGTATATAGTAATAAAAATATTTGTTTAAGTGAATTACAGATGTGTGCAAAAGAAAACTGTATGCAATAAAATACAGTTAAAAATGATGATTGATACTAAGTTTAAAAAAGAAGACAAAATAAAACACAAAACCACTTTATTAACTGAAGTCAATCAAAAGCAAACAAGATTAGCAGGTTGCTTACAGGAAGCCTGCACCCGCTGCTCCATGACTACACACCAGGTTCTAGGCAACAAGGGAGAGCTGAGCTACCTTGTTCAGTCCTCTCAACAGTTCTGGGAGGTATAATTTCCTTTTGTAGATGTAAACACCATGGCTTAAGAAGTTTAGGTACTGGGATGGAATACCAAGTGTATCTGACTTCAAAACCTATGTTGCCCAAGGACTGTTGTATATTAAGACATGCCATCAGCCAGGACCTTGAGCACTGGACAACACATGAGGGATGGTAACGTCCACCACAGCAGTGCAAGGAAAGGGAGAGGTCATTTTTACAAAGAAACTCAGGCTTGGATACGCAAGGCAGACACGGGAAAATTCATTTTAACCTGAGAAGACAGAAAACCATATGGTGGAAATGTTTTGCTAGTTCTGTACATCTGATCTCTCCAGCCACTCCTTTCACCATGCACGGCTCCAGGATGCTGTCCTTGTTCTTCCTGGGCTCTGTCCCTCTGGGCAACTGTATCTCTGTCCATGACCTCAACATTCTGATGAGTACCAAACCTTATTCTAGCTCAGATTTTTCTTTGAGTGCTGGCCTCTATTCCTAATTTCTTACTGGGTATTGGGCAATCTCCCAAATACCAGGCCCAACAAGCCTAAAATCCATTCAGTATCTGTCCCACCAGGCCTCTGATTCCCACATTTACGCCCCCTGTTGCCCGCACAACCACACTCTCATGCTCCCACCCAACCAATGTTCCCTGCAAGCTGTCATGTTACCCATGCTTGCCCAAGGAGTTAGGTTACACAGCCAGCCCTCCTGTCCTTAATTCTAAGGCTCATTCTGGTGCACTCCTTCCACATCCATGGCCTTCTGTCTCATACTGCCTTGAGTCGTCTTTGCCCCTGGATAGCCACCACTTTCAAGTTTTAAATGACTTACAGCATAAAGTGGTCTGCGATTTGCTCCATACTTATTATCCTAGTTTTGCCTTCCTCCTTCCTCTTTGTCCCTTCACCTGTGACAGGCCCACACAACAGAACCCATCAGACTGTTCTGTTTTTGAACGTTTCAAATGCTACATACTGTTTTTGCTCCTCTTTCTCTACTTCTCTGTGTGATAAAGTGGAAGACTCGGCACAGCAGTCTCTGTGAAGCCCTTTCACACCTACCACACCCACCATTCCTCATTTCTGACTCAATCTTCCAATGGACTTCACATTATCATGCTATTTGTACCATCATATGGAATCATGTTCATAGTACTTATCACAGTGTACTAAAGTTCTTCACATACTTATTTTTTGCACCAATGAGTTCCTTCAGGGTATTTTTCCTCACATATACTCAACTGTGTGCATGCATGTCCATATGTACCTATATATTCACAGTCCTTGGAAAACAGAAGATATGTCATTAATACAGGTGAAATGATAATATTTGATAAGGTGAAAATGAGATTGAAAAAAAATTTTAATTGATGGGTGAGGAAAAAATAATATTGAATCTATAAATGATTTACACATAGCAATAAAATATATGAAGAAAATGTGCCATTAAACAAAAATGGCAGAATCAAATTCTGCTGGGAATTAATACCCTCATCATACTAAACTGACTAAATGTTAAGTATAACATTAGAACAAGAAAACTGCAAAAACCTAAATAACCATCAAAAGGGGAAGAATTTTTAAAACACAAATGTATATTTAATCTCTATTTTGTACAATAGCTATAATAAAGGTTAATTTTACTTTTCTTTTTTAACTAATTCAGTAACTAATAAAGCATTTTTCAGTAATGAGGAAACATTCTAAGAGGATTTGGCTATGAAAACAGACATTGAAAATAAAATAGGGGTGCCTGGGTGGCTCAGTCGGTTTAGCATCTGACTTTAGCTCAGGTCATGATCCTGGAGCCCTGAGATCCAGCCCCATGTCTGCTCAGCGGGGAGTCTGCTTCTCCTTCTCCTTCTGCCTGCTGCTCCCCCTGCTTGTGCTCTCTCTCTCTCTCAAATAAAATAAATAAAACCTTAAAAAAAAAAAAAAAAAAAGAATAAGCTAAGGGGGATGCCTGGGAGGCCCAGCAACTGAGCGCCTGCCTTTGGCCTGGGGCGTGTTGGAGTCCTGGGATCAAGTCCCACATCAGGCTCCCTGCATGGAGCCTGCTTCTCTCTCTGCCTATGTCTCTGCCTCTCTGTGTGTGTGTGTCTTCCATGAATAAATAAATAAAATCTTTAAAAAAAGAAAATAAGTTAAGAGGTACAAATTCCTAATAATAAATAAAATAAAGGTCTAGGGTTAGGGGGCACCTGGGTGGCTCAGTTGGTTAAGCCTCCAATTCTTGATCATGAGACTGAGCTGGGTGCTGGGGCTCTGTCATGGGTGTGGAGTCTGCTTAAGATTCTCTCTCTCTCTCTTTCTGCCCCTATCTATCCCACCCCCTCCTAAAAATAAATAATAAAGACAATAAAATAAAGGCCTATATTTAGTATTCTACATTTTTTGTATGTGTAACATGCAAAAATGTATTTCCTACCATGTTTGCTGGAGTTTTGATCCAAAGATGTGTTCACAGAAATGCTGTCCACTGTAGTCCACTTCCTTAGTCTTGACTGTGGCTCTTTAATACTGTTCATATCCATATTTACATTCAAGTTTGAGTTCAAGCCTAAAAATAAAATAATACTTTAATAGAAAAACCACTTTATAAACAATTTTTTTTTAAAGATTTTATTCATTCATGAGAGACACACAGAGAGAGGCAGAGACAGGCAGGGGGAGAAGCAGGCTCTCTGTGGGAAGTCCTGGTGCCCAGGACCTGGGATCACAACCCGAGCCAAAGGCAGACACTCAAGCACTGAGCCCCCCAGGGTGTCCTGAAAAACCACTTTATAAAACATAGCACGCTTTCCTTCTGATACCACAACTTCCATTTTCTAGAAAAACACACGTAACTAATCTGTTTTCAATCCTGTGAATGTGTCTTAATAAATATCACCCTGCAAATGTGGCATAGCCAAATGATTACAGACAAGGCAAGGCAGGCAGAACAGACTCTCTGGGCCCCCAGCCAAGGCTTGCAGAAACAACATTGAAAGAGCCGTGGCTACGTTATCAATGAAAGCAACAAATAGAAATCCTAAATAGCTATTCTAATATTCAATAACCCAATGTTTTCAAACCACAAAACTGTTAAAACTATAATTGCATTAACTGTGGAAAATTGTTTCTCCATATAATTTTGATTATTATTATTTTTTTAATTTTTATTTATTTATGATAGTCACAGAGAGAGAGAGAGAGGGGCAGAGACACAGGCAGAGGGAGAAGCAGGCTCCATGCACCGGGAGCCTGATGTGGGATTCGATCCCGGGTCTCCAGGATCGCGTCCCAGGCCAAAGGCAGGCGCCAAACCGCTGCGCCACCCAGGGATCCCTGATTATTTTTTTAAAAAAGATTTTATTTATTCATAAGAGACCAAGAGAGAGGCAGACACAGGCATGGGGAGAAGTAGGATCCTTGCAGGGAGCCTGATGCGGGACTCAATCCCAGGAACCTGAGATCACGCCCTGAGCTGAAGGCAGATGCTCAACCACTAAGCCACCCAGGTGTCCCTAATTTTGATTTTTACAATTTCTTGGTAAGAGATAATTATGGAAGCCAAATATTAAAGTTTATCTCTAATAAAATAGGTCTTTTATTTTTTTAAACAAGAATTATTTATTAGAGTGTGCACGTGGGGCGGCATGGAGGTGGGGGGGGGGTGGAGCACACACCCCACATGGGGCTCGATCTCACAGCTCTGAGGATCATGACCTGAGCTGAAACCAAGAGTCACACATTCAACCCACTGAGCCACCAGGCGTCCCTAAAATAGATCTCTTTAGCTATTTCCCAAGAGCACCATGCATGAAGAAATATGATCACTTTCAGTTGTTATCTTTTGCTTGTAAATAACAATTTTCAACTGGCTGACCAGAAAAAAGACACTGTCATTTAAAAGTAAAAATGTCTTGCTCTAACAACTATTCTTAAGGGTGAGGCACCCATGTCTCAGGGCGCAATTTCCTTGAACTTTGCTGATAACACACATCAGGTTCAGATATTCTCTTGGAATAAGGATGGAAATTTCAATCTTAAATATTCTGGTCAGAAAACTGACCGGTAAGCGAGGGTTTCTTAAGCATGACCCAGGGATCATCAACATCAGAATCATGTGAGATGCTGATTAAAAAAAGACTTTTTGGTGGGAGCCAGAATCTTTAACACATGGTCAGGTGGTTCTTATTCTAAGGTGTCAAAACAAATGTGTTTTTTTTTTTTTTTTTTTTTTTTAAGATTTTTATTCATGAGAGACACAGGGAGAGAGGCAGAGACACAGGCAGAGGGAGAAGCAAGCTCCCCACAAGGAGCCCAATGAGGGACTTGATCCCAGATCCTGGGATCATGCCCTGAACCGAAGGCAGACACTCAACGGCTGAGCCACCCAGGCATCCCCAAACAAATGGTTTTAAATACTGGGGTTTGATGACAGTCCATGTGATATGAGGTCAAACTTAAAAACTTTAATAATGTGAATTCTCTAATATCATCCCTATTTTTGCAAACAGCAATTACATTTGCCACTTCTCTGGACTCCTCAACTAGACCCAAGACCTGACAAATTTTTCTGTGAAGGTTCAGACAGTAACTATCTCAGGTCTGTGGCCACAAGGTCTGTGTCTCTATGCCTTTCTGTTGTAGCACAAAAAAGCAGCCACTGAAAATACATTAACAAAAGAGTACAGCTGTGTTCCAATAAAACTTTATTTACAAAACCAGCAGCTGGCCAAATCTGCTCTATAGGCTCTAGTCTGCCAATGCCTGATTTAGACAACCATACCATGTTTGTATGGGTTACAAGACTTCTTAACCAGGAAGAAGTAGCTCTTTCTCTCTCTCTCTTTTATATTCATTTGATTTTTTTTTAAAGGATTTTATTTATTCATGAGAGAGAGAGAGAGAGAGAGAGAGAGAGAGAGAGAGAGAGAGAAGCAGAGACACAGGCAGAGGGAGAAGCAGGCTCCATGCAGGAGCCCGATGTGGGACTTGATCCCGGGACTCAGGATCACGCCCTGCTATGAAGGCAGGCGCTAAACCGCTGAGCCACCCAGGGATTCCCTCTTTTATATTCATTTGAAACAGAGAGAGAGGGAGAGTGTGCATGCACGTGCAAGCAGACGCAGGGGGAGGAGCAGGAGTGAGGGAGGGGAAAGAATCTCAAGCAGACTCTGTGCTGAGTGCAGAGCCTGACAGGGGCTCAATCTCGCAATCCTGAGATCACGACCTGAGCCAGAACCAAAAGTCGGACTGATCTTCCCAGGCACCCCTAAAAGTATCTCTTGCCGTAAAGTCTATCAGAGCAGGAAATCCCATATTTAGAAACTTATCTCCTCATTGGCCCAATTTATATGTCCAGTATACAAACACGAGAGTCACCTCACAACCTCTCATTGTGCTGGAGTATTCTTTCACCACCGTACTACTGTCTCCAAGGTCACCTGGTCACCAACAAATGGCTTCTAAGGTATTCACCCACAGTGGTAACTGACAAGAGCCTGCTTCTGGAAACGTAAGGAGATTGCTAACAATCCCAAGGACTCAGAGTGCAACCTATGTCCTAGCTGAAGAGTCCATGGAATGCCAGGGAAGCCAAATCGTGCACAGTCCAGCCAGGGTGAAGCAACAGCAGGCCCCAGTCCCCTGCCCAAAGCTTAGAACATGCTAGATAACTGTCTGGGATAGCAACCAACCAAGCTGGTTTACAAGAAATCATTTTAAGGGAAAAGATAGGAAAAAAAGATGCAATGAAGAGGATGGGAACAATCAAGGTTCAAAACAGAATCAAAGACACAAGGAGAAAAGAGTCCTAAAGAAGGAGAAAACATCCAGGCCTGAAATTTCCCAAAGGAATAAAAGCCTGGGGTCAGAACAAAGAAAAAGACAAGGGACCAACTTTAGGGGTGACCAGGATGATCAGCTCACCTTGACTAGAAAGTCATATCAGAGATCATCCCTAAGGATGTAGGTGATGATCACAATTCCAGGGTCTTAAAGCACAGAAGTGACTGTTCCCAGCTGCTCCTACAGAGCAGCATGGCTCTGGGTGTCTCTGGCATACAGTTTCTGAGAACCTTTCCCATTCTGCTCTACGAGGAAACTTGAGAGCAACTTCATCTTTATTCTAACCCACTCTGAAGGGCAGGGAATTTTGGAGGCAGTGTCACTTTCTTGCACGGAGACAGGCCTTGCAAAACAAGAGTGCCAGCTGAACCCACAAGAACCAAGGCAGCTCTTGGAGAGGGAACAGACCCCAGGGCCAGCATGTTTTTCCCAATGGGACAGATCTCTGCTGCTTGGGGAGAAGACACAGTAAAAGCCTGTGGCCCCCGAGCATTAGCTGAATGCTCAGCCCCACGAGAAACCCACCTATCGGGAAGTTGCTGAAAGCATTTATTGGTGATGGCCCTTTCTGCAGCTCAGGTGTAGTGTGGGGCATGACATTCTCGAGGAAAGATTTCATGGCTGGCTGATGGAGTGGCTGCTGCTGAGATGGCGGGGTCTGCTGCTTCACCAACAGGCTGGGATCGAGTTGCCGGGACTGCTGCATCATCTGCTGCTGCACGCTAAGAGGTCGACCCTGGAAACAGCAAGATGTTGGGCAACAGTGGACAGATAGGATTCACAGCCAAATACTCCTCCTTGCTGCTGAATTCACCTCCTCCTCCTTGGCAGGAAGGGAATAATCACTATATACCAGTTAATATGACTCCCAAACAGGAAACTTAACTAACCACATATTTCATTCTATTTTAATAAAAGCATTTTGCATCTCATTACAATTCCACTGCAGTGAGTTCAGGTTAAACAAAGCCAGGGGAAGGATATGATCTACCTGCTGGTCTTGCTGCTGCCGGTTCCCAGAAGGCACGCTTCTCTGACTCTGCGCCCTTTGCTGCTGCGCTAACAATCTCTGGAGAGAAAGGGGTAAAAAGGCCATCAGTGTTGCAGCATCAAAGAGGTACGAGCTTCAGGTGACCACATGGGACACACACACCTACTGTGTGGCCTCATCTAGGGTAACCTCCTCCTGGGACTCCCTGGCCTCGAGCCGCTGTTGAATTCTGTTTCTCATTCAGTCGAAACTTGTACTTCACCAGGGACATTTTCCCTGATCACACCACCCTTCCCCTCTGCCATCCTGACCTGGCTGGGGGTGCTCTCAAAGCTCCTGCCCTTTGAGTTCATGATCCATCCTCAGTGATCCCCCTAAGCTCCCTGAGGGCAACTGCAGCCAGCTTTGTTTGTTACACTTCCCGCACACAAGAGAGGCTCAATAAATGTATACTGTATAAGGTCGTTACTCTACTTACCTGTAACTGGGAGATCTGAGAAAGCTGGTTTAGTTGGGATAGCTGGTTCAGCATGGCTACCTGTTGAGGGCCAAAGAGCGGATTCAGGCCACCGTTGTTTGGTGCATACTTCAGCAATGAAACTGGAACCTTAGGATCACAACGGCAAGTCAATAATGTTGATCATGTAACTCAAAACTAACTAAATGTATGGTATATTCTGTGCTGTCAATAGAGCAATTAAATCTGTGGACTATTACTTAGGAGGGTTGGTTATACTTGGTCTTCCTTTACTTTCTGATTCACATATACATTCCTGGGTTAACTGAAAGAGGATGGGGTGAATCTTAAACCAACCAATTTGCTTTGCTATTGGCCTCCTCCCCTCAAGAGGTTTTATGGAAGGTAATGGTCAATTTCAGGTTTCATTTAATGTGAACTCATTTTCTTCACCCTACTACGTCCTTCTGTAAGGACAGCTGACCCTGAATTAGCTGCATCTCAAAGACACCAACTGACCCAAGGATGAGTAATTAGTTACCTCATCCAAATATCAAGTTTTTTCAGGTCAATAGGAGAGAGTAGGGCAAGAGTGATTACCTGAGGGGAGAGTAATGGAGGAGGCACTTGAGCACGAAGATTAGGCTGAGATGAACTAAGAGGTTGTGCTGGAGGCTGCTGCATGCCCCGGGGTTGTGCTGCTGTGTTTCCAACACCAAACATACTGGGATTGCCATTCTATAAAAACCAAGCCAACAGCAACAGAATACCAGTGGGATTCTTTAGGGAGAGATGTCGCAATACCACACTGTATTATTGATTTAAACACAGTAACTACATGTAAGAGAGATCTCATTACTTATACAAATCATTCAACAGAGAGCCTAAAATACACACATGGACTTACCTGTCTAACAGAATTCAAGTTTTGCATACCCAGCCCTGCTATGGAGCCAAGGGCCTGGTTAGGTAGTGCACTATTTGAAGGGGGAAGCTTCATGCTTTGACTGGACATAAACTGCATGTTTTGGGATTCATCTGCTACAATGCCATCCTGAGTGGACAGACAGAAAGATGTGCAACACCAGCCAAGCAAACAAGCAGAAGGGAGAAATCATTGCAGGAACAGAAGAGAAGTCACGTGACATTGCAGCACCAACAGGAAACGGGTAGAAAACAGAAGAGATTAGTGTTAATTCTAAAGTACACAAAAAGAACCAGACACATTTTACGGGATTAAGAAGAAAATACAAATGCAATCCCTATGCTAAACTGAAACATAAAGAAGAGAATAAACTACAAATCCAGTAATAGTACCAGATTATATAGTACCTTATATTAAATGCTCTAAACCACCGATGAGAAAATTACGCTATTAAGTGTATTTATCAGCCACCGGGGTAAAACAAAACAAACAAATGACTTACCTTATCAAAGTAAGGGCTGCGCTCCATGGAAGACTCTTTGGAAATCTGAGGCCGAGAACCAGGGCCTTTCCCGACCGTTCGATTGTAATCACCAATATTTAGGCTATGTTTATCTATCTCCATTCGTTTGTCCTGTAACATTCCTAAGAAATACAGGAAACTATGTTACGTAGGAAGACAATCTCACTGATTCAGACAAATTTACACAGCAGCGAGCAAAACATTCACTTCCCCTGGGAGGACTTTTGCCTTGACAAGGACATGTAAAAAAATACATTCAATAAATCTTTTTATTTTTTAATTTTTTAAAATTTATTTATGATAGTCACACAGAGAGAGAGAGAGAGGCAGAGACATAGGCAGAGGGAGAAGCAGGCTCCATGCACCGGGAGCCCGACGTGGGATTCGATCCCGGGTCTCCAGGATCGCGCCCTGGGCCAAAGGCAGGCGTTAAACCGCTGCGCCACCCAGGGATCCCACATTCAATAAATCTTGCATTCCTCAGAAGTAAAGTTAGGTTTAGCAGATACTGCTATTTGAACCAATTAACTTGAAAACAGACCAGTAATGATGGTTAAGACTTTTTGGTCATCTTTAATTTGCTTAATAATAAAGAGATAGTTTCCAGTTACAAATAACTAAAACAGACACCACGACAAAGCACCATCTGATAGATACGTACTATGTGCCAGGTACTGTTTGAATTGTGTGTTCTAATTTAATGCTGGTAACGTTACTATTACTACCCCCATTAGCAAGCAGATGAGGAAACTGGAGACTAGACAGGTTCACATCATCCCCTCTCTCAGGTCTTCCTTTGTCCGTTAGGTCTTCCTTTGTCCGTTATTCTTCTCATTCTGACTTCTCTGCATCTTTATTTTATTTATTTATTTATTTTTAAATTTTTATTTATTTATGATAGTCACAGAGAGAGAGAGAGAGAGAGAGGCAGAGACATAGGCAGAGGGAGAAGCAGGCTCCATGCACCGGGAGCCTGATGTGGGATTCGATCCCGGGTCTCCAGGATCGCGCCCTGGGCCAAAGACAAGCGCCAAACCGCTGCGCCACCCAGGGATCCCTTCTCTGCATCTTTAAACTCAATTTCTTACCTACTGAATCCACTATTCCTATGTATTTCTTATCTCTAATAATGGCCACTTATTGATTTACTGTCTCTCGGCCCCAAATTCACCCTTTTCGACTGCTCAGTGAAAACACATCTGGACGCTTTACTTTTTACTTTTTTCTTGTGCCAGTTGGTGCCAAGACTTCATCAGTAGAGGGCGCTGGAGAGCCACTGCAGGAGGAGGTTCAACATGCTCATTCAGCAGCTTCCACTCTTGCAGCTAGCTCATGGTGCTCAGCAACACCCCCTGGCCAGAGTCTCCCAGCATTCCCACATACCTCCAAACTGCTTTGTAGCAGTGTCTTTAGTGAGACACCTCTCTACAAAAAGCTTTTCCCAGCACCTTAGAGGGCAGATTTCCAGCAAATTCCACCAGCACAGTGGCACAGCAACTTCTCTGGCATTCAGTGAGCCATGGAGGAGGCAGAGCCTAGTCCCCACAAGAACAGATCCCATATTCTGGATGTGAATTTGCTTTTCCTGCCCATAAAGCTTCTGCCATCCATGGTCTCACAGAAGGCCTCATTCTCACTCTACCGTGTCTGATCAAGGAACACACTCCATAGCAAAGGAAGGACACTAATGGGATCACGCCCATGGGATCAACTGCTCTGACCACATACATCATCACCCCAAAGTAGCTAGCCAAACTGATAAGATAGAACTGGTTACGAAGCAAGTTGAGAGTAGGGGTGGGGGGCAAGGATGTGCTTCTGGGGCATCTGGGGCACAGTCAGGTATTTGACGCTTGGTTTTGGCTTAGGTCATCATCTCAAGCTCCATACTGGGCTCTGTGCTCAGTGCGGAGTCCACTTGAGTTTCTCTCTCCTCCTGCCCCTCCTGCTAATGCTCTCTCTTTCTCTCTCTCTCTCAAATAAACAAACACATCTTAAAGGGGGGTGGGGAGGAATAAGCTTCTGCCTAACAAGACACAGTGTCTCCCACAACACCAGAATATAGAGGTCTGGGAATCAAAAGGTGAGAGCTGGAGTAGCTTCTCTATTAAGATGTCTCTCAGAATTCTTACTTTCTGCTCTGGCAACTCTGTAGGTTTGGAGATCACAATCCTCAAGAAAAAAAATGCTTTCTTTCATCACACATCAGTCAGCTGAATTAGAAGATGAACAGAGCACCTGGACATTTTATCTTTCTTGTGCCACTGAGCCACCAGGCAAAAAGGGACTTGTCTATTGGCTGGAGTGATTTTTTTTTTTTTTTAAGATTTTATTTATTTATTCATGAGAGACACAGAGAGAAAGGCAGAGACACAGGCAGAGGGAGAAGCAGGCTCCATGCAGTGAGTCTGATGTGGGACTCGACCCCGGGTCTCCAGGATCACACCCTGGGCTGAAGGTGGCGCTAAACCGCTGAGCCACCCCGGTTGCCCAGAGTGATTGCTTCTGATCACCAAGGGGAAATGGGTTTTGTAATACAGAATGAAGGCTCTGAGGACTCTGAAACCCAGGGGATTCACTGGGAGGTGCTCCTTAGTATTTCTGAGCCTTTACTAACCTAGTAAAGGTTAATGAGAAACCACAGCAATCAAGAAAAGGAGATGATTAAGGGCTAAGACTCTCTGGGAACAACAGTTTGCGTGACTCGACCAGCAAAGGACCCCAGGGTGCTGAGGTGCTGGCTGAGAGTGGGGCAGTATGCAATGGGTGCTGCAAGAAAGAAGCCATGGATATCAACCACAGCTTGTGACCAATGACAGAAACAAGGGCAGAAAGAGCTCTGCGTGTTTCTTATGGCTTGTTACATGAGTGTAGTCGTCTCTATAGGCTGACCACTTACTTCCTTCTCTTTCCCATTTTTATTTTATTCACAAGCTGTGGAGAGTTAACTTTACAACTTAGTCTTTCAGTTTCAACTGTGACTGACTTGAAGTGGTAATAGCATAGCCAATGATAAATGCAATGACTCTTGGGGCTGTGTCGGTCTCCTCAGTTCGGTTGGAGGGCAGACTTCCTCACTTTTGGGAAAGAAAGCTGTACCTCGTTGATAAGAAAGACAGGGGTGCCTAGCCACTGCAATGGAATATAAGTGCATGTAGAAGTGTGCATATTGAAGATGGGTAGTCAAGGGGTGGGTGGGAGTCTGTACCAATCATCTACCCACTGCTTCTCAGCTCTAAATTCACCTTTGACTGGCCTAGAAAAAAAAAAAAACAAAAACAAAACAGATCTGGACCCTTTACATATTTTTCCCTTTGCCAGCTGACACTGAAGCTTTGTCGGCAGAGGATGCAGGAGACACCGCCACAAGACAGACTGTCTCCCAGGTCCGGATGCTCTCTCTTGCAGCATGGGCAGCTGACCCAGCTGCAGGCCCTTGCCGGGCTCACCCTTCCCCCCAGCAGCTGCCTTGGCAGTTTTGTAGTAGAGCACAAGTGAGACACCTTCCCAGAAGATGCATCTCCTGCAGTTCCATGGGGTGGCATCACAGTGACGTCTCTGCCATGCGATGAGCAGAGGGCCAGGTCCAGGAGTTGGGATCTCAGCCCTGGCATCATATGCCCTCCTCCATGGATACATGATCTCTGTTCTAAGTTTAGGGATTTCTCCTTACCTCTGCTACTCTTCTTTAGTGGTCCCCTTACCTCTCACTAGCCAAACCCTTATACACTAATAATTCTTTATATTTATATCAAACCTGTCTGTTCAAATCACTGTGTAGTCCATTCTCCTGCAGGGACTCAAACTGATAGGATAACTCTACCACCTATGAAGCAACCGGCAAGAAAGCTGGAAATCAGCTTTTATCACATGCTCTTCCCCCATCTCTACAATGAACTGGTTCAGACTGGTTATCAATTTTTGTTGATTCTAATTCCTTCATCTCCACTGAATTAAGAATCTTCTCACCTACTGTGACTTGGTTTAGAGCTCTGAAATATTCACTGGCTACTACAACAAATCTAGAACCACTTTTGGTATCTATCTTGTCAGTCCTCTGCTGCCAATCTTTTCTGTTCTAAGATCTTTTCAACCTATAGCCATAGTTTTTTTAAAAAACATAAATCCCACTCATGTCATTCTCCTGATTAAAATTACTTAATCCCCTACTTTGATAATGAAATTCAAACCCCAGCTCCTCATGATTTAGCACCTGCCTCGTTTTCTATTACCTTCCACTAGTCAAACCTTCTCTAATCACCGTACCACACCACAATCAATTTCTTCTACTGCATGGAACAACTTCCATTTCTCTGGCATGGTTCAGGCTGTCTTTGTCGTAAAATCTGGGCCTTTGCATCTGCTGCTTCCTAAATTACCAAGCCTCTATCACTCAACCTGGATAACTCGTTCTTGACAGGATGAGATCTGAGGTAGCCACAGACTAAAATCACCATGACCTTAGTTAGACGTGCACAGTGATTTGTACTTAGAAGGCAGTATGTGGCACTCATAAACTATAGCACCCTAGTGTATGCTGAGATAGGAATACTGTGATAGGAACCCAGGTCTCCCCTTGCCTGGTCCAGGTCAGTGCTCACTTAGAAGGATCACGTCACCGATATATTTGTCCATCAATGATGGATACACACCCAAACTGATTTAACTTTTTCTTACCTCCGGAAAGATCCATCTTATTGCTCTGTACATTTTCTTCGGGTGAGTCTCTCTGAAGCAAGAAAACACATTGTGTTAGCGGGCCTTGACTTATTAATGAAAATAAAAATGAAAATTTTTACTTTATTTCAGTATTTGTCAAAAATCAAATGGACCGCAAAACTCTTTTCACTGCCTAATAAGAAAATTTTAAAAATAAGATATGTGATTAATGTTTTTAGCTAAAAGTGTAAAAAGACAGAAAGCTTCATGGCCAATTTTACTCTAACCTCCAGCATATACATAAAGACTCAAAGATAATTTGTTAAGAAAACAAAAAACTCATGTTAGGGTAAATTTACAAACCATCACTCAAAGAAGGGCTGCTATAAAAATACACTTACCGAAAAACTGATATTTGAAAACTGTTTAACGAATGGATTTATCCATGCTTCTTCTTGTTTGTTTCCACCTTTCATGGTTCCCTTTGCAAAACAAAAGAGTAGAAAGCTGCCATGGCTACCTCTATTGATCTAGGTACAGTGATGGATTAATAAAACTTCAAGACAATTCCCAATTCTCATCTTTAGCCAATTAATTTCTCCTCCAACCAACTTTTAGCAGAGTTGTTAACAATTACAAATCAACTTATTTAATTTTCAACTTCCTTTGCTCCAGTCCTCTGGTATAGCTGTAACGTACAGAGAAATCTCTAACAGCAAGCAGTCAGAAGGAAAAGACGGAAGCAAAGGGCCTTGATGATCCACAAAAAGAAAAAAAAAGGTCCTCACAATAACGGAGAACTGCTCATCACACAATTTCCAGTTTACAACTGGACTATGTTCTAAGAGCTTAATTATAACCTCGATTTGTGGCATTCTCATACCACACCAAAGTAAAAGTACTCGTTAGGTTCCTCAGGTTAGTCCAAAGAAACCGACATAACCCACGGTTTAACTACGCTATGTGCAGTGTACTGAAAAACTACATTAAAAAAAAAAAACTATTTTAAAATTTCAATTTGTGTCACTGAGAACACAGTACTCCAATGGCAGCTGAGCTGGGGGTTCCCCCCACCCCCCTCCACCTTGGTGCCAGTGCCGTAGTTGGCTGGGCACAGGCAGTACAGAAACGCCTTTGAGGCACACTCTCAAGGAACCACGAGCCTGGCTGTCGGGGAGGCTGGATGCCACAGGGACCAAGGTCTCCAATGAATATGAAGACCATGGGGCTGTTCTTGGTCTGACCTTAATTCCCCTTTCCCGTTGCTACCGCCTGTTCCTTCCGACTGTGGGACAGAACACAGTTTCACGATCCCCCCCAAGTGCAGGTCTCTGAAGCAAGCACCTAACCCTTGCCAAGGTTTCTGAAGTCCTCCTTGATTCCTCTGCCTCCCCCTGCCCTCTTGCCTAACTGGCTGCCAAAGCCTCTGTCCCTCTGATTTCGAAATGCCTCTCTACTCAGTCTCTTGCACTACACATCCACTCTGGTTTGCCAGTTCAAGCCCTCACTTCTCACCCGAATGAGTGCAGAAGCTTCCTGACTGAGACTCCCCCAACTCTGGTCTCTCCTCTGTGCCAATTATCTTTCATACCATCACTGGTTAGCTTTCTTTAAAGAAAGTAGTTTTTAAAAGCCCAAGGTCATGTTGCCTTCTATGCAATTTCATTGGCTCCATATCTTAGAATACTAAGTTCAAATTCTTTGGCATGGTATTGAAAATACTTTACAATCTAGCCTTAATTTAACTATAGAGCCAGATGTCCTATCACCTCTTTCAAAAATTCTCCACTTTAGTATGTCAGGCTACTCTTTCCCTTAGCATATCCCACCCGCAGGCATCTTCCAAACTCAAGTGGCCACTCCTTAGCGCTCTCCTACTGTCCCACACTAGACTCTGAGTTCCTCGAAGGTGCAGCTCATTTTCCTAGTGTTTCTGAACCCCCAGCACCAAGCACAGTACCTGGCACACAGCAGAGGCTAAATAAATGTTTGCAGTTGCTTTCTAAAAGATTTTTACTAGCAGAAACAAAGGAGAAAGAGTAAAAAGGCTACACACCCTTTCCCTTCTCCTTTTTTTGCCACTCAGACCCTGTAAGGAAAGACAAAGTCACAAAACAGCATGGTCCAGTGGGAAGAACACAGGGTTTGGAATTAGAAGACCTAAAATTAAGTCCTTGCTCTGTCACTAGTTATGCATCTTTGGGCAAGTCACCACCTTTGACAGTCTCAAATTCCTCATCGGTATTCTACCTCAGAAGGTCATGAGGATCAAATGGCTTATGTAAAATATGGGAAAGCATTTCATAAGCTATATGCAGTGGCAATAGGCAAATTCAGCCAAATGCAACATCTTTTTAAATGAAAATGGCAGGTCCTAGACTGAGAATCCCAGGATTAAAAGGGAGGGACCCTGGTGGCCAGCTAATGGAACTACTGGATATTTGACCTCTAAGATCCCGGGGGGTGGGGGTAGGGGGGTAGGGGCGGTGGGTTGGTGGCGCACACCAGTTTTCAAATAGAGTGAGGCGGAGAGAACCACCTGAGGGTCTGGGCACATATTTTGAAAATGGTCCCCAAGACAATCTGGCACCAGCATCCAAAACCACCTCTTAAGAGACAGTGCTCTACATCAGTGGTTCTCAGCTCTAGCTCTGCATCAGAGACATATGGGGTCCAATTTCCAAAACTACAGGAGGCCTGGGATATAGTAAGCTGTACCTGTAACAAATGCCATAGGATTCTGATGTACTCAACATGTTTGGGAATAAGATTTGTCCACATATCAGAGGAAAATCAAATGGCTCATTCCTAGGGATTTTTGTCACAGGACCTTTAGGGCTAGGGGAAGGGATACAGATGGGGGATGAAAAGGGAAGCCACTGATTCTGGGAAAAGGGGAGGGCTGGGGACTGCGGGTGAGGCGGAACTGGAGATGAACTGGCAGTGGGGATGGAAAGTCAACATGGAGATTTGCCCTTCTCTTCACCCCCACCGCTGCAAGCCCACCCTGGGGTGAGGGGCTGTCCCAGGCAGCACTGGTGGAGGGGGAGGAGGAGAGAAATCCCAAGCTGTAGCAGTGGGGAGAAAGGAAGTTCCTGCGGTCTTATGGCTTTCTAGGTGGCTGCCCATACAAAAGGCTATACCTAAGTTGGGGACTGCCTGGCCTGTACTCATTGCCATAAATGGGCAGGAAGAACATAAATTTCCTGAGGGTAAACTACCTTTGGAATTGAAAATTTCAAGGGCTTTGCCCTTGAAATGTTTACCTTCGATGACATTTTCTTTGTATATGGAGGCCAATTTAAAGATGAGTTAAGCTCTTGAGATGAATTACTATTCCACATTCCAATCTCTACATCCTCTTCCTCCTCCCAGCCAGTGGGGCGATTTCCAGGCAATGGCATATCATCACCACACCAGCCATCTTGCATAGATTTTGGCCCTGATTGTGATTTGTGATACAAAGAGAAACATGATTTAATCAAACAATTCTTTCTGGAGAACAAGCACTCATTATGGGGGTGGGGAATCTAGGAAAAACCCCACTTTTATTTCCCTTCACAAATCTACATGGTAGGAATCTATGTTTTATACTTGAAGTTTCCACTAAGCAAGATTTTTTTTTTTTTTTAAGTAATCTCTACACCCAACATGGACCCTGAACTCATGACCCTGAGAGAGCAAGAGTCTCACGCTCTACCACCTGAGTGAATCAGGTATGCCTGGGTGGCTCAGTCAGTTAAGTGTCCAACTTTTGATCAGGTCTTGATCAAGCCTCCCACTGGGCTCCCTTCTGGGTGTGGAGATTACTTTACAAAAAAAAAAAAAAAAAAAAGGAAGGAAGGAAAGGAAAGGAAAGGAAAGGAAAAAGGAAAAAGGAAAAAGGAAAGGAAAAGAAGTATCTCCCGTTCTTTTTACAAACAGACCATTCTTAAACATGGCCTTCTTGTTCAAACTCAACAATCTGTATGGCAACACACAGGGCAGAGAGGATCGAGGAAATTTCAAAGAATTCATTTTGATATATATTTTCAAAGAGAATGGCCAAAAAGTATTGCAAGTCATGAGCAGAAAGCATCTCAACTGGATACTCAGCTTTTGGAATTCCTATGGGGACCCCACATACAACTTATGGGATAGTAATGATGTTCATCTGAATGTTGAATCAGGTCTTTCCTGAACTTTTTTGATTTTCTGTATAATACTCAGGGAGTAATCTGGAACTGAGCCAGACAGTTTGGATATGCATCCACATTACTCTATATCCTGTCTCTAATGCTGGATAACATGAAAGTTGCTTGATTAGGTAATCTGATTTGGTAAAAGAGAACTTCGATTTGGTGAAGTAAATGCAAATCCTTATAGTTAACAGTTCTAAGAAAAGACAAGAACATCCAGAAAGCTAAAAAGAGCAAACAAAATTACAAATTCAAAGAAACAAACAGTAAAATCACATAGTAGGATACACAGATACATTTATCAATGATACAAACATTATCTGATTATTTAATTGTAGTCAACAAGAGATCACCACTGTGACAAAAGAGCCACCAGGAATTATCAATAACTTACCAGATTTGCTTAATGCTTGAGGACCAACAGAGCTGGAGCCCCACGTGGATGTGTTGGATGCTGCAGCAATGGGCTCCCCCCAGCTGGGACCACTGTCTATGGGTTTACCCCATGCTGAAGTACCATTATCCACAGTTGTGGCTGGAGTAGAAGGCTCCCCCCAGGGCTCACCCCAGCCTTTAGAAAGTGTGGGAAAAGAAGTCATCAGCACAAGGTAGGGTGGTGCAGGGCAATAAGGAGTACTCAGGGAACAAAAGATGAAGACGTTCATATTCACAGACTGAATAGTGATGCTGCAATGGGCATGGGCAAAGACAATGGCTTCTGTTTTATGCAAAGAAAACAAATCATTTCCCACATCATAATTTAACTACCGGTGTGAATTTTTTTTCCACCACCTATTTCATAATTGCCCTCCGGGTGTAGAGCAGACTTTTTTTTGAATGACCTTAATTATGGCAAGTCATCCTCCTTTGAAAATGAATTTAATTCCTGGAAAAGTCAAGTCAATATGAGGCAAACCTAGTAAATCCAAGCAGGTAATCAAGTTGGGCAACAGTGTACAT
The DNA here is from genome assembly GCF_048418805.1 of Vulpes vulpes. NCBI lineage: Eukaryota > Metazoa > Chordata > Mammalia > Carnivora > Canidae > Vulpes > Vulpes vulpes. Next base: position 96,137,738 of record NC_132782.1, read on the forward strand.
AAACAATTTTTACCATAAGTGCAACCTTTCAACATCACTATTCTGGGGCAAAAAAAATTAACTACAATACCAACAATAAGTAGACATCCTACTTTTATACACACTGGACAACACTTCTTAAAAATCCTGAGGTATCAGGTTGTCCAATGTAAAGCCATAAACAATGTTCAAAAGAACTCAAACAGCCTTTTCCTCAGATGAATACCTTTTTCTTCTATGAATTAAATCCAAATACCATAAACTATCCTGGGGGAAAAAGAATTAGACGCTGAAAGGTTAGCTCATGAAAACATTCCTATCCCTCCAACGGGACTGCTTATTATTCCATTACCAAAGACAATGCATTCCAACGACACTTAATGAAAATGTCGTTGTCAAGATAATCTGCAGAGATAGGAATTAGCTCCTTGTTATGAGAGGGGGAATATGTGGGAATACACCAGAAAGGTATTATCAAATGTTTTGAGCACACAAACATACACACTGTATAACTAATAGACTTGGATTTCATGCCTACTTAAATAAATCCCTTCCAAGGCCAAATATAGCACAGGGTATTTAGAGAGTATTGTACTTGGATGCTGGTTTTCTTTCTGAGGATACTGTAATCAAATAACAAAACAAAATAAGTAACGACTTGACTCAGAAGAACTGAGAAGTGTAGAGCATCCCCAACAGATACCACTTTCCCAACTCTACCTTCTGCTGTCTTCCTAGCAGAGAACGGAGTGTGGGAGATTCACAACCAACATGGCCACAGACAGAGCTCGGTTCCTGATGTTAAACACCTTGCCTATTCTTTTCTTCACTAGAAGCTCCTCCTGGGTTGGGGGGAGGGGGGAAAGCCCTTTGTGCGCATATGCAAATACTGTTAAATCTTACAGCACCCGGTACACTGAAAGGAGGCTTACAATACTGTGAAACATTTTGTTAACACCATCAGACTCCATTAAATGAAAACTTACCAGAGCCACTGCCTGCTTCTTTGTTTGAGATGGCACCTGCAGATGGTAGCAACTGGTGTACCTGTGCTTGCTGGTCTGAACGGCTGCTGCCATTTGGGACATTTTTGTTCCACATGTTCACATTTTTGTAGTTGTATTTGCTCGGATCTCCCCAAGCTGAAGTTCCGTCATCGATCTCCATTTTGCGACGTATGGATTCTGGGGATGGTTCCTCCCAGCCTGTGGGCTCTTCTTCTTTTGTTGGGGCTGGTATAGGTCCTCCCAGCCAGCCTGTACCAGGAGGTTTGCCTGTTGCTGGTGGGATTCCCCAAGACCCGACAATGTCTTGTTGCTTGTTCCAGTCTGGAGAACTGACTGGCTTTGACGAATCTCCCCAACCTAGAGACTGATTAGACTTTGGAGGATCTCCCCATCCCTGGGAAGGATTAGGTTTAGAAGATTCATCCCATCCTGACGAATTATTTGGATTTATGTTATTTCCCCAAGAAAAAGAACTAGTTTTACCAAGTTCATTCCAACCAGAAACAGACCTGTCACTGTCACTACCTCCTGAGCTAGATTTCTTATTAGCCTCACCCCAATGGTTACTCCTTGACGTTTCTCCCCAGTTATCACTGGCAGAAACGGACCACCCTTGGCTTGATTTCTGTCCATCACCCCATCCCTGTTTGCTCTTTTGCGAATCATTCCATGCGGACTTCTCTTCTTTGCTGTTCCCCCACTGATTGCTCTTGACCATTCCTGTAGCAGCAGCGTCATCTTCCCATCCCCCCTGGCAGCTTGAGCCTTTGGAATCTCCCCACCTCAGAGCAGGTTTGGGATCTCCCCACCCCGATACAGATGAGGTATCATTACTAGTAGGGCTAGTCTTATCTGTACATGCCCCTGAGTTAAAAGTCTGTGTTGCAGAGCTTCCCCAGGCCTCTGTCCCATTGTCAGTCTTTCTTTCCCCTCTAGGTGACGTTTCCGTATCCCAGGCAGTATTCTGCTTAATAGGAGTCTGTCCCCAACCAGAGTTGGAGAGGACACGTGGATCCAAGTCAGTTCTGTTTACGATGCTTTGGAGTAATGTGTGCTGATCAATTTTTCTCCGATCTCTACTCTGATTTTCCCCAGTTGCTTTCTCCTCGAGGCGTCCAGTGCTTTCTGTACTACCTTCACTCTCCACTGTACTTCCTGTTTTGGCCCACACGCTGTTCTGCTCAGTTGTCTGAGATGCAGCAGAAGCCTGATCCTCTTCCTCAGTAGATTTCCAACCATTTGTAAACTTCTTACCATTGCCATTTGCACTGTCATTGGAATGCTGATTGCTAGGCAGTTTGCTCCACTCCACGCTGGGTATATTAGTGCCAGTGTTTTGTGCAGGAGTTCCCCATCCTCGTCGACTTCCTCCAGAATTTGCACCATTTCCACTTCCCCACGATGCACTCTGGGAATTCGCTGCCCCAGACTCCCACACACCTCCTTTATTTGTGTTCACTTGAAAGTTAGTGCCCATAGGCCCATTTATGCCAGGCTGCATTAGAGTTGCATTCACAGTGTCACCATTAGCTTGGCCGTTAGGGCTCGAACATTTGTCTCCAGAGTAATTAGAACCATAGGCACCCCACGTAGTACCGTAAGAGCCTCCACTTTTTGGCTCTCCATTGCTAAGATGAGAAAGGGAAGTGCCATTCATAACCGATGGAGCCTGTATCTGAGGATGATTCATTGTGCTCACACGCCAGGCCCCTGTATTACTAGGCAGTTCGTTATTCTGTACTGAACCGGAGTTTGGTAAACTAGAGGTCATAAAGTTAGTAGTGTTATTTGGTCCAGTCATCTCAGTGGTAATATTCTGAGGTTGACCACTGAATGAAACCTTCTGTGTACCACTTACTTCAGATTCACAAGTTTCCTGAAGGCTTCCCCAGGTACCATGGGTGGAAGAACCACCCACTTTAGAGTTAATACTCTGATTGTTAGGCATCTGGCCTATGGTACTACACTGAATATTGATGCCAGAACTACCGCTCCCTACAGGCCCTTTGAGGGCAAGTCCGTTGTTGTCTAATACTGGCCAGGCACCATGGTTGCTAGCTGAATTCAAAGTGCTTGGATTTAACCCTCCATTTGATGAAGAACTTACAGTGCCCCAAGCATTCATTCTATTGTTGCTACTTTCTGATTTGCTTTCAGGAGCATCCACAGAGACCTGACATGTGCTTATTATGGCTCCATGGGAAAAACCCCATGGCCCAGGACTACTTCCATGGCCCACATTATTGCTGCTGCTACCAACCACAAACTTGTTTTGGGAACCAAGTCCAGTGCTATTCCGAAGGCCATCTTTTTCACCACCTGTGCTCCCTGAAGCCATGATAGTGATGTTTCTCTCTGATTCAGAACTGGAGGCAGAATCAGCATCCATACATTCTGAAGCCAACTCTGGATCACTGCCAGGGACTGAGGGCCATGCTTCTGTCTCAGGGGAGTCGTTTACAACAGCATTCTTACAATTTGTGCTAGAGTCACTCGGAGAAGACACAGGTCCCCGCTGTGAATTTTCATAATGGGATCCTGAAGTACTGTGGTTTATATCTAGAATAAAGGAAAAACACAAAAACTATGAAGCGTTTGGAAAGATGAGAAATATGTTATAAACATATGTGGTTCCTCGACATTAACAAAATTTGATACTTGGCAGTATGGTTACAAAGGCACTGATTATATCCCAGCCACCAACTTTCCTTATCTAGTCATCAATTCCACATGGGCAGGGTATTTTGCTGTTTTATTCACTGATGTTATCCTATGAGCCTAGGGCAGTACCTGGAACACAAGAGTCCCTCTCATTAGGGATCTGCTGCTGAATGAACAAACTATTACTTATCAGCAAGTAGAAGAATTTTAGTGTCAGGAAGAATAGGTTGTAGTAATGTATTAGGATAATGAAGCAACCCAGGCCTAGAGGCCTGACGTGGGAAAAAAAAGGGGGGGCTGGGAAGGAGATGGGTAAGGACAAAGGAGCAGGACAAACTTGACTAAATGTATTAGAAACATATGAGAAATCCTTTCCTGTCTTTCCTTTCTTAGAGGAGCTTTTTCACACAACGGTTTTGGGTATTAGAACAAGTTTATAAAAATTACAAAGCCTTTCTTTCCCATTTTATTTCCATTTCATTAGTGTTTATGTTCAACCTGAAATACTGCATGCAAGTGCAAATATTTTTAGTTGCATTCTCCTTCATAAAAATTTAATTTACCTTCATAGCCGTATTTTTCAGGAGATCACAGAATTATGATGATTAAAAAAATCAAGTGCTGACACTGAAAATCATTAATGATCAGTCATAGAATCCTATAATCTTGGACTCACCGCTATACATTATCATCTAGTTATCTTCCTGCAGGTAGAGGGCAGGCAGTTCTCATGCTTCTAATACTTCCCCAGATTCATTCCTCTCATTCGGTTTAAGGATCTGGTAGTTAAAACTTCCTCAGGGATATTAACCTGCATAAGATGTCTGCATTTAGACTGTCTTTAGGGGGTTGCTTATGTTGTAGTTTTCAACTAGAGTAGTACTCAGAATCCTACGTAGTGCTTTTAAATAACATACATGTTCAAATCACATCCTCACATCTCAGACCTAATAAACCAACTGCTAGGAGTTGCAAGCCTAGAAAACAAATGTAACTCACTACCAATGTACTGCAAATATAGAAAATCAGGTTCATCTTGCATCATTTTCTCTCAAAGCACAATCATCAAACATCAAAAAACTAGGAGTTAGAAAGAAGAGCAGAAAAAAGACTAAAGAGAGACTAAAAGCGTATACATAATTCACCAATTACATGAATCTTAAAGTTCCGTAAGAAACTCTTATCTCCACTCCCAGTTTGGGAATCATTTTTTTAAGCTGTCAAATGAAGTTTGTCATCATCTTTCAGTGCCCATGAGAAGCATTTTCCTCATGAAACACAGGATATCGAACAGTTTGTCTCATGGGGTAAAAACAAACCAATATATCAACACCGGCACCAGCAGTATCATCAATCAGGACCACGGATCATGTGTTTTCTCTGCATTTTTGTCACTGACTCCTTGAAACAACCCTAAAGCACAGGATACTACTTTTACTTTGTAGCTGGGAAAATAAATGAAGGCCCAGAGGCTAAGTTACAGAAAATCAGGTGAGGAAAGCAGGATTCAGCATTGAGTAATAAAGCAAGGTGGCTAAGTACATTGCTGGAACTCTAGAGACACCAAGACTCAAGTCTGGGCTCTCTGCAGCAGTTGTATGACCAAATTTGCACAACAGGGAGACAGACAGTACCTCTTTACCCAGCTGTTAACTATACTGTCCTATGTGAAGTATTTAGTTCAGTGCCAGCTTCAAAGAAATGCTCCACCAGTGGCAGTTTGGTATAGTGATTAAGAGCACAACTTTGTAGCCAGACTGCTTGGGCTTAAAAGCTGCTGTCATTTCCTAGTTATATGATCACAGGCAAGATCCTCAATCTTTCTGTATCTTAGTTTCCTCATCTGTAAAGTGAGAACAGTAATAGCACTTGTCTCAAACAGAATACTAACTCCTGGATCATTCCCCCACAGATGCCTATTCCTAAAGGAGAAAAAAAATTCTGCTTCTTTACTGGTTTTCTTCCTCTCAGTAAGTTTCCTAAAACCTAAGATTTATCCTTGCTTGCTTACTGTGCATGGCAAATCCCAACCACCACTGAACCCCAAATCCATCCACTTTTCTCCAGATCTAACAACCAAGCCACCATCACCATCATCAGCACCTCAAAGACGTCAAGTAAAAGTACTTGTTGCCCATTATTTGTTTTTTCACATGTATGTGTATTTCTTGCCGCTTCCACAGAGCAAGCATAAGAAAGGAAGATTGAGAATGTTCGACAAAACCACCTAGGCTGAACACAAAAGGACAGACCTAGAATTTAACAGTGCAGCAGCAGAAGCATTCCCATACTGACAGGAAAAGGCAAGGTACTTGGCATCAACACTAATGCTCAGCCTTGCGCTGGGAGTACTGACCAATGAAAGAGGACCCAGAAATAAAGGGTAAAGATAGTGGAAAAGAAACAAAAGAAGCTAACATGTATGAAGCAATAGTTTTCCTATATACCAGAAGTAGTTGACAAGAAAATATAATTGAGAAAAGATCCCAACTCTAACAGCCACAAAAATCACAAAGCAACTTAGAATATGGCTAACAGAAATATTTAAAGTTATATGTGATTGCGTTTTATTGTAGGCCACAGAAGACAACTTGATTAAGTATAGAAACTTGTTCCTGAATAGGAAGACAGAATAATATTATTTCTTAAAGTGTAATTCAATTATAAGAAATTACTAACAGGAGTCTGTAGCATGGATAAAGTGACTTAAAAATTCATATAAAACATGAGAGGATGAAAAAGAAAATCTCAACAGTGGGATGGGGGCAGGGGGAAGCTGTAGGGTCACGCAATAGCTAACAAGTGCTGCACTGCCAGAGTAACTAAGCTTCAGCTGCATGGCATGAGTAAGCCAGGGAGAGACCCAAGTATTTATCAAATGTTAGTATTTTAAATCAGTAGGAGAGAAGGAATAATTCGATACTTTAAAAAGATTTCTTAAAATCAGACTATTTATCAAAAATAATCTCATCTGATTGTGTTAAAAGATGAAACCAAAAAGTTATCAGTGAATGAGAATTTTTTATACCTAAAAGCAAAGAAACCACAAAAAGAAAGGATATAGATTTGATTACTTACCCAAAATGTGAAGTCATTTTATGTCAGAATACATCAAAAGCAAGGAAGCAAGCAAAACCCCCAGCAAACAGCAGGATCCATTTTGCAAACCAAACTTTATCTAACCTTTAATGTTAGTAAAAATTTCTCTCAGAATCTGGTCATAACCTAGTTCAGAGGAGGCAGGGGCAGGTGGTCCAAATTTGTCTTTTGCTATATATTCCTATGTATTTTAGGAAAATGAAAGACATCATCTCACCATTGATAAGCTAAAATTTCATTTTTAATCTGAAAACTACTTGATACTTAAAAAAAAAAAAAAAAAACACCCAAAATTCAAAAACCGTGTTTCAGCCAAGGACCTTTTGGTTATGAAAAACATGTAGCTCAGATAGAGGTGGGGACATCCCAGTCCAACTAAAACTGTGAAAAGAACAGGACTCCTCAGCAATCGAAACTAGTATGTCTCACAGAGACACAGACTCTTTCAGAACTGGGAGAGGTGAAAATTTTAATGTTTCCCTTACAGACAGGAAGCTAAAACCCATCATCACAAATGATCCAGAGGATAAACGCAATTATTAACAATTATTAACAATCCTGTTAAGTTTTTCCAGGAAATAGTGAGAAAAAGTAGACTGTGAAGCCCCATGCTGGTGGGAGGAAAGGGAGACAGCTGAGTTTTACTGAGCGTGATGCAAAATAGAAATTTTTACAGACTGCACTGATATTAGGCAAATGAAGATCTGGAAGACTGAGCATTGCCAAAGAGCACTGGAAATCCAAAATAATACCACAAGCTCCTATTTTCACACAAAATTACCTGAGGAGAACTGGGGACAGCTCCAGCACCACACGTCAAAACAATAGTGCATTTCTATAGCACCTATTCACAAAGATCAAAGAGGGTATGTGGGGGCAGAGCAAAGACTGGCTATAATTCAAGTGATTTGTAAAGAAACAGTATCATCTGCTCAGGAATAATTTATATTCAGGAAAATTCATTTATTTTTCTTATTAAATATACAGCATTTAAGAAAAATAAACACGTGCCTTCTGCCTTGAAGGCTTTCATTCTCACCAGAAGGGGAAAGTCCTTCAGAAGTAAATGTACTTTGGTTTTAGAGTAATTCTGGGGAAGTATGACACAGTATCACTTGGGAATATGAGAGAACCTGACATGCACAGTTTCAAACAGCACTCAGTGACAAAGTTCAAAATGTTTCTTTTGGTTATTCTGCCTCTAGCCCAGGGGCTGGCAAACTCTTTCTGTAAAGGTCCAATTAGTGAATATCTTTAAGTTTTGCCAGCCAGATGGTCTCTGTGGCAACTACTGTGCCATTGTAGCCTGAAAGCAGCCGGAGCTAACATGTAAATGAATGGGCATGGCAGACTTCCAACAGGACCTGACTGAAATGGGCTGCAAACCGTCCTCTGTTCTAGATAAAGATGACAAATGCAATACTACCATCCAAATGTGATGCATGGATCATGACTGGTCTCTGGTTTGAGAGATGAGGTGAAGGTGTTCGGGAGACAGCCATAAAAGACAATCTAGGGGCTGCTGCTTTAGACCGAATGGCGAGTGCCTTCGGCCAGTGGTGATGCCTGAGCACACAAGAGAGGAGGGCTGAGAGACATTTAGAGTTGAAATCAGCAGGACATGGGAAACCAGTCGCCTGGGAGACATGGAGATGGCAAACATGATTTTAAGATTTCTAGATGGGAGGTGATGGGTGTGCTAACTCTTGAGCAACAGAACCCAGAAAGACATGCTGGCAGGACGAGGAGTTCAATTTTGGATGTGTGGAGTTTGAGGGGCCCAACATCAGCTGAAGACATGTGGAAGCAATGAATCTAAAACTGAGGAGAGATCTGAAGCAGTCATGGGAGAGAATAAAATCTGAAAACTAGTTGAGTAAAAGAACAAGAATGGTGCTCGCTTTGGCAGCACATATACTAAAATTGGAACGATACAGAGATTAGCATGGCTCCTGTGCAAGGACTACACGCAAATTCGTGAAGCGTTCTATATTTTTAGCCCCAGTGGCTCAGCAGTTTAGCACCGCCTTCAGTCCAGGGTGTGATCCTGGAGACCTGGGACTCAGTCCCACGTCAGGCTTCCTGCACGGAGCCTTCTCTGCCTCTCTCTGTGTCTCTCTCATGAATAAATAAATAAAATCTTAAAAAAAAAAAAAAAAGAAAGAAAAGAACAAGAATGAAAGAGCTTTACGGAAGAGGAAGTGAACAATAAAAAAAAGTAGGTATCAGGGGTCTGCAGCGGAAACAAGATGACGAAGGGGACGTCATCGTTCGGAAAGCGTCGCAATAAGACGCACACGTTGTGCTGCCGCTGTGTCTCTAAGGCCTACCACCTTCAGAAGTCCACCTGCGGCAAGTGTGGCTACCCTGCCAAGCGGAAGAGAAAGTACAACTGGAGTGCCAAGGCTAAAAGACGGAATACCACTGGGACCGGTCGAATGAGGCACCTAAAAATTGTATACCGCAGATTCAGGCATGGATTCCGTGAAGGAATGACACCTAAGCCCAAGAGGGCAGCTGTTGCAGCATCCAGTTCATCTTAAGAATTTCAACGATTAGTCAAAATAAACGTTCTGGTTTTAAAAAGTGAAAAAAAAAAAAAAAAAGTAGGTATCTATAACAATGAAAAAGGAAAAGTCTGTTACCACAGCTACATGTGAAAATCACTAAGCTTGGATTTGACATTCAGAAAACCAATGACCTTAGTAAGAGCTATTTTAGTCAAGTGAGCAGGAGCCAGATTACAGAGGACTGAAGTCATGCATTAGAGACTACAGACTACTCTGTAAGAAGGGGAAGGAGAGAAAGTCTACATGTCCTAGAGACTGGGGGTTTAAAAAATTTTTTAAAAGATGACACAAGCTTAACTATGTTTATAGACTAGGGGGAAAGGGTACCAGTAAAGAGCAAGAAGTGCAAATTCCACGACATCAAGGATGGATACCACATTGAAAAGACAGTAAAGAGCACAGATGGAGGATGGTATTTTCATCTTTAAATGTCTCTGGAAGGGCATCTAGGTGGCTCAGTTGGTTGAGCATCTGTTTTCAGCTCAGGTCATGGTCCCAGGGTCCTGGGATCGAGCCCCCCACATCAGGCTCCCTGCTGAGCAGGGAGTCTGCTTCTCCCTCTGCTCCACCCACCCACCCCACTCATGCTTGCTTTCTTTCTCTGGAATAAATGAAATCTTAAAAAGGATTGAGGTACTGATAATATGGATAAAAACTTTTTATTTATTTTTTCATTAAAAAGGCCATTTCTTGGTCATTTATCATTCTAGCTCAACTCTCCCAGAGATTGCCTAAAAAGAAAAATTCAAATGTAGTAAAGGCTGTAAAGAGTAATAGAGACAAAACCCACATACCCCCTCCCTTAAATAACTAGTATAGAAAACTCCTGTGTACCCCTTCTCTGATCACATCTCCTTCCTTCCCCACTGGGTCACTAAGTGGTAATCACTCAAAATGCTCTATCTGAACTCATCCCTAAGCAATATAGAAGCTTTATATTTTATATAAATGCTATCATACTATAAACAAACAACGGCATTCTTGGGACAACTAATGGAAATTTGAACATAAACTACCTATTACAGGATCTGCTTAATGTGTCCCCCTTTTGCCTAGGAATGGATTGTGGTATCATGATTGTATAGGAGACCATCCTTATTCTCAGGGAATTTCCAGTATTAAAGGTGAAGTATACTGAATGTGCATATGTATGCATACGTATGTACATATGATGGGGAAGGTGTACATGTCTGGTCGAAGAGGAAGGTGAGGGTAAGGGTGGAAAGGAGGCATGCATTTGAAGACGGGAAAACATAAACAACTGCTGGATCTGGGCGCAGGGTATATGGGTATTTTTTCTCTATTAACTTTTCGGAACGCATGCCAGTTGGATGATAAAATGTGAGCTGGAACACACGGGTCCACAAGAACAACACTGCCAAATGAGCACCCCCACATCCTCTATTACATAAAGACCTGTAAGTCCCCCAACTTCAGAGTTATTTGGGCACTATCAGAGCCGGATACCATGAGGCTCTAGGAAATCAATTGCAGGAGAGAAGTCTCAGTGTTGAATGAAAGCATCACTAGGGGTCTAAGGCATAGCTACAGACTGGCCACTGAGCCCGAAAAGCCAGCTGGTTTGACCAGGGCAGGTCTCTAAAGGCTTGTAAGGTACCTAGGCAGGATACAAAGTCACTACATTTACCCCAGTTCCTGTCACTCCTTTTCATCTTCTACCTCACTTACCTGCTAGCCTGAGAAAGTGCGTGGCTTAGGATCTCTGATTTATAAAGTACCTCTTCTCATCCCGGGACTATCCCTGCTCCCTGACTGCACTGAATGAATGAGAACTGAATTATGTGAGGACAAGGGAGGAGCATCCAACACACTGCACCTCTCATTTTTATCATGAAAACTTTAAGTATCTGTGTATGTATTTATTGTATGTTATTGACCTACATATCAAACCTACTCCATTCATTAACTGTATTTGTTCCGGAAACAAGTGAAACACAGATACAAAAATAAAAAGTTAAGATTACATTCACATAGCTCTGAACTACCTGTGGTTCACAACATACAACTTTTGTGTTTGTGGACTCTTGATCACGCTTTTTATAATGGATACTACACTGCTCTTCACTGATCCATAACCTGTAAGAGGAGGACTGAATGTGTTAATTCAGTGTGTGTGTGTCTAAGGAGCACCCTGTTAGAGTCAGTCACTGGATCACTATTGTCATTACTGTTGTAAATCACCCTCAGAGGCCGGGGCAGACATAACAGTCTAAGAAGAAGACTTCCCTAGTTCATAGACATCCATTGGTCTCTTAGGTGGCTAAAGTTGCTACTACTCCTAGCAGCATCTACACAGATATTTTAAGTTAAATATGTGGCATATGCTGGAAAGTGGAGATTCACAAATTTTTTTTTAAAAAGACAAAAACAAAAATCTAGTTTTTCTGCAGTGCTCTGCCTTCGTCACCCACATTAATTCTGGACATCAGCCAGACTGCTGCATTCTCCTGGCTTCATTCCCCACCTCCACATGAATGCAGTGTCCCTTCATAAAGTCCTCTGAGAAACAAGCAGGGCATTTGTACTTTTCAGCCTTTGTTGAAGACTTCTTCCTATGCTCACATAGGCCTTCTTTTTATCTGAATGCACATCTCTAATATTTTTGGGATTTCTGACCCTAACCATTTTTGATAAACATTTTTACACTATTTTTCATTTCAAAACCAGCTCTCTTTCATTTCCCAAATTAAAAGTGGTACTCAACATACCACTTTCTAAATTTATGAGCCCATTTCCCTGGTCATTTTGTTAAGTGTAATAACCACCATTGTTTAGCTCTTAATAAGTATTCAAGCATTCACTGTGTGAATAACCTCTCCTAAGGCTTCGATCACATTTTTAAAATACATGCCCATGACCAACTACATCATCTGCTTCCAGGCTGATTTCTTGGATGAACTTCAAATTAACTGCTTGGTGCTATATGTAATATATCTAAACCAGAGTCTTCTTCCTGAAAAGTACAGGTCCTTTCGTAAAAGTTTGGGGGAAGATAATTCATTCAGTACCTAAATGTCAGGCACTAACAACCATGCTTAAACACTCACATAATTTAATCCTCAAAGCAACCATATAGGTTGCGCACTAATGTCCATACTTTATAGCTTAGAGAGGGCTGAGGTAAATTAAGCGATTTGGCCAATCTCATACAAGGTAATAAGTGATGACGAGTGTAGTATTAATTCAGGGTGATACTGAGTTTGTATCCTGTCCAATAATAATGTACTGCTCTGATTATCTATGCTAGAGAAATCACATTCATGTCCTCTTCCTCCTTACCTACCACATCCAGTATGCTGCCAAAGTACAGCAAGGCTGTTACAAACCCAGCTCTGGAATCAGACAGATCTTGATGTAACGCCAGCTCTGCTACTTATTAGCTGTGAAGTACCATAATCTAAAGGACAGAGGAGTCCTTGATATATTTAAGAGAGCAGAGACAGAAAGTAATTCTTGCTGGGACAGTTAGCAAAGGCTAGTCAGATGAGATGCAGACCCACAGAGCAATAAAGTAACATGCCCAAGGGCAGAGACGCTGGTATGTATGGAACTAGGATTTAAAAACCTGGTCCATTTGGCTCTAGAAACTTTGTTCATAACCAGTATATGCTAGTGTTTTCATGCGTGGGAACCTTGATTCTATGTGGCTTGTAGTAAATGCTTCAAAATAGTTTGATAAATGAATGGACAAACAAAACATTAGAACCTATCAGAACATACTGCAACAAATTGGCCTCTGAGAAAACCATAATCACATACATTTTCTCCCTCCCCATCATTACTGAACTCAGAAAGGCCCTTCTGTGGCAATCACTGAGTACCATGTGCTATGTGAATACCATTTCCGCAAGCAACAATCTTTCTCTGGCACAGAGTAACTGAGTGATCATGGGCAAGTTATCGAATGTCCTGGTGCCTCAGTTTCCTCTACTGAAAAGTGAGGATAACAATTTATGCTTCACAGGGCTGCTGAGGATTAACTGCAATAATATGTACAACTGCTTAACACATATACTGAGGGGGAGGTGAGGGGTGCTTAATTTTAAGTGTAGATTTATTGATTTAAGCTTTTATAAATTGCTTGTGAAAATGGGTAGAACCTGGAGGGAGGGTGATTAAAATAATCATTTAAAAAGTAGAATGGGCAGTCAGTTTATAGGAAACATTTAAGGATTCCCGATTGGTAACTTCCTGCACGGAACTCTAATTTTGCAACGCAGATACTGATGGACACAAATACATCCCCAACAAGCCATGAATGTATCAACTTGCTGTGCTAATGAGGACAGTTGGAGTCTCGTAAGAAATGCCTTCTCTCACCTGACTGGTTTTTGCTGTTCTGCACCTCTCCGTTATTTTGTGGCTGTTGATTTGTTAAAGCACTGCTTTCTGACTGGCTGCTTAACACTTTAACAGCAGATCCCAGGTTTGCTGCTATGACAGGAAAATGCTGACCCCTCTTTAGAAGCTGTTTGTGTTCCTGGTGGCGAAATCGTGGTGGTACTTCCCGAGGATACCGAGGCAAGGCCTGTGCTGGCTGCGGCTGCTGCTGTGGCGGCTGCGGTGGCTGCTGCGGCGGCTGCTGTGGCTGCTGTGGCGGCTGTGGCTGCTGCTGCTGCTGCGGATTGTTGGCTGTGGCTCGCTTGGCATTATTATTAGTGCTGGTTGCTGTGGAAGTGCCGTTATTAGAGTTGGCAGGCTGAGGCTGGCTTACACTGGGCTTTATCTGTTCTGGCACTAATCCCAACAAAAGAAAAGGGGTGGAAAAGATTAGCCAGTAAAGTGTACCTCCACAGTAAGCCATCTAAGTAAAAAGGCACTACGAAAAACAACCCTAAAGGAACAGAAAGTTCAAGCGTGCGAGGATATCCTCATTCACAGGCTCAGGTTTTCTTAGGAGAGAGTTCAATTTTACTTCTGCAACTACTCCTCCAACAAGGGGACGGACACCATCGGCATCCCCTGGCTTGTATGACAGCTCCTGCGCACCAGCTTTGGCCCGTATTATTTCAATCAGAGAACAAACACTGATTGTATAACTATGGAACTCACAACAGCTCAAAGAGCAAATGTGGGGAATCAAATTTTGGTTATCCTAAAAGAACCCTCAATTCCCTGTAAACTATTCTTTATCTGCCTCATTTTCAAAGTGTTTGGTCCCTATTCTTCATCTCTGAAAGACAACACAAGAACAGATAGAAAAGGTAGAAAACAATCTGACAGGTTCTTTACAAAAAGGCAAAGTTCACAGGATTTGTTGTGGTTAAAAGGTAAAGTCTGAATCAAATAAGACAAACTCAGAATGGAGAAGTAAATACAAAGATTATAGAATGAAATCTATAAAACTAATCAAAACTGGAGAAATAATGTAGATCCCCTGTCTTAAGCAAATCTGAGAAACAGACATTTGTCTACTGTATGAACAATGTGCGATCATAAACAATGGATTTCTAGACTCTTAAAAGAGATCAAATAAGTAAACAAACTAACGCAAATGCCTTAATCTGGTAAAGATACACCCAATCTCTAAAACTACAGAGACAGTATGGTATATGAACTTTTGGTGCCAGATGGACCCAGGTTTTAATCCCAGTGCTGCCTTTACTAAGTTTTGTGTCTTTGGGCAAGGTGTATATACCAGACTGAGCCTATGGTCTCCTCTATAAAGTGGAGATAAGGAGATAACACCTATACCTTGCAAGGCTATCCTAAAGTTAAATATGTTACCACTTACAGAGTACCAAATACAAAGCTAGATGAATAGTGGGCATTTTTTAATGACTGGCACAATACCACCTTACACTTTCGTAATAGTTGAACATTTCTGTGAGAGTTTGATGCATCTTTACAGATGCCACTGTCAGATAAACAAAGTGAAACATCTCCATGTGACCAGTGAGGAGACTCAGAGAAAAAGCTGTTCAAGGGCTGAGAGCTCCAGGCCTGAAATTAGAATAGCCCACCACCAGAACTGGATTATCTCTGCGTCCTTCTCCTTGCCTGTACAGTACAGGCAGTTCTGGTCTGTACCCAGCACAATGTAAGAACCCAGTAAACAGAGCTATTCTGTGGGCCAAATAAAGGCAGTATTTGTCAAATGCTCACAATGTGCATGACACTGTGATAAAGGTGGTCACCAGTATTGCTTCTAGTAGCCACCCAAACCCTGACACCTCTCCCGGACCTACCCCTCCCACCCTTCCGCCCCCCCCCCCCCCCCCCCCCAATCCTTGCTCTAAAGGTCCCTTCACTTGGCAGTCTGGCCTCACTACCGCCTTCTTTCTCTGAGCCACTGGTGAAGTTAGTCTACATCATATCACTAATATATTGTTAATACATGATCTAGCCTCTTATTTTTTCAAATATGACTCTGATTTTTTCTAAAGCAATGCAAGCAAATTATCATTCAGGAGGAATTACATGAAAAATCAGACATTCTATCTACTACTTCGAATCCTTTCCATTCTTCTTGAAGGCAACTAAAAAGCTTCGTTTTAATAATTTGAGTCAAGTACGTTCTAGGTTTAATTACTTTATGAATGAAATTTTTATCTCCCAGATAATTTAATGTTCCCAGAAAGTACAAATAATGTATATTCCTTTTTAACAAGGAAAATGAGGCACTAGAATATTCTAAAGTACTTCTGAAATCAAAAAAAGATAAAGTACATGTAGCTATGAAATCATAAAGGACACAAAAACTCTAACTCAGCCTTTACATATTTAGTTTCAAGCTCAGCATGGTATCTGGCAATTGAATGTAACCTTATAATACTTAAAATACTATCCACAGCTAAAAATACAGGCTTGCCTGCCACTTTATTACTAGGAGGAAAAGAAAAGAGTATAATAAAGATTATAATAATTTTAAACCCAAAAAAGATATTGTTTATATGAGAGATAGCTACAGGAAAATATTCTTTAATACCTTCAAGGAAGTAGAAGACAACCTACAGACAAACACTACAGGCCTACGTGGAGAATGTATGTAAGAACCTCAACACTTCATCCAAAGTGACCAGAAATTCAGAAGCAGTATTTACATCTGTCAGCCAGCTGCCCCATTCCTACCTCAAATTCAGAGAGCTGCTGTACTTACCAATAAAGTATCACAGGGAAAAAAGGCTGAGATAGTTCTCTTTTCTGGGGCCAGAAAATTTCACCAAAACCAGTAAAAACATTAAGATAATGTAACTATTGATTATAAAACTGAGCTAAATAATCTGAAGTGAAATCTCAGATGTAAACATGAAACATACGAGAAGAGTAAAGAGGAAGTTAACTGTGTGTAGGTAGGGGGGTAAGGATGGGGTTGCTGGGTAACAGATATAATTACTGAATATTTTGGCTATTGTGGACGCACAGTTAAAATTTAGGTTAATTATCAGTAAATATCCAAACCACTGAAAAGAGAAAAAGGAAAATGAGAAAACAAGAAAACTCAATTCATTCGACAGATACAGAAAATGCAATAAAAAGAATTATTTTGGAACTGCAATTAATATTAAACACAAAAGGGATCCCTGGGTGGCGCAGCAGTTTGGTGCCTGCCTTTGGCCCAGGGCACGATCCTGGAGACCCGGGATCGAGTCCCACGTCGGGCTCCCGGTGCATGGAGCCTGCTTCTCCCTCTGCCTGTGTCTCTGCCTCTCTCTCTCTCTCTCTCTCTCTCTCTGTGACTATCATAAATAAATAAAAATAAAAATTAAAAAAGAAATTCAACACAAAAGATGATGTTGAGCATAAGCCCCCAAAATCTGTAATCAAAATAAATGTGAATGAATTAAAAAAAATAATAATAAATGTGAATGAATTAAATTCACTTGTTAATAAAAGCTCTTTTGTTAAGAAAAGAAAAACCTAAGGAATATACTTTGCAAAAATCACCATTGAAACAAAACTATATAGGAAGTTGGGGGGGGGGAAGTACAGAGACTGATATAGAAGCAAAACTGCTAACAAAATTTAAATAAAAGTAATATTAATATCAGGTTTAAAAAATTCAATCATAAAAGCATCATAAAGAATGAGATATCTCACAATGATAGAGGAAAACAACTAAAAAGATATAAACAGCTAAGAACACTTATGTACCAAACTTTAGTTATCAAAACATGTAAATCCAATGGAGACAGAAAAACTGAAAAAGGAAAACTATCTACTATAAAAAATAACACCTTTTTTGACAAATACCCATGGAACAGTCATAGAAAGTACACACACACACACAGACACCCATACAGCACTAAAGAAAACACCACTAAATTGCAAAAAGTACAAATAATATAGGTGGTATTTCTGGATTGCAATGCAACCACATTAGAAAACAAAGAAACTAGCTAATATAACTGCCTTAAATTTTGAGCTAAAGAAAGAAATATCAGAACTGTAGGATTATCAAGAAAATATTTGTGAAAACAATACACATAATAAATTTTAAGATACCACTAAACCAGTGATCAAGGAAAAATTCCTGGTCTTTATTATTTTCAACAAGTAAGAATGAATATGAAGCATCTTACACAAATTAAAAAATGAACTGGAGGAAGCAGAAGAAGGAATTAGTGAAGATAAAAGTAGCAACTGATGACTTTACAAGTGAACTAATAACTTCAAGGCATGACTTCATGAAAAAACTTAATTTTAAAAAATGAAAATGGAAAAAATGAGATGATTTTCTAAAATTAAGGTATTTCTTTAGACTCAACTCTATAAATAATTTGAAAAGATGGAGGAGGGATTTAACACTGACCTCAGAAGAGGGAAGAAAATAAAGATTAATTAGCACAGAAGAAATGAAGGGATTGATAAAATCACCCATCAGGATCAGACAGTTTGATCAATATTCCCATACATTATTTTTTGTTTTTTTATTAGCACACTTTTAAGAAACATGTAACTCTAAGTCTAATGCTACTTAAATTGTTGAAGAGCATAGAAGATGGAACACCAACACTGTTACCAGTAAGTTTGACAAAATTTTAGTAATCCAAAACAATGGGGGGGGGGGTAGAATATAAATAGTGCTAGGGATAAAAAAGACATAACTTCAAATGTAGAGATTCTGGAAATACAAGAAAATGTTATGTACAATCGATACCAATAAAAACAGGAAACCCAGCTAAATGGAACAATGTTCCATAACATGGCTTGGCACACCTTTCCAGTAAAGGGCCACAGAGTAATAAGCATTTTAGGTTTTGCAGGCCATACAGTCTCTCTTGTAACTACTCTGCTGTTGTAGCACAAAAAGTTGCCACAGACTACACGTAAATGAACGGATGTGGCTGTGTTCCAGTAAAATCTGATATATAAAAATAGGCAGTGGGCCAAATTTGCAAGCTATAGTTACCCAGTGTCTGTTCTAGAAAATATAATTTACCAAAATGAGCTCACAGAAAAGATCCTTTAATAGCAGAAGACACCAAAAAGGTTCTCCAAGATTTACCTCTCTAAAAAGCACTAGGCCCAGATGACTTTATAGGGAATGTGCATATTAAAATCCTCAAGAAACATGGAATATAAATCTACACAAACTGTT
Organism: Vulpes vulpes; assembly: GCF_048418805.1. Lineage (NCBI taxonomy): Eukaryota > Metazoa > Chordata > Mammalia > Carnivora > Canidae > Vulpes > Vulpes vulpes. The sequence goes on from NC_132782.1 coordinate 96,156,616, forward strand.
CCAGAACAAAGACGTGCAGGTTCAAAAGACTGACTAGATTCAAATCTTGGCTCTGCAACTTACTAGACATATAACCTGGGCCAGGTAGCTAAGCACCCTGGCACCTCAGTTCCCTCATCTGTAAAACAGGGATAAGTATTAAAACCTCTACCACATAGGGTTGTTGTGAGGTTTTGCAAGATGTAAAGAACTGAGAATAGTAGCTGGCACCTACCTAGTACTCAATAAATGTTAGTGACCACTATTGCCATGTAGGTTAAAAAAAAAAAAAGAGAGTGGGGGATCCCTGGGGCTCAGCGGTTTAGCGCCTGCCTTCGGCCCAACGTGCAATCCTGGAGTCCCGGGATCGAGTCCCGCATCGGGCTCCCAGCATGGAGCCTGCTTCTCCCTCTGCCTGTGTCTCTGCCTCTCTTTCTATATCTATCATGAATAAATAAATAAAATCTTAAAAAAAAAAAAAAGAGAGAGAGAGAGGAATCAAAGAACTCTCAGGTTTTTGGCCTGAAGCGTGAATAGACAGTGGTACCATTTACCAAGACATGAAACAGAAGATAAAACCTAAGTTTCAAAACAAAACAAAACAAAACAAAACAAAACAAAACAAAACAAAAACCTAAGTTTCAGGGATCCCTGGGTGGCTCAGTGGTTTAGCACTTGCTTTTGGCCCAGGGTGTGATCCTGGAGTCCCGGGATCGAGTCCCACTCGGGCTTCCTGCATGGAGCCTGCTTCTCCCTCTGCCACACGTGTCTCTGGCCCCCTCTCTCTCTCTGTGTCTCTCATGAATTAGTAAATAAAATCTGAAAAAAAAAAAAAAAAAAAAAAAAAAACCCAAAAAGACCTAAGTTTCAGAATTACATGAAAGAATAAGTTTAGCTTTTGACTATTTGTTGTAATACTATAGGACAGCAATTCTCAAACGTTTGGTCTCAAGACTCCTTTGAATTTTTAAGTTACTGAGAATATCAAAGGTCTTCTGTTTAGTGGGTTATAACTATATTTACCAGATTAAAATTTTAAACAGGAAAATTCTTAAAAATAGTAATTTTTAAAATAAACCCTTACATGAATCAATATATATTTTCATTGAATGAATATATTTTCTGAAATTGTTTCCCAAAACAAAAAGTAAAAAGCATGCACTGTTTTACATTTTTCCAAATTTCTTTAATATGTGGCTTAAGAGAAGCAAGTAGATTCTCCTACCTACTTCTGCATCCAATTTGTTGTGACATCCACATTATGGAGCCTCTAGAAAATACTACATACTCATAAGAATAAAGTGAGTAAGACAAAGTCTTCCTATCATTATGAAAAGTTTGACCTTGTGGATCTCATGACAGTTTCAGGCAGCCCCTCAGGAGTCCTCAGATAAACTCTGAAAACCATGCTCATAGGATATTCATGTGTAGAATATAACTCAATATACGGTTCTAAAGTTTAGTGAAAGTATGGACTGAAAACATAAATTTAGGATTCAGCATACAGGTGGGGGAGAAAAAAGTCATGAGAGTAGCAGAATGAGAAGAAATGGCAAGACCTACAGGATAGGTTTCCATAGCAGAGAGAGAAGTAAAAGGCAAGAAGAATAAGTCAGGACTGCCAGAGAGGTAGGAGAGAATGGGTGGCTTATTTTAGAAAATGGCCTCACTGTTTACTCAAGCAAGGATTTCTCCCTCTCCAACAGATTATCTCCCTGATAGAATTCAATGCATCCTTATTATCTTTTAAGTTCCTGCAGTGATTTAGGTCCTCCATCAATTTACTCTGGCAAAAACTTCCTGATTGGTCTTCTTGGCTTACATCTTGACCCCTCCCAATTTTTACCCTCTCCCGCAAATCTATTATCTCTGCCCAAGTTATCTGTGTTGTTAAAATGATTTCAGAAATCTTCTAAAGTACTAAGGATGACCCCATCTACCACTTTCCAGATTCATATCCCATTACGTCCACACGTTTCCTTCTTTCCCACACCATGTATCTGCAACACTCCAAAAGGTACCATTCTTTTGCATGATGTTCCTTGTGCCTAAAATGCCTTGATGCCTTTCTTGAAAATCTTTCCGTCCACCTTTCCTAGGAAACAACCAATCACCCCCCACTCTCATCCTCAGTTCTGCTAAACTTAAAAGCATTTCTGACAAGCAATTTCCCCTCCTCTATTCCCATAAAACTCTTCTTAATGCATCCCTTACCCTACACATGCTTACTTTAAGTGCTGGCTTTTCCTCTCTCCTCCCCTTTATCACTGGCATTCCCAGCACCAAGCACAGCAAATGGCCAAGAACTGGTAGCTCAATGAACAACTGAAGAACTATCAGCATATGGGATGGCTGAACCAAAGTACAACACAGAATGATACTGAAGGTGGAAACACTGCTCAACACTGACATTTAAAAGGTAGAATAAATAAGAACATGTAAAGGAGAGAGAGAATGATCAAGAGAAGTAGAAAGAGTAATAAGGAAGATGACAGTAGCTGGTTAGTATGTTGATGAATAACTCCACAGTTACAAATCTGCTCTAAAAAATGAAAATAAAAATAGAAACAGAAATAAAAATAAAAACAAAAATTCTAGAGCCAAGATCCAGAGAACAAGTCCAGTCAGTATGATTGTTATTCTGGAAAGATACCCTAATCAACCACAACATCATATCATCCATAACACCAGAAAATTGTTTCGAAGGAATTTCATTCAGCCAGTACAAAATACATATATGCACTACATTTTTTTTTTAATGTTCACATTTTGCCATACTGTGACCCAACTAACTGGTCTTTTGCACAGTTTAAAGCAGATGGGCAAAATTGAATAGGTCTATAAATAAACAACTTTAAAAAATTATTTTAGAATGGAAAAATTACTTGTGCAAAGAATTTAAACCAACATTTGCCTAAATCGTGCTCCAAATCAAGATTTCCCACTTTGCAAAACAGTAAAAGAATCAATATTACAATTAAATTATTAACTTTTGCTTTCATGTGTTGATATTTCTTATGTATAAATATTCTATCATTCTGTAAACCTGAAACTGTTCTAAAAACAGCCTATTAAATGGGGAGGGGGAGCCCCACAACTGTCATATTAAGGTAAAAAGCAAGACTAGATAAGAGACAATTTAATATGCAAAAATCCTAAATATACCGAGTTCCCAATTAAAATTTTTTAAAATTTATTTATGGTCATTATTAAAATTATATTAACATTTACTTCTATCTTTAAAATAACATTTTAAGATGCCATTTAAATAAATTTATTTCAGAAAACAGTAAATAAGTGACTTCCTATTGGATATCTACAAATTTAATAGAAACAACAACTGAAATATAAAGCAGCCATCAACATTCTGAATTACCACATCTTAATACCTCAAGCCCTCCCTTTATTCTTATCCTTCCAAAGTCTGTAATTTAGCTTTGTGTAAGAGTTTTCAAATTGGCTACATTGTAAATCTTCTAGAAAACATTGGCTTAAGTAACAGGCATAGTATACAAAAATGCCATTTTAAGACATGATTTCATTTTCACAGAATGAAGCATTTAATTGACCTCCAAAAATAAAAACCATACACAGATTTCCTTTTGAATCCCTAAAAGAATTGAAATAGCTGAAATTACCGGATTAAAATAATACTTAATATGCATCTATAGAATACACAGAGCTTTTAAAGACTGTTTTAGGCAAACTTTAAATTTTCCTAAAGTAACTATTTCTAATCTCAAAATGTATCATTATATAGGAAAAACAAAACCATCATGCTAAGTTCTTTGAAGACAAATGGTGAGCATCCATGAAAGCTCAATTGGAAAATGTTATTCTCACATAAGGGCCAAAGTACTGGATTTTCCTAAGTATTTTTTATTTTTATGAAGAAAAAATTTCCTACCTTCTCAAACAAATACGAATAGGTATAATCAACAAGATAAAAAATGTACTAAAGTAATTCAGTAACAAGCCAGAGTTTCCAGCAAATAAAAGGCAGTATTTCTAGCTGTCAATAATTAGGTTAAATTCCAAATACTTGATGCTTAAGAAAATCCTTACCATTGCTCAAATAGTATTTTAAAAAATAAATATCATCTATAAACATTCTTTAAAATCTTCATTACAGAGAATGATTTTATGCTCTTTAAAATTTTTTTTTTAAATTTTATGCTCAAAAGCCACAAAATAACTTCTGGAGGAAAAGTTAACATGCTACGAACTAGTATATTTACATTGTAACTGCATATCAGGCAACACCACATATTTGTCTTTCCTACTGTTAATGTTTCCAATAAGTAATTACAATCTCATTAAGCCTAAACTCTCAAATCATTCTAGCTGCCCTAACACAATAAGGTAGTTTTCAATACTCTTCACTTTAAAGACTGCCTCATGATCAGAATTAGAGCAAACAAGTACAGATGAAATCAATTCTTCCAGGTTTCCTGGTTAGTAGCAGCAGCAATGTCCCACTGGGACACAGAGTTTCAAAAAGCACAAACCTGCTGAAAACATCAAGCAGATTAGAAAATTCTCTATAGCAAGAAATTTCGAAGAAGGGGGCTTCCAACTTGTTGTTTTCCAAATCCACAGCTTTCCCCAGAAAATGGAGCAAAGGTACAGTATCACTTTCCCATTACGGAGGTACTGCTCGCCAATTTCCCTGTATTTGAGGCCCAATAACTCAAATTCCATCTCCTTATATTTTAAGAGGAACAGGAGGGGAAAGAAGAAGCCAGTTGGTTAAGCAATGCAAAGAGTATTCTGTTTAATTAAAATTGAGCCTATAAATCAAACTTATTTAAAACTTGGCCAAATATTATACTACTATAGGGCAGCCCTGGTGGTGCAGCGGTTTAGCGCCGCCTGCAGCCAAGGGCGTGATCCTGGAGACCCTGGATGGAGTCCCACGTCTGGCTCTCTGCGTGGAGCCTGCTTCTCCCTCTGCCTGTGTCTCTGCCTCTCTCTCTCTCTCTCTCTCTCTGCATCTCTATGAATAAATAAATAAAATCTTAAAAAAAATATTATACTACTATAAAAATCCTCTTCTTATTCATTAACAAGCATCCTGGATGATTTATAATATGCTCCCCCTGCATAATATACATTCCCTGCCATATACTAACCTCGGTTTGTTCTAGAATGCCGAAGGGCACTGAAGGGCACAGAGGGAGCAAGTCTGGCTTTTAAGTTGATACATATAGATCAATGCTAGAATTTTCATTGTTAACAAACTGCTGCAGTTTTAAGTGCCACAAATCAACCTGGAAAATACCTAAATGTTTGTCAATCCATTACCTTCTGCTAATCTTAGCAAGTAGGTTGAACTAAATGGCGATTTGAGACCTTGAAAAATAAGACCTAAAGACTAATATGAAATATAACAAGCTGTATTTATACTTTACACAAATTTTATTATTTCTGCTAAAAAGTTCCTAAAGTAGGGAAAAATAAGCAGCAAGATACCATAAACAATCAATTCAAAATTAAATACTGAAATTAAAGATTACACTGAATTCATTTAGTCATAATTCACTTCACAAATCTTCAAGAAATGGTAATTGTATCTTTTCCTGGCTCTTAGGGAAGCACCTGCCTCCAATCCCTCAAGGAACTTGATCTTCCTACTCAAACATCTCCCACCTCAAATTACTAACAAAAAGAAACATAGCTGATTTGCCTCAATACAATCCTCTACTCTTCAGCAAAATGCCTAAAATCTGTTCTAAAGTACAGACCTTCTCTAACAGCTGGAGGATATCCACATGACATTTATAGCACGGAATTTCCAAGATCTATAGTGAATCTATCCATCAAATCTTGTCCAAATATGTGAGATTTAGAACAGTGGGATGATGAAAGATACGGTTTTCAGGCAGAGGCACGTGCTTTAAAAGAAAAAAAGTCAGACTGCCCTGAAGTCTCTTTCATAACTTAGAATTCTAGAAGTGATCCTTGAATTTTTGTTTTGTTTTGTTTTTTTTTTGAATTTGTTTAATTAGAACTGCTATGGGATACTTGTTTAAAAAACAGATTCTTGGGATCCCTGGGTGGTGCAGCGGTTTGGCGCCTGCCTTTGGCCCAGGGCGCGATCCTGGAGACCTGGGATTGCATCCCACGTCGGGCTCCCCATGCATGGAGCCTGTTTCTCCCTCTGCCTATGTCTCTGCCTCTCTCTCTGTGTGTGACTATCATAAATAAATAAAAATTTTAAAAAAATAAATAAAAATAAAAAACAGATTCTTTAGCCTCACAGATTTACTAAATCAGAATGTGTATTTTTTAAAACAAGATCACAAGTGGTTTTCATGTCTGAGTAAATTTGGAAAACTGTTCCGGCTGATACTGTAGCTGCATCTAGAGAGCTTCTGATTTCCATTTGTGACTCAAAAAAAAAAAAAAGGGGGGGGGGGTAACACCTAACAATTCAACTAGAAGTCAGTAATAGGCACAATTAACCAAAGTCCCAAACACATTGAAATTTAAAAAATTAAGAAGGATCACAAAAGTTATGCAATAAAGGAAATGTCCTAAATCACTGAAAAGAACATACTATTTAGGAAATACAGGTGGTTAGTTGATTTTATTAGAAAAAAATAAAGTTCAGAGGTGCCTGGGTGGCTCAGTCAATTTAGTGTGCCAGACTCTTGATATCAGCTCAGGTCATGACCTCAGAGTTCTGAGATCAAGCCCCATGTAGGGCTCCAAGCTTCGTGTTTGAGCTTGCTTAGGATTTTCTCTCTCCCTCTGGCCCTCCCCACTGCTATGCTCTCTCTCCCTCTCTTTAAAAAAAAAAAAAAAAAAGTTTAGATAAATCAAACAGTTAATAGTACTACAAAATGCTGGCATTTTTAAAAGCTTTTAGAAAACATAGGCAAAAATTTTTCTAAATCTGGATAAACGGCCGCATAAAAGGCAAGTAATCAAAAAATCAAAAATTGTTAAGTTTGACCAAATAAAATTATGTCATATAATTTTTTTTTGCAAAGGTGTGAGTGTGTTAAAAATTAAAAGGCAAGCTAGAAAAATATTTGTCCTGTGGAATAAGTTTTTTTTTTTTTTTTGGAACAAGTTTTAAAGGGATCCGTTCTCTTTCCTCTCCCACTCTCTACTCCAATTTTCCCTAATAGAAGGAAAAGAGGTACTGTTTTGGGTAAGGCCCATAAAGCTAACACTGGGAAACATTCAATAGGGTCCCTAGAGTTTAAGGCCAGAGTTCTAGCTAAAAGTAGAAGTTATTTAATTTTGCTTTCCTTCTTCTGAATATCAATTTGCATCCTCTGCATATATACCCCCTTCCAGGGTCTACTACTTGGCAAAATTTAGATATTTCTGCCTGGTATCTCAAATCTTCAGAACAACTTCAAACATATCATATAGTCCAAGATATTGGAAATATTTGCATCAAATATATGAGACAGAATGCTAATAAGCATATTATACAAAAAACTCATGTAAACTGGTAACAAAAGCTCTTAAGGCCCAGGAGGTAAATGGGTTAAGAACAAGAATGGGCAACTCGTAAGATGAAAGAAAGCACAAGTAGTTAAATGATGATATTCCATTTTACCAATAAACAAATACAAAGTAAAGCAATAAAATGCCAATTTGGGCCTGCCAAACCAAAAGGTGATATCTTATTCTCGTGCTGCAAGACCTATTCTTTGAACTATGGCAGAGACACTGTACTATGATTCACCCATGCTGGTGGGTTGGGCTTGATTTTAATGAGAGGAAAAACCAAATCATCGTCTGGGTGAGGAGGAACTCTGAAGTGACTGAGGACACTGCTAGTACACTGAGTCAAGAGGCTGAAAGGTTTCTAAGATACTGCACAACCATAGAGGTGGGAATTCAAATTCACCAAGTATTAGCTGGATGCCAGGCACTAATATCTAATACAGCTCTAGCCTCATTATTCTATAAATTTGAAATATTACTTCCATTTTACAGATGAGACAGTTAAGGCTTAGAAGAAGGCTGCCCATAGGACACCTGGGTGGCTCAGTGGTTGAGGGTCTGCCTTTGGCTCAGGATGTAAACCCAGAATCCCGGGATAGAGTCCTGCACTGGTTTCCCTGCAGGGAGCCTGCTTCTCCATCTGCCATCTCTCTCTCTCTCTCATGAATAAATAAAACCTTAAAAAAAGGGGGGGGGGGGCTGCCCATGATCAAGCATATAGTAAATGGCAGAGCGGAAATTTAAAACCAAACTGGACCAATGTTCCTCTTCATATAAATTAAGTTTCCTCTTACTTATAAGAGCAAAATCAAACTCTCCAAAAATAGGGAAGTCACTAATTATGGCTTAGTCACACTGAAAACTGCAAATCAAAAATTTCTATAATAAGATATCTATACTCAGCATTTACTACCCTCTAGTCCTATGATTTATGTTCTTTATTGTTTCATTCCACAACATCAAGTAGTCTGGATTATCTCCTTTCCATAGAGCCAAGCTGAGGCGTAGAGGTTAAGGAACTTGCCCAAGGTCACAGAAATAAGAACAGTAAGGCAATATTCAAACCCAATGCTATCTGACTCGGAAGCCTGGACTTTTAACACTATGCTGTGTTTATGCTAGAATTCCATGATTATCATCTTCAGTAGAAGATTCAATACTTTTTTGCTTCAGGCTAAATGCTCTTTGCAGCTGGTTTTATCAAGTGTATTTCCACTAAGCCTCTCAGTGCACGTTTGGAAGCACAGTTACTACTCTTAGAACCAACTAAAGGGCAGCCCAGGTGGCTCAGCGGTTTAGCGCCACCTTTAGCTCAGGGCGTGATCCTGGAGACCTGGGATGGAGTCCCATGTCAGGCTCCCTGCATGGAGCCTGGTTCTCCCTCGGTCTGTCTCTCTGCTTCTCTCTGTGTGCCTCTCATGAATAAAAAAATAAAAATAAAAATAAAAAAAGAACCAACTAAAGAACAAGTACAAACTATGATAAATACCATGTTATTTAAAAAAAAAAAAACCATGTTATTTTCTAGCCTGGAACTTTCTCTTACCTGGTTATAGCTGATCAAGCTATTCTTGCTCATCTCTCCTGACTTCTCCAAAATTTAAACCTGAGGACTCTTCTGATTTGTCTTCTTTGAAACTAAATGCCTAATTGTTCCCAAGGCAGAATCTCAGGGCTTAGGACACAACCTTACGATACTCCCACAAACCTCCAACAACCATGGGATCACTGGGCCTTCAATCTACTTTCCAAAAACAGTTTGCTTTGCTGACTGCACTGATCTCTGTTTTTCTATTTCCCATCTTTGCCTTGCCTCACCTTATCACAGACATCTAAAGTTACAAAATCTTTCATTGTTATCTAAAAATTTTGATATTTATAAGCAAACATACCTACATTTACTAGAAACAGTCCTTACAAGCAAAATGGGGTCCTTAGCGCCCTTTGCTACCTCATTGAGTATATAAACGTATATACATATACAAATCTATACAAATCGTTTTCCTTTCTCAATAGGAGAAAAGGAAAAATGGTGACCTAAATTAAACCTTTACTATTTCCATGGAAGCAAAGGCCATATCCCCCTCCTGTTAGCGCAGCACTATAAAAAGATTTACAAACTCAGAGACATCTTCCATAGGAAGAAAGAACTTTGCTATTAGTAAATTTTCACCAGCAAGAAACTCTGCTTCTCCTTCAAAGAGGTCAGCACACGTGTCTTCACAATTTCTCATAAACTGAACATACTATGAGGGCACATTTGGGATCAGAACCTGGTCTGCCCAAATTACTTAATGCCTGCCTATAACATGAAAGTCTTGTTTCTACTATATATTATGGAGAAAAACACTGCATGGAAGCCCCAATTCTAACAGAACTTTCTGACCTGTGTGACAGAAACAGTGTGCTGAGAGGAGTGCCTCAGAGGCTGATGACCAGACTCCCTGGGACTGCCAGCCTCAGCTGGGAGTAGCCCCTCCTGTTTACCCTAACAGCCCCCCATATACCATTCTCCATGTGAGCTGCTAGATGAACAAGGTCAGGCAAAGCCACTTAAAGTCACACCTGTTTGGGCTTCAATTTCTCCTGTGAAAACCTGTGTAGCACAGAAGTTCTTTGCCAAGCCACCAAAGTTCTGAATTTCATTATCACAGGATTGTGACTGAGAAACTTAAGATCTTATGAAGTAATAAACTGAGTAGATGTATTTACCTCTACTCAACTAAAGCAAAGATGAGAATGGAAGCACAATGGCAAGGAGGAGTTGGTTGTGTTCACGCACAATAGTACATGAAACAGGGTCAGCACACAAACATTTCACGAATGTTAAATGAAAAAGACAATGACACTTTATGGATCCTAACTTTAGGAGAATGGATCACCACACAATTATTTTTCATATATCTTTGTTTCCCATGTAAACAAAGATGACCTCATGAGATTGTGCAACAAGCGAATATTGGCAGTGGCAATTAATAGAAAGAGTGCTTACTTATTATGAGAAGGGAACAAATTAAACACTTCTTCCTTCAACTCACACGGAGTCATCTCAATCATATTTCCATTGTTAAACTGTGTCCCATGCCTTTATCAGCTTTCTCGGTCAATAAGCATACTGAAAAGAAAGGATCTGACTGCTGCCCATGCTTATCAGAAGGTACTTCATCCCTCCTTCTGAAGAATGAGATGGAGGTAACGGGGGGTTCTTGCCAAAGTCTCTTTACATCTCCCTGAAAGAGGCGGAGCAAGGCATTTCAAACTTAATTAGAAATCAGGTTTTGTTCCAAAAGGGGATTAGTTTCACTGTGTAGAGGTCTAACACATGAAGGAAGCTTTCAGAAAATCAGCTTCTTGCTTGGTCCTCAAAACTCCTATTTTTTTTTTTTTCATCAACAAAGATGATGTAAACCATTTCAGAGATTCCTGAAAAGCCAGCCACTTTACACACTGCAGTTGTCAGATGCTCCCCACGAAATTAGTGATACAATTCTCTGGTGGTGATACAATTTTCTAGTTCTTTCTTTGTGCTTGGAGAAATACCATAAAACCTGTTAAAAAATCTTTCTGGACTATTTCTAAAACATGCATTGTTAGTTCACTCAATGAATATTATTAAAGCACTAGTGTAGCCTTCCTACTTTGTTTTCTATGTAAATATAGGGCTGTTTTCAAAGAGAAAGCAGCAATAGAGCCCACTAGAGTTAGTCATCAAATCCTGGCTCAGGCACTCACCAGCTGCAGAACCAAAAAGCAAGTGACTTTTCTTAGCCTCAATTTCACTTCTAAATATGATGATACTATCTACTTTCATAGGGCTGCTGAAGGGATTAAATGCAGACTTACATTGTTCTAGTACACACTGATGAAGCCCCACTTCCATATTAGTTTTTAAATCTCCTATTTCATGAAGCCTCAGAGTTCCCAGCCTCCTGCACTAGCCCCTCCCCTGAGTCCCACACATTTCCCAAAATTCAATAGCTAAAAGATTACTCTTACCACATGAAGCTTTTAGGACCTTGCTCCAGTATGTGTTCTGAATCACTAATGACCATTCATTATTTGTGATTAAATATTTAGAATATTCCCTTTGATTAAAGTAAATATAAAACTGTGCCTGAAACATAGTAGGTGTTCAAAGTTAGTTATCATGATGTCTCCAATAGGATTTGACATGCAGCTGACTTAATAACTGCTGAATATTTCGATTACTTCCCAGGAGCAATGGAGTAAAGCACCAGAATTGTGTTTGACATAAAAAAAAAAAAAAAACATAGGGTACCTGCATGGGGCAGTCAGTTGTACGTCCAACTCTTGATTTCAGCTCAGGTCATGATCTCAGGGTCATGGGCTTGAGCCCCATGTCTGGCTCCATGCTCAGCACAGAGTCGGCTTGGGATTCTCTCTCTCCTTCTCCCTCTACCCCTCTCACTCATTCTCTCACTCTCTCAAGTAAATACATCTTCAAAAAAAAATTTGCAAGACTAGACCAGAGTAAAAATAAAATAAAATAAAAAAAAAGAAAGAGACAGAGAGAGAGAAGAACTGAACAAGAATAATGGCTTCCAAATGTGGCAAGGAACAAAAATGTGTTTTAAATGTTGATGTAGGGCAGCCCTGGTGGCGCAGTGGTTTGGCGCCGCCTGCAGCCTGGGGTGTGATCCTGGAGACCGACCGGGGATCAAGTCCCACATCGGGCTCCCTGCATAGAGCCTGCTTCTCCCTCTCCCTGTGTCTCTGCCTCTCTCTGTGTCTATGAATAAATAAATAAATAAAATCTTTTAAAAAATAAAATAAAATAAATGTTGATGTAATTTTCTTTAAGAGTTTTTAATTAGGGCAGCCTGGGTGGCTCAGCAGTTTAGCGCCGCCTTCGGTCCAGGGCATGACCCTGGAGACCCGGGATTGAGTCCCATGTCGGGCTCGCTGCATGGAGCCTGCTTCTCCCTCTGCCTGTGTCTCTGCTTCTTTCTCTCTCTCTCTCATTAATAAATAAATAAAACCCTTTAAAAAAAAGTTTTTAATTAGTCCAGAAAGAGAACAGTAGCAATGAACTATGCTTCCTTTTGGGATCACCAGAAAACAAACAAAATCTTTATCCACTACTCTCCATTCCTGCTTCCATCAACCTCCCCTCATCTCCTTTCAGAGCTTCAGGGTTTGTTATTCTCTGGAATATAACTTACTTATAAAATCACCTGAAGAAAGTATTGGCATGAGACGGAAGCAGGGGGAGAGATGGGGAGATGTTAGCTGTCAAAAATTAACAGTACTTATACTTTTGCAAGGAATGTATAACCAGCATGCTTCCGACACAAACCAGTGTCAGAGCTGAAAAGCAGTTTTTGAAAAACTACTTTTCTTAATCAAGTTCCCGACAGCATTCTAAAGAGGGGATATTAACTCTTTCCCTGCCTTTACATTATGTAGGCCACGGGGCATCTTATAATATATCCATGTATTCCTACACCTCACCATAAATTTTTCAGCATTTCACTCCCCTGCTGTTTCAAGGCGATATTCATACATATTTTTAAAAGACATTTTCAAACATTCAACATTCAAATATTCATATTCATGCTCCTTAGCTTTTCAAAGCTCAAGTCACATGGTAGGAATAAAACTTTCAAGAATTTCATTATGTCTTGCATTATGTTGGTCCACATTTTTATTAGGTAAGTTATCCATTGCACCAAAAAATAAACATCCACTTGTCTTCATATAAGAAAGCTGGTCAAGAATTTAATTTATGATACTTTACAAAAACCCTAATTTTATACAAACTATCTTACCATGGAGTGGAAGCAATATTCATGTTATTTAACCAGAAATGACAGTAGCCTTAAAAAGAATAGTTCATTAAGGCAGAATTCTAGAGAGGGTGCTGCAGTCTAACTACCACACTCAGTCTGAACACTAAGATCTGGACTCCGGACAATCAAGAAGACTCTAATAAAATTAAAAATTTAGTTCCTCAGTCACAGCAGCCACATTTCTTTCAAGTACTTGACAGCCACAAGTTACTAGACCTGGGTCTGATATAGACTCCACTACAGGACAAAAAATGACATGGACAGTAAAAATTGCAAGAGAAACTGCAATTTTTGATGATATGGATTCTCCTGATTTATATACATTGGCAATTGGAAGCATAAAGGATAATGAAAACACTGTGTGGAGACCAGAAGAGACTAAAGAGACGAGACATGACAACTAAATGCATTTGTGTATCTGGCACTGGATTTTAGAACAGAAATAAGTTAATGGAAGAAATAGGGAAATCTCAATAGTCTGGAGTTCCATTAATACCAATATCAGTTTCTTAGTTTTGACAAAGGTGCCACAGAAATGCAAGCTATCAATCATGGGAAAATCAAGTGAGGTATAAGTGGGAAAGCTCTCTACTACCTTTTCAACTTCTCTATGATTCATAAATTCTTCCAAAACCAAACGTTTAAACAGTAACAACTGTGTGTGCCAGACCCATCCCACAAGCCTCCAGTTTGTAATCTATAGTCACCATGAGTCCCAAATCACAGACACCACATAGATATTATACACAGGACAAAAAAGAAAACATTTTCATAAATCAAAATAACTGACCAACCACAGAGCTGCTATTAGAGGACAGGTAGAATAAGTAAAATAGCTAGCAAAACAGCATAATGCATCTTGAAGCAAGTTTCATACACTTAGCCTAACATTCTCAGAACTGTGGAAAGTCTAAAATTAAGTTTCAAATATGTTCACATTTCATGTATGGATGTAAAAAAAAGGATTTATATTTGGAAAGAGTATAAACAGTAGGTATTCAAAGATCATGTTGGAGAAGCAAATACCCATGGGCCAAAAATCTAAGATGGACCATAATCAAGTGCCCCAAATTTAAGATACATCATAACATCCTAAGAAATCGGGATGGGATGATCAATGGCCACTGGAGCGATCCATTAGAAGATGAGCTCTGTGAGGGCTAGAGACACTGAAAGGCCTCCTTCTCTGTGGAGTTGAATCAAAAAGAAACAGAAACAGGAATGAACACGAAAGAGACGAGAATGCTCTGAAAAATATAAAGGAATGAGGGGCAACAGGCTGGTTAGATCACAGGAGGTCAGATTAAAGAGGGCCTTAAAAGCCAAGCAGAGGAATTTGAAGCAGAGCAAAGGGACAACATAAATCCCTGTAGAGGGGCGTGGTGTGTGGAAAGTGGAACTTGAATATGATGAATTTGGTCGTGTTCCTGTTAAATTAATTTGCCAACGTTTCCCCCTACATCATTCCACACCCCTTTAACTTTCTTACATGTCCAGATTCAAGGCACAATGTCACCTTCAAATCAACCTTCTGTCACCAGCTACAATCCTGCAAATTCTAGACCTCACGTATCTTTTATCCATCTCCTACCCCTGCTGCCAAGACCTCAGTTCAAATGATCTTTATCCTCTCTACGCCTCTTCCTTCCCTGGTACTGCCTCTATTGGTGACACTAGATATTGCTGACAAAGAAAAGCTCCTAAAAGCAAGCTTATGACTATGACCTTTGTGGGCTCTCCACTCTCTCTAGGACTCAAATTGATAGTTCACTTATTTTTATTCCAGTATCATTAACAGACAGTGTCATACCAGTCTCAGGTGTTTAACATGGTGAAACACCATGTTAATTGGTGTTTTCACCAATGCCATACATCACCCAGGCTGGCTCCCCTCTAACCGCATGAGGCCCTACAATTTCCCCCTACCTCAGACCTATATCCTGTCACTTCCCCTCATCACCCCACTTATTTTCTGAATATTCCCTCTTCTTATTGACCTTTGTCTGCCCAGAGTGCCTTTCTTCTCTTAGCCCCATCTTTCAGCCAACACTTTCCATGCACAGTGACTGACAGCTTTTAAGAAAGGACCAAAAAAAAAAAAAAACAAAACCATGTCACTCTTCTGCTTAAACTCTTCAATGGCTCTTAATTGTCTATAAAACAGAGTCCAAGTTCCTTGGTACACAGAGCATATATAAGGACTTCTTTGACCCAACCCCTACCTATCTCTTCAGAAAAGTCCTTCTACCCTACCTACATATTGCTGGATATTTAATGCTCTAAGAATATCCACTGCAAATATCGCCACATTATTTCTTATCTATCTTCAATCATGTTGATTGATTCCTCTACCATTTCATCCTTTCTTGGATTGGCTGTTTCATCTTTTAAGATTCATAATCTCAAGGACTTTCCTTAGCCCCCTGTGTCAAATAAGCTACTCATCACTCTGTGCTCCAGTACAACGGCATTGTTACCTGAAGCAATGAAAATAATTATACTACAATGTGTTTAGGTGGGTCCTTCTATTGCCACTTCCTCCAATAAAATATAAGCTAAGGGGCAGCCCAGGTGGCTCAGAGGTTTAGCACTGCCTTCAGCCCAGGGCGTGATCCCGGAGTCCCAGGATCGAGTCCCACGTCAGGCTCCCTGCATGGAGCCTGCTTCTCCCTCTGCCTGTGTCTCTGCCTCTCTCTCTCTCTCTGTCTCTCTCATGAATAAATAAAATCTTAAAAAAAAAAAAAAAAGCTAAGGCTGGTCTTATTCACTCTTACACACTTGCACCTAATGTTACCTTAACGAATGCTGACCTCAAATAAAAATAGGCAGTACTGGCTACATATCTCAATCAAACGCAGACTTTATTTATTTATTTTTTTAATTTTTATTTATGATAGTCACACAGAGAGAGACAGAGAGAGGCAGAGACACAGGCGGAGGGAGAAGCAGGCTCCATGCAGGGAGCCTGATGTGGGATTCGATCCCAGGTCTCCAGGATCGCGCCCTGGGCCAAAGGCAGGCGCCAAACCGCTGCGCCACCCAGGGATCACAAACGCAGACTTTATACTTCTGATACAGCTACACGTAAAAAATTCAGAATCTTCAAGCCTAACAAATTCAGCATCTGAGAGCCCTACACCTTTCATTATCAAGCAGTCAGCTCCTGGGAGGGTGAAGAATTCCTGATTCAGGATCTGAGAAGAATGATGTTCCTGTTTCCTCAGCAGCCTGAAGGCTCCTATTTGATGTGTACCGGGAGCTGTGCAGCCTGGTAAAATGACCATCAAGTTAGCAATCTACTATTCTCAGTAATTATAGAGTGGGTATCAGGGTGGGGGACAACTGTATACAGAGACCAAGAAATAACGCAAAGGACGGCGTAATCCCAGACAAGACTTTTACGTGAAAGACTTAAGGGAAGGTACATGTGCTCAAAGGCTCAAATCGAGAGTGTATGTCAGGAAGTGGTGTCCAACCTAGCATACAGTTATGGTAGGTCTCAAGGTGGTATTATTTTAAAAGTGGTAATATACACCATGGTAAACCATTAACCCCCAGAGATGACTCCAAGGTGATGTCACTGAAGAAGTCTGTCCCCACCCCTCTGTTCTTTCATGCTCTTCGCTCTCCCAATCCTGGAGGTGAATAAAAATGCATATCAACAACCTTACTTTAATGAAAAAAAAAAAAAAAGATAAAAATAGCTTTAAACAACGTACCTTTGATTTTTTGTTCAGTGGCCTAAAATAAAAACAAACAAACAAAAAACAATGTAAATATGAAACTGAAAGAAATGGATTGTTATGATAAAATGTTCATATATATTATATAAGACATATACACTTTTATATAAGGAATTTGTCATTTAGATGAACTGCATAGGAAAAGATATGCAAAGAAAGCATGCTTTTCCCACAGATGTGCCCCATTGTCTCTGATAACAATGTTTATTAATGAAAAATGTTTGAAGTGTTTCTTTAGATACACAGCAGAGAAGACCTCATTGTATGACAGTAAATAATAATGGCACTGGACTTTTCTCATTAAGTTTTTAAATGATTTTTCTATAGCTGTCACCTTTAACATTAAATGAATCTACTGAATTTTGCTTAAGTTTAAATGGATTCAAAAATTCTTATTTCAAGTGATAAAAAGTGAATTAGGTTTTCTGGAAGAGAAGCTGAATATAAACACTTTGCCAAATCAGTAATAAACTTAACTCCAGGAAGTTAGGCTGCTCTTTCACTTAAATGTAGTTAACTTTCATGTATTACTGAGTGAGAAAAAATTTCAAACCTATCCATCACTTCTGAAGCATCTGACAATTCATTGAAATTACCCGTGTTCAGAAGTTAAATTGATGAAAATGCTCCTTTCCCATGCCTACCCTGTCATCCACTCTCTCTGGCATAACAAGGAGCAGGGCTTGAGGGCAGCAGGGCTGCCTCAAGGTACCTCACTCAAACTTCAAGTGCCCCAAAAGGAAAAAACTGGTTATAGACCGAGGCCACAAGCAAAAATCAACTTTTTAGTTAAAGCCAATTGCATGGAGTCCTAAAAATAAAAGATATAAGGACAGGCAGGGAGGTGAGGAAAGACTGAATAATTGTAGCCGAAAAACCAAGAATTGTTCCTAAATATAGATAAAGCCTTCCTTAAGTGCCATGGGGCATGATAATTCTTAGTTGTATTAAATTATTGCTATTAAAAATATCATTTTTTGAATCAGATCATTATAGAACTAGATGGCAGGAGACTACATGGCAATTACCCTGATCGTGAAGCCACACCAATCTTTCCCTGGTGAGCCAGAGAGTCAGTCTAGGTGGTGAGCTACTTCACCAAGTTTTAGAGCACTAGTGTAATGTTAAATAATGGAGGCCCATCTTTTACTTTATATGATTCAAAAATTTAAAAAAAAAAAAAAATTGATGGAAGGACAATGGCAAAAGACCAGTCAACTAACTGGAACACTTAATGTACTTCTGGAGAAACTGTTTTTAAAATCTGATGGTAGAAAAACAGTCTTATTAGAGAGAACCTGGTATATGAATACTTTATGAGAAGTACTAAGGTCAAACAATAAGATACATAATTTTCTGAAACCAAAACATTTTAGCACAAAAATCATTCTGCATGCTGAAAATCTTTTTTTTTTTTTTTTTTTTTAACTCTCCTGGTCTCTCCCATAGTTTACTTCCAAAAGAAACTAAGTTACAATACAAAGAAGCCATAACCACATTACTAACTCCCAAGATAGGGTTGTTCTCAAGGACACATACTCTCCAACTCCCTCTGTAAAACAACTCTAAAACAACTCCACGTTGCTTAGGAACAACAGTCAACTTCAAGCATTATTCTGTCATCTACAGAGAATGGCACCGAGAAGACATCCAAGGTGTTTGCCCATCAGAATATTGACTAATATACTGAAGGTATGTGAGTAATAGATAGAACCCAAGAGCTCCTAACAGGTTAAGAGGAAACAGAACTCAGCAAGTGACACTTCTTTAAAATAAGTCTTTGTGGGGGGGGGGGGGAGGCTTTGTGGATTGGACCAGGAACATAGCATATTACTCAAACCATTAAAAAGGTAATTTTCCAAACAGGCTCAGTGATTTTAAGAGTATTTGTCTACACTGTTCAAAATGGTAGCCATGTTCATATGTTGCTACCAACCCCTGAAGTAAACGGAGTCCAAACTGCTATGTGTAAAATACCAGATTTCTACTTTTTAGCACTAAAAGAAGGTAAAATATCTCATTAACAATATTTGCTACAGATTACATGTTAGAACATTAACATGTTAGATATGTTTGGTTACATAAAATGTTAAAACTAACTTTATCATTTCTTTTTTACTTTTATATGACCTTATCATTTAAACCCTCTGGGTCTCAGTTTCCTTATTCCTCAAATCGAGGGGGCTGGGGGAGACTGTATTGCTTACCTTTCAGGGCTATTATGAGGCTCAACTACAACACAGAAAGATTTTTTTTTTTTTACAACATTATTCAAATGTTAGGTATCACTGTAGATCCTCTTGTACAACAGAATTATAAAGGAATCTGTCAAATCTAGAAGTAAGATTATTTCCATATTGAATTTTCTTAAAAACAAAAACAAAAACAGAGGTATCTGGCTGGCTCAGTTGGTGGAGCATGTGACTCTTGATCTCAGGGTCATGAGTTTGAGCCCCATGTTGGGTATAGAGCCTGCTTTAAAAAAAAAAAAAAAAAAGCTGTGATTCCACATGCAATTACTACAATTGCCTCGCTTCATGAAGAAAGGTATCAGACAAGTGGTAGACACACAGAATGCCACGTTCTTTGTTTCTGTCAGGCTCTGCACCACTTGTTCCAACCCCTCAATCCCTAAGCGTACTTGAGTGGCTAAGAGCTCAGCGTCTGAAGCCAGACTCTGAATCCTGGCTCCACCATTTAACACTATGTGACCTTGGTCAAAATTAGTTAACTTCCCTAAAGCTCAGTTTCCTCATCTATAAGACAAGAACAAAAACACCTACCCCTGGCAGCCCGGGTGGCTCAGCGGTTTAGCGCTGCCTTCAGCCCAGGGCCTGATCCTGGAGACACAGGATCGAGTCCCGCATCGGGCTCCCTGCATGGAGCCTGCTTCTCCCTCTGCCTGTGTCTCTGCCTCTCTCTCCCTCTCTGTGCCTCTCATGGATAAATAAAATCTTAAAAAACAAAAACAAAAACACCTACCCCGAAGCTGTTGTGAGCCTAGATGGACTGAATTCATGAAGAGAGCTGGGGGTGGGGGGTAGGTGGAGGGTGGCCTTAAGGACCCTGCCAGGCATGCAGGAAGCATTCAAGAGGTATTAATTGTTGCTGCTGCTGCTGTCACCAACCACATGTGCTGGTGCCCTGGCTTAGTCTTTTCACCCTGGGAAATGGCCCAACTGAAACACACTCCAGGTTCCCATGTCCCATTCCTTTTCTCTTTTCCAAATCATCTACCATATCTCACAGTGCCAGGTATTAAAAACTAGTATCGGGAATAAAGAATTGATGGCTCAATTCACCCATTTTGAATGAGATAATTAGGAGTCAGAAAGCTTTTCTAGGATTTCTTAGCAAGCAGCACTCAGCCTAGACTAGACCTTAGACCGCTGCATACAGCAGGTTTTTTTTGTTTGTTTTTTAAAAAGGGAACTGAGACTTGTCAGCTGAAATCGGGGGCAGGACTGTAAGAGAACACTTGGCTGCCCTAGAGGGCTGTAGTGCTCCAGCCCGGTTATGTTACCTTACCACCCAGGCTACTGAGAAAGTTTGCTATTTGCACACTGAACATGATCCCTAGTCTCAGAACGACATGGCCTTTGGGAGACATGACGATTAATACTAAAATTCCAGAAAAGAGGAATGAAAGTTGGAAGTTTTCTATAATGTAAGTCTCCCATAAACCCAAACTGAGTACATTTAAATCCACAAAGCCTGTAACAATCCCTTCAGCTCCTAACACAATAACAAAAATACTCATAAACACTAACTTTAAAGCATTCTCAACACTGAAAGATCCCAATTTGTACTGCTGCTTCCCTTTGGCCCCTCAACCATTATTTGCTTTCTAGGAACTACAATTACATGCTTAAAGGTTATACTAAATTATCCCTCTCTAATTAATCTATTTCTCAACCTCTTTTCCCCTCCTCACAACATTTCTCTCTAGATTCCTTCTAGATACTTCATCTAAAAACAGATCCTGAAGACAAATCCATGGTAACAAGCCACTGCTACCACTGTTGCCCCTTTTTTTAAGTATAGAAGCTAAAATCCTTATTTCCTAAGCCTTGGACTTAGAAGATAATAGCCCTGATTCTTAGATATGAAATCAAAAGCTTTTCAAGTAACAAAATTAAAAATAGAGCCATCCAGTCACTGATCTCGTTGTGAGAGATGTACTGAGGCTGAAATGTCATGAAAATATATAAATTTTGTGTAAAATTTCTTGAAAGAGGAATTTAAAGACTTAAATTTATGTTTAAGCAGACAAAATTTTTAAAAAACTACCATAATAAAAACATTACAGTGAGCCTTGCTGGTGTCTCATCATTTATAGAAGGAGTTGTGTTACCTGGTTATTATTTAAAATAGAAAATAACCTGTAATCTGAATTTGAATTCCTTAAAAATATCACAATGGCCGCCAGGAACCATGTTTCTGTACACAGCATAAAGATGTCTTAAATGCTTTACAGAAACTACGTTTTATTATTTGCAGCTTAAAAAAAAAAAAAGTTCACCTTTAGGTGGTGAAAAATAAGTATAAAGGACAGGGGCACCCAGCTGGCTCACGTGGTGGAACGTGTGACTCTGAATTTCAGGGTTGTGAGTTTGAGCCCCACACGGGGTGTAGAGATTACTTAAAAATAAAATCTTAAAAAAAAAAAAAGTACAAAGGAAACACCATGGCATCTAGTTTTGGAAAAGTGTCAGCTGGGGGTCTAAGAAGCTTCCTATCCTATTCCCAGTTCTGTCACTCTGACAAAAACATGGTTGGCCACTTAACTCATTTTAATGCTTGGGCTCCTTCTACCTAAAATGAATAGATCAGAACAGATAGTTATCTGAAGTCTTTCTCAGAAATAAAAATAGGGTTTTTTTTAAACATATGCATACATTATATAAAACAGGCAGATTGTTTTTATCATAGTGAGTTTATGTTCCAACATTCATATAAATGGGCCTGCCTACCTGGCTTATGTAGATGTCTGCCACCTACCTGTATACACCTGCTGGCTCCTACCACAGACAAAAAACAAGCTTAAGGAAACTTGTCTTAAAAGTCTTGTGACTCACAATCTTTCATATGGGCTGTAAGCATGCCAACTTGGGATTCTTTTTTGTTTTTTGTTTTTTTTTTTTTTTAATAGCTATTTGGTAACAGCCTATAGAAATACCAGCTGTCCTTACTTCACAATGTGTTATTCAAATTCAGTTGTAAGCTGATTATTTGGAATTTGAAGAACAGTCTTATTTACAGTAGCAGTCTACCCCCCTACACTTAACATTTATTCAAGGTATTAAATTTCCTTTATATTGTGTTCAGTGGTCAGATATTACTGTGTCTACAGGATACACAGGAATACCCTACCAATGCTGAAGATCTGGCTGAAGAAAACACTCTCCGTTATTGCTAAGCCTCTGTGATGATTCCAGTAGGACATGGTTAGGGTGAGAGACTGGAATGGGGTGAGGCAGGGATGGAGTGGGAAAGAATATGAAAAGCTGTCACTTCAGATCTGGTGAGAGGCCAAATGGCACAAAAGTGATCATTCTCATGTTAAAGACACTGACTTGGTGAGTCAGAGATTTGGTTATGAAAGACCATAAAGATGAGCCTTGGCAATTAGAGCCATTATTTGTATTTGTTACAACCCTAAATATTTTTACTTACATCACTCCTTTTAAAAATGTAACTTTTAAAGAAATCATTCCAGTGACCCCCTCCCTTTTTCAGAATTTCCTTAGTAAATAGGGTAAAATCTAAAGAAACACGCTTCATTATATAGTACCTTAGGCTTCTTCTTCTTCTCTAGCCATTTCGTAGACAACCTAACAGCTACATTCTGAATTCCTTAGAAGCAGGGATCAACAGGTCTAATGTCAACACTCAGATGCTTGCCACACTACCAATTCTACATAAAGTATACCTATGTATCTTCTTACAAGTCTCTGAAGTTTCCTAGCAGGTCCCTATCACTCAGTAAATGGTCTTCACACCAAAGACCAAGAGTCTCAGAACCTTCTCCCAACCTTAACTTAAAGAGGATACAACTTTTTCCACAACAAATTATCAGCTAAAGACTGATCACAACATGGCAAACACCAACCTGTGTCAACAGGCCTCTCACAGAGATCTATGGTACTGGCAATGCCAAAACTACATACTAGAAACCTATTCTAAAGCCTGATTGTGACAATTACAGATGCATCCCTCCCAGTCACCTCTGAGAGCAGGCAAAAGGCCAAATGCCAAGGGTCACCTATCATCTCTTCACCCTCGATTGTCCAGAGCTCTGTAATCTACCCTTCCCCAGCACTCGCTGATCATGCGGTCAGCTCAGCACTCCAGGACAAAATTCTCTTTCTCCCTTTCTATTCCCTAATCTGGTTAACTGCTCCTGAGATGTACTCCCATCACTCAGTCTGGAACCTGAGCGTCAATTGAAGTCCCTCTCCTTTCATATCCTTCCAACAACTCTGTGGGTTCTTTCCACAGTCCCTCTACTAGCATCCGAGCCTCTAGTTTCCACTTCTTCCAATCCAAGCCCACGGTTTGCTAAAGTAAACATTCTCAAACACAAACTTTTACCTCAGTCGACTGAAAGGCCTTCAGTGTTTTCCCCAACACCTAATAGCTGAAACCTGGAGAAGAGTCCACAGCCTACCACCACCCTCTGCAGTTTCACCCTCTGATACTTCTGCCCTTGGCGTCCTGCCCCTCAACCCCCAATCAAAGCTCATACTCTTCTAAGGCTGCAGGTTGAGTATCGTTGGGTTGACTCAGCTTGCAATCCCGTTCTATTCCTCTCCTGGTTCACTTGGCTAACTTCTACTCTAAGACAATTTTCCCTTCCATCGGCCCCATTCCAGGTGGAGTGAAAGCAGTTCTCTGTGCTTCAACAGCTCCCTACCTACCTACCCTACCTACCACAGATTTGGATGCTATTTTTCCCTATTAAATAATGTGGAGGTAAGTGTGCAGCTGTAACACAGTGCCTGGCAAAAGGTTAGAAACTAAAGTCAGAGCTGTCAATGGAATATAAGAGTATAATAGTAATTTCACTGGGTCTTTAAAAAAATTTTTAAGGTCCTTGAAACCTTGATACAGTAGGAGATGAGTGCCCAGCTGTCATCAGGATTCAGATTTTGTAAAAACAAACAAAAACTTTATAATTATGAACATATTCTTTTCTCTTTCCACAGTTTGTATTGTTCTGATTACAGCTTCTGACTATGTACCTTCTAGAGACCCTCTGTAGCAAATTACACCTCAGGCTTATTTTCAAATATCTTAACGTAAGCAGCAAATTCTTGAAATCAGCCCAGGTACTAAACAAAAAGTGAAAAGGAAACTGACACCTTATTTCCTACTATGTGCATTATGTGTATTATCTCGTTTAAATTCTCATTTTACAAAACATAAGGAAACTAAGGCCCAGAGAGGCTAAATAAAGTTTAAGGACACACCATGTAGTACACTATGTGGGAGAGTCAGATTTCAATGCAGCTCTCTATGCAGCTACAAATTCCATGTTCTTCTCAAGTAGGGAGAGATGTATATATTATTAGAACCTAGGAACAGCTCATTACTTATATAAAGCACTTACCTTTGAAAAAACTATCGGCAAGATTAAATAACTATGCATTAAATTGTACACACTTGGCAAGTTACTACATATGCATAATCAGAAACATTAAATATTAAAATGAATCTCCACTAAAGTTAAAACATACAATCAAATGCTTTAAAAGATCCAATAAGAGTAGTTTTCTTTTTAAATCTGTTTAGACTGCTTAATAGATAGTTTATACATATATACTACCTTCTTTTGAGCAGCTTCCTTCTTTTTCTTGTCGTCTTTTTTCTTTTTCTTTTCTTCCATCAACTGTTCTTCTTCTTGCACTAAATCCCTGAACCACACAGTTGCAATTAACTTTCCCAGAATGTATTAAGAAATAAAAATAATGTTGCATACAGATTCATTTTCACTCTTATTAGAAATAAAGACATGACAAATTACTCTTTTCATCATTCACTGAAATAAAGCACAACCTGCAACCTCAGTCTAACTCTGGGGCTGCTATTTTGTACTTTGCTTTAGTCAAGTCACAAGTAGCAGAGCTTTTATCTTCATGTCAAGTCAAGGAAGACAACCTAAAATTAGCAAATTTTACTCTAGGAAACAAGCTACTCCCTCCAATTCTAGAATGTAAATCTTGTGTAAGCCAGAGTTACCTTGCTTCTCACGCCAATCATCAATTAGTAGCTAGGAGCAATGCCTCAGACCTCCCCACAACCCTCTCTGCCCAAGTATCTGGGGTATCTTTGGCTTTCCTTGCTCTAAAAAACTATTATTTTTTCAAAACACAAGTTATTCATAAAAATGTCATGCATTTCAGCTTTACAATAATTTCATATTCTATAAACATTCCAAACCATTCTATCAATACATGAGAATCAATAATACACTTATTATACAAGTCTGTTTCAATTCTAAAGATCAGAAAAGCTCAGAGTTGTCAACAGAAGCTCTGGTTCAGGATTTCAAAATGAGAGACTGAGCAAATGGGACTGCCTCTTCCTTTCCACTCCCCCTTACTGAAATGATAGGAAAAAAGGTAATCTATCTCTTCAGAGCTGAGGCATGCGCAAAAGCAAAGAAAGCTACAACCCGAGAGAAGTCTTGAATGGAGGTACGTGCCATCCTCTGGTGGAGCTCCAGAGAGGTTCCAACAGAGCAGGAAAAGCAGAAATAGACACGGAGCAAAGAGACTGCCTGAGGAATAGAAAGGCCAAACTATTCAATATCTCCTACCCACTCTCCATCCCCGTGAATACATGGCCACACAATAGCAGCTGAACTTGAATCCAGCCTAAAAGCAGAAAAACACTCTCTAAAGGAACCAGACCTAGGCAGGAGGCAGGCAAGGCTCCTGCAAGGGTTTTGTGGCCCAGATCAAAGTCTTTATTGGAAAGTATCACCACTGTCCATCATACCCTGAAGCGAAGCCTTCCAATCACCACACTTCTCAGATACAGAACTGCAGGCCAGCCATTCCAGTCAAGGCAGAAACCTCTACAGAAATGAGCCAAGTTAGAGGAAACTCTAACCTACTCTAACCTTTCTTACTAGAGGAAACTCTAGTTACCTACATCAATCACCCTAGATTCTAGAACCTAAACCTTTATCCACAATATCAACAGACACCAAAAACCAGATAGTTGAAGAAAATCAATACATAAAGAGGAACTACCTAATTGTCCTGAGGAAGCTTCCTGAAGAGAATATTATAAATATGGGGCAGACAAGATAAGGTTCAAGGAACGTGAAGTAGACATTTTGGGGAACTGCAAATAGTTTACTGAGGCCAAAATGCAGGTGGCACTGGGGATGCAGAAGAGAGAATCAGTGACAAGCAAATATGTGGCAAACTGGAGTGCAGTGACATCACGCTGAACTGCAGCTGGCTCAGCTGATGGGACACCCTGAGAGGAGCTGCAGGTAGGCAGTGAAAACCAGAACGAGTGACACTATGTATGATTGATAGTAATCCAGCAAAGTTGAATATGTGACCACTAACTTCGGTCAGAAATTGGAAAGAGAGTAGAACTGTTGCTATATTCCGTTGTCATTTTGTTCCAAGTAGAACTGCCATGTGGCTACCAGAGTAGCAAAACAGACTCATGCCAACTACAACCATGACTCACTCTCGCGCCTCTTCTATGTCAGGGAGGCAAGTAGAGTGAGCAAGCCCACGCACTGTGATCCCGACTAAGTCAGGGATGGAACTAGCCACGGCATATGATTAACAGTAAAATCAGTAAACAGATGAACTTATGTCACTGTCCTGTCCTCCATCAAGAGCAGATTACCAGCTCTAACTATTTAACCTTCTATAGCCTCAGTGTCTTCCTTAAAATTGGAGATAATTTCTGTACTTCATAACATTTTTGTACAGACTGAATGAGGAGTGCTAACTTAACACAGTGCCTCTAGTAAGCACTCAAATGCCTAGTTATAAACTCCTCTCACCAGTTCTCAGTGGCACTCATGACTGTCTTTACTTTTATCAAGATTTTTAAAAAAAGATTTTATTTACTTATTCATGAGAGACAGAGGGAGAGAGAGAGGCAGAGACAAAGAGAGAGGGGGAGAGACACAGGCAGAGGGAGAAGCAGGCTCCATGCAGGGAACCCAACGTGGGACTCAATCCGGGGACTCGATCCGGGGACTCCAGGATCATGCCCTGGGCTGAAGGCAGGCGCTCAACCACTGGGCCATCCAGGCGTCCCTTTTATCAAGATTTTATGGGCACTTATTATGCAGAAACATCAGGAATCTTCAGCACCTGTTCTTTGTGCCCTCCCGTGAATTACAGACACAGGTCTTTGTCCAATCTTCTTGTCACTGTAATTCTACCCTATGGCATGCTCCCTTACTATTTACCTGGAGTTTTTTCTCTCTTCTCATTTTTCATTTTGAAGGCTTTTTGATGAGGTTAGCAAGTGTTTTCCAGGCCCCAAATGGTGGCTTTAGTACTTAGAAGATGCAGCACATAGTTCTCAAGGGAAAACTACATTCTCAGCTGATATTCTAAAGAGAGGGGAAAGTTCTATTCCTCAGTACTGTCACCACAGCCAACTGACCACACCTAACTCATATCTCCTCCTCCAGAAAGCCAAGTGGAAAAATATATAAATATGCCACCTGGGCCAAAACACCTGTACCCAAACACTTTGGCTTTTGGGATTTTTTTTTTTTTAAAGATTTTATTTATTTATTCACGACAAACACAGAGAGGCAGAGACACAGGCAGAGGGAGAAAGCCGATGTGGGACTCGATCCTGGAACCCCAGGATCACGCCCTGAGATGAAGGCAGCTGCCCAACCACTGAGCCACCCAGGTGTCCCAAGCTTTTGGGATTTAAATGCTAGTAGAGTCACTTAAGACATCTGACTCCTAACATTTACATATCTATCAGAAGGAGGAAAGGCTGATAGATCTGATAGGTCTATGTGGTTCACCATATTGGACAAATGCTCCACAAGGTAACATTTCAGTCAGCAATCATTCATTCCTTGAAGGTTACTAGCAGGGCACCTCAAATCTGCAAGTTCTGGAACTAGGAATGAGAAGAAACCTCAGAGTGATTAAAATGTCAGTGACTGGGGCACCTGGGTGGCTCAGTGGTTGAGCGTCTTCCTTGGGTCCAGGGTCCTGGGATCAAGTTCTGCATCCGGATCCCCACAGGGAGCCTGCTTCTCCTCTGCCTATCTCTGCCTCTCTCTCTCTCTCTCTCTCTCTCTCTGTGTCTCCCATGGATAAATAAATAAATAAATCTTTTTTTTTTTTTTAATGTGACTAAGGGTACCTGGGTAGCTCAGCCAGTTAAGCATTCGATCTTGGTTTCAACTCAGGTCTTGACTCAGAGTTGTGCAATGTCCCACATCAGGCTCCATGCTGAGTGTGGAACCTACTTAAGATTCTCTCTACCCCACGCCCCGCCTCTCTCTACCCCTCTATAAAAAAAATGAACATCAGAGACTATTCTGGGCACTTCATGTATATTTTCCCATTTCATTATCACTTTTTTAAAAATGATAAAGATGAAGATACTGAAACACAGAAAAGTGAAATCAATTGTCCAAGGTCATATAGCTAGTATAGGGAGAAGTCAAGATTCAAATCAAGGTTCTCAATGTCCTGGTCTTTCCTCTACAGCATGAAACCCCCCACACTAAAGTACCAGCTCCTTTCAGGAGTCACAGAGAACAAAACCTTTTGCTTTAGACATATTAAACTGATAGATCTTCTAGTATATCTTTCCCCAGACTGCATGCCTCCACAATCCTTTCCTTGTTTCATTCCACCTTTTACAAGAAGGTAATCTACCAATATGGTAAAATGTACTGCAGGAAAGAAGATATTAGAGTTCCAAGAACCATAGCTGTGTTATCAGGAGCAAGAGGAAAAAAAAAACAAACAAACAAAAAACAAAGACAAAGACTGAGCAGCCACTGGTCTCAACAAGAGGAGACCAGGCACTGGTGATCTTTGAGAGCAACTGCAGCATTTCTTTTGTGAATGTCTATGGGATGGTGACGTGGGAGAAACAACTAGATACAGCTAGTGCGTGGCTGTAAGGTCCCATATCTGAGGAGTTCAATATCTGAGGCAAGGGGCAGGGGAAGGTAGCTAGAATGCCACCAGAAGTGAGCAAAAAAGCCTGTCCTTTAGGAAAAATTCATCATGGAAAATGTCAGATGCATGACAGAGTATACAGTATGCTATCATCTGTGTAAAAAGCAAGGGAGAGGATATGCACTCCCATTTCCCTGTACGTGTACAAACTGACTATAAAAGAACTCCTCAGGGAAAAAAAGGAACTCCTCAGAAACAAATAGTGACTGTGAGGAGGAAGGAGGAACTAGGCAGGTGAGGGATGGGAGCAAGGCTTTCACTATACAAACCTCTTCATATACTTTAATTTCTGAACCATGTGTGAATGATAGCATTAAAAAATTAAATATTAGGGATCCCTGGATGGCGCAGCAGTTTAGTGCCTGCCTTTGGCCCAGGGCGCGATCCTGGAGACCCGGGATCGAATCCCACGTCGGGCTCCCGGTGCATGGAGCCTGCTTCTCCCTCTGCCTGTGTCTCTGTCCCTCTCTCTCTCTCTCTCTGTGTGTGTGTGTGTGTGTGACTATCATAAATAAATAAAAATAAAAAAATTAAATATTAAAATTTTCAAGCATTAACATTAAATGAGTAGATGTTAATATTTTAAAAAGTAAAAAGCTGTTCTCAGGTTCTGGTTTGCTGGGAGATTCGGTCATGGGTGCCTGCAATACTTTGTTGGATATCTTTCTTGTATCTACTGAAACGGTTATATGCTTTTCATCTTTTGATGGCTAATGATTGTGTTGATGGATTTCCTAGTAGTGAACCAAGTTTATATTTGCTAGTATCAACAAAATTCTAAATATTATTTTTAAAAACAAATTTTTCTTTTCGATAAATGCAAATTTAAAAAATGAAATTATAATGTTATACTTTTGTTTTCTAATTTTACTGGCAAAAATGTTCAAGAGTAATAATACCTAGTGCTGGGCATCCCTGGTGGCTCAGAGGTTTAGTGCCGCCTTCAGCCCAGGGCCTGATCCTGGAAACCCGGGATCGAGTCCCACATCAGGCTCCCTGCATGGAGCCTGCTTCTCCCTCTGCCTGTCTGCCTCTCTCTCTCCCTCTCTGTGTCTCTCATGAATAAATAAATAAAATATTAAATAATAATAATAATAATACCTAGTGCTAACAAGAATGACAGTTAAAAGGTTCTCTTATATTGCTGGTGAAAAACTATTATAATCTTTGGAAAGTATTGTGGTAAGAGTTTTAACAAGTTATACACATGGTAGTTAGCCAACTTATTCAGCAGAATGTATCTGATGGTAATAAACTCCTAGTATGCAAGGCCATGTGCATATCAAAGTTCACTGCAAGGTTCACAAGGGCTGAAAAGCAGAAAAACGAAATGTCTGTTAATGAAGAAATGGCTATTCTATGGCATAGCAGAGCATTTTGTATCGAAAAGGAGTTGATCTGTTTATTGATTTGAAAGAATGTTCTTTCCAAAAAATTTTTGAAGACCTTTTAATTTTAAAAAAGTTTAAGATTTTTTAATTTTTAAATGTTTTATTTAAAAATTTTTTAAAGATTTTATATTGTTTAATTTAAATGTTTATTCTATTATAAAGATTGTACTGTTTTTAAACTAATCACTAAACCTAATGTGGGGCTTAAACCCACAACCCTAAGACCAAGAGTCCCAGGCTCCACCGACTGAGCCAGCCAGCCACTGCAGAATATTCCTTTTTTTAAAAAAAGAAAAAGCAAATTGCAGAAATGTGAATGTTATCCCATACTTTTTTCAAGCTGTTTGTATGTGTTTGAACAACTTTATACAAATTTAGAGAAAAAGACACAAGGAAACATCCTCCTGAACTAGGAACAGAGTAACCTCACAACTGGACCAAGTATTTAGAGAAATTAATTTTTTTTAAAAAGTGCATCTTGGGACTTCTGGGTGGCTCAGTGGTTTAGTGCCTGCCTTCAGCCCAGGGCGTGATCCCGGAGTCCCAGGATCGAGTCCCACATCAGGCTCCCTGCATGGAGCCTGCTTCTCCTTCTGCCTGTGTCGCTGTCTCTCTCTCTCTCTCTCTCTGTGTCTCTCATGAATAAATAAATAAAATCTTTTAAAAAATTAAAAAAATAAATAAAATAAAAAGTGCATCTTGGGGGCTCCTGGCTGGCTCAGTCAGAAATGTGTGACTCGATCTCAGGGTGGAGACTGTTCAAGTCCCATTTTGGGTATAGAGATTACTTAAATACACAACCTTTAATAAAAAGTACATCTCAATTTGAAATGTTAACATGTATATTATTTTTGTAAATTACTACCAGAGAAATGTTTAAAATACCCTAAAGCCCAGGATTTGCTTTCACTACTCCAGGCCCCACCCCATTCCTCAAAAAAGGAAAAGAGAAAAATGCAACATGATTGACAAAATGTTGGCAATTGCTGAAATGGGTGCACGTAGCTTCCTTATTCAGTTCTGTTCTAATCTATGTACGTTTGAAATTATCTGTAATAAAAGACAAAAAAATTACAAGCCTCCAAACATATGATTAAAGGCAATAAGGAGAGAGATTAGAGAGAGGAAGAAGCAAAAGAGTGTCAGAACAGTCTTGGGAGCAGGAAGAGAATGGGTAAGACAAGTGCCCATGCTAGCAGCAGGACACAGCTGGGATCTAGAATGCCCTTCCTTGTCCTGCTCTTCCCAGTGCTTGATGGGTCAGTTTTTCCTACATT
Source organism: Vulpes vulpes (assembly GCF_048418805.1). Taxonomy (NCBI): domain Eukaryota; kingdom Metazoa; phylum Chordata; class Mammalia; order Carnivora; family Canidae; genus Vulpes; species Vulpes vulpes. The sequence goes on from NC_132782.1 coordinate 96,188,492, forward strand.
CCCAAGAGGAGTATCATTAGAAGTAATCACTTCCAGGGTACGGGGATGGGTCAGTCAGTTAAGCCTCTGCCTTTGGCTCAGGTCATGATCTCAGAGTCCTGGGATCTAGCCCCATGTCAGGCTCCCTACTGAGTGGGGAGTCTGCTTCTCCCTCTCCCTGCCATTGTGCCTACTTGTGCTCTTCCCTTTCTCTGTCAAAATAAAATAAAAGTCTTTTTTTTTTTTAATAAAAATCTTTTTAAAAACTAAAAAAAAAAAAGTAATCACTTTCAAAGGGTACTTTTGTAAGCTGCTGTTGAAGTATGGACTAATAGAGTCCACCAGTGAAGAAGTTGAAAGTATCTAATATTAGATTTTCAAATGTCACTATGTCATGATCCATCAATTCCAATCTAAGCCCATAAAAAAGAAATTGTACAAAAACAGATCCTGTAAAATAGCCTAAAAGCCAATCAACAGAGAAAAGTTAAACCATAATGTACTCATACCATAGAATCCTACACAGCAGGTTAAGAAATTGAAGGGGGTTTGTAGATTTCCATGGCATGCAGAGAAGAGTTAACATAGCAGGTCTGAGACTGTGATCCTTACAAAGGTCAGCCCTTGGCTTGGTGTCAAGGCAGCTGGATTTCAGAGAGGTTCCCATCATTCCCTAAGTGATAAGGGTAAACTATACAAACAATACAGTTTATGCTGAAAACCTTTCCCTTTGGGAATCTGGAATGTTGGTACATGTTAGAGGGTGCCTATGTGACCGGCCCCTAAAAGAAACCTGAATTTCTAACGAGCTTTCCTGGTAGATGTCTTACACATGTTGTCATAATTTGATGCTAGACAAATTGAGCATGTCTTGTGTGACATGACAGGGAGAGAACTCTTAGCAATAGACACCCAGTTTCCTCTGCATTTTGTTCAATGTGCCTTTTCTGATACTTTTGATGTAATAGATCATAGCCATGAGTACAGCTGTATGTTGAATCCCAGTGAATCATCAAACCTGAGGGTGATCTTGGGGACCACCTAACAAACATAGCTTTACAGATAAAGATCTCTAGGACACACTCCTGAGAAGGTCACACTATTCAGATCAGTATATCATTTGTTAGGGAAAAAAAAAATCCCATTAAAAAGTACACTTTTTCCACAGTACAGTTGAGAAGCAGACCCTCAAAGTTACATGGATGAGCTGACTCTGCATCCAAAACTATTTAGTGATAACCTATACAATGTTTAGTCAATGAAACAATAAAACTTGCTTACGAATTCCTACAAGCCAAGCAGTCTCTGGCACTAGGAAAACCTAAGCAGAAAACATGATTTTAAACTAGAATTTTGTAGAAACAACTGAACACACCTAAATAAGGAAACAAGCAATCATTTGGCAGAGGCTGTAAGCAAGTACAGGAAAATAAGATATGCACAAGAGCTGTTAGAGCTACGGAAGTCTTCAAGGAGCAGTAAGTTGATCTTCTTGAAGGATCTTGAAGAAGAGTCTTCTACAGACAAAGGTGGGCCTTTTCAGGCAAGGGAGCAGAGATGAACACCAGTAAAGCAGGGAGAATGGTCAGCATGGTGATTTCAGGGAGCAGTACTGACAGGGAAAGAAAAAGGGAGGAATAGCTGGGTAAAAGTAGGACACAACCTGCTAATAAACAGGGATAGAAACCTAGTGTACTAATTCGAGTAAATGTGTAACATCCTCAGCCACAATGGTGGACTGGACTGGAAATGAAAAGCAAAGAATAACACCAAGGTAATCTTAAGAAACTAGAATAGTTGACGGTATTAATAAGAACGACAGGAAAGATAGGTTAATGACAACTCCAGGTTTTAGAAAGCAAACATTTTTAAATGAAGGCTCTGCTGTTGAAACTGATCATGCCATAATGGGACAAGGGGTTATATCTTGTTTTACGAAACAGAAGACTGGGGGCAGCGTTCCAGAGGGCCCAACTGGCCTATCAGTCAGCAATGTACCACAAGCCAGCTCATCACCATGCAGAAGCCAGCTGTATGTGACAAGCTGGTTATGAAAATACATTTCATATCTTCTGCCAAAAATGCTCTTCTCCTACTTTTCCCCTTACACTCTATTCTATTTTCTCCCAGCCTTCCTGCTTCCCCTTTTCTAGCTGCTTGCCAATCCTCCCTTCTCTTTTTGTCCTTCTCGCCCTCCTACATGTAAATTAATCACCAAAGCCAGTCTAGCACCACACAGTACAAAGTCACTGGTAATCGTCAGAACTATGACCTCGCCACATGGTAGAGATGGAAACTCAGCTGCAGGAGAATAGGTAAGAATGAAATCAGGGGTTTGGAGATGCTTTTCAAAACCTTTGGCAGTGATACAAAGATGACAATAAAAATGAAACCTTAAAAATAAAGACAACTAGGGATGCCTGGGTGGCTCAGCGGTTTAGCCTCTGCCTTCGGCTCAGGGCATGATCCCAAAGTCCCAGGATCGAGTCCCATATCGGGCTCCGTGCATGGACCCTGCTTCCCCCCTCTGCCTGTGTCTCTGTCTCTCATGAATAAATAAAATCTTTAAAATAAATAAATAAATACATACATACTAGTAATTATTTGCAGGTAGAAAAGGGGTCAAGGAATAAAAGTATCAGAGAAAGTGGTGGCAGAGGGGATGGCACAAAAGAGGCTAGTTTCCAGTCACAGGTAGTTTAATCTCCACAAATACTGAAGGAGTTCAATAAAAGTGATGCATTCATAAAATGGAATTTATACAACTATAAAACAGAGAAGATGACCTCTATGTTCTGGTCAGAAAGGATCAGGAAGGTGTGAAGTTAACTGGAAGAAAACTCTAAGATTCAGTATACTATGTTTTGTGTTAAAAGGAAGAAACAGGGGATCCCTGGGTGGCGCAGCGGTTTGGCGCCTGCCTTTGGCCCAGGGCACGATCCTGGAGACCCGGGATCGAGTCCCACATCAGGCTCCCGGTGCATGGAGCCTGCTTCTCCCTCCGCCTGTGTCTCTGCCTCTCTCTCTCTCTCTCTGTGACTATCATAAATAAATAAAAAATTAAAAAAAAAATTAAAAAAAAAAAAGGAAGAAACAGATAAAAATATATATCCCCATGTGTTTGTATTTGCATAAAGAAATTCTGGAAACACATACATAAATAAGAATATTTGTGGCAGGAATATGTGGAGCAAAAAGGACAAAAGAAAGGATGGCAACAATACTGTATATTTCTAGAAACTATGTGATTTTGAGCCATAAAGCACAGACAGAAAGCTTAGCTCTAGAGGCACAGGTGGGAGTGAAGAGTCAGTGTATCTTTCCCTTAAGAATGAATGGAAAATAGGACAGAGAGAGCAGTGTGTCATCCAATGATAAGTAGTCTGGATCTCTTCAAAGAGTAAGAGCTGAGCCCTAAAGGGGGTTTCCACTGGCCCCATAATCTGAGCAACAAAATAAGGCAAATAAAGGATTATTATCCATTGAACAGAATATTATTAAGAATCCATGAGTTCTTACTGATATTAATAAATGAATGGATGGATGAATGAATGAACAGGGTAAAGGGAAAGATCTTGAGGCAGAATGTCGACTAATGTAGAAAAAATGATGGGCCGTGGAAAGTCACTATTTGGTGATCCATTGATTCAGGCAGGAATCCTGATGAAAAACAAAGTATTTTACATAGTCTCAAAGTTCTCCCATCAATAATTATTAACTACAAAAGCATTTACAAACCTGACATGTATCACCCTAACCAAGTAATTGAAATTATGATCACCAGTAATGGGATAAATGAATGTCACGCACTTCCTGACAGGACACACTACTGAACACACAACATCTGGTTCTGCGCTATTCCTGCCAAAAATGCATTAACCTGAACTCAATTGAGAAAAAACATCACACAAATATGGACTAAAAAACATCCTACCGAATAACTAGCCTGTACCCTCTAAAAAATATTAAGGCCTTCAAAAACAAAGACTGAGAAGCTTCCAGAATGCAGGTGACTAAATGAACATGAAAACTAAATGCAAAAACAAAACAAAAACAAAATGCACCTGAGTTAAATGCAACCTGAGTTCCCGGATTAAATCTCTGATGAGAAAAAAAATTTTTTTTTATTTGCTCTAATAGGCATTTTTGAGACAACTGGCAAAATTTGAGTAAGGTCTGTAACTTCACTATTAAGGCTGCACCAACACTACTTTCCCAATTTTTTTTAAAGATTCTATTTATTCATGAGGGAGAGAAAGAGAGAGGCAGAGACACAGGCAGAGGGAGAAGCAGGGTCTATGCAGGGAGCCCGACATGGGACCCCAGGATCACACCCTGGGCTGAAGGCGGTGCTAAACCGCTGAGCCACCCGGGCGGCCCTACTTTCCCAATTTTGATAATGGTACTGCAGTTACTAAGAAAATGTCTTTGGGGTGCTTGGGTGGCTCAATCAGCTACGTGTCTGACTTCAGCCCAGGTCTTGATCTCAGGGTTGCCGAGTTCAAGCCCTGCATTGGCAGTCTACCTTTTTTTTTTTTTTTAAAGTCTTTGCTTTTAGGAAATAACTACTTAAAAGTTTTCAGGTAAACGAATATTGTGCTTTCAGGTCACTCTAAAAGGGTTCAGAAAAAAATAGTATATGTAAAAAGAGAGAATGATAAAGAAAATATGGTTAAATGTTAGCATTTAAGGAATACACATGATGGATATTCAGGAATTCTTTGATCTATTCTTGCAAAATTTCTCTAAATCTGAAATTATTTTAAAATAAAAAGCTCAGGTTGAGGACAGTTGGTGAGATTAGAAACAGGAGAACAGGTACCCCATCACAATGACAGAAACACTCTATAGGAGCACCTGGGTGGCTCAGTTTGTTAGGTGTCTTCCTTCTGATCAGGTCATGATCTTGGGTCCTGGGATTGAGCCCCGTGTCCGGCTCCCTGGTCAGTGTATGCTCCCTCTCTCCCCTTGTCCCTCCCCCACACTCACCCTCTCTTTCTCAAATAAATAAACAAAATCTTTAAAAAGAAAGAAAGAGGGCAGCCCGGGTGGCTCAGCAATTTAGTGCACCTTCGGCCCAAGGAGTGATCCTGGAGACCCAGGATCAAGTCCCACGTTGGGCTTCCTGCATGGAGCCTGCTTCTCCCTCTGCCTGTGTGTCTGCCTCTCTCTCTGCCTTTCTCTCCCTCTCTCTCTCTCTCTGTCTCTCATGAATAAATAAATAAAATCTTTTTAAAAAATAAAATTAAAAAATAAAAAGAAAGGAAGAAAGAAGGGGGGGGGGGAGAAAGGGAAGAAAGTAAGCCTAAGTGATTTGTACAGTACAAACACTGATCCAAAACATGGTTTGCTAAACTACCTTCCTAAACTCTACTTCTCTTCTGAGGCTTAAGTTAATTACTAGTTCCTTCATGATTCTTTCCAACTCATACAAACCTCACCCTTGACCTCTAATTAAACAATGCTCATTTTCTAATTATTTCAGATGTTAATCTCACTCTTCCAAATAGGACTAATTGCAGCTCTGAGGGCAAAAACCAGTTCTACTTGTATTGTACTCCCCAGCACTGGGCCCTGCAATTAAATTCCTGCTTCTTGCTTTTACTAACACTCTAACCCTATTACCATCACCAAAGAGGTGTTCTTTTCACTCTTACTTCTACCCGAGTTCTGCTACTTACGGGCTTCAGTCTCCACTACTTACTTGTGTCAGCAACTGGTTTGTTTTCTCTGAAGCTTCCATCTCCTCATTTGTAAGAAGTCTCAAATTGTACTTCCTACCTAGCTTTATTGTGAAAGTTAAATTAGGTAAGTGGTTAGCAGATGCACAGAATATGTACACTCATTGTTAGCTACAAGACTTAGGTACAAGACACTGTACTAAGACTAACGTTGGGATACAAAGGTTGCAATTGAAGAAGGGAGAACCTACAGTAGAAAACAGAACTGATACAGCATTTCGAATGACTTTCATCAAGACAAAAGATAACAAGTGTCAATGAGGACACCAAAGAAAGGGAACCCTTTGCCCTGCTGGGAATGTAACTTGGTGAACCCACTAAGTTACAACTTAAAAGCTCCTCAAAAAATTAAAAATACAACTACCAATGACCCAGTAATCCCACTTCTGGGTACATATCCAAAGGAAATAAAAACAATATATCAAAAGTGTATGTGCCCTCCCATGTTTACTGCAGCATGATTCACAATAGCCAAGATATGGAAACAATCTAAGTATCCATCGTCAGTGAATGAAGTAGATGTGGGGTGTGTGAGCGCACGCACAATGGAATATTATTCAGCCATAAGAAGGAAATTTTGCCATTTGCAATAACCTGGATGGGCCTCTAGGGCACTGTGCTAAGTGAAATAAGAGAAAGACAAATACTGTACTTATGTGTAGAATCTAAACAAAGTTGAACTTGTAGAAACAAAGCAGAACAGTGGTTACCAGGGGCTAGGGAATGGGGGGAATTGGGGAGATGCTGTCAAAGTATACAAACTTGAAACTAGAATAGAAGTTCTGGAAATCAAGTAAACAGAATCGTGATTATAGCCAATACCGTATTATATACTTCAAAGTTGCTAAAAGGCTAGATAGATCTCAAATGTTCTCACCAAAAAAAGAATGCTAACTATGTGACAAAATAGAGGTGTTAACCAACACTATGGTGGTAATAATACCACAATATATAAACATATATCAGTATACTCTACAACTTCAACTTACACAAAGTTAGATTCCAGTATCTTAAAAACAAAAATAAAAACAGCACACAAGGGCAATGCACTAAACTCGGGGAGGAAAATGAGTTAACCGTATCTTTATAAAGCTAGAAAAACTTGAAAACAGAACTCTACACATAAAAATAATTATTTTAGCACAGTGAAGAATGATAGATTCCAGAACATTTCAAGATCCCAAACTAAGTACCAGGAACCCAAAGAAGACAAAGACATCAAAACTCCAGACTAATAACTTATATGCATACAGACACAAAAACCCTGAAAAGAAGACTAATAAATTGAACCAGCAACATATAAAAAGGACAAATCAAGCCCTAGCGGGATTTACCCCAGGAATGTAAGGTGGGCTTAGCATATGAAAAGCAATGTAATACAACATATTAAGAGAACAAAGGACAGAAACTACTTGATGATCTTACTAGACACAGAAAAAACACCCGACAAAAAACCAAACTTTCATGACAAGATAAAAAACACTCAAACTAGGAGAAGGAAATTTCCATAACCTGATAAAGGCCATCTACAAAAAGCCCACAGCTCACAACACACACAACAGTTAAAACTGAATGCTTGGGATCCCTGGGTGGTGCAGCGGTTTAGCGCCTGCCTTTGGCCCAGGGCGCGATCCTGGAGACCCGGGATCGAATCCCACGTCGGGCTCCTGGTGCATGGAGCCTGCTTCTCCCTCTGCCTGTGTCTCTGCCTCTCTCTCTGTGTGACCATCATAAATAAATAAAAATAAAAAATAAAAAAACTGAATGCTTTTTCTCCAAGATGAGAATAGAGACAAAAATGTTCACTCTTGCCACTTCTAGTCAACACTGTATTGTAGGCTCCATTCAGAAAAAATGGGCAAGAAAAACACATAAATACAGGGATTGGAAAGGAACTTATATAAAAACATCTCTAGGGATCCCTGGGTGGCGCAGCGGTTTGGCGCCTGCCTTTGACCCAGGGCGCGATCCTGGACACCCGGGATCGAATCCCACGTCAGGCTCCCGGTGCATGGAGCCTGTTTCTCCCTCTGCCTGTGTCTCTGCCTCTCTTTCTCTCTCTCTCTCTGACTATCATAAATAAATAAAAATTTAAAAAAAAATAAAAAAAAAAATCTTTATTCACCGATGATACAGGCTTTAGAGAGCTAGCCCTGAAATACACACACACACACACACACACACACACACACACACACACACACACCGGCTAATAGAAATACTAAGTTCGGCACAGTTGCAGGATAGAGGATCAACAAACAATTATCAATGGATTGGGCGCCTGGGTGGCTCAGCTGGTTAAGCATCCAACTATTGATTTCAGCCCAGGCCACGATCTCAGGGTCCTGAGATTAAGTCCCATGTCAGGCTCCATGCTGGGTGTGGAGTTGGCTTAGGATTCTCTGTCTGCGTTTGCTCCTTCCCTCCTCCCTTAGTTGGGCACACGTGAGTTATGCGCGCTCTCCCTCTCTCTAATAAATAAATAAAATCATCAATTGACAGATGGGCTACAACATGGACGAACCTTGAGGATGTTATGCTAAGGGAAATAAGCTAGTCACAAAAGGTCAAATATTCTATGATTCCACTCATCTGAGGTATCTAGAACAAATTCATGGGGCAGAAAGCAGAATGGTGTCTGCCAGAAGTTGAAGAATGGGAAATTATTGTTTAATAGGTCAGAGTTTCAATTTTGCAAGATCAGAAGAGTTGTGGAGATGGCTAGGGGGGACAGCTGCATAACACTATGAAAGTAAGGTAGTTAATGTCACTGAAATGTACACTCAGAATTGGTTAAGATGGTAAACTGGACATAACAAAATTTTAAACTTTTATGTAGTGAGGGACAACACCAAGAAAAAAGGTAATCCACAGAATGGGAGAAAATATCTGTAAGTCACGTATCTAGTAAATAACATGTATCTAGAATATATAAAGAACCCTTTAGGGGCACCTGGGTGGCTCAATGGTTGAGTGTCTGTCTGCTTTTGGCTCAGGTTGTGATCCTGGGGTCCTGGGATGGAGTGCCTCATCAAGCTCCCCGCAGGGAGCCTACTTCTCCCTTCTGTGTCTCTGTGTCTCTCATGAGTAAATTAATAAAATCTTTAAAAAAAAAAAAAAAAGAAGAACTCTTTATACGTGGCTTAGTTTGTTGGACTTGAAACTCTTGATCTAACTTGATTTTGGAGTTTAAGTTCAAGTCCCACATTGGGTGGAGTACGATTCAAGATTTTTTTATTGAGAGAGACACAGAGACACAGAGTGAGAGAGGGAGCATGAGCACAAGCAGGAGGAATGGGTCCTTGGGAGAAGACGACTCCTTGCTGAGCAAGAAGCCAAAGCCAGCCAGGCTGGATCCCAGGACCCTGAGATCATGACTTCAGCCAAAGGCAGACAGACACTTAACCAACTGAGCTCCCAGTGGTCCTTGAGATTACTTAAAAATCTTAAAAACAAAACAAAACAATAAAAAAACGACCAAATTTTAAAATGGGCACAGGGATCCCTGGGTGGCGCAGCGGTTTGGCGCCTGCCTTTGGCCCCGGGCGCGATCCTGGACACCCGGGATCGAATCCCACGTCGGGCTCCCTGCATGGAGCCTGCCTCTCCCTCTGCCTGTATCTCTGCCTCTCTCTCTCTCTGTGACTATCATAAATAAATAAAAATAAATAAATAAATAAAATTAAATAAAAAATTAAAAAAAACAAAAAACAAAAATAAACCTATAAATAAATAAATAAATAAATAAATAAATAAATAAATAAAATGGGCACAGAATCTAAGTAGGTATTTCCCCAAATCAGATACACAAATGGCCAAGAAGCACGCAAAAAGATGCTCACAGCATTAGTTATTAGCGAAATGCAAATCAAAACCACAATGAGATACCACCTCACAAGATGACAATAAAAAAAATGAGTAACAAGTGTTGGTGACGATGTGGAGAAACCAGAACCCTCATACATCACTGGTGGGAAAGTAAAATGGCCCAGATACTTTGAACAGTCCAGCAGTTCCTTGCAAAGGTAAACACAGAATTACCATACGCCCCAGCAATTCTGCTTCCAGGTATGTACCCAAGAGAACTGAAAACACTATGGTCACAGCAACACTCACGCAACACTCATTTGGGAATGTTCACATTGTCATTATTCACAATAACCCTAAAGTGAAAACCCTAATAAGACCCACCAACTGAGGAGTCGCTAAAGAAAATGTGGTCTTGGGGTGCCTGAGTGGCTCAAGGGTTGAGCGTCTGCCTTTGGCTCAGGGCATGATCCCGGGGTCCAGGATCGAGTCCAGAATCAGGCTCTCCATGAGGAGCCTGCCTCTCCCTCCGTCTCTCTCATGAATGAATACAAAATAAAACTGAGGGAAACATTCAGAGAAGAATTGAGGATAGGAAAAAGTAGAGGGATAAACTAGAAAGACAGATAAACTGAGCACAAACAAGAGTTGGGCTTAAGTTCCAGATTCAATGGGGAGCTAGCCAAGGTTTCTAAGAAATAGTGAGGGACAAGCTCAGAACTGTGGCTTGAGGTTGATTAACTTGCAGCAGCACAGAGGACGCACTTGATGCCCTTTCCTACCTTTATGTGGTAAGAGCCTCACACACATATGCCCCACATCACCCAGAGCTTCACAAGTAGAATACTAAGTAAAACCGACCTCTCTGACATCCTTTGTGTGGTCAACTATCAAACAGTGAAGTAATGCTTAAAAACACATTTAAGAGCAGTGCGTATTTGAGCACCACATAGTACTATTTCCTTGTGTTTTAGAGGGATACTTCAAAAGAATAAGACCAAAGTCAACAAAACACAGATGTAAAAATCATAAAAATACTCAATTATTACTGAAGCAAGCTGCTCAGTAAATGCTAAATGACTCAAAACCACTAGTAAGAACAGCAAACCAAGTGACTTGGTTTAATCTTGTTGGTTATTATACCAAATCCAATCAATTGCTGTTTGCAGAAAGTATCTTGTAAGGTTCAAAGTATAAAATTCCTTAGCCAGGTTTCAATCTGTTGTGAACATTCCATCTGAAACTGGAAGTCAGCTGAGTCCTCGGCACACAACATGCTGCTGCAAATTCAACATGCTCTTCCCTAGTTTCTGCTTCATAGCCAACTCACACACCCAGAGTATGCAAATCATTTTTTAAAATAAGACCACCTTAATAGGAAATTTAAACTATATTTATTTTCATGCGTTTTTTTTTTAAGAGAGAAACTACACCTTTGTCCAACATTACTTTCTCTCTTTTTTTTTTTTTTTTTTTTACTTTCTCTTTTTGAATCTTAAAATCTCCCTTCTAGTCGCCACTGCCCAGTTCCTCTGATAGCTTCCCTGCAACATTGTTTTACTCTTTGGGGAGCCCTGACCCTCTGAAATCTGATAAATGCTAAGGACCACCTTTTTTTTTTTTTTTTTTAAGAACATATTCAGTTTTTCAAACTACTTCATACCATCTGTATCCCTGTGTGGAATCCAGGATGTGAATCTCTGTTCTGGCGGCATCCTTTTTCAGAATGCAGATCACAAGCCCAGGCCCTAGGTTTCATTTTCTTACTCAGGTTATCAGTTTATCAGTGGTGAAAGTTGAAAGCAAGGAACTTTTATGTCTAACAATTAGGGAGCTATCTACAGAATGACCCCTTCAAAAAATCTGCAGTCATTACAAGTGATCAGTTTAAACATGAAGACCTGTAATTACTATAACCTCAACTATTTAAAAGCATATCTCAGTTTGACCTAATTGTTGGCATGTCTAAAAATGAAAGAAACAGCATGAAGGTAAAAGTACTAGGTCTACTTTCAGTTAATTTGCTTAGAAATGGTGGGGAAAGGAGCCTGACATGACTACTTGAGAGCATATCACCTGTGCACTATTCCTGCCAAAAAGGTTTCACTGAATCTAATCCTACAGAAACCAGCAGAAAAAGCCATAATGAAGCCTGCAAAAATGAGTCTGGACTATTCTAAAATGTCAACGTCATGAAAGGGGAAGACAAAGGTAAGGAGCTGCTCCTGATGGAAAGAAATCACAGACAACTAAAAGTGACCCTGGGTTAAGGAACGGAGGAGGAAAAACCCAATCTATTTAAATAAAGACATTACTGAGATGACTGGGAAAATTTGAATATGGACAAAAAGGCAGCGCAACAATGTTAAAGTTACCCGTGCATGATAATGTGATTGTTATATAGAATGCCCTTGTTCTTAGGAGGAGTGCTGTCTTACTTAGGAATGAACTGGCATGATATGATATGGCAAAATATTAATAGTTGGTAAACTTAGGGAGAGATACAGGTGTTCACTGACTTATTCTTCCTACTTTACTGAAGGTCAGAAGGATTTTTTTTTTTTTTTTAAATGAGAGGACATTTTCTTGACTTTGAGTGAGAGACCTGTCCTAAGTCATTCTGAGCAGAATACACACAGCACATTCTATTTTAGTCTTTCCAATCATGGGCCATACTTCTGAGGTTGTCAGAAAACAGAAATGTAAAGGACCTTAATTTATTATACTTGCAGACTTACTTCAGATGCCAAAAACACAAGAGGTTACGGAGTGGTACTCAGACTTTTTAATGATGTTCATATTTAAATTTTCCAAAGAGGGTTGTTACACGTTTTTAAATTAAACTTAGTTTGTGATTCATTTACTCTACCAATTGACTTACCACATAGCCACCAAATTAAGCTAGAAAGAAACCTACCAATATGAATTTGCTGGCCCATAAAACACATCACAGGAAGGCAACAGAAAAGCTGAACAAAATTGGAAGATAATTTTTTTCAGAATTATTTTTTAATAAATTGCAAGAGCAGGGTCTCTTATCTACAGAGACTTAATGCCCTGGTTAATTCCTGCTGCCCCTAATCTTCTCTTATGTAGCACCTGTCCCAGGCAAAAGTGCCTCATATAACAACAATCCCAGTTTAGATGCTACAGAATATGGCATTAACAGCATCTTTAACGATTTTTCTTAAATGATGTATTCAATAGTTTGGGAGGGGGGGTGTGGAATCACCTAACATGAAATGTGTAATTTTTACTTTAGATAATACATCCTACATTATAATAAGTTACTAGAACGGGCACAAACATTTTCAGATAGAAAGGAGAAACCAACGTTATCATTCTTCTATCGTGCAATATAAAATAAAATACCACACACAGTTGCAAGACCCGGTAGTTGGAATCCCAGGTCTGTCACTTGAGAGAATATAGCCTTGACTGAGTTACTGGATCTGTTTTAACCATAGCTGTCTCATTTGTAAAATGGAAGAGATCAGAATACTGGCTGGTCTTCTCTGATGTCATGGTCCCACTCTAAATACTCAAGGATTCTATGGCTTTGGCCTCCAAAATATTTTTTAAAATTAGGTCAGTTGGTCTTAGATTTTTTTTACAACTAGAAAATGTGACTTACCATCTTCTCTCACCAAACTCCTATTTCTGTTCTGACCTCTTTTCTGTTCAGAGGCTGGGTCAATCAAGACACTGTTTAGACCTCTCTACAATTAATCCCAACCTAGTTAGCTGCCAAATCCCAGACTCCACTTCCTCTGTATCTCCCACTCTCAGCTCCCTTCTTCTACCACTGTAATTCAGGTCTTCATCAACGCCTGCCTTATTCTATCATATCATAACTATCCTACCCAAGAGCATGTAATAGCTCTACACTACTGAAAAGATCTATGCCAGAAGTCCTCAACCTAATATTCAAGTACCTGTGTGCCCGTCCCTGCTCTTCGGTGCCAATCCAACCAAACTACCCATTGTATTTCAAAACTCCCAGTACTTCCTGGATTTTGTGCCATTAGTTCTGGTGTTCTTACGCTGCCCTTTTCTCTGCCTTTCAAAACTGATTTCATCCTTTAAAGTTCAGTTCCAGTTGTGACCACCACCACCCCTATCTAGACATCACAGTTGCCTCTTTTGTATGCCCATGATATTGACATAAAGTGACAACTTCAATGGTTGACATGAATTAAGAAATACAGTTTACCCCAGGTAGTAAACTAAATTTCTCTTGTGCCCATTTTGTCTCACTGGCACTGGCTACCTGGCACACTGTTTTGAGGGTCTGCCACTTAGCAGAAGAAAAGGGGAATGGCTACACAACTCTAACATTCAGAGGCTAGAGGGCCAGCACAATAGGATGTGGACTTCCCTGGCATAAAGACATAGTAATCAATTTAACATTTAAATGTTTAACCTTCAAAGTCCCTATGTTTGGTTGTCTTCAGGGAATATGAAGCTCTAGGATAACAGTTCTCAACTGGGGGTGATTTTGCCCCCCAGAGAACATTTAGCAATATCCACAGACCTTTTTGATTGTCAGGACTGGGTGGGGAGTGCGACAGGCAGATGCTGCTGACCACAAATGTTAACAGAGCCCAAGTTAAGAAACTCTGATCTAGGAGAATCGCATGTACCTGCTGGTTCCGCCTCCTCAAAGATATTTTCCAAACTTTTCAAAATGAAGAACGATGTCTCTAGTGAGACGATTCAGTATGATCCAAAGCCTGACAGCTCCTCCAATTACCAGTGGTGTGGCCTCCTGAAAGTTACTTAACCTCCTTGTGCCTCAAAGTCCTCGTCTATTAACCAGTAATAACAGTACCTACTTCAAACAGTGATCCAGGGATCAGAAGAGTCCATGGCAAGTCTTCAAAAGAGTGTGCCAGGCAGAGAAGAGGCTTTCAGTACTTTTAGCTACTTCGGTTCTTCCCCTCCCTAGGGCCTAGTCTTGCACTTGGAACACAGAAGACGCTCCAGAAGTGTTTGCTAAAGGAATACTAAGAATAATGCCCTGATTTCCTGGAGGGAGCATAAATGCTTCAAGAAATACACTCATTATTTGGGAAAAAGGAAGCACAGAGCTAGAGACGGAGTCAAAAGAAAGCATTTGCCCATCTAATCACACCTCTCCCCCCTCAGAATGCTATTAACCTGTAGGTTATGCTACCATCTTCACAGTCCTAATACACTACCTTGTAACCTCCTTGATAATTGTTCTTCCTCTTCATCCCTGAGAACCAACTGAAGATCCTCATGTATGGAATGGGATGGTATCTTAACCTCTACAGCAACTACCTTATATTAATTATGTACATATGACAGTCTTCCTACCGGACTGTACATGCTCTCTGTGGCCAGGGATGGTACTTGACCCCTTATTATACGACTCAAGGGGCCTCACACACCTTAGCAACTGACTGGCCCAAACCTCTTGTTTTATAGATTACACACAGAGAGGCTAAATGATTTGCCAAGAGTCAAGGTCATATTTTAAGTGGCAGAGCTGGGATCCAAATTCTGATACACAGCTAATATACTCTAAGTTCTAACAATAACAGCATATGAAAATTGTACCTGTGGTAAAGGCAATTGTTAATTAAGCCCCAGAAAACCTCCACAGCAACTATACTGATATGGTTACCTGACAAAGCAAAAAAGGGAAGAAAAATGGACTCCAAGCTCCTTCCCACTGGTGAAAATTCAATCTGTTTTCTTTAATGGTTTCATACCTCAACATTTTTTTAAGCTTCTGACAAGAAAACTTATTAGATGTCCAAAGAACAGTTGTTTAGTCAGTGATGTCAGGCTTAATTTCCTTGAACCAGTCCCCATAATCATAACAGAAAATCTCTTATTTGGCGAGTCAGTGATGCCCGACCTTCACCCACCGAAAAGATTTTTTTAACAATCACCTTAACAGATCAATATCTATAAAATCAAAAGACCAGCAATTTGGGATGATTTTGTATAGTGAAAAAAATACACACGATTTGAACTGAGTGTTATTAACTCCATCATAAACCTAAAACTCACAGTCGTCAAGGACAAACTACATTAAAACCTGAGACAGAAGAGATTTTGTTTTATCCTGTCCAAGTGAAAAAGAAAGCCGTACACTGATAAGGTTCATCTAGAACTTTCTCTGAGTCTCTCCATATAATTCAAAAGAAGCCGGCCAATAAAGAAAGGACTATAAGAAAATGAATCTGAAAAAGAGTTAAATACAATGCAATGCTCTGATGCTTTAAGCAATTACAGCTCCATAGAGCTAAACGTTTCCATAAAGGCAACGTTTAAAAACCAAAAAAACTCCTTTTGTGGCGATGATTTAAGTTACCAGTGCAAAAGCACTCTGGGCCCAGTAGAAATGATAACCACTTATTGGAAACAGAATTTTTTAAATCGCTTTACCAGTTGATAAAAAGAGCACACACCGACCATAGACTCAAATTTAGTTTCAAAGGAAAACAAAACGCAGTTTATGCTCGGTAAAGTTCAAGGGCAAAACTGTTTCCAGTGCAACAGAATCTGCCTGACTACAATGTGTTGGGGGAGGGAAAAAAAATTAATAATAATAATAATGCGAACACAGTATCTTCTTATAAAGGCAACAATTTGAGTTACAAAGTAATAACGGGGAAGCCAAAACAGTTTGACAGCCCGCCATAAGGGCCGCCTCAATCATGAGTCACACAATGCCTGCAACCATTTACAATAGTAATTAATGCACAAGTCCCCTAATTAAATTCTAAAAGGATGAGAATGCTTTAACTAAGTTTACAAGAATTGCTTTTCGCTGTTTTGTTTTTGTGTGTGTGTGTGTGTGTGTGTTTTCTTTCCCTCCCCCAAAGAAAAGAACACACGCGTAATGAACGCATCTCCCCGCAATCCCTCCCATCCAATATTCCCTCCGGCCTCTTCTCCCGAATGTCTATTCCCTGCGTGCGAAAAGAAAAATGACACGGGGTGGGGGGGGGGGTTGGGGGGGGACTTCTAGACCCAGAACGGGGCGAACCCGAGTGGAAATACACGATGAATGGGGCGACAGAGACGGAAGCTCGCCCATCTTACCTGCTAAGAGTCCTTTCTACGTCTTTGGTAGCTTTAGCTTCCAATTCTCTGCAAGAGAAAAGAAAAGGGGAGAGAGAGAGAGAGAGAGAGGGAGGGAGGGAGGGAGGGAGGGAGATGCGCGTGAAAACGGAGCTGCTGCGGCAGAGGCTCGCGCCGGGGCGGATGGGGGAGGGGAGGGGAGCCCGGGGGTGCTCACAAAGCTGCGGGGCTGCAGCCCGGACTGCGGGCAGGCGGCGCGGGCGAGCCGCAGCCCCCGGCCCGGCCCCAGCGGCGCAGCGCGGCCCCTCCGGGCTTCCCGCCGGGCCCCCGCAGGGGCGCCCCCGCCCCGCACCCCCCTCCCCCGCCGCGGCCCGAGGTCTCGGGGACGCCCGCCGCCGCCGCCGCCGCCGCCGCCGCCACCCGCGGTCGCGGGCCCTGCGGCAGCGCCCCAGGCTCCTCCCGCCCGGAGGGAGGCCCCCGCCCCGCTCACCTCATGTGTGTAAAGTGCACGAGCAAGTGGGGCGCGGCGAGTGAGGCTCGCGAGCCTCAAGCCCTCCGCAGCGCCGCGGGGAGAGGCCCGAGCCGCTGCACCAGCGCCATTTTCTACACCGACCCGCTGCCGCCGCCGCCGCCACCGCCGCCGCCGCAGGCCCCAGACCGGAAGTGAATGCCCCGTTCGGCAACCCCTTCCGGGGGCGCCGCGGCCACCGGCCTCAAGATGGAGGCCCTAGCAACTAGCCCCGCAGCCGGGGCAGGCCCTTGGCAACCGCCCGGGCGCGCGGGCCGGACCTCCCTGGACTGGGGTCGCCGCCTCCAAGGCGCCCTGCACAGCGGCTGGAGGGGCCCGCCGAGCCCCGGGCCCAGCCTCTGTCGCCGCGGCCGGCTGCGATCCGCCTGGAGTCCCGCCCCTCCTCCTCCTCCTCCTCCTCCTCCTCCTTCTTTGCTGCGACACAAGTTTCCTTCTCTGCCACCCGGCCCCTCCCCCACCGAAACACACCAAAAAAAAAAAAAAAAAAAAAAAAGGCCAAAACCGCAAATTCTACCCCTGCCTCAGCCAAATGAGCCCGCGCGGCTTTTGAAATCCGCCACTTGTAATTATTTGTTGACCTTGGGCCAGTTATTTAACCTCTGTGCTCCTCCGCTTCCTCCTCAGGTGAAGGAGGCATACCTGAGGTGGACTGGGAGGCTCACGGCGGATTTTAGCCACCGAATTTTGCAGACCGTTTGACTCAGCAGTTCCGCCGGCGCGGATGTCTCTGCTCCGAAAACAATCCCGGGTCCCTAGGAATATTTCACCGTCAACATGGGAAGCCCCGGCGTCGGTGATGGTGAAAAAAGACTGTAAACGGCCAACATGTCCAAGCCTCCGAGGTGGCTCCCGACACCGAAGCCCCGGCGGCGTGCGAGAGGGTGGTGCGAAAATGATGGGGAGGAAGAGCCGCGGCGTGGGGACAGTGGTTACAATAGACCGAGCCGAGACGCGGGTTCGAGGCTCGCTCCCCACCCCCGGCAGGAAGCGTGAAGATACAACACGATACATACGTGTAGCAAAGTACAAATATCTGCGTCCTGGGAGCGTCATGCAAGCTTACAGGGAGATACGGCCATACACTTACGTGTAGGTTACAAGTGCCCTGGGAGCTTCATGCATGCTTATAGGGAGATACGGCCGTACACTTAACGTGTAGATACAAGCGCCCTGGGAGCTTCATGCATGCTTACAGGGAGATACAGCCCTACACTTACATGTAGATACAATAAGATACGCGTGTGCCTGTGTGTATGTGCATCTTCTTTCCCAAAACGCTCCCCCCCCCCCCGCACTTCATCAAAAGATGATCCCTCCTCTCTCTGCTTACAATCCATTCCTTCTCAGAAACCTCACTCGGAGGATCATCCGATTTTTCTCTTTCTAAACTAGGTCTTTCTTTCCACTGGTTCTAAAACATGCCCAAATCTCTCCCATTTAAAAGAAGAAAAAAGAAAAACAGCAGCAGCAAAACGTTCCTTGACTGCCCAGTTCTCCTCTCTGAGGAAGATGGGTGATCAATCAGTTAATGAATAAATGAATGGATGCACACAAAGTCCTTAAAGCATAGGCACCAAAATGGGAACGGATGGTATTGTTGAGGGTTTTAATTTTCTCCTCCGAATGTATCTGGCTTTTTTGTTTTGTCTCATTTTTATACAACGAGCGTGTTAAAACACACACAGACGCACACAAAACTAAGAAAACCAGGTGTATAGGGGCGCCTAGCTGGTTCAGTGGGTGGAGCATGTAATTCTTGATCTTGGGGTCGTAGGTTTGAACCTCACATTGGGTGTACAGATGACTTTAAAAAATAAAAAAAAAATTTTTTAAGAGACAGGGCAGAGGGGGGAGGGGTAGAGGGAGAGACAGAGAGAGGAGATGAGAAATTTTTATGCAGGCTCCACGCCCAGTATGGATCCCAAGGCGGGCTTGATCTCACAACCCTGAGATCATGACCTGGGCCAAAATCAAGAATCCAACGCTTAACAGACTGAGCCACCCAGGCGCCCCCAAAATAAAATCTTTTCATTTATTCATGAGAGACACAAAGAGAAAGGTGCAGACATAGGCAGAGGGAGAAGCAGGCTCCCCAAAGGGAGCCCGATGTGGCATTCCATCCCAGGACCCCGGAATCTTGACCTGAGCCCAAGGCAGTAGACACTCAACCACTGAGCCACACAGGTGTCCCATCCCAAAATAAAATCTTTTTTTTTTTTTTTAAGATTTCATTTATTTATTCATGAGAAACACACAGAGAGAGAGACAGATAGAGCAGAGAGAGAAGCAGGCTCCACGCAGGGAGCCCCATGTGGGACTTGATCCCCAGACGACAGGATCACGCCCTGAGCCAAAGGCAGATGCTCAACCGCTGAGCCACTCAGGTGCCCCCCCAAAATAAAAGCTTAAAAAAAATAAAATCAGGTTTACAAAATGTAAAATATAGAGAACACCAAATAAATACTAAGTGATTTTCCCTTTCCAGTCATCATCCCTAAGGTCCATCCATACATATATTTGGTTTGGTATTCTTTTATGATTCTTTCTACTTAAAATGTTAAAAATGATGTATCATTTATTTAGGAGTTAAAAAATATGAACACGTATGAACAGCACAATATGTTTTCATACCAGGTTTATGGATAATTTTCAATGACAGCGTAACACAATGAAAACGATATCAACATTTAGAGAGTTGTTAATATTAGCTGATTTTTAAAAAATTAGACTTCCTTAGGTTTGAATAACCCGTGGTTGTCAGCTGGGACATTTAGCAATATCTGTTTTTGAGCTGTTACATTTGGATGCTACGGGTATCTACTGGGTAGAGGTCAGGAGTTCTGCTAAACATCCTACAGCACAAAGGACGTTCCCCCACAACACGAGATTATCTGAACCAAAATGCCATTAGCACCCAAGATTGGGAAACTCTGGAACTAATTCCCAGCCCCAGGGAAGTTGAGAAGGTAGGATTTCTGGAAGATCTTTGCAATGGTTTAACATGACCCCTCCAGGCTTGCATTAGGAAGTCATGCTAATCACTTTTTAATGAGCTCTTATGCATAGAGGTAGATCAAAGAAGAATGATCTTGTAAGACAAGCAGTGATTCCTTATCAGTAACCTAGTAAGGAATGTTGTCTTCTTATTATTCTTTCTCTTTATTAAATAAGTAGTCTCTCTTTCTACTGAATATTTCCCATTTTCATTAACAGTAACTTCCACTTAAAAAAAAATGATGCTTATCACAACGAGTACTGAGTAATGTACAGAATTGTTGGAATATTACATTATACATCTGATACTAATATAGCACTGTATGTTAATTATATGTTCTTTTAAAAAAGATACATGTTAAAATGATTTTTTAAATGCTCCTTGCTTCTCACATGGAGATGTGGGTTATTTCTTTGAATGGATTTGCTGACCATTCTGTAATTCATGTACATAATTGGTTTTTTTTTTGTACATAATTGTTTTAAAACAATAATGATATTTCTAAGAGTGAAAAAAAGAAAAAAAATAAAACAACAGCAACAAAAAACTCAGTTGATGCATCATTACTTCCCAGCTCCATCTTT
Organism: Vulpes vulpes; assembly: GCF_048418805.1. Lineage (NCBI taxonomy): Eukaryota > Metazoa > Chordata > Mammalia > Carnivora > Canidae > Vulpes > Vulpes vulpes. Next base: position 96,209,186 of record NC_132782.1, read on the forward strand.
CTTCTCTCCTTCCTAGCAAAGCTTCTTGGAAAAGTGTTCTACATTAGCTACTTCCAGTTGCTTACCTCCTGTCCCAACCCCCTTTCACCTAACATAGCTACTCCTGCCCCAAAATTGCTCTTATGAATGTCACAAATGACCTTGAAGCTGTCAAATTCAATGGTAATATTTCTTGCCTTGTCTTGACTAAGTTCTTAGCTGTATTTTCACAACTGGCCACTCCTACCTTCTTTCAAGAGTCTCTTCTCTTGGTTGTCTTGGCAGCACATTCTCCCTGAATTTCTTTTTACCTCTCTAGCCATTCTTTTTTCTTGTGTGTGTGTGGGGGGGGGGGCGTGGGTGTGTATGTGTATCCTTTGCCAGCATCTCCTGATTTACACCAAATAAATGTCAGGATCCCCAAGGCTCTTTTCCAGATTTCCCACACACACACTCTTCTCCCCAGTTTCTCCTTGGGATGGGTGATCTCATCTATTTTCTTGTATTTAAATGCAGATGACTTTCAAATTCCAAGCTTTGGCCCATATCTCATGTGTATACTCCAGAATGCCAAAATGACAGATCACCATGCAACAAATATTTATTAAGCACCTACTGTATGTTAGCTACTGTGTTAGGGCCTGGTTCTCTGCCATTTGTGAGGAACTACTGTGGTGGATTAAGTCTAATGGGGCAGAGAAGGGTTTTTTTTTAAAGGTTCTATTTATTCATGAGAGACACACTGAGAGAGGCAGAGACATAGGCAGAGGGAGAAGCAGGCTCTCTGCAGGGAGCCCAATGTGGAACTCCATCCCCTGACCCTGGGATCATGCCTGAGCCAAAGGCAGACGCTCAACCACTGAGCCACCCAGGCGACCTAAGAGATTTTTTTTTTAAAGCAAACTAAAGTATATAATTACAAACCAATGACAAGTGCACAGAAGGAAAGGAATGTTGTTCTAAGCAAGTGTAAAACAGGACCATAACATAGACTATGTGGTCAAAGAAGGTTTCTTTGGAAATGTCAAGCTTCATCTGAGAGCTAAAGACTGAGGGGCAGCCAATCAGGACCCAGGAAACAGGAGAGGAAAGTTCTCAGGCTGGAGGTTGACATTTGTGAGTCTTTGTTGTGGATGAAAACAGGCTTTGCATTGCATTTGGCTCTAAATCCACTGGAGCCACCATTTTTATTTTACTTGCATAATGAATTCAGAACAAAACCAGAAACAAGGTCTGGTATACAGAGTAATGGGTTTCATGATCACTGCTCATTGAGGTAAGCAGATGCCATTTCCTACAACAAGCATATTCCCTAAATTCAGTGAATATTAGAATATTTCACATAGCTCATTGTTGAAGTTTACAGTTTGAGAATTTGGAGATAACATGAAATGCCTTTCCAATGAAAACTTCTTATGAAATAACCCGTCTTGTTTCTTCTTGGTGAGCATAAAAAGAAATATAGGCTGTACAAATTTAAATAAGACCTTTTCTCATTTGTCTTTCTTCTTTGGGTTCATGTTTCTTTGGTTTCTGAGGTTACCAGAACATAAATGTTCTCCAACCCTCTCTTCTTTACCTCACTGGGAAGAGTAAATGACTAGCTTTACTTGGGAAATTATGTGCTTGAAAGAAAATGATTTTTTTTTCTCCCAAGTCTCACGAAGTGTCATTATATCTACAAATGTATTTTTTAGGCAAAGCTCACTCAACATATTTTTAAATTTGGAAATTTTTCCACAATAATGCATAGTGGGAATTGAAGGCATGACCATGAATAAAATTTCCTGGATAGAGTATTTATTTTCTTTAAACTTTATTTGGCACTTAATATGTGCCAGGCATGCATTACTCTAAGTGGTTTTTGTTTGTTTGTTTTTTAAGATTTTATTTATTTATTCATGAGAAACAGAAAGAGAGAGACATAGAGACACAGGCAGAGGGAGAAGCAGGCTCTACTCAGGGAGCGGGATGTGGGACTCGATCCCAGAACTCTGGGATCACGCCCTGAGCCGAAGGCTGATGCTCAACCGCTGAGCCACCCAGGCGTCCCTATTCTAAGTGTTTTACAAATATTAACCAAACATTCATTGTTTTCCTCACACAGCTCCATGAGGTAGAAACGTGATCCCCATTTTACAGATGAGAATAATTGACTTGCCCAAAGTCACATAAATTGTAGTAGTAAAACCAAGCAGTTTGCCTCCTGAGCCCATGTAGATGGGTTTATCTCAACCATATTAGACTTTGCAGGACCTTTTGATAACAAATATTTTGTTATACCATGCCTTACGACCCCAAGATGATAATCCTAGATCATATAATCTAACACATAATTTCAAAATGTGTATATAATCATTTATCTCTGATTTAAAAGAGAAATAAGAGAAAAGCAAATATAAAATAAAATGTCTTTCACTAGGTGAATGCTTGGGAATGGTCTCCACTGAAGCCTCAGTAAAGTAGGCAGATGCTGGCAACTATATGTAGAATCCGGACTACAAATGCAGATTGACACAGTAGTGTCACATTGATTACTCACACATCAGGAACTGTAATGATGTTGGAGGCAAAATTTTTCTGGAATACAGAGCAATTCTCAAGTTCTGAACAACTAGACAATAATTCCCCCTCAACTGATGTAGTAATTGCATTACCAGAAACTTTAGGGTCTATTAAAATTGAAAAAAGAAGGAGTTAGGTCCTGGGATAACTATAAACACACCTTTCACCTGTGTGAGTGCCCAGCAAGAGAGAGAATTTTGCATTTTGTGAGACTATCCAGCACCCATGGCTCCTACCCACTGAATCTCAGCACACCCTCCACCACATTGTGACAACCGAAACCACTTTTAATGGTTTTCCCAAACCCTCTGAGGAATGGGGGTAAAGTATTATTTTATTGAGAATCATTGCTATAGAATGAGAATAGTCTTGTTGATGTGTGATACTCCAGGGAAGAAACCAAGAAAAATGGGGTAAGTGTAGTCTAATGGGGCCAAGTGATGCCTCCCAGACATCTCAGACATCTCAGACTGACATGTCAAAGCCAAGGCTCCTTCGTCCTCCTCTGCTCCCTCCCCCCCACCCCACACAAACATGTCCCCAAGGGGACAGTTTTTCTCAGATCAGTAATAACACTACCAGTCACTGAGCTGCCCAGCCAGAAACCTAAGAGTCAGTTTTGACTTTTCCCTCAGGCTCACCCAGTGCATCAATAAATTATTTCACCTCCAAACTTTTCTCTTATTTGTCCCTTTCTCTGTTTCTCCTCTGCCACCTTCCTAAAAATGCCACAGATTCTCTCCTTTCTCCCTTTTATTTCTTGGTTGTGTTATAGTTTATGTAAAATAAAATGCTCCCATGTGAAGTGAAAAATTCAATCAGTTTTGACAAATAAATACACACAGGTCAATATATAAAACATGTCAATCACCCCAGAACATTCCCTTGGGCTTCTTTTCAGTTGCTCATCTGCTCCCCCAGCACACATACACCTGACACCAGGAAACTATGCTTCTGACTTTTAACCCCATAAATGAGTATTGTTGGTTCAAGAGCTCATGTAAATGGAGTCATACACTGTATTTATCCTTTGTGACCTATTTCTCTTGCTCAATGTCTGTAAGAGTCATTCATGTTGAAAGTATCAGAAGTATGTTTCTTTTTATTATTGAGAAGTATTCCATTGAGTGACTACACCACAGCTTGTTCATCATCTTCTGTTGACTGACATTTGAATTATTTCCAGTTTGGGGTTATTATGAATAAAGCTGCTAAGAATATTTGTACACATCTTTTTTGTCTGTGTAAGGACAGCAGACATATGTTTTTATTTCTCTTGGATAAATAGCTAGGAACACAATTACTAAATCACAAGATAAGTGTATATTTAACTATATGAAAAACTCAAGGCTGTTTCTAAAGTGGTTACACCAGGTTACATTTCCCACCCTGGGAAGAGTTCTGTTGCTCCACATCCTGGTCAGAACCATACATGTCTGCTCTTTGCCTCTTGAAATAGTTCTCCACAAGGCATCCTTACTGATTTTTTCTTAAAATGAAGACACCTGGGTGGCTCAGTGGTTGAGTGTCTGCCTTTGGCTCAGGTCATGATCCTGGGGTCCTGGGATCGAGTCCCACATTGGGCTCCCTGCAAGGAGCCTGCTTCTCCCTCTGCCTATGTCTCTGCCTCTCTCTGTGTCTCCCATGAATAAATAAATAAAATCTATTAAAAAATGATTTTTTTCTTAAAATGAAAGCTTAATCATCTTACTCTCCAGCCTAAAATAACTCAAAGACTTTCTCCAAGGCTCTTGATTCAAAGCCTAGTATCTTCAACATGGTCTGCTGTATCTCCTCAATGGTGTCTCTGGTCATTCCCCCTGTTCATAAGTCCAGATAATCCAAAGGCCCTTCTTTCACTTCCTAAAAGGTGCCCAGCTTCTTGATCCAGCCCAGTTCTAACCGTCCACTCGCTCTCCAATTTCTGTGTAACTTCCCCAGGAAGGACTTTCTGACTGCCACCTGTTAGGTGTCCTAATTACATATTCTAAAGGCATTCTCTACTTCTTTATAACACGAGCACATTTGTAACATAGTATTTTATTTATTTATTTATTTATTTATTTATTTATTTATTTATTTATGATAGACATAGAGAGAGAGAGAGAGAGAGGCAGAGACACAGGCAGAGGGAGAAGCAGGCTCCATGCCAGGAGCCTGACGTGGGACTCAATCCTGGCACTCCAGGATCGCGCCCTGGGCCAAAGGCGGGCGCTAAACCGCTGAGCCACCCAGGGATCCCTGTAACATAGTATTTCTGTCATTATTTATTTAATCTTTGATTCTCCAGATTCTTTGTAAGCTCCAGAAGAGCAAGGAAGGATCATGTCTACCTTGTTCTCACTATATCTATCACAATGCCTACCGTGTATTAGGCCCTTAATAATAGCAAGGGAAGGAATAGTTCTTTTGTGCATTGCTTGCCTGCCTCTATCTAAACATCCACAATACCACCAAAATAATCTTTCAATAAGTAAATCAGGGGAAGCCTAGGTAGCTCAGCAGTTTAGCGCCGCCTTCAGCCCAGGGCATGATCCTGGAGACCCTGGATCAAGTCCCACGTTGGACTCCCTGCATGGAGCCTGCTTCTCCCTCTGCCTGTGCCTTTGCCTCTCTCTCTCTCTCTCTCTCTGTGTGTGTGTGTGTGTCTCTCATGAATAAATAAAATCTTAAAAAAAAAAAAAGTAAATCAGGTCAGGTAGTGCTGCTGCTTAAAATTCCTGACTGTCTCTCTGAATTCTATAGGTTACTATCTGAAACCCCTTGCCTACCATAAAAGGCCGTTCAAGAATTCTTACTAACCAAATCTGCCCAATTTCTTAGAATTCTTATTTTGTGTTCCAGTGATACTGAATTATCACTACTCTCTTATGTTTTTCAATGCCTCCATGACTTGAACATGTTATTTCTTCTGAGCGGAATGCCTCCCTTACTATGTCCACCCAACAGCTCCTACTTCAAAGCCTGGTTCGGGGCACCTGGGTGGCTCAGTGGTTGAGCATCTGCCTTTGATTCAGGTCGTGATCCCGGGGCTCTGGAATCAAGTCCTATACCAGGCTCCCCACAGGGAGCCTGCTTCTCCCTCTGCCTCTATCTCTCATGAGTAAATAAATAATAAAATATTTTTTTAAAAACAACAACAAAACAAAAACAAAGCCTGGTTCAAGAGTTTCAACAAGCCTTCCTTGGGATTCTCTGGATCTCATAACAATGCAGATTGGATTCAAGTATCAGTACTGACATAGACTTCACTGACTCTCATCCCCTCCTAATTCAGGTAGAAACTCAGCCCTCTGGAAAGAATCCGTGAGCATTAATGGCTGGAATTTCACACATTCTCAGAAGATAACTCATTTTATAACTCATTTTAACCACTGCTGGCATGTAAGGCCCCGAGAATGGGGACTTGTCTGTTGGGTTCAGTGTTGTGTTCCCCAGGACCTACAGCAGTGCCTAAGAGGTATTAAACATTGAATTAATACTTGTTGAATGATGAAGAATGAATGTCTTTGTTCCAAGCAGTTCCATAATGTGTGTCAAGGAGCATCATTGTTCTCCCAGGTACTTGCTTGTTATCATCTTGACCGCCAACAAGAACTAGATTCATTAGGGATGCCTGGGTGGCTCAGAGATTGGGTGTCTACCTTTGGCTCAGGGCATGATCCTGGAGCCCTGGGGTAGGGTCCTGCATCAGGCTCCCTGCATGGAGCCTGCTTCTCCCTCTGCCTGTGTCTCTGCCTCTCTCTCTGTGTCTCTCATGAATAAGTAAATAAAATCTTAAAAAAAAAAAAAAGAACTAGATTCATCTAAACATCTGCTTGCCTTCTTAGATCTGCTGGGTTTTACCTTATCTTACAGATGCAAACATCATTCTTTCTATAATACATTTTTCTGCCATCAGACCCACCAGGTGCCTCTATTGTTTTGTTGAGAATAAAGTGGGTACTTCTACCCTTTACTAGGTCCCTCAGACACTCAGTGTTAAAATAATCAGTCATTGGGCCTGGCTGGTTCAGTTAGTAGAGTGGGCAACTCTTGATCTTAGGTTGTAAGTTAGCATCCCATATTGGATGCAGAGATTACTTAAAAATAAGATTTTTAAAAAAGATTTTATTTATTTATCTGACAGAGAAAGGGAGAGAGCAAAAGCAGGTGGACTGGCAGGCAGAGGGGGAGGGAGAAGCAGGCTCTTCGGTGAACAAGGAGCCCAATGTGGGGCTCTATCCCAGAACCCCAAGATCATGACCTGAGCCAAAGATAGACACCTAGGTGTCCCCCAAAATAATATCTTTTAAAAAGTAAAATCTTTTTATTACTTAAAAAATAAAAATCTTACTAAGAAAAATAATAATCAGTTGTTGTTTCCTGATTTTTTTCTATGAATGGACCAAATAATAATGGCATCCTGCTTTTCCTTGAAGGCCAACTCCTTCACTCTTACTCCATTCATTTGGGTGGAGAGTGTTGCATTGAGCATTTTTATATTTTAAAATGTTTATGCCCATTGGCCAAATTTAGGATAATTTTAACATTGAAATAAGTAAAGACAGTAAGGGGGCACCTAGGTGGCTCAGTCAGTTAAACATGTGGCTTCTGCTCAGGTCATGACCTTGGGGTCCTGGGATCAAGCCTTGTGTCAGTCTCCCTGCTCAGCTGGGGAGTCTGCTTCACCCTCTCCCTCTCCCTCTGTGTGTGCTCTCTCTCTCTCTCTCTCAAATAAATAAATAAAATCTTTTAAAAAATAATGACAATAAGGGATTATAACCCACTCAATAAAATAGGAAACTATATGTTTGTATAGACACAAATATATTGCATTCACTCATTTATCCATCCATCCATCCATCCATCCATCCATCCATCCATCCATCCAGTGTTTGATGAGAAGCAGGCTCTTCTGCTTCCAACTGAGATGGAGCAGATAAAGCTATATTTACCTTCTCTCCTAAAACAACTAAAAACACACACAAAATTTATGAAACAACAGTTTTTAAGACATTGGAAATCAAGTAATGAAAGACAGTAATGCCTGATGGGAGAAAAATATTTAGAAATGAAAACAGCATCCTTCTATATACCCCAAGAGTCAGAGAAGAAATCAAAAGGAAAACAAGAATGTATAAATACATGAAAATGAAAACACAGCACACCACAATTTGTAGAATGTGGCTAATGCAGTAGAGGGTTATTTATAGCACATGAAATATCGATATTAGAAAAGAAGGTCTCAGATCAATGATCTTAGTTTCTACCTTAAGACACTAGAAAAAGAAGAGCAAATGAAAATCAAAATAGGGACACCTGGGTGGCTCAGCAGGTTGAGCACCTGCCTTTGGCTCAGGGCGTGATCCCGGAGTCCCTGGATGGAGTCCCACACCGGGCTCCTTGCATGAAGCCTGCTTCTCCCTCTGCCTGTGTCTCTGTGTCTCTCATGAATAAATAAATAAAATATTTTTTAAAAAAAGAGGGAATCCCTGGATGGCTCAGCGGTTCAGCACCTGCCTGTGGCCCAGGGCCTGATCCTGGAGACCCGGGATCCAATCCCACGTTGGGCTCCCTGCATGGAGCCTGCTTCTCCCTCTGCCTGTGTCTCTGCCTTTCTCTCTATGTCTATCATGAATGAATAAATAAGTAAAATCTTTAAAAAATTTAAAAAAAAAGAAAAGAAAAATAAAGAGAAGAAAAGGAAAAATAAAGCTCGGAGTGGCAACAATGAAACAGAAAAATAGTGAGGAAAATCCATGAAACAAAAAACTAGTTTTTTGAGAAAATCAATAAAATACACAAATTTTTGGCTAAGAGAAAAAGATAGAAGGATACCAAGTAGTAACATCAGAAATAGGTGAGGTGATATCACTGCAAGTTCTGTAGAGACTAAAATAACAATAAGGAAATACTGCAAACCAGTTTATACCCCCAACATCAGCAATTTAAGTAAAAGGAACAAATTTCTTGAAAGACACAAACTAAAAAATTCACTCAGGAAGAAATGTATGGCCTGTATAGTCCTATATCTATTTAAAAATTTGATTTTGTGGGCAGCCCAGTGGCGCAGCAGTTTAGCACTGCCTGCAGCCCGGGGTGTGATCCTGGAGACCCGGGATCCAGTCCTGTGTTGGGCTCCTTGCATGGAGCCTGCTTCTCCCTCTGCCTGTGTCTCTGCCTCTTTTCTCTCTCTCTCTCTCTCTCTCTCTCTCTCTGTCTCTCATGAATAAATAAATAAATAAATAAATAAATAAATAAATAAATAAAATTTTTTAAAAATTTGATTTTGTGGGGTGGCTCAATCAGTTAAGCATCTGACTCTTGATTTCGGGTGAGGTCATGATCTCAGGATCTGAGATTGAGCCCCATGTCGGACTCCAGGCTAAGTGTGGAGCCTACTTAAGATTCTCACTCCAGGGACACCTTGATGGCTCAGCAGTTAAGCATCTGCCTTTGGCTCAGGGCATGTTCCCCGGGTCCCAGGATCAAGTCCCACACTGGGCTTCCTGCATGGAGCCTGATTCTCCCTCTGCCCATCTCTGCCCCTCTCTCTGTGCCTCTCATGAATAAATAAATAAAATCTGGAAAAAAAAAAGTCTCGCTCTAACTCTCCTTTTGCTCCTCCTCCCCAAAATAAATAAAAATAATGAAAATCAGATTAAAAGATTTTTAAAAATTGACTTTATGGTTAGAAATTTCCCATGAAGAAAACTCCAGGTCCAGATGGTTTCACTTACTCTACCAAATATTTAAGATGTAAAATAATACAAATCCTACCAAACTTTTTCAGAAAATTAAAGAGAAGGGACTCTTTCCCAATTCTTTCAATGAAGTCAACATCACTCCAGAACAAAGGCTAAGATATTGCAAGAAAACTATAGACCAATATCTCTAATGAACACAAATGTACAAATTTAAAAACTATTGCCAGGTTCAACCCTATATAAAAATAATGATATTCCACAACCAAGTGGTATTATCCAGAAATGCAATGAATTGGGGCACCTGGGTGGCTCAGTCAGTAGAGCATGCAACTCTTGATTTCAGCTCAGGTCATGATCTCAGGGCGATGGAATTGAACCCTGTGTCAAGCTCTGTGCTCAACCTAGAGTCTGCTTGTCTCTCTCCCTCTGCTTCACCCCCTACTCATTGTCTCTCTCCCATAAATAAATAAATAAATAAATAAATAAATAAATATGCAATTGGCATAATTCATCATATTATAAAATCATTTATCTCAATAAATGCAGAGAAAGCCTTTGACAAAATCCAATATCCACTCCTGATTAAAAATAAAAAAGCCTTGGGACACCAGGATGGCTCAGTGGGTTAAGCATTCAGCTCTTGGTTTCAGTTCAGATCATGATCTCATGGATTGTGAGATCAAGCCCCATGTGGGGCTCTGTGCTCAGAGTGGAGTCGACGAGATTCTTTAGCTCTCCCTCTACCCTTCTTCCTTCTTGTATTATCTCTCTCTCTTTAAAATAAAGTCTTTAAGAACAAAAAAGCCCCCCCCCCCAAAAAAAAGCAAAAGCCTCACAGAAAACTGGGAAGAGAAGGGAAATTCCTCAGCATGGTAAAGGTCATGGACAAAAATTTTACAACTAACATCATACTTAATGATGAAATATTGAATATTTTTCCTCTACTATCAGGAACAAGACAAAAATATTTCTTTGAACTGCTTCTATTCAACATTGTTCTGGAGCTTCTTTTTTTTTTTTTATGATAGTCACACAGAGAGAGAGAGAGAGGCAGAGACATAGGCAGAGGGAGAAGCAGGCTCCATGCACCGGGAGCCCGACGTGGGATTCGATCCCGGGTTTCCAGGATCACGTCCTGGGCCAAAGGCAGGCGCCAAACTGCTGTGCCACCCAGGGATCCCTTTTTTGTTTTTTCTTTTTATTTATTTATTTATTTTTTAATGTTCTGGAGCTTCTGACCAATGCATAAGAGTGGAAATGAAAATATAAATCCATCTTTATTCACAGATGGCATGATGATCTGGGCAGAAATTCTATGGCATCTCTGAAGAAGCTACTAGGTTCATAAGCAACTTAAATGAAGTTATAGAATATAAAGGCAACACACAAAAAATCAGTTACATTTTTTTTAAAAGATTTTATTTATTTATTCATGAGAGACACACACACAGAGAGAGAGAGAGAGAGAGAGAGAGAGAGAGAGAGAGGCAGAGACATAGGCAGAGGGAGAACCAGGCTCCATGCAGGGACCCGGACATGGGACTCGACCCCAGGGCCCCTGGATCACACCCTGAGCTGAAGGCAGATGCTCAACTGCCGTGCTATCCAGGCATCCCAGTTGCATTTATATACAATAGCAATGATCAATCAGGAATTGGAATGAAAGGAATGCTTAGCTGGCTCAGTCAGTGGAGTGTGCAACTCTTGATCTCAGAGCTGTGGGTTTGAGCCCCATATTGGGTGTAGAGATTACTTGAAAATAGTAAATTTTTTTCATTTAAAAAAATGAACTTGGAACTAAAAACACAACCATTTTCAAAAAATATGAAATACTGGGATGCCTGGGTGGCTCAGTGGTTGAGTATTTGCCTTTGGCTCAGGGTGTAATCCCGGGTCTGGGGATCGAGTCCCACATTGGGCTCCCTGTGAGGTGCCTGCTTCTCCCTCTGCCTATCTCTGCCTGTCTCTGTCTCTCATGAATGAATGAATGAATAAATAAATAAATAAATAAATAAATAAATATTTTTTAAAAAATGAGAAATACTTAGAGATAAATCTAATTAGAGATAATCTGTCTCTAGAGAGACAAAATCTATATACATAGAACTATAAAATATCACTGAGACAAATTAAAGAAATAAATAGGGGTGCCTGGGTGGCTCAGTCGGTTAAGCATCTGCCTTATGGTCCTAGGGGCATGGGATCAAGTTCCATGTTGGGCTCACTGCTCAGTGAGGAGCCTGCTTCTCCCTCTACCTCTCCCCGCTGGCTTGTGCTCTCTCTTTCTCACTCTTTCTCCCTCTCAAATACACACATACATACATACAGACAGACATAAATTTTAAAATCCTTTTAAAAATAGAAAGAATACCTAAATAAACAGAAGCATATTGTGTTTAAGGATCAGAAGGCTCAATACTGGCAGGGTGTCATTTTTTCCCAAATTGATTTACAGATTTAATGCAATGATAATCAAAAACCCCAGGAGGCTTGGCTTTTTCTGGTTTGGTAAAAATTGGCAAGTTGATTCTCAATCTCATATAGAATTGCATAAGAGATAGACTAGCCAAAACAATCTTGGAAAGACCAAAATTGGGGTGCCTGGCTGTCCATAGAGCAGGCAACTCTTGATCTTGGGATCATGAGTTCAAGCCCCATGTAGGACATAGAGCTTTACTTAAAAATAAAATAAATACATTTTTTTTTAAAAGGAAAAGATCAAAATTGGAGGATGTAGACAACTTGACTTTAAGACTTATCGGAAAGCAGTAGTAACCAAGACAGTGGGGCCTTGGCGTCAAGAGAGATGAATAGGTCAATGTAACAGAACAGGAAGATGTGGAACACCTGTAGCTCTCATACACTGCTGGAGGGCACGTAAAATCACTCAATTACTTTGGGAAGCCATTATGGTTGTTTCCTAAAAAGAAAGGCACACATATGACCTAGCCGTTACAGACCTAGCCTATATACTTACCCAAGAGAGGTGAAAACATTTGTCCATTCAAAGATTTGTGCACAAATGTTTACAGAAGCTTCATTTGTAATACCCCCAAACTAGGATTATCCATCAACAGAAGAAACAAATTGGTGTATATCCATATAATGGAATATTCTTCAGCACTTAAAATGAATGAACTGCCAGTGTACACAACATGGATGAATTTTAAAATAATTATGCTGATAGAAAGAACTCAGACCCCAAGAAAGAAGAAAGTATCACTCAATTAAAATAAAATTCTAGATAATGTAACTTGTTCTATAGTAATGGAAAGTAGATCGGTGTTTGCCTGGGGATGGGGAAGATGCAGGAAAAGTGAGAGAGGAAGATTACAAGAGGCAGGAGAAAACATTTGGGGGTGACAGAGGTTTATTATCTTGATTGTGGTGATGGTTTCACAGCTGTATACATATGTCAAAACTTAACAAGATTACACAGTTAAAAAAATTTTTTTCATCTGTTTATTGACAGAGAGAGAGAGCAAGAGAGCGCATAAGCAGGGGGAACAGGGGATCTCTGGGTGGCTCAGCAGTTGAGCCCCTGCCTCCGGCCCAGGGTGTGATCCTGGGGTCCTGGGATCTAGTCCCACATCGGGCTCCCTGCATGGAGCCTGCTTCTCCCTCTGCCTGTGTCTCTGTCTCTGTCTCTCTGTCTCTCATGAATAAATAAATAAAGTCTTAAAAAAAAAACAGGGGGAGCAGCAGAGGGTGAGGGAGAAGCAAGCTCCCCATTGAACAGGAAGCCTGACATGGGGCTCGATCCCAGGATCCTAGATCATGGCCTGAACTGAAGGCAGACATGTAACCGACTGAGCCACCCAGGCACCCCCAGATTACACACTTGAAATATGTGAGTCAATAGACTATTCCCACACACGCAAAAAAAGTTTGACAAAAACCAGGATATTTATCTAATATCAAAACATCTCCCAGAAGACAAAGAGATTGTAATTTTACAATAGAGAAGCCTGAGAGACACCACCTTAACAGAGCCATCGAAAGGAAAGGCCTCAGGAATGGGACGCCTCAAAATCTAGCAGACCCTGGTAGGATGCAGTGAGAAGCTCTTGCTCAGTTCCTCTCAAAGGTGCATATCCTGAACCTAATTATGAGGAAAGCTCAGCCCAACAAAATTGTGGCGCTTTCTTCAGAATAACTGGCTTGCAATTCTTTCAAGTGTTGAGGTTAATGAAAATCAAGGAAAGACTGAAGAGCTGTTTGTGGTTGAAAGAAACAAAAAATGGCGTAACTAAAAGCGATGTTGGAGGGGCACCTGTGTGGCTCAGTAGGCTGAGCAGCCACTCTTGATTTTGGCTCAGGTCCTGATCTCAGGGTGGTGAGATGGAGCCCCAGCACATTTGAGCCCCCTGCTCAGGGTGGAGTCTGCTTCTCTCTCTCCCTGCCCCTCCCCCTGCTCAGGTGCTTGCTCTCGCTCCCTCAAAAAAAAAAAAAAAAAAAAAAAAAGCAATGCTGGGATTCTCAGATCCTTTTGCTAAAAAGACAGTATTGAGATAATTATGGGTTTTAAAGGGGGTCTCAGGATTAGGTAACATCAATGCTAATTTTCTGATTTCAATGATTGTGTTGAGGCTATATAGGAGAACTTCCTAGCTTGTAGGAAATATACTCTAACTTATTCCAGGGTGATGAGACATGTATTTGGGTCTATTTCCAAATTGTGTCAGCAGTTGGTTCCAGAAAAAAAAAATTTTTCCTTTTTCTGTACTTCCAACCTTTCTATTAGTTTGTGATGGTTAAAGCAAATCATTCTATTTACACCTTTGTTTAGATATCTGAGATCTCTGTGGCATAGATTCATGGAAGTAGATTAGTTGGGTCAAAGGATATGATAGTTTAAAAATATAATAAATATTACAAAACTGCCTTTCAAAAAGATTGTGCCAATTTATACTTGGCAGCAATTTATGAAAGCACCTATTTCCTTACTCATTTGGAGCACTATGAAACACCTGTATTCTTGCCAATCTGTTAGCTCATTTAAATTTATATTTCTTTAGTCTCTAGTGAGGTTGAGAAACATTCTATGTGTTTATAAGCAATTTGTATTTCTTTTTTGTGAGCTACATCTTTATATTCTTTATCCAATTTTAAAGGTATTCCTATTTCCCTTTTTATTTATAAGAACTCTTTGTATATTGAGAACATGGGTTTTTTATTTTTTATCTGTTGTCTGGATTTTAAAACCATTTTTTTCTAGCTTGCTACTTACCTTTTAACTTAGTTTAACTTAGTATGTGCTATTTTTATACTGTGCAGCTATTTTATTTATTTTTTAATCAGAGAGAGTGTGCATGTGCGAGTGTGCACACAAGGAGGCAGGGGGCAGAGGGAGGGGGAGAGAGAGAATCTTAAGCAGATATCATACCCAGCATGAAGCCCTACATGGGGCTCAGTCTTACAACCCTGAAATCATGACCTGAGCCAAAATCGAGAGTTGGACACTAAATGGACCGAGCCACCCAGATGCCCGTATTTTAAATTTTATACAATTTTTTCTTTTTAGCTTCTAGTTTTCTCTCTTGCCAAAAAAAGATTTTATCCATCAGAATTATTTGTGTGCATGTGTGTTTGCTTCCAGGTTTTCTTCTTATTTCATTTTTTAAAAGATTTTATTTATTTATATAGAGAAAGAGAGTGCACAAGCAGGGTGAGGGGCAGAGGGAGAGAGAGAGAGAACCTCAAGCAGACTCCCTCCTGAGCATGCAGTCTGATGCGGGGCTTGATCCCATGACCCCCAAGATCATAATCTGAGCCGAAGTCAAGAGTTGGACACCTAACTAACTGAGTTACCCAGGCGCCCCTCATTGTCTCATGTATTTACACTTAAATTATGTATCAGTCTGGAATTTATTTGGTGTATGGAATCAGATAGGCAACCAACATTAACTTATGTTTTTCCAAATGGCTAGCCAATCTCCCCAACACCAATTACTGTACTATATAATTTTATTTTCTTCCTCCCTCATTCAAAAAATAGCTTTATTATATACTAGCTTCTCAAATATATTTGGGTTGATTTCTAGATTCTAATCTCTTTTGTTAATCTGCCTTTCTCTTCATGTACGAGTACCAAAATTTTTTCATAAATGCAGCTTTATAGTATGCTTTGATACATACTAGGGTTAATCCTTTTTTTTAAAAAAGATTTTATTTATTTATTTATTCATGGAGACACACACACACACAGAGAAAGAGAGAAAGAGGCAGAGGGAGAAGCAGGCTCCGTGCAGGGAGCCCAACGTGGGACCCGATCCCGGGTCTCCAGGATCACACCCTGGGCCGGAGGCAGCGCTAAACCACTGAGCCACCGGGGCTGCCCAAGGGTTAATGCTTCTTTATTACTTTCCTTTTTCAGAATTTTCCTGGATAGTCTCACTTGTTTATTTTTCCATTTGAACTTTAGACTCAGTGAGTCAACTTCCCAAAAAAACCTCATAATGTACTTTTTATTGATATGAAATTAATGTAAAGTTCAGTGTAGCAAAAACATGCATCTTTATACCATTAAATCTTCTTATTGGTGAACAGGATACATCTTTCATTTGTTTCTTCTTTCATTTTCCTTCATTTTTGTTGTGGCCGATGTTGTAATAGTTGGTGTTGGCGCTTTTTTAAGTACAACACTTTCTTTCTTTTTTTTTTTCTAGCTTTTTTTGGAAACATTGAAATGCTGTTGATTTGGGGTATTCATTTTATAACCAGCTACCTTTCTGACTTAACTCACTGTTTACAAGAGACTTTGAATTAGTACTCTTGGATTATCTGGATATGTAATTCTATTACTTAAAAATAATTATCCTATTTTCTGTATTTCAGAATTCTTAAACTCCTTATTTTTAAATCTTGTTACATCCAGAATAATGTTAAATAATAGGGGTAATATATTCCTCTTATCCTAGCATCCAATATTAAACATGATGCATTTTAAAACTGAAATGTGTTTTTATCATGTCAATAATGGATGTTGAAATTTATTAAATACTCTTTTAGTTTCTAAGAAGGGTCATGTGGTCCTTCTCCTGTAGCCAGTATTAAGGATTCCTTTAATATCAATAAAGAGTCTGTGTGACAAAGAATTTGAGAGGTCACACTGTCTGGTTCAAGTGCTAGATCTCCTAATTGCCCACTAGGCACGTTTCTTAACTTTTCTGTGCCTTTGTCCCCTCAATCAACCAGAGGCATGTGGCTGGCTCAGTCAGTGGAGCATGTGACTCTTGATCTTGGGGTTGTGAGTTTAAGCCCCACATTGGACACAGTGATTACTTTAAAAATTAAAAAAATAAAATAAAATACAACTGGGCAGCCCGGGTGGCTCAGTGGTTTAGTGCCGCCTTCAGCCCAGGGCGCAGGATCAAGTCCCACGTCATGCTCCCTGCATGGAGCCTGCTTCTCCTTCTGTCTGTCTGTCTGTCTGTCTGTGTCCCTCTCTCTGTCTCTCTCAGGAATAAATAAATAAAATCTTTAAAAAAAATAAAATACAACCAACAATAGCACCTAACTCATAGGATTTAAATTCATAAATATATATAAGGTCCTTGGAATAGTATATGCTGCATAGTAAATGCCCCATAAGTGTTAGTTATTAGCATTCCATTCCTGAGGAAAACACAACTATAGTGCTAAGGTTTTGTGTTTGTTTAAATAAACTTATGTATATATGGGAGCAAAAGGCGCAAAGCTGGATGAACTACTATAAAAGTTAATACACACATGCAACTCCACCCCTAGAAGATCCCCACAACCTCCTCTCAGTTTCAACTCTACACCCCTCCCCACAGGAAACCACCAGCCTCCTTGCTAACAGGTTGTGGTGCACCATGGTTTTAAGCTGCAACTAATTCTGATTTGCGTATCAACATTATGCTGCCTTTGTGGAAAAGCTTGAAAGATTTTCCTTTCACTCTATTTGAAGTTGAACCAAACTGAACTGCAAATGTTCAACTGTTTTGGAATTACAAAAATAGCAATTAAGTCAGAGAAGATTTAAATAATGGAAGGACATCCAAAAGACTCAATACTGTTAAGGTAGCAACACTCCTCAAATTGATCAGGAGATATAACAGTCTGTATTGGAATCCCAGCTGTATTCTTTATAGAAATTAACAAGTCAATCCTGAAATTTATATGGAAATGCAAGGGATCCAGAACAGCTAAAAGCATCTAGAAAAAGAACAGGGATCCCTGGGTGGCGCAGCGGTTTAGCGCCTGCCTTTGGCCCAAGGCGCTATCCTGGGGACCCGGGATTGAATCCCACATCGGGCTCCCGGTGCATGGAGCCTGCTTCTCCCTCTGCCTCTCTCTCTCTCTCTCTCTCTCTCTCTCTCTCTCTCTCTCTGTGACTATCATAAATTTAAAAAAAAAAAAAAAAAAGAACAAAGTTGGGAGACTCACGGTTCTCAAAAAAAATTTTAAGATTTTATTTATTTTTTCATAAGAAACACAGAGAGACAGACAGAAACACAGGCAGAGGGAGAAGCAGGCTCCCCGCAGGGAGCCCAATGGAGGACTGGATCCCAAGACCCCGGGATCACAACCTGAGACAAAAGCAGATGCTCAACCACTGAGCCACCCAGGTGGCCATGTTTCTCAATTTTAAAAGTTACCACAAAACATAGTAATTAAATGGTTTGATACTAATGCAAGGATAGACATACAGATCAATGGAATAGAATTGAGAATACAGATTTTAAAAAAAGAGAATTCAGAAGTAAACCCTCACATTTGTGATCAATTGATTTTCAACAGAGATGTTAAAACAATTCAATGAGGAAAAGAGTAGTCTTTTTAACAAATGGTGCCGGGACATCAGGATATTCAAATTTGAAGAATGAGGCTTGATCCATATCTCATGCTACATACAAACATTAACTCAAAGACCTAAATGTAAAAAAAAAAAAAAAAAAAAGACCTAAATGTACGGGCTAAAACTGTAATAAAACTCTTAGAACAAAATATAGGAGTGAATTTTTATGATCTTAGATTTGGCTATGATTTCTTAGATATGACACTGAAAGTACAAGACACAAAACCACAAAATAGATTAATTAAACAGATCAATTGGACTTCATCAAAATTAGAAACTTTGGTGCATCCCAAGGACAGTACCAAGAAACTGAAAAGACAATCCATATAGTTTAAGAAAACATTTGCAACTCATATGTTTGATGAGAGACTTGTATCTAGAAATTAAATATAATGAACTCTTACAACTCAAGAATAAAAAGACACATAACCCAAATAAGAGATGCACAAAGATCAGTATGGACAGTCCACCAAGAAGTTATACAAATGTCCGATAGAGCATGAAAATTTGATCAACGTCATTAGTTGGAAAATGTAAATCAAAGCCACAATGAGATATTATTCATCATACCAGGAGTGCTATGACCAAAAAGACAGATAATAATAAAGACTGGTAAGAATGTGGAGAAGTTGGAACCCTTAATGGGAACATAAAATGGTGCAGCCACATTGGAAAACAGTGTAGTAGTTCCTCAAAAAGTTAAACTTAGTTACCATATGGATTCATTGACTCTGCTTCTAAGTATCTACCCAAGGGACCCTGGGTGGCTCAGTGGTTTAGCGCCTGCCTTTGCCCAGGGCGCCATCCTGGAGTCCTGGGATCGAGTCCCATGTTGGGCTTCCTGCATGGAGCCTGCTTCTCCCTCTGCCTGTGTCTCTGCCTCTCTCTCTCTCTCTCTCTCTGTGTGTGTGTCTCTCATGAATAAATAAAATCTTTAAAAAAAATAAATAAAAAGGGGATGAAGTACTGACACGTATTACACGAATGAATCTTGAAAATATCTGCCTATGTCTTTGTCTCTCTCTGTGTGTCTTTCATGAATTAAAAAAAAAAAAAAGTTTCTACCCAAGAGTAATGAAGCATATATCCACTCAAGAACTTGTGCATAAATGGATTCAGCAGTTCTGTTCATAATAGTCAAGAAGTAGAAATAACCCAAATGTCTATCAACTGATGAGTGCATAAACAAATGTAGCATATTCATTCAGTGGATTATTATTTGGCCATAAAAAGGGAGGAAGTACTGAGGGCACCTGGGTGGCTCAGTTGGTTAAGTGGCTGCCTTCGGCTCAGGTCATGATCTCAGGGTTGTGGGATCAAGCACCATATCAGGCTCCCTGCGTGGCAGGGAGTCTGCTTCTCCCTCTCCATCTGTCTCTGCCCGTCCCCCTATTTGTGCTCTCTCTCAAATAAATGAAGAAATAAATCTTTTTAAAAGGGGGATGAAGGGCAGCCCGGGTGGCTTAGCGGTTTAGCACCTGTCTTTAGCTCAGGGCGTGATCCTGGAGACCCGGGATCGAGTCCCACATCGGGCTCCCTGCATGGAGCCTGCTTCTCCCTTTGCCTGTGTCTCTGCCTCTCTCTCTCTCTCTCTCTCTCTCTGTGTGTGTGTGTGTGTCTCTCATGAATAAATAAATAAAATCTTTAAAAAAAATAAATAAAAAGGGGATGAAGTACTGACACGTATTACACGAACGAATCTTGAAAATATTACACCAAGTGAAAGAAGCCAGGCAGAAAAAAATCACATATTATATGTTCCATTTATATGAAATGTCCAGAATAGGCAAATCCATAGAGACATGTAGTAAATTAATGGTTGCCTAAGGCATGGGGGGGGGAGGGTTGGGGGCCTGGGAGGTGACAGTTCAAGGATATTGGGATTTCTTTTTGAGGTGATAAAAATGTTCTAAAGTTGATTGTGATGGTTGCACAATTCTGTGAATATACTAGAAACCACTGAATTGTACTCTTTATTGTATTTTTTAAATTAAAGTATAGATGACACATATTACTTTAGTTACAGGTGTCCATGATGTACACTTTAAATGTGTGAATTGTAAGTATGTGAGTTATATCTCAATAAAGCTGTTGCCAGAAAAAAGAAGGCAATTTCATATGGTTCAACTTAGTGTCTGAATAGAAATGATAGACTATGGTATGTCCTGAAGTTTTTTCTTTTTCTTTTTTTTTTTCATAAGATTTATATTTATTTGAGGGGGGGGAGGGGAGGCAGAGAGAGAGACTCTCAAGCAGACTCCACTGAGCTCAGAGCCCCAACACAGGGCTCAATCTCATGATGCTGAGGTCATGAGCTGAAACCAAGTTGTCCACTCAACCGACTGTGCCACCCAGGTGCCCTGGAATGGACTGCAGATTTGATAGAGCTTATGTATGAGGCCTGACCTTCTGCATAGAAGGAGAAAGAACCAGCAGAATGGGAGATGAAGGAACTGGCCTGAGGTTGATGGACGGACCCCAGAGTCTGGGTGGAAGAAATCATATTGGAGGGGGTCCAGTTTCTTTTCCATAAGACCAGAGGAAAGAGGAACGGATGAGGTCAGATACTAATTAGCTGGTGGTGCAGAGAATATTTTTTCCCCTTATTTTCTCAGGAAAGAAGGCACAGTCATTTGCAAAATGAGAGGAGAGAGAGCAGGACAGTGGGTTTGAGGGAAGGGGAAAGTTGCTGAGAGTTTAGTAAGAGAGTGAGAGTGAGTGGGGAACTCAGAGGGGACTCAGGGAGCATCAGAGGCCCTGCGGCCAGCAGAGGAAGGAATTCTAAAGTGCAGGAGATCTGGTTCCTGAAGGGTTCCCCTCCAGTTCCCTGCAGCCTTGTTTGGGAGCCACCTCCTCCTGAGTCATCTCTGCTTTAGGCCAGACAACCCCAATTCTTTCAATGTTACTCATACATCTTGGCTTTGAGCCTCTCACTCTGGACAATCTCCTGTGAACTGGCTGCCTTTGGCAACCTTCCTCCCAGAACTGAATGTTCTTCCCCGATGAGGACTGATCCAAGTCCACCTCCCGGGTTCTGGGCCCTATGCCTTCATTAATTCAGCCTGAGATGACAGATTCCATTTGGCAGCCTCCTGGCATTGGGTTGATGACAAACCCAAAGAGCGGAGGGAGGTCTGTGTGACAATGGGTCAGTCCTCCTTGTTAGCCACAGGAGAAGGTGGGATGGGAGGAGACCAGGCTTTGTTAAAGAAGCTGGAAAAGATGATTAATGTGTTGAGAAGTGGAGAATGTCTAAAGGTGTGGGATCAGGGATCATATATGGAACCACGTAGGTGGGGTATTCCCTGCTGCCAGGATCTCCTTCAGGTAGGCCAGCCGGATAGATAGGCTCCGCACTCATCACCTTGAACCTAGTTATTGAACACAGCCAGTCAAGCACTTCTACCCAGGAGATCCACAGCCAATGAGAGCTCAGGAACGCAGCAAGAGGATGGGAAGAGTGTGAGGGAAACCTCCAGGACACCTTCTGAAAAAAAATGAGATTTGGGATGCCTGGGTGGCTCAGTGGTTCAGCATTGGGGTTGAGCATTCAACTCAGGGCATGATCCTGGGTCTCAGGATTGGGCTCGCCGTGAAGAGCCTGCTTTTTCCCTCTGCCTATGCCCCTGCCACTCTCTCTGTGTCTCTCATGAATAAATAAATACATAATCTTTTTTAAAAGTTTAAGATTTTGTTTATTTATTTTTTTGAGAGAGAGGAGAGAGAGAGACAGAATGAGCAGGGGAAGGGGCAGAGGGAGAGGGAGAAGCAGATTCCCTGATAAGCAGGGACCCCCAGGTGGGCTGGATCCCAGGGCCCTGGGATCATAACCTGAGCCAAAGGCAGATGCTTAGCTGACTGAGCCACCTAGGAGCTCCCCCAACTCCAATTTTTAAGTAATCTCTATACCTAATGTGGGGCTTGAACTCATGACCTAAGACCAAGAGTTGCACGCTCCACCAACTGAGCCAGCCAGGTGTCCCTTGGAACACTTTTTTTTTTTTTTAAGAGGTGTTGGGGCAGGGGGAGAGGAAGAGAATCTCAAGCTGACTCTTTGCCCAGCACAGAGCCCAGTGAAAGGCTTGACCTGGCAACCTGAGATCAAGACCTGAGCTGAAATCAAGAAGTAGGCACTCAAATGACTGAGCCACCCAGGTGCCCCCCTTGGGGATACCTTTTGATTCCGGTTATTATTAGATAACTGGGGTTACTGCCAGTCGAAGTCTTTGGACACCAGGAAGTATAGGGGCCCTGATTCTAGAAGGGGCTAGATAAAGTGTAGTGGAAAGAATAGAGGTTTGATGTCAGTTCTAGATTTAAAAGCCTGTCTCGGGCAGCCGGGTGGCTCAGCGGTTTAGCGCTGCCTTCAGCCCAGGGGGTGACCCTGGGGTCCCGGGATCGAGTCCCATGTTGTCGGGCTCCCCGCATGGAGCCTGCTTCTCCCTCTGCCTGTGTCTCTGCCTCTCTCTCTGTGTCTCTTGTGAATAAATAAGATCTTTAAATTAAAAAAAGGCCTGTCGCTGCTACTTATTTGTCACATAACGGTAATATTTGGTACATTGTTTAGACTCTTGGGAGTTAATAACCTCTAGCCCTCAGGGCTGGCTGTGGAAGAAATGGTATCAGTGGCCCTCCAGTGTGATGCTTCCCTGCCCATCTGTTTTTGTTGTTCCGTCAGAAGCCCCTTTTACCCAGCCCAGCTCTGCCTGCATCTCACCTGGTCATCCTGCAGGCCTCATCTGGCCCTTTTCTGTTTCCTGCAAGCCTTCCTGGTCAGGCGTCCCTCTTCTGCACTCCCACAGTACTACCCACTCTGCTCATCCTCTGCATAGGACTAATCACACCACACCCAGAACTCTCTACCTGTCCATCTCCCCACAGGTCTGTGGAGGTGGGAGTGCTGTCTGGCTCATCCTTGTGTCTCCAGCTCAAGGCACATCCCAGGCACTCAATAGGTATGTGTTGATGGAATGAAGTTTTGAAGGAGACATGAGATGATGCTTTGTCTAGCCCAGGACTCTCAGACCACACTGCTGGGTGTAAAAATAAGAGCACAGAAAATTCCTATCCACCTTCTACCCTTTCTGTAATAGGTTCTTTGGCTCCCTTAATATTCTCCCTAAAGACTGTGGGGAGACCCCAAGGAAAAGAGCACGGACTCCAGAAACAGAATTTTTCAGTCACTTACTAGCTCTGTGATTTACCCTACTTGTGCCTCGGTTTTACTTATCCATGAAATGAGTCATAAGGTTGCCATGGAGATTAAGTGTGCTACCACTGGTATAGCACTTGTAACAGTGCCTGGAACTGTAAACACCATATAAATTTTATTTATTTTTTAAGATTTTATTTATTTATTCATGAGAGAGAGAGAGAGAGGGAGGCAGAGACACAGGCAGAGGGAGAAGCAGGCTCCATGCAGGGGTCCCGATGTGGGACTTGATCCTGGAACTCCAGGATCACGCCCTGGGCTGAAGGCAGACACTCCAGTGCTGAGCCACCCCGGTGTCCCTACACCATATAAGTTTTAAATAAATATCCAGAAAATGCTCCACAAACTGGTCCTTCTGGCTGCCCGGCCATGTTCCCTCTTTCCACTCCAGCTGCCTATGATGATCTCCCACTAGTGATGATGCCCCAAATGGTACCTAATCCAGTCCTGTGGGGGTCCAGGCAACCTCTATGCATTGATTAGGTTGCATTCAGCCACACTCCTACAATCACCGAAACCAGGGCTTTTCACGCTTTGATGTACCTATGGACCAACTCAGAATGTTGTAGATTCTGATTTGGAATCTGAGACAGGCCTGAGAATCTGCATTTCTAACAAGATCCCAGATGATGTCAATGCCTTGGGTCTGTGGATCACATTTACTTGACAAGGACCTAAACAATAAGGATTTATTTTTCTCACAAATCTGTGAGAAGCAAGCATATAAACAAACATTATAAAAAGGCTTAAAAAAAAAAAGAAACATGAAAAGATATCAAGAGGGAGGTCGTATCTGCCATTGCTTTAACATTTTAATATTACTAGAGTCTGTGCCTCTGATTCTCTGGGCCACAAAATGGCTGCTTCGACTCCAGCCATAAAGTCAGTGATCAAGGCAAAAAGAAAAAGGGTGGATAAAGGGGAGGGCCAATTCTGAGTGTACCTTTTCTTTTTTTTTAAGATTTTATTTATTTATCTACTTATTTATTTATTCATGAGAGACACAGAGAGAGAGGCAGAGACACAGGCAGAGGGAGAAGCAGGCTTCATGCACCAGGAGCCCGACGTGGGATTCGATCCCGGGTCTCCAGGATCGCGCCCTGGGCCTAAAACCACTGAGCCACCGGGCTGCCCCTGAGCATACCTTTTTAATACAAAAGCCTAAGTTATCCCACACACCTCTAGCAAAGCTCTGCTTACAGGTCATTGGCAAGAATGCCTTCATGTGGCCACCACTAGCTCTGAGGAAGGATGAGAAGGTGACTGACTGTGCACAGTCTTGCCCAACACAAAACAGGGAAGAATGAGAAGAATGGATATTAGGTAAGCAATTGGCAGTGTCAGCCACAGTCTGTACTTATGCCCAGAGGCCTATACACATCAAGTCTTGTCACACTCAGATTACAGGATTAGTAACATAGTATCTCCCAGCCTCCAAGGCTCAGGGCTGTGTCTAAATGGGGACGGTGGGAGGATAATCTGAAGGCTGGTCTCAGAGCTCTCACCTCTGACCCATTATCTTTGAGGCAAAACAAAACTTTATTTATTTATTTATTTATTTATTTATTTATTTATTTATTTATTTACTTATTTATAAAGATTTTCTTTATTTATTCATGAGAGACACACAGAGAGAGGCAGAGACACAGGCAGAGGGAGAAGCAGGCTCCGTGCGGCGGGGAGCCCGATGAGGGACTGGATCCCAGGACCTGAGCCGAAGGCAGATACTCAACCACTGAGTCACTCAGGTGCCCCCAAACAAAACTTTTAGCATGAATTCTTCTGCAGGAAGCATCTCAAACTCAGATATACGAAGAGAGCAGTGGAATCCCCTTCACCCCAACACACCCCCTCCCCGCAGTGAGCCACTCCCCTTGTTGTTTGCTTTTTAAAATTTTATTTATTTATTCATGAGAGACACACAGACAGAGGCAGAGACACAGGCAGAGGGAGAAAGCAGGCTCTCTGTGGGGAGCCCGATGCAGGATTCGATTCCGGGACCTCGGGATCATGACCTGGGCTAAAGGCAGATAGAGCCACCCAGGCATCCAGTCATTCCCTTCTTGAGGCAATAGCATATTGGCATTGCTTGGGGGGAGTTAGACTACACCCACCCCCCATCCTCATAGCATCCCTCTATGCTTTGGCAAACTGACCAACCTTAAGCTCAAGGGGTGGGGCCTGGAACTAAAGCCAGATCAGTGTGCCCCACATCCCTAAACTGCCAGTGATTATTCAGAGCCAAATCAATCATCAGATTGAATATTGGAATGAGCTTATGCTTTAACACAAGGAACCAGTGGCAAGGCTAAGAATGCTTTTGAGCCATGCCATGTCCTTTGGAAATAAGATGCTCTGAGATATGAGTTCCTATGCCCGTATCTACCCCTTATTTTTATTCAGTGATGCATATTATTAGTCTCTTTAGCATTTCTGGTGCTCTGGTAGATGAGCTAAAGTTAGCAGAACCGGAGTCCCTAGAGATCTGAGCTGCTGTGCCCCAGCTCCCCCCACACAATGGCTGACATTACCAGTTGATTGGCAGTCAATCTGTTGAGCCCAGCTACAGGGGAACATCTGGGCACGTTAACAGGGGTGTTCTCAGGGAGTGACCCTCATGCAGCCTCTTGTGTATCGTGGCAGCTAGAGGATCAGGAGAGGGTATGTGGGGGTCAAGGAGAGATGTTCATCTTGGCCATCAAACCTCACTAGTTAAACCAATCTCCAGAGCTAAAAAGACTTGATCCAGTGCTTTGGGTTGTAATATTGGAGAAGCAAACTTGCTTTTCCATGCTGCATGTCAGCAAGGATGGCCACAGCTTCAGAAGATTGAGAAAGCCCTCTTGAAATCCCAAGGAGGTGACCATCACCAAAAACAGAGCCAGCTATGAGGAGGTGGAATGAAGACTCAGAAAAAAAGAAGAGTCACAGGGTTTATGACCTACGTAAACCACGCTTGGACCATTACATTTGGTAACATAATACAGCTGAAAGCACCATAGCTAATGCAAGGAGGCATCACAGTTTGGGGTGATTATACACATGGCTCCAGCATCAGACAAATCAGAGGGTGACTCATCCTCCCACCACTTGCTAACTGCTTGACCTCACTTCCAAGAAGCTCTTTCTTCAGCTCTAAAAGGAAAAAGCCGCCTTGGTGGGACAGGCTCCGTCTGCTCAGGTGCAAGGAAAGTCACAGTACATTGTGGGACTTCTTACATCACATTAAAGGCCTGGGAGCCCCAACAGCTCAGGGGACCTGTTGGAAGTGTCAGTTATGCCCTTAGTGGGTGATGAGCCTGGGAGAGCTCTGAGGGCTGGCCCTTGGGTCACTGTACTTAGCGCCATTGTCTGAGCCCACATGTGGGTTTTTAAATTTTTTTATTAAAAAAATTTTTTTTCACCTGTGGGTTTTTTAAACTTAAATGGCTTTAAGTGGATTGGCCATTCTGCTGAGCACAGAGGCCTTGGCTAAGCTGGAGCCCCAGGCCACAGTCCAAATGAGCACATGAGGTCATTTCCCCCAGGGGCACTGTCACCTTCCCAGGTGGCATAAGAGGTGGGAGGGGCAGGGGAGGGAGGGTAGAGGATCAGTCAGGTTCCAGGGCCTCGTGCTTTCCCTCGATCTAAAATACTTTTCTCCCCTCATCCTCAGAGATGACCCAACATATGTCCCACAGCGAATAATATTTTGGAGAGCAAAGCCAGAAATGGGTATTGTTTAGAGGTTACTTCTGCTGTCTTTCATAGCAACCAACTCCCTGCAGGTGAGAGAACATGCAGTCTGATTTTCTTCTGAGAGCAAGGGATGGACAAATCTGTTGGGAACAAACTATGAATCCATAGCTCACTAAATTATCTTGCTATCACAAGTATATTATTTTTCACAATACTATTACTATTAAATTGTTATTTTAAATATATAGCAGTTGGGAATGTATTTACCAATTTACCCTCAGGTAAACACAGCTTTGACTCAAACCTGAGATCTCTGGGATTTGCATTAAATGGGTCTGTGTGCCTATTGAGACTGTAGTATTAGTTTTCTTCCCTAGGTCTTCACAAAGAACAATTCCTGGTGAGGTGTTAGATATCTAAGGTTGACTGCCACTTTTTTTTTTAGAAGTTTTTTTTTTTAATTTTTCTTTATTTATGATA
This sequence comes from Vulpes vulpes, assembly GCF_048418805.1. NCBI lineage: Eukaryota > Metazoa > Chordata > Mammalia > Carnivora > Canidae > Vulpes > Vulpes vulpes. The sequence goes on from NC_132782.1 coordinate 96,236,613, forward strand.
GTCACACAGAGAGAGAGAGGCAGAGACACAGGCAGAGGGAGAAGCAGGCTCCATGCACCGGGAGCCCGACGTGGGACTCGATCCCGGGTCTCCAGGATCGCGCCCTGGGCCAAAGGCAGGCACCAAACTGCTGCGCCACCCAGGGATCCCCTCATTTTTTTTTTTTTTAAGATTTTCTTCATTTATTCGTGAGAGACACAGAGAGATAGACAGAGGGAGAAGCAGACTCCCTGTGGGGAACCCAATGCGGGGGGCGGGGGGCGGAACTCCATTCGAGGACCCTGGGATCATGACCTGAGCCAAAGGGCAGACGCTCAACCACTGAGCCACCCAGTGCCCATTCTTTTCTTTTTTTAAAGATTTATTTATTTGAGAGATAGAGAAAAAAACATGGGGGGAGGAGCAGAGGGATAGGGGGAGAGAATCTCAAGCAGACTCCTCACTGAGTGTGGAGCCAGACTCGGGGCTCAGATCCCACAACCCTGAGATCATGACCTGAGCCGAAATCAAGAGTCAGAGGCTTAACCAACTAGTCACGCAGGTGCCCTAGGGTCGACTACATCTTAAATAAATAGTGAAAATGTCAGTATAGTATGATACTATTTGTGTAATTTTTTTTAAAAGCACATAGCAACAGTATATAGATACTACACAAAAGGATCTGTTTAGAGGAACATCTGGAAGGCTACACTCCAAACACAATAAAGGCAGGGAAAAGAATCCCAGGACTAGTGACGGTGACCAAAGGAGACTTCAGCCTTATCTGCCACATTGTAATTCTTTTTTAAAAGGAGAATACATTCAGGTATTATGTATACAATTAAAATAGCTTTCCAACAACTTAAGTCACAATAAAACAAAAACAACATCAACCTGTGGGTGAGAGAGTAGTCAAGTGGCCCCAAGTAGGTTATCCACAAAGCACCCTTTGCTCTGCTTTTTGCCCTTGAGGCTTTTGCCCCCAAGGGGTTTCCATCACTGTATTTGCGAGTTTGTTTACAAAAGGAACAAGGCGTCCTTTCTCCAAAATCTGGTTGACTCTGTGCTCTAAGCTCCAAAGATCTTTACCTTTCTGGGTCTGTTTCTGTCTTCCAACAAGCCCCAGGCAGCTCCTAGAGGTGATGACTATGGAAACACAAAATGGAGATGTGGAGGCCACAGAGAGAGAGAGAGAGAGATAACCAAGAATCGTGGTGAAAAGGCTAGCCACTTCTTGAGGTCAGGTTTAGCTACCTCTGATGAAGGAGACTTGGAAGAAAGGCAGGCAGGGACAAGGCCCCCAGATCCACACATAAGAGGAAACCACCTTTAAAAGGATTTTTACTCCACCCAGGAAAGAGCCCTCCACCCTTTACTACAAGATAGATGACAAAAACCTGATTGGATAACAGGTGCATGGAGGTTAATCAGATTAAAACAGCCTGCCAACAAGCCCATAAAAACCCCTTAGACTAAAAACAAACAAAACAAAACAAAAAACCCTTAGACTTAGAAACTCCGGTGGCAACCCTCTTGAGTTCCCTCTCCCTTTAGGAGCTTTTTGCTATCACTCAATAAACTTTGCCTTGATGCCCACCACTCTTCATCTGGTCTACCTCTTCATACTTCAAAGTGGCATGACCAAGAACTGTAGGAACTCAAGGGAAAGAAATCCTGTAACATCTTCACTTTTTACCTTTTCTTCTTCTTCTTTTTTTTTTTTTTTTTGATTTTATTTATTTGAGAGAGAGAGAGAGAGAGAGAGAGCGAGCACAAACAAAGGGAGCGGGAGAGGGAGGAGCAGACTCCCTGCTGAGCAGGGAACCTGATGGAGGACTATTTGGGGGTCCCAGGATCATGACCTGAGCCGACAGCAGATGGCCAACCCATTGAGCCATCCAGGCGCCCCTACCCTTTACTTTTAAAAAATATTTTATTTTTAGAGAGTGCATAGGGTGGAGGGGCAGAGGGAGAGGGAGAGAGAGCATCTCAGGCAGACTTCGTGCTTAGCCAAAGAGCCTGACTCCAGCTCCATCTTGTGACTGTGAGATAATGACCTGGGCTTAACTGACTAAGCCACCCAGGAACCTCTATATTTACTTTTTAAAAACCTTTATACTTCCTCTCATGGATACCCTTTGAAAGATTTCATTCATCTAATCACACATAGCCTTCACAATGAATTCGTTTTCTCTTTCCTTGTCTTTTCTAATACTACCGCTCATAGCTGCTGAGGAACATGACTTTCGACCCCACTAAGTTAGCATCATACAATCAAAAAGGAGAACAGAGTGCTGTTGAATGGACCCCAGTCCAGAACTAATGCCACTGTGCCATCTTGGGTGGCTTACTTTTCATCATTGGCTTTTGGTTCCCTTATCTATAAAATGGAGAATAAGTAAAGTAATAGTTGTGAACAGATTGGAATGATGCCTGTAGTAGGGGCCCAATAAATACTTGGGTTACTTTACCATAATAGTAGTTACTTTTGTGCACCTAGTCAGCCACAGAATATGGAAAGGTACTGTTCCCTGAAGCTTTTTGTTGAGGAAAACCTCTACTTTTGAAGAGCATTTACTGGGAAATTCTGGATGAGTAATTTCCCCTCCAAACTCCTTATTTCTTTACTCTTTAAAATTTTTTTCTTCACAGAATGGATCGCCATATTACCAATTTTTAAAAAATAATTTTTAAAAGATTTTTATTTGAGAGAGCACAGAGGGAGAGGGAGAAGCATATTCTCTGGTATACCATATAACCAATTTTGTATGTCTACTTACTCATTTTCTTTATTGTCTGTCCCTCCATGAAGCTGTTGATTCTACAGGGGCAGCAATTGTGTCTGTCTTGTTCACTGCTCTATCTCCAGCAGCTAGCACAGTGATGGCCCAGGAGAGCTCAAAAAAACAGGTTGGATGAATGAATAAATATTCCTAAAATTTCTCCTGGCCTGTCATGTGGTCTCATCTCAGAGCATTTGGAGCCTGAAGAAGAATCCTTGTCCATGTGTATATTTCAGCTTCCAGTCCAGTGTCACCTTCATTGTCCTTGGTCTACGCCCATACAAGAATGGTCTTCAATCCCATTCACTTTCCTCACTACCACCAGAGGGCTCTTTTAAAGCATTAGATCTGGTCATGTTACTCTCTCTGGAAGATCCTAGGTTGCCTCTTGATGGCTAGTTCTCCATGCCACATGTTTATACCATGTTTATATGCTTCTGGATTTTTTTTTTCTCCAACCAGAAAACATGTCTCCTTCTGGTTTACACAATGTGGAAGCTAATCAAACCCAATAAGGAGTCCAGATATGGAGACTTTAAGTCTAATTGGACCCAGTGGCTCCTGCCTCATTTGCCTTGGTTCAGTCCTACATAGATTTCGTTCACAGGCTTGTAGAGAAAACAGCCTCAATGCTGGCCTCACTTCCTCACCCAACAATGTCCGGAAGAGGAGGGACCAATGTATCTGGAGCATCGTGAGTCTTTGTCTAACTCACTGGGCCTCAATAGACTGAGTTGGGTCACTGCCCATCCTTAAGCCAATCCTTTCCTCTGAGAAAATGCCACACATGGATTGACATAGGTCTAGATTTCTGAATTACTGATGTAAAAGATGAAATATCCAAAATAGTTTTGTTAATCAGGATTCTCCCCTTTTCCTGCTTGACCCTGGAGCTGAGGGTCAATGTCCCAAGGTGCTTCAGAATGTCAGAGAGGATGTAGAAAGTGTGCTGAAGGGACGGCAAAATCTCCTTTACAATTTATTTCATAGCATCCCGTACACTATTATTTTGATCACAGTTATTTTAAATAAATGTGAGTGAGTAAATAAATGAGTAGGATTTCACCTGCTAGCAAAGGAGAGAAGGATGTCGAAGGAAGTTGGGACAGCCCTTTAAATTCATGGCTTCTTAAGGTTTATTACAACTGGAGCCTAGGGTGGTGGGCTGGGAAGAATTTCCTGAAATTTTATTAAGTATGATGAATGTATTAGTCAGGGTTCTTCAGAGAAACAGATCTAATAGGATATATAGAAAGAGATTTATGATAAGCAATTGACTCACCTGATTATGGAGGATGAGAAATCTAAACCCAGGAGAGCCAATGGTATTGTTTTAGTCCAATTCCAAAGGCCTGAGACCCAGGAGAGCCAGTGGTATAAATCCCAGCCCGAGTCTGAAGCTGAAGGCAGGAGACTAATGTCTCAGCTTGAATACAGTCAGGCAGAGAAAGAAAATTCTTTCTTATACAGCCTGTTAATTCTGTTCAGGCCTTCAACAGATTAGACGAGCCCCACCAGCACCAGCAATCTGCTTTACTCAGTCTACCAATTCCAACGGTAATCACATCCCAAAACACTCTTACAGATGCATCCAAAAATAGTGTTTAACCAAATATCTGGACACCCTGTGGCCCAGTCAAACTGACACATAAAATTGACCATCACAGAGGGTGTTAGTCAAATTGCAAGCATGACAAGGAGATTAGACTTAGCTTTCAGCCATTCAATTGTTCACATTTTTGCTGATCTCTTACTCCACGGACTGTGCTCAGAGGTGGGAATAAGATGCAGGAAATAATGCAGATATGATCCCTGACTTTAAGGAAGTAGGAGGAGGTATAGATGTTAAATAGCTAATTATCTAGACGCTCCGTCCTCTGGTAAGGTCTCTCTCACTGCTCATCCTCCAGTTCTCCACAGAGACTGTCTCTCTCCTCTGGGTTCCCAGGGTCCTTTGAGGTGGTGGCAATATTACAACAGATCTAAGAGTACTGTCCTAGGTGCTTGCCCTCGCTCACTTAAACCTCAAGTAGCTCTGTGCAGCAGGCACTAGGACAGTCCGCACTGAACAGAGAGGTTAACTAACTTGCCCAAGCTGGTAAGTAGGAGAGCTGAAACCTGAACCAGTCAGTGTCATGCCAGAAGGCAGACCCCCTAACCACCATGCTATGTAATGCCCTCAAGGGGTAGCCCCATTTTACAGATGAGAAGACCGAGGCTTGGGCTCAGACTCAGGATTTGCCTAAGGCCACGGAGTTTAGGAGCTGATTCTAATGCAGGCAGGTGGCAGAGGTTGAGCTTTCCATCATGGGTCCACACCACCCTGCAGAGCCCTCTGTCAAGGCGCGAGGCATACTGGACAGTGCTTAGCCATCCACATGTCTGTCCCTTCAGTAGACAGGCTCCTCAAGACCGAAGACCCAGTCTATTCTTCTCATTTCTTCAGTTCCAGAACAGTTTTGGGATTTAATCCAGTACACAAGTGTTTGTTGAATGAATAAAACTATTTTTTAAAAATGAAAGGATGAATGAATGAATGAATGAATGAATGAATGGCTGTTAGTGAAATTTCTAGAGTCAGGGTATGACCTGTGATTAGGGGGACTTAAAAATATTCTTAGCTAACCAGAGATGCGTGTGAGCCTCTGTGTCCTCAGCTGCAGTAAGAAACAAAACCCTCGAAAAGGAAGACAGAAAGAAAATGGGGCGTAGCAAGGATTCCGGGTTGGATTCCATGACGTCACCCTCAAGTTGGATGTCTGGGCTGGTAAACAAAGGCTCTTGTGACATGGGCCCTGGCTGGGCGGCCCACCCGGCCGGCGTGGGGGAGGCAGTTAAAGTGGCTTGCCTCAACCCTGGCCTCCGCCCCGAGCTTTAGCCCAGACGCCTCTGCATTCAGCAGGTATCTCGTCCAAGGGAAAACCAGGACAGGAAATCACGTTGCCATGGAGACCAGAGAGGCCCTTCCAGACACAGGGGAAAATAAACACGTTCTGGTTGGACTTAACCCCAACGAAGCCAGGGTAGCCTCACCTCCTAATCTGAGAGGTCCTGCTTTTCACTAGAAATATCCAGGGGCCCCTCCTCCAAGGCCTCCAGTACCAAGGGCTGTGCAGCCCCTCCAGCCCCTTCAAGCTCTCTGGGGGCAGTGTCACGCAGGGCTGAAGGAGGAAGCCATTTCTTTTGCCCAGACCTAAGACCTCTGTCTCCTTCACAGCTGAGAGCTTAACGTTGACAAGGACTAATGCTGGGCACATTTCTACACACTGTTGGTCTATGAACTCATTCAGTCCTCACGAGAACCCAGGGAGAACGGCCTTGTGATTATTTTCATGCCCATTTTACTGACAAGGAAACTGAGACACAGAGGGACGAAGTGACTCACCCGAGGTTGCCAGATAGTGGATGGTGGCATCTGAATACGAGGCACTTTGAGAGTTCTGGAGCAACAGAGGAAAGCACTCTGAAGCCTCCCAAGCCAGCTGTGTGGCCTTGAGCAAGTTAAGTCACCTCTCTGAGCCTCAGACGTCCCCTTGGCATGTAGGCACCTACCTTGAGGCCCTGTTGTGGGGTTAATGTACGTTTATTGAGCACTGACTGTATGCGAGGCACTATCCTGGGACTTGAAAGTACAGTGGGAACAAAGACAGATGCAGTCCCATGATCACGCAGTGGGCAGGTGCACTCAGGACAGAGGGAAGTGCCCTTCTGGAAGCCCTGAGGCAGGAAGGAGTTGGCCCCTTGGAAGAATTGGGAATATGCCAGAGGGGCTGAAGTTCCCGGCACCGTGCAGGCGAGAGCCAGAGCTGGATCGCACAGGGCCCATGGTTGATTTATCTTAACCGGAGGAGGTGGGGTTTGTTCCCAGGCCTGACCCTGAGCGAATGGAGAAGAAAGTCAGGTTTCATGTGCGCTGCTAGGGGGTCTGTTGTACCTGAAGAAGCCCACACCTGGGGGTGGCTAATTTCAGACTAAGGGCTTAACCTGGCTTGCCACTTGTTTTTGTTTGTTTTAAAATTTTACTTATTTATTTGAGAGAGAGAGAGTGCATGAGAGAGACAGCAAGTACAAGTCAGGGGAAGGGCAGAGGCAGAGGGAGAAGCAGATGCCTCGATGAGCAGGAAGACTCATGTGGGGCTTGATCCCAGGACCCCAGGATTATGACCCGAGTCAAAGGCAGACGCTTAACTGACTGAGCCACACAGGTGCCCGCCGGCTGCTTGTTTTTGTATGGTCCTTCAGCTAAGAATGATTTTAAGTCGTTGAAAAAGAATCCAAGAAATATTATTTTGTGACATGGAATTCAGATATCAGTGTCCATATAAAGGTTTATTGGAACCCAGCCCTACCTGCGTTTACAGATCATCTCTGGCATCTTTTGCCCTGGGAAGGCAGCGGTGGGTTGGTGGCAGGGAGGTATGGCCCACGAAGCCAGAAATACTGACTATCTGGCCCCTTACAGCCCTGGGCAAGATGCCCTGGCTTGGGGAGCAGAGTGCAAGTAAGGAGAGCCGTAGCTCGGGAGCTCTGCAGGGGGCGAGGCTGCAGCCCTCTGGGAGGCACAGCGCACCCAAAGGAGCCGGCCGCTCCATGCTGTGACCCACGAAGCTCTTGCAACAGTCCGGAGGAAGACCCACGATTATCCCCGCTTTCCAGAGGGAGGGACAGGACCAGGATAAGTTGAGGGGCCTGCCCAAGGTTGCGCAGCTGGTGGGGGACAGAGCGGGGATCTGACCTGGAGCAGCCGTGTCCACAGTCAGACCTGCAACCCTGCTCTGCCCCCCTCCTGCATGCACCTCCGTAGGCCGGGGCTGGCGTGGCGGGGTACCTGGCCTCTGCCCCTGAGCTAGCACCTCACATGTCCCCGAGGCTGCAGGAGGGCCCGGATCCACGGTGTTGGGGAGTTTCGACACCTGACAACAGGTTTGCGCTGACTATTGCCTACTTGCCGTCAGGTCCAAGCTCCATAGCCCTTAAGAGCACAGAGCTCAGGAGCCCTCAAAAACCAACGTGACCTTGGGCAAATTAGTTAATCTCTGTGAGCCTCAGTTTCCCCACTGAAATGTAAGTACTTACGCCTCAAAGACTTGCCGTGAGCATTATATCCAATGACACATTTATTGAGCATTTACTATATGCTGTATGCCTTATGCCTCGGAAAGCCAAGTATGTAGATGATTCAAAGGGCTCCATTGCCCTCTGGCTTTCTACCGGTTGTGACCCAGAGGGAGTCCCAGAAGGTAACAGGAGGGGAGAAGGAGGAGAGGGAGGTTAGGATATTAAATTGCCAGCTTCCTCCCTGGCAGGTCTCGAGGTGCCTTAGAAGGACAGGTCTTCCCAGGCAGCCTTCTCCACGTGCCCCTCTCAGTGGCTGGGTTACAGTACTTTGCCACTCTGCTGCTGGCCTCTGCGGCCCTAGGGTGATAACTGAGCCTGCTGTACTTAGGCCTCGAGGATGCTTGTGGCATTCTGATAACCTGCTCTCCTTTGGGAAGAGTCCCTTTATTAAATGTTCCTCCGGTCACCCTAATCTGAGTGTGCCTTCTCTGTCCTGCTGGGACCCTGACTATTGTACTCTTCGTTTATAATAATTTCCCAAGTGCGCTGGGTAGGCTCAATGCCTGGTCTCCAGTTCTCCAATACAATATTCAAAGGGACTTTTCTTTTTTTTTTTTTTTAAGATTTTATTTATTTATTCATTCAGAGAGCGAGAGAGAGAGGCAGAGACACAGGCAGAGGGAGAAGCAGGCTCCACTCGATCCCAAGACTGCAGGGCCACGCCCTGGACCGAAGGCAGGCACCAAACCACTGAGCCACCCAGGGATCCCTTCCAATACAATATTGATAGTTGAGGAGCCATCACAGCCTTAGGTCAAAGGTGAGTTCTATACACTGCTGGGGACATGGGGGACACAGGCACTTGTATACACCAATGGGTAGGAATGGAATATAGTCAATGCCAAATGCAGAGGGATTTGGCTACATGCTTAGAGATTTTTAAGACAGCCCTTGTGACCCTGTGATTCATCTTTAGGAATCCATCTCAAGGAAATAATCATACCAGTATGAAAAAGATGTACCAGGGCAGAATCAAACCAATTGTCCGTCAGTAGTGACCAGATAAATGAACGCACTCAATGGATATTTTTTGAGTAACCGCTAAGCTTCAAGCATTGTGCCAACCCCTAAGGATACAGTGGTAAGCATATGCCAAAAAAAATTAATAGTCCCATATATAAGAGTATAGAAAGATGCCCACAATATATGGTTAGTAGGAAAAAAATCAGGCTACAGAACAGTAAGTGAAATAGGATCCTATTTTTATTCATTAGGTTTAGAAAAAAGTATGAAAGAGTATAGAACAAACTGTTAATAATGGTTAACTGGGGAGATGGAGTGATCATGGACTTCCATCTTTTACTTTATACAGTCTATATTACTGGAGTTTTATTGGAATAAGCTTTACTAATTTTTTTTTAAAGATTCTATTTATTCATGAGAGACACAGAGAGAGAGAGAAAGAGAGAGAGAGAGAGGGACAGAGACATAGGCAGAGGGAGAAGCAGGCTCCATGTGGGGAGCCCAACGTGGGACTCGATCCCGGGACACCAGGATCACCCCCTGGGCTCAAGGCGGCGCTAAACTGCTGAGCCACTCGGGCTGCCCCTAAGCTTCACTAATTAAAAGAAATTTCCATTTTGAACAACTAACCTCATGCCTGTTTTCTTCCTTTTTAGAGTAATATTTACCCATTTCATTATATTTTTAAAAGATTTTTATTTATTCATGAGAGACAGAGAGAGAGAGAGAGAGAGAGAGAGAGAGAAGCAGAGACATAGGCAGAGGGAGAAGCAGGCTCTACACAGGGAGCCTAATGTGGGACTTGATCCCGGGACTCCAGGATCACACCCTGGGCCGAAGGCAGGCGCTAAACCTGCTGAGCCACACAGGCATCCCCCCATTTCATTATAAAAGCTATACATAAACACATTCCTTGAGTTAAATCTTCAAAAAATATAGACAGAATTTAAGTCCTTAACCACCTCGAGGTAACCACTGCTATCTGTGGATATGTTTACCTCCGGAATTATTTTGCATTTTACATGCATTTACATACACTTACATGTAGCTATAGATAATATATTGTGTGTTGTGTTGGATTTTTTCTTTTACATGAATGATACCCTATGATATGTATTACTCTGCACCTTGCTTTTTATTTTTTATTTCTTAAAAGATTATTTATTTATTTATTTATTCATGAGAGAGAGAGAGAGAGAGAGAGAGAGAGAGAGGCAGAGACACAGGCAAAGGGAGAAGCAGGCTCCATGCAGGGAGCCCAACGTGGGATCGGTACCGGGTCTCCAGGATCACACCCTGGGCTGAAGTCGGGGCTAAACCGCTGAGCCACCTGGGCTGCCCTGCACCTTGCTTCTTAAAGTCCAATGTCTTGAAAGCCTTTTCACATTAGTATGATCAACTTAGCTTCTCTTAACCACTCCCAAGTATTTATAGTATGAATATACCACAGATAACACAGGCTATTGAGGGTTTAGAACTTGCAATTTTAAAGGTCACATATTAGTTGTCCATATTTACAGAACAAATCACTGTGGAATTTAGCAGCTTAAAACAATCAATATTTATTATCTTACAGTTTCAGTGGATCAGGGTCGCCCACAGGGTGCAGTTAAGGTGTTGACTGGGATTACAGTTTCATCTGATGGCTCAAGTGAGGAAGAATCCAATTCCCAGCTCACTCACACAGTTGCTGGCAGGTCTCCTTGCTGGCTGTTGGCTGGAGGGTCTTCCTCAGTTCCTTGCCATGTGGGTCTTTCCACTGGATAGCTCACAACATAGTAGCTGTCTTCCCTCAGAGAGAGCAAGCAAGAAAAGGCAGGCAAAATGGAACCAGAGTCTTTTTGTCACCTAATCTTAGAAGTGACATCCTATTGCTTCTTTAGCATATCCAATTCATTTGAAGTGATTCGCTAGGCCCAGCCCAAGTGTTAAGGGGAGGAAATTATATAAGGGCATGAACATAGAAAGGCAAGATTGGGAACCATCTTGGAGGTTATCCACCATTGGAAAGATAATCCAGCAATCACGTGAACCATGGATATAGTGAGAGAACAGAAGAAGCATAGCCTGTTCAAGGAAGGTGTTGTTCATGAATTCAACAAATATGTCCTGAGCACCCATTTTATGCCTAGGCTCTATCCTAGGTCCTGAGGGTAAAATGGTGACTAAGACAGGCCAAGCTGAAGACAGACCTTATGGAGTTTATAACATAGCAGAGGCAAGACAAGGCAACTAGAGAGATTATGAGCCTGAAGAACAAGAAACAATGGTCATGTGATTCACAAGCTATTTTGCAGGTAAATTCACCCCAGTCTGTGACTGGATGTGGTGAGTGAAGGGGCGGGAGGCATTCAGGATGACTCCCATGTTTCAAGGTTGGGTAACTGGTAGACTTTGCCTTTGCCTGAAGGGAAGAAAACTGGAGGTAGAATAGACTTAGAGAGGGATGTAAGCCCAGTATTGGACATGTTGAGTTTAAGGAATTTAGGGGACAACCAGGTGATATTCAAGAGTCCACTGGACACCAACGTAGGAGCTCAGAAGTGACGCCTGAACTGGAGAGAGAAAATAGGGCATCAGTGGCATGGGGGTGGTATTTAAACTACATCAATGACTCTAGAGAGAATAGAAGGCAGAGAATGGAACTCTGACAAGTGGGAACATCTAAGGGATGGGGGATGTCATGGATTCTGCAGGAGAAAAGAATCGGAAAATAAAGAAGTGATCAGATACATCCGACACAGTAAAGAAATCAAGATGTCTCCCTCGGCGCAAAAAGGAGGTCATCGGTGTGACCATGATGAGAAGGGTTTCGGGTGGAAACTGTGAGGAGAACAGTTTCAGAAGTGGTGAGTGGGAAGAGGAGAAGGTTGAGGAGCAGAGACAGTGAGTGCAAATCACCCTCGACTCTTTCCACCCTACCAGCACAGATGTGAATTCTGAAGCATTATCTGAATTAAATGTCCATCCTTGAAGTTATTTTAGTGTCTGGGAGGCCGCCAGAAATTCCTTTTTCATTCAGTCCTTTTGCTGTGGTTGGGAATCATTTCATTAAGCAAGAAGAATAGGTGTGCTTTTGACAGGTGGGGAACGAGAAGGAAGAAAAGCCAGGGTGGCACATCCTTCTGGGCTGCGATTGCGAGGCTGTGTGACATCCAGCGAACAGAGAAGTGAAGGTGTCCAGGGGCACCATGGTGGGTGTGGTATGAATTCCCGGATCCCATGTAGGTGCTCAAGATCCCATATCTAATGTGAAGCTTCTTCCAAAGCTGAAATGCATCTGTATCCATTAGCAACCCGGCATCTTAGGAAATTCAGGCATCTATTATTTAAGTAGGAAGAATTCTAGGTTTTCTCATGTGAAGTATCTTTGTGTACTTCTCTTGCAATTTCAGTGTGTTCTCTCTCTGTCCACCAGAGGCCTTGCTTCTCTGATATCCACTACACCCTTGGGATCAGGAAACTGCATGAAATTGGTGACGTTGGCTGGAGAACTGGAGTGGATGAACCAAAATGATTAGTTTGGTAGCCTTTCCATAACCTTTTGGTGATCCTTTCTAAAAAAGTTTATGGACATAATTGCTCAGATTTAAACCAACGTGTGTGTGTGTGTGTGTGTGTGTGTGTGTGTGTGTGTTTGTGTGTTGAGGGAGGGATGTTTTCAGAGAATATTCATACTTAAAAGGATGACTTTTCAGGGTGTCAGCTTCGTCACAATACATTGAACAGTGTACCTGCTTTTGTGTGTCACTCTGTTGCAATGGAGAGGAGAGGATGCCCCACCTCTACTTATTACCATTATAAGGCCCTATAACCTGCGAAAGCCCTTTCTAGTTAGTCCCAGATAATTAATTCCACCCAGGAAAACTGGTACCTCTTTGTTTGTGGGCTCACCAAATCCTTCACTACTATTTTACTTTTGCGTCACCTACGGTTTGGAAATAAAAAGTAAACCGTTGGTAAACTTTCTCATTCTACCTGAATGGCTTTCCTTTTGGGAAGTAGCATTTAGAAAGAGGTACCCAGGGCTGGAAAATTTTAGACCTAATTTGCCAGTGGCATTTTTGTTTTTACTTGCCTTCTAAATAGTCATATCCCCATGGCTGTTTTTATTTTAAGCCACCCTTCCCTTCCTCCATTTCATTTTATTAATACATGTTCAGATACTGCCCTGCATTTAGGATCCAAAACCAGTTAAGTTTTGCGAAATGTTATCGTCAGTAGAAATTATTTGCAATCTGTAGATTTCATTCGTTGGGAGAGACTAATGATGCTTCCAGGTCTGGTGTGATATCCCCTCAACCGGGCTTTGATCACTTATAACAGTACCTCCTTCAGGGGAGTTTGTGTAGCTCTTCCCATTTTCTCCTTCAATTCCTTCCGCATGGTAATGATTCCAGGTAGTAAACCTTTGTTGTGTTATATCATTACATTTTAGCTTTAAAATAAAAAAATAATAATAATAAATAAATAAATAAATAAATAAATAAATTTTATCTTTAAGACTCACTGCCAGTGTTTTCCCACCAGGGGGAAGTCAGAAGCTCCATGATCTGGTTCTTTTCTTACTTTTTTCCTTTCTTGATTAATTTCCTCTGCATTTCCCAAGTTCTTCTTTTGTCATCTTGAAACAACTTCCTCCTGTGTCATTTCTGCTTTTCCTGCCTTCTTGAAATTTTGGCTAAGTTGATCCTTTGTATCCATTTCTTTCTTTTCACCCTGGTTTAGTATCTGCCCTTTTATCTCCTTGAGTATAGGCCATTTTTCAAACATGCTGCCTTCTTGGCAGTAAATCTTTCTATCTGGAAAAACATTTTCTTCCAAGCTCTTTGGTCTGTGTAATTGATCTCAGGCTGCTAAATATTTTCATAAACCCCAAGGTTTTATTTTTTTATTCATTGATAACCTATTAGTTTACTTTTTTTGATCTACATATGTGTTGCTGGAGTATCTTCAAGATTGAGTAGATGTTTCAACCAATACAGATGGCCCCTGATTTACGATGGTTTGACTTAGATTTTTCGACTTTACGCTGGTGTGAAAGCCATATGCATTCCGTAGAAACCGTACTTCAGATTTTGAATTTGGATCTTTTCCCGGGCTAGGGATATGTGGTATGATCCTCTCTTATGATGCTCAGCGGTGGCAGCCAGCGGCAGTTCCCGGTTGGCCACATGATTACCTTAATACTTTCAGACTTGTTAAGTCTCATGTTGAAAGTGAATTTTGGACTTGGTGCTTTTAAGAAATACTCTCGATAATATTGCTAATGTTGATGTTGTTATTGACACTGAAGATATTTTGATGCTACAAAAATGATAGAACATAGCTCCTGACTCCCCTTCCTAGGCTGCACCCAGAAATATGTTTCAAATGGTATCTGATGCCAGACTCTGCTGCTAAGAATGTAGTCTAAAGTGGTTGCAATGTAAGCTGCACAGAGGCGGGGATTTTTGTCTGTTTTCATTCACAACTGCATTCCTGTAGCCTCTGACAGTCACACAATTGTCTCACAAAAAGATCTCTTGAGTGAATAGTTGAAGGGTTGTTTTACTGCTTGGGCTGGTGGGATTCTTCGACCATGCCAGAACCTGCTTCCTCACTGTCACAGGGTACATGGCCCCCTGCAAAGTGAACCCGCTGGTATGTCTAAGGTGAGCAACAGAACACGGTTCTGGGACACAGGCTTTGAAGCCAGGAGGCTCGGAGCAGAGTTCACTTCTGACACCTAACAGCTATGGCCTTGGGACTTGGACAAGTTATTCAACTTTTCTTTTCTACTTTTCCTCACACTTGTTATGAAAAATTTCATGCATACAGAAAAGTTGAAAGGATAATACTATTACGACCCACTATGCTACTGATAACCTAAGGATGAACCACCAGGGTTCAATAGTTGTTAACACTTTCCTATATTTGTGTGTGTGCATAAGTGTGATATCACAACGAAAATCGATATCCCCCCCGCCCCCCCCCCCCCCCCCCAGTTTCCTGGTACACAGCTCCTAACCCCCCTGTAATCCCTGGGATTGATAAGAATGCCTTTTTTTTTTTTAAAGAATGCCTTTTGTATGCTAATGAACGACTGGGGGTCGTTCATGGCTGGGGGTCCCTAGATAGCTTCAGGATGGGGGCTGGTCACCAGAAAGACCAAGCAAGGCACAAGGAGATGGTTGGAACTTTCAGCCCCCTCCTCCCACATCTGGGAAGGGGAGAGGGGCTGGAGATAGGAGTTGGCTGCTAATAGCCAATGATTTCATCAATCCTGCCTATGTGATGCAACCTCTGTAAGAACCTGCCAGTGACAGGGTTTAGAGAGCTTTGGTGATAGCAAACACCCTGAGAGGCTGGGAGGGTCATGTGCCCCGAGATGGCCTGGAAGCTCTGCGCCTTTTTCCCCTACCCTGAATTTACAGCCTGGCAGTCAGAAGTACAGGTGACAACCTGGGGCTTATGACTGGTATCTCAAGTGGGGCAGTCTTGTGGGACGGACCCCTTAACCTGTGGGGTCTGCACTAACTCTGGGCAGTAGTTACAGTCACAATTGAATTGGATTGTAGGACTCCTAGTTAGAATCAGAGAGTTCACTATTAGAAAATATCACAGAGTAAGTATATGTACAAGTAAATTGCAGGCATCATGGCACTTCTCCCCCACGTATTACAGCTTATATCACTTAAAATAAGTATGTTCTCCTACATAAGCACAATACTAGTATCACACTTAGTAAAAATTAACAATGATTCCTAATGTCATCTAATATGCAGTCCATATTCAAATCTCACCAATTGTGCCTCTAATGTCTTCTATACTGTTATTATTTTCCCTATTAGGACTGAATATAAGATCACAGATTGCATTTGGTTCTTAGTCTCTTTTCTCTTCTTTTTTCTAGGAAGGATCCCTATCCTTTCATAAATGACATCAGTATTTTGGAAGAGTTCAGGCCAACTGTCTTGTAGAATGGCCCATGTTCTGGATTTGCAGGATTGTTCTTCCTTGGGGTGAGATACTTAACTTTTCTACATCTTATATCCCCACCTGTGAATGGGGTATAGGAATAGTAGCTACCACCTAGCTAGTACATGTCACTGCATAGTTGATTTGAGGATTCTATGCAAAAATGTTTGCAAAGTGCTTAGTATGAAGTCTGGCACACAGTAAATACTCAATAAATGGTCTGTTGTCATCATCAGGATCAACACCCTTATCCTCTGCATCACCACCTGCATCACAATCTTCACCACCATCACCATCTTCAGTGCCCCAGGCTGCAAGCTGCTTCAACATGAGAACTTTTTTTTTTTTTAAGATTTTATTTATTTATTCATGAAAGACAGAGAGACAGAGAAAGACAGAGACACAGGCAGAGGGAGAAGCAGGCTCCATACAGGGAGCCTGATGTGGGACTCAATCCTGGGTGTCCAGGATCACACCCCAGGCTGAAGGCGATGCTAAACTGCTAAGCCACTGGGGCTGCCCACTTTTTTTTTTTTTTTAGATTTATTTATTTACCGGAGAGAGAGCGAGCAAGCACATGAGCAGGAGTGGGGGAGAGGGAGAAGCAGATTCCCCACTGAGCAGGCAGCCCAACACGTGGCTCAATCCCAGAACCTTGAGATCATGACCTGAGCTGAAGGCAGACGCTTAACCGACTGAGCCACCCAGGCACCCTGACATGGGAACTTTTCTGATTCTTTTCTCACCCTTCCTGAGATATTGTACTCATCTTGACTCTGTCCTGTCCAGGAGAACCTAATTGATGAATCTCAAACCGAACGAATCTCTTAACCCATCCAAGGACTGGTGTTTCCCCTTACCTGTTCTCCTAGGGACACCGTCTTTTTTTTTTTTTTTTTTAAGATTTACTTATTTTTATTTTTGAGAAAAAGAGAGAGAGGGAGGGAGGAGGGGCAGAGGGAGAGAGAAAATCTCAAGCAGACTCCATGCTTAGTGCAGAGCCTGATGTGGGGCTTCATCTCATGACCCTGAGATGATGACCTAAGCTGAAACCAAGAGTCAGACACTTAATCGACTGAGCCACCCAGGTGCCCCAATGGACAGCCTGTTTTTTTCAGATCACAATCTTATAACCCCAATGGCTCAGACAACAGTGAGGTATCAGCTGGTACAATGCCCCCCCAAGAAGGAAGGGGGTGCTTCGTCACTGTTGGCCCTGGTGGTGACCTTGGTGCTAAGATGGTTGGTGCAGCTGCTGCAGTGCTGATGGAGGGATGCTGGGGAAAGAAGATTGGCTGGCGGGGAAGGTGAGGAATGTGCTGCCAGAACACTGGGCTCAGAGCCAAATGCTAATGACGATGGAGGGGTATACTGGTCCCCGCTGTCAGCAGCATCTAAGGAAGTGCGGGGGCTGGTGCGAGTGGGGGATGTGAGAGGAACAGGAAAGGTGAGAGGGACTGACAGGTTGGAGAAATCCACTTGTTCCCCTAGGGTCCACCCTCCCTTCAGACCCAAGCTGTCTGGGAGAAATTGTGGCTGTCACCATGGCAACAGCCAGCAGCTGATGCGTGATGCACAGTGTCTTTATTAGAGAACCTCGGTCAAGCTTGTGCCAGTATTTTTCCACCTGAATCTCATTTCTTCAGTGAAACAAGAGACTAGAAGCTGGAGATGGCATGGGTGGGGCTGGGGGTGTTTGGAGACAGAGTAGAGACAGGAGAGTTCTCAGATATTCTACTGAAATTCTGGGCATTGTAGTAAATTGAAGAGAAGCAGATTTTTTTTTTTTTTACGTTGCCATCATAAGACATAATTTAAATATTCAAATTGCTTCAGATTTTCCTTAAATTATACATGAATTGCTGAAGCAACGTTCCCATTGCCTTTGGAAAGGTGCAAAGCATTGCATTCTGGAAACCCTTGTGTGAGGAGTTGTCTCTGGTCACGAAGAGCACAAACCTGGGAATCAGACTGACCTTAGACTCGCAGCTTTGCTACTTCCCAGCCAATTATTTGAGCTCTTTAAGCTTCAATGTCTCATCTGTAAAATGGAGGTAGTAAGAGTAGCGTGTAGGGATGTGATGAGAACAAATGGGCAGGTGCATCGAGGATTAAGTCCAATACTTGACCCATATTAGGTGTTCAACAAACGGTTGCTACTCTTACCACCATGACTATTTCTACTATTGCTACTCCAACAACTACACCTCCTATCACCATGACCGCTCCTGGTACTGTTACCATTTCTACTCTCACTATTACTACAATTGCTACTAACAGTACTCCTTCTTTCCCTCTTCTCCTACTATCACTGCCAGGATAATGCAATCCGGCTGAGTACAGGATTATGAATCACTGGCTACTCCCTCACCTCCCACGAACAGCCCCAGAATGCTGACTTTGCCAGCACCTTTGTGAGGAGCTGGTGACAAAGACTGGGAAGACCTGGTCGCTGCCCTCGCAGACTGAGGATCTGGTGTTAGACAAAGGCATGACTCCACCAACAACTAGGGAAGCCTATAAGCACTGGAGGATTTTTATTAGAAGAGTTTGTATAGTTGATCCATTGCAGGATTTTCCCAAACTTGTCACTCTACTATCCCTTCTCTATTTTTGTCCTGAGGACCACCCACATTGATATTTACTTTAGGTTTTCTCTTTTAATTGGTTCCTTTTTTTATTGGCCAAATAAAGGCAGTTTTGAAGGAAACTTTATAGGGCCATGAAAAATGTAAAACTCTCTTGCCACGAAAGAAAGTAAAAATAAAAATGATGGAAACAATTCAGTGCTAATTCTTTTTTCCTCCCGAAAGGTTTGAGACACAGTTTCACTTTCTCTCTGTTAAAAAAGGAGACTGCCAAGGATACCGGGGATGTTCAAAGACACACCAGCACCAAAAGGAAACTTTCCTGTGTGATCGGAAGTACTGAGACACTGAAGAGAGGGTGACTCCCTCAAGATGTGGTTCGATGATAGTCAGTACTTCCTGTGTGTCCCACCTACGGTCACCATGGACCTTTGTAAAGAATGAATCATTACTTCTTCTCAGAGAGGGAGGGCTGGGGCAAGAAGCAGGCCCCACAGGAGACCGCATCTCAGCTGCATTGAAGTGTTCAGGGGCTGCCAAGGAGACAGGTGGACGTCCCAGGTGGAAGGAACAGCATTAGTGAAAACATGGAAGCACAGGTTGGGATGACATACCTTCAAGCAAATTAAAGTAGTTACTGACATGAGGTGGGGAGGTCGGGAAGGATTCGATCGACAAGATCCAAATCATGAAGGCTTTCACAGTGGCACTAAGGGATTCAAATTTCATTCCCCAAGGGAAGGGCAATCATTGAAATATATTAAAGAGCAGAATGACAAGACAGTAACCATAGCTATTATACAGAAGCACTAATCATGTACTAGGCACAGAATCTTCACGACTCTGAGGTAGATAATGTTCCCCTCCTGTTTTACAGCTGAGAAAGTGGAGGCTTACGGAGGTTAAGAAGCTTGCCCGAATGTGGTAGATTGCAGAAATGACCACAGTTCTCCATCCCTCCCTGTGTCTGTCACCTTGCAAATGACTTTGCAGCTCTTCCCATCAAGAGAGGAATCTGTCTCCCCTGCCCCCCAGCCTTGTGATCTTCTTGGCTCAAAGAAATGCAGGGGAAGGGATGCAGGGCCCAGGCCATGCATGGCTCCAGTTGTGCTTTGGGAACCCTGACATTCCCATGTGTACAAGGCCTAGCTAGCCTTTTGCAGAAGGAGAGACCAGGTGGAAAGGAGTCCAGTTTTTCTGGCTAAGACCCAGGCATGTGACGGAGTCCAACTAATATCAACAAAGCCACTTCTCCAACGTGCAGCTGACCACAGACACATGAGTGAGCCCACATAAGTCCAGCACAGCCTCCCAGCTGACCATAGATTCATGAACAACAGAGTGGTGCTATTTTAAGCCTTTTTTTTTCTTCACTGGCTTTGGTTAGTAGAAGCTAACTAAAAAACCAAGATAACTCGGTGAATAAATGTTGCAATCAGGATTTGTTCCTGGGCTGTGCTCTTTTTCCTTTTTTTCCCAGCCTGTGCTTTAAACACCATTTCTCAGAAACACTCAGAAAATTTCCAATTTACATTGGTGTGCATCATTGCTGCAGGACAACTGCTCGTAACTTTCCACTGATTGTGGACCACACATCAGCTGCCTTGTACCAGTAGCACTTCACACGGATTTGATTGATACGCCAGCAGAGCACAGATAGAGGGGCAGAGAAAGATCTGTTCCCCTCAAGAAAATTTACTGCAAGTGGCACCTTTAATAATTCTTTAAAGGCTGTAGTTCTCAGCCAGAAGTGATTTTGACCCCCTGGTGAATATTGGCAGTGTCTGGAGACATTTTTTATTGTTGCAACTGGGGAGTGGGGTGCTACTGGCATATAGAGGGTAGAGGCCAATGGGTACTGCTAAACACACACCCTACAATGCACAAGACAAGCCCCCAAATCAGGATAATTGGGCCAAAATATCAATAGTGGTGAGGTTGAGAAATCCTGTTGACTATTGTTAGAACTGTGATGGTCGTTTCTGAGCAGTGGATCTCAACCCTGTCTATGCATTAGATTCATCCACGGAATTAAAAAAAAAAAAAAAAAAAAGCAAACCAAAAACAAAAAAACAAAAAACCAATGCTCAGCCCTGATTTCCAGAGACTCTGATTCATTTGGGGTGGGGCCATTTAAAAAATTCTTTCCAAGTGATTGGAATGTATGGCCAGGGCTGAAAGCCACCACTTGAGAGAAAGCACTATGACAATGCGTCCTACAAAGAGGACAGAGAAATGGTGGGGTTTTTTTGTTTTTTTGTTTTTAAGATTTTATTTATTTATTTCAGAGAGAGAGAGAGGGAGCAAGCTCCATGCAGGGAGCCCGACGTGGGACTCGATCCCAGGTCTCCAGGACCCGGGCTGAAGGCAGCGCTAAATAGCTGAGCCCCCCGGGCTGCCCAAGAGAAATGGTGTTTTAAAAAATTCACTTGCCCGTTCTTCTCATCAAAACAGCCTCTCCACCTCGGTCCAGCCCCCCTGATGGTGGAAGCTGACGGCACCCCCCTGCATGATTCCCTCTAGTCCTGTGGCTTACCTTCCCTGGTTTCTGTCTGCCTCCACTTTTGTTCTCTACCACCCTCGCCCCAAATGAACACTTTTTTTCTGATGCAAAACTACGTGCTCACAGAAAGCCTTTACAGAAAGCATTTCAGGGCTTATAAGCTTTTCTCGGAGATTTGGGGATTATAGGCAGGACACTCTGTCCACAAGAGTCTTCTGACGTCCCAGTTTTCATTCGTCCCTCCTTTCTATGCCCTATGGGGTTAACTCAGCAGGCTTGGGATGGTCAAACCTTGCATATTTCATTAAAAAGCCTGGCTTCTCATATGCCCTGGAAGATGACCTTTAAGGCCTTGGAATAACCGGTGTGAGAAGAGTGTCTTTGTAGACCTGAAGCCTTGGGCCCTGCCAGAGAGTTTATGCTAATATGTGATTTGTGGTGGGGACTTTGGGCCACGCTCTACCAGTGGGACTTCTGGACAGGCTGGAGACGGTTGACCTAATTAAGGTCAGTCACACGGTCCTGACATGATTGACCCCCAGTAAAAACTAAAGACACCAAGGCTTAGAGGAGCCTCCCTGGTTGAAAGCACTCTGTGTGAGTTGTCACACATCCCTGCCAGGACAATTCAGTGTTGTCTACATGATCCCTCTTTGGAGGTACAACTGGAAGCCAGCGCCTGGACTCTGCAGGGGCAGCTTTTCCCTTGGCTCGTTTAATGTGTACCCTTTCACATAACAAATGTTAACTGTGAATATAACAGCTTTTTTGAGCTCTATGAGCCCTTCCAGGAATCATCGAAGCTGAGAGTGGTCTTGGGAACCCCTGACACATCTTCCCACTCCTCGCTTTCCACTTCTTTTGTAATGAACCAGAAGATTCTTCTGTCTCTTACAAAATTTAGGTCACTTGTATTTTGCACTCACTTCTAAGTAGTTTATCAATAAATTTCTTTCAAATAGGGGTACTGAGGTGGTTCAGGCACGTAAGCATCTGCCATCAGCTCACGTCATGATCCTAGGGTCCTGGGATGGAGTCCCCACCTTGGGCTCCCTCCGCAGCGGGGAGTCTACCCCTCCTCCCAGCTTATGCTCACTTTCTCTCTCTCTTAAATAAATAAATAACATTTTTTTAAAGAAATTTCTTTCAAAATAAATTCAGTGCTCCCTTTAGAAGTGATGTTGGTAAAAACAGTTTTTTCTAGCTTATCTCCTTTTCTCTAGCTTATCTCACATGCTAGGAAGCATGCGAGTGTATGCATGCTTGCGTACACACATGTATACTCACACTCATACCCTTAGAGTGGTCCTACCTTTACCAGAACCAGGACTAGGAATTACTTTACTGCCAGAATCTAGGCATTATTTCCACTGACTGTAAGGCCAGTGAAAGAAGATGAAAAACACCACGGGCAGCGCACCTCAGAGTGCCTCTCTGCACACACAACATGAGGTCTCTTTACCACCCCTTCACAGTGACTAATGGCTGCATAGATCTCACCACATACCTGTACCATAATTTTCTAACCAGACATCTATTGTTGAATAATTGCATTTCCAACATTTTTGCTTTTCCAAATAAAGCACCAGTGAAGATTCTTGCATAGTAATCATTAGGCTCTGCTATAATTATTTTCTTAACATCAATTTCTACACATGGGATTTCTGAATTAAAGAGCACAGATGTTTTTAAGATTGTTGATAGATTACATCTTTTGAGGACTGTATCAGTTGAAAATTCCACCAGTTCTACGTAAACATGATCATTTCCCTGCTTCCTTATCATGCTGGGCATTAATTACTCGCTCCATTAATTAATTAACTGCTCTTTCAGTAAAAGGATGGTTAGTTAAATTACAGTGCATGTATACTTCAGAATATTATGCTGTGAAGAACAAGGGAACTTTCTGGAATATAAAGGTGGAGAGAAATAAAAATACTTTTCCTATTCCAATAAAACAAAATGAACAAAAAAATGAAAAAAATCTAGATTTTAAAAACCCATCAGGAACATTTAGAAGAAGAGAGAGGTTTATGACCCCATGTTATGGCTTTAAAATGTCAATGGAGGAAATACAGAAGCTTCATGGAATCAACAAGCAGCTTCTACCCTGCATCCCAAGAAGAGGGGTTGAGGAATGGTAGGAGGTAATGGTGAAAATGCTGGAAAATCTGAGTAATATCCCCAATTTGGAGAGAAGTCAACTGACGGATGAGTCCCAGCCTAGAGAGAAGGCTCCCCCATCCTTGGAGAAGGCCCTGCCTTCATCTCGCTGTTCTACTAGAGTGTTGGAAAACAGCTAAGGGCTGCTTAATGTGTACCCTTTCACATAACAAATGTTAACTGTGAATATAACAGCTTTTTTGAGCTCTATGAGCCCTTCCAGGAATCATCGAAGCTGAGAGTGGTCTTGGGAACCCCTGACACATCTTCCCACTCCTCGCTTTCCACTTCTTTTGTAATGAACCAGAAGATTCTTCTGTCTCTCAGATGGTAGGAGAGCAGGAAAAAGAGGTATAGATGGGTCTCAACCACCTCATTCTAACCATCCCCTGTCATAAAAGGAATTAGACAGAAGACAATAAGGAGAAGAAATCAGGTAAGTCTCCTGAGGGCAGTTGTGACAGGTGGAGGTACATGGTGGCTGTCTCCTACCCCCACTTTTGGCAAGGAGGGTAGTGGATGGGATCTCTGGAAAAGCTGGGTGAGACATTTTCTATCACTGACAAATGAGGAAGTAGAGGTTTAAAATATTATCTAAAAGCATAAAGGCAAGCTAAAATTATAAAGCTAAAAATTACCAGAAACACATAGATACAAAGTAATGCGAAGCAATGCAAACATAATGCTTGTATCAAATTGGAGAGAACTGAGAAAATGTTAAAACAGAAAATAGAACATGAGAGAATTAAAACAAAGTGCTTCTTATTTCAATAAGTGTATGTGGATTTTTTTTTTTTTAAAGAAGCAATTTACAGAGAAAACCTTTCAGGTTGGGTCAAAAAAGCAAAACCTAACTTTGGGTTGAAAACAAAATAATATGTTTTAAGTTTCTCAGAAAGGTTGAAAGGTGTGAACAAAGACATGCTGGATGAAGTTAACAACAACAACAACAAAAAGCAAGGTTCATGACATTAATATTAGGCAAAATCAAATCCAAAGTTCAATGAGGTAATGAAGACCAGTGGAGGGATTTTATAATGACAAAGGGCTCATACCTTCCACATTTAGGCTAATACTTCAATGATTGAGAAAATAACCAAAAATAGCATCAAAATATTCAAAGTATCAACTTCCAACACACACCAAGGACTACCAGACTTAACTATAGTTCGTTTCTCCCTTGATAGATAAGGAAATTAAAAATAAAGACTTCAAGGACCTGGGATGCCGGGGTGGCTCAGTGGTTGAGCATCTGCCTTTGGATCAGGTCATGATCCCGGAGTTCCAGAACTGAATTCCACATCGGGGTCTCTGCAGGGAGCCTGCCCCTCCCTCTGCCTCTCGTGAATAAATAAATAAAATCTTAAAAAAAACCAAAAAACTTCAAGAACCTGAATGTATATTTAATAAAGCTGGTTTTGTCATTTTGTATCAGATGCTATACTCTGATATAGAGGATAAACCTTTTCATGAGCCTGTGGAATTTTTTTGTGTGTGTGTGTGAAGATTTTATTTATTCATAAGAGACACAGAGAGAGAGGCAGAGACATAGGTAGAGGAAGAAGCAGGCTCCCTGCAGGGAGCCCGATGCGGGACTGGATTCCAGAACCCTGGGATCACGCCCTGAACCTGTGAGCTACCCAGGTGTCCCTAGCCTGTGGAATTTTTACAATAACAGACTATATATCAGGCTACAAAGAAAATCCTAACAAAATTCAAAAAAGCACAAACAGTACAGACCATTTTCAAATCACAATGCTAGAAAACTAGAAAACTCACAACAAAACAAGGATTAGAAAATAATTATAATGAAAAACCTACCACCCATTGAGGCGGGGAGGGATCAAAGAAAAATTGTAAACCAGAATTTCCCCCGGTATCTTGAATAATGAAAAAAAGTTTAATAGATGGTAAAAACCTATGTCATACAGCTAATGCTGGGTTAAGAGGAAAATACATAGTCTTAAACACATTAGTAAAGAAGGCAATGAAATAAATTCAGTATGCCATTGACAGAATTAGAAAAAGAACAAACTATCCTATGAAGTCAGAAGGAAGAAAATAATAAAGAAATTCATGAATTTGGAAACAAAACCATCAGACAGGGGAACATCACACAGGAGAAATGAAAATACTTAGTACCTTGCTAAACTTTGTGCAATTATTTTTCTTTAAAGATTTTATTTATTTATTCATAAAAGACACAGAGAGAGGCAGAGAGAGAGGCAGAGACACAGGCAGAGGGAGAAGCAGGCTCCATGCCGGGAGCCTGAATCAGAACTGGATCCCAGGACCCCAGGATCACGCCCTGGGCCGAAGGCAGAGGCTCAACCACTGAGCCACCCAGGCGTCCCAAAGTTTGTGCAATTAAATTAGAGAATCTAGGGGTGCCTGGGTGGCTCAGTCCATTAAGTATCTGACTCTTGGTTTCTGCTCAGGTTATGATCTCGCCACTGTGAGATGAAGCCCTGCATCTGACTCTGTGCTCAGTGCAGTCAGCCTTGGATTCTTCTCCCTCTGCCCCTCCCTGTTGGTGCTCTCGATCTCTCTCTCTCTATATCAAATAAATATATCTTTTTTTAAAAAAATTTGAAAATCTGAATGAAAATCTCCAAACAATAAGCAGAAACAAAACTGAGAATATCAACCAGCTCCCTGTAGCAAATCCACCAGACCCTGAGGGTTTCTCAGAGGAATTTTTTCAATTAGCCACTAACAGACAATTCTACTTCTATATAAATTATATTAGAGCAAAGGGAATGAAAAGACATTAATTTTTTCTGTGAAAGCAACATTAAAACCTGAAAATCATGTTATAAAAAACTATATACCAATCTCATTTATAAATATCATACCTTAAATAAGATATTATTTAAAGAAAACCTAACATATTTCAGAAATGTAGGAAATGCTGAGTATTTGGACGTATATTAATAAGCATCTGGGCAGCCCAGGTGGCTCAGCGGTTTAGTGCTGCCTTTGGCCTAGGATGTGATCCTGGAGACCCGGGATCAAGTCCCATATCGGGCTCCCGGCACGGAGCCTGCTTCTCCCTCTGCCTGTGTCTGTGTGTCTCTCTCATGAATAAATAAATAAAATCTTTAAAAAAAAAAAAAGCATCGGTCCTCATATATCTTGGTAAAAAAATCATAAAATCATCTAAAAAACTTAATTTAAGAATTAGCATAGAATTGACAAAATTTTCTCCTATCTTTCTAAATCTCAACTGGATCTCTGGCTAAACCTACTTTTTTATTTCCAAATTTTAAAATATGCATTCTATTTTCCTTGATAGATCTCTCTAGAGTTTTATTTTTATTTATTTTTTTTTTTTAATTTTTATTTATTTATGATAGTCACAGAGAGAGAGAGGCAGAGACACAGGCAGAGGGAGAAGCAGGCTCCATGCACCGGGAGCCTGATGTGGGATTCGATCCCGGGTCTCCAGGATTGCGCCCTGGGCCAAAGGCAGGCGCCAAACCGCTGCACCACCCAGGGATCCCTCTCTAGAGTTTTATTTTACTGATTTCATCAATGATCCAGGTCATGGCTTTATTTAACATTTTTTTCTCTATATCGCTTAACTTTGTCATGTCTGCTTTTACCATGCTTAATTCCATCTATCTGCTATTTTACTCCTTTTAGGTGTCTTTTTGTAATTTCCCCCCCTTTTTTAAGATTTAATTTTTAAGTAATCTCTCCACCCAATATGGGGCTTGAACTCATGACTCTGAGGTGAAGAGTTGCATGCTCCACCAAATGAGCCAGCCAGGCACCCCTCATAACCCCCTTTTATCAGAAACATTTCTTTTCCTTCCTTCCTTCCTTCCTTCTTTCCTTCCTTCCTTCCTTCCTTCCTTCCTTCCTTCCTTCCTTCCTTCCGTTCTTCTCTCTCTCTCTCTCTCTCTCAAGCAGGATCACACCCAGTGTGGAGCCCAATGTGGGACTTGATCTCATGACCCTGAGATCATGACCTGAGCTGAGATCAAGAGTTGGACACTATGACTGAGCCTCTCAGGCGCCTCTCTTTTCATTCTATCTCAACAAAAGCATTTAAAATTATGATTTTGCTTCTGATTATTGAATTGCCTACATCTCATCAGTTTTTGAAAGGCAGTGTTCTATTTGTATTCTTTTGTACATAAACAGAAACTGAAGGTTTTTTTTCTTTTGTTCCCCAAAGTAATTTATAGGTGTGATTTTTAAAAAATTCTACGCATTCTGAGTTTTTCATTACCCTGATATTATTCATCGATATGTGTTTTTTTAGATTGACTGATTGATTTATGAATGAGGGAGGAGGAGCAGAGGAAGAGAGAGAATTTAAAGCAGGCTCCACCCCCAGTGTAGAGCCCAATGAAGGGTTTGATCTCATGACCCTGAGATCATGACCTGAGCCAAATTTAAGAGTTGGACAGTTTACCCAGTCACCCAGGGGCCCCTTAAGTTTTATTTATTTAAGTAATCTCTGCACCCAATGTGGGCTCAAATTCACAACCCTAAGATCAAGAGTTGCAAGCTCTGTGACAGTCAGCCAGGCACCTCTACTTAGATTTCTTTAAAAAAACAAAAATGAAATAAATATTTATATTCTAGTCATAAATTAAGTTAAATCTGTACTTTTATGAATTTTTGGCATCATAAAATTAAGTTTTGATCTAACTTTGATAATTAAGAAGGGCAAGGAACTTTCTTAAGTTCAGATATCGGTTTTAATAGTTCTAAGGACTTGTTGACTTAACATTTTAAAACAATAACCATTTGATACAGGAAATGCATTTGCTACATTTGTTTGTAGCAGAGAATTTTGTTTGCTTCTTCAGTGCTGTAAGCTACATTTATCACAGGAGATTAATTTTTCTTACTGAACTAGTTATAATGAGCTCAGCCAGCATATATTATCCTGGAATCAGGAAAAGCTCTGGTAAGACTTTCCTCCTTACTTTGGTCATGTCATAGAAATAAATGATGACTACAGTAGGAATGGCTTAAAAACACAAAGCAGAATTTCTCTTTGACAATTTCTATCATTTTTTTTCTGTCAGTGCTTTGCTTTTTATTTCAGACGTTCATAAAAAGGTTATTATCCTTTAGAGAGATTCTACTTCCTACCATAAAATAACACTCGCCTAAAATGCTTTGGTTATGTGTCCTCTTTCCTCTAGAATTGCTATTACTGTCCTGTTTATGTTTGTATTCCTGGCGTATTCTAGAGCAGCCTCCCTTTCCCCCCCCCCCCCCAACACTAAAAAAAAAAAAAAAAGAAAAAAGAAAAAAGAATATTTATTTATTTGAGAGAGAGAAAGGGAACCAGCATGGGGAGCGGCAGGCCGAGAGAGGGGGAGGAGCAGGCTCCCCGCTGAGCAGGGCTCCATCCTAGGACCCTGGGATTATGACCTGAGGTGAAGGCACATCTGTAACCCAGGCACCCCACCCCTTAACATTTTTGATTCGCTTTTTATTAGTCTGGCCTCTTTGGAAACATGATACGGCTGGATTTTAAAAATCTAAAATGTTTTGTTTTTAATTGGGTTGCTTAAGTCTTTTTTATTTCTGCTGTATTATTAGGTCTTATCATTTTCCTCCTGTTTTGTATTTCCCGAAGGTAATGCTCTCTTGTTTACTTTTTCTTCTTGTCATTTGCAGTATGAGTCATGTTGTCTTTGTTGGTGTTATGGTTCTACTTTTTATAGATTAATTCATTTCGGTTTTATTCATAGACACACATCCTCCACTTAGATAGTTTCCACAATTCAGTCTTAGGCTGCATTTCTAAGGCTGTGATCTTACAGAAGTGGAATGCAATTTCAATTTAGGGAATGGTTTGAAGCAAATGCTCCCAAGAAGCTCCAATTTCAGGACGCGTTTATATAGAGTTTGAGGAGATTCTCTGGTCTCTCTGCTGATTTCGTTGTCTTTCTTGACTAATCTATTTACTCAATCAATGTCAGGTGGAGATAGGGTCATTTGGGATAAAGATTAAATTTATCAGTCCATGTCCTATAGGCCCTGGGGTAAACTGGATCTACTGGGAGGGCAGAGAACTGGCGCTGGGAATCTATTCATTTGAAATCGGGTTTTTCTAAGGTAAAAAGAGGGTGCATTGAGGACTCCAGACATTTAGATTCCACAGCCTCTTCTTTCCTGAGAAAGGTTATGTTGTTTAGATCCTAGTTCCCACTTAATCAACGTCTATATTTAAGAAATCAAGAAAGCAGAAGAAAAGAACAGTGGATATGAAAATGGAAATACAGGAATGACTGGAAAATGTTGAGGTCAGTGGGTTGGATGCCAACTGAGACCGTGGTCTGGAGGCTTTTCATGCAGCAGCAGTGTGTGATGGGGAACCTGGATGCTAGCCAAAACACTGGTGGAAGCAAGCCTCATAAATTAGTTTTGATCACTGTTTGGCATTTCCCACTTTCCGTTTACAGAAAGGCCACCATATAATTTGCGCATCTTCTTTTTGAAGAATTACTTTTGACATATGCACTAAATATTATAACCATGTGATAGCACTTATTTAGACACCGTATAATCTGTATTGCAGTTAATTCTATTTAATTGGTGTCTTTGCTCATCTTTCCACTTATCAAGACTTCCTCTTAAGTTCTTTTTCTCCCAAGTTAATTTTAATTATATGAGTAATACATTAATGTATTCTTCTTATTAAATCCCAGTTAGTCTAAATTTTCTCTCTCCCTCCACAGAGACTCAGAGGTAACCACCCTGGTGTGTATCTATCTATCCAACTATCTACTCAATTTTAAAATGTGTTTTTTTGTTTGTTTGTTTGTTTTAATTTGGGAAACAGAGTGAGAGAGAGCAAGAGGGAGGAACAGAGCTCTAGGAGAGGGCAAAGCAGACTCCCCAACTGAGCAGTGAGCCCTATCCAGGGCTCAATCCCAGGACCCTGAGATCACGACCTGAGCCAAAATCAAGGGTTGGAGGCCTAAATAACTGAGCCACCCAGGCACCCCCAAAATGTGGTATGTTAAAAATAATATCACATTGTACAATTTGCTTTTTCCCCTCCCCACCTGTAATATGTCTTGGAGATTTAAGTAAATACCTGTTTAATTTTTTTAAAAGATTTATTTGTTTGAGAGACAGCGAGAGAGTATGGGGGGAGTGGCAGATGGAGATTGAGAGAGAGAATCTCAAGCAGATTCTCTATTGAGCATGCAGCCTGATGCAGGGCTCGATCTCATGACCCTGAGATGATGACCGAAGCCAAAATCAAGTTAGATGTTTAACTGACTGAGCCACCCAATTGCCCTGGTTAAAAAAAAAAAAATCTATCTTATTTATTCTTATTTTTAAAAAATATTTATTTATGAGAGAGAGAGAGAGAGAGAGAGAGAGAAGGAATGGTGTGTGTGTGTGGGGGGGGGGGGGGGGTGCAGTCCAGGACTCCAAGATCATGACCTGAGCTGAAGGCAGAGGCTTAACGTACTGAGCCACCCAGGCACTCCTAAAAATCTTTTAAACTGTGGCATAAAGTTCCTTAGAATGGATACACTGCAATTTTTTGGGTCATAGTCCAATTGATAGGTATCAGGGTTGTTCTGGTTGCTGACTACTGTAAACAATGTTGCAAGGGATACCCTCCTGTCTGCCCTCTGGTACACATGGGGGAAGTTTCTTCCTGGAAGAAACTAAGCAGAAGAATTGCTTAGGCCATTTATTGTCGTGGTTTTGTATTTCTACTGTGCTTTCCAATATAGTAGCCACTAGCCATGTGTAACCACTGAGCATTTTCACTGTGGCTAATGTAAGTGGAGAATTAATTCTTAGTTTTACTTAAGTTTTAAAATTTCAAAACTAAATCAGTGTAAGAATTTTCTGTTAAATTCCATTTTGGGCAGCCCGGGTGGCTCAGTGGTTTAGCGCCGCCTTCAGCCCAGGGTATGATCCTGGAGACCCGGGATCGAGTACCACGTCAGGCTCTTTGCATGGAACCTGCTTCCCCCTCTGCCTCTCTGTCTGTGTGTTTTTCATGAATAAGTAAGTAAAATCTTATAAATAATAAATAAATAAATAAATAAATAAATAAATAAATTCCGTTTTATCAGTAGGACAAACGATTGCTTTCTAGTAATTGCACCACATGAAATATTATTACTACATTCATTGTAGATCATGTGCTAGGTACATAAAGCATACATAGTGTTACAGATCAGCCATTATTGCATGTTTCTGGAATTACTAGGTGCCAATGGAATGATTTGGTTTAAATGATCTTTTCTGTGCACTGACATAACACCACAACGTGTTTACTTGAATATTTGTGCAAACAGTATGGGTTGCACGACATCTTTGTAAACCACAACTTGTAATTAAATAAAAATCCATATTATTTTCATTATCATAAAACCCAATCATTTTTCTATGTAGGGACATAATTTTAAATTTATTTTATTTTTTTAAGATTTTATTTATTTATTCATGAGAGATACACAGAGAGAGAGAGAGGCAGAGACACGGGCAGAGGGAGAAGCAGGCTTCATGCAGGGAGCCTGACGTGGGACTCGATCCCAGGTCTCCAGGATCAGGCCCTGGGCTGAAGGCGGCACTAAACTGCTGAGCCACCTGGGCTGCCCCTGATTTTAAATTTAAAACGAAGGCATCCAGTGAACGCAGAACCAAATGGAGATGCAGAAGCTAGTGCTATGATGAGAAGAGAGAGAGAAAAAAAAGGAAAATATAGAGATTGAAAGAGGATAAACCACAAATTTCATGATGAATGGCAACTGTAATTTGCTGGGCAAAGCAAAACAAAAATGCTGCATTTGTTGTAGAACAAACATTTAAAAAGATAATAAAGTGGAAAATATTGATGCATTTTCAGCAAACACAGAATGAATTTGATAAGAGGTTTTCTCTTAACATTCAAAAAAATTGATGGCAAGGGAAACAAAAACAAAAATAAGCTACTGGAACTACATCAAAATAAAAAGCTTCTGCACAGCAAAGGAACCATCAACGAAATGAAAAGGCATCCTACAGAATGGGAGAAGATATTTGCAAATGATGTATCTGATAAGGGGTTAATATCCAAAATATATAAAGAACTTATACAACACAATACCAAAAAACCCCCAATAACTCCATTAAAGATTGGGCAGAGGATATGAATAGATATTTTTTCAAAGAAGCATCCAGATGGCCAACATATACATGAAAAGATGCTCAACATCACTCATCATCAGGGAAATGCAAATCAAAACTGCAATGAGATATCACCTCACACCTGTCAGAATGGCTGGTATCAAAAAGGCAAGAAATAACAAGTGTAGAGGAGGATGTAGAGAAAAATGACCCATTGTGCACTGTTGGTGCCAGTGTAAATTGGTTCAGCCACTAGAGAAAAACAGTATGGAGGTTCCTTAAAAAAATTAAAAATAGAATACCATTCAACAATTCCATTATTGGGTAATGACCCAAAGAAAACAAAAACACTAATTAAAAAAGATATATGCACCCCTGTGTTTATTACAGCATTCCTTATAAAAGGCAAGATATTGAATATTATGCAGCCATAAGAAAGGATGAGATTTGCCATTTGCTACAACATGGATGCATAGATGGACCTAGAGGGTATTATGCTAAGTAAAATATATCAGACTGAGAAAGACAAATACTAAATGATTTCATTCATTTGTGGAATCTAAATAAAAAAGAATAAACAAACAGAAAGCAGAATCATACCTGTAAATACAGAGAACTGATGGTTGCCAGAGGGGAGGGAGTGGGGGATGGGTACAATGGGTAAAGAGGGGTGGGAGATACAGGGCTCCGATTATGGAATGAATATATTACAGGAATAAAAGGCACAGCATAAGGAATATAGCCAATGATAGTGTTCTAGCACCGTAGCTACACTTGTATGAACTTCTCAAATACTGTGTTATACACGTGAAACTAATGTAACATTGTGTGTCAACTATACTCAAAAGAATTTTTTTTTAAATTTTATTTATTTATGATAGGCACACAGTGAGAGAGAGAGAAGCAGAGACATAGGCAGAGGGAGAAGCAGGCTCCATGCACCGGGAGCCCGACGTGGGATTCAATCCCGGGTCTCCAGGATCGCGCCCTGGGCCAAAGGCAGGCGCTAAACCGCTGCGCCACCCAGGGATCCCTCAAAAGAATTTTTTAAAGAAGAATTGATGACACACAAGACAAGATGGCCACTATCACTTCCCAGTCAGGAGGGAAATGTAAATCAAAATCACAACGAGATCTCACCTCACCATGCCCATTAAGTTGGCTATTACCAAAAACTAACATGTGTTGATGAGGAACTGGAACCCTTGTACCATGCAAAATGGTACTTTCATTGTGAAAAACAGTATGGCAGCTGTTCCTCAAAAAATCATGAGAGAAAGACTAAAAAGATATATCATAAAAAGTAAACAGTTTTCAGTTAAGCCACCAATCAATTGCCTGCAGAATAAAAGATCTTATTGAAGATAAATTCAAATTTTGAAACAATAGCAAACCTTAGCGGAGTTACACCATAAGACACTGCCCAATTAATACTGAATTTAATTATTTTATTTATTTATTTTTAAGTTTATTTATTTAAGTCATCTCTCCATCCAACGTGGGGCTCGAACTCATGACCCTAAGATCAGGAGTCACATGCTCTTCTCACCGAGCCAGACAAGCATCCTGAGCATATTTAGTTTTAAAAGTCTTCCAAATTTATGAAGCAACATTGTCAATTCATTGCTTAAAAATATAAACTGTGGCATAGAGTTTTTAAAAATTTTTTACATCTGACAAAGAAGAAGCTCAGTTAGAAATGAAATAAATTAGTTTCTATCACGCCAGATGGTGCTCCAGCTATGTTCAGTAAAAAAAAAAAAAAAAAAAAAAAAAAAAAAAATCTGGATTTATTGTAATTTCAAAACAGGAGACTGATGTTTCCCTTATTGCTTCATTCCACCGTATGATATATATTGAAAATATTTGTGTTCATTTTCAGAAGTAGACTCTGTGGAAAGTGTCATGGACATAGCTGTTAAAATTGTTCAGTGTATACATTCAAGTGCTGTGAATCACCAGCTTTGGAAAAAAACAGAAAGCAATAAATGCGATGATCTTGTCTCTGTATCTATGTTCATTGGTTGGGTCACGGAAGGGTTCTACAAAGACTTACTGTGCTGTGAAATTTCAATTCAAGATTTGCTTGAAACAACAGGAATTCTTACCAAATATTTAATAATCAAAGACAAAACATGGTGATCTATGTTTTCTCACTGATACCACAGTATATACGAATGAGATAAATTTGAAGCTCTAAGGACACAAAAAGCTTCCTTGCAGCCTAGCTAGAAGGCTACAAGAATTTTCATTGAAATGGAAGCTTCTCATAATATATATCGATGATTTATTGAATGATTTAACGAATTTTCCCATATGAATATATATGTAAAAGATTTTTAATTGTAATCACCAACATTATGTAAACTATGTGCAAAATCTACAAGAAAAACTTAAAGAGTGTTTTGTTGGCAGCAATGAACTTAGTTTTCAATTTATGCAATACCCCTTTACATTCCATGTTAATAATACTGAGTTGACATGAGTCAGTGAATTGATGTAACTTGGACAGACCTAATTTTGACACTGATCTGCTTTTGCTACAAACAATAGTTCTAATAAAAATGAATTTGCTTTGTCAATGTGGAAATGAACATTAAAGGAAAATCACTTTCTGGTACTTGGTCCAGTAATTGAAAAAGTTTTAAGCATTCTTAGAAGAGCTTGGGTATGTGACTTGACCTTTTCAACCATAAATATAAATACAGATCAAATATTTCCAATGAAAATCTAGCATCTAGATTGAGTTCTGCTGAGTATGAAATACACCCTGGATTTCCAAGACTTAAAACAACAACAACAAAAAGGAACGACATCTCATTAATGATTTTTTATATTGAATATATGTTGATGTGATGAAATTTTGTAAATATTGGGTTAAATAAAATGTACCATTAAAATTAATTTCACCTGTTCCTACCTTTTTACTGTGGTTACTAGAAGATTTTAAATTATATTTGTGGTTTAGATTATATTCTATCAAATGGCACTAATCTAGAATCCCTCCATTCTTGTGTGTGCCAGATCTCCTCTGTGGGAATTACTCACTGGGATTAGGTCTCACATGAGGGCAAAAGAAGGCATTTGCCTCCTCTCGCAATTCTCACTGTGGAGGCAGAAGGAGCCAGGTCCAAAGAAGTAGCCATAAACCCGAGTGATCAGGTGCTTACTCCTGGGAATTCAATTTGGAGTAGTGGTGCAGACAGAAGCATTATCTAGAAGTGGAACTCAATATGGTGGCAGTGGCAGTGTGTGGACCAGGCTTTTTTAATTTTCCAAACTACTGCTGCTGCTATGGGGGTGGGGTGGATGGATGTTGGAGAAGCAAACACGATGTCCACTACAGAAGTATAACTAGAGAAAGATGTTGAATCAGGTGAAGATGGTGTCAAGCATCAAGTCTGAAGGGTTAGGGAGGCCTCCAAATAGGGACTAAGCAACAAGAGTGGAAGCCAGGAAGGTGGCAAGGGGCTGGAGTGTAGAGTGTAGCATGAGCTGTACCTAAGAATGAATGGTGGATGGGGGTGGTAGCTGAAAGAAACCATAGAAAGATTAAGTAAGGTGGAGGTAAGGATTCTCTATCTGTCCTAATCAACAGTCCTGCTAACAAAACCATCCTCTGAATTATGGAGTGAATATCTGGGTTAATTCAAGAAAAAGGACTCTCTGGAACCACAATATCATGGCAACCACGAAGGAATTCTACTTTCTCTATAGACTGGGTTGCATGGTTGTGCAATGGATTCTTTTCTTAATCTGGAGAAATTTAATGGTTCAGGAGCTCAGTCTGTTTGGCTATTATTTCAGGTGTAAGGACCCAGCTTGTAACTGGGCTCCTGCCACCAGTGCCCCAGTTCTGAGGGTATCTCCCTTCTTCACTCCTGCACCTGAGTCTCTGTCCTAATGCATTGCTTGGGATGTGACTTATTTGTCTCAGAGGCTGGAAATGTTCCTTGAATCTCAATTCAGTGACCACAGCCCTGCTCTGGCTTCCTTAGTTGGAAGCCCAGGCAGCTCTGGGCTGAATGGACTGACCCATGGCCCCCAGCATGAGTGATACTACCTGTTCCATTCCTCGGGCAGCGGAATGTCTTGAGAGCCAGGACACCTGGCTTCTAGGCCTGGCTCTGCCACTAGTTGCATGACTTTAGGCAAATCACATCACCTCTCTGGTCCTCAGTTTTCACACCTGAGAAACGAAGGGGTTGCATTATATTAGTGATTCTCTACTTTTAATTAGTTTTCCCTCCCAAACACAGCCAGTGGTGTATATTTACCTATTTACACACCCCCATTTGCAACTCCCGGGTGTTAACTAATCTCATCCCTTCCTTCCCCACTCAAGAAAGCCTATGGGAATGCAGGGAAGACAGTTGGATTGCATTTTTATTAAGATTAAAAATAATCATCTGCAACCTTTTGACTACAACAGAGTTCACTTACTGAGGATTTAATTACCCACCTTCCAAATCAACAGTGAGAGAGAGGGAAAGAGAGAAGGCACAAGAAGGAAAACCTCATCATTTAGTGAGGAATGAGTGTGAGGTGGGAAACAGACCCATCATCTCCTCCACTGGTCTCTGTAGTGCAAACCTCCCATCCTGTGACCTTCCTTCCCACCCTCTGAGGTTCTCATTAGCTGAGAATCATACAAATAATTTTAATACAAAGTCCCTAAATGCAAACAATGACTTCAGCTCATAGTCAACTAAAGAAACAAAAATTTGTACTGATGCTGAGAGAAAGCTTGACAGCATAGTATTTCCAGCAGAGCTTCTTCCTTAGACATTTTTGTTTTTAATTAATTTATTTGAGGGGGAGAGAGAGAGCAAGCATGAGTGGGGGTGAGGGTGCGGGTGCAGGTTGAGAAAGGAAGAGGGAGGGAGAATCTCAAGTAGGCTTCGTGCTGAGTGTGGAGCCCTACCTGGGGCTCAATCTCACAACCTGAGCAGAAACCAAGAGTCCGTTGCTTAGCCGACTGCGCCACCCAGAGGCCCCATCCCTAGACGTTTTCAAGGGAAACTAACTACAGTTTTTGCCTTCTACACTGGCCTACTAAGTGTAAGACCAGATTCTACAGGATTCTCCACGGTCTTATTTCCAGGCCTCACAAGTCACCCTTCACAACTGCTGGGTTTGTGTGCCAGGGCTGCTGGCTGCTGAGCTGGTGTCTCTGAGGTTTCCGCCCATGTCAGAGGGCTGGGAAACCACCTGTTTTCAGCCTCCCACCCTCTACCTGGCTTCCTCTACCTGGTGCTCCTCTTCCACACTCCTGCCTAGGACTATGAACACTAGCAGTAGTCTTTCTTGTCAGTATTTGCATCCACTTTACAGTTGTTGACCCTTTGTGAGCTGCACAAGGGCAGAGATTTGTCTAGTTAATTCCTTGCTCTGTTGCCGCTGGCATAACAGGTATATAGTTAAGTACTTATGGAATATAGGAATGACCAAAAGATTGAAAGCAGAAATAAATAGAGGAAATTCTTTCTATAGACTGATTTACACCCCCTTTGCACATAAATAGGTGCTAGTCTTTCTCTTCTTTTATGATAAACACTCACATGAACACTAAAGAAAAATTGTCAGCCCCACATAATTCTCTCCTAACTTTCAGAGCCAAGGAATTTGAAATATTTGTTAGCATGCTCCGTTTCCCCTTCTTCGTATCCCATTTCTCCTCAAACCTCCAGGATCTGGCATCTGGTGCCTCCACATGAGTAAAAGTGCTTCCATCATCAAGAACCTACACATCGCCAAATCCAACGGACACATTTTTCGTCCTTATTTTACTTGCTCTCTTGACTCTAAAACCTCAAATTAGTCTGAATATCCACTGAATGTGTTTATTATTCTTAAGTAGAGGGAAGACAGAAGTGATTTAAAGAAAAAAACCCACAGGAATGACAGTAAAAGTCAATATTGTTCCTGTTTTCCCAATGTGATCAACTTAAGGGGGAGACTAAATACAAAATCTTTCGGAGATTATAGGGATGTGTTTGTTCAATCATTCACATATTCATACACACACTGAATCCCTTCACTGTGCCCAGCAGTGGAGAAGTAAGACAAGCCAGCGGATTTCAAGGAGGGTCCCTCTGGGGGTTGTGCCATCGACAATAAGATGGGTCATTTTGAATTTTAAAAACGATAACGAGGGATCCCTGGGTGGCTCAGCAGTTGAGCATCTGCCTTCGGCCCAGGGTATGATCCTGGAATTTTGGGATCGAGTCCGGCATCAGGATCCCCCGAGGGAGCCTGCTTCTCCCTCTGCCTGTGTCTCTGCCTCTTTCTCTGTTCTCTCATGAATAAGAAAATAAAATCTTTTAATTTAAAAAAATGATAACGAAACTGTTGACAGGCAGTATTCATATAGGAAGTGTACACATTTCAAAAGTTCAGTTTGATGAATTTTCACAGACCGAACGTATGAGTGTTAACATCACCTGGGTTAAGAGACAGCACATTACCAGAATTCCCACTGTCTTCTTCTGGACCCTCTCTGCTGCACAGTAATCGCTGTCCTCACTTTTAGAGGGTAGATCCCTGTTACCTGAATCTGTTTTGTTCTCCATATGAATGGACTCTCATGTTGCCTTGCTTCTTTTGCTCAATTATGGCATTTGCAAGATGTATTGATACTGTGGCAAGCAGTTGGACATCATTCATTCTCCCTGATGTCTGAATTCTCTATAGCAATATCCTCTACTTCCCCACGTGGGACCTTCCTTCCCATAATTAACCCTGGTTCCCTCTCTCCCATCCCCCTTCCCTGCTTTTTCTCCATACCTCTTATCACCATCTAACGTACTACACATTTTATTTCTTTCTTTTATCATTTGCCCCTTGCCTAGAATGTAAGTTCCATGGAGTCAGAGAAGTGTTGGATGAATTGTCTTTGAACAAATGAACCTCAGCTACTTCTGCATGGTGCCCAGCATGCTCTAGCTGGAGGGAATGCCGAGTTGCCCAGACAGAACAGATGCGTCAAAACTGCAACAAAGTGTCATTTAGCAGGAGGAGCCAACCTGATGTGAAGCCAGGTGTGGCTCTCCTACTGTGACATCTGTACCTCAACCATGAATATCGATGTGAAAAGCCTACATAAAATGCTTGCAAATGAATTTTAAAAGTTTATTCAAATGGAGAAAGAAAATAGCCTAGAAGTTATCTGTCAATTGGGAATATCCCTTGGGGTACTGGGAAATTGGATTTGAACTTCCTGCTTTTCCACCCTTTTATATTTTTGGAATTTTTTTTTTAAGATTTTAAAAATTTATTCATGAGAGAGGCAGAGAATAGGCAGAAGGAGAAGCAGGTTCCTTATGGGGAGCCGGATGCAGGACTGGATCCCAGGACCCTGGGATCACGTCCTGAGTCGAAGGCAGACAGACGCTCAACTGCTGAGCCACCCAGACATCCTATATTTTTGGAATTCTTAATAATAAGATCCATTGATTTAGTAGTTAAAAATTAAAGAGGGAAGGCAGAAGTGATTTAAAAAAAGAAAAACCAGGAAGCGCAGTCTATCTTAGTACTGTAAAAACTGTTTAATATTTGCAAATGGATATTAAAGATATCACTAAGCCCTACAACATTTTATAAAAAATTACAAATTTAATAGTACAATAATAGAAGAATGCCTAGCTTATAGTAGGCACCCAGATACTTCTTGAATGAATGAAAATATATTAAGATGTTAAGTCATGTCAATAGGTCAAATAAGAAAAAAAAGACATCATTTAACTAATAAATACAGAAAAAGCATTTAAAAAGAATTCAGCATCCATTCCTGATGAAAACCCTTGGCACGCATTAAAGAAAAAGGTTTCCATCCTATGCCTCTCTGCAAACCACTGCAATCTGGCTTTTGCTGGCACCACGCCATGGAAACTGCTTTCCCCAAGGCGATCAGTGCCCTACATATTGCCAAATCCAATGCACTTGGATGGGGACCAATAAATATGTAATGAATTAAGCAATAGATGATAAAAGAATCTCAGATCAACAGTCAACATCACTCTTAAAAATAAAACACCAGAGATGTCTCTTCAAAGTCAGAAACTAAACCAGGATGTGAGCCACTGCTATCATTTGACATTTTTCTGGAAGCTCAAGCAAAAACAAGCAAAAAAAAAAAAAAAAAAAAAAAAGCCAACAAAAAAAGCAAAACAAAACAAAAAATGCCCCCCAAAACTATGGAGACAAAACAAAGTACAGCTATTGGAAATAAGGAAATAATAATTATCTTTTTTGCATGGAATCTAGGAGAATCATAAAAAAAAACTATCAGAAATAATGAGAGTTCTAGAAGTTTACAAAATAAATACACTGTGAAGAGCAATTGTTTCCCCCAAATATCAGCAAGGGGAATGTCTATTAAATGATGAAGCCACTAAGAAAGTAAGATATAAAGAAGGCACAGAATCCCACAAAGGAGAAGGAAAACAATCGAGGTAAAAGTTACAGAATTCCAGCATTACAAATGTAAAGGAAACATTGTACAGTAGATAATATTTTTAACTGACTAAATGCAAAAAATAAGTTTTGCTCAGGTTGCAAATTTTATATTAAATTCTAAGTGAGAGAGGCTTGATATCTAGCATCAGGTACAGCTTAACTACGAGACAGGGTCAAGACTGTTAACATGGGTGCTGAAATCATACTCCAGTTCCTTTGTTTCCATCCGTGACCTCTGATTGGAGTTTCTCCTGAATTTGTAAGGTCAGCTGACCTGAGATGGTTAATTCTGCTCCCTTGTAGGGAAGAGACTTGATGAGAGTGGGAAAGTGTGAACAAGTGTAGGGACGATGGACAAATCAAAGCTGTGGTATCAATACTTCTGTTAGTTTCAGCAGGAAGCTTATAGTTCTTGTGATCACTTGTGGGTTCCACATATTAGTTAAGGGGTGTGAAGCACTTGAAAGAATTTTATGTATTTAATGTGCATTTGGTTTGAAACATATTGAGTGAACTGTCACACTATTCTAAGAGGTACTGGAGATATTGTGCTGAAAAGACACATAAAGTCCCTGCCTCAAAAGAGCTTACCTTCTAATCAGAGAACAAACAAATGATTAACAGGATTTTTTTAAAAGACCCTTTGAAAGAGTCACTTTTTTTTTTTTAAGATTTTATTTATTTATTAGAGACAGAAAGAGAGAGAGGAGATAGACACAGGCAGAGGGAGAAGCAGGCTCCATGCAGGGAGCCCGATGTGGGTCTCAATCTCAGGTCTCCAGGATCACACCCTGGGCTGAAAGCGGTGCTAAACCGCTGAGCCACCGGGGCTGCCCTCACTTTTTATTTTTTTTTTAAGATTTTATTTACTTATTCACGAGACTCAGAGAGAAAGGCAGAGACAAAGGCAGAGGAAAAGCAGGCTCCCTGTGGAGAGCCCTATACAGGACTCAATCCCAGGACCCCAGGATTATGCCCTGAGCCAAAGGCAGATGCTCAACCACTGAGTCATCCAGGTACCTCTTTAAAAGTGACTGATGCTGTGAAGAAAATAAACCTGGCTAGGGATAGACATTGAAAGGGGGGGAGGGTACTTTATTTATTTATTGAAGATTTTATTTATTTGAGAGAGAGAGAGAGAGAGAGAGAGAGAAAGTACAACCAGGGAGAGCAGCAGAGGATGAGGAATAAGCAGACACCCCATTGAGCGGGGAGCCTAATGCAGGG
Source organism: Vulpes vulpes (assembly GCF_048418805.1). Classification (NCBI taxonomy): domain Eukaryota; kingdom Metazoa; phylum Chordata; class Mammalia; order Carnivora; family Canidae; genus Vulpes; species Vulpes vulpes. Next base: position 96,278,465 of record NC_132782.1, read on the forward strand.
CTCGATTCTAGAACCCCAGGATCATGAGCTGAGTCAGACGCTTAACTGACTGAGCCACCCAGGTGCCCCAGGAAGACAGTATTTTACTTAGCAGTTTGCTCAATTGATAACATTTAGATATTTAGACATATGGTGTATAGACCTTCTCTGGTACTTCTGGTCCGACAGGCACCCACTCCAATCACATTTTTATAAGTCTCTTGAAAACTCTCTGGTGAAGGCCATTGTTGACCTTCAGTTTGCCAATCCAGTGGCCCAGTCTCTGCCCTTATCTTTCTCAACATCTCAACAGCATTTCATGCAATTAATCACTTTCTTTAGAGTTCTGGGACTCCCCTGCTCCCTCTCAGTTCTTCACTTCATTCCTCCTCCTCTTCCCATTTGCCCTAAATAATGGGATGCCCCAGGGTTCAGGCCTCAGACTTCACCATCACTCCACTTGTAATCCTTTCCTTTTGGTATCATAGGTCTCTTGTCTAGAAAAACCACCTACAAGCTGATGACTCTCTTATACTTTCCCATATCCTGCTGCCCGCTCACCATCTCCACTTGGGTAGCCAGGAGGCACCTCACGTTTTACAGGTCCACACTAGAATTCTTGATTTCTCCTCAACATACATGTCCCTCAGCCCTCCCCACCTCCACTTTCTTCCCACCATCCATCCAGCTGTGTCATTCTAAATCCTAGAAGTTCTTGATTTTCCGTTGCCTTATATCCCACACTCAATCAATCCCTAGAGTTCAGTTCTTTTGCTCCACCTTCAAAACATCTCCCATTTACACCACATCATCGTCTTCCAATCCAATATCATCTTCTACCTGGACTACTTAAGGAGCATCTCAGCTGGCCTGTCTGGTTCCAGTCGTACCCCTCCTCACTGCAGATGATCAATCTAACAGCAGCCCCCATGGGCTTTTAGAATCATAAAACAGATCACATTACACCCATGCTGAAAACCTTCCAGTGACTTACTTTCACATTAAAAATAAAATCCACAGGGGCACCTGGGTGGCTCAGTCAGTTAAGCATCAGACCCTTGGTTTCAGCTCAGGTCAGAATCTCAGGGTCGTGAGAAGTCCTGCATTGGGTTCCATGCTAGGTGAGGAGTTTGCTTAAGATTCTCTCTCTCTCAGAAAATAAAAATAAAAATAAATAAAATCCAGACTCCTCCCCAGGGTCATCAGCACCTGCTTTGCTTTCTATCTCTGCTCTCCATCACCCCTCTGTTTCAGCCATCAGTGGTTGCCTTACAGACTCTGAACATATCAAATCAAGCTCATTTTTGCCTGTTTCCTGTGCATGAACTGCTTTGCTTCTACATGGGTTACTCCTCCATTCGTTTTTTGATCTCAGCTCAAATACCTCCTCAAAGAAGTCTTTTTTTTTTTTTAAGATTTTATTTATTTATTCATGAGAAACACACAGAGAGAGGCAGAGACGCAGGCAGAGGGAGAAGCAGGCTCCCTGCAAGGAGCTCAATGCGGGACTTGATCCTGGGACCAAAGGCAGCCGCTCAACTGCTGAGCCACCGAGGCGTCCCGTCAAAGAAGTCTTTGATCTAAAGTACACCCCTCGGGTACCTGGGTGTCTCAGTTGGTTAAGCATCTGCCTTTAGCTCAGGTCATGATCTCAGGGTCCTGGGGTTGAGCCCTGAGTTGGGCACCCTGTTCAGCCGGGAGTCTGCTTCTCCCTCTCCCTCTGCCCCTCTCCCTGTTTGTGCTGTCTCAGATAAATAAATAAAAATCTTTAAAAAAGAAAGGGCCAGGAATAATTCTTCCACTATAAGAGGAGGGGGAGCAGATTAAATGTGCACAGATGCAGCAGGTTGGTAACTCCCAGCATTAGGAAGAAAAAAGACCATTCTTTTCTAATTGCTCCTTGTATTTTTAATTGCATAAGTGAGATTATTCGTTGAGTATAGGGAGAGACAAGTTGTGAAAAGTGATAGGGGAGCACTTAAAAATGGTTAAGATGGTAAATTTCATGTCATGTGTTTTTTTTAATCACAAAAATAATTTAAAGAATTATAAAAAGGCTAAAAAATGACCATCTTCCTCTACCTCCTCCAAAAAAAAAAAAAAAAAGCTATCTGGAAAAACAGGAGAGTAAATACATTAGGGAAATGTAATATTAGAGGGGCAGTGCTGGAGGCTTACTGGAGATTTGTGGACATAAATTTAAAGCAAAACCAATAAACATAATTGTGCATGTTTTTCCTCCTGCTGCTTTCCATTGCCAGGTGAAGTACGTAAAAAGTTGGGTTAGGGGAGTTTGAGAGTTTGATTGATATAAGATTTGTGACTTTAATTAAAAATGCTTAAGAGAATTTGATTGATTTAGACGGCAATGGAATGTGTAGAAACCTCGGGATTAGTAAATAATTTCAGACTTAATAGGTTTGTAAACAGTGTTTCAGCATTCAGCAATTCTGTTTGTTACATTTATAAGTCTGCCTTGTCAGACGTTTGAAGCACTGAAGAGAATCAAATTTGCAATTGTGGTTAAAAATGCCAACGCTACGGGAATGTTATTAATCAAGTTTGTAAATGATGGTTAAATATTTAGGGGAATTTACTATGTCAAATTTACAAGCTAATTTAGCATTGATCTAAGAACAAATAAAAATCTGTCAGTCATTAACTTTACATAAGCGATAGCTGGCCTTATAAACACAATAATATGATCTGTGGGTTGTATGTTAAAGGCTTAGGGAAAACTAGGTTTTCAAATCTATAACTTTAACACATTGAGCATTAGTTAACATACAAGTAACTGTAAGTATACTCCTGTTTGCATTAAGGCTGAAATTTAGATGCTAAAAATACAGCTGTTCCCTGTGAGATGCCATCTTATGCCAGTCTATTTTATTTTCTCAGTACAGGTGTCTACCGCCCATGTTCCAAAATCCTACTAAAATGATACAAAAATACGGTAGTCTCTCATTATGTGGGGTTTTTCTTGCTGTCGTTTAAGTTACCTGGAACCAACCGCAGTCCAGAAGCACATGATCCTCCTGATTCATGGTCAGAAGGTTAATAGTAGCCTAGCGCTATGTCACAGTGCCTACGTCATTCACCTCATTTCATCCCATCAGTGGGCATTTTATTGTCTCACATCATCACGAGAAGAGGAAGGGTGAGAACAGGATAATAAGATCCTTTGAGAGAGAGACCACATTCACATAACTTTTATTACAGTATATTATAATCGTTCTATTTGTTATTATCGTTAGTCTCTTATGGTGTCTAATTTACATTTTTTAAAGATTTATTTTAGAGAGAGAGAGCGAGAGTGAGTGTGGTGGGGGAAGAGTAGAGGGAGAGAGAGAATCTCAAGCAGACTCCATGCTAATGCAGACCCTGACTTGGGGCTTGATCTCACGACCCTGAGGTCATGACCTGAGCTGAAACCAAGAGTCAGATGCTTAACCAACTGTGCCACCCAGGTGCCCCCGTGCCTAATTTATAAATTAAACCATAGGTATATTATGTGTAGGACAAAACACAGTACATAGTAGGTTTGGGACTACTCGTGATTTCAGGCATTCACTGGGGAGTTGGAACATATAACCTGTGGTTAAGGAGAGGCTACTGTATATATCTTTTTTTTAAAGATTTTATTTATTCATTCATGAGAGACACAGAGAGAGAGAGGCAGAAACACAGGCAGAGGGAGAAGCAGGTTCCCCGATCTGATGCAGGACTCGATCCCAGGACCCCAGGATCATGCCCTGAGCCGAAGGCAGATGCTCAACCACCGAGCCACCCAGGCGTCCTGCTACTGTATATATCTTATATTTATATAAAAATGCAAATTTTGCATATAGAGCCATAATTGCCAAAAACAAGAGAGCATCCTATCAGCAAATCAGAAATGGTGACAAGTTCTTGTAAGACAGACTATACAAGGCAAAGTCAGGGCAGAGAAACTTGAGGCTAAACACTCTGGAGGGAAGGCCGCTCTTCCCAATGAAGGCTAGGGGAAATCCAAGATGAGAGGAAACTTTACACACAAAGAATGAAAAAGGTCTCCCAGGGCAGTCCTAGAGGTAATTAAATACAGGGCTGCATTTGGCCTGGCTGAATCAGACAGACATCGCCTTCTGGCTGGCAGCTCCAGGAGGATAAAGTTTCCTGGGTAAAGACCTCAAGACTATTTTTTGAGCAAGAGAAGAAATACTTCTCCTGGGGAAGGGTCTTAATTTGAAAGTGGGCCTGGATGGGGAAGCAGAGCCCTTCTTCACAAGGCCTCAGTAACAACAGGCTGGGGACAAGGAAGAAGGGTTGTCCCCAGCACCTGCCTGCACAACAGCCACATGGTAGCTCTCCAAGGTAGGACACTTCAGAGTACCGATAGGGGCTGCAGAGGAAGGTGAGCGGTGAGCGGTGGCCTGGATAATATTTAGCTACCATGCAGGAGAGAAAATCAGCACTTGGGTCTGGCAGTACATTTACCCCCTGTCTCTTAGAATCTCAAGACTGGCTCCAGAAGTAAGAACAGGGATTCTCGTTTGGACGGATGCTCCAGCTTCCAACACCGCAAAGTCTAGAGAAAGGAAGTGGTGGATTTAAGAAATATTTAAGATACTATGGTATCTCGGGGAAGCCGGGGTGGCTCAGCGGTTGAGTGTCTGCCTTCGGCCCAGGGCGTGATCCTGGGGTCCCGGGATCGAGTCCCATGTCAGGCTCCCTGCATGGAGCCTGCTTCTCCCTCTGTCTGTGTCTCTGCCTCTGTCTCTCTCTCTGTGTCTCTCATTAATAAATAAATAAAATCTTAAAAAAAAAGAAACATAGTATCTAAAAATAACTAGTAAAAGTTATAGTAACTAGTAATTAGTAAAACTTTATTTACTTATGCCTAAGTAAATAAATCTAAGTAGAATTTCCTAAGATTTTACTACTGGAGTTGGGACAGGAAAAAGCTTGATAGTATGTTATGGCTTGACTGGTCCCGAGGGGGTATAGGTGTAGTGTATATCTAGACACTGCCAGGAAGATATCTGTTTAAGGAGATTTAATATAAATCAGGATGGGTCATGCAACAGGCTTCTAGGGTGTTGGTAATACTTCATTTCTCAACGTAAGAATTTTAAGCTTGCTTTATGTTCTTTTTTTCCAGGATGTGTTATATTTCTGTACTTGTGGCATTTTATAAAAAAACATTTAAAAGAAAAAACAGGGGATCCCTGGGTGACTCAGCAGTTTAGCACCTGCCTTCGGCCCAGGGCGCGATCCTGGAGTCCCGGGATAGAGTCCCACATCGGGCTCCCAGCATGGAGCCTGCTTCTCCCTCTGCCTGTGTCTCTGCCTCTCTCTCTTTCTCATAAATAAATAAATAAATAAATAAATAAATAAATAAATCTTAAAAAAAAAAAAGAAAAAACAATAATCAAATTACCATTAGATTCTCAAACCTGGCTGAGCACTAAAAGAATCTGGGAAGGGTTTGAAAAAATACTGATGCTCAGAACACACCCTAGACCAAATAAATTAGAATCTCTGGAATGGAGTCAGGCATCTGCATCCAAGAACCGCTGGACTGGATGAATAAGAATAAAAATAAACAAATTCAACAGGAGGAAACATTAATCACAATCATTGTTAATGGGCTAAATTCTCCATTAAAAGGCGGGAACCTGGGACGCCTGGGTGACTCAGTGGTTGTGCATCTGCCCAGGGCGTGGTTCTGGAGTCCTGGGTTCGAGTCCCACATTGGGCTCCCTGCATGGAACCTGCTTCTCCCTCTGTCTGTGTCTCTGCCTCCCTCTCTCTGTGTCTCTCATGAATAAATAATAAAATCTTAAAAAAAAAAAAAAAAGGCAGGAACCCAAGCAAGATACAAGATCACCAAGATCCACATTTTCTCCATTTCTCAGGTTTCCTATTAGTACAGGCTCTGTTCTCAAATTCCTTGTGGTTATAAGATGGCTGTAGAAATACTGTCCCTATATTCTTTTACATTTGCATAAAGAGGGAACACTCTTGAGTTTGTGCCAGGAACCTCAGCAAAAGTGTCAGGCATCTCTTTCTCTAAGATTTTTAAAATTTATTTATTCATGATAGACAGAGAAAGAGAGAGAGAGAGAGAGAGGCAGAGACACAGGCAGAGGGAGAAGCAGGAGATTTTTTTTTTTTTAAAGACAGAGAGCATGAGGGGCACCTGGGTGGCTCAGTGGTTGAGCATCTGCCTTCGGCTCAGGTTGTGATCCTGCATCAGGCTCCCCAAAGGGAGCTTCTCCCTCTGCCTACGTCTCTGCCTCTCTCTCTGTCTTATGAATAAATAAATAAAATCTTTTTTAAAATTATTTTTAAATTAAAAAAAAAGAAAGTATGAGAGAGCGCACAAGTGGGGGGAGGAGCAGAGAGAGAGAGAGAGAGAGAAAGAATTTCAAGCAGACTCCCTACTGAATGTGGAACCCAACATGAGGCTCCATCCCAGGCCCCTAAAATCATGCCCTGAGCTGAAACCAAGAGTCTGATGCTTAACCAACTGAGCCACCTAGGTGCCTCAGCATCTCTTTTTCCTACTGTGACCATGTGCCAATCACTTATCCTTGAGCCAAACACAATGACCAAGAAGCTTTGATTGGTCAGATCTACTGCAAAGGCATGGGGTGGAGTCAATGCCACCAGAGCTAGTGGGATAAGAGTGTGGCGGAAAAGTAGAACCTCACACAAAACCCAGAAGCTGTTAATAGTAGAGTGATGGAAGCTGGACATTCCAAAAAAAAAAGAAAGATTTTCATAATGTAAATATAGAGTTATGGTATTAGAAAATAGAAAAAAAGAAAATAGATATAAACTACAGAGTGGGATAGTTTCAAAGTGGAGGTTAAGAGATGGAAACTGGTTGGAAAAAAAAAAAACATTCGTCCTTATTGAAACTGTTGCCTGTGGTCTTGGCTATGGTCGAAGAAGGAGCAGCGTCCAAGCTGAGTCAATATTCATGACAACTCGTCCATACAATATCCCCAATATGTATCTGCAGCTCACATTCTTTCTCCACATTTATATACACACTTTCTGGATAACTATTCTGTATATCTGAGAGGCAGCTTAATTATTGAAAGACCATAAACCTGCTCTTTCTCTTAGTTTCTTTCTTTTTTTTTCTCTTGAGTTTCTTCTCTTTGTTAACCCCATCCTCTTAACCAGGGACCTGAGAAAATCTTTCTTTCTTTCTCTCTTTTCCTTCCTTCCTTCCTTCCTTCCTTCCTTCCTTCCTTCCTTCCTTCCTTCCTTCCTTCTTTCCTTCCTTCCTTCCTCCCTCCCTCCCGCCCTCCCTTCCTCCCTTTCTTTCTTTCTTTCTTCTTTCTTTCCTTCCTTCCTTCCTTCCTTCCTTCCTTCCTTCCTTCCTTCCTTCCTTCCTTCTTTCTTAGTAGGCTCCACACCCAGCATGGAGCCTAATACAGGGCTTGAACTCATGACACTGACATTAAGACCTGGGTGGCGCTTAACTGGCTGAGCCTCCTGGGCATTCTCTGGGATCACCTTTTTTTTTTAAGATTTATTATTTATTTATTTGTTTGTTTATTTATTTATTTGACACACACAGAGAGAACACAAGTAGGGAAACGGCAGAGGGAGAAGGAAAAACAGACTCCTTGCTGAGCACCAAGCCCGATGCAGGACTCAATTCCACAATCCTAAGATCATGACTCGAGACAAAATCAAGAGTCTGATGCTCAACCAACTGAGCCACCCAGGCACCCTAGTAATCTGAAAATGCAAATCTGACTATATTTTCCCCTCTGTTTAAAACTTTTGCATCTTTCAATGCTTCCCCCCACCCCACCAATCACCAAAAGCAAAACAGTGTTTCTTAAATTTTCAGTATCTGATAACCACTTATTGGCTGTCTGGAGCATATGCAAACTTCACATTTTAGTAAAAATTAATCAATTTTTAAGTAACAGAATTAAAATAACCTAAAATTAATAATGTTCAAGAATCCCTTGCTGTCCAAATCTATTTATCTCTTGAGTTTGGAAATCAAGTTCATATAGCAAGGGATGAAGTATGATTTGCACATAGTTGGTACCTGAATTTTGGGTAACACGTAGCAAGAGTTTGGATAGAGCAGTCTACCAGCCCTATTAACAAGAAGTGTTTGAATATAGTCAGAGCCTGAATTTTGGAAGAAAGTGTTGAAATTGTGAAAGCAGGATGGTGAGAAATATCAGGTCCATAAAAGGGATACTGTTGTGTGCAATTATTAATGTATATACTTCAGATAAATAAATATATATGTATCTGAATTAATGACAAATTTAACTTACTTTCATTCTACTAAATCCTAGCATTAACTAGGAATTATGGGCTATTAAATAAAGCAACAAACGTTTAGTGGTCCTGACAACAGTTTTGTATAGTTGGATGGGAAGCATACCTAGAAACAGTGGTCAGATTTCTCATCAAAGACCATCTTCATGAACAGCAAAGTCAAAGAACAGATCTTATTCAAAGGTTGCATGGTTTCACTTGGGTGCTAGTTGCAAATAAACTTCTGGTGTTTCTTGTCTGGCTTTAGCTCTGGAAAGAATTTGTTCATCTTTCCTGGCATTGCGTATGGTCATTAAATAGTAATATGTCATTGATTTCTTTCTCCAGAGAATGAAGAAAATCAAGTGTTAGCAAAAAGTCAATGCCTACCAATGAAGCCACTTGCAAAGTTCAATTTCCTGATATCTTATCCTCAGCACTGAATATCCTCAGCACATAATATCCTATTATGTTAGGCTTAAAAGGAGAAGTTCAAGATTTTCAAGCTCCTGACCACAGTGTGTTGACATATCACTTGAAATCAGAGATAACATATCTTCACAAGGCTGATAATGAAAACAAGGACCAGATTTGTGATTTCTGTTCTTTCATGGAGTCATTAATGTCATAAAGAAATTTTATCTCCTCCTCATTTCGATTATTCACATGAGTACCTTCCCCGTGGACAGCCAGCCTGCTTTAGTGTGGAGAAGCAGTTGTAGTACCTGTCATCCATTTCTTCATAAAGCACACAGGAAAGACATATGCTTAGTGACTGTGATGTGATTGTGCTAACAACTTTTACTACTTCTTCGCCCTTTAATTAAGATTAGGATGCATAACTGTTCGTAGTAAGTAAAGTGGTGGGCAATTTAGCACTCAGATATAACTACATATGAGTGGTCAAGGGAGGCTGATGCTAAAAATGGCACAATTCCCCACCCCTTCTCATCCTATCATGTTGTAGCACCCTCCCTAACTGAGTTCGCCATAGGACTTTGCTGTGATCCAGTAGGATGTCAGAGAATGTGACAAGGCAGAGACTTTAAGGAGTGCTTGCATATTTGGGTTGGTTTATTCTTGCTTATGTGCCTTTGCCATAAAAACATGCTTGGGCTAGCCTGTGGAAGGATGTGATACATGGTGTAGAGTTACCCCAGTTGTCCAGATAAGTCTATCCTGGACTAGCCAAGCTGATACCCAGACTATGAAAGAAGCCAGCCCAAAGCAGCAGAGCTGCACATGTGATCCACAGCCCAGTCTGGCTTCATGATCATGTGACCTTTGTAGTCACATAGGGGCTCTGTGTTAAGGCCTCGTGCTTGGTTTAATGTTCTGCTGTACACTGTCTCTAAATTCTTAATAATTTCTCAATAAGGGGCCCTGCATTTTTGTTTTGCACTGAGCTCCACAAATTGTAGCCTGCCTACATCTTATCACTGATACTGCAGTAAGACTAGCTGAGGTGAGAAGAACCACCCTGCTGGCCTTACAGATTCATGAGAGAAATAAATTCTTAGTACTTAAGTGACTGGATTTTGAAGTTGCTTTGCATTATTGTAACAATAGATACTGATACACCAAATCTTTCTTTGCTGGACATGTGGCTGGTCCTCCATCAGCATTATTTCCAATATGCTTCTAATCTGCATCATGTCTCACAAAAATATTATTAGGGAACCCTGGGTGGCGCAGCGGTTTAGCGCCTGCCTTTGGCCCAGGGCACGATCCTGGAGACCCGGGATCGAATCCCACGTCGGGCTCCCGGTACATGGAGCCTGCTTCTCCCTCTGCCTATGTCTCTGCCTCTCTCTCTCTCTCTCTGTGTGTGACTATCATAAATAAATAAAAAAAAATTAAAAAAAATATTATTAGATTAATTGATAAACAGAACTCAAAATTACCAAGTGTATCTTTTTTGTCCATATTTATACTACAGGGATGCAAAGAGCTGGTTTATACCTTTCCCACTAGTGCTTTCACTCAGCTATTAAACAAAAAATTGGCTATCCTCATTATGGTGATAGTTCCACCATATTTGTATGCCACTTGTGTTATGCAGCATACAATCCTGTCATTAGATTTGCTTATGGCTACTTTTGCTTTCTGTCCTGGCATTTTATATGTCCTGAATTTGAGGCTGGCTTTATAAACACAATGACCATAGCATGACTTGCATCTGTTGTTGCTGTCATTTGGCCTTTTTGCATTTAGAAGTAAAATTAATCAATTTCATACCACAAAATATTTTGTACTTAGTCCAGGAAAATCCCCTGGTTGACCAGAGAGGTTATTCTATTTTGGAAGCAACATGAAATCTCTGAAAGCATCATGAAGCTCTCTGACAGTTTTCTAATAGAGTGTACATTGGAGACAAGTAGGATAAATCCCTTTTCAGAAAAAAAAAATCCAGTTTTTAGATATTCATAGCCACATTTTCTATTCACACTTTGCCTTTCAGCTGCTTGGGTGAAATCATCACATTCACATTCACAGATGTACTTGTCCCAACAGATCCTGGAGTCCTGTTTGCTAATTACGCTTCTGAGTTGCGGTGTTTATACTTCTATTTTTATCTTTGCTTTTACACTTCAGTGAACCACTCTTTAGTCATTAATCTATTTTTGATCATCAGAACTGCAACAAAACATAATAGTAACAACAAAAATGCAAATTTTACACACATAAACAATAATATGCAAATGATACAGCTAAAATAAACTATATTCTAGTAACTGAATTTTTTTTTCTAGTAACTGAATTTTAACTACTCTTTGTTAAGAGTCCGACCATTTTGAGCTATCTGCACTCTTGCACCATTATTAGGAACTTAATGGTCCTTGATAATATTTCTTCCTTTTCAAATTTATAATATTCGGAAGCACCTATTTTCCCATTGCTTATGTCACAGAAACTGCCAAACAACTTGGAGATCATTTGTTTTACAGACAAATTGGTCGCATTTTAGAAATACTGACCCAAAAGATAAAGCTGGAACTCTTTGACATGGTATATAAGCCATCCTATGATCTAACTGTTGTTACTAGTGTGAGTGTGCAAGTGTGTAGGTGTAGTATAACAATGACAATAACAACATTTTCTATTTACTGAAGCCTTAAACGACATCAAGTAATCGGTGCTAATCTAAGCATTTCAAGTGGATTCTCTTATTTCAAACTCACAATAACCCTAGGAGCTAGGTACTAGTGTTGTTATTATACATTTACAGAGAGGGAATTATAAATATTATAGATGTACTCGTTCACAATCACAGGAGACTGAGCAGGAATCTGATCCCAGGTTGGTCTGACTCTTAATAATCACGTTGTTTGGCATCCCTTCTTATGACTTCTCCTTTCTGCACTCTCTCACAAACATACACAGCCTCTGTATGTCCCAACCACACCACACTCCTTTCCATTCCTCAGTGGTCTTCCATCTGTGTCTGTGCATATTTTGCTCCCTCTGTCTGGGATGTTCTTTTCTATTTCTTGCCTTGTAACCTTGGTGAACTCTCACTCAACCGTCAGCACCCCATTCAAGAGTCTTCTTTGTAAAGTCTTACATTCCACCCACATTGTAGGATTTTTACCTTGTCTATAACAGCCTACATTTTATTTCTTTCTGTTCTCCAGATAAAGACACAAAAATGTCTAGAGTGACAGCTGAGTTATTAAGAATTACAATATGACAGAACATAATTTACTACATTGTATCTGATTGTTCCCTGGTCTATCATTAGTCGACTCCACTTATTGACTTATGTCTCAATGAATAGGCAATTCCTTACCTTAAAAGTGTTATTCTCAGGTGGTCAGAGAACAGAATTAATTCTCATTGTGTCTGTAATAGCAACTAGTTAACTTCATGAGGCACAGAAAATGTATTCTCTGTTTTACCCTCTCCAATTTACTCTCAGAGTGAGACCCATGATAATAGGTAAAGTTTCTAAAATGACTATCTCTGGTAGATGGTATTACTGTATGGATATTTAGAAAATATAGTTCTATCAAGGTGGCAAGAACGTATCTCCAGGTCTGCTAGTAATTAAGAAAGCTGTAAGTTAATCAGTTATATTCTTTCTGAAGAGAAATTAAAGGTAGTGGCTTGGAGTAATGGTCCCTAAACTCGTTTGAATACTCACTTTGGCAGTATACATTTTGGGCCTACACCTCCACAAATGTATTTACTTATAGTTTATGTCTACATATAATTGTATGGCATTCAGTATATTATAAAACATTCATGACATGGAAACTAAAAGAAAAAAAAAGAAACTAAAAGAAACAAAGTAAGGAATAAATATAATCAGAAGTTCCATTATTTTCTTTCCTTATCCAATGGATTATCTGGTATACCTGCTGGGATATATTTGTACTACTACTGAAGATCAATAGTCTGCAAATCATTTACTTGTCCAGTAAGTATCACCTGAATCCAGATGTTGGGCTCACCCCAGTGATCCCCAGTACCTGGATGGCCTCTGTGGACTCAGGATGCACATCCACTTCTATATACCCAAAGATTCCAATAGCAGGCCCACATATGGGTACCACTAGGTGGCCCACCCAGAATCTCTGGATAGGCTGACCAGTGAAAGGTTTTGCCTGTTGAAGCTAGTGTGTAAAGAGTGGAAAAAGTGCCTACTTCCTTAATTGTGCAGATACCAAGGCAAGACCACAAGGATCATGAAAAATCAAGGAAACATGACATCACCAAAAGAAACTAATAAAACTCCAATAACTGACCCTAAAGAAATGGAGGCCTGTGAACTGTCTGACAAAGAATTCAGAATAATCCTTTTAAAGATATTCTGTGAAATGCAAGAAAACACAGATAAACAACTAAATATAGTTAGGGAAACTACACATAAACAAAATGAGAAGCTCAGCAAGAAAAGAAAACATTAAAAAACAAACACAGAAATCCTAGAGTTGACGAATACAATAACTAAAATGAAGAGATCAATAGAGCTCAACAGCAGACTTGACCAAAGAATTCATGAGCTAGAAGGCCGATTATTTGAAATCACACAGTCAGAGGAGTAAAACGACAAAAAGAATGAGAGTAAAGAAAGCCGACATGAATTCTGTGATATCATTCAAAGAAACCATGTATTACTGGATTACCAGAAGGAGATGAGTGGGGAAAAGAGGTAGAAGACTTATTTAAATAAATAATGGATGTGGGCAACCCTGGTGGACCAGCGGTTTAGCTGGGGATCGAGTCCCACATCGGGTTCCCTGCATGGAGCCTGCTTCTCCCTCTGCCTGTGTCTCTACCTCTTTCTCTCTGTTTCTCTCATGAATAAATAAATAAAATCTTTTAAAAAATGGATGTGAACTTCCCAAATCTGGAGAGTGATTTGGACATCAAAACTTGTAAGTTCATAAGTCACCCTAAAATTTCAGCCCAAAATGATCTTCTCTAAGACACTTTAAAATAAAACTATCTAAAAATCAAAGAAAATGAGAATTTTTAAAGCAGCAAGATTAAGAAAAATTCTCACATATATGGGAACCCCCATAAGGCTATAGAAAATTTTTCAGCAGACGGACGTCTGGCTGGCTCAGCTATTGAATGTCTGCCTTCGGCTCAAGGCATGATCCTAGGGTCCTGGGATCGAGTTCCACATCAGGCTCCCTGCATGGAGCCTGCTTCTCCCTCTGCCTATGTCTCTGCCCCCTCTCTCTCTGTGTCTTTCATGAATAAATAAATAAAATCTTTTAAAAATAAAAAAATAAAGAAAAATTTTCAGCAGAGACCTTGCAGGACAGGAGAGAGTGGAATGATATATTCAGATTGCTGAAAGAAAAAAAAAACTATCAACCAAGAATAATTTACCTGGCGAAGTTATTTTGAGAAATGAAGGAGAGACAAAGCTTTTTCCAAACAAACAGAAGCTGAGGGAGATCTGCCTTACAAGACATGCTGAAAGGAATTCTTGAAGCAGAATGAAAGGACACTAATTAGCAACATGAAAATATATGCAAATATAAAACACACTGGTAAATGTATGTAGTATATAGTATATAGTCAAATTCAGAATACTAATACTATAACATGGTTGTGTGTTAATCACTTAATTATAGTATAAAGGTTTAAAGAATAAAATTACTAAAAGTAATTATTGCTACAATAATATGTTAGTGGATTTACAATATAAATGAGATAAATTGTGATATCAAAAACATAAAATATGAGAGAGGAGTAAGAGTTGAATTTTTGTGTATGATCAAAGTTAAGTTACCATGTTAAAATAGACTGTTAAGTCTATGAGACATTTGATACAATTCTCACGATAACCACAAAACAAAGACCGATGGTAGGCACACAAAAGATAAAGAGAAGAAGACCTATGGAAAATCATCATCTCACAAAAAAAGACAACAAAAGAGGAAGAAAGAAACAAATGAACTACAAAACAACGAGAAGACATAAGACAGCATTAATAAGTACTTACCTATCAATAATTACTTCAAATATCAATACACTAAATTCTCCAACCAAAAGGCATAGAGTGACTGAATGGGTTAAAAAAACACAACCCCCCCCCAAAAAAACCCCCCACAACCCAACTATATGTTTCCTACAAGAGACTCACTTCAGCCTTAAGGACATATATAGTCTCAAAGTGAAGAGGTAGAAAAATATTTCATGCAAATAGAAACCAAAAGAGAGTGGGAGTAGCCATACTTGCATCAGCAAAATAGACTTTAGGTCAGAAATTGTAACAAGAGACAAAAAAAGGTCATTACATAACGATAAAGGGGTTAATTTGTCAAGAGTATAACAACTGTGAATATATATGCACTCAATATCAGAGCAACTAAACGTGTTAAGCAAATACTAACAGATCGGAAGGGAGAAATAACACTACAATAATAGTAGGGACATCAGTAGCTCACAAAAATGGACAGATTATCTAGGGAGAAAATCAATTAAGAAACATTTGACTTGAACTATACCTTAGCCCAAATACATTCCACCCTACAGAATACACATTTGTCTGAAGCACACACAGAGCATTCTCTAGAATAGATATGTTAGGTCACAGAACAATTTTTAGCAAATGTAAGATGATTGAAATCATACCAGATGTCTTTTCTGACCACAATGGTATGAGAACTAGAAGTCAAGTACAAGAAGAAAACTGGAAAATTCACAAATGTGTGGAAATTAAACAACATACTCGTGAACAACCACTGAGTCAAAGAAAATATCAAAGGGGAAATAAAAAAATATCTCAATACAAAGGAAAATGGAAACACAACACACCAAACTTATGGGATGCAGCAAAAGCAATTCTAAGAGGAAAGTTTAAAGCAATAAATGCCTTCATGGAGAAAAAGGAGAGCATGCTTCCTAGAGCAA
Source organism: Vulpes vulpes (assembly GCF_048418805.1). Classification (NCBI taxonomy): domain Eukaryota; kingdom Metazoa; phylum Chordata; class Mammalia; order Carnivora; family Canidae; genus Vulpes; species Vulpes vulpes. The sequence continues at coordinate 96,294,101 of NC_132782.1, forward strand.
AAGAATCCAGTCAGTGTTTCTTGCAAAGGAGATGGTCACTTCTTGGGATAGCTTCCAGCTATGGAAAATGAGTATCCTCAAGGGACCCCGGAATCCAACCATAGCATGTACTCTACTTTGATGAAGTCTCATGACAGCTATGACATGATTCCCAAAAGCTCCGATTTGTTTATATTTAATATTTCTCTGTAGGTGAAGAAAGCTTTTTTTTTTCTTTCCTTCTTTGGCAACTAATGGTATCTGAGCTGTGCCTTTGTGGGAAAGTAAGAAGCAAGGTTTTGTGGGCATGCTGGCCATCAAGAATTTTTCACCAATCTCCTGCACAACTACTAATCAACCAGGAGGTATACCTAGTGGAGGGAAGTATACCTACATGACTTCTTTAATCCCCTGTCTGCATTGCTTCTAATGCCAGCTTGTTTGATGCTGTCTCTTCATTAATTCAAAATAAGATCCATAGGCTGCCAGTAATTGACCTGGAACCAGGCAACACCTTATATATATCCTCACTTATAAACACATTCTCAAGTTCTTCAAATTGTTTGTTCACGGAGTTTCCCAAGCCAGAGTTCACATCTAAGTCTCAGGAAGACCTGCAGATTAGAACCTAGGCCAACACTGTTATGGGCCACACTACCACCTCTGTCTACATGGCTCTGGACATTTTGTACAGCACTGATGCTCAACCCTGCCAGTGGTAGATGAGAAAGAGCGTGTGCTGGACATCCACTCCAAGTTTTATGTTATTGACTTGGCAGCAGCAAAGACCTACAATAACCTAGATATGTCAGTGACCAAAGCTCTACAATGTTGATCACATTGCTTTCAATGTGTCCTTGAGGTGCCAGGATAAGTCAGTCAGTTAAGCATCTGACTCTTGGTTTCAGCTCAGGTCATGATCTCAGGGTTGTGAGATTGAGCCCTGCAACAGGCTCCTTGCTGAGTTGGAATCTGCTGGAGATTCTTTCCCCTTTTCCTCTCTCTTCTCTGCTCCTACTGCCACTCACGTGTATGTGCACTCTCTCTCTAAAATAAATAGATAAATAAAATCTTTAAATATGTCCTCAATGCTATTTCATGAGACCCTGGAGACCATCTCTGGTGGAGAAGAGGTTAATTCGTGGAAACAGATTTGCCTGTGTGTAGTGGTGGATAAGAATGATGCAGTCAAGGAAATTGTATCACTAACTGACATCCTTCAGGCCTTGGTGCTCACAGGCAAAGACAAAAACTCCTAAAGTGGGGAAAGAGGTCAGACAGCAACAGGGGATAAGCCTGACTCACTACCCACCCTGGGAATCACAGATGAAATCTTGAGAGAACTGTTACTATTCCCTGCTCAGGAGACCCCAACTCTTCTACCTGGAAGCTGGGGAAGGTAAGGGAAGAGGAAAGAGAATGGATTTTAAGGGGTCCTTATCCTCATAACACTCTTGAGAAAAACTTTCAGCCTAACCCAGCGTAGTCCCTATCCTCCCAGACATAGTCCCTTTTCTTTTTTTAAATTTTTTTTAATTTTTATTTATTTATGATAGTCAAAGAGAGAGAGAGAGAGAGGCAGAGACACAGGCAGAGGGAGAAGCAGGCTCCATGCACCGGGAGCCCGATGTGGGATTCGATCCCGGGTCTCCAGGATCGCGCCCTGGGCCAAAGGCAGGCGCCAAACTGCTGCGCCACCCAGGGATCCCCATAGTCCCTTTTCTGAGCAAACTATGGGTTCCGTGACCCTGAGAAAAATTCTGATTTCTAAGGTGATTCTCAAATTTCACCCAGCCCTGTGAACTCTGCCTCTGACTCCACCCTAAGACAATAGCACAACAAAGCACTTCATAAAGGTATTTTTATTCATCCTGCTTCATGCTGTATGGGAGAAGGTAAACCCAAGTTTAGTGACATTTCTTCCCCTAACAGGAATGGAGAGGATGGAGGGGAGGGGAGGTCTTTGGGTTCCTGTGCTGTATACATATGAAGGGGAAGGAGTTAGGTGGAGAAGGAGGGCAAAGCGGTTAGCTGAGGTTATTGCTTTTCATGGCAATCCTGATTAAAAGGACAGGAACCTAAAACAACATCAAAAAAAGAAAAATCACAAATAAAAGACCTAACGTTACCCCTTAAGGAACTAGAAAAAGAACAAACTAAACCCAAGGTTAGCAGAAAGAAGGAAATAATAAAGATCAGAACAGAAATAATTGAAATAAAGGAAAAACAATAGAGAAAATCAACTAAATTAACAGCTAGTCTTTTGAAAAGATAAACAGATTGACAAATCTTTAAATGGACAAAGAAAAAAAGAGAGGACCCAAATAACTAAAATCAGAAATGAAAGAGGAGGTATTACAACTGATACCACAGTAACCCAAATGATCATAAGAGACTACTATGAACAATTACATGCCAACAAATTGGATAATCTAGGAAAAAATGGATGAATTCCTAGAAACATACAACCTATCAAGACTGAATCATGAAAAAAAAAAGACTGAATCATGAAGAAATAGAAAATTTGAACAGACCAAAAATAAGTAAGGAGACTAAATTGATAATTTAAAACCTCCCAAGAGAGAAAAGCCCAGCACCAGATGGCTTCAATGGTGAATTCTAAGAAATATTTCAAGAGGAATTAACATCAATCCTTTTCAAACTCTTCCCAAAAACTGAAGAAAAAGGAACATTCCCAAACTCATTTTATGAGTCCAGCATTACTCTGATACCAAAGCCAGATAAAGACAACGTAAGAATAGTAAACTACAGGTCAATATTCCTAATGAATATAGATATAAAAATTCTTTTTTTTTTTAAACAGAAGTTTTTTTTTTTTAATTTATTTATGATAGTCACAGACAGAGGAAGAGAGAGGCAGAGACATAGGCAGAGGGAGAAGCAGGCTCCATGCACTGGGAGCCCGACGTGGGATTCGATTCCGGGTCTCCAGGATCACGCCCTGGGCTAAAGGCAGGCGCCAAACCGCTGCACCACCTAGGGATCCCTGGATATAAAAATTCTTATCAAAATACTAGCAACATGAATTCAACAGCATAATAAAATGATCATACAACGTGATCAAGTGAGATTCATTCCTGGGTTACAAATCGATAAATGTGATGTACAGTAATAGAATGAAAGATAAAAATAATATGATCATCTCAATAGAGGGAGAAAAAAGTATTTGACATAACTCAACATCCTTTCATAATAAAAACAAATTGGGTATAGAAGGAACATACCTCAACATAATAAAGGTCCTATATGATGAACCCACACCATATTCAACAATGAAAGGTTGATTTCTCACTAAGATCAGGAACAAAAGAAAGGTGCTCACTCTTAATACTCCTGTTCAAGATAGTACTGGAAGTCCTAGCCAGAGGAATTATGCAAGAAAACAAAATAAGAGGCATCCAAATCAGAGAGAAACAAGTAAAATCATCTTTGCAGATGTTATGATCTTATACATAGAATATCCTAAAGACTCCACAAAAAAAACCCATTAGAACTAATAAATGAATTCTGTAAGATTGCAGGATACAGAAACAAACTTATAAAAATCCAATTGCATTTCTACACAGTAGCAGCAAACTATCTGGAAAAAAGTCCCATTTAAAATGCATCAAAAATAATAAAATACTTAGGAATACATTTTAAACAAGGAGATGGGGGATCCCTGGGTGGCGTAGCGGTTTCACGCCTGCCTTTGGCCCAGGATGCGATCCTGGAGACCCGGGATCAAATCCCACGTTGGGCTCCTGGCGCATGGAGCCTGCTTCTCCCTCTGCCTGTGTCTCTGCCTCTCTCCCTCTCTCTGTGACTATCATAAATAAATAAAAATTAAGAAAAAAAAGATAATGGTTTAAAAAAATAATGAAAAAAATTAAAGAGGACAAAAACAAATACAATATATCCCATGTACATGGGTTGGAAAAAATTATTGTTATTAAAATATCTGTACTACCCATCTGTAGATTCAATGTAATCCCTATCAAAATTTCAGTTGCCATTTTTTTACAGAAATAGAAAAAACAATCCCAAAATGTAGATAGAAGCACAAAAGACTCTGAATAGCCAAAGCAATCCTTAGAAAGAAGAACAAGGCTGGAAGAACAAAATGTACTTCTTGATGTCAAGATTTATTACAAAGTTGTAGTAATCAAAACAGTATGATACTGGCATAAAAGCACGTATAAACCAATGGAATAGCATTGAGCACCCAGGAATAAACCCACGCATACATGAGAAAGAAGCCAAGAATACTTAATGGGGAAAGGATAAGCTCTTCAATAAATGGTGCTGAGAGGGAACACCTGGGTGGCTCAGTGGTTGAGTATCTGCCTTTGGCTCAGCGTATGTTTCTGGAGACCTGGGATCGAGTCCCGCCTGCTTCTCCCTCTGTTTATGTCTCTGTCTTTGTCTCTCATGAATAAATAATTAAAGTTTTTTTTTTAATGGTGCTGAGAAAACTGGATATTTACATGCAAAAGGATGAAATTGGATCCCAGTCATACACAACTCACAACTGAAATGGATTAAAGACTTAAATGGGGGAAGCCCTGGTGGCCCAGTGGTTTAGGGCCACCTTCGGTCCAGGGTGTGATCCTGGAGACCCTGTGTCTCTGCCTCTCTCTGTGTGTCTCATGAATAAATAAATAAAATCTTAAAAAAAAAAAAAAGACTTAAATGGAAGGCCCAAAACTATGAAATGTACCAGAATAAAATGCAAGGGAAATGCTCCTGGACTTTGGTCTTAGTAACAATTCTTAGGATATGACAACAACGTATAAATAACAAAAGCAAAAATCAAAGAGTGGAATTACATCAAACTTAAAAGCCTCTGCATAGCAAAAGCAATAACCAGCAAAATGAAAAGGCAACCTATAGAATAGGAAAAAATATTTGCAAATCATCTGTTAGGGTTTTTTTTTTAATATTTTATTTATTTATTCATTAGAGACACACAGAGAGAGACAGAGAGAGAGGCGGAGACACAGGCAGAGGGAGAAGTAGGCTCCCTGCAGGAGCCCGATGCAGGACTGGATCCCAGGACCCCAGGATCACGCCCTGGGGCAAAGGCAGGCACCAAACCGCTGAGCCACCCAGGGATCCCTCTGTTAGGGGTTAATACCCCAAATACACGAGAACCTCCCATAAGTCAATAGAAAACAAAATCTGATTAAAGGATTTGAATAGACATTTTCCCCAAAGAAGACATACAGACAGCCAACAGGTATATGAAAAGATGCTTGGGGCAGCCCGGGTGGCTCAGCGGTTTAGCGCCGCCTTCAGCCCAGGGCATGATCCTGGAGACCCTGGATGGAGTCAGCTCCCTGCATGGAGACTGCTTCTTCCTCTGCCTGTGTCTCTGCCTCTCTCTCTGTGTGTCTCTCATGAATAAATAAATAAAATCTTAAAAAAAAAAACAACCCACAATCAGATACCATCTTATACCTATTAGAATGGCTATTACCAAAAAAGGCAAGAGATAAGTGTTGGGGAGGGTGTGGAGAAAGGGAGTCCTAGTGTACTGTCGGTGGGAATGCAAATTGGAAGAGCCACTCTGGAGAAGAGTATGGAAGTGCCTCAAAAAATTAAAAATAGAACTACCATATGATCCAGTAATCCTGCTTCTTGGTACATATTTGATGGAAATGCAATCAATATTGAAGAGATATGTGCACCCTCATATTCACTGCAGCATTATCCACAATAGCCAAATCATGGAAACAGCCTAAGTGTCCACTGATGGATGAATGGGTAAATAAGCTGCGTTATTTATTCAACTATAAGAAAGAATGAAATCCTTCATTTTGTGACAATATGGACGGACCGTGGGGGCATTATGATAAGTGAAGTAAATCAGACAGGGAAACACAAATACAGTGTATTCTCCCTTACATGTGGAATCTAAAAAAATATGAACTCATAGAAACAGAGAGTAAAATTGTGGTTGCTGGGGTCTGGGAGGCAGGGAAAATTAGGGAGATGTTGGTCAAAGAGTATAAACTTCTAGCCATAAATTCTGGGAATCTAATGTACAGCATGATGACTATAATTAACAATACTATATTATATTACTGAAAGTTGTTAAAAGAGTAGATCTTAAATGTTATCAGCACAAATACAAAAACAAAATCATAAGAGAGAATGGAAGTGTTTACTAACTATTGTGGCAATCACTTCACAATATATGTGTGTATCAAATCATTACATTGTACAACTTACACCTAAGTTGCTTATATGTTAATATGTCAATACAGCTGGGGAAAAAAAGAAAATCAATATAAGTCACTATACTAAAAGAATAAAAATAGGAAAATCATTTTATTATCTCAAAAGACACAGAAAAATGTTTGATAAAGTTCAAAGACCATTAATGGTTAAATGAAACCAAGCAAAGGAGAAATAGGAATTTTCTTAATCTGATAAACACACACACACACACACACACACACACACACACACACAACTCTAAAAAACCCCTTCAGCAAATATGTTACCTGTGTAATGTTGAATGTTTTCCCTTTCAATCAAAATGAGACAAGAATTGCTTTCACCATTTCTATTATATTGTATTAGAGGATTTATCTGGTACAATGAGGCAACAAAAAGAAATTAGAAGGTATAAGGAGTGGAAAGGAATAAAACCAGCTTGCAGAAAATGGTTTAGCAGTTTCTTGTACAGTTGAACTGAGGCATACTCTATGACCCAGCATTTTCACTTCTGGGTATATATCTAGAGGAATTCTTGCACAAGGACACAAGACATGTACAGGAATGTTCCTAGCAACGTTATTCATACTACTCCCAAACTGGGGGTGTAGCAAAGTTATTCATAATACTTCCAAACGGGGTGGGGGGAGGTGAACCAAATACCCACCAAGAGTAGAATGGATAGATTGTAAAACATTCATGTGGTTGATTACTATATGCCAATGAAAATGAATGAATCATAGCTACAAATATAGACATGAATGAATGTCAAAAATAAAAATATCAAGCAAAATACATGCCACAGAAAAATGTCTGTCTTGTGATTACATTTACAATACAACTCACAAAGTTGGAAAAACTAAGTAATACATTGCTTAGGGATGCATCCACATGCGGGGAAAAAAACATCAAAAAAATTGTGACAAAAGCCAAGATAGAAGTCACCTCTAGGGAAGAATGAAGAAGGATGTTTTTGGGAAGTTTCTAAGGTAGGAGGTGGTTGTTATGAGGGTATTTTTATTCTTTAAGCCATACCATATATATATATATATATATATATATATATATATATATATATATATATATGGCTTAAAGATACACACATATATTATATATGCTCATGTGGGATATATTTCACTATAAAGGTTTTTTCAAAAGCAATTCCCTTTAGGTCTAATTACCAGTTTACAAAGACTATAAAGGATAGTGGAACATACTAAATGATACCATGAGTAAACAATCAGTGAAGTCTAGACTTTGGGAAAATCTAGAGAACAAATCATCTTATTTCTTCAATACATCTTGTTTCTTCTCTCTCTCTCTCTCTCTCTCTCTCTCTAATAAATAAATAAATAAACCTTCAAAATGTCAAGGGGGAAAAAAGACATGAAGAAAAACCCTATAACTTACACAACACTTAAGAGGCATAGTCACTAATTGCCATGTGTGGACCTTATTTGTATACTCATCAAACAAACAAATTACAAATTAAATTATATGCCAGTTGCAGATATCTGAGCACAAATTGGTTATCTGATGATAATAAGGATTAATTCTTGATTTTATTGGGATGTGGTGATGGTGCAGTGGTTATGGTTAAAAAGGGAGTCCTTGTCTTTTAGAGGTCGATAATGAAAAATTTGTGGATGAAATTACATCAGCCTAAGATTTGACTCAAAACAATCCTGGGTTTGAAGGATGGTATAAAGAAAACAAAATCGGCCATGAGTTGAAAATTATTAAAGTTTATGATGGTATACTGGGTTTCACTAAAGTTAAACATGTTTGAGAGCCTGTATACTAAAAATAAAATAAGATAAAAACCAGGGCAAAAAATAGGGTTCATTTTGGTATTCATTACCTTCTCACCTTGCCCAGAATAGCACCATTTTTCTTCCACAGGACAATCTAGATATCTAGATCTGTGGTTCTCAATCTTTTTTTTTTTTTTGAAGTAGGCTCCATGTCCAGCATGGAGCCCAATGCGGGGCTTAAACCCTGACATCAAGACCTAACCTGAAAAAAAAAAAAAAAAAAAAAACAACCTAACCTGAGATCAAGAGTCTTAACGAACTGAACCACCCAGGCACCCCTGTGCTTCTCAATCTTTAATGAGCTTACAAGTCGGAAAGATCTTGTTAACATTCAGATTTGGATTCAGAAGATCTGAAGTGGGGTCTGATATTCTGCATTTCTAACAAGCTCACAGGTGATGCTGATGCAGGATTCCCTTCAAGAACACAGTCTTTCACCTCTTCATAACCTCTCTTCCACTGGCCTTCTACCACTTACTCATTCTCCATCATTCCATCCTGGTCCCATTCCCAATCTGGCCCAGCTTAGATTCTATGGCTCAGCTTTACAATAACTCCCTTGTAACCACCTTCAACATCCCTGCCCTTTTCTCTTCTTTGGAATTTTTCTGATAAAACTTCATTGTGATGGCACTCTACCATCTCCAAGCGCTTAAACCCAAGCACTTAAATGATACTGGAGGAAACGTCCCAGTACATGCTCTTTTTTTTTTTTTTTTTTTTTTTTTGGTGCAGTACATGCTCTTAATGGGCACTCTGCTTTACCCAGCTACCCCGGCTCCTTTTTTTTTTTTTTTTACAATGCTTATTTCTCCCTCTCCAATAGGACCATCTTATATGTCCTCTTCTTTCCTCTTCCTGTCTCCTCTTCTGCTGATGACCTTGCCTTATACTTCACTGTGAAAATAAAAGTTGACAGATAGCAAGTGCTTTGTCTTCCCAACACCACATCTACAAGCTTTTGTGTATCTGCTACATTTTTTCTCATTATCCCCTCCTATAAAAAATAAAAATCTGTCATCACCTATTCATTCATACACAGTTTGGATCCCATTCCCTCTCTCTCTTCCAGCTGGACTACTCCGATAGTTTACATAATCTAGAGCCTTCTAATTTTTTTTTAAAGCAAATGTAAAATCAAGACCGTTTCCCTGACTCTGACCCATTTCTAAATACTGCCTAATTTCTATTATCTCTTTCACAGTTTGTTTACCTTCATTCACTCCTTAACCCACTCCAATTTGGTCTCCATCCTCACCACTCCACCAAAATTGCTCTTGTCAAAGTCTTCAGCTACCTCCACGTTTCCAAGTCAAACAGACACTTTTCTGCCCCTTAATTTACTCAGTGTCTCAGCAATATTTGACCCAGCTGATAGCATATTTGACTTTTTTCTGCCATTCCTACTCCTGTTCCCCACTGCAAACATCCTGATCCTCATCTAGTCTTTTTGCTTTAGGAAATAGTATCACCAACCTAGGAAGCTTCTTTAATATGTCCTTTTTATTCAACCCCTATCACATCCAACATCAAGGCTTGATTTTTGTTTTTGTTTTTGTTTTTTGACCTCTTAAGAATTTTTCTAATCTGTCCACTCTGGTTCCATCCACTGCAGTTACATTAAGCTAAATTGTCTCCCATTTCCCAAACAAGCCACCTACTTCCTTGCCTCAGGGCCTTTGTATATGCTGTTGCCTTGCCTGGAACACTTAAACACATTCTGACTTCCATATGGCTCAAATTTCATTCTACGGTAACTATCTCAAAAGTCTTCCTAGACTCCAAGCTATTCCCAGATAATCCTGTGAGAAAAGGAGGAGACATTTCTATACCACATTCTAGATACGCTCCTGATCTGTGGCCAAAACAGATGCTCAGACTCCTACTTGTTCTAATCAGAACATAAAGTTTGATAAACGACCAAGTTTAAGTTCATTTCCAACCATAGCAAAATTGGCTTCAAATTTCCTCCTGGCTTTCGGTTCCTCCCATAGTAGAGGAAGACAGTATCCAGCTTATAATTTTGAATTCATGTTGTACACTGGAAACAAACAGAATCCAATATTTTGTACCTCCTCTGGTTAAGAGATCTATTTCTCTATTCCTTGAATCTGGTCTTGACCATGTAACTTGTCTACGTCAATGGAACACTAGCAAACGTGTAACAGGTGGATGTTTGTAGGGCACCTGGGTGGCTTAGTCAGTTAAGCATCTTCAGTTAACTGAAGTGCCTTCAGTTCAGGTCATGATCCCAGGGTCTTGGGATCAGGTCCCACATCCGGCTCCCTGCTCAGCAGGAAGTCTGCTTCTCCCTCTACTCCTCCCTCCTGCTTGTGCGCATGCATGCCCACATGCTCTCTCTCTCAAATAAATAAATAAATACATTTTTAAAAATCTTTAAAAATATATTGTAAAGTGCTTGTGTGTTGGGGGGCTCCCTTTCCCTTGTTGCTTTTGGAACCCAGCTGTCATGTGAAGAGGACTGGGCTAGCTTGCTAGATATGGAGACACATGGCCCGGCCAATTTCAATTGCTCCCGCCCATCAACGAAAATGTACATGAGATCATCTAAGATCAGCCACCGTCAGCCAGTGTGCCAGCTGACTAGCTACATGAGCGAACTCATGCAAAAAGTACTGTCCAGATGATTCCACCTGCAATTGCCAACTCACGGCATATGGAACTATAAATGAGTGTTGTCTTGAGCACTACATTTCAGTGTGGTCTATAATGCAGCAAAAACTAACCGATACACCTCTTGAAGAAGTCTTTTGGTACTGCAGATCCAATTATGCCACTTCCCTACTAAAAATGCTATAATGGTTTTTTCATTGATCCTGGGATACAACCCAAGTCACTTTAGCAAGGCCTACAAGAGACGCACATAGTCTGGATGGCCTCATCTCCTGTTACGGTCCCACTTACACTGTGCTCAGCCCATTGGCCTCCTGATGCTCCTCGAGTGGTCCCAGCACTTTCCAACCTCGAGTTTCTCACACATGCTATTCCCTCTTTCTGGAGTGTTCCTCCTGCCTCTTTATCTGTTTGACTTCCTACTCCTCTCTCAGGTTACATCTTAAGTATTACATTGGCAGAGGCTGGGACTCCTCCCCCAACTGAAGTACGTCTCCAGTTACATATTTTCATTGCACCCTACTATTCCTTTTAGCAAATACCTTGATTTGAAATAATATATTGTCCCAACAGAATGTCTCTGTTTTGTTCACAAATATAGCCCTGAACTTTGCATATTACCTGTCACATAGTAATGTGGATGGGTTTAATTTTTCTTTTTTGGAGGCAGTTTATCACAGTAGTTAACTGTGCAGGCTCTGGAGAAAAGCTGCCTGGGCTCAAAACCTAGCTCTATCACCTAGAGTGATAGACCTATCACTCTATTAGGTTCGTTGAGTGACCTAACGCGAACCGCTTTGTGCCTCAGTTTGCCCATTTCTAAATTAGAGATAAAAATAGCACCTGCTCATTGAGTTCTTGGGTGGATTGTGCTCATTGTTCATTATTTCTTGCTGAGCAGGTGTCAGCACACCTGGGTAACAATGAATCAGAAACTTCTGACATAGCCAACATCTCCTTCCTATGTAGTAAGTATGGTCACTGCCATGATTAAATTTACATGTGTCTTCCCCATGGCTAGTTTCTCAGCCAACCCTCTGTCTCATCCTGCAAAGGTGCGGCCTCACACTCAGAGCCAGATCTCAGAGATGCGTAGAGCCCCTAATCCTTGAGCACTGACTGGATTTTGGCTCCTGTTTTAAGACCTGATTTCTCCCACAGAGCCAGACATTTGGGGTCAGAGGGCAATGTCTCCTGACTGCTGTTCACTGCCCCTCCTATCACTTGATGGTCCACTAGCTGAGTGGGGATCTGGAGCCCACAAACATCCACCCGAGAAACAGCTCTGATGGCTCCAAGAAACAGATCAGTCACCCTTTAACACAGATGCGCACGCACACACATATATGACAGGAACCAGGCCATCTACAATGTATTAGCGAGGAAAACATTTTGGAAGGGATGGTTAATACATTTGCAATCACCAAGTCCTCAGAGGCTTTCTTTCAGGTTCTGGACAGAAAGAATGTAAGATCTAGGTACCCCCCAAAAAATCATTTTAAAAGGCGAGAGGAGCAGACCTCCTAAGAAAAGCAGCGGGAGACAGAAAGTGGGGGAAAATAGGAGTGGAAGAGGGAGAGGGCAGGTAAAAAAAAAAAAAAACGGACTCAAAGGAGCAAGGTTGAGGGAGGAGAGACAAGGGAAAGAGGCAGGCTGGAGGGGGAGAAGGGGAAAGGGATGGAGGACCTCCTTCCACCCCAGCACAACGTAACCAGCACAGCTCCGCTTCCCAGGAAGGCTGCGGATGTCTGGCCGACCGACCAAGAGCTGCAGCTCCCTAGAGCCGGCAGGCACTTTCCTCCCAACGTGCCCAGTGCCCAATGAGGGTGCCCTGTGCATGCTAATGAGCCAGTCTAGGGCAGCTTCACAAATAATTGCTCAAAGTGCTCAGTAACTTACCAGGCTGGGAGTCAGTGGGCTGCAGAATGATGGGGCACAGCTCCTGGGGGACGCCCCAGCAGAGGGGGCCTGGTCTCCAGGTACCCGGTGCTCACAGGTTAGTGCCTGCAAGATGACGGGTTTTCCATTCAGTCGGGCACCAACCCAAAGGTAGGGAGAGCCAGACCAAAAGGCAAAAGAGAGGAGGGGAACCTGCTTGTGTTTTTGTATTTAAATTGTTTTTGAGCCCACGTAGCCCTGGGAGTCACATGCTGCCTCCAACATCACCGGAGTCATCACATGATACAGGTCCCCCATCATGTGATAAGACAATTCTGCTTAACTTCGGCCCTCCCCAGCCCCCACCCCCACCTCATAGACTGACGGACAAAGTGCTTCTGGAGGAGCCCCCCCTCCACGCAAAAATCCGTGGTGGAGGGAGGGATGCAGATGGAGAACGCTCAGAGCCCACGCAACGCTAAGATCTTGATGAATACTTAATACGCCTTTCTCTCTCTCCTCCTAAGCTACTGCGACTTGGAGCCGTGCCAGCCTCATTTGAATTCCAGCCTTTGTGAATAACTCAAGTGTCGCCACTGTCGCCCCAGCAATTGCAGGGCGTTTGAGCTCACACCATCCTGCCTCGTTCTGGAAAGCCCAGCTAGGCTGCCTCCCCGCCCGGCAGCTTCCATGCTCACCCAGCAGCGGGAGAGGGGCGGAGGTGGGAGCCTGCGCCCGCTGAACCTTCTAGGCTCCCCCCCCACCCCCACCCCAGCTGCAGTAAGAGTCAGGTGGGGCCCGTCTGGCTCTCTGATTAGGCTGTCTCCTCTTTACTTGGTGATCATAGTTCTGCTCTGTCTGCAAGAGCTCTCTCTCTCAATCTGCCCCTGTGCATGCGTTTCTGGGTTTCTCTCCTTCACCAGGATACAGTTGAACACATCTGGCTTCGAGATATGTTGAGCTCGTTTCCCGCCATTGCAGTAACTTCCTTTTCTCATTTATTCACTCTAACAACCTTTTGTTAAATAAGCATTTTTGTAGAGCACGCACCACGTTGCAGGTCTTGTGCTGGGTGGTGAGCAGGAGAAGGGGTGGGAAGAGAGGTTGAAAAGAAGCATAAAGTGAGGGGTCTCTGTTCCTGTTCTTCAGGTGATGCTATCTGTGAGAGGCAGCAGGAACACACCAAGGGAGCAGATGCACATTTCAGAGTCACTCAAACTCGGGCATGAGTCTGTCTACACCTGGATTTCAACTCTACCTCCAGCCTCCCTACCTTCCATTCTGCCCAGTAGAGAAAATGGACTCTAGTCACTTCCAAATAAACGCCTCTGGGTGATTTTTCTCTGCTTCAGATTTAAAGCAAGTGACATTAAATATTTTTCTCTTGGGGGATCCCTGGGTGGCTCAGGGGTTTAGCGCATGCCTTCGGCCCAGGACGTGATCCCAGAGTCCTGGGATCGAGTCCCACGTCGGGCTCCCTGCATGGAGCCTGCTTCTCCCTCTGCCTGTGTCTCTGCTTCTGTGTGTGTGTGTGTGTGTGTGTGTGTGTGTCTTATGAATAAATAAATTTTAAAAAAATAAATAAAATAAAAATTTTCTCTGTTGCTGTCCATCCTGGGGTTGACACTAAGCTCTGATACTCCAATGAACTAGTAAACTGTGTGGACCACTTTCCTTAGAAGGAGATAGATAGTGATTCACTGTCACCTTGCAATTTGGGGGCGAGGTCCAGCAAAAGACGATTATATCTTAAGGCCAGATGGGCAGCAGTGTAAAATGCCTCTGAGAGGAGCCTGCTCCAAATAAAAAAAGTTTTGTTCTATACTGTCTCATATAGTAATGCAGAGAAGGTGTCTGTGGCACACACAGTTGATTGCTTAACCTTGATGGAGTTTACACAATGTGCTACTTTGTTTCCTGCATGTGGGAGAATGGGGGTTCAGGGTGGAAATTAGATTTGGGGATAGACAAATAGAGAATTTACATTTCCTAAGGACCTCAAGGGCAGGGATCTTGCCTTGTGCATTTCTGCAACTTGTATTCCTTGTCAACAAAACCCCTTTATTGTTCCACCAGCAATGTTTCCAACCCCAGTGATGACTTGAATTATTGCTCCAGGGGTAGGCATGTCACAGTTCTTACCAGAAGGGTGGAAGGGTCAACTGCTTGGACCTTTGGGAAAGATTTTTTTCCTACTTAATAAGAGAGAGGCTCATGAGGAAAAAAAAAAAAGTCCTTTTCCTGCTTGCTACATTTTGCTACTTGCATGTGGTCACAGGAGGCAGCCACTATGTGACAATGAGATAAAGAACATCGTGACATGCTAAAGATGACAAAGGACAGAAAAAACAGGTCCTTAATGGAATTGAGCTGCCAAAATGATAAGCTGTTTTAAGAAAATTAAGCATCTTTATGGTTTAAGCTCCTCCTAGCCAGGTATTTTATCACTTGTGGTTGGAATACATCCTCAATGAAATAGTATCCAGGGAATTTGGCAACTGCTTCCTGGTCATCATTGGCCTTTGAAGTTGTCAAGATGGAAGTCTGGTGACAGTAGGTTAAAAAAGTAAATTGGAACATTCTGTTCCTGACAATACAGAGGACCCAATAGTTATAGGGAAGTTCTGAATAAAATATAGCAGACATTCTTTTAAGCGCATAGCTTATCTCTTGAAAAGGGAAGAAGATACAAAACCAGAGAGCTAAGCACATAAGTTAATACTGTGCCAATCTTGAAGAACTGGTGCTTGGTGGGGATATGGTAGCCTTAACAGATTGGGTTGTAGCTCCAAGTAGCTGCTGGTGACAAAGTCTTGAGCCTGAGAGCTAGAACCGACATTTCCACATTAATTTAAGGACTTCAAAGCACTGTATTCTCAGTGAAAATGTGGAACAGAACAGAGTTTACTTTTATGTCCAATCAAACATGAAATCTTGTGGGATTTGATCTGAATTCTAGGTCAGGGAAAAAAAATGACTCCCCTGATAATTAATAACCATGGCCTTTCCTCACGTGTTTTTGATGTTTGAATATACAGCTGACTCTTGAACAACACAGGGGTTAGTGGTACTGACCTGATGAAGTAAAAAATCCACACACAACTTTTGAATCTTCAAAAACTTAACTACTAATATCTTGCTGTTGACCAGAAGCTGTACTGATAACATAAACAGTTGATTAATACATATTTTGTATGTTATGTGTAATATATACCATATTCTTACAAAGTAAGCTAGAGAAAAGAAAATGTTACTAAGAAAATTGTAACAAAGAGAAAATACATTTACAGTACTATAAAAAAAAAAGTCCATGGATAAGAGGTTCAACACAGTTCAAAGCTGTGTTGTTAAAAGGATAACTGTAAACCACTTTTATGATCTATGATCAAAAATAAAAACATAAAAAATAACACATAGGGAACCCTGGGTGGCGCAGTGGTTTAGCGCCTGTCTTTGGCCCAGGGCGCGATCCTGGAGACCCGGGATCGAATCCCACGTCGGGCTCCCGTGCATGGAGCCTGCTTCTCCCTCTGCCTGTGTCTCTGCCTCTCTCTCTCTCTCTCTCTGTGTGACTATCATAAAAAAAAAAAAAAAAAAAAAAAAACACATAAAGAAAGGGGCCTTGGACAGGCAAACATAAAATTGATCTATAGGTGAATTTCTTAAGTCCAGGCCTCACAGAATTCCCACAGATTAAGTTCCCACTGCAGATGAGTTCATAATGCAAAATTATAAAACACCAGTTCTTTTAATACATAAAGTACTAGTAGACAGAGCAAAGAGCAGGGCAAACTCTATAAATTTCATATAATAAAATAGCTGAGGGTGACTGGGTTGCTCAGTTGGTTAAGCATCTAACTCTTGATTTCAGCTCAGGTCATGATCTCAGCATCCTGGGATAGAGCACTCCCATCAGGCTACTTGCTCAGTAAGGAGTCTCCCTCTCCCTCTCCTGCCCTTTCCCCTACTCACACACTCTTTCTCTTAAATCCTTTAAAAAACCAGTTGATTGAAGTCCTTAAAAATACTTTATACTTAACTTAAAAAAAAACATTTTTATTTATTTATCTAACAGAGAGTGCACAAAAACAGGGGGAGCAGTGGGCAGAGGGAGAGGGAGAAACAGGCTCCCTGTCAGTAGGGAGCCCAAAGCAAGGCTTGACCCCAGTATCCTGAGATCATGACCTGAGCCAAAGGCAGATGCTTAACTGACTGAGCCACCCAGGTGCCCCATGCTTAATTTTTTAAAAAGATTTTATTTATTTATTCACGAGAGAGAGAGAGAGAGAGAGAGAGAGAGAGAGAGAGGCAGAGACACAGGAAGAGGGAGAAGCAGGCTCCATGCAGGGAGCCTGACATGGGACTCGATCTGGGGTCTCCAGGATCACGCCCTGGGATGAAGGTGGCGCTAAACCGCTGAGCCACCCAGGCTACCTGCCATGCTTAATTTTTAAAAAGAGGGAGTGCCTTTTGATTCCAAATAAGATGGAATCACAGAAATTAGATGTACCCTTCTGCCTGAAATTGAAAAAAAAAAAGATAAAATATAAAATAACAGTTTTCAATACACTGAACATCAATAACAAAGGACAGTGATCTGTGAACAAAGGCAACAAATGAGATAAGCCCTGTTATTGCCCATATTACTGCCTAGAGAGAGTTTCCAGGGTGCAGTGTCGAGGTGGAATTCAGGTTGAGACTTCAGTCCTTCTGAATCAAAGAGGCAGAACTGGGAGTCCAGGGAGGCCAAGAACACAGAGTTTGCAGAGCAGGGTAGTGGGCAGGACAGAGCTGCAAGGGTGTATCTCCTAAGTCTTCAGCTGAGTACATATCATCACATGCCTGTGAGAAAACTGCTTAGGACAATGGAAAAAACTACCCAAAAGGATTTGAGAGACCAACTTTTGGGGCACACATAGGCCAGGAATAAATGCTACTCACTACCCTAGACAGGAAACTTCCTAATTCACAGGGTATTAGGTAAAACTGTCAGAAGTATTTTGCCTCCGTGGTGGGAATGAATTATCCTTAGACTAAACACAACTCCAATTTAGCCAAACAAACTTTAAAAACAAGCCTTGAAAGTGTCAACAAGTGACTTAAACGTATCCCATATTAAAGTTCAACAAGATTGGCAGCCCCAGTGACGCAGCGGTTTAGCGCCGCCTGCAGCCCAGGGCGTGATCCTGGAGACCCGGGATCAAGTCCCACGTCGGGCTCTCTGCATGGAGCCTGCTTCTCCCTCTGCCTGTGTCTCTGCCTCTCTCTCTCTCTGTGTCTCTATGAATAAATAAATAAAATCTTAAAAAAAAAAGTTCAACAAGATTTAAAGAAACATGTCAAAGTAAAATTCACAAGTCTATCATCTAATCTAGATCATTATCAGACATACAAGGAAACAGAAAAAATAACGCATAAGACAAATAATCAAAACTAATCTAGAAATGGCACAAAATAGAATTAGTATATAAGAAAATTCAAGCAATTAAGATAATTATGTTCCATATATACAAGCGACAGGAAAAGAAGTAAGTAGAAACATGGACAATATAACAAAGAACAAAATGAATCTTCTAAATAAGAAAACTATAATGACTGAGGAGAAAATTACACTGCATAAGATTAAAAGCAGAAACATAAGGAAAACTGTACCAAAGAACATCATAATCAAATTGGGGCAGCCCCTGGGGCTCAGCGGTTTAGCTCCGCCTTCAGTCCAGGGTGTGATCCTGGAGACCTAGGATGGAGTCCCACTTCGGGCTCCCTGCATGGAGCCCGCTTCTCTGTCTCCCTCTTTCTCTGTGTGTCTCTTATGTAAATAAATAAATAAATAAATAAATAAATAAATAAATAAATAAAATCTTTCAAAAAAAAAAAAAAAAAAAGAAAATCATAATCAAATTGCTTAAAACCGGGCAGCCCGGATGGCTCAGTGGTTTGGCGCTTGCCTTCGGCCCAGAGTGTGATCTTGGAGACTCAGGATCGAGTCCCATGTCGGGCTCCCTGCCTGGAGCCTGCTTCTCCCTCTGCCTGTGTCTATGCCTCTCTCTCTCTGTGTGTGTCTCTCTCATGAATAAATAGAGAAAATCTTTTTTAAAAAATTGCTTAAAACCAAGTATAAAGAGAAAATATAAAAAGTGGTTAGGGACTGGGGTAACTGGGTAGCTCAGATGGTTAAGTGTCTGCTTTCAGCTCTGGGGGTGATCCCAGAGTCCTGGGATCAATTGAGCCCCACATCAGGCTCCCTGCTCTGCAGGGAGCTTGCTTCTCCCTCTGCGTGCTGTTCCCTCTGCTTGTGCTCTCTCTCTCTCTCTCTCTCTGTGCCAAATAAATAAATAAAAATATTTTAAAAAGTGGTTAGGGATCATTTGGTGGAATTGGTATAATTAAAGAAATATGCTTTTGTGTTGACAAAATTGTGGAGAAATTGGAATCCTCATACATTTGCTGGTGAGAATATAAAATGGTACAGCCACTTTGGAAAACAGTTTGGCAGTTCCTCAAAAAGTTAAACACTCAATTACTGATTGATCCAACAGTTCTGATCCTAGGTATATACCTCCAAAAAATTACACACGTTTTCATAAACACTAATACATGAGTGTTCATAGCAGCATTAATCACAATAGCCAAAACATGAAAACCCAAATGTCTGTCAACTGATGAGTAGGGAAGCAAAATGCGGTATGTACTTACAATGTAATATTACTTGGCCAAAAAAAGAAATTAAATATTGATACAAGGTGCAACATGAATGAACTTTAAAAACATTATGCTAAGTGAAAGAAAGCAGTCACCAAAAAACTCATATATTATATAGATTCCCTTTATGTTGAATATTCAGTACAGGCACATCTGTAAAGACATATATGAATTACATTCCATAAAGCTGTTACAAAAAATAAAAAAGCAATGAGAGAAGGGGAAAGATATTTTACAGAGAACAAAGGTAAGAAGGACAGCAGATTTTTGTTGGAAAAAAAATGCATACGAGAAGACAGCATTACATCTTTAGAGTACTAAAAGGAAAAAAAGTCGACCTAGAATTCTATACCAAGCAATAAATATTTCAAAAATGAAAGCAAAGTAAAAATGCTTTTAGTTATATAAAAGCTGAAAGAATTCATCATGAGCATACCCTCATTATAGGAAATGTTCAAGGAAGTCCTTCAAGCAGAAGAAAATGATCC
The DNA here is from genome assembly GCF_048418805.1 of Vulpes vulpes. NCBI lineage: Eukaryota > Metazoa > Chordata > Mammalia > Carnivora > Canidae > Vulpes > Vulpes vulpes. Next base: position 96,313,818 of record NC_132782.1, read on the forward strand.
CAGATGGAAATCTGGATCTACATAAAGGAATACATATTCTTTTTAAGTTTTTTTTAAAGATTTTATTTATTTATTCATGAGAGACACAGAGAGAGAGAGAGAGGCAGAGACACAGACAGAGGGAGAAGCAGGCTCCATGCAGGGAGGCTGATGTGGGACTTGATTCTGGGTCTCCAGGATCATGCCCTGAGCTGAAGGCAGATGCTCAACCTGCTGAGCCACCTAGGTGTCCCTACATATTCCTTTCAAGAGAACATAGAATGTTTACTAGGTTAAACCACTGCTTCAGTCATGAGACAAATTTCAAAAAACTCAAATAGATAAAAATGATACAAAATATCTTCTCCTACCAAAATGGAATTAAATTAGGGACGCCTGGGTGGCTCAGCAGTTGAGTGTCTGCCTTTGGCTCAGGTGGTGATCCCAGGGTCCTAGGATGGAGTCCCATATCAGGCTCCTGCAGGGAAAACTGCTTCTCCCTCTGCCTATGTCTCTGCCTCTCTCTATCTCTCATAAATAAATAAATAAAATCCTTTTTTTTAAGAACAAAATGGAATTAAATTAGAAATCAGTAACATAAATATATCTGAAAAATCTCTAAATATTTGGAAATTAAAAAGCATACTTCTAAATAACCCATGGTGAAAGGAGAAATCAAAAAGGAAATGCAGAATTTTGAACTGAATAAAAATAAAAACGTAATATATAAAAATGTATTGGATGCAGTTAACATGGTATTTAAATAGAAATCTGTGACAGTGAATGCCTATATTAGAAAACTCAACTCAATACTTCAGCTACTGTCTTAAGAAATCAGGAGGAAAAAAAGCAAATAAAACATACCATAAGCAGAAGAAAGGAAATAAAAAATTAGAACCGATATTAGTAAAACAGAAAACGGAAATAAATTTAAAAAATAAAACAGAAAACGAAGATAGTACAGAAAAACCTATGAAGCCAAAAGCTGCTCTTACCAGATCAATAAAATTAATTAACTTCCAGTTACACTGATCAAAGAGAAAAAAGACACAAATTACCACTATCAGGAATGAGGGGATGCCTGGGTGGCTCAGTCGGTTAAGCATCTGCCTTTGCCTCGGTTTGTGACCTTGGGGTCCTGGGATGGAGACCCACATGGGGCTCCCTGCTCAGTAGGGAGTCTGCCTCTCTCTCTCCCTCTGTCCCCCCACCCCCGCGTGTACTCACTTTTGGGTGTGCCCTCTTTTAAATACATAAACAAACAAACAAACAAATAATCTTTTTTTAAAAAATCAGGAATGAGAAAGATGGCATTGCTCCAGATTCTGACTATTAAAAAGGATAATAAGAAGATACTATGAGTAACTTTATGTCGATGAATTTGACAACTCTAATGAAATAGGCAAATGCCTGGAAAGACACAAGCTGTCAAAGCTTACTCAAGAATAGATAGATAACCTGGATAAGTGTTATATCTATCAAAGAAATAGAAATTGTTCTTAAAATCTTTTTTTCTTTTTCTTTTCTTTTTTTAAGATTCCATTCATTTATTTGACAGAGAGAGCACAAACAGGGGGAGCAGCAAAAGGAGAGGGAGAAGCAGACTCCCTGATGAGCAGGGAGCCCTATGTGGGGTTCAATTCCAGGACCCTGGGATCATGAGCTGAAGGTAGAACCACCTTAACCGGCTGAACCACCCAGGTGCCCCTAAATTGTACTTAAAATCTTTTCAATGAGGAAAACTCCAGAGCCAGATGACATCACTGAGTAATTCTACCAAATTCTTAAGAAAGAAAACTTTCCAATTTTACACCAGCTCTTCCAGAAGATTGAAGGAGGAGGAATATTTCTCAATGAATTCTGCAAAGCCAGAACTATTCAGCAATCTCTTGAACATAGATGAAAAAATTCTTAACAAAATTGAATTTAATATCATATAAAAAGGCTACCACATAATGATTCAGTGAGGTTTATTTCAGCAAATAAAGTTAGTCTAACATTTAATCAATGTAATTCACATAATAACTAGAAAAGAAAACCCACATAATTATCCCAATAGATGCCCCCTAAAAATAATTGACAAAACACAACATCCATTTCTGATAAGTCTCAGCAAACTAGGAATAGAAAGAAACTTCCCCAACCTGATAAAGGGCATCTAAGTAAACAACCTATAGGTAAATCACACATAGTAGCAGAAGACTAAAAGCTTTCCCCCTGAGATCAGGAATAAGACAAGGATGTCTGTTCTCACCACTACTATTCAACCGCTACTAGTCTACTATTACAAGTCTGAGCTAAGGCACTTAGGCAAGAAAATAAATAAATCAAAGGCATCTAGATTGGAAAGAAAGAAGGAAAGCTGTCTTTATTTGGAGGTAATACAATAATTTATGCAGAAAATAGTACAAAAAAGTTACTAGAATATAGAAGTTCAGTGAGATTTCAGGATGCAAGACCAATTTCCAAAATTATTGGTAGACACTCACAACTAACAGAATGGAAATTTTAAGAAATAGCATGAAAATATGAAAAGCTTAGGAACAGCTTTGACCAAAAATGTGTGAGTCCTGTATACTAAAAATCATAAAACCCTGAGAGAAATGAAAGAATATCTAAATAAATGCAAAGATACATGGGTTTATGTATTGGAAGACTCAGTATTGTTAAAAATGTTAATTCCCCCAAATTGATTTATTGACTCAATGTAATCTTTTTTTTTAAATTTTTATTTATTTATGATAGTCACAGAGAGAGAGAGAGAGAGAGGCAGAGACACAGGCAGAGGGAGAAGCGGGCTCCATGCACCGGGAGCCCGACATGGGATTCGATCCTGGGTCTCCAGGATCGCGCCCTGGGCTAAAGGCAGGCGCTAAACCGCTGCGCCACCCAGGGATCCTGACTCAATGTAATCTTAATCAAAATTCCAGAAGGAGGAGTGCATGGCTGGGTCAGTTGGTGGAGTGTATGACTCTTGATCTCAGGGTTGTGAGTTTAAGGCTCACGTTGGGTGTAGAGATTACTTAAAAATAAGAAAAATTGTACAACCGTATGAAGTACATCCAGAAATGGCTAAAATGCTAAGTGGTGTTATGTACATATTACTGCAACAAAAATGTTGATTCTAAAATTCACAGTTGGGTAGCCTGGGTGGCTCAGCGGTTTAGCGCCACTTTCAGCCCAGGGTCTGATCGTGGAGTCCCGGGATCGAGTCCCAGGTCCAGTTCCCTGCATGGAACCTGCTTCTTCCTCTGCCTATGTCTCTCCCTCTCTCTCTCCCTGTGTCTCTCATGAATAAATAAATAAATAAAATCTTTAAAAATAAAATAAAATAAAATTCACAGTAATATAGAAGGTATAGAAGAGTTGGGGGAAACTTTGAATCAGAACCAAACTGGAGTACAGAGCTACAGTAATCAAGACAATGAAGTATTGGCATAAAGACAGATGTAAAAAACAATAGAACAGAACAAGAACTATAGAAGTAGACCCACACAAATCTGGCCAATAGATTTTTTTTTTTTTTTTGCCAATAGATTTTTAACAAACTTGCAAAGGCGACCTGTTGAGAAAGTTGGTCTTTTCAACAAATGGTGCTAACTAAATTTATAGATATGCTGAACAACAAACATTTCAACCCATACCTTGCACTATACAAAAATTAACTCAAAATGGATCATAGTGGGGACGCCTGGGTGGCTCAACAGTTGAGCGTCTACCCTTGGCTCAGGGCGTGATCCTGGAGTCCCAGGATTGAGTCTTACAGCGGGCTCCTTGCATGAAGCCTGCTTCTCCCTCCGCCTAGGTCTCTGCCTCTGTGTGTCTTTCATGAACAAATAAATAAAGTCTTGAAAAAAAAAAAAAGGATCATGGGGGAGTGCCTGGGTGGCTCAGTTGGTTTAGCATCTGCCTTCAGTTTGGGTCGTGATCCCAGGGTCCTGGGAGCCCTACATGGAGCTCAGTGTGGAGTCTGCTTCTCCCTCTCCCTCTACTCCTCCCTGCCCAGTTTGTGCTCACTCTTCTCTCTCTCTCAAATAAATAAAATCTTTAGAAAAATAAAAATCTATTATAGTTCTACACATTAGTAATGAACAAGAAATCAAATTAAGAAAACAATTCCATTTACAATAGTATTAAAAAGAATAAAGTACTTAGGAATAAATATGTTCAAGAATGTACAGAACTTGCACCCTGAAAACTATAAAACATTGTTGAAGGAAATTAAGGAGATATAAATAAAGGGAAGGATCTCTTGTGTTTATGGACTAGAAGATAGTATTATTAACATGGCAATATTACCAAAAGAGATTATTATAATCCCTACCAAAACCTCAGATGCCTTTTTTTTTCAGAAATGGACAATCTTACCCTAAAATTCATATGGAAATACAAAGGACCCAGAAGAGCCAAAAAAAAAATTTTTTTTTTAAAGAAGCAAAGTTGGAAGACTCATACTTCCCAATTTCAAAACTTATATAAAGGTGTAATGTGGTACTGGCTTGAGGATGAGTATATGTATGGAACAGAATTAAGAATCCAGATATAAACCCTTAGTGTCATAGTCAATTGATTTTGGAGAAGGTATGAAGATTCAGTGGAGGAAACAACAGTCTTCCAACAAATGGTGCTAGGACAAGTGAACATCCATATGCAAAAGAATAAAGATGGACCACTACCTCCTACCATACGCAAAAATTTACTCAAAATGCATTAAAGACCTAAATGTAAGAGTTAAAATAATAAAATTCTTCATGACCTTAGACTGAGCAATGTTTTCTTAGATGTGACACCAAAGCACAAGTGACAAAAGTAAAAATAAGGTAAATTAGACATCATCAAGATTAAAAACTTGTGCTTCAAAGGATATCATAGAGGAAGTGAAAAGACAATCCACAGAGTGGGAGAAAATATTTGCAAATCATATATCTGATCATATATCTAGACTATATAAGACCTCTTATAACTCAGGCACCTGGGTGGCTCAGTGGTTGAACATCTGCCTTTGGCTCAGGCCATAGGATCCTGGGGTCCTGGGATTGAGTCCTGCATTAGGTTCCCCACAGGAGCCTGCTTCTCCCTCAGCCTATGTCTCTGCCTCTCTGTGTCTTTCATGAATAAGTAAATTTTTTAAAAAAAACCTCCTACAACCCAACAATAAAAAGAGAAACAGTGCGAAGGAAAAATGGGCAGAGGATTTGAATTGACATTTCAGGGGCAGGGCGGAGGATATGCAAATGACCATTAAGCACATGAAAAGATGCTTAACATCATCAGTCATTAGAGAAAAGCAAATCCAAACCACAATGAAATATCACTTTATATCCACCAGGATAGCTACGAACAAGATGAATAAGTGTTGGGGAGAATGTGGAGAAATTAAAACTCTTGGTACACCACTGATGAGAATATAAAATGGTAAAGCTGGGACACCTGGCTGGCTCAGTCAATAGAACATGTGGCTCTTGATCTCGGGGTCTGTAAGTTCAAGCCCCACATTGGGATGGGGCGTGCTTAGACAAAAATGATAGAGCTGCTTTGGGAACTATTTGGCATATGATCCAGCAATTCCACTTAGAGGATATAAACTGAAAACACACACCCGTAGAAAATCTTGTACATGAATGTTCATAGCAGCATTATTCATAATAACCAGAGAGGAGAAACAAGTCAAATGCCAAACAAGTGATGGATGGGGGAAATGTGGTTATTTAGTCACAGGAAAGAATGAGGTACTGATACATGGTACCACAGGGATAAGCCCTGAAAATGTTTATGCTCAGTGAAAGAAGTCAGACACAGAAGGATACATACTGTATGATTCAGTTTATATGAAATATCCATAATAGGCAAATTCAGAGAGGCAGGAAGTAGATTAGTGGTTGCCAGAAGCTGAGGTGAGGAGGGATTGGAGAATCACTAATAGGTTCCTTTTTGCGGTAATGAAAGTATTCTAATTACATGGGGTTGTACAACTCTGTGAATATACTTAAAACCATTGCATCATATATGTTAAAGGGGTGAACTTTGTGGTATTTGAAATATATCTCAATAAAGTTGGTATTCAAAATTGTATCATCGGTCTAAGTGTAGAATCCAAAGTTATAAAGTTTTTTTTTTTTTTAAAGAACTTATTTATTTATTCATGAGAGACAGAGAGAGAGGTAGAGATACAGGCAGAGGGAGAAGCAGGCTTCATGCAGGCAGCCTGATGTGGAACTTGATCCGTGGTCTCCAGGTTCACACCCTGGGCTGAAGGCAGCACTAAACCACTGAGCCACCTAGGCTGCCCAAGTTACAAAGTTTTTAAAAAAAAACATGGAGTAAGCTTTTTGAATTTGGGTTAGGCAAAGATTTCTTAGAAACACCCCCAAAAGCATGGTCTTTAAGCTTGAACACATAACCTGGCTGGACTCCATTCAAATAAAAAACTCTAGGTTTCAAAAAAATAATGGTAAGTGAATGAAAAACTAGCCATAGAGTGGGAAAATATATTTGCTTATCGCATATTTGATAAAGGACTTGTACCCAGGATATATAAAGAACTCTCAAAATACTGAAATTTTAAAATGGGTGAAAGATTAGAACAGACACTTCAATGGCAAACAGCACATAAAAAGGTGCTCAACAGGAAATGTAACTTAAAAGTACAATGAGATCCTTCTTATCAGAATGACTATAAAAAGACTGGACAAGCCACGTTGGCAAGGATGTAGAGGAACTTGAACTCTCATACACTGCTGACAGAAATGAAAAACAGTCAGCCACTTTAGTAAACAGTTTGGAAATTTTTCTTTTTTGTGTGTGTGTGAAATTTCTTAAAGTATTAAATAGACACCTACCACATGATCCACTCACTTCACTCCTAGGCATTTATCATGAAAAATGAGAGCACATTTGCATAAAAAAGACTTGCATCTAAACTTTCATCACAGCTTTATTTGTAATATTCAAAAATTGGAAACAACCCAAATGTCCATCAATAGGTGAATATACAAAGAAAAATAAAAACATCCCACTCAAAAAAAAAAAAAATCCCACTCAGCAAGAAAAGGAATGATATATGCCATGGCAGGGATGAATCTCAAAATATTATGCTGAGTGAAGGAAGCCAGACCAATAAATAAATAAATAAATAGAGTACCAACTGTAGGATTCCATGTATATGAAGGTCTAGAAACTTCAAATTAATTTACAGTGTCATTATCAGTGGTTGCTTGGGGTTTGAGGATAGGGAAAAGTAAGAGGGGACTTTACAAAAAGCACAAGAAAATATTTAGAGGTGATAGACAGGCTCCTTATCTTGACAGTAGTGATGGTTGGTTTTATAGGTGTGCATGTAGGTTAATTTATCAAATTTTGTTGTTTAAATAAATACATGCAGTTCAGTTTACCATGTAATAATTAAATCTGAGTAAAAATGCTTAAAATAAAATAAAAATAGCCTTGATGTTTGAGTATTTATTTTTTAAAAAGATTTATTTATTTATTTATTTATTTATTCATTCATTCATTCATGAGAGACACAAGAGAGAGGTAGAGATATAGTCAGAGGGAGAAGCAGGCTGCCTGCAGGGAGCCCGATATGGGACTCTATTCCGGAACTCCAGGATCATGCTGAGCCAAAGGCAGATGCTCAACCGCTGAGCCACCCAGGCATCTCAATATCTGAGTATTTAAAACAATAATTAGACTGAGATAAAAGCACTACTGAATTCAGTATTAGTGTACTTAACACTGTATTAATAGGAAAAGCAGACAATTTAAATTATCAATAGGTGACTAGTTAAATGTTACATTTGTACACAACGGAATATTATGCAGCTACAGAAAAGAATAGGGACATTTTCTATGCATTGATAAAGAAAGATGTCCAAGTGTATTAGTAAGTGAAAAATGCAAAGGGCAATATGGTATGCTTAGTACTATCTTGTCCTAAAGCTATTTGTAGGGGCACCTGGGTGGCTCAGTCGGTTAAGGATCTGCCTTCAGCTCAGGACATGATTCTAGGGTCCTGGGCTGGAACCCCACATCGGGCTCCCTCCATGAGCAAGGAGTCTGCTTCTCCCTCTCCCTCTGTTCCTTCCCCTGCTTCTGCTCTCTTACTGTATCTCAAATAAATAAAATCTTTTTAAAAAGCTATTTGTATAATAAGGAAAAGTAGTGTGTATGTGTGCACATATATAAAGAAATCCTGGAAAGATATACAAGTACCTAACAGTGGTTACCTGGGCTGAGGGGATAATTCTTGATGGAAACCATACAAAAAAAGTGTTGAAACGTCTTAATTTTCATACATGCACACACATAAATACATGCATACATAATACCAAAGGACAAGGCACCAGCAGATATTTTATTTTTTAAAATATTTTATTTATCTATTCATGATAGACATAGAGAGAGAGAGAGAGGCAGAGAGAGAAGCAGGCTCCATTCAGGGAGCCCGACGTGGGACTCGATCCCGGGCCTCCAGGATCCCACCCTGGGCCAAAGGCAGGCGCCAAACCGCTGCGCCACCCAGGAATCCCCACCAGCAGATATTTTAATACTATTATTGATCACAGAGAGTGGGATTGAGGAATTCCAGTCAAACATAGTGGACTGCATACATTTACCTTTGCTCCTTCCTAAAAGTACAGCTTGATAATGAAGGGGGGTGGGGAAGGCATGAAAGAAAAAAGAACAAGAATGGGAAATAATAGTTTTGGAAGGCAAAATTCATATGGAGAAGTGGTAAGTGACCTAGAGGACCAGAATCATAGGTCTAAATCAGAAGCCCAAAGCCAGATTATTGGTAACTCAGCAGCCCAGGAAGATCCAGAATTCACTGATAGCAATTACTACTGAGAGTAGCAATGCAGAGACGGCCAAGAGGGTGAATACAAAGCCACTCACTCTGGCAGAAGAATGAAGCCTAACTCTATGGAGAAGTTCAATGAGAGCAGTTGTTCCCAACTTTGGCTGTGTGTAATCACCTGGGAGATTCTAAGAAGCCTGACATTCAGGTCATGCCCAGATGTATTAAATCAGAAATTCTGGGGGTAGCATGCACCCAGTCTTCAGTATTTGTTAAAGCTGCCTAATTAATTCCAATATGAAACCTTTGTGAGAACCGTCAGATGGGAGAACCTCTGGATTTGAGGACATCAGGTATAGATGCAAGCCGGTCTGCTGTAATGAAAATACAGCAAATGTATTTTTATAAGCCTTAAAAAAAAAGATTTTATTTATTTATTCATGAGAGACACACAGAGAGGCAGAGACACAGGCAGAGGGAGAAACAGGCTCCCTACAGGGAGCCTGATGTGGGACTCCAACCCAGGTCTCCAAGGATCACGACCACCAGGGCTGCCCTTTTGTAAGCCTTTTTATACTTAATGGAGTCTACTTATCTCCAAAAGAGTCTGGTAGTCAGGGTGGTAATTACACTGCTTCTCCTCTAGCCCGCTCTGAAGAGGGAGGATTCCTTCCTGGGGAAACTAGCCCAAGAAAAATGCTTGTGAGTATACTTACCATGATGAGCACTGAGCAATGTACAGACCTGCTAAATCACTATACTGTACACTTGAAACTAATATAAATAACACTGTATGCTAACTGTACTGGAATTTAAATATAAAAAATAAATTTTTAAAAAAGAAAAATTCTTGGAAGATAAGGGCAGCTGGGGATCCCCCAAGGAAATGATCTAATCAGATCAGCTTACAATAGAACCCACTTGACAAACCTTGCAGTTTCCAATGTAAGGAGTATAGGAAAACCTTAAAAAACAACAATCCTATCACATCTTCACTAGCCCTATTATACTGATGAGAAAAGAAGAGGACATAATAAAAAGGGAACAATAAGAAAACAAAAATTCTGGGACACATGGGTGGCTCAGTGGTTGTCTGCCTTCAGCTCAGGGTGTAATCCTGGAGCTCCAGGATCGAGTCCCACATCGGGCTCCCTGCATGGAGCCTGCTTCTCCCTCTGCCTGTGTCTCTGCTTCTCTCTCTCTGTGTCTCTCATGAATAAATAAGTAAAATCTTTTAAAAAAAGAGATAGAAAATAGGAGGAAAGGGGTAAGAAAATCAGAGAATCAGTCAAGGAAATCTAACATCTAAATAATATGTTCCAGAACAAAATGGAGAATATCATCCCACAAGTAATAAAAGATGGTTTCTAGAACTGAGACTTGAATCTCCAGATTGAAAGGGCTCATAGAACACCTAGCAAGATAAATCTTAAAAGACTCATATCAACACACATCATCAAATTTTTAATGTACTCAGGATAAAAGGAAGTTCCTGAAATTATCCTGAAAGAGAAAAATACAGCTGAAAGCTGTATTATGAGCAATGTCTGCAAGTATAAGTGAAAATAATTTCCAACTTACAATTCCATACCCAAACCATAAATCAAGTGTGGAGATGGAGTAAGAACATTCTTGATATTGTAGGCTCTCAAAAAATGTACCTCTTACTCAGCCTCTCTCAAGAATCTACTAGAGCATATGTCCTTCACCCCAAATGAGGCAGCCAACTTAGAAAGAGAAAGATACAAAGATACAAGGTGAAAGACACAAAGATCCATTGCAGGGAGAAGGTGAGGGAAATCCCCAGGATGACAGTAGAGAAGCTTGCAGGGTCATAGCTGTGTGGATGATCTAGAGGACAACCAATTTTTAAAGGAGGGTTATCACAAAAAAGATAAACCTGAATAACCACTTGATTCATTTCAATATACTGAGGAGAGACTTACATTTTTTTTTTGTAATCTATAGGAAATGAAACATGTTTTAAAATAAGTCGTTTAAAAAAATAAATAAGTCGTTTATACAATAGCCAAACTATGTAAAGAGCCCAGGTGTCTATCAAAACAGATTAATGGATAAAGAAGATGTGATACATATATATATATATATATATATATATATATATATATGAATGATACATATTATATATATGTATTCCAATATATACAATGGAATACTATTCAGCCATCAAAAATGAAATCTTGGAATGTCTGGGTGGCTCAGTGGTTGGGCACCTGCCTTTAGCCCAGGGCATGATCCTCGAGTTATGGGATCCAGTCCCACATCGGGCTCCCTGCATAGAGCCTGCTTCTCTCTCTGCCTGTGTCTCTGCCTCTCTGTGTCTCTCATGAATAAATAAATAAAATCTTTAAAAAAAATGAAATGTTGCCATTTGCAATGACATGGATGGAACTAGAGGGTATGATGCTAAGCAAAATGTCAATCAGAGAAAGAGAATTATCATATGATCTCATTCATATGTGGAATTTAAGAAACAGAATTAGAGGAACAGGGGAAAAGAGGAAAAAAAAAGACTAAATCAGAGAGGGAGACAAATCATAAGAGGCTTTTAATCATAGGAACAAACTGAGGGTCACTAGAGGGGAGGGGGTGGGGAAGGGCATTACTAAGGAGGGCACATAATGTAATGAGCACTGGGTGTTATATAAGACTGATGAATCACTGATCTCTATCTCTGAAATAATACATTATATGTTAATTAATTGAATTTAAATTAAAAATAATTAAGTTATTAATTCCAAGGAAACCAAAATTTTACCAGAAAGAGAATCCTAATACAACAAATTATTTGATTTTGAATGACAGATGTAAAGACATAATAATGTCTCCCAACATCCTTTTTTTATTATTATTATTTTTTTAAAGGGTTAGGTGAGTCCTAACCCTTTTTTAAAAAAATATTTATTTATTCATGAGAGACACAGAGAGAGAGAGAGAGAGGCAGAGACACAGGCAGAGGGAGAAGCAGGCTCCATTCAGGGAGCCTGAAGTGGGACTCGATCCCAGGTCTCCAGGATCAGGCCCTGAGCCCAAGGCAGTGCTAAACCGCTGAGCCACCTGGGCTGCCCTCAACATCCTTTTTTAAGTAAGCTTTTCACCCACCCAGGGACTTGAACTCATGACCCTGAGACCCTGAGATTAAGAGTCTCTATCTAGATATTGAGCCAGCTAGGAGCCCCAAGACATAATAATGTCCAGTCATTTCAATTTAGACCAAATGAGAACTTTTATTTGGAAGAGGGGAAAAGATAGTGTGGGTTAGGGTGGGGAGGGAGATGAACAACTGAAGTCAGTAGTAGTAGCTGGTCACTGAAACTGAGAATTTGAGGTGAGAGTATACTTTTTAAAAAAATATTTTATTTATTCACGAGGGAGAGAGAGAGAGAGAGAGAGGCAGAGACACAGACAGAGGGAGAAGCAGGCTCCATTCAGGGAGCCCGATGCGGAACTCGATCCCAGGTCTCCAGGATCACACCGGGGGCTGCAGGCAGCGCTAAACCGCTGTGCCACTGGGGCTGCCCAAGAGTATACGTTTTATATTCAACAAGTGTTATTGTTCTTATTTATTTTTTAAATTTTTAAAGATTTTATTTATTTATTCATGAGACAGACAGAGACAGAGACATAGGCAGAGGGAGAAGCAGTCTCTCCATGGGGGGGGCCGATGGGGAACTCAATCCCAGGATCCCAACCTGAGCCAAAGGCAAATGCTCAACCTCTAAGCCACCCAGGCGCCCCATGTGTTGTTTTTTAACAAAAAAGCTGAAAGAGTTGGAATTGATTGCATCTGAAGAGCTGAAGTGAGGATGCAGTGAGTTAGGGCAGAAGACTCAAGTGTTTTATGCCTTGAAGAACTATGACTTTTAAAACTATGTAGGGTTTTGTTAGAAATAAAAGCAAAACAAATTTTAAAAGCCTGCAAACTGAGACGCCTGGGTGGCTCAGCGGTTGGGCGACTGCCTTCGGCTCAGGTCACGATCCCGGATTCTGGGATGGAGTCCCACATCGGGTTCCCTGTGAGGAGCCTGCTTTTCCCTCTGCCAGTGTCTCTGCCTCTCTCTCAGTCTGTCTCTCATGAATAAATAAATATATCTTTTTTTTAAGCCTGCAAACTGAGGATATATATTATGATTTGAGCAAACTTAGTGAAAAGCTAACCACGACAGACAAGTGCTAATGGAAATGCCAAGGTGGTGGGAGGAGGGAAAATAGGGTTGGTTTTGGACTTGCAGGTAACTCTAAATGCCTGAAGGCAATGGAACTTTTACTGGCATTTTTATTGCCAGTGACATTTAACCTTTTCAAATGTCAATTGGCCATTTGTATTCTGTATAATGGTTGAGTTTGTAATTTTTTTAAATTGTAGAGGGAAGAAAAGAATTGCTATTTTAAAGAAGTGCCTGCAGTTTCTTCTGCTCTTTAATGGTAAAATTGATCACAGGGGGATTGTTCCTTGGCTCAGAAAAATACCTTAAAAGATGAAGAGCCTATGGCGTAGGACAAAAAAGAAGTAAAGATGTTGAACACAGGCAAGTGAGAGGATGTGATGTATTCTGAGGGAAATGCAATAAAACTTATGAAGACTGAGGCTCTACCATAGTGAGATCTGAAGAGAAAAATCAGCACTAGGAATAGACGTCAGGGAATCAGAAAGGGGCAGACCAAAATAAACCACATCTGGGGCGCCTGGGTGGCTCAGTGGGTTAAGTGACTGCCTTCGGCTCAGGTCATGATCTCTGGTGAGCCCCACATCAGGCTCCTTGCTCAGTGGAGAGCCTGCTTCTCCCTTTCCCTCTGCCCCTCTGTTTGTGCTCTTCCACGCTGTCAAATAAATAAACTCTAAAAATCCTAAAGATAAACCACATCTCACAAGTATTATCACAGAAATATTGGGGAAGGTCTGTTTCCAGTTGACTGGTCAGTTTGAAAAACAAATATCTATTATTAAAGAGAAGCTGATCCCAGAAAAAGGAAAACTGACTTGGGTTATGTAGTAAAATGAAATTGTGGATAAATGGATTTAATTCATCTAGAATTTTAAGGTGTGAAAATTTTTTCTCTAAATGGTAATCCAGTTCTCTCAAAGCTACTTACTGAAAAATTGACCTTTTTCACATTTATTTATGCTGAAACTATTAAGTACTTTTTTATTCGGGCCAATTTCCAAGCTTCATTCAACTTCACTGTTTGTCTACCAGTTCCAGTACCAACACTATCATGATTCAAAAATTGTGTATCTTTGGTTTTTCACTTCCACCTGTAATAGCCAGGTGAGTGAGGGCTCTCTGGTCTGACCTCCTTCCTGGTGATGAGACCACATACAGCAAATCTATTTTTGGATGGAACCTTCCCCTAGCGCCATCAACATTGTAGCCTATGCTTCAGGTTTCCTTTGTGCAATTTCCATCATATTAAAATGGCCACAAAGGTAGTATTCCTCATATGCTCCATAACCTACCATTGTCCCTCCAGATTATGAGGCATTCATAATGCCCAAGATCTTCTATTTGCACTTCCCAAGAGGCCATCTGCTTTCTCAAGGAAGAGAATTCTGGGGATCTGTCTTTAGTTTTTTTTTTTTTTTTTTTTAAGATTTTATTTATTTATGAGAGACACAGAGAGACAGAGGCAGAGACAGAGGCAGAGGGAGAGGCAGGCTCCATGCAGGGACCCGGATGTGGGACTCAATCCTGGAACTCCAGATCAGGCCCTGGGCTGAAGGCGGCGCTAAACCACTGAGCCACCCGGGCTGCCCCTGTCTTTAGTTCTTTAAAAACAAAAACACAACTTTTAAAATGTGGCATTGTGGCAAAATCCCACATTTCTGGCTGTCTGCCCCTTCCATCCTTTCCCTGGGTTCTAGCACTGATACAGTTTCCTCCTAAGATCACTTCTCATCCAACTTGTTTTCATTTAAGTTTTAGGATATGAAAAGGTATCAGTCCACCAGATATACTTACAGGTCATTAAGCCAAGGCTAAAACATATTTATAGATAATTATCAAAATTTTAAGGTTGAGGTTTCTACAAAAAGACACTATTTTGAATTCTAAAGGTATGTCCATTCTTTTACTAGCATCTCTTACTACGTTAGACTTTAAAATGAAAAAAAATGAGTAAGATCCACCCTGGCCAAACAGCTTCATAGCAAATTACTAAAGAGCCACATTCTGAGTGGAAAAGCAAGATTTTGGTGTTTGTTCTAAAATGGGATCACTGTCCACTCACCATTAGTTTTTCTGAACTGTATAAATTAGCAATAGCTGTTCTTTAAAAGTCCTTTTAACACAACCTTAAAAATCTCAGAAGCCTGTAACAAAGAGAAGCCTTGATGAGTTTATACTGCATTAATGAAAAGGATTCTCATGAAATCTCTGAACATTCCCGGTAACCCCATTTTCCATGTGTGCTGAACTGTTATTTACATATAGCAGTGCCACATGACTCTAAGAATTTAAGTGGCTTACTTTATTGAATTTGTCATCATTTGCAATTCTTAAAATTAATGAAAAATGTTAATGCCAAAAGGACATGTTTGATACACAAAGAGAAAGCACACTATATTTACATCTCTATGTATTAGTGAGGCCTTGTTAAAATAAGAGACCAGCTGAAATTGGCTTACACAAATAGCTGCAGTATAAAAGGGCTTAGAGAAGAGCTTGCTCCAAACCAGGTTTGCTCTGTGCAATTTTGTACAGTAAGAACAGAGTTCTTTAGAGGAGTTAAAGACAGGAAAGAAGTGGACAAGACAGAAGGGGACATTTGCACAAATTGGGATGAATAAACCATTAACTAGCTTTCTAACTCTGAAATCTCAGGCTTAAAAATTCTGGAGGGGATTTAGCACTCTTCATTTGGCATGCTGAGACCAGCAAAGGAGTTATTCTTAGGCCCCTGATGGTAAGACTTTGCAATATCTTTGGCACACTGGAGCAGCTGATTATTGGAAGGATACTATCTTCCAAATCTATAGTAGCTCAAAAATTATTTTCCTCCCTTAAAAATGTTGACATATCACTGGTTTCCAGGAAGTTTGCAAAATTTAACTTCAAGCTAAAAAAAGTAATTTCATCTTATCAATTCAAACATTACGTGCAAGGTGTGGTTTGGCTTCTGGAATATAAACTCCACATTTCCTTTTGAGGCTCTCAGTCCAGTGAGGAAGACAACCAAAGCCCACAGGAAATAACTGAAGTGTCTCCACAGCATATCCAATGATGCTATGCCATCTTGGGTGTATATGGGGATGCTCAAGCAGGCACTATGAAGGAATAGTTAAAAAAAAAAAAAAAGGCAAACTAACTCTTGAATGATGGGTAGGAAACTGTGAGACAGGCAGAGGAGGAAGAAAAGTTCAGCCCTATGAAAGCAGCCAAGTGTGAAAGACATGGAGATGTAACATGGCCTTTCTGGGGTCCAGCAAAAACAAGTTGAGTCTTACACGTTATCTCATTCCTCTACATGCAGGGGTGAGTTGGACTGGTTAGGCACCGAGGGTTGAGTATCTAGGCTGGACTGACCCTTCATAGGTAGTGGCATTTCCTGCTCAAAGTAGTATTGGACAAAAAAAAAAAAAAAAAAAAAAGTAGTATTGGACATCAAAAGCCATTAGAATCTTTAAGGATCAAATAAATACAAGCACCTAGCACAGTGCTGGACATGTATTTAACATTTCTTTCAAGTCTTGAATTTCATTAGGCAGCACCCTTATTTAGGCTTGGGAATTAAGCTGTTTAGGTACAGGAAGATGGGTAAGGGGGAGGTTTGGGAGGGGTAGGGGGTCATGTGGTAGAAATGATGGGATCCAGGCAATCATAGGAAGGAAAGACAGCAGAAAGAGAGAGGAGTTAAAATCTCAGGCTTAAGTAAGGTCAGTAGAGGATGGAGCTAGAAGACCAGGCTGCAGATGAAAGATTGGTTTAAACTTAAGAGCGGAGTGGCCCCAGAACTCCAGAAAACTGTCTTGGAGTGGACCACAGTTAAGGGGAAGATCAGCTGAGGTTAAAATGAAAGACCAGGAGCCTACTTAGGTAAGGAAACTGACCTCACCTGATGGAAGTTTGAGTCCTGGGTGCTAAAATCCTCAGTGGATGTGAGAAATACAATCTAGATCTGGGGACCTGACTAGTAAGAATTAAGAGGGTAGCCAAGCTGGAATACCTGAAAAGTAGTAGTAATTATTTGGGTAGGGTGGGCTGTGGCTGGGAGTGGGTGGAAGACACCTTCCTCCCTAGTGACAGAGCCCTTTTAAAGTTGCTTTCATTTAACTTAACAAACTTACTTTTGACAAACATGCAATAATCTTAACTCAGTCCTGAATGGCTTTGATGCTGTCAATATTTGTGATGCTCGTTTCTTTCTTCAAATATTAAATGTTGCATTAAAAACACAATGAAGTATGTTTGCATTCTGTCCACACGGCCCAGTCTGGAAATCCTGACAAGGCACGGTCACAGGAGTTTAATAGAAGCAAGCTACTGCTAATGTACCATCCAAGGGCACTCTAGGACCACCCTCAGACTGGAGCTGGTCTCTTTTCCTCCTCCTAGCAGTTGTAGTCTTGACCCATTTATACTGCCATGTTTCTGAAGCACCATTCTTACCCTAACTCCCTAAAACCTGTCAAAAGCTTTTCGTTGCCTAGGATACTTCTTGAACCACAGCCACAAAGGAAGAGCCCATCATAGTCCAACCTCGTGCTCCTAGACCTGCTGCTCTTGCTTTTGTCAATCGGGCAGACCAGACAGGCCACAGATACCCACTGGTGGGTGCTAGTTAGCTGACACTTTATCAAGGAATTTAACACTTGTTTATCAGGGTTTCAAGAAAAATACAGGACCATAAATCACAATTCCTCACCACTAAAACTCAAGTCCAAACTTCTAATTACTATATATGTTTAGGACCCTTTTAGATTTTTTTCCCCCCCAACCAGGTCTCCATTTATCCTGATTTCTTATTTCTGGTCACCTACTACCAGCCCACTGATCAAAGTCTAGGATCTACCATGTTTACCTCGTAGTTTTGTATATTTGGTACAGCTTATATTACAGGCTCAAAGGATATTCCAAATAAGAAAATGGAAGGGGGAAGAGACATGAAATACTTCCTTCAAATAACACAAATATTCGACATTTGAAAAGTTTACTGAAAACTTTTATTGTAATCAAAAAGTGACATAACGGGGTTGTAATGAATTCAGCAAATCATTCTGCTGATATTTTAGAACTGATACCAGCTTTTGCCAGGCAATTAAAAAAATTCAAATGTGAAAATTTCACAGTACAGTAAACTCCACCCCAACTAATTAATGGTGGTTAAAAATAATAGGCCCTAGCAAAACCTCTCATGTTACATGGTCACAACTCACAATTCTGTACAAAAGTTCGTGTTATAAAGCTCTGATGTAAAAATCAAATAATCAAGCAGCAATATTTTAAGTGCAGCACAGGGTCTTCCATATCATTATTTACAAGGCTTGAATCTCTTTACATTATAACAAAATTTAATACAGATGACTTAGTAATTAAGTCAATTTTTAAAATCTGTCCTTCTATACAGGGACAGATTTCACTTTTTGGTCATCCTTCTCCTTCTCCTTTTCTTTATCTTTGCTCTTCTTTGACTTCTTTTTCTTGTGTTTGTGTTTTTGGCTTTTTTCCAATTCTACTTCGGTGCCTGCATGCTTCTTATGCTTCTTATGTTTTTTATGTTTCTTGTGCTTTTTCTTTTCCTTCTTCTTCTTCTTCTTTTTGCTGTCCTGACTCTCTGCAGAGCTGGCACTACTGCTGTGGCTTCGGGTTTGGCTTCCAGAAGGGCTATGACTTCTACTTGGACTAACACTAGGGCTGCTCTGACTCTGGCTCCTGGCTGTGCCTATCTGGACACTTGCTGCCGTGTCCAGGCTGTCTTTTGTTTTCTCCACGACTTTATCTTTCAGTTCCTTAGAAACTTTTCCTGAAGTCTCCTCCTCTTTTACAGACACATTGCTTTCACTGTCACTTTCATTATAGTCTGGTTCAAAAGCAGCTTCATCAGTTTCTCTAGTTAAGTCAGAGGAAAGTCGAGAGGAGTGACTTAACTGCTGTTTCGGCTTGACAGCATTCTTGTCAGTCTGCCCAGGAACTTGCTCTTTTTCAATCTGTGGGTCTGGTGGGTTAAGCACATATTGTAATTTATTGCCACTTGATTCTTTATTGTTCCTTGCTTCTAACACGTGCTTCTCACGATCTTTACAAGGATTTTTATCTATAGGTTTTATTTCTTCACTTGGGCGTTTAGTATCATAAGTAGCTTTGTGATCATGAGGTTTTTTGTCTCTTGAGGGACTGGAACTGCTCTTTTTGGAATCTCCTGTTCCTTTTTTGGGCAAATCTCTCTCCTCTCTTGGCTTAGTTTTCTGTCCAGATGCAGAATCTTTACTTCGAGGAGGAGAGTCTTTCCTTCTTGTTAATTCATTCCTTTCATCTCTACGTTTGGAACTGGAGTACTCTCTGTTGTCGTAGTCAGTTTTTTTGTCTCTGTTGGGGGTAAAGTCTTTAGTTGAGGAACTTCGAACTGAATCATGCTTATCTGAAGTTCTTGTCTCTTTGGAAGATTGAGACAGACTTTTAAAATTCCCTTGTTCACTTAGACGGTCCAAGTTACTATCTTTCTCCGGCTGAGCACTGTTCTTCCTCTTTTCAGGGTTTTCCTTCTCTGAAACTGAATGATCTCGATCTTTGGTCTTTCCCTTTTCACTGGAGGCAGAATTTTTTGAACTTTTGATCTCATGCTGTATAAGTTCATGGCTCACTTCCTTGGTGAGTTTCTGAATTTTCTCTGATGACTCACTTTCTTTTTCAGTATACTTGACTGTATTTAATGGTTTAGTGCTAACATTTTTAATAACACTGGCAGGTTTTCCTACATTTGATATAGGCTGTGTGGTCTTAACATCTTCTTCTTCAGATTCAAAGTCATCTTTATCCCATTTGGACTGAGGAACCTGAATCATAATAATAACATCTTCAGCAGGAGCTGTATTGTCGTTATTATATTCTTCCATAGTTTTAATGACAGTTCGTTTTGTATCTGTTTTTTCTTCAGATTTCCGCACAGGACTGCCTCCCGTTGAGCTCGTACTAAAAACAATTAAAATATTGTTAAATAATGAAGAATTTAATGAAGAATTTACTTTTACTGAACATTGGTTAAGTATAATAAGGCTAACTTAAACATAAATGTCCTTTTAACTCTCAAAGCCATTGGCGCTACTCTAATAGAGATTAAATGATTCAAATGCAGGACTGCATAAAAACAAATGTGGCTCACCCACAAACTGATTTACAATCTTCAACTCCTTTCATTAAAGACCAGTCTAACCAGTAAACCAGTCTAACCCCTTCTTAATTAACAGACACTTTAAAAGTACAAGCATGGATAAAATTAAAGAATATTCTCCCCCAAAACAAACATCTACATCCAACTACCCATAATCAGATACCTGGTGTAATCCACAAGCGTTGAGCTGGATCCCTCAGCTCCAGCTACTTTTCGTCTGACCTTTCCTTTCACTTTTTCTTGTTTAACTTTGCTTGATGTCGACTCTAATTTTTCAGAGGGTTCTTTTGTATTAGATACATTTTCTGTACTTCCAATTTTTTTACCAGTTTCTCTGTTGAGCTTGATTTTTTTGGCTGGGGCAGTTGAGGATGATGAAATCTTGTCCTTCTCAGGGGTCCTATCCATCTTTTCAATATCTGGTTCCATTTTGCGCTTTGGTGATGGTTTCACTATTTCAGTTACTTCTAGTTTAGAGATTTTCATTGAAGAGGACTCAAAATCTTTATCTACACTTTTTTCTTCGGTTTTTCTTTTTCTTTTTTCTCCCTTGCTGTCAGGTGGCTTACTTTTCTCACTAGGCTTCTTGGCCTTTTCTTCCTTATTTGTTAATTTTTCTGATTTGACATCTTTGGAATAATCCTTCTTCACTTTTTCCTCTTTGACTGGTTTTGTCTCCTGGTGTTCCTTTGCTGACTTAGAGTGAGCTTTCCTGGGGGTACCAATGATCTTTTCATCTTTTTGGGAGGAAGATGATGACTTAGCATTGTCAGTCTTTGGAGTCTCCTCTTTGGCTTTTTTAAGTGGAGGTTCAGATCGAGGAGATTTTTCACGCTCTCCATCTAGTTTTTCTTGAGGTCCCTTAGCAGGTTTTGCAATGTTTTCTTTTTTGGACACTGTAGACCCATCATTTTTCCGTTTGGTCTTGTCACCTTTTGCTTTTGGTTTGTCTTTCTCCCTCTTGTCTTTTTCAGACACTGATTTAAAAGTGATAGATTCTGCATCCATTGGTTCATCTCTAACAGGTGTAGCATCATCTCGACTTGGGAGAACAAACAATGAGTCTGTTTTATTTTCTTCACCACTTGTAGGTTCTCTCGATTTCCTAGAAGTTTCTAACAACTCAGGGTTTAGAAAACCTTCACTTTCCTCCCCCTTTCTTCTTTTCCTATGTTTCTTATGTTTGTTTCCTTTACCATCTCCAGGAGCATTTTCACTCTCCTTCTCTTTCGACTTTGTGTTGTCCTTCTGATTGTGACTGTCTCTTGTTGAAAGCTTTTCTGGATAGTTGCCACCTAAGTTTCGACTTCTATGACTTTGTCCACCAGCATAATCTTCTCTGCGGCCTCTTGTGAAGGGAGAATTCCTGATATTAAGAGGCAAAAACCTCTCTGGAGAAAAGTTCTCTCTATTTGCTGATGGTCTAGGCTGTGCTCCAGTAGCATAACCTATTTTATAATACTTTTCATACCACTCTCTATATTTTCTCTCCCATTCTCGGTAACGCTCTTTTTCAAATGGGTCTCTAAAATCAACACTCCTCCCATAATAAGCTTTCATGTCATAAGGTGGCGGAACTTCTCTGTATCTATTAAAATATTCACGTTCTGTTTCCCCTTGAGGCACATTACGTTTATTGGGAGACTGTCCCCTAAATGCTTGAGGAGATCTTGACCGTGAATGATATCGTCTATATGGGGGTGACCTTGACCTAGATCGATGATATCCATGAGATCTAGACCGTGAACGGTAATTTCTGCTCTTGCCTCTGCCTCTTCTGGGGTATGGAGGCGATCGTGAATAGGAACGAGAGTGTGAGCGGCTAAATGATCGAGAATAAGAACGTGAACGTGTTGAACCAGATCTTGACTTAGAATAAGTATAGGAACTTCTTGAATATGATGAACCACTATAAGGAGATTTAGACCTAAAAACAAAAACAAAACAATAATTGATAGTTGAGAAATACATACAAAATAAAATACAGATTCAGACTCTAGCATGCTCTCCTCACGGTTCCATCTTTTATATCAAATTTCATCTTAGATGATTAAAGAGGCACAGTGACCTCTACTGGAATGGAATAAAGTACACAAAGATCAGAGCAATCACTTGTTACAAAACAAAAGTGAAATCTTGACAATTAGAGTGAAGCGCATTAATGTACCGTGAGTTATATGAGCTAATTAAGTTAACACTAAACAAAATGCCAATTAAATTTAACTTCCTATCTGGTTATTTAAGTAGGAGTAATTTCTTTGTCCTACGTCGGCCAATAGTCTAGCTTTGAAAGGAACCACATTTTCAAATGTAAGCTTAAAAAATAAGTCTTTTAAACAAACTTCCAGGGAATTTTTATAATTCAGTTTTTCTACTGATAAAGCAATTTGTAGTCTACCACTACTTCATTAATTATACAGGTTAATGTTCCAGCAAGAAGCTGTAGCCTCAAGTAAAAGGGTCCTCAGAATTGTTCTTCAGCTATTCTTCTATTTCTCTCCTTCCACAAACATTTCCCAATTATTTCACACTACAAATAACTTCAAGGGACAAGGGCAATTTAATCCCCGTAACTGCTAGTTCTACACAATAGAATTTACATTGAGACATTATTTCAATAAACAGATATTGGGAAATAAGCTACATGTCCATTTCTATAAACCTAGACCGAATCAGAAAAATTCCGTAAGTGCAATGTTATTTATATCCATAGCTAATCCCTGGATATTCAAAGTCCCATTTGTAATTCTGTTGTGAAGGCTTGCAAAACACTAACCTGGAAAATGAGCGCCTACGCTCCTTTTGAATCTTTTTGTATTCCATCAATTCCTTAGCAAAATCATTTGTAAACTCATCTAGCTTGGACTTTTTCTTTTCCCTAGTAAAATAAAGTTAAAGAGTGAAAGTTAACAAAAACCATTTAAGAAAACTAACAAGACAAATGTAATTAGATCATGAATGAAATGAATGAAATTGCCATTAGTTTTCCATTTTAAAACTATAAATAACTAGGAATCCCTGAGGAAGTTGCTTGTATGGCTTTGGTTCAGTTTTTAGGTGATTTTTCTTGTACTAACTGGAAACACTAGAAAATGTTTCCAAAGATACCTGGCTTAATGTTACATCAGAAAATGAAAGTGTATGAAAATTTCAAATTAAAACACTCACTCTTCTTTTAGCCGTCGTTGT
This sequence comes from Vulpes vulpes, assembly GCF_048418805.1. NCBI lineage: Eukaryota > Metazoa > Chordata > Mammalia > Carnivora > Canidae > Vulpes > Vulpes vulpes. Next base: position 96,337,129 of record NC_132782.1, read on the forward strand.
TCTCTATAGAATTCTTCCCTGGACAACGGGGGTGCTTGTGTTGTTGGGATGGTATTTGAGTGAGCTGTCTGCACTCCCGACGATACCCAAGATGTCGATAAATTGGCCGGAGCTGGAGGAAAGCCTGGAGGAGGGACACTATAGCCAGCAGGTGGCGGCTGGCCAGGAGGAAACTGAGGAGAGAACTGTGGAGGAGGCACACCTGGAGGGAGAGGAAGTGTATGGGGTGGGGGCGGGTACAAAGGAGGGGGTGGCACAGGCACAAAAACTGGAGTTGCTGGTAGCGATGGGCCTTGAGTTCTCTGTGATCTTTCGCTGTGGTGTCGTCCACGGTTTATACTTCTGGAGAAATAAATTCCGAGATATTATTCCTTCAAACTAAAATCACCCAAGACAAGTAAGCTTGTCTTTTCTATTCATAATTATCTTTAAACTTACAAAAGGTGGAATATAACCAACTGTTCAAATAAGCATAGGAACACTTATTTATATGTAAATATAATTTTAAAGGCCACTTGAGAACCTAGATGATACAAGTTTACAGGGCCTTCTCTCTATGGAGATGCTATATTTATAAGTTCTCTTGTGACTTCCTAATCTGTGCTTTAAAAGAACTGACAATGTTAATGCCTCTCTGACACAGGCCTCCCCCAAATGCCTTCCAGACCAAAATCTTCAATGAAGAAAAACCACTTCCTGTAATCTTTTGAGGTAGGAAGTGTATAAATAAGTGATCTTTCTTAGGTACTAGTACCTAAGTATTTTTGACATTTTACATCATTTTATTTTTCTGACAGAAAAACATTTCTCTGTCATTAAAATATTTCTGGCTTCATTGCTTTTGGTTTTTAAAGATTGTATTTATTTATTCATGAGAGACACAGAGAAGCAGAGACACAGGCAGACAGAGAAGCAGGCTCTCTACAGGGAAGCTTGATGTGGGACTTGATCCAGGACTCCAGGATTATGCTCTGAGCCGAAGGCAGCGCTCAACCACTGAGACACCCAGGTGTCCTGAACAGGTTTTTGTTTTTGTATTTAAAGTACTTTTTTTTGGTTTTGTTTTTGCAATTAAAGTACTTATTTGTTACGTTTTTTTTAAAAAAATTGAAGTATAGCTGACACACAAGGTTACATTATTTTCAGGTGTGTAACACAGCAATTAAGTCTACACCTGATGTGAGGCTCACAATGTAACTACTATCTGTCAACCATATCACACTATCAGAATACCATTGATTATATTCCCTATGTTCTTCCTTTCATCCTCAAGAAAATAAGTACTACTGTTAACATTTGTAATTAACTAAATATCAGTGTTTTCTTTTAAAGAGTTGGGTGAAAGTAACAGTACTGACCAGTTTCTGATTGGTTCCTCATCAAAGAAATAGTGGCTTCTTAAAAAAAATGGGCTTATTTCTGTTAAGCTTAAACGTTCTTTAATTTATAGATAAATGGCACAGAATAGCAGGGGTTTAGATTTTAACCCTCTTTTCACAGCCTAAATTAGTAAATATTATCTTCTATTAGCATGTGATCTAGTAACAAAGCTCTTAGCAATTCTCAATGAAGCCCTAGAAAATATCCTTAATATTCTTGCTAGAGAGTTAATTTGGAGGCTCTTTACCCTGGTGGTGAGTGTGACCTACATAATAAGACCTAGGGCTTACTTCACAGACTAACATTGCTCTTGCCTGTCCAGGGCAAGAGCCCCGAACAATCTCTTGGTTTCTTCTTTTGGAAAAGAGAAAGTGGGAGAAGATTCAGACAATGGAGTCTAGAAGAGAAATAAATGCAATTCTTCTTCATGTTTGGTAGGTGAGCTAGTTAACTTTCATCTTAAACTGGCACTTAAATATTTTCTGGGCCTTAAGGACTTCCTTCTATCCTCAAAAGAGTAAATGTAAGCTAATACTCTCCTGTGTGCTGGGGCAAAGTAGTCATTGGGAAGGAGTATTAAAGATGTAGCCCCAAACCATCATTTAAAAGATTAAATGTAATCTGTTTTTCTCTAGGCCTCAGGGGCAACTCCTGAGGACTTAAGTAAGATAAGCATAAACCAAATGACCTCCCTTCCCAGCCACTGGAGAGCTTTAATTTCTTTGTGTTGTATTTTTTGGCATATCATCAGATTACAGTTTTCCAAGATTTTTAACAAGCCTACCTATAGCAGCTCCTTTCCCCTCTTCTAATTTGCTGTGGTGGAGAAACCAGATATCCAAGCTTATTGGAACTGTTGGAAAGAAAGATAAAGTGGGCTTGAGTGAAACACACAATCTCTCTTAGTGCACAGACTTTAAGACATATATTTTAACTATTCTAGAAACGTTTTCCTCTCCCTGACCTCTATTCTGAAATTTGTTCCAGATAGAGAAGATACGGGCAAGTATTACATTTAAACTATTTTTTTCTGATTATTTTGACATTAAACCTCAATGCACAAAACTTCTGCAATACTGCATTCCATTTAGCATTCTACAAGTAACTGTGAATTTATGTTACAGAAGAGAAATAAAGCCCGCTTATCTGCCAGGCACTGTGCAGGTGAGGTGAGGAACTAGCACCATTCCAATTCTACAGATGAGGCAATGGAGCTGAGGAGTAAAACTGTATGCCCAAGATTATGTAGCTGTTAAATGCAGGGGCTAAGATTCTAACGTGGGACTACCTGTCTCCAAATCCTGTATTCCTTCCACTGACACCATCTGCTAAGTCTCTCAACATGGCATATTTTTTAAAACAAAAAATTTCACTTATCTCTCAAACAAAAAGATCAAAGTTTAAGAATATAAGCCAGCTTATATAAATATAAAAACGGGTTTATATAGATTATAGAAACAAAAAGGACTATACATAGAAAGACCATAAACAAACAAATATATGAATTTTTAATGCCATAGGCCATTTTACAAAGATCAAAATTCTTTGTATTTCACAGGACAGAAAATCATACCCTACAGATTTTAATATGTAATAAAATATCACCAACAGACTATTTTCTTTTTCAGACTATTTTCAAAATGAGAAATTCTGTTTTTGGTAGCCTCAATATCTGTTTACTCAAATCAAATTTTTAAAATCCATATTAAGGCTAGGAAAAAGTTTAATTTATTTACACCATAAGTGATTCAGTATGTAAAATAAAAAAATATTTTCAATTACTTATCTATTCCCTAAATGAATATATAACTGAAGAGACAACTTATCTATTCATTCCTATCAAGAACACCATTTGGTAAGACATGAAAGTGAAAAGAACAGATAAGAATTTACATTTTACCATTTTAAGAAGAATTACTCTTTTTTTAAAGATTATTTTTCATGAGAGACACAGAGAGAGAGAGAGACAGGGGCAGAGACACAGGCAAAGGGAGAAGCAGGCGCCATGCAGGGAGCCTGACATGGGACTTGATCCCAGGTCTCCAGCATCAGGCCCTGGGCTGAAGGCGGCACTAATCTGCTGAACCACCCAGGCCGCCCAGATTTACTCATTCTTTTAGGAAATAGTTCTTCACATAATCTTGGATTTGTGACACTAAACAAAAACTATGTTAACAGGGCATTTACAAAAGAGGAGTTTATAATAAAAAATAACAAGAAACACACTAGATTCTAATTTCTATTATCTAGTTCAAAAGCAATCATCTGGAGATTATTTTAAACATGTACTTACTGTTCCCAACCTGGTCGACCACCGCCTGGACGAGCAGTATTTATTCTTACTGGACCTTGGAATAAAAAACAATGTAAATATGAAACCACATGTTAAGTAAAGTTAAAATTATTTCTGAAAGGAGAAAATGTTCAAATCAAAATGATTTTACTCACCAGTTGTGGGGATCAACTGTCCATGCAATAGTGACTGTCCAAGCAAAGATGGGGTTCCAAGTACAGGTACCTGGTAACCCTGTAGGATAAAAACACAAGTAAAAAGACAAAGTTAAAAAAAAAAAAAAGAAAAGAAAAGAAATAAAAAAGAAACAGAAGAGTTAAAAAAAAAAAAATCAGAGAAAAACCAGAAGAACTATATGACAAATCTCCAAATTTAAGAGCCAACTAAACTTACCTTCTCCTCCATAAGAGCAGTGATTGCAATTGAAGAGGCCCCTTTTGAGTGCTCTGGTGCAAGGGCTGCAGCTGGCAGTATTTTACTATCAGAGTCCCTGTAAAACAATGTAGTTTGCAAGACATTAAAAAGTCATCAGAAATGGAGGATTAAGAGTAAAAATATTACATATTATCACTAAGTCTGTTTGCCTACCACCCGCATTAAGGTGAGTTAAATCAAAGTTGATGAAAACTTTTGAGGAAAGTGCAAAGTGCTAAGTAAAAAGGAAGTCTCCTTAAGAAGTCCCATCTGTGATAGTCATGACAGAAACCAGTTGAGCTGTAAGAATAAAACTTAAAAAAAAAAAAAAAAAAAAGTCAAAGTGTGGGACCCAAGGAAGACAGAATTAAGAGTAAATTCTACTTCCAGCTCTACCACTGAATCAAAGAGATAGAAAAGCCAAGAAACCCTGAGACTTATTCCCACTTTAATCACAGAAAATTAATGAGAGGTCTTCCATATACATATGAAGGTCAAGATTTTGTTTCAAAAAATCTGCACAGACTTCTGACACCTATTTTTTTAAAAGGTGGTTGATTCTTTAAGAATTTATGGACCAGGGATGCCTGGGTAGCTCAGTGGTTGAGCTCAGGGCATGATCCCAGGATCCAGGATCCAGTCCCATATCGGGCTCCCTGCGAGGAGCCTGTTTCTCCCTCTGCCTATGTCTCTGCCTCTCTCAATCTCTCATGAACAATAATAATAAAAGAGAATTTATGAATCACTGGACTACGTGGTCCAAGGTCCTTTTAGTGTCTGAAGTGGTAGGATTTAAATGAGTTTTTATTGGTCTTCTACATAATTAGGCTCCAAAATAATTTTTTTCCCAAAATAATTAGTTTGACTTCTTTACTGCCACCAATGTTTTATTGCCTCTACTCTACGGATCCAAATTGTGTTTAGTTCTGCTGCTCAAATCGACTCTTTTCTAATACCATCATTATGACCAAAAGTGAATTCTCTTTGTGATTTGACATTTAACAAAGGTTGTTGGCAACTTGTATAGTTGTTGACCTTGGGATGCTTAATCATTTGCCAAGTGAAATCTCCTTCATTTGCTTGTTCCTCCAATAAGAACAAGTCATCTCTCACAGGGAAACCTTTAGAGGAGGCTTACTTTATTGAGTCCCCCACCTTACTCAGCCCAGTGGTTCACAAGAATTCGTACTGCAGGACATTACAACTGCTAAAGCAACATACATCAATAAAAAACTGTATTACCGATCTCACTTATTTCTGAAAAATGAGAGATACACAGACTTACCGGAAAGGTCCATCTGATTTTTCTGAGTGGACTGATATGGAGACTGTCGCAGTTATATCAGGTACAGGAGCTGGAGTAGAAGACGAATTTCCAGGCACAGGAGGAGCCAAGGAAGACGGATTAGAAGTTAATGAAGACATAGAAGGAGCTGAGTGAGTTGATGAAGAGGTCACTGGAATCATCAAAGGATCCTGTTGTCTTGATATTGGAGATCTCATCAGAGGTTGTAGGTTCCGCTGAATGAGTGGTCTTGGGGGTGGTATTGGGGGTGGTGGTGGGGGTAATTGTTTTCGTAGTCTTTTTGTATAACCAGTTTCATTTTTGAAGTTATTAACAGCCTACAGATATCAAACAGAAAAATGCAGGAAAATGTAAGGTTGTATTTACTCAAGTACAGTTTAAGTAATAAAAAATTTTTTAAAAAAATTTTCAGGGATACCAAGATAGCTACCTGTCGTAAGAATTTATTGGCAATTAAAGCATCAGGAGAGACATCATTTTGGTGGCATGTAGGACATGTATGATCATCAGATTCCAAGAGTGCTGTTCTTATACCTATGTAAAATATTTTAAATATTAATAAAAGCAGAGCACAAACTCGGTGTTCAGGGAATGAATTACAAAGACCACTTACATCTGGTTCAGTTACATGACTATTTCCAAGCATACATCACTAATCATTTCTAAGATTAAGAAACTCGGAAGTAAAAGTTCTCGCCTGATAGTACTCCTGTTCTAACATCTCTCTACCTTAAAAACAGAGGTCATAAATATAATTGCAACAAACATTTAAGTTGAGAGAAAAAGCATTCTTTTCTAAATATTATTATTTTTCTATTTCAGGGGAGTATTATAAGGGAAAAAATAAAAATCAGATACAGTCTAGAAAGATAAAAACTTTATGTGGTTAACAGGCTTTTAAAAAAGCCTCACGAGGGCAGCCTGGGTGGTTCAGTGGTTTAGTGCCTGCCTTCGGCCCAGGGCCTTATCCTAGAGACCTGGGATCGAGTCCCATGTTGGGCTCACTGCGTGGAGCCTGCTTCTCCCTCTGCCTGTGTTTCTGCCCTGCCCCGCGGTGTCAAATAAAATCTTAAAAAAAAAAAAAAAGTCTCACGAGAAAAATACAGGGTAAAAACCAGCAGCGTTATTCAGGCAAGCAGGTCAGTGATGCCTACCAAACAGGACATAGGGCAAACACTAAATGACAGATTCACAAACTATGCTGCAAAATAAAACACCTGGGAGTAAGTGATTTGTTAAATCTGAGACGTACTTTGACACAAATCTTAAGGGACTTAACTTTGGTCTTCACTGAAGAGGCTCCCAAAATAAAGATTTATATTCCAAAGCTATGTTTAGAAATGAAAAAGGCCAGAGCAGGACTGAGCAGTGAAATATTCAGATGATGCCATTTTCATCTGGGTTAAGAAGGGGCAAATTTAGAGTGTGGCGGAAAAAAACCAAGTGCTCATATAAATGATCAGAAAAAAAGTCACAAGCTACCACATGACAAATGTTGGGTAGTAGTAGGTTTACAGAGAGCAGTTCTCAATCACACTTAGGAATTTTAGAATAAGCTATTTTTCACAATTTAGGAAAGGGATTTAAGTACCATTTAAAAATATCTCAAGATTATCTAAGGCCCAAAAGGCTTTCAAAAATTTGCATACCATTTAAAATGTGTAGGAAACAAAAATCCTTCATTTTATAAAACCTTGGTACACCTACACTGAAGGTACAAGTGGTCCATTCTAATACTTAGCAGGACAACACTTGTTTAAAAAAAAAAGGGGAGCCCGGGTGGCTCAGCAGTCTAGCGCCGCCTTCAGCCCTGGGCCTAATCCTGGAGACCCAGGATCGAGTCCCATGTCAGGCCCCCTGCATGGAGCCTGCTTTTCCCTCTATGTCTCTGCCTCTCTCTGTGTCTCTCATGAATAAATAAAATCTCTTAAAAAAAAAAATGTAGTGACAAAAACGGTTGCTACTAAATGCTCACTGATGAACTGACCAATTATCAAGTTTGTACTTCACTATTAAAACCTATAGCATTGCTAAGAGCCTTTCCAAGTAAACACACAGAACATTCTAAGATCTAGGCCTTTGAAAAGTCACCATTTCTTACATTCATCGCAGTAGCTGTTTCCACAGCACGGAATGACAACGGCATCAGTCATAATATCTTTGCAGATGAGACACAACAGTTCATCTGGGATAGGATCATCTTCTTCTGAAGAAGAAGATGGCTCCTCTGGTAAGAAAGGTGGCTTTTCTTTCTTCCCAATTGCATACGCTTCTCTGTAAAAGAAGGTTTTACTGTTTCAACACTGTTAAGAACGCAAAGTATTTCCAAGATACGTACATACATACACATGTTCTATTATACCATAATGGGAACTTACAATTCAGTATGATGCTAAATTTGTTTATACAAGTATTTAATACCTTCCAAAATAAGGGAGTAGTTATGAACATCCTCCCCCTAAACAACAAAAAAGACATAAAACAAAATCCTGAACAAGTACAACAAAAAAAAGATATGCTATAAAACTGGCTAAAAGGATCTTAAGAATCCACAACTCTACAACTGAGGGCCAGAGAATAAAGGGACACATTCAGTGCCACAAAATTATGCTTAAGTGGCAGAGACAGGATTTGAACTTAAGACAGGACAACACCCTAACCACAGTTTTCTCTATCCTACCATGTTACTTGAAAAACAAACAAACGAAATTTCCCCTCCACAGTACAGTCTCCAGAACGTGTGAAGGTATTAAGGAGTGAATGCCATACCATGGGAAAGAGAAATTGGAGTTGACATCACACAATCAAGGGGGATAGCTCAAGGGAAATAGAATGCCACCAACCACCGCAGTTGCTAGTAGACTGCAAAACCAGTGGCCTACTTATAATCACTATTTTAAAAGACTAATCTATTTACAACCAACTAAGAAATATTACTAAAAAAAAAAAAAAAAAAAAAAAGGAAAAAAAAAGAAATATTACGGACTTAAGTGATCAAAGTTATGTGTTACAAAACTATAAAGTAACACTTCCATCATTTGGGGTCCATTTTTTAGCAGAAGAGCATTTTGCAGAAATGTTGCATATTAAATATATTAAAAGGAAAAAACAACACACTATTCTCAGACTTGTCACCACTGCTTGAACACCCCCATCTTCTCCATAATCAGGCAGGTTTATAAAACACAGGAATTCCTAGATAAATTCTTGCTACCTCATTTAGGAACAGAGTGTGTCAATCTCAACGCTGGAAATGAAAGAATCTAAGCTGTACAGAGTAGGGTACCTTAGGTGTGTTATTTGTGTTGCAGTTGCTCCATAGACATCACCACGATTCCAGAAATAAGTATCAATTTGCTTATGCCCCATTGTTCCCAATTTGTGAAAGAGGAGTCTCCCACTGCCCAAAAGAGAGAAAAGAAAAAAAAAAAAAAAAGAGGAGAAGAGAGGATAGAAAAAGAAACAGAAGAAGAGTCTGAGTTGCTTATCAGTGGTGTTAGTGGAGAGGGTGAAAGTTTCATTTAAAATATTTGGGCTCCCATTTTCCCCAGTATTTGCTGTGTGTTTGGCACAAATGGGCTTTTGTATTTCAGCATTCAAAAGCAATGAGTTAATTATTAGTTAGGGTTCACAAAGGTGGTGTTAATTTTTCCAACACAAATTTCTATTTAAATACTTTTACTTGTATATATTATATTAAGATGAAGCGGTCTGCTCTTAAATTGTGTCTGTAAAAACCATCCAATTCAACCTAAGTTGTTTGGAAGCATGTATGAAACATCTGAATTAGAAACAGCGTAACAACAGACTGCTCTAAGATGAACCACAAAACACAGGATGGTGACGGAGAAAAAATAGATGGGGGTGAAACCGAGAAAGTGAACAGGGTTGGAATTCGGAAGAACATTCATTCCTACCCATGAACTAAAATAATTAGCTACTCGCTAAAGGGCATACTCAAAACCACATCATCTGTTCCATATCATTCTGTATCAGAGCTATCTTACTCCATCACCCTTACCTGCTCACTACACTGCATTTCAACATGACAGTATGAAGCTGAGGATAACTGTTCTGCGTATTTTCTCTGGGTCACTAGGAACATGGCCAGCTACTCTCTAAATTGATGTTTCTCAAGGTTATGTCCTGAGGACACACTCACTTCATAAACCACTGGAGGACTGGTTAGAGAACATAGTCTAAAGGCACAATTAATACTGTGCTCCATGTTATGAGTTCACAGTTGCCCAGGGCAACTGAAAAGGTAATTAGATGTATCAATAAGGGCAAATAAAATGAGAAGTCATCTAATTGAACTATATCATAAGGTTTTCACATCTATCCTAAATCTGACTCAATGTAAAATCTGAAAACCCTTTCAAAATAAGCATGAAGCAGTAGCATACGGCACTGTAGGTCTTTTAAACTAATGGCTTTTAAGATAAACCATATTTCAGAATCTTAACACTCACACAGTATATCCAAACTTGTTCAAGAGAACTCAGTTTTTCATTTATTCTTGGCACTTATATTTGCCTTGACATCTTGTAGAATGTTTATGCTTAAGCCTTTTATTTCTCAAAAGGATTAAGATATTTGTCTTCTTCACTTAAAAAATGTAAATAGCATATAAGGTTATGTGGGAGTATGTATGTGAATGAGGAAGAAAGTAGGGTATGACAGAAAAAGAAAAAAACCAGAAGACTACAAGGGAAGTGGCACTCAGTGATAACAAAAACCCCAAAATTCATTTTAAATTTGCATTTAATGGAGCAGACTGCAGCCTCACATTCTTCACACAGAAATGCAACACATGGAGACTAACAATAACAGTCTTACTATACAATGCTCACAAGAAATCCAAGTAGCCACATTACGAGCCCGAGACTATACAAAGTACTGGCGCCTGGCCGGATGGTGGCCTCACAGGTCATACCTAACTCGCATACTTACGCATCTATAGTTGGTATTGCGTATTTTCCAGTGTTGGTAAGCATTGCACCTTTCATGTTAGGATCTTTCACTTCCATCATAAAACTTCTGGGAATACCAGTGCTCTTTTTAATCCTAGGACCAGATTCAAAGTTTTTATCCTATTCGGAGGGAAAAGGAGAAAGAAGAAAAAAGCAAGCAGTTACCTTTAGTATTAGCTAACATGCAATGCTTATTAATTGCTTCTCTTATTTGCAGTGCTTTATACATATCTCATTTAATCCTCCCAACAGCCACGTGAGGGAAATACTGCCATGAGCATCTACATCTCACAAAGAAGTGGTGACAGGCCTGAAAAATCTCAAGTAGTTTGCCCAAACTCACCTAGCCATTAAGTGACAGAGCCTGGGCAATCTGGCTTCAGAGCCTGTGCGTATTTGCCATTGTAACAGAGAAGGCAGTGTTCACCAAGAAATATATGATATCTAAGAAACTGTTAAGAAAAATAAGGTGTACCACAGTTTCTACTTTGGACTTACCCCATTTGTTGGGCAATTCTTAATATAATGGCCAGGTTTACCACAACGAAAACAGGTATAAGACGGAGGTGGTGGACCTAGAGGTTTCTTCATGTAACTGAAAGGGAAAAAAAATTACATGTACACGAAAACTTGAAAAAATAATGCTTTTGACTGGGGGCGGGGGGGAATCCACCCCAAAGTACCTATTAGTATGAAGCATGTATGGACTTACTTGATTGGGTCGTATTCATGGCCAGATTGCGACATCATTGCTTTAATTTTATCTTCTTCAGAAGCATTGGCTTCAGCCAGATTGGCAGTCTGTTTAACAGGTAATTATTTGACACACACATTAGAAACACATTTAAGACCACACAGCCAAAGACAACACCACTCATCCTGTAAAGAGCAGTATCTAATCTTGCATAAAACCTAAAGCCGAAAGCTATTTACATGTTTAACCTAGAAGAGGCACTGGGAGCTCCTTAGGTCATTACATGATGTTTGGGTGTCTGCAGGGCTGAGGAAGGTCTTTCTGGGGGCACTCAAACCTTAGACCCTGTTTGTACCTTATATTAAGATTTGCGAAGGACTCCTCTAATGGGTTAAAAAACAGATTCAGGAAACACTTGATATTTTAAACCTTAAAAATAATTCAAGTGTCACAACATAAAGACTTAATACTTACAACTTGGAGGTAGGGGCTGGGTAGAATAACTGAACATATTACACAGCTGATATTATGCCAGAAAGGCTCTTTTAGTAGTAGCATCAGTTTCAAAGTGCAAAGCACCCAAACTGAGCACTCATAATTTTAAATCCAAGTCTCCAAAGTTTTACAAATTTCATCTTTAAGGTATTATATACAGAATGGTCTAGATATAAGCAGGGTCTAAGGGAGTGAGTCCTAATAACTTGAATCTTCAAGCATCTAGCACTCACATCAGCCATTCACTGGGTTTTATCTTTACATTCATCCACAAAACAAGCAACCAGTTTTAACATTTTATTGTAATTTTATATACAAAGAATGCTTAACATTAACAGAGCTTAGAACAACAGCAACATTTACAGAAAACTGGATTACAGATGTTGAACAACTAATTTGTTTGAACCCAAACATTAATTTACAAATAGTTAAAAAAAAATCCCCCAAACCTCCAAAATTCCCCAACTGCTTCCCACAAAGAAACAATGGTAGGAACAGACCAAAACTCAAATATGGTCCTTACAGCACATAAGAATTAAAACCGTGAACTATAAACTGCTTAAGATGTTAACTCTATGCTAGACCACTTTGCATTAGAAAATTGTAAGAGAGGATGGTTTCAGCCCACTTTCTGTTTTAGAATCAATTTTAATGTTTAGTATTCCCGGAACAAGAGCTTAGAAAGCTGTATTTGTTACTAGGACATTTTGGGGGGATACATTCTAGGGGAAAAGGACACAACCTATAACAAAGCCAAAGATAAGACAGGGACAGCACTAATGGAAAATCCATCTAACTCATTAATCTTGGTTGCTAAGTTTGGTTTTACATTTCTGATAGTAGGGAAAAAAGGATTTTTGGAAAACTGAAAGACTTCCTTCTTGATCCTCAAAATCTGCCTATTCCGTAATATAGGTCTTTTTTTTTTTTTTTTGGCACGATTTGCAAGCTACATCTATTGTTGTAAAAAGTAATCCATCACTAGTGCTTTCCCAAACAAAAGTACACATTGTTGATCAGAAAATGCAAGCAATTTTATCGCAAAACATGGCATATACAATTATTTCAGGAGGTAACAATTTGCCCCTCTGCCAAACATACACATTGGTATATTCCTGCAAACAGCTTTATACATTTACACAATTCATGTAGTCTGTGTTCAAACAAATTAGGTTGTTTAAAACTTTTTCTAATGCAGACAGACTACAGGTCTATAGCATAAAGAAACAATTGTTAACACATTTAAAATGTTGACCTTCATGGGATCAATTCAAATATTCAAGAAATAACCGTGCAATCGTCCATGTAAAGGAAAGCTTCTATTTTGGCTGCTTAAAGAAAGTCCACATAATTTACAGCCAAAACCAGGGAATTCCTCCAGAACTTTGTTAGTTTCCAATGTATAATTAAACAAAATGTATGAGGGAAAAAAAAAAACCAAGTAAGTGTAGCTTCATGTGTTTCTTCTGTCTTGAAGATGAACAACACTCCAACATTATGGTGAGGCTGCCAAAATATTCCCCCTATCTTCTCAAAACGGCAACTACTCTTTACAGGATAGTAATAATGTGTACAAGGTTTTCGCAAAATATATCCTCCCCCAACCCCTCTTCAAACGACTGTTCCACATTAAAAAAAATACGATGTTAGAAAAAGATTTATATTTTCAAGAATATATATATACCTTTGTAAGCTGGGCCAGAGAAATAGACGCAGAAGAGTCATCAATCTGTTCACAAAAAATTAAACACACATTCAAGTTCCACACTGAAAACATCTGAAAGTGATCATTTAGTCCCTACTGCCACTTAATGTTCTAATATTGGGCATTTTCTTACAAGTTCTCTAAAGAATGTTATTTCCAGTTTTAAGCTGAAATTGTAGCTCACCCCTCTTTACCCTTCTCTACATATTTCACACACAGTAAAAGGTTAAAGTTAAGGGGGACTCAATTACAATGAAAAAAAAAATCAACAGGGTAAAGAAAAATATATCACAGAAAATGTGTTCAGAGCATTGACTAAATATTAAAGAGTCTCCTGTCTATCAATGGTCTCTAAATTTGATAATTCTCAACAATGTACACTAGATAAGAGAATAAGAAATCTTTCTAAGCTTCCTGGAATGCCATTATATAACATTGTAAAAACAAGCAGCTCTTTAAAGGCTCAGATAATTGCTTTAATAAAACAGCTCCAACATAATTGCTACTTTTTTCTTTTTTTGAGCATGTACTGTTCAGTTTGAATAAGTTTGTTTATTCTCCCATACAAAGAGTAAGAATGGCTTCTTGCCAAAAAAAAAAAAAAAAAAAGAAAAAAGAAAAAAAACACCCACAGCTTTATCAGTGCAAAGATGTTAAGCCAAAAAAAGGGAAACCTAAGGTAGCCTGGGGCATAGGCAAACAGGGCTACTAGAAGATGGACTTTAATGTGAGAAGAAAGTTAATTTAATCAAACAGAACAAGTATTATATATTGAAGGATATAAGAAGGATTTTAAAAATGTATTCTCAAATGTAACTCTAAAAAATTTTAATTATTTGATCCCCTGAAATGATTTTAATATCAGTTTTTTAAAAAGTATATGTGTGTATGTGTACACACACAGACACTCCTTTAGCATTTAGTTCTAAAGATAGTTCTCTGTAAGTGTACCAAAATGAAAACAGTATTAGCTTCCTATGTAGTCATTGGGTTGCTTATTCAACAGGTCATAAATTTCTCATGCATTATTGGTCAGAACTCTTGTTTAATATGGAGAAGATATAACAAGATGTCTGGGTCAAAGAAAAACAACAAAAACAGCAACAACAGCGAAGTGACTCTCCATCAGGTATTTTTCAAATATTCCAGAGAACTACGAGTATTAAAATAAAAGCAGCATTCACTGAGAGCCCCAAACAGAAATGTTACCAGTTTCAATATGAAGTTTCTTATAGCACAATACCTACCACAGTAGGAGTTCAATAAATAAAAATGTTGAGTAAATTTAAAATACATCTTATAAATATCTTAGGGTTTTAAAAATTAGTTTAATGGATATTATTACTGGGATGCTTATTTAAACAAAAAGTTCTTAGCTCCCCTTGGAGTGGCTACAGAGTTCATAATGCACTAACTCCACATTCCTAATACACAAATATATAATCTACCAGTGGGTTCTTATTCTCATCTAGCTTTTAAGTGGTCTTTTGTTACAGAACTAATCTCAAAGAGAAGCTTAAAGAAAAAAACAAATATACAAATATCCTGTTTTTATCCAGAATAAATTCTGATCCTTCAATCTATTTTGAAAAGGGTTACATTTTATGTCAGCTAGGAATTACTCAAATTTAAGTAATAAGAACTGAACAAATTACTGTCAAGTATCATCTATGTTTCTAACCAAAGAACTTAACAGCTTTTCAAAATAGTCCATTACTATCTAGAATATTAATACTGATTATTTCTTTAAAACAAAACAGCTATATTACTTTTCTATAGCTGGAACCAAAATACTTTTTTTGTTCTTCCCATTCCTAAGATATAGCTTTTTTGGGTTCTTATGCCAGGCTTTCTTGCCCTTTTAGTTTTCTGCCAGCTTGTTATTAGTATCCTAAGAAGTAGTTTCAGATACTCAATGATATCCACATCACTTTCTTTTTTCCATCAAATAATCACTCAAGCACCTTAAATACCTTAAAGTCCATAAGAAGTCAAATTTACCACAAATTTGAGAAAGGCATCCATCCAATTGCTTTCTACATATAGCAAGGTACTGGAAATAAAAGGAAAACTGCAGACAAGGAATGGTTTAAAAATGACTAGGAATTTACACGTCCTAAGCATCACTAAATGTATTAACTCTCGGATACTAATGATTAAAAAAAAAAAATGCACCACGTTAAAAAAAGTTGTCTTCAAAAAAACTGATGAATGCATACTTTGGACATCATTAAAATTAATCCACTTCCCCACATCTGATTTGTGGTTGTGCTTCTGTGAGAAAGAATCTGAAATCTTTTATGCCACCTACACTTGCTTGAAATTAAAGGATCCTACAAAATGCAATTCTGATATTTAGTAAAGAATATCCAGCTTTGCAGTACCAACATGAAAGGATGACTAAATAAAACAAAGCTAAAGAATACAGAAACAGCCATCCTTGATCACAACTGGCTTAGGTTACCAAAAATGTACACACATCTACTTTTATTAATCAGAATTTTTAGAAATATGGTTTGGTGCCTCTATCTTACTTGGCTTTTGTGAATGTGTACAATAACGTGATTTGTAAGATGGGCATTAATTATGCTTGATGAATATATTCTCTCATCTTAAATGCCAGCAAATGTACCCCAAGCAAATAAATGATGGGGATATTAAATTATCTAATGTCTCCATTTCAGACAATTCTACCTAAAAATTAAAGCCACTTTTAAGTATCTAAAAAAAAAAAGAAAAAAAAGGAAAAAAAAAAGAAAAAAGGAAAAAAAGAAAAGAGAAATCTAAATAAGCATAAAATAAACTGCTTCTTGTAGTGTAATACAGACATGCCAGGGAACACACAAGGCTAAAAGAATGTTAACTTTATTTATGAACATGTGATTTGTGTTTATACACATGCTAATAAACAAAAAGGAAATAATTGTTTTCAAGAAATAAAACTTCATCTGAATTAGTTTAAATACTATATAAAAGTACTTTATACAAAATGTGTTACATTAACTACTACAGTCACCAGGATAGTCACTCTAATTTGTGCTAGCATTTGGATACATAAAATCAGTTTTAAACCAATCACCAGCAAAACAGAAACTTGGACAGTTTTTTTTACAGCATTATGCTTTAAAAACCAAAAAACCAAACCAAAACAAAAAACCAAAAAAACCAAAAAACCCAAAAAAAAAACCACCAACGAAAAAACCATAAAAACCAAAAAACCCCATATACCCCGGGGAGGGGGTGATGACCCCAAAACACTAAGTTTTGATCTTTGAATCACCATTATTTAGTTCCATGAGAACTAAAAGGCCATGTATTTAGAGAACAAGTCCAAAGTTCAGATATTCTATATTATCATGTTTAAGATGCAATGATCAAAGGTTAGTGAAATGCCTGATACACAATTAAAGATCAGTAGTATTTAAAAAGGATAAAGTAAAACAGCAAGCAATACCCTTGAATTCTAAATCAAGATTTCAGACAATCTCGTATTGTGTACAGATCAAGCCTGAGCAGTAAAATGTTTCGAGAACCATCAAGTTTACAGAATCCAATTACTACAGCCCTACTATGCTCTGAAACAAATGTGTCACCCCACACCCCAAGAATATAGCTGCCTTTTACTTAAGACCTCCAAGTCAACATGGTGTCACACTTAAGCTATGATTATAAAAATTAAGATGTTATCCCAATCAAGGGGAGTTACCTTTGATAAGCTACAGCTCTCAATTAGCTTACCATTAATGCAGCATTTTTAGTATCTTTATGAGAAAGAAGGAAAGATTTGAATTTGGAAAACTAAGCAAGCTAGAAGTGGAAGACCTTGTATTTAAATTTAAAAACAACATATTCAATTGTATAAATCATCAATGAGACATTTATGTACTCATGGGGGCCCAATTTCAAGTCTCACTCTATATAAAGAATAAAAACTCAAAATTGCCAAATAGAACAAAACAAAATAATAAAGCTGCATCAAAAGTTTCTGGAAAGCTCTTTTCTATATGTGTCTGAACTTGGAGAAAGTATCAAATTTTAATATTAGCTTTGCATAGTGCTAATGCATTTTTTAAAGCCATCAATCAGGCAGAAAAAAAACTAACAAAAACTAAGTGATACAACGTGAAAATGGCAAAATATACACTCCAAACATTTTTTTATTGCAAGAAACAAAAAGCACACAACAGCCTGTACATACATACAAAATACTAACTATAGACAGACAGATGTAGAACATGTTATCATGTTCATTAGTGTAAAACCTACACGATCTAAAAAGAATCATACATTAACTGTACAACACAGTGTTATACAGGGAGGATGCTCTCATATTTAATAAGAAACAGTGTTTTGGGGGGCACAAATTACCCATTTCTACAAAGTAAATGTGCAAATTATGCCACATATATCCATATTCAACTGAGCTGTCATCAAAATACATTTTATTTACAACATGTACTATGATCAGTTGGATATTAAGTTCTAAATGATTTACTTCACTGCTACATTATAAAGGCAAAAAGCAATGTGTAGAAAAAGTGTGAGATTGTGTTTTTACATACTGCTTTTGAAGTTCCCATCACTGGTTCAGTTCGACTTCTAAAAAATAAACAAAACCGAAAATAACATTAATTATGAGCAGCTATTTATGGATTTTTGCCCTAAGCCATATTAACACGTTTCTCTAATCACATATCTTTATGAACACAATTTTCCTTTGGTACAAATACTTAAAAACAGCCAATTTCCTAAGTAATAAATACACTACTTTGATTAATCTTTACCATCTTTAAACAGTGTTAAGACATATCTATGGCAGATAAATAACTTCTGTATTAAGGAATTCTAGAATAGGTGTACCCTGTCATTTTTAACAGACGTTTTCTCACAGGTGGCATGAAGATCTTTTGCTAGGAAACAGTGTAGCTATTTCTTAATAGACTGAGTAACTAAATTATATTATTCCCAGGTTTTAAAAATAGTAACAAATGTAAATTTTCTTATTAGATTTTCTTAAAAGACCAATCACTGTTAACATTAAGAATTTGGATCCCCGAGAAATTGCTGTGTTCCAAAAACTAAATTTCAAATCCAGAAAGACAAGTTGATAGTTACTTTAATTTTGTATAAATCTCAAAACAATGACCAAAGTTTAAACAAGAATTCCAACTTCTGGAAAAACACAATATAGCCTCATAGTGTGTTAGTTCAAAGAATGAGTTTGATGGTTAGGAATTCAACAAATTGGTTTTTTTAAAGTACATACAAATAAAGAAGAGAAAAGAAGAATTTTAAAAGTCTTCATAGGAAAGGGGACAGGGATTAACTTGCTAATACAGAGCTTAAATGTTCAGGTGAAGTTTATGCTATCCTGACCACAGAGAAATGTTAGTGCACATCTGAAAGGAGTTTCTAAGTTTACATGCGATCTGGAAATCCTGGGATAAAAATGAAGCTTTCATTTTCTAGTATTTGCTCAATGAACTCAAAGGCATTTAACAAGGCAAAAAGATTACAAAGGAAAATTCACGCATAGTGAATTAACACATAATTTTAAGAAGCACCTTATTTTCCCATGTACTTCAAGTAATTCTCTAAGAGTTTCTTAGTAAAAAACAAAAACAACTAAAAACTGAATATTTACTGTTTTTAAAAGAGCACTTGGTAAATTAAAGTGCAATTTCACACTAAATTCTAGGAATTATTTCCTCATAATTTCTTAAAATCATACAAAAATTTTTAAAAATTATACAAAATTAAAAGTGCGTAATTCACTTGGCATTTATTTATTTATTTATTTTTTTCACTTGGCATTTATAAGAAAAAGTATGCAAGTTTTTAAGTTGTTACTATGTAGAAGGTATTAGATATTACACAAAAGGATCTCCAAATGCTGACATGGAATATAACTTTATTGCAAATCAATGACAATAATCTTACAATGAATACTTACCCGTATGAGGTAAAGCTCCAAGAAATGACTATTTTACCTCAATTCCAAGAACACATTCCATTTCCCAGAACTGGCAAATTCCAGAATTTTCCATTGGCCAAAAACAGAATTTGCCAAAATTTCACCTAACTTCTAAGTGGAAATCATTACCCTTCCCACATTATTAGAATTCTAACATCATTAAAATTGCAAGAAAGCACAGAAGTTTAAAGATGTTTTAATCCTGTGTCTTTTGTGAAGGTCTTAACCTCTAGGTTGGTGCTAAGATACTGTTGTGTTCTTACTCCAATGAGCATCTACCATGGGCTAGGCACTATTTAATTCTTACAGCTCTCTTCTAGTATTAAGCACTCATATCCCTATATTATTTTTTCTCAAAAAAATTTTGAAGCTTTAGGTAACTTACCCAAAGTCACACGATTGGTGTGAAGCAGCTACTGGAGTCAAACCTAAGCCTGATTCCGTAAGTCCTATAAACTCCATAGCTTCCCAACAAAAGCCCCTTATTGAGAAGCAAATGTTAGCATTATTGAACACTCCTGATGCTCTCAAAATACTTAGCACAAATCTCTTAACATATTTATGTAGCAAAAAATTCTTTCTGATAGCCTGTAACTACAGGTTAACTGGGGAAAGAAATTAAGAAAAAACAAATCCACTCTCACAGCTTTAAGGATTAAGAAGATATAATTAAGGTAAAGTAATGACTTCAGTTCTAAAATACTTGTTCTTTCCCACAAAATAAAAAAAGTCTACTTTGAGGACTTAAATACATGAGATTTGATAAATACTTACATAACATATGTCTTGCTTGTGGATTTAACACCTCCAATAGGAATTCTTCTAACAATTACAGATGAATTCTTAGGAATTAGAGCATTATCATCAGTATATTCTGTAAAAAAGAGAAAGAGGTGAATTTCTATTTGGTGATTTGGAGAAGTCAGTCCTCAAGAATTAGTAAACTTCAAACATAAATTCTATGGAAAATGAACTTAAATTTAAAAGAGCACTAATTACTCTATGTTCCTTGCATCTAGGTCACTGATATTGCCAGAACAAATATACAAAGCCATAGGAGGTTCTCTTCCAAGGATGCCAAATACTGCCAGCAGGTTCTCAGCTCTAATGTCCCTACTTTTGTGGAACCCCAAATCTCAGTAAGGCTCTCATTCTTCAGTTTATTCAGCCAGTAATGCTAAGCATCTAACTATGGGAAAAAGCTGTTATTTAAAGTGAAGGCATTCTGTCCTTATAGCCCTTCAATATGAGTATTACTAAAAACGACAGACTAAAGAAATTGACATGTTTTACATATTTTGGACAGAGAAAAGACTTTTGTAAAAAGAATTAGTAAGTGGGATGCAACTCTGGATAGAATGTTGATTCAAAGCCCTTCTGAGGAACGGACGCTTGAAACTTAAACAAGGTGGAGAAGCTAGATGGATAGATGTGCAAAAAAGCTGGACAAAGAGTGTTTCAGTTAGAAAGAAAAACGTGTGAAAAAAATCATAAAAAAGGCCAGAATAGTTGAAAGATAATGAAAGAATGACTTTAATTACAGATAGAAAGGTATAGATCACACACTGATTTATAGTTTGTTTCTAAGTACAACAGGAAATCACTGAAGGACTTTAACAGAAATGATGACAATTTGATTTACCTTACTAACAAACAAGGTAACTTAAGTATCTATGTGGAAAATGAACCCACAGGGGAACAAGAGTAGAAAGAGGGTGATGACCATTAAGGAGGCTGCTGCGAAATCCCAGTAAGAATGTGCTGTCTGTGCTGGAACGTGACAGATGAAGAAATGGAGAGAATCAGAATGTTTTGAGGTGGAACTGATAATGCTATCAATGGATTTAATGGGGGAAGGAAGAGATGAAGGAAAAAGAACAATCAAGCATAAAAAACTGGGTCCCTGGCTTAAGTAACTGGAAGAACAGCGATGTCACTTTCTGAGGTGAAAACAAGGAGGATGAGCGGATCCTATTTTTCTGTTTAAACTGCCCATTACTTGCAATAGTTCTGGAAGAATGAAATTACAAGAGGAACTAGACCAATTAATTTAACTATGGGTAAAATGATTCCCTGAGGAAGGGATCTGTAAAAATACCAAAAAGAAAAATAATCCACTAGAGGGGGATAAATGTGAAAATGTACCCATCCCCCCATCACACAATCAGATATTAGGGTTCACTCTTAAGATTACGGAGTTTATGTCATTTAAGTATCACTCAGCACCAAGTGGCTGACTACCTCTGTTCTTCCAGTTATTTGAATTTATCACACACGTAAGCATTTTAAGATTATATATGCTCTTAATTTTAATCATATTATTAGTTATTTCCTGTTACAAACTAAATTGTTCGAGAAAGCATTCTTTTCAGTATACTTCAAATAGTAGATGGTATCTCAAAGGTATATCCGATCAGAGTGATGCAATTTCCTAGACCATTAGAGACCCGTCATCATTGTCTTGATAGTCTGTGATAGTCCTAAATTTCAAGCAAGCTCTGATTAAGAAAAATTGGAAGGGGATACCTGGGTGGCTCAATGGTTTAGCGCCACCTTCGGCCCAGGGTGTGATCCCGGAGACCCGGATGGAGTCCCACGTTGGGCTCCCTGCATGGAGCCTGCTTCTCCCTCTGCCTGTGTCTCTGCCTCTCTCTCTCTCTCTCTAATAAATAAATAAAATACTAAAAAAATACTTTCTGAATATGTAGCAATTATCAAAAGCATTCACTGTAGCTTTCCAAGACAACTTATTAATTTTTTAAAAAAGATTTTATTTATTCATGAGAGACACATAGGCAGAGACCCAGGCAGAGGGAGAGAGGCAGGCTTCTCAAGGAGCCCGATGTGGGACTTGATCCTGAAATCCCAGGATCATGCCCCCGACCGAAGGCAGATGCTACCACTGAGCCACCCAGGCGTCACCCCAAGACAACTTATTAATCTGATCAACACAGTACTGTGTCAGACTAAAAGTCAGGTACCTTAACACCAGATACTCTGATTGCCTTATAAGTACCTGAATTACATTGCTGACTTCCTACCCTTAAAATACCTTACTACTAAGTAGCCGGTCAGCATCATCACAAGTACCTTTCCAGGTGCCATTTTTTATTTAAAAAAAAAAAAAAAAAAAAAAAAAGTGAAGACCATGGATTTTGAAATGAGAAATAAAATGAATTTTAGAAATGATTGAAGATATTAAGAATCTTTTAAGAATATTTCATTCCAGCTTTCAAATCTTTCACGCTTAAGTTTAGAATGAAGGTTTGTTTTGTTGGTTTTTTTTTTTTGGAGGTGGGGAGAAAGTGAAAGGTAAGAAAACAAGTTTATATGGGAAAGCTCTATTAAAAAATATAGGAAGATCATTTGGGATCTGTTTTGAAATAGTCTAGAAATAAAGGAGCAAGATTCTTAAATCTAATACATGAAATTCTGATCCAAGCATTTTGCTCTAATCAAGATTTAAGGGTCCTAAACATGGACAGATTCCTAAAACTCTAAGGAATGTTTTACAGAAATGTGATACACTGGTTAATTTAAACATTAATTCAAACAAATTAAAGTGATACAGTTCAGCATCCTCTCCCAGGCAATCTCCTAACTATGAGGGCTATAAACATTTATTTTGTACTCCCTAATTCACTGAATGGTGCTAAAATCCAGCCCATTCTTAATCAGCTGCCTGTGACGTTGGACGCTATTTCCCGTAAAACTCATTAAGTGACTATCCTCTGAGCTTCTATGCCTGGTATCTTTTCCTCTCCTAATTTGAGGATTGCACAAAATGCATTCTCTCCCCTGAAGCTCCTTCTCTTAACCAATCTAACATCAAAGATTTCTCCAATAAGGACAGTTCACACAAACATATAAAAGAAAATGTTTTGCTGGGCAGAACATTTCCCTGGCTTTCAGGATTTATAAAAATAATACATCACATAATTTCCTGACTTCGGGAAAAAAACAACAACAACAACAACAACAACAACAACACAATGTCACAAATCTCTCAGATTTCTGGAGAAGAATTCCATCAACTCTAACTTACCCCAATCTAACAAAGTTGTATTCAATTACTGGGGGGAGAAAATGGACAAAGTATAGCCCCAAATGATGAAATCATTTAATACTCCAGTAAAATATAAAACCTGCCTAAGTGAAAATTGTCTTAATACTCTTTGCTTTCACTTATATTTTCTTTCCTCTCATTCATAAGTACCATTAACAAGTATGTCCTGAAATTCTTATAAACCCATCTGTCCTGTGAAGTGTGGCTAAAATATTTGAGGGACCCTTTTGGTGGGCTTAAAGAGTACTTCCTTCAAGATTTTTCTTGAATACTATTTTAAAAAGCTGTTTCTCAACTGTTCATGATGACTAGCAATTTTTACTCTCCTTGAGTAGAGGATTCTACACATAATTATGATCACCAAAGCTTCAAGTGAAGTATCCCTTTGGTATGACATAATTTTAAAAAGGGTTGGGGTGGGGGCAGCAGAGAATATTCTTTCACATATCATCTATCACGTGAGTAAATAAAAATTCTTTCTTAATGAATATATTTGAGTCACGCCAGTAGCGCCACTCTGTATCATAACACAATTATGCTTATATCTGGATGTAAATGGGTAGCAGCTCTTTTACACAGTAAGATTCACTCTATTAAAAACTATAGGCTAGGGGCGCCCGGCTGGCTCTGCCAGTAGAGCAAGCGACTCTTGGTCTCAAGGCTGTGAGTTCGAGCACCAGGTTGGGGGTAGAGATTAAAAATAAAGTCTTAAAAAAACAACCACCACTCCCTATAGGCTAAAAGTGCGGGCACCCTCTCCTTAATTTCAACTAAAAGAACCCAAGTCACACCTTAAAGCCAAATTTAGTGACCAATAAAACACCCTAAGCTAATTAGAACTTCTCTTTATTTCTTCCCAACCCAGACTGACCTACTGAAACTACACATCAGCATTACAGTACCGAGAAAAAGAAACCAAAACAAATGCAGAGCCAGAATCCAAAGAGACCCCTTATCACACTGTCTTATCTGACAGTGAAAATCTGCAACATTATAAAACGTTTTCAAAAAGGAGAAAGAACTTAAGATTCCTATCAGTGGCTTGTTTGAAACTCATGCGGTAGCAGCCTACTAATTCTCACGTATCCTGGTAACGACAATAATCTTGTAAAGTCTAGCAATTAATTACTAGCTTAAAAAAGAAGAGCCTCCAGTTTTTGATCTTCACTAACTTGCTAAATTTTAAGGGTAACGTGATGAAGTTAGTTCAATCACTTAATCACTGTATTACTAATTCTGGAATTTACACACAAAAGTGGTGACATCAGAACACATCAAGTTCCAAAAGAAATTCCAACCGTAAGGAAAGACTGGCTGGATTCAATCATTTAAAAATATTTAAGTGAGGATCCCTTCTCCAACAACACAGGCAACTCCAAAATAAAAAGAAATGAAGTGCACAAGGACAGGAAAACAAACAAACAAAAACAATAAAAACAACAACAACAAAAACACAAGTACATAAAACCTGCCACTGAACCCCAAACCGCTGTCAGGGCAGAAAGTTAGAGAAGTACCTCGACTGCTGCTTTAACAAGTAAGAAGCCTCCCCTCCTTCTCATGAAAACCAAGCTCCGAATGGCAACATGGCAAAAGGCCCCCAAGAATCTGGATAGCAAACCACCCCCCACCCCAGCCACCAAAATAAAATCCTCATTTTTAAATTACATTCGAGAAGAACCAGACTCCCACGTTTGTTTGCTTTTCTTTGGGGGGTTAGCCTGTTACCCGATGAGCCCACGTACGCGGGCATCAAACAAGCCGGTTAAACTCCCGCGGGCCGACCGCTGCCACCCTTGGGCCTCAGCGAAAAGTTGTACCCCGAAGTGTGAGAAGGAGCAGCCCCGCCGTCATGGCGGTTTCCCTGCCGGGCCTCCAGCGCCCAGCACAACCGGTACCTAGCTCCAACCAGCAAGTCCCTGGAGCCCATGTGGCTCTTACCTTCTTTCGTCTGCGCGTTGGTGATCTGCAGGTCGCAGTCGGCAGCTTTCAACTTCTCTCTCCCCATAATCTGCTTCTTTAAATCGCAGAGGGAGATGTGGAGCCCATCAAAGGTGACGGTATCATAGTTGAGTTTAGAGGAAAATTTATAATGCACACAGGACATGGTGCCAAAGGATTCCTAAGGTTCAGCGAGGAGACGTGGACACGCTCAATATATGTGTATTTATGAACTTAAGAGCAAAATAAGGTACACGCACAAAACACTCAAAAAAGACACCGAAGGACCCTAAGGCCTCAGTTTAAATAACTCCCCCCCAAACCACAAGCAGGGGTTCGTAAAAAAAGGAAAAAAAAAAACAATAATCAGAACACACAGCCCCCCCACCCACCCACGGCGCCCCCTCCCCGCCCCACCCCCCCGGAGACTCAGAAGCACTTCATACGGGAGGAAGCGGACGAGGACGAGGGGGAAAAGGGGGAATCGAGAATCCGCCAACGGGCACAATGTCACCCGGCTGGGTCCCCCTCGCTCATGCTAAGGGGCCGGCAGGAGACGGGGGGCAGGCGGTGCAGTCAGTAAGCGGTCAGTCCACACGTTAGAGTCCGGATGACCCCGCGGGGTCAGGGGTCCATAGCGCGGCCGCACCTCCCGGTTGGTCTCTCCTTCCGTGGATTGGGGTGACCCAGGCCCCGGGAGAAGGTTGGGGGAGAGGGCCTAGGCCCGGAGTCCACGAGCGGCCTCTCGCCTCCTCCTGGCTTCCGGACGACCGGCGTCAGCTTGCCCAGGCCCAGGCCCAGGCCCAGGCCCCCCTCGCACAGACCCCTGTCGCCTGCTCCCCGGAGGCCACGCGCGGCCCCGCGGCCTAGGCCAGAAACGCGCGGTCGGCGGAGGAGAGGCCTTCCCGCAGGCCGCCCCCGGCTCCGGCTCCGCCTCCGCCTCCCCCCCGCCGCCGCCGCCGCCGCCGCCTCAGACACAAAGCCGGTACTAGGCCTCAACGAGGCCTCGAAGCGCTTCCTCACCACCCCGGGCCCCAGCCAGCGGCCGGGTGGCTTTGGCGGACCCTGGGGACGCCGCCGAGGCTCCCCGACGCTGCTCTCGCCGTGTGCTCCGCGCTTCTCTCGCCTCTCCGCTCCCGTCGCCTTGCGGCCCGAGCCGCGAGAGGAGGCCCCACGGGAACCGCCGGGCAACGGCACGGGCTTCGGGGGCTCTCTTTTTGTTCGGCCCCCCCCGCCGCTCTCGGGCCCTCACCCAGCGCCGGCGACACCTCCAAGCCAGGCACTATGGCGGACGCGGCCTGGCTTCGGGCGAGCGCCCCACTCCGGGGTCTCTTAAGCAGGGATTGCACGGGCGGCGCGCGCGGGGCGGGGCTGGCGTGCGCGGGGAGGCGGGCCGGGGGCGGGGCCCTCGGCGTCACAAAGCGCACCGGCCCGCCCACGTGACCCCGCGCTTTGTGACTCGGAGCGCGGAACCTGAACCAGCCGGGAGAACGGAAGGAACCATCGGCCTCGGCTCGCGGGGGGGGGGGGGGCGCGGCGCGGAGGGCCGGCTCACTAGGCGGCCTCGGCGCGGGGGGAGCCCGGGTTCCCGCGGCCGGCGTGCGAGGTAGTGTCCGCGGCCGAGGCGGGCGGCCGGCCAACTCCCTTTCCCCGCAGTCCCCGCCGGCTCCCCCAGTTGGAGTAAACATTATGGTTGCTATGCACTGAACTGTGGTTGCTATGCAAGCGCCCCCTAGCCTCCCCTTCCCACGAGCCGGCTGCCTTCGGCTCTGCTAAGCGGCAATTCTGGAGCAGCCCCCAGGCTACAACTGACCAGACCTCCCCCCCCCGCCCCACCACCAACACTGGAAAGGTTTACTGAGCCCCTACTATGTGCCAGGCCTGGGGCTGAGCCCTTTGCAGCACTGCCGGGCTCTGGAGCCCAGTTGTCGGGGTCCGGAACCCCAGCTTTGGGGTCAAGGTTTAACTGTGCCTCAGTTTCCTCGGCGGTAAAGTGCAGTTTAAACTAGAACTGGGGGTGGCGGATGGGGGCACCTGGGTGGCTCAGTGGTTGAGCGTTTTGCCTTGGCTCAGGTCGAGATCCCGGGGTCTGGGATCGAGTCCTGCTGGGGCTTCCCAGAGGGAGCCTGCTTCTCCTCCCCCTGCCTGTGTCTCAGTCTCTCTCTCTCTCTCTCTCTCTCTTGGTCTCTCATGAATAAATAAAACCTTTAAAAAATAAAGAAAGAAAATGGTACTCGGCCTACCGGGTTGTTATGGATTAAAGGAATAAATACGTTTCCATTGTTGAGGACCATTCCTGGCATATGGTTCAATGTGTCTCCCATGTAACTCAATAAATGTCATTTTGTTTTTTTTTCTTAAATTTTATGTATTTATTCATGAGAGACACAGAGAGAGAGGGGGGCAGAGACACAGGCAGAGGGAGAAGCAGGCTCCATGCAGGGAGCCCGACGCGGGACTTGATCCCGGGTCTCCAGGATCACGCCCTGGGCCCAGCGCGGCGCTAAACCACTGAGCGACCCGCGCTGCCCCATAAATGTCATTTTAACAACATCAACAAAACCCCGTAAATGGTCGCCACTACATGATCTCCGATTTATATAGATGAGGGAATGGAAGCTAACAATCGAGAACTTTCTGATTCGCAGAGTCAGGGGAATGCCTGCTTTGTAGCGTCTCAGAAAGCCCATTACTAACTGTAAAAGAAGGGAACTGTGCCAGGTACCCCCTCAGTGGGTCGGAGATTATTTTTTTCCTTGGGGCATGGGGAAGTTATTGTAACATGCATAAAATTCATACTGTAAAAAAAAAATGCATTCATGAACTGTAATAATCACTGTAATTTACAATGCATTTTCCTCATGCTCCCTAGATTTTTACTGGCTTGGGCTCAGGGAAGTTAAGTCACCGAGAAAAAGCTCACACAGCCATGATGGGACAAAGTTTGCCAGGGACTTCCTAGATACAGACACCCAATCCTTGCAGAATGTGGTTTAAGTCCATCATCCTCTTATTAGGACAATCTTCCTAAGGGAACTTCATCCAAATAGGATGGCCACCATTCTATTTCTTTCACTTTTTTATTTTCTTCCAGGCATTTATTACTACTTGACATGGTATATATTTACTTTTTAGTTTTCTGTTTCCTTCCCACAGTTGAGAACAAGGATTTTTCTCTTTTGGTTATGCCATATACCCAGCTCTTAGAACCCCAGCCTGGGCATAGTAGGCACTCAATAAATGTGTTGAATAAATGCATTGATCTATAGAAATACTATGGCAGTAAGATTTCAGCAAATCAGCCCCGGAGACAACAAAGACAGTGTAACTCAACCACACCATTAACATCAGTGCTTTACACATATAACAAATTTCTCCCACCTTTATCTTCTTTGGTAACTAACCAAAAGTTCCTTGCTCTTGGGTCCACTTCAGAACGGCCACTTTTCTTGAAAAACCTGTATGAACCAAAGGGGGGTAATTACATCTAATGAAAGAAAAGGTGGACAGGAAAATGAGGTGTTTTTTTTTTTAATTTTTTTATTTATTTATGATAGTCACAGAGAGAGAGAGAGAGAGGCAGAGACACAGGCAGAGGGAGAAGCAGGCTCCATGCACCGGGAGCCCGATGTGGGATTCGATCCCGGGTCTCCAGGATCGCACCCTGGGCCAAAGGCAGGCGCCAAACCGCTGTCAATGTTATCGTTTGGTCCGATGGTTCTCAGCCAAGAGCCTTTTACCATGCTTTTGGAGACTTTACCTTATAACACATCAAACAGGTCAAAATTCACCCACAACCTGCATTAAAAGCGCTCGTGATGGGATTTAATTCAGTTGCTTGCCTAATTGACAAAATGTTTCCTTTGGTTCATTCCATTAAATTCCTCAGTGGATCTCAACTATGTGAATTTTTCTTTTTTAAGATTTTATTTATTCATTTGACAGAGAAAGAGCACAAGCAGGGGGAGCAGCAGAGGGAGAAGGAGATGCAAGCTCCCCACTGAGCAGGGGGTTCAATGCCAGGGCTCAGTCCCAGGACCTCAGGATCACGACCTGAGGCTAAGGCAGATACTTAACCAGCTGAGCCACCCAGGTGCCCCTAAATTTCTGTTGGTAATATGGAGCTTCTCTCCCTGACACTTCTCCCCTCACCCCCACCCCAATATCCATATAAGCCCTGGAAAGCCCTTGTACTGTACCTACCTTTCCAAACTTCTGGTAGGTAGCATCTCCTGAGCTCCCACCTCCTAGGATTTTGAAACTTTGTCACTCTCAAACCCACTGTACCCTCACATTTCCACCAAACACATACGTCTAGTAGATCCCCTACCTTATTTTAGTATGCCAACATTTCAGTTTCAGAGAACAGAATTGGGAGACCCAAGAAAATCTGCCGGTCCGCTGCAGGACACTTGTGCTACTATCCAGGCTCCGGAAGTTAGAATGAGATCTACCCCACCCAGGCTGCTATATACTCCTATAATCTAATCTCAGCAAGTACTCCCAACAGCAGGCACATCACAGATTCTGAGTCTGGCCTCCATGTTTTCAGCCCAAGTTCACAAAAGATAGATTCTTTATATCACCAATGTATCTTCCCCAAATATTTATATTTTCTTTATTTAGTACTGAAGCCTACAAAAAGTTTTGCATTTTTTATGTAATAAAGTCCATCAGTCTTTTATCCTCATGGTCTTTACTCGTATGCTGTAAAAAATAGTTCCTAGCCACTCAGAACCCACCTTAGATATTTGTTTGCTTATGTTTCCTTCCAGTTTATGTTTGGGCATTATGATTTTTTTTTAAGATTTTATTTATTTATTTATTCATGAGACACAGAGAGAGAGAGAGAGAGAGAGAGAGAGAGGCAGAGACAGAAGCAGAGGGAGAAGCAGGCTCCATGCAGAGAGCCTGATGTGGGACTCGATCCCGGGACCTCCAGGACCACTCTCTGAGCCAAAGTCAGACGTTCAACTGCTGAACCACCCAGGTGTCCCAGGCATTATGATTTTAAATTAAACTCTGTAATCGATTTGAATTTTTTTGTATATAGGCTGTACTATAAAGTGAAGGCCATTTTATCCCTTTTTAAATTGTGGAATATATTGTTAGTAAAGGAAAAAAAAGCATAAAATATGTATTATGGTTTGATGCAAATTATACATGCGTCTTATAAAGGGAGTTTCTTTTGTTTTTAACTATATTTTATGGCAATTGATAATAGATTGAATGATTTGAGTTTAAAATTTTTGAAACATTTTACTTGAAACTTTTCATTTTCTCTTCCTTGCAACATTTTATTTTTTTAAAAAGATTTATTTATTTATCTGAGAGCATGAGCAAGCAGGGTGAGGGGCAGAGGAAGAAAGAGAATCCTAACAGACTTCCCACTGAGCAGGGAGCCCCACTCAGGGCTCCATCCCAGGACCCTGAGATCATGACCTGAGCTGAAGGCAGATGCTAACTGAGCCACTCAGATGCCCCTTGGCAACATTTTAAACCACACTTAATTTGTTTAAAGCTAAAGGTCATTAATTGAGCATATGAACTGATTTTTTTTTGTTTCCCCATTATTCATTCATTCATTCATTCATTCAACTGGCAAAATTAAAAAGGTTGACAATACCATATGTAAGAGATGGGGATCAATGGGATCCCCTATGATCACTGGGGAGTTTGGAACAGTAATTTTGGGAAATGATTCGGCATCCTCTTGCAATTCCTATACCCTATGAACCGGTCATTGCACTCCTGCTTAAATATATCCAAGGCAAAATTTAACTCAGGTACTTGCATGAGAATTTCACGGGTGCTTTCTTTAGTGTAGCAAAAAGCTGAAACAACCCAAATGCCCTTGAAAGGGGGAATGAATAAATATGTGAAAATCTATCCAGACAGTGGAGTATTGTGCAATAATAAACATAAAATAACAGTATGTGTAATGACAAGGCAATGGGATCTTTTTGACTGTTCTGGAGTCAGAAAAGCAAGTCTCAGAAGCTGACATACCATACCCTTCCTATGAATTTCAAAAACAACTAAAAGCAAACAATACATTATTTAGCGAAGCATACAAAGGTAACACACCTGAAAATTGGCAACCAGGAGACACCACATTCAGGACAGCGATTACCTCTGAGATGGAAGGATGAGACGAGGAGCCCAGAGGAGGTAGGAGCTATCCGCAATGAGCTAGTTCTTGGGCGGGTTCACAGGTAATCATTAGTATCCTGCAAATGAACACATAAAGAATAGTTAAACTACAAGGAAATAATGCACAAAACAGTGAGAGGTCATGAGATTAGGAATATAATTAATTCATTGATGTGTCCCTGACATTTCTTCTCTCCTTCTTCCCACTACCAGCAAAGACTCTCATGGTGAGACAGAAGAAATGAAATCCCTTTCAGAGGAACAAAAAAATCGGCAAGCTCCCTAAACTCCTTTGTAGCACTGAATGCCATAACTGTAAATGAAACTCGTGTTTAGTTTATAATTTGGTTTGTTTTCTGATGTTGAGATAAAGAAGGGTTCTTGGCCATCAGACTCCTGGGGACCTGGGGACCTGGGGTCAGAACACGCCACCAGTGATCTTTCTTTATCCAGTGACTTTTTTTTTTTTTTTGAGATTTTATTTATTTATTTGAGAGAGAGACAGAGCTAGCACAAGCGGGGAATAGAGAGAAATAGGTTCCCTGCTGGGCAGGTTGCCCAACACAGGGCTCCATCTCAGGACCCGGACATCATGACCTGAGCCAAAGGCACATGCTTAACCAACTGAGCCTTCCAGGTGCTCTTATCCAGTGACTTCTAACTCCCCTCCACCACAGTAAGGTGGGACTCGAGACCAGGAATGTTTTGAAAAGGAGAGGCCTCATAAAAGTGCCAGGAGATGTTATATATAGAAAGACACACGCCATGCTTGCTTCTCCTAGAAATTCCAGAGCTCTAGGTAAACACAAAGGAGGAGCAAGAATGGGAATGCTATTGTGCCAGAGCCGAGGCAAAGCACAGATCCTTGGACAAAGCCCTTCTCTGTCAGGTGAATGTGACCTATTTATTCATTTGCCCAGATATGAATGATGTAATGAGTGACCATGTGTGCCAGGCACTATGGTGGGCACTCTGTGGTGAACAAATCAAAGCCCCTGCCTGCAGGGAGTTTAAAATAAGCAAAGGATTTTAGAGGCTCCCAAACTTGCTGTGTGACCTTGGGAAAGTAACTTAACTTCTCTGGCCCTTGGTTTCCTGCAGGGCCTGTTTCATGGGTCCTGTGTGATTGTGCTTCATGTAGCGCTCTGCTGTGGTCATCTTAACCATTCCTCATAATTTTCATTTTCATTTTGCACCGAGTCCCACAAATTATGTAGCTGATCTTGGTTTCTTGACTTGTGAAACAGAGTTAAAATAGTACCTTCCTCGAAACAGAAACCAAGGTTTACAGGAAGGGGAAGTGAGGAGGTGATGTCCAAATGGGTATAGAGTTTCACATTTTCAAAAACAAAAAAAGAACAAAAATGTTTTAGAGATCTGTTGAATAACAGTATGATTATACTTAACACTACTGAACTATACACTTAAAAATGGTTAAAATGGCAAATTTTATGTTATGTGTAAAAACAAAAGACCCCAAAATAGTACCTTCCTTATAAGGTTGTTAAGATAAATCCGTGACTGAGTCTGGCACAGAAGCACCACATAAATGTTGTTTAGAAAATAAATTTAAGTGGCAAGTGCTAGAGAGTTTTCTTTGAAGTTGAAATGCTTCCATCTTGGATGAACATAACAAAACAACTGTGGCTAGCATTTGCCACACATTTACTATTCACTGCCCGGTGACAAGTACTTTGGATACAGACTTCCTTAAATCCTCTCAAGAACCCAGTGAATAGGTCCTGGATATTCTCCCTATTTTATAAATGAAGCAATGAGGTTCAGAGAGGTGACATCATAGGCTTGAGGTCACATAGGAGTTGCAATTTAAAAAGGGGTGTGCCTGAATGGGAAGGGCACTCTCTAACCACTGACTCGATCTTACTGTGGAAGCACTCCTCCAGAGGGGCCCATGGAGAGGTGCCCTCTCTTCAGGTACCAGAAGCAAAGCCTCAGACTGCCCTGGCCCTCCTCCCTCTGGCTTCCACTTATCCTCTTTGGTCCTGGTTGTTTTTTTTTTTTTTTTTTTTTTTAGGATTTGATTTATTTATTCATGAGAAACACAGAGAGAGAGGGGGGCAGAGACACAGGCAGAGGGAGAAGCAGGCTCCATGTAGGGAGCCCGATGTGGGACTTGATCCCAGGTCTCCAGGATCACGCCCTGAGCCAAAGGCAGATGCTCAACTGCTGAGCCACCCAGGCGTCCCTGGTCCTGGGTTTTGATCCTGTCTCTACCCCTAGACTACGTTCTCAGACCTCATCATTTGCCTCCTCTATGCCTTTCCTAAGTCACCTGGCAGGTGCTTGGTAATTATTTGGGGAGCCCAAAAATGACTCTTGATAAGTGGTTCTGCTTGGCTTCTCCAGCAGTAACAAGCTTGGTAGATTAAAGCACGGCAGTGGCCTTGAATGTCCCCTCATACTTAGAAATCTCCCTGGAGGAAGTGCAAATAGGGACGCCTTGCAGGCTCTGTGCGCGGGTGGGGGGGGGGGAGCCTCCCCGACTCTGCATCCAGGATCGCTGATCTGAGAGACTTGGCACTCTGCTACGTGCTTGACGTGTCCTATCTCATTTCACCTTACCGTGACCCTGTGAGGTAGGTCTGATCCTTTTCCTGATTTTACACAGGAAGAAAACAGGCTCAGAGGGGGAAGCCCAAGGTCACACACCTGGGAGGTGAGGCCAGGGTTACAGCCGGTAGTGATAGAGTCAGGATTCAAATCCAGTTGGGAGCTTATGCTCCCTGTCAGGTGGTCCTGGTGGCCTCTGTTACACCTGTGCCTCTCTCAGGTGCACACTTTGCCTTCAGTTTGCTGGCTTTGCTCCTGGAGGAGTGGGGGGATGAGAGAAAGTGCTAATGACAAAGGCTCTCATTCATCTCCTAGGTACTTATGGAGTGTTCTAGGCATGGTTCCTGGCAGGCTTCTGGCACACGGGACACAGCAGTGACCATGGCAGGCAAAGCTTTTTCTATCCTGGATTTTCCATTCTAGTGTTAGAGAGGTACAATAAGCACCTAGACAAAGGAGAGGGATGGCTATGGAATGCTTTAAGTATTGTGAAGAAAATAAAACAAAGTTAGCAAGGTGGAGAATGAAGGGGGAGGGCAGAGGAGGATTTACACTCTATGGCCTCTGTGAGGAGGTGACATTGGAGTTGACATTTGAGTGACAAGAATGAGCTAGCCATGTGGGTTCTAGGGAAGAATTTTCTAAGTAGGATGAATGACAAGTGCAAGAATCTAGAGGTGTGAGCCATCACAGTCAAAGTCCTGGTGTGGCTCAAGTGTGGATCATCATGGGGAGTGATTGGGCTCAGGTCACAGAGATTAGCAGAGGCCAGATCATGTAAAACCACAAAAGCCATTTAAACAAAGTTTGATTTGAGACAGGAAAGTCCTAGAAGGGTAGGAGAACTCAGGGCCATCTTATTTCAAAGTTCAGGGCAAATTCGACAAATGGCTGTTACCATGGGTTCCCATGACCCAAGTTACAGCTGAATCATATACTTCCCCGAAACATCCTAGAAGTTTCTGGTATCCTGAAGGGGCAAGGTGTTGTCAAGTGTGATTTATATAAAAGGCAGAGATTGGGTGACACATCCACCATGGCTCATAGCATCTTTCCCAGTGGTCATATGACCAGGGTTGTGGCTTCAGACAGGAGGGGAAGGATGATCCCAGTGACAGCTGTCTCTTCCTGCAGCTCCTAGAACCTGTTCTACCTGTCATGCAAGCTGGTGACATAGCTCTGTCAGGAACGGGTCAAAGGTAACCCTGATAATCTTGTCCTATGACTTGGTAAAGAGCTGGTGAGTCAGGAAAAGGAAGACAGGGAGGAGAAGGGAATGCCTATATTCCAACACTGATTGTGCCAAGGCACAGAGATTGTTCCAAACGCAGAAGCTGGAGAGTCTGATTCAGCAGGTCTTTGCAGGCTGTGCAGGTGATCATGATGCACAGCCAGGATTAAAGACCCACCACATTTTAGGATGCACATGGCTAAGGGCACAGATGCAGGTATACAGCCTCTGTGTAAAGCCCGGTTCTGCCATATACGCCATGAGGGGTGCTGAGCAAGTGGCATAAGCTCACTGCCCCAGTTTACTCACTGTCAAATGGAGCTAATAATAATAGTACCTCATTCATAGGCTGTGGCAAGGAATAAAGCACCCTAGGGCAGTTCCTGCCCAGAGTAAGCACCACACAGACGTTGGCCTTCGTTGTACTATTTCATTCCCCTTCAGGACCGCCTTGTGAGGAAAGTATCATTATTATTCAGATTTAGAAATGAGAACTGAGGTGAAGTGACCTTTCCAAGGTCATACTGAAAAAGTTTTACTCAAAAAAAATAAATAAATAAATAAAGGAGAAAAGAAAAAAAAATATAGTTCATCCCCAAATGCTCAAATCATCTGGGCCCCGGTGGAGCCATTGTACCCATTGCACTGCAGACAGGAGGCAGAGGACCACCTTTCTTGCAGGTTTCCTGGAAGGGGAAATGTGGTAGTTCAAGAGTGAGGCAAAATTCTCCTCCCAGTCACGGCTGAGTAACTCCTTACTGGTGGGTCTTGCACATAACAACTATAATCTCTGGACGAACTACAAAAAACAAAAGACACACAAAAGACACACACAAAAAACCCCCACAAAATTAAAATACCCGTAAAACAATAAAAAAACAGGCAGGTGCTAGATAGAGAGGTGTTGTCACTTGGAAGAAAGGGATAGTCCAGGCTGAGTGTCCCGTTTTCAAAGGCAGAGCAAATCCATGCCAAGGGACAGTGGCCAAAACTCTGCCAGAATATCTGGTTTTACTGGTCTGAAGAACCAGAGAACACGGAATATGCAAACACAGCCTTTGGACGTTGAGTTGGGAATCCTGGAAAAAGAAGATTCAGAGAAGGGGGAATCCAGATTCTATGTATGAGCTCTGCCCATATCTCTAGCAGAGCACTTAAAAAAAAAAAACTTTTATTTATTTATTCATGAGAGAGAGAGAGAGAGAGAGAGAGAGAGAGAGAGGCAGAGACACAGGCAGAGGGAGAAGCAGGCTCCATGCAGGGAGCCCGATGTGGGACTCAATCCTGGGACCCAGAATCACACCTTGGGCCAAAGACAGATGTTCAACCACTGAGCCACCTGGGCATCTCTAGCAGAGCACTTAATACAGGACTTCAGCTGCCACTCACCCCCATGAGGCAGTCTGCGATTTGAGTTTAGCCAAATTAACTGCCTGTTTTAAAAAAAGAAGAGTTGCCTGGGTGGCTCAGTCGGTTAAGGATCTGCTTCAGCTCAGGCCATGACCCCAGGATCCTGAGATGGAGTCCCGAATCTGGCTCTCTGCTCAGTGGGGAGTCTGCTTCTCCCCCTCTCCACTGCTTGTGTTCTCTCTCTCTCTCTCTCAAATAAATAAGATCTTAAAAAAAAATAAAAAGAAAAAAAAGGATGAGACAGGCTGTTATATACTGATATGGAAGGATACTCAAAATATATAGTTAGATGCAAAGCAAAGATTGGTGCATAATATGCTTCCAAAACTATTTATATATGTGCGTGTGTGTGTATACACACACATATTTGTATATGTAAATGTATATAAATGTGAATGTATATACACATACATGTAGCCATATGCACTTGTATATATCTAGAAAATTTCTGAGAAGCTGAAAGGATCTACAAACTAGTAACAGTGATGGTCTTCTGGGAAGGAAAAATAGAATTGAGTTGTTGGCCCAGCGATGTAGAGCAAGAATCACTTTTTCCCTTTGTGGTTTTTTTTAAGTCAGATTCATTGAAGTGTAATTTACATACAGAAACATTCACTGCTTTTTAGTTTACACTTGTCTGATTTCTGGCAAACACAATCACGTAGCAACCACCACAGGCCAGATATAGAATGTTTCCATCAGCCTCCAAAATTTCTGTGCGCTCCTTTCCCGTCTACTCCCAGCACCTGACACGCATTGACCTGCTTTCTGTTCCTACAAATGGGCCTTTTCCAGTTAATCATGTAAATAGAACTATATAGTATGTTGCCTTTGAGGCTGGCTCCTTTCACTTAGCATATTGCACTTGAAATGCATCCATCTTGCTGTAAAACCAACAGTTCGTTCCCTTCTGTCGCTGACTAATCTTTCATTGTATGGATGCACCATGGTTGGTTGACTCATCAGTTGAATATTTGGGTTATCTCCTGTTCTGGCAATCATCAATAACACTGCTACAAAATTAATGTGTAGGTTTTCCCATGAAGATAAATTTTCTTTTCTTTAAATTTAAATTTAGTTAATTAAATACAGCGTATTATTAGTTTCAGGGGTAGAATTCAATGATTCATCAGTTGCATAGAATACCCAGTGCTCATTACAACACGAGCCTTCCTTAATGTCCATCACCTAGTCACCCCTTCCCTCCAACCTCTCCCCTCCAGCGACCCTCAGTTTGTTTCCTAGAGTTAAGAGTCTCTTATGATTTGTCTCACTCTCTGATTTTTCTCTTATTTTATTTTTCCCTCCCTTCCCCAATGTTCATCTGTTTTATTTCTTAGATTCCACATATGAGTGAGGTCATATGATAACTGCCTTTCTCTGACTGGGTTATTTCACTTATCATAATATCCTCTAGTTCCATCTACATCATTGCAAATAGCAAGATTTCATTTTCTGGTGGCTGAGTTATATATATATATATATATATATATATATATATAGTACAAATCTCGTTCTTCTGTTGTTGAATTTATTCCTAAGTACTTTATTCTTTTTGATGCTATTGTAAATGGAATTGTTTTCTTAACTTCATTTTTCACATTGTTCACTGATAGTCTGTATCTTCTTCAGTGATACCCCTCCCTGTACCACACTTTCTTGATTACTATAGATTTATAGTAAATTTTGAAACAAGTAAGTGTGAGTCTTTATCCTTCTCCTTTATCTCCTTTATCCATTCCTCTGTTGATGGGCATCTGGGACATGTTTGGACATCTTTCCATTGTTTGGTTATTGTGGGCACTGCTGTTATGAACATTGGGGTGCAGGTGCCCCTTAGGATCACTGTTTGTATCCTTTGGGTAAATACCTAGTAGTGCAATTGCTGGGTCATAAGGTAGCTCTGTTTTTAACTTTTTGAGGAATCTCCATACTCCATGAGAATAAGTTTTCATCTCTTTGGTAGATAACTAAGAATGTGTTATCAGGCCACATGGTAAGCATATGTTTAACTTCTTGAGGAACTACCAGGCTATCATCCACAGCAACTATACTCTTTTACATTTGCATCAGCAATGTATTGGGATTCCTGTTTCTCACATCCTCACAAACATTTATTATTGTCCTCCTTTTTGATTGCAGCCATCTAGTGGGTAGGTATAAAGTCCTATTGTATTGTGGTTTTGATTTTCATTTCCTTAGTGACTAATGATATTGAAGGTCTTTTCATGTGCATATTGGCCATTTGTATATTTTCTTTAGAGATGTATGTATTCAAATACTTTGAACATCTTATTTTTATTTTATTTTTTTAAAGATTTTATTTATTTATTTATTTATGAGAGACACAGAGATGGGGTGGGGGTGGGGGAAGACAGGCAGAAGGAGAAGCAGGCTGCATGCAGGAAGCCTGATATGGGACTCGATCCCAGGACTCTGGGATCATGCCCTGATCCAAAGGCAGACGTTCAACCACTGAGCCACCTAGGTGTCCCTACTTTGAACATTTTAAAATTAGGTTATTTGTATTTTTTGGGGGGGTTATTTGTATTTTTGTTATTGAATATTAAGAGTTCTTATATAGTCTGGATACAGATTCCTTATGAGACATATAATTTGCAAACATTTTCTCCCATGATGTGATTTGCCTTTTTACTTTCTTGATGATGTCCTTTGAAGGGAAAAAAAAAAGTTTTTTAATTTTGATGAAAAACTTCTATTTTCCCTTTAGTATCATATCTAAGAAACCATTGCCTGATCTACAGTCACAAAGATTTATTCCTATACTTTCTTCTAGGAGTTTTATATTTATATTTCTATTTAGGTCTATAATTCATCTTCAGTTAAGAGTATTCTTTCCTCATTAGGTAGCCTTTGCACCTTTGTTGAAAATCAATTAGCCATGAATATGAGTTTATCTCTGAACTCTTTTTAAAAAATATTTTATTTATTTATTCATGAGAGACACACAGAGAGAAAGGCAGAGACATAGGCAGAGGGAGAAGCAGGCTCCCTATGGGGAGTCTGATACAGGACTTGATCCCAGGACCCCAGGATCACGACCTGAACCAAAGGCAGACGCTCAACCACTGAGCCACCCAGGTGTCCCTTATTTCTGAACTCTTAAATCTATTCTGCTGATCTATAAGTCTACCCTTAAACCTGTACCACACTTTCTTGATTACTATAGCTTTATAGTAAATTTTGAAACAAATAAGTGTGAGTCCTTCAACTTTGTTCTTCTTTTTCAAGATTGTTTTGGACATTCAAGGTATGAATTTTATGATTAGCTTATCAATTTCTGCAAAAAAAAATCCAGCTGGAGTTTTAATGCAGATGTATTGAATTTGCCAATCAGGAGTATTGCCATCTTAACAGTATTAGGACTTCTGATCGGGATGCCTGGGTGGCTCAGCAGTTAAGTGCCTGCCTTGGCTCCGGGGTATGTTCCTGGGGTCCCAGGATTGAGTCCCATATCAGGATCTTCCTCTGCCTGTGTCTCTGCCTGCCTCTCTCTCTGTGTCTCTCATGAATAAATAAATAAGATCCTTAAAAAAAAAAAAAAAGACTTCTCATCTGTGAATACAGAATGTCTTCCTATTTATTTAGATCTTCAATTATATTCAACAATGCTAAAAAAAAAAAAAAACAATGCTTGTAATAGTCACTGTACAAATCTCGTTCTTCTGTTGTTGAATTTATTCCTAAGTACTTTATTCTTTTTGATGCTATTGTAAATGGAATTGTTTTCTTAACTTCATTTTTTACATTGTTCATTGATAGTCTGTATCTTCTTCAATGAATTGTCTATTCAAATATTTTGCCCATTTTTAAACTGTGTTGTTCATTTTCTTAATATGGAGTTTCACAAGTTCTTTGTATTTTTCCTGTGTATATAGAATGTATTTTGCAAATATTCTCTCCTAGTCTGTGGCTTGTCTTTTCATTTCCTTAGTTAATTTCATTTTCAGATTGTTCATTGACAGTCTATATATCTTCTTTGGTGAACTGTCTATTCAAATATTTTGCCCCTATTTATTATTATTCTTTTTTAAGGATTTATTTGAGAGACAGAGTGTGCACGAGTAGGGGGAAGGGCTGAAGGAGAGGGAAAGAATCACAAACAGACTTCCCACTGAATGTGGAGCTGGACGTGGGGCTTGAACCCATGACCCTGAGATCATGACCCTGAGATTGTAACCTGAACTGAAACCAAGAGTTGGACACTTAACTGACTGAGCCACCCAGGCACCCCAGAAGTTTCAAAAATTTGATGAAGTTCAGTACATCAAATTTTTCTTTTGTGGATTTTGCTTTTTCTGTCTTATCTAAGAAATTTTTGCATTTGCATAACTCAGGATAACAGAGGTTTTCTTTTATGTTTTCTTCTGAGTGTTTTTGTAGTTCAAGGTTTTACATTAAATGTCCTCCATTTCATGTTAATTTTAAATTTTATTTATTTATTTATTTAAAAATATTTTATTTATTTATTCATGAGAGACACAGAGGGAGAGAGAGAGAGAGAGGCAGAAACACATGCAGGGGGAGAAGCAGGCTCCACACAGGAAGCCCAATGTGGGACTCGATCCCAGGACTTGGGTCATGCCCTGAGCCAAAGGCAAATGCTCAACCACTGAGCAACCCAGTCCTCCCAATCAAGTTAATTTTTTAAAAATATTTATTATTTATTTTGAGAGAGGGAGAACATGGGGTGGGAAGGGGCAGAGAGAGGGAGAAAGAATCTCAAGCAGACTCTCTCCACTGGGTGTGGAGCCTGACGTAGGGCTCAATCCCACAACCCTGAGATCATGACCCTGAGATCACATCCTTGAGATCATGACCTGAGCTGAAATTAAGAGTCAGGTGCTTAACTGAGCCACCCAGGCATCCTCATTTTGAGTAAATTTTTGATTATAGATAAGACTTTGTTTTGTTATTTTGGATTTGTGGGTGTTACAGTTATAGTGTTATAGTACTGTTTGCTCAATAGGCTGTCCTTTCCCCAATGTCTTTTCTCCCCAAATGCCTTTGACTTTTGTTGAGAGCAATCCATTATATATATATTTTTTTTCCTTTGTTATATATATATATATACATATATACACATGTACATATATATACACATGTATACATATATATGCTTATATGTATATATATAAAGTGTATATGTGTGTATATATATAAATATATACATACATATATACATATATATATGTAAAGTGCATAAAATATGTTCAATTTAAAGGATATGTACAAGGGGACCTGGCTGGCTCAGTTGATGGAGGATGTGACTCTTGGTCTCAGGTTGTGGGTTTGAGCCCCACACTGAGTGTAAAGATTACTTAAAATTTTTTTTAAATCTTTAAAAAAAGAGTAATTATATATAGTACTACTCAGGTCAGTCTCCAAGGACAACCCCATTCTTTTCTCCAAGAGTACTGACCATCTTGGTTTTGTAGTAATAATTCCCTCATTCTTAAATTTGCTATGCATGCATGTGTCCTTAAGTAATTTAGTTTAGTTTTGACTGTTTTGAAATGTTATTACATGTATAGAATCTTACTGAGTGTATTCTTTTAAAATTTTTAATTGTTGTAAAACACTTGTAACATAAGATTCACCATGTTAACGCTTTGTGAGTGTACATTTCACTGGTATTCAGTGTTCCACAATGCTGTGCAACCATCACCATGGTCCATCTTCAGAATACTTTTCACCTTGAAAAACTGAAACTCTGCACCCACTAAGCAATAACTCCCATTTCCTCCTCCTCCACGAATGTGTTCTTATGTATCTTGCTTCTTTTGTTCAATATGATATTTGTGAGAGCTCTCTGTGACATCCCACCCAATGATGTCGCTCATTCATTTTCATTGCTATATTGTGGTGCTTCTCAAAATCAGACCATCCAAGAAGACAAAACTATTTTCCTACTACCAACTACACATATGTAGTATATAAATACTGAGAAGTTATTTGTCTTTTTTTAATCTTCCTTCTCTCATGAGGGTACTGTATAGTTTTGAGAAACTATCTCATATAGTTATACATATATCATATGTAACATGGCAACAGACTGCATGCAGAAGCAGATATAAGAACTCATTTATCTTCCATTAAGGAAGACATTAAAGAGATGTTTAAAAATGTGACATAATACTGCCATTCTTCCTAGTTTTTTTTTTTAGAAAAGAACAAGTTATTTTTCATACCAATATGATTTGTTATGTCATATGTTTATTATTTTAAAAATGAATAAATAGAATTATTAAAAGTTTCTCAGTTTAGGGGTGCCTGGCTGGGTCAGTTGGTAGACCATGAGACTCTTGATCTTGGGGTTGTGGGTTTGAACCCCACATTGGGTGTGGAGATTGCTTAAAAATAAAACCTTAAAAAAACGTTTCTCAGTTTAAATTTCTCATTTGGTAGGTACATAGAGATATAACCCATGTAAACAGAAGCTCTTTGGGAACAGTTGGTAGTTTTTAACAAGTGAAGAAGTCCTGAGATTTTAAAGATTGACAATCTTTTTAAAGATTGACAGGCTCAGTCATTTAAGTGTCTGCCTTCAGCTCAGGTCATAATGTCAGGGTCCTGGGATCCAGCCCCCTGTCATGCTTCCTGCTCAGGAGGGACCCTGCTTCTCCCTCTCCCTCTGTGCTCTATCTCTCACTCTCTCTCAAAAATAAATAAATAAAAATCTTTTTAAAAAGGTTGACAATCACAGCTGTATCATATTCATTA
Organism: Vulpes vulpes; assembly: GCF_048418805.1. NCBI lineage: Eukaryota > Metazoa > Chordata > Mammalia > Carnivora > Canidae > Vulpes > Vulpes vulpes. The sequence continues at coordinate 96,380,479 of NC_132782.1, forward strand.
TATGAATATGCCACAATTTATTTATACATCTTACTGTAGGTGAACATATGGGATGTTTCCCAACAGCATTGAGAGTAATGCTCTTATGAATAACCTTGAATATGTCTCCTGGTATATATCTTCATGAGGAGAGGAATTGTACATCTTCAACTTGAAGAATGTCATACTGTTTTCCAGAGTGGCTGTACCCACTTGTACTCCCACCAGCTCTACAATTGCATCAGCAAATAGGATGATAACACTTTTAATTTTTTTTTGGCCAACTTTACAAATGTATGATAGAGATCTGCTTTCCATTGTGTATTCTTTTGTGTGTTTGGAATTTTGTTCCATGTGCATATGCAATTATGAAACTTACACTATGTTTTTTTTTTTTTTTGAGAGAGAGAGAGCGAGAGAAAGAGAGAGAGCATGAGTGGAGCTTGATCCCAGGACCCTGAGATCATGCCCTGAGCCAAAGGCAGACACTTAATTGACTGAGCCACCCAAGTGCCTGATGAAACTTACACTATGTGTTTTTAAATTTTTTTTTAATTTTTATTTATTTATGATAGTCACACAGAGAGAGAGAGAGAGAGAGAGAGAGAGAGAGGCAGAGACACAGGCAGAGGGAGAAGCAGGCTCCATGCACCGGGAGCCCGACGTGGGATTCGATCCCGGGTCTCCAGGATCGTGCCCTGGACCAAAGGCAGGCGCTAAACCGCTGCGCCACCCAGGGTTCCCTCACTATGTGTTTTTAAAAGAAAACTTGTCTTTATAAAGCCACTTTATTATTATTTTTTATTTTAAAGATTTTATTTATTCACCCATGAGAGACACAGAGAGAGAAGCAGAGACACAGGCAGAGGGAGAAGCAGAAAGGAACCCAACGTGGGACTTGATCCTGGGACTCCAGGCCGAAGGCAGGCACTAAACCACTGAGCCACCCAGGGATCCCTTATAAAGCCACTTTATTTATTTATTTATTTATTTATTTATTTATTTATTTATAAATATATATTTTTAAAATTTATTTGTTCATGAGAGACACACACACAGAGAGAGGCAGAGACACAGGCAGAGGGAAAAGCAGGCTCCATGCAGGGAGCCCAATGCGAGACTTGATCCCAGGTCTCCAGTATCACGCTCCTGGCTGAAGGCAGGCACCAAACCGCTGAACCATCTGGGGATCTCTATAAAGCCACTTTAAAATAATTTTCCATACAAAGATGTTGACAATGCTTACATATATTTTTCTTTGAAAAAGTAGGATGTGCTGCCCATCTGAGTGTCTTATATTTTTTGGCAAATATGGGTGAATGGCAGAGGTAGAATTTTAACTCATGTGTCTTTCTTACTCCAGGCTCTTTTGCTTCTCTTTAGGACAGCATGGTGACAGGCAGCAGATCTTTTTTGTTTTCTTGTATTTTTTAATTTAATTTTAAACTACCTTCACAAGAGGATGCTGCAGATGGCTGCCCCCTAGTGGATTCCTGCAAGACTGCTTCTATTGGATTGTTAGAAAATCCTCCTCTGTGCACTGAGCTCTTTCCTGCAGGAGGGCAAGGCCTCAGCTCTGTATTAGCATCTGCTACCAGGAGAGAACAAATTGATAATCCTCACTAAAGAAATGGCATGCTTACCTTGGCATCATAAGTACACTTTTGGGGACTGATCGAGGTCAGCCTGTACCATCATGCTTTGGTTACAAGTTTGGGCTATCAGATTTAGTAAATGTGCTGCCGAAGCGAGCACAGGCTATCAGATTTAAAAGGCATGACAGGATTAATCCAGTACAATTTCTCAACCCCAGCACTATTGACATTTTGGACAGGATAATCTTTTGTTATGGGGGGAGGGCTGTCCTGTGCATTGTAGGATGTTTAAGAACATTCTTGGCCTCTGCTCATTAGATGTCAGTAGCATCCTTCCCTTACTTGTGACAGCGAAAAATGTCCCCAGATGTTGCCAAATACTTTGTGGGGGACAAAATAGCCCTCAGTTGAGAAGTATTGTAATAGAGGGATACAAAGCAGGAGAGGTAGCTTGCACAGTGTCTTTATCTCATCAGGAGGGCCAGCGGTACCCATGTACATAGCTTCTCTTGCCTCTTCATGCACAAAGCTGCAATGACAAGAGTTCCGAGGTGTGCATAAATCACCTTTATACAGAGAAGCCCTGCCTTGACTTATCACCAATCTCTGATGCCCTACTAGTCACAAGATCTGAGTCCTGCATGCAGGACTCAGAGAGCTTCTGATACAGGAGCATGCCCCAGATAGAAGAAACTGCCACAGCATACCATATTTATCTTAAATCTTTGTTTTCCAAAGAAACTGCACTGTAAGAACTCAGAGACCCGAGGTCATTCCCAGGCAGGCCTGCCTTAGCCTAGGCCTAAGGCGAACTAACACTTGACTTATCGAGAAACCATACCTGGCAAATTAGAGTTGGTTTATTAAGTGCTTCCCCTCTCTGCAGAGACGCTATTCATGCCCCACCCCCATCCCCAAAACCACCAAAAAAAAAAAAAAGGAAGAAAAAAAGAACCGGGCCTCTTAGTGTTTGCCAGGACCTGGCAGCCTCCAATTCTGCTTTCAGCTCCCCCTGGTCCCTATATCTCAGAGGAACTTCATGGGGCCATCAAAAATTTAGGCTTCCAGGGACACCGGGGTGGCTGGGTGGCTCAGTGATTGAGCGTCTGCCTTTGGCTCAGGTCATGATCCCAGGGTCCTGAGATGGAGTCCCCCATCAGGCTCCCTGCAGGGAGCCTATTTCTCTCTCTGCCTATGTCTCTGCCTCTCTCTCTGAGTCTCTCATGAATAAATAAATTAAATATTTTTTAATTAAATATTTTTTAAAATTCTAGGCTTCCAGGGAGGCTTGCAATGGCTTACTTTGCCCCTCCACTTAAAACACTCTGCTGTATATCATGTATATTGTCTTGGTTATGGGGTTATGGTAGATTGACTATATCTAGAAACATTTGTCAGCATGCTAGAGACATCTTGAAATGTTCCCCTACAAGAAGAGTCTGGGGAAAATTTCGCAGTCCATGATTCCACTCCAAGGACATGAAAATTCTTTCAAGACTGGTGGCTTCTTACATGGCAAAGTAGTCTAGGGAACATTGGCAGCTGCTGGAAATGTACTGGGGCCAAGGAAATTCTGGAAATCTCAAAGAGTTTCTACTTGAGAGTTTCTTTTCTACTTGAAAATCCCTCGGAGATCCTTACTTTACCTACCTCCCCCCGGACCCTAAAGTAATTCAGAAGAAACAGTCTGTCTCTTCCCTACAGTTAGGTTGCTGAAAAGATGAGTAGTAAACTTGAATTTACTGTTGGCCACTGGGGAGACCCTGCCTGGAGTGGAGTTGTCTCCAGAAGAATTCCTCTGGAAGAAGATCCCACAATAAGGTTGTGAGTGCAACTAGTCAATTTGGCAATTGATCCCAGGAAGCATCACTAGGGGATTGACACTGGAGGGAAGCAAGCCAGCCAATTAGGAGTGCTTTATGGAACAGGTTATTGCTGTGAGCAACTGGTATGAACCCTAATGGGGACTCTGGAAGATGGTACAGAACACACATCATAGAATTATCTTGACCACAAGAGAGACAGAGATGGGGAGTGAGCCATCTACCTTTTTTTGTTTTATTAAGATTTATTTAAGGGGGAGAGAGGCAAACAGAGAAGCAGAGAGATGCTCAAGCACTCTCCCCGCTGAACAAAAGCCCTACACGGGGCTCAATCTCACAATCCTGAGATCATGACCTGAGCCAAGATCAAGTTGGATGCTTAACCAACTGAGCCACCCAGGGGTACCCAGTCCCTCCATTTTTATTAGCATTTGAGAGTATGCTCAGCCTTTCCTGCAGGTAGACCACGTGGCCTCACTGGCCAGAGAGAGTCCCAGGCAAAGAATTGCAGCTGTTTGCATTGGAGGCTAATGTGACAGCTGGGCACCTAGATTCCCTCATGCTTCATATTAATTCATTCTTCATTCTTTCCTGTCACTTGTCCCTTTGGATGGTGGCCCATCATCACAGTTTCTTAAAAAAAAGATCACCAAAAAGAGTGTTGGTAGGATAAACTCCAGCTCCACTGTTTCAGTTGGTCCATAATTTATCTTCAATATCCATTGTCAAGTCTCCCCAACTTTTGGCCAGCAATTTTTTTTCTCACAAATTTCCTTTTATTGAGATATAACTCACAAACTATGAAACTCGCTCTTTGGCAGTGTACAGCGTCATGGTTTTTAGTGTATTCACAAAGTTGCACAACCATTACCACTAAGTTCAGAACACTTGCATCACCCCAAAAAGACAGCACTAGCGGTCACACCCCCACTCACTTCCGCTTCCCCCCCTACCCAACTCCTGGCAACCACTAATCTACTTTCTTGTCTCCTTGGACTTGCCTCTTCTGGACATTTCATGTACACAGAATCAGACCATGTGTGGTCTTTTGTGTCTGGCTTCTTTCAATTGACGTAATATTTCCAAGCTTCATCCACGCTGTAGCATGGATCAGTACCTTGTTCCTTCATGGTTGGGTGATTCTACTGCATGAATATACTATTTTGTTTACCCATCTGGGATGGACATTTGGGTTATTTCCACTTTTTGGCCATGATGAACAATGCTGCCAGGAATACTCATGTACAAGTTTTCATATGGACAGGTGTTTTCATTGCTCTTGGATCTATACCTAGGAGTGGAATTGCTTAGTGATGTGGTAACTCATAGTTTAACTTTTTGAGAAACAGCCAAACTGTTTTCCAAAGCAGCTGTACTATTTTGCATTCCCACCAGCGATATATGAGGGTTCCAATTTTTTTCACTTTCTCACCAACACTTCTTCTTCTTTTTGATTATGGCCATCCTGGTGGGTGTAAAGTGGTATCTCATTTTGGTTTTGATTTGCATTTCCCTGAAGACTGATGATGCTGAGCATCTTTTCATGTGCTTATTTTGGCCACCAATTTTGCTTGTCTGGTGGTTTAGCCTCGATCTTCATTCCCTAGGGCTCTGAGCCCCTGGTTTCTGTGCCTGGAGGAGGCTGGGGTTGTTGGAATTGCCTCCTCACAGTTAAAATTGGGCATGGGAGCACCAACGGGCACCCCAGCAAATCCTCTGAGTTTCAGAATCCTCTTCTCTGTCCTCATTACGTAGCTGCAATCCTATGTCCCAGTGATAATGAGAGTCATTTAGCTCAGCTAATACAGTAACTGCTTTTTCTGGCTGCTGGGCTACTGGCATAAGGAGCCCAAAATGACCAGGTAGTAGCTTAGCTTTCAGTAAGTGGAATGGTTAGTGTGTCTCCTGGTAGGAGCATCCCTCCTGTAGGGATGAGGGCCTTTAGTTCAGCAGAGCTTAAAGTTGCAGGAAGAGGAAACAGAGATTCCCTAAGTGGGTCACTGGGAGTGATGGCAGAGGGGTAGTGATGCTATTCTTGTCTCTCAGACCCATGCATTATAACTTTATTATTAGGTATGTACTACCATATAATGGCTATGGGGGCAAAGTACATACTGCATCTTGAGGGATAGCATCCTAACCCCACCTTCCCCCAAGGCGTCATCCCCAAGCTGGTGTCTTAGCTGTGCTTTTAAGAAACCATTTCAGTGTTTGTTTGTTTTTAAGATTTCATTTATTTATCCATGAGATACACAGAGAGAGGGGGAGAGAGGCAGAGACACAGGCAGAGGGAGAAGCAGGCTCCATGCAGGGAGCCCGACATGGGATTCCATCCCGGGACTCCAGGATCACGCCCTGGGCCGAAGGCAGGCACTAAACCGCTGAGCCACCCAGGGATCCCCCATTTCAGTGTTTTATTAGATAGGCAGCTTCTGGGTAACATGGAACATCACATTCGTGATCACCTCTCTTTCATCATAAAGTAGGAATCCCTTGACTTAAGACTTTGTTATTCAAGATCCCATGATGGAAAATCAGACATGTGAACCTCTGGTTACTGGTGCTAGGCACTGGGGACAGGAAAGGTAGATTAACCCATACTTGGAATCCACATGAATCCTAAGTGGGAAGACATCACTGCCTGCTCTGGGTTAGAAATGGTCCAATGCAATCAATTTGCCACCAGTTGGCTGATTGTTTTTTTCCAGAGATGGCACCATACTAAGAGGTCAGTGTCAACTGATGATGCTGCAGCCGTGGCTGGATCAACCTTTGGAGGGAGTGCATGCTGTTGAATCCTTGCTGAGCCTCCAACTCTGCCACATAGTTATTCCACTCAAAGGCTCCCAGTTATGGCACAGTTATAGCTGAGGAAAGAGGCTGGTTGATCTCCAGGACAAGTTGCCCTGTCTGCCCCATTGTCATGCAGTTGCTTTCTTTTGATGATGGATGCTCTGTGATGGTTACAGACCTGAGGCACAAGGACCCGCGTACTCTGTGTCTCTTCAACAGATCCATTTACATAATTCTGCCTCAAGATCTCTGATCTTATGATCTTGCTCCTTCAGGGCTCCTGACCAAACATTTAAGCCATTCACCACCGCGAAGAAGTCAGCATATATCTTAACACAGAGTACTTCTTACTTCTCACAAAGTTGATGACCAGGTCCACTGCCTAGAGCTCTGTCCAGTCCTTCAAAGCTGCCCCCAAGTGGGGATGTAGTGCAGGAGAAATACATATTCAGCTCACACCAATATACTGAGCCAACCTATCCATGAGCTTGGCTTGGATTTTCTCTTTCTGTAGCAGGTATGTAGGAAACCCTTCTTGGAGACATAGGCATGGGCTGAGGAAGAGTATTGGAGCAATACAGGTAGATACAGGGATTTCTGGACCACATGTATGTATAACCTAATCGAGCCCCCTGGACTGCTCAGGACTGATCCCAAATGTGCCATTTCCACCGTACTATGAATTTCTGCCTCGCTTGCCCAATCTTATGACTCAGTGGGTCTAACGGTAGTCAGCTCATGGTGGATGTCCCATGGTGAGTTACTCAGTTTCTAGTAGAGCATAGTAGCATGCTAGGAACTGCTTCTTCAAATAATAGAGTCCTCTGCTGCACATGGCATGGCCTTTGTCCAGAACCTTAGAGGTCTGTGCTGCAATGCTCCTATTGGAGTTTGCTGGATATCCACATGGTCTCACTTTCTATCATGGATACTTCTATGCCATGGGATCTGCCATGTTCTAAGGGTCAAATTGCAAATCGACTTGCACTATAAAAACCTTAAAGCAAAGCTTTATTTTTCTCTGGGCCTAAGTCTTCTTAATGATATGAAGGGCAGGGTGCAGTATCCTTTCCTTTATCTTGAATGGCATGCTTTGCTCTGCCCCAGACTACCCTACTGGAAGGAAAACTTCACGAATGCAGCAAGCTCCTGAATCTTTGTTGAGTTCATCTCCTGTCCTGCATCATGTCAGAATGTTCAGAGATTTTGAACTTCCTGCTCACCAGGCCTGATTAGCATGGTGTCATTAGTAAAATGGACCAGAGTGATATTCTGTGGGATGTGCAGAAGATCAAGTTCCCTTGGTACTACATTGTCACAAGGAGCAGGGGAGTTGGTATAGCTTTGGACAAGTGGAACTGAACTGCTCCGGATCCTCCTTTCTGATGGGGATTGAAAAGAACTCACCTGCCAGATCAACAGATGCACTCAGTAGAGAGGAGGTGTTTGTCTGTGCTGGTGAAGATTTCCAAAAAGCAGGGGGCTTTGAGGGATTTTGATCAAGGACGTGATATAATTGCATTCGCATTGTAAAAGATCACTTGGGATTCTGTGTAGTGTAGGAAAGGTCAAGAATAGATACTGTAAAAGCTCATATGTTGGGGCGCCTGGGTGGCTCAGTTGGCTAAGCATCTGCCTTCAGCTCAGGTCATGATCTCAGGGTCTGGGATGGAGCACCACCTTGGGCTCTCTGCTCAGTGGGGAATCTGCTTCCTCTGCCCCTCCCCTGCTCGTGCTCTCTCTCTTTCAAGTAAATAAATAAAATCTTAAAAAAAATTTTTTGGGTATATATGAAAGTCAATATGGTATTTGCATTCCATTGCATAGCTTTGGAGGAATGGCAGAATGGTTTTTAAAACTACAATGTTTATAATATACTGGAAATTACATTCTTTGCAGTTATACACATACACACACATACAAATATATCCTTTAAAAAATGTACATAAGTGTTTGCACTCCATACACTACGTTTTACTTTGCTTTTTCACTTAGTAAAATGTTTATGGTTTCATTTAATAAAAAATGTAGTAGTCTTTCCACATGAGTACGTATGGATTTATCTCATTTCAATCAGCTGTCTGGGATTTCTTGGTTTAGATGTAGCAGAAAGTATGTTGGTGTTCTTTTCAGTAATTTCTAGTTTTTTTTTCTTTTTTAAAATTTGTTTTTATTTTTTAAAAGACTTTATTTATTTATTCACTAGAGACACACACAGAGAGAGGCAGAGACACAGGGAGAGGGAGAAGTAGGCTCCTTGCGGGGAGCCCAACATGGGACTCGATCCCAGGACACCGGGATCATGCCCTGGGCCAAAGGCAGATGCTTAACTGACTGAGCCACTCAGGTGGCTTGAGGTTTAGAAAGACAAATTCCCCAGGCTGTTTTTCGAATGCCCTTTCCAGCAGTGCTGGTGTCTTCAGTGACGTGAGCCCAGAACTCCCCCGGTCCTTTATTCTAAAACCCATTTGAACTGAGGTTCTGCCATTTGCGATCAGAATCCTGCCTCTTACAAGGTTGCACTGGAAGATGTGGAAGTGAAATGGCTCCTGCCCTATGATGGGAAGAGCAGCAAAAACTGGAAACCGAGCAAGCTCTGATGGAAGGGCTCTGACTTTACTTTGTCGCTCGTAAACATATGTAATTGTGGAAAGACCGATTTTTAAAAAAAATTTTATTGATTTATTCATGAGAGACACAGAGAGAGGCAGAGACATAAGCAGAGGGAGAAGCAGGCTCCATGCAGGGAGCCCAATGTGGGACTCCATCCTAGAACCCCGGGATATGACCTGAGCCAAAGGCAGACGCTCAATCACTGAGCCATCCAGGTGCCCCTAGAAAGATCATTTTAAGACCAGCGGTTGAAACTCTAGGGTTGAGTTGGAGCCAGGTAGTATAGAGTAAGAATCCAATGGACTCAGTAGATGGGGGTGGTCATGATGGCATAGCTGACACAGCAGACACCCCTATGCCCTTGGCATTCACCATTCCATTACGTGTTGACTATATCCTTCTGCAATGGGCTGCATCTGAGTCTGAATGCTTCCTCCTGGACCAGGAGGGCTGGAGAGTTAATGCTCCACGGCAGCCATTAGCTTGCTAGCTGGACAGGATAACTCAGAGAAGGTTTTACACCATCTCCCACATGCCCTCAGTGGGGTCAGAGCCCCACTTGCCCATAGCTGTAACCTAATCAGTAATGCACCCCTTCATTTGCTTCTTCCCTTCTCCCTTGTCTTACTTCCTGTTATGGATCAAATTGCCCCTCCTGAGACCCAATTTCTTTCTTTTTCTTTTTTTTAAATATTTTATTTATTTATTCATGAGAGACACACACAGAGAGAGGCAGAGACAAAAGCAGGCTCCATGCAGGGAGCCTGACGTGGGACTCGATCCAGGGTCTCCAGAATCAGGCCCTGGGCTGAAGGTGGCGCTAAACCGCTGAGCCACCCGGGCTGCCCAAGACCCAATTTCTATATTGAAACTCTACCCTCTAGGATCTCAGAATGTGCTGGTGATATGGGGCCTTTCAAGAGGTGATTAAGTTAAAATGAGGCTATTAGGGTGGGACCTCATCCAATCTGATTGATGTCCTTGAAGAAGAGAAGGTTAGGGACACCAGGGGACACCCAGGGACATGCCAAAAGGCAGCTATTTTAAAGCCAAGGAGAGAGACTTTAGAGAAACCAACTGATCTGGCCCCTTGATCTTGGTTTCTAGCCCCCAGGACTGGGAAAAAATAAATTGTTGTGTCAGCCCACGCAGTGAGTGGTATTTTGTTATACATTTGCCCAATCCTCATTCAGTGCCTCCTGAGATCACTTCCCAAATAAATTATTTGCACTCAGATCCCATCTCTCAGGCCAACAACATGTAGGGAATGGGGTACACAGAGTTCTACAGATCAAGCTTTGATAACCCAGAAGGCAGGCAGAGGTGGGAGAGGATAGAGGACACTCTTCAAAGTGTGGGATTTGGAGTCAGGCAGATGTAGATTCAAGTCCTGGCTGTACCATCTCAGTAACGTGCAGAAACCCTCCAACCCGGTGTAACCAAAGGGGCCTCCTGAGCTCCCAGCTGACTGCAAGGAAAGCCCCATAGGAGGCTTTGTGGATGGAGCAAGTGGAGACAGAACCGTGGCATCTCTGCTTTTGCTGAGTTTCTAGTCCAGGTGGGAAGCCCAGTGCCCTAAAATGAGCAGTTTCCATGGCAGTGTTTCCAGCGTCCTAGGGAGAAGAGCATTTGCATGGGGAGCGGGGAACCTCCATTCTGGAGCTAACTCCTTGGTCTCTAAGTTCCTGCGGGCAGGGCCCCGTGTTTTGCCTTCCATCAATTGCCAGAGTCTACTGTAGTGCCCAACGCAGATGGATAAATATGCATTGATTGGAGGACTGGGCATGACTCTAGGGGCGGGCCCTTTAGAACTGCAGGTTCCAGATGTAAGAAATAGGCGTAAAAACCTTTGTCAGGATGTTTGGGTTGTAGCAGTGATGGCAGCGAGGAGCTTTGTAGGCCGGATTATCTGTCTGAATACGAATGATGGTTCTGGGGCATCTGGGAGGCTCAGTGGTTGAGCACCTGCCTTTGGCTCAGGTCATGATCCTGGGGTCCTGGGATCGAGTCCTGCATTGGGCTCCCCACAGGGAGCTTGCTTCTCCCTCTGCCTGTGTCTCTGCCTCTCTCTGTGTGTCTGTTGTGAATAAATAAATAAAACCTTTTTTTTTAAAAAAAAATAGATGGTTCTCTCCAGCCAGGAATGGTGCCTTGTGGGCAAACAAGAAGGTTCTAGAGCCAGGCAGGATAGGAGCCAGACCCAGCCCTGCCACGTCTAAATGGGTTAGCACGGTTCAGTATCTAGTGAGCCCTGCGGAAGGGCGGCCCAGGAAAGCTCCTCGCGGGGGGGGGGGCCCAGCCTTAGCCTTCCAGCATTGGGGTGACTGCGACCAGCGTTCTGCTCAGTTTTCTGCTTGACCACTAGAGGTCAGGCTAACCCCAAAGTTCAAAGCCCCTTAACCTGCGTCCAGAGGCAAAACCTTGGAATCCGGACAGACGCCTTCCAAGGTGTGTCTCTGTCCCTGTTCACCAGCAAGCGGATTTTATCACTGGGCTGAGAGGATGGGAAGTTCCCACTGAGGGCAAATGCAGTTGAGTTACTTCTGAGAACTCACCAGGGGAAAAAAAGGGGCAAAAATAAATAAATAAATAAATAAATAAATAAAAAAGAGAAACGGGAAGTAATAAAAACAGCTTCGGAGTGTTAACTATGTGTTGGGAACTTTTAATAGAGAGTTAAAAAAATTTATTCAGGACAGACAGAGAGAGAGTGAGAGAGAGAGAGGGAGAGAGAGAGAGAAGTAGAGGCAGGTTCCCCATGGGAGCCTGATGTGGACCTCGATCCCAGGATCCTGGGATCACGACCTGAGCCAAAGGCAGACGCTCAACCACTGAGGCACCCAGGTGCCCCTTAAAAGACATTTAAAAGCTGTGTGGGGTGGGTATCATTAGTTTCATTTTACAGATGAGAAGCTGGCATCGGGACACAGGCGAGTGAGATTCCCCTGGGCCCAGGCCCAACTGCCGCTAAGAAGCAGCCGATGGTTTTCTGGCCTGCGATCTGTGAACCGCTACAGGCTCCGAGTTCTTCCCAGGTGCTGGCTGTTTCTGTATGTCTTTGGGCTGCATCCTCTTGGTGTGTTGGGCCAAGGCAGGCACCTGATCCCTCTCTCCTTCCTTTCTGTATGTGGTTCATTGGGGGTCACACAGACATAGGTTCGAATCCTAGCACTGCTGCTTGCCAGCTGTGGGGTCTGGGCAAGTCTGCCCCTTGGTGAGCCTCTGTTTCCCCCTCTGAGAGACCTAGAACCTTGTTCACTGGTGACTCTCCAACCTCTCTGACTCCTCTTCTATCTCCTCTGGAATGTGAGTTTCTGGAGGGAAGAGTCTTTCTTCTTGTTTAGTACATTCTTTCTGATGCCTAGGACACGGCCTGGCACATAGTAGGTGCTCAGGAAACATTTGTGGATGGTTGCCTGACTCTCCCTGCTGAATGCCCCTTAAAGTGGACATGTCTCCCCTTCTATATTCTCATGGAGAGTGCATGATTTCAGTCATTTCCTAGTGACTGTTAAGCCATTCATTCATTCATTCATTCATTCACTCATTCATTCATTCCAAAACACTGTTGTGCTTCTATTCTGATAAGTTCTGGGTCCATCAAGAGTTTTAAGATGCCTGCTCTTGAGAGCTTCAAGACACGATGAGACCCGCTGGCAATGATGAGTTCAGATCTCAGTAGTCTCTTCCCCGCTGCCTCTAATATCCATTGAGGTTTCCTATGTACTTGACCCTTGTCACCTTAGAAGCGGAACTCTCTATGGCCTCTTATGCTAAGGGGAGAGTACCCCATGAGCTAGACAGTCTTATCAGGTGCCACAGAAAGTGGCAAGAACTGGGAGAAGATGCCCTGGATAGATGGCCACACACAGGCTGGCTAGAGTCTGAGCTCCTATTTGAATGGAGAAGCAAGGGGGAGTCAGGCCTCCCTGGTCCAGGTAACCTCTAATGTTCCTAAAATTGATTGCTTGAAAGCCAACCACACTTGGACATGTTGTACACAGCCTTAGATCCTAAATTCAAATGGATGTGTTATAACCCAGTCATACCGGTTTGTTTTAAGGCCTGAGGCCTTCTGCAAATGATGGGGAGTCTGGGGACTGCAGGGAGAAAGTCTCATTACAAAGGAGTATATTATGGCCCGGAGGAGATTGCCTCAGGGGACCCCTACCATTAGGAATCCAGAGCCTGACTATTCTTTGAGAGGGGTCTGCAAGTTCTGGTTCACTGAGAGGTGGGCAGGTTTGCCATCAGGAGGTTGATCAGATGTACCTCGAGTATTGACTGGAGCACGTATGGACATTGCTCCCAACGATAATCAATCAGCAACATGGCATCTACTGCTGTCCTTCCTGGACCAGGTACACGGCCTTTCAGTCATGACACTGGGTAGGGCTCACTCACAGGCAATAGCGAATTTGGCTGTGCTTGCTGGGGGCCATTGTTTCAAGTCCTTGTAAAAATTAACCCCCATGGCGGCCCTGTGAGGTGGGCACTGTCATCAGCCCCTTCACAGAAAAAGAAACTGAGTTGCACAAATCTAAGTCCTTGGTCGCAGGTCACCAACCCTCCTTTCTTGGATGTTGTGAAGAGATGAAGGCCATGGTGTCTTTATTTAGTCTGGAGTAGGACTTTTTCTTTGGCCTTTGATCTTATAAACTCAGACATTGTTTCCATTGTTCTCTGGTTTTCTGCTGACAACTTTCTCCCTAAGGCAACTGGTCTGTGACTCATGTTAAACTGCTTGGGGGATGGGGTGGGGAAATGCGTCAGAGTAACAAGAAACTGAATATATCACATCTGTCTCTGTGTGTCCTGCTTTTTCACTCATTCTACTTTCCGCTAGTCTCAAGTCTTGGCTATGGGGTTTAAGACTCTCCATCCACAGCTAATAGAAATATGACATGAGCCACACATGTCATTTTAAACTTTCTAGTAACCACTCTTTTTAAAATGGTAAAAAGACACAGTGGAATTAATTTTAATAATGTTTTATTTAAGCCAGTATGCCTAAACTATCATTGCTTCAACACGTTCTCAGCAGACGAATCCATTACATTCTTTTTTTCATACTAAATCTCTTTAGTATTTTATACTTACAATCACATCTCAACTATATTTCAAGTGCTCAAAAGCCACACATGCCCTGTGGGTGCTTATTGGACACAGCAGCCCAAGGCCCTGGAATCTCTGTCCTGGAGGGACCAGGCTAGGGTGGGGAGGGTTAACAGGTGGCTCTAAGTCTCAGGGCTATGTTTATCTCCAGCTTTACCTCCTCAGGAGAAAGGAGCTTTGTTCTCTTTTAGTGGAGAATCTGGCCTTGGTTTGTGAGATGTTTTCTGGAAGGCAAATACTAGGCCCTGACCCAAGTTCACTTAACACATGGAGAGCAAGGGGGTATTTATTCATGCAACAACTACTACTTATGGAAAACTTCATTGGCTCAAGATCCCATTCAAGGGCTGTTCAAGGTCCAGGGGGAATGGGAGCGGATTCTCTCTACGGAGAGAGGACTCAGGAGGTCTGCAGAGTTCCCTTCAAATCTGCAGCTGAGTGTTGATCAGTGCACGCCTGTGAGGACAGTACCGGAGGCCAAGGAAAGACCGCCCATTAGAATCAGCTGGAGCTAAAAAAATAAAAAAATAAAAAAAAACAAAGAATCAGCTGGAGCTTACACAGGGTCGGGCATTATTTGTGTCCTCATCAACCAGAAAGGGAAGAACATCTAACATGTAGGATATCCAGCAGAATCCCGAGAAACATATTGCCTCAGTAGTCACCAAATTAGCCCTAGACTAAAGACTGTTCTGGACCTGCTTGGCAATCTTAAAAACAGGCCTCAAAAGATTCAAATTGTTTCCAGTAATGCAACTGCGCCATCCTAAAACAAAACACCAAAATATTTAAAGGAAAACAAAAAATTTTAGCGCTCTGCAATGTGAAATTCGAAATGTCTGGCATCCAATAAAAAAATTACCTGGCACGCAAAGCAGTAAAATATGAGCTATAATGAGGAGAAAAATCGATCAATAGAAACAGATCCAGAAATGTCACAGATGATGGGATTAATAGACAAGGACGTTAAAGCAGCCATTAGAAACACACTCCATATGCTCAAGAAGGGACAGGGAAGCAAGAGCATGTTAACAGGAGGCGTGGGAGATATAAAACAGACCCAAATCAAACTTCAAGATCCGAGAATCGCAAGGAAACCCAAGCAAATCTTGGCTCTAACACTTGCTGTGTAACCATGGGCAAGTTAATTCATCTGTCTGAGCCAGATTTCCTCATTTGATGCATATAGCTAATGTATATTGAGCATGTGTTCTGTATCAGGCACTGTTCTAAGACCTTTCCATGACAAAACTATGTAGGTGCTGTTATTACTGCCTCCGTTTTACGGATGAGGATAACGGAAGGATGAGGCACAGAAAACTTATGTAACTTGCTGCAGCTTACATAGCAAAGAAACTTGGGAGATCCAGGATTCAAACCAGAGCCCAAGCTCTTAGCGTCCATATGCTTCCGCCTCTCTCAACACCATAAGAATGAGGAAATGATTGTGTTTTGCTAAATAGGCTTTTTAAAAAACTTTTAAAATTTCAGTTTGGTTTTTTTTTTTTTTTTTAAGATTTTACTTTTAAGCAATATCTACATCCAGTGTGGGGGCTTGAACTCACAACCCCAAGATCAAGAGTTGCACACTCTACCAACTGAGCCAGCCAGGCACCCCTAAAATTCCAGCTTTATTGATGTATAATGGACAAAATTGTAAAAGTGTACATGATGATTTGATATTTGTGTATGTTTTGAAAGAATTTCCCCCACCTACTTAATGAACTCATCCATCACCTCACATATTTATGATTTGGAGAGCAGTGGTGAGAACATTTAAGATCTACTTTCGGGATTCCTGGGTGGCTCAGCAGTTTAGTGAGAAGCAGGTTCCATGCAGGGAGCCCCATGCGGGACTCGATCCCGGGTCTCCAGGATCATGCCCCGGGCCAAAGGCAGGTGCCAAACTGCTGCACCATCCAGGGATCCCTCTCTTGGCAACTTTTAATTATACAGTAGTACAGTGATATCAACTACAGTTGATACATTAGATCCTCAGACCTTACTCATCTTATAGTTGAAAGTTCATTGGCCTTTTGTGATGGTCAAACCAGACAGCCCATGTGCACCTGTTCAGTTAGCACAGAGTGTTTGTTCAAAGTGAAAAATAAATGAAAACCTCAGATGGATTCAGAATGTCTGGTGTAGGGAGAGGTAAGGTCTTGTCCGTCTGGAATGAGCATTAACACCACTACTTACCAACTGTGGGACAGAAGGTTCAGGAGGCCATAGCCTACTCTGGGCTGTCTGAAGAAACTTTGCTTCCCTCAGGTCCCTTGGATATCTTCCCAGAACTCCTGCTCTTTCCCTGGAAAGGAGGAAGTGAATAAAGAGGTATGGCTTCCTTTTCTTTTCTGTTCTATATGGAATGTGCCAGTTATGGTCAGGGAAACTGAGCAAAGAGAAGTTGACTGAAGTTTCTTCATGTTCTTTGCACTTTTTTGAGTGACCAAAATGGCTCTCTCTCTCTCTCTCTCTCTCTCTCTCTATATATATATATATATATACTTTAAGATTTTATTTATTTGACAGTGAGAGAGCATAAGCACGGGGAGTGGCAGAAGGAGAGTGAGAAGCAGACTCCCCACTGAGCAGAGAGCCCGATGCAGGGCTTGATCCCAGGACCCTGGGATCATGACCGGAACTGAAGGCAGACACTCAACTAACTGAGCCACCCAGGTGTCTTGATATGTATATATATATATATATATATATATATATATATCCATATATTTAAAAATATGTCCATAATAAATGGATCTTTAATATAAATATCCATTATATATATATACATATACTTATACTTACATATATATATAAAGGATATTGTCAAATCTCAAAAGAAGTATACACAGACATGTTGAATAAATGGTCCAGTGTAACTGGGCTTCTATTTGTTTGTTTGTTTTTTTTAATTTTTATTTATTTATGATAGTCACACAGCGAGAGAGAGAGAGGCAGAGACACAGGCAGAGAGAGAAGCAGGCTTCATGCACCAGGAGCCCGACGTGGGATTCGATCCCGGGTCTCCAGGATCGCGCCCTGGGCCAAAGGCAGGCGCCAAACTGCTGCGCCACCCAGGGATCCCTAACTGGGCTTCTAAAGTGTTCTTTGTTATATTGTGAAAGATTTACTGAGTTCTGGATTAGGCCAATGGAACTTTAGTGTGAACTCCAGTCGGATATGCTATTTCCCGTCCAGACCAATCCCTGGGACCAAGTATTTGAGAAAAAGCAAATCTCCAATTCACTAAGGCTGTAGACATCAGTTAACGGGTTGGAATTATCCTCTTTTACATACCCATTTGTCTGAGTAGCTATTTTTTTCAAAATTAAGTTAATATCAATGTTACATTTATTCTTTAAAAGTTCCTTTTATTGTTTCTTGTTACAAAAATAATACCTTCCTTGTAGAACATTTAGAAGATATAGGGTGATAAAAAGAAGGAACCACATTGCAGGGAATCTAGTACGCTTTAAATTTGATGTCTATTTTGCCAGCATTTAAAAGATGTCTATCTGAAGAAAATGAGGTCACACTCTTTAAAATTGATGTATCATGGATGTCCTCCTCAGCCATGGCTTATTCTTCTGTAACATAAATTTTTGTGCAGCTCCATAATAAATATACAGTCAGGTTATATTTAATGCAAATTTGAATTACACAGTTTGAAATAGTAGGATATAAAATATTAATTAAACTTTGCTTTATGGGCAAAATCTGAAGTAATGTGAATCCTGCCTTGCATTTCATTTTTGTAGGAAATTTAATCTTGCGTAACATGAGTTTTGCATTCTGTGAGATCTTCAGCAATACAACTCCTTGCATAAAATATGACTGTCCTCTACTGCCATTGATTTAGCCCAGTGCCCTATTGATGATCACTTATTACTGCAATGAGCTTCTTTGAAGATAAATCTTTGCACACATCCATAATGATCCCTTTAGGAAAAATTCTTAGACATAGAATTGCTAGCTCAGGGCTTTTGATGCACATTGTAAAAACCCTGTCCTGAAAGGTGGTATTCACACTTAACAGATTTTTACGTGGTGCTTACTACATGCCAGGCGCTACTCCGAGACCTGTAAATCCTCATCATGATAAGATGCAGTAGGTACTATTATTATCATCATCCCCAGTTTACAGATGAGGAAGCTGAGTCACACGCAGTTGCCCAGGCCCCAGTGCTAGTAAGTGGCAGAGCTGGCTTCTGAGTCCTAGTCCCTGACCATTGTGCTTTTTTTTTTTTTTTTTTTTTTAACATTCTGAGCAGCAGATGACAACACGGTCGTTTCTCTGAGTGTTTTTCCACAACAGGCGATATTTATCTGCGCAAAGGGAGTTTGAAATACACCGTTTTGACTAGGAAAATTGATGCAGCCAAAGGTGCTTTCTGAGCAGGGCTACGATGAGAGGGAGAGAGAGAGAGAGAGAAAAGAAGTTCTACTTCTTGGTTACTGGTGAATTATTGGCCTGTTTGATTCTTTTTCTAAGAAGCCGCATCACAGTAATATTTTGGAAGCTTCCCCTATGAAGAGGAGACCTCTCATCTTTGGTCTTCAGTCTTCATGTAACAAATGTTCCCGGGGTCGACTTGTTGTCCCCAAGGCTCTGCCCACACCCCAGGATTTCAGGACATGCTCCTGAGCCATGTGGCCCTCTTCATCCGCCGTCTGCTGCAGATGGTGGCTCTATGCTTTAAGGACTCCGCAGCCTGCCACAGTTCCTGCCCGATGTTTGTTTTATTTACACACTTGCAGCGTGTGCTCACACTGAGAAACTAACAGGGAGGCATAAAACTCGAGCTGTCAACCTGAGGTAGACAGCTAGAGCTTATTTACTAGCCCGGACCTCAGCTGCAGGATGACTAATTCTTTTCCAAGACCTCTAGACCCTTGTCTTAGGGTACAAAAGCTAAGCTGCTATTACCAAAATATCCAGTAAAACATGGCTTAAGGACACTCATGATAGCAGCTAGGAGATAAGCAGTTCCATCGCTGGAGGGACTCTAGTCTGCACAGTCTTTCAGGGACCCATGTTCCTTCCATCACAGAGCCTGGCCAGGTGGCCGCATTAACCCCAGTGCCAAAGACCAGGAGCCACGTCCCCTGCCTAAGGCCTAGGCACACAGTACCTCCACCAGAATTCCATTGGCAGGAGCCAAATCATGTGATAACACCTCCCTGCAAGGGGCGGTGGGAAATGTATGTTCAGCAGCATACCCAGAACGATGGAGAGAATGGGTTTGCCAGAGACCTAGTGGGTCCTATGGACCCTCCAAGCAGGAGATAAACCCAGGGGGTGTGTCTGTCGTTGCATAGTGAGGTTATCATATTTACCTTCCTTGTTTCTCTTCCTATACCATATCAGTGGGTGAATTCAAGAATAAAATATGGGGGGCCTGGGTGGCTCAGTCAGTTGAGCATCTGACTCTTGGTTCCTGCTCAGGTCATAATCTCAGGGGGTGGAGCCCTACCTGGGGCTTCGGGTAGTTTGAAGTTTCTCTCCCTCTTCTCCCAGCCCCATACATGCATGGGTGTCTTTCTCTCAAATAAATAAATATTTTTTTAAAAAAAGAAAGAATAACTGGGATGCCTGATTGGTTCTGTGGTTGAGCATCTGTCTTCAGCCCAGGGCATGATCCTGGAGTCCTGGGATCGGGTCCCACATGGGGCTCCCTGCATGGAGTCTGCTTCTCCCTCTGCTTGTGTCTCTGCCTCTCTCTCTCTCTCTCTGTGTGTGTGTGTGTGTGTGTGTGTGTCTTTCATGAATAAATAAATAAAATCTTTACAAAAGAGAAAGAGAAAGAGAGAGAATAAAATAGAGGCTCCTGGGTGAATCTGTTGGTTAAGCATCTGCCTTTGGCTCAGGTCATGATTCCAGGGTCCTGGAATTGAGTCCCATGTCAGGCTCCCAGCTTAGTAGGGAGCCTGCTTCTCCCTCTCCCTCTGCTGCTCCCCCTACTTGTGTTTGCTCTCTCTCTTTCTGTCAAATAAATAAACAAAATCTTAAAAAAAAAAAAAAGAATAAAATATAAATCATCTGGAATTTATTTAGTCTCAGTACACCAGCCTTATGGGATCTGGAAACTAACTCCTAAAAGCATGTGTTAATCAATAAAATAAAATATAAAATAAAATAAAATAAAAAGCATGTGCTAATTTTGTTTGTTCTATCTGACTCAAAATTACCTTATAGTTTAAAATTAAAGCTAAGTACACAGGCTTTGGAGACAAAAAATTCTGAATGAGAGACCCACCCCCATTTATCTGCCTTCTGTGTCACTTTGGGCATGTTACTTAAACTCTTGAGTGTTGTTGTGAGGATTGTAGAAGCATGCAGAGAGAACTGAGTGGAAATCCTGGCTTCTGGGACACTAGACAGTTCTAATTTATCTGAATCTTGGGTTTCCTGGAGAATGGGGTTGTACTGTATCTCTCACTGGGGTGTGTAATGATATATGTCCTAAGCATGTAGATCCATACTGGCTCACAGTACTGAGAAATTTAGGATGTGATCTACATTCAGGCTCACACAGTGTGACCACCCTGACTCTGTCTTTCTCTGTAGGTCAGCTTCAGGCTCAGGCCACCTCTACATGGAAGCAAAATGGTTGTGACATACTCAGAAGAGTGAAAGCTGCTGCTCCCCCAGATACCACTTCAAGTCTCAGTCACTCTGGTACGTTATGTGCCTGTCTCTGAACTTCAGTTTGGGGGACAAGGTTAGCTGATTGGCTTAAGCCAATTAGGATCCATTCCTGTAGCTAAGGATGGGGTCACCCCCAAATAACTATATGGCAGTCATAGAGTTCCTCTGAAGGGAAACTGGGTTGTAGTTATCAGAAAGGCAGCCAAAACAACAGATGTCCACCACAAAGAATGTGTTTGAAGGATGAGTTAATTGGGCCTAATTATGGCCCAATTTTGATTTGTTTTTTGAAATTATGAACTGACTTCTTCCGATGATAGATGAACTAATCATAGGTCTGGCAGTTTTCCTTCATATCCTCCAAAGCTGACTTCTCAAGCTTCCTTTTCTTGCTTTGCCTGGACCAGCGAATGCTTTGCTCCCCCATGGCATTGGCGATGTCTTTCTGACCCACAGGTTCATAAGACACTCTCAAACCAATGAATTGAAGAACAACCTTTAGAGATCCACAGATTTTTGAACTTGTAGTATTTGTCTTTTTACTTTATTTCTATTTATTTTTATATTTATTTATTTATTTATTTATTTATTTATTTATTTATTTATTTTTAAGATTTATTTATTTATTCATGCGAGACAGAGAGAGAAGCAGAGACACAGGCAGAGAGAGAAGCAGGCTCCATGTAGGGAGCCTGACGTGGGACTCGGATCCCGGGTCTCCAGGATTACGCCCTGGGCAGAAGGCGGCGCTAAAATGCTGAGCTACCTGGGCTGCCCAGTATTTGTCTTTCTAAATTTTTTTTTCAATTTTTTAAAAATATTTTATTTATTTATTTGAAAGAGACAGAGCACAAGCAGAGTAGGGGGAGGAGCAGAGGGAGAAGGAGAAGCAGACTCTCCACTGAGCAGGGAGCCTGTCAGGAGACTTGATCCCAGGACCCTAGGACCCTTTGACCTGAGTCAAAGGCAGTTGCTTAACCAACTGAGCCACTCAGGGACTCTGTAGTATTTGTCTTTGAAAGAACAATAAATTTTGTCCCTAAAGCCTGGACATATATATCACAGGCTTTGGAGACTAAAACTGTATATACCAAAAATTGCATGTATATGTACATATATATGTTAATATGGAGAAGTAGAATAAACTTTTGGGGTCTTCTTGTTTGTAAAATTGTGCAGTAAGAATAGATGCTGTCTAAGTTCTTTTCAGCATGAAGACCCTTTGGAGAGGCAGTACAATGGTAACATAAAAACAATTATGGCCAAAAGTAATTATCGAGTACTCATTGGATACTGCCCTAAACTCTAATATATACAGTATTTTATCTCATTCAATCTTCACAACAACCCTATGAGGTGTGAACTATTACCGATCCCTTTAGAGATGAGAAAATTAAAGTAAAGGAAGTCACACAGTTCAAGGTCATATGGTGGACAGTGGCTAGGAACTAGAATTCAGGTTGGTAAGATTCCAGAGTCTGTGCCTTTTGGTCATGTTATACTGTCACTATGCTTCTGCTGAGGAAGAAAGGACTCAGATTTGGGAGTTGGAAAAACTTGGACTTGAATTCTATATTTGGCACTGTGACTTGGGGAAAGTTACTCAAGCTCTCTGAGCTTTAGTAAGATAGAAGATGAAAATATGACTACCTTACAGATGTGGAATTAGAATTAAGATAGTTGAATGAATGAATGTAAAATTTTTGGCACATAGTAGGTGCTCAGTAAGGGATATCTCTCATAATGACCCACTAAACTAAGCCAATTAATAGAATACATTGGTACCGGACATACAAGAACTGTGTGAATGAATCCCTGGCTTCTGAGTCACTGTTTTGAATGCTCATTATAAATAAGTTTGTGAAAGCAATCTTCTTTAACAAAGCATTGCCTGTTTCAAGCTGCAAAGCATGCATTTGACACAGACAATTGACAAGTGATGGAACAGGAGTAACATTTTTAAAATACTCATGCCAATGAATGCTGTTTTGGAAACAGACATGTTTTTCCTCTTTCAGTAATCTGGGTCATTTTCCCTATTAAGGGAAACCATTGTCTCTACTGAGACTAGCTCATGAGATTTGTTTTCCCAGGCAAGAGGAGAGGTACAAACACCTGGCAGCCATAGGATAGGGAAGAAAGGCAATTTGATGCACGGGGGCATTCTGAACAGATAGGGAGGGAAGCAGAACAGGTGTCTGCCTTTCGGTCTCGGGGGTTGGATGTAAGAGGCAAGGAGAGAGGACAAAGGGTCAGAAAAGTGTGCTTCTCTTCCCCTCTCTGGTCCTGAACTCCTGCTGAGTTGGTGGAGGATGTGGTTTAGAAGTAGCTAGAGCTGGGTCGCCTGGGTGGCTCAGTGGTTGAACATCTGCCTTTGGCTCAGGTTGTGATCCTGGAGTCCTGGGATCGAGTCCCACATTGGGCTCCCTGCCTGGAGCCTGCTTCTCCCTCTGCCTGTGTCTCTACCTCTCTCTGTGTGTCTCTCATGAATAAATAAATAAAATCTTAAAAAAAAAAAGAAAAAGAAATAGTTAGAGGCATTTGCAGGAAATGCTAGAGCAGTGGCCTTTGGGTCCTAATCCGCCTTTGGGACTCTTGGATAACGGTAAGTCATAAGGAGCTCTGCACCAACCTGGGGTGGGGGGCTGCATTACCATTGGTGGTGTCATGTGCTCATGCAGAGAGGGTCTGTGCCAATGTCTTGAGTCTCTGACAATTTCCCAGTGTCCCCCTTCACCATCACTGAAAGGACAAGGAAAGCAATTGAATGTGTTAGCTGTCCTTTTATTACAAGGTCAAAGTGATCCTGTAGCCAAGAGCTGCAGGATGGATTACCCAGGCCAGGAAGACTGAATTGAAGTCTCAACCAAGTCCCAGAGGGATCTGCAGAGCCAGCAGGAAACTAAGGTGGGTCATGTCTAGCCACCCAGGCATATACCCAAGTAGAAGGACTGACCGTGAGCTTCACTGACTTGGTAATCAGCAGTAGAGAGGCCTGAAGAAGTGTCAGTGATGATGTAGGACATCTCTGTGGAGGGCAGTGAAGATCTCAGAGCCAGTATTAGGAGCATGAGGACCTCCTTCCTCCCCAACCCCATCATCAGAAGAAAGCGTAAGGCTGTCCAGGTACCTGGATGGTGTCTCGACCTGGAGAATAGAAAGATAGCCCTGGGAGTCAATCTGACCCATAAAATGGATTAAATATTTATCCAAAAGAAATTGAGCCTTGAGAGAGACTGCTCCAAACAGTGACCGAGTTACCTTAATTGGAAGTTAAGATTTTCCCACCTTTGCCATCAGTGGGATGGGCACTCACGAGCAAGATATTTACAGACAAATGAGAAAGCTCATGTTTTGCACACAGAGTTGTAGCCTGCAGCATGTGCTGTTGGTCATCCCGATTTTAAGGGTCCTCTTTCTTTCTGTACAGTCACTTGTATAGGAAAGTGGGTGTCTCCCCCAAGACTCAGAGGCAAATCCTGGTTAGTCCAAACTGGCCACTGTGCCCCATTCCTTGTCAGTGCTTGGTTTAGGCGTGGGCGTGTACAGTCCTTCTGGCCATGAAACATCGAGACACCCACTGGGGTGCATCTGGGGAGATTTTCCTCATTGAAAAGGAGAGACATACGGAAAAATCTCCATTCTGGTGCCGGTAATGACTATGATCATGGCAGGCAACTTGGGACCAGGGCAGGAGGTGGGGTGGTGGTGGTGGTTGGGAGGTGGGAGATGGTTAGCTGAGGACTAGCAGACTCACTGCAGAGGGAGGATAAGAAGCTAGAAGGAACCTGGGTCCTTGATGATGCCCTTTGACTCCTGGAATGCCCACCCTACCTCCATCCTTCTTGGTATGTGAGAGAATAAATCCCCCAAGTTAAATCTATTTGAGATGGATATGTTATTTGCAGGCAAAAGCATCCTAAATGAGGCAGAGCGTGGGTAGATTTTTGACCTTGCTTCTCTTGCTGCATAAATGTGTCCATACGATTGTGAAAAGGAAAAGGGTGCCAACAGTCATTAACTAACATCGAGAACCACTTGGATTACTTCCTTCGGGCAAGCCTTATTACCAGACGATCGAACCTTCTGGGTTTGACAGCAGCAATGACTTCACATGGTACCATCTCCTCTTCAACTTCTTTCCTAAAGGAACAGATGAAGCCACACTTGTTAATTCTTCTTGAACACGAACAAAGGGATCCTTTCTGCCCTTTTAAAATGTATTATTAAAATGTGAAATGAATATGTTTCTTCTAGAGTTGCTTGGAAAGTGAACTGGGAGCAGTTAAACATCAAACTCACTGCTGTTTTTTGGCTTTAACGGGAATCACCTTTGCCTTTTTCTATGGAATAAAGGAAGTCTTAGAACATAAAAGCATTTCAAGAACTGGATTTTAACTGCTGAGCTGACCAGAGATAGAAGGCTCACACCGACTGGAGCTGTATGATTTGGCTCTTTTTTTTTTTTTTTTAACATTCCGACTTCTCTCTGACTGCAAAAATCTATCTGCTTTGGTTCAGTTTATATTTTCTCCCCCAATCAAATAACATTTCTTGGAGTTCAGCATCACCCATGCCTACTTACTTTGGGCAAATTATTTCAGGGTAATTTACTAGCTGGAAAGAAAGAAGGAGGGAAGGGAGAGAGAGAGAGAGAGAGAGAGACTCATCTTTCCAAGTACTGTTTCCATTACAAAATGTCCCAGAATTTCATATTCAATGGATCTGCAATTCTCAAGCCACATCTTTTCTTTTGGGAACTCTGTTATGTTCTGCGGGAACTTCAAGGGGTGAGTTGGAGGCTGGGAGAGACGTAAAATTGCCACAACTTCAATTCTGCTTCAAGTGCAAGTATTATTTGTTTTTTACTGGAGGCTTTGAAAAGGGCTTTTTGGAAAAAATATTTCCATTAGGAAATAAAATTTGAAAACAACAGTGTTATATAAGAATAAGCAAGTGCATACAACTCAAATATTATTGTGTCCTGACCTTTCAGTGTCATGCGGGTCTCTCATACAAAGTACTTTGCAGAACAGGCGGTAGGCAGGATTTGGCCCAAGGGCAAGGAGTTTTCTGAGCCTTGCTTGGCATCATGAACAGAAAGGCCACAGCCACAAGCAACAACATGGATATATCCTTTAAAAAAAGAAAAAAAAGCGTAAGATTTATTTATTTATTTGAGAGAGAGAGAGAGAGAGAGAGAGAGAATATGAGCGAGGAGAGGGGCAGAGGGAGAGAGAGAGAATCCTCAAGCAGACTCCCTGTTGAGCACAGAGCATCATGACTTGAGCCAAAACCAAGAGATAGATGATTAACCAACTGAGTCACCTGGGCACCCCAGAATTGATCATTTAAAAGGCCAGGATTGTTTTGCCTCCAGAGTGCAGGGAAGGTAGTAGAATTGGGAGGGGGGCACACAAGGGACATCTGGGGTGTGGACAATTTTCTCATTTCTTGAGCTGATACAGCTTCATGGGTATTCATTACACAATTTGTTAAGTTGTACAAGCGTGTGTTATGCACAAAGAGTGCATTCTATTTCTCAATAAAATGTTGAATAAAAATGAATATTAAGAATCATGCATTATGCTATTATGCTCCATTAACTGATTGTAAACACTTTTCTTTGGTTGACAAACATTAACCTTTATTTCTATATCATTCTTATTAGTCAACTCATTGGTGTTCAGCCCTGCCTGCACACCAGAATCTCCAATGGAGTATTTCTTTCCCCCAAACATGGATGCCTGAGCCCATCCTCTTAAGATTCTGATTGAACAGATCCAGGCTTGGGGGGGGGGGCAGGGTCTGCAGGCCTAAGCGATGGCGACGTGCATTTAGAGCCTCCTGTTAAAACCACACTATCTTGGTGCAATTTCTGTAGCCTCCCCACTGTGTCACACACTTTGCCCTAAATATTCATCTAAACTGACAAGCTGAGCATTTTATTCTTAATTGCACTTGCCTTGAAGTGAGTCTCCCTTTGAGTAAAAAAGTCCAGTCCTCATCAAGATGGTATCTTATCTGACGTTTATTCCAGCTTCCTTTTTACTTGCTCCTAAACTGCAGCACCTTGAAACTGCTTTTTTAATACACTCATTTCCTTATTCTAAGCCAAGTGCACATTCTTGGCTCCTTGGAGCCAATCCCATCACTCCTGTCTCCCCGGTGCTGCAGCAGCTTGCCACCCACCCCAGCAGAGATAAGTGCCTGTTTATCCCCAGCCTTTGTTTCTGGGCCCTAAGTCAGTTTCCTATCACAAGGAAACATTCCTTCCACCCCTCTGCTGACTCATCTTTATCAGCGTTTACTGGAGAATCTTATCAATAGCCTTTTGAACAACTACATAAATTAAATTTATCCCTCTTATCCTTGCTCTTTTTATTTACACTTCCAAACATCTCTGGCAATGGTAAAATGAACTGACTTCCTCTTGGACTGCACTTCTTCCCAATAGATTTGGACTAAACGTTTAATTGTTCACTGGAAGGCAATCTCCACTATTGCTAAAGCTCAGATCACCGTAAGTCCCTATTTGCCTTGAATGGTCCTGCTTGATGCCGGGTGATTGTTAACAGTGCCCCCTTTTACATTAAAAATAAAAAATCTCGGTTTATATGATAAATTTTATGGTTACCTTATTAAAATCCATGCAGTATTGTTGAAAGAGAACCAGAGGAAGAGTCAGGAGATCTGCATCCTTGTCCCTGCGAGGCCACAAACTAGCTGTGTGGGTTTTATCATTATGAATCCTGACTCTCCAAGTGTGGTCCCAGACCTGCCCCATCAGCGTCAACCTGGGAGCTTGTTAGACATGTGGAATCTAAGGTCCCAGCCCAGACCAACTGAACTATAATTTGCATTTTAATGACTCCCTAGTGATTTGGATGCACAATATAGTTTTTGAAGCACTGTTCTAAACCTCCCAGGTTGCAGCTTATTAGTAAAATAAAAACTGTCTAGCTTCCACATGGCGTTAAAAATAATATCCATGCATTCAATCCACTGCATTTTAATAACAAACCCACAGGAGCAACAGAAAATACATTAAAAACATCTACTTACACGTAGCATGACTTGCTTTTTTAAAGTGCATGAATGGAATCTACTGTTCAGTCAAAGTGCTAGAAACATCATTTGGCTTCACTGATAAGAAATGTACCAGGTTAAGATAGATCTCCTGGGACACCTGGGTGGCTCAGTCAGTTAAGCATCTGGTTGTGATCCCAGAGTCCTGGGATCAGGCCCCATGTTGGGCTCCCTGCTCAGTGGGGAGTCTGCTTCTCCTTCTCCCTCTGCCCCTCCCTCCTGCTTGAGCTGTCTCTCTCTGTCTCAAATAAATAAATAAAAATCTTGAAAAAAAAGAAAAAAAGGATGGCTCTCCTCAGAAGAAGGCAATTGTCACAAAATGAGGCAGCTGTGGGCAGCCAGTACTTATAGGAACTGGGTGTAGTGTTCCTTGTCCAAGTTAAAAGTATCCAGGTAGGTCACCAGTATCAGCTAATATATATTTTACTAGATTTGATGTATTGTTTTATGGTCTCTCTAATCAGTACTAGAAGTACTTACCAATTACTTTTTATGATGGTAACTTTAAAAATCCCATTTGAATGCTTTTTAGACGTTTTCATGGATGTGTCTCTAATATTGTGAGAGTGGGAGTGGATACTGTGAAGCTGGCCAACTGCTCTCTGAAAGTCTGGCATTTCTTTGAAATTATATGTTTTATCTCTAAACTTCAAATAAATTCCATCTTTCTACTGTGAAAGAAAGAGAGATTGAGGGAGGAAAGAAAGAAAGCTAATTGTCTTAAAAATCCCAGTGCTGGCCTGAGCAAGAAAATACTGAACTGGCTTATTAATGATATTACAGAATTACCTACCTAACACTTTGACTCACATGAATGCTTTATGTTCCTGTTTTGCATTAAAAATTCCCACACTGGGGCACCTGTGTGGCTCAGTGGGTTAAACATCTGCCTTCAGCTCAGGTCATGATCCTGGGGACCTGGGATCGAGCCTCAAGTCTCTGTTCAGTGGAAAGTCTGCTTCTTCCTTTTCCTCTGCCTGCCACCGCACCTACTTGTGCTCTTTCTCTCTATGTGTCAAATAAATAAATAAAATCTTAAAAAAATTCTCACACACATGAAAATAGAAAGAAAAGAAAAAGGTGTCAACATTTTTTTTTGTTTCTTTTTTTTCTTTTAATTTTCTTAGGCTAAGATCGCTTTTACCCACTCAGAAGAAAATCGTATTCTATTCAGATTTCCAGTAATAGCAAAAAAGGAAAAAGTATCAGTTATTGACTTGAGAAGGAAATGTTTCTTGTCATACTGAAAGTTTTTTTCATTAAAAAAATTTAAGTTCAATTAATTAACAGATAATGTATTATTGGTTTCAGAGGTAGAGTTCAGTGATTCATCAGTTGCATATAACACCCAGTGCTCACTATACCACGTGCCCTCCTTAATGCCCATCACCCAGGTATATGCAAAGTATCAATACTAACTTTCTGGAAAAAAAGATCTCCAGATCCTGCATGAAGTCCAGGGCAGTTGCCTACACCAGATCTAGGAAGGAAAGTTGAGGAGTTCTGTGGAACTTAGATGATGTTTATTTTCATGGAATCCCGCCGCAATAAGCTTATGGCAACAAGGTTTCATTAATATTTTTTAAAAAGGAATGCTCTTATTATAAGTTATTTCTGTAGGGAGTTGTGCTCTACTCGTTGATTGGCTGGCAGTCTCTTTATTGTCACCCAAGGTGGAGGGAAAGCCTTATCATCCCCTGCTCTATGGTGGGAGTTGCATAAGCTTGGGAGAGATTGCACACAGTTTATAGATTCCCCAGTGTATCTTCATAGAGATGCAGATTTAATTTCATGGCCCGGAGGCTGATCAATGTATCCATCCTGTTTGGCCTCAAAACTTTTAATTTTTCCATTGCCTGTCACCCACCTCCTGTATACAGACAGACGACATTTGATAATGGGCTGTAATTGCATAGAAGTTTTGCATATATTCTACAAACACTCATTGTGCACCATGCTTGGGGATGCAAATGCTCTGGGAGCTCACAGTCCAGTGGGGGAGGTAATCTCCAAGATCACAGAACGGTTTAGTAAACAAGAGAGGAAGAAAAGAGGTTGCACCCTCTTCATGGGAATGTGTTGTATCTTGCTCATCTGGGAAGATCAGGGGACAATTTTAGGCAGAGGTAAGGCTTGACCTGAGTCTCAGAGGATAAGTAGGACCCTTATCCTTGGAAGGAAGGCCAAGGGCAGTGGTTCTCATCTCCTTCTCTATTAGGCAATGTCTGGGGACATTTTTAGTTTTTGCAATACTTGGTGAGGCGTAAGGTGGGGCAAGCAGGGTTAGGTCTGCTATTAGCATGAGTGGATAGAGGCCAGGGATACCGCTAACATCCTCCAAGGCACAGGACAGCCCCAATAACAGCTATGTGGCCCCTAATATCAATAGTGCCAAGGGTGAGAAGCCCTGCAGTAGAGGGAAGGACAGGCTTCTTTAAAGGACTTGGAGCACCAGGAAGCATAAATAGGGCAGAAGGTTATCTGGTAGTGAGAAGTAGGAATGGACCCCCAAGCAATTCTCCAATCCTCAGTGGACACTGATAGGGTGCCCTATAAATTCAATTCAATTCAATTCTGACACTATCTACTTGGAGATAACATCAGATCTCCCAAGTTAGGAGCTCAGTCCCAGAAGACTGCCCACTTTCACATGCCAATCGCAAGTCCGTTGTCACCTGTGCTTCTGACCGACTGGCTAGAAACTGGAGGTCCCTAGACTCCTTCTGTAGGCTTGATTTCCTAGTGCGGCTCACAGAACTCGGGAAATGTTTATGTCCAGTTGCCCATTTATGATAAAGGATAAATGATGCAGATGAACAGCCAGATTCAGAGAGAGCAAAGTCTGAGAGAGTCCTGAGCTCAGGAGCTTCTGTCCCCAAGGACCTGGGGTCCACCACGTCTCTGCGGAGAGGTGCATGTGTTCACTAACCTGGAAGCTCTTCAAATTGCATTGTTGAGGAGTTTTTAATTGAGCGGGTTCTGCAGCACCCCCCTTCCTTCCTTTCCCCAGAGGTGCGTGGGTGGGGCTGAAAGTTCTATTCCTCTAATCTCTTGGTCTTTCTGGAGACCAGCCTCATCCTGAGGCTATCTAGGGGCCCTACCCTGTCACCTCATTAGGATAAACTGAGGGGGCGTTCAAAAAGGCTCTTTCTGAGTAATAAAAGGCACTCTCACCACTCAGGAAATTCAAAGGGCTTTAGGAATTTTGGGCCAGAAATTGGAGACAAAGACCAAATTTAAGAAGGGCTTTGTAAATCAAGATAAAAATATTAAATATTAGCCTGGGGGCAAATTTAAGAAAGACTTTGTATATTAAGATAAAAATATTAAACATTAGCCTGGGGGCATTAAGAAGCCCCAAAATAATTATTAAAGAATTAATATATGCTCTTTAGTAGACAATGCTAAAAGAGTGTTTAAATCTCATTACTGGGATCATACACCATTTAAATTCTTCTTTATTTACTAAACTATCATTCCTAAATATCACAAAATAGATACAAATTTTGTCATAAATGTTTTCTTTCTGTTTGTTTTTTAGATTTTATTTATTTATTTAACAGAGAGAGAGAGAGCATGAGCACAAGCAGGGGGAGTGGGAGAAGGAAAAGCAGCCTCCTCACTGAGCAGGGAACCTGATGCCAGGCTGGATCCCAGGACCCTCGGATCATGATCTGAGCCATAGGCAGATACCCAACCAACTGAGCCACTCAGGCACCCCACAAACGTTCTTTTCTTAATGAAACATTATTAATTTCTAATTCATTCAGGAAAAGTTAATCCATAAACATGAAACCCTGAAAGAACCATGAGAAAATTATTTTGTGAGATCCTAGGGAAGAGGAAAGGCTTTTTGTGCTTAACAGCAAAAACAAAACAACATGAAAACCGTGAAGAGGAATACCCTTGGGTTTTATTCCATAAATTCAAAACAGTGCTTAGAAAAATTACTAGGAAACAAGGAGAACTCTGCTAAACATAAAAATAATGGAAAGAGCCATGAAGACAATGATTGATTTTACTACATTATTCTTCAAGTGTCTGTGAATCAAATCTGTGTTAAACAAAATGAAAAGGCAAAAGGAACTGTGGCAAAAAAGTATAATATGAAAAATAGTCTTGCAATTCTGTAAGAAAGCCCCAGTAATAATCAAACATGAAAAATCAGCAAAGGACAAAGATTCTTGGTGTACCTATAACTAGGTAATAAACATAAAAAAATAGTTTAACCTCACTAACAATGAGATAAATGCATAGGAAAACAATGAAAAACAATTGTCCCTATTAAATAAGCAAAGATTAAAGAGAAACTAACCATATAATGGTGAATTTTGGAAAAGTTCCTGAAGAAGTTGAAGAAAGATCCACCCTTTCACATTCTTGGTGAAGATATAAACTTGGAAACCCTTGTAGAAAGCAATCTGGCAATATGTACCTGGAAAAAATTGGCAATATATGCCTGGAAAAAGCTTATACCCTTTGGCTTAACAATTCTACTTCTAGGAATCTATCTGGAGGAGAGAAACAGACAAACAAAAAGAGATTATGTGTAGCTGTCATCAGTGATGCTCTAGTAAGAGCGAAAATAAAACACAACCTGCATGTCCAACAAAAAGGAAAAAATAGGGGCACCTGGGTGGCTCAGTAGTTGAGCCTCTGCCTTTGGCTTAGGTTGTGATCCTGGGGTCCTGGGATTGAGTCTTACATTAGGCTTCACACATGGAGCCTGCTTCTCCCTCTGCCTATGTCTCTGCTTCTCTCTGTGTGTCTCTCATGAATATATACATAAAATCTTTTAAAAAAGGAAAAAAAATATTATGGTACATGCACACAGTGTAACAAGGTGAATTTTTGGATGAATGTTTAATGACAAGGAAGAAGTGCTCATGGCATATTATTAAGGAAATAAAATAAGGTACAAAAATTTTTAAACTTTTATTTGGTCTCAAACATCACGTAAATGTGTGTGTGTGTGTGTGTGTGTGTGTGTGTGTGTGTGTGTAGCAGGGTATTTCTGATTATTTCTGGTGCAAGCAGGCTGGTAGGGGTCCCACAGGACCAGCCAAAGGATCCTTGGCTTTACAAAGGATGAGAATCAAACATCAATCAGCAGAAAGTGAGAGCAGAGTTTATTGAAGAAAGAGCAGAGAGAGCAGAGACAGAGCAACTGGGAGAGTCAGGTAGGAAATGGAAGATGAATCTCATCGTTGCTTGGGGGTCTGGAGTTCTTACTGAGGATGGTGTTGGTTGCAGTTTGGGTGACCAGACACATTCAGACATGTCTAAGGAACTTGGAGTGTATCTGATAGATACTTGCTTGGAAGAAGGGGCAACAGAGACTCCTAAACAATGAAGAGGTGCAAGATAAGTCTCTCCAAAATATGCCACTTTGGCATGTGGACTATTTTGAGCTGAAAGCAAATTGAGACTCTGCAGGTTCAAGAGAAACTTTTGCCCTTCATTTAACTACCTACGAGAATCCAAACTGGGAGTCTTTCCCGGAGTAAGAGTTATTACCAGAGATAAATTTTATTTGAGTGACCCATCTGTATCACAGGGCAAACATCTAATTGCCAAACATCAGCTCTTCTTATTGCCCTGTAAATAACCCTCTTCCCCTTTGAAGTCCCAGGCTCAGGATGGCAGATGTATCTCATTTTACCTCTCTGTCTTTGAACCTCTCATGGATGTGAGGTTCCTGTGTGTACAAAATTAAATTTGATTTTCTCCTTTTAGTCTACTCTTATGTTGATTTAATTTGTAGACCAGCCAGAAGAGTCTTTGCAGGGTAGAAAAAATTTTTTCCTCCCCAACATCCATCTCCAGATTCAGAGAGGCACAATTTTTTAGGGTCTGGGCTCTGTGGAAGGGTCAGGAAGTTGAGGGAGCAGGGATTCTGGGTGTAGGCCAGGCTAGAGGCTCATGCTGTCTGAGAAGGAAAGGCCTGGTGGAATTAGAGGAACTGCCTCACCTGTGGCCTGAGTCACCATAATGGGGGGATCTTCCAGAGGCATTGGACAGTAAATTGGAATAAGGATGCCATCAAGAGCCTGAACCTCTCAGTGAAGATGACCCATCTTGGAAAAGTCTGGATGTTGGAGGGACAGGCATTTTCCTACCAGCCAGAGAGAGATACAGGTAATGGAGGACCACAGAGGCCATGGAAAATAGCAAGACATGTAAGTGGCCATGCACCAAAGAGAATGGCCTGGTGGTGAAGAGTGGGCAGGCCACTGCACAGATGGCTGAGCAGTCTGTCAACAGTACCATGTACTACGGCTTGTGCTGGCCAAGCAATGACAACAAAGACACAGGGAATGAAGGGGGCTAGAGCTGGTGCAAAGTGACTCCCAGGCTGCATGAGGAAGCCTATCTTCTGTGAGAGACCTGGCTCATTTTCAGAACTCTTAGAGACACACAAGAAGGAAGTGTCTTGAGTGCCTGGGTGGCTCAGTCTGCCTTCAGCTCAGGTCATGATCCCAGTACCCTGGGATCGAGCCCTGCATTAGTCTCCCTGCTCAGCGGAGAGTCTGCTTCTCCCTTTCCCTCTGCTCCTCCCCCAGCTCACTCTCTCTCTCCCAAATAAATAAATAAAATATATATATAAAAAAAAATGGGGCAGCCCCAGTGGCCCAGCGGTTTAGCACCGCCTTCAGGCCAGGGTGTGATCCTGGAGATCCAGGATCAAGTTCCATGTCGGGCTCCCGCATGGAGCCTGCTTCTCCCTCTGCCTGTGTCTCTGCCTCTCTCTCTCTCTCTCTCTCTCTCTGTCTCTCATGAATAAATAAATAAAATCTTAAAAAAAATAAAAAAAATAAAGAAGGAAGTGTCCTGTCATTTGATAGATGGTGCTAACCATCCATTGGATGAGGAACAACCTGTGAAGGTGGACCCCTGCCTGGCCAATTATATTTTGGAGACTTTGCCTACCATTATTTAAATTCTAATGCAATAGCTAACTACTACCCCTAGCACCTGAAGTCCCCTTCTCATTATGGTTGGTAAATCAATAGCTGAATGGTACCATGATGACCTGATGACCCTGCTGGCCTTTAGGATACCTCCAAAGATGATGCTGAAAACCACTGGGATTTTATCCCCATTTATCTCTAAGTTGAGACATTGGGTATTGGGTGGGGAAGGCACTGTTGAGGCAGGGAAATTTATCCTGAAAACCTTTCAGGAAGAGTTGGCAAAGGGTAGGTATATTTATAATACCTTTTCTACGAAACAGGCAGGTACCAAGCAAAATGGCTTCAAAGCAAGATACGGGCTCATGTAATGGAAGAGTTCAGTAGTATCTGGCTCTGGTGACTCAGAAGGGGCATCATCAAGTTTCTCACACTCTCCATCTCCAGCATCTCACACTCTCCATCTCTTGGTTCCGCTTTCTTCCATGTTAATTCCATTCTTGGCTGTGAGGCCAGGCATGAAGAGGGTTTCTAGTGGCCATGGGTAGGCAGGTGGCAGTCCTTGATTGCTTAATGGATATTTGGTCCATTTTTGGCAACCCAATATGCCAAAAATATCATTTCAACTCATTTTACAAAAAGACAGCTCTATTACATTACCCTTCTAACCTTTGAATCTGTCTTCCAATATGGCAACAGGGATGACAGCAAAACGAAAGGTGAGGTGCTCTCCCCTCCCCAGGGGAGGACACATGAGTCTTCCTCTCTTTAATGTTGGAAAAGCCCTTTGTTTTTGTCTTTTTTGTTGTTGTTGTTGTTGTTGTTGTTCTTGTTGTCTTTGTTGTTGTTGTTGTTGTGTCTTTTAAAAAATATTTTATTTATTTATTCATGAGAGACACAGAGAGAAAGGCAGAACATAGGCAGAGGGAGAAGCAGGCTCCCTGCGAGGAGCCTAATACAGGACTTGATCCCAGAACCCTGGGATCATGACATGAGCCAAAGGCAGACACTCAACCACTGAGCCACCCAGGTGCCCCCGGAAAAGCCCTTTGAATGAAAGCTGAACTTCTGTCCTGGCATCAAGGGGCTCAGCTGATCCTACTGTGTATACTTTTGGGGCACAAGTGACAGCCTCTCTGAAAAGCTCTGCTCCTTGGAAACTCTGAAGGCGTATAACCAAAAACGTCCCATGAGGACATCAAACAAACACAAAATGTAATCCCCAAACCAAGCTAGCACAATGAAAAAAATCCCTGGAGAGAGAGGACATAGAGTTCAATATAAACTCTCTACATTCTTGCTGTGTGCTGGTGGAGAAATCTTCAAACCATATTCTACTCTTTACAAAAGGAGAGCATTGGTCTTATGTGAGTGGTTTCTAATGCTCTTTATGTGTTCAGTTCTCCTAACTGTTCTAAGAGGTAGGTTCTTACTTCCCCTACTTTACAAAAATGGAAGTGCAGAAAGGTCATTTGCCTGGGATTTCAACTCATTCTGCTTTGCCCCAGGGAGGGTGAGTGCTCATTTCCTCTGAGAGCTAAGACTGCAAAGGACAGAAGTGCATCTTCTCGGGCTCAGAATCCACTAGCTCAACCCCCTTTTTTCGTTGTTGTTGATTTAAGGAGCCACATCCTGTGTTCACAAGGAGGTGCTCAACAAGTCAACAGGAGACAGAATTTGGAAACTCAGAGATTGTGAGGTGGAGGTAGAAGGGGCTGAGGGTATTTTGGGACAAAGTAATCCTGGCAGGAGATGGGTCAATAGGAAAACCAGACAAAATTCATGACAACAAAGCTTCAACCCTTAGCTGATTCTTTTTTTTTTTTTTTTTTTTTAGGATTTTATTTACTTATTTTAGAGAAATGAGTAAGGTAGAGGGGCAGATAGGTGGAGGGAGAGGGAGAAGCAGACTCCGCACTGAGGAGGGAGCCCCACTCACGGCTTGATCCCAAGACCCTGAGATCATGACTTGAGCCATCCAAACCCTCCTACCCTTAGTTACTTCTAGCAATTTCTTCCTTGGCCTTCTATGCCTCTCACCTTTGGTCTTTGGTTGTTTTTTTTTTTTTTTTTTTTTTTTTAATTTTCTCCTACACATTTTTTTTCAATATAGATTATACTGCTTTCCTCATTGTTACATCTTTAACTTTTTGTAAGATGTCTCTTTTCCTTCTTCTTTTTTAACTTTGCATGTGTGATTGTTATAATTTCTTCACATTGATTTTCATTCTTTTATCTCAAACCATGTCTGTCCTTGCCTTTTAAAAAATCTCAGCCTTGTTTTACTGGAATCTTAATAAAAGAATCATTGTATCTTAGGTGTGGAGTCTTTTCTTTCCATTGTCTCTCTCATCCCATTTTAGCATTCCATTATTCACATGCAACATTTAATAGACTTATTTAAATGCAGATGTGTATAAAATAAAAAGTAAAAATCCTCCCTCTCTAATTACATTCCCTAGAGGTATCCACTGTGAACGGTTGAGTATCTGCTCCATTCAGGTTTTGTTTTTTTTCCCTCTAAACCGATATATCACATAAATGTATTACTGCTCACATATTCATTTATTTTAATAAAAATGAGATCACACCATTCTTGATGTTCTGCAGATTGTTTTTGCTTTTACATAGCATGATCATTCTCATTTTAAATTTCGTTTTCTTTGTTTTTTCCTCCTAACTTACATGGATAAAAATAATCTACTTGCACTGCTTATTCCACATTTTATATTTTGATTATTTATATACAGGGGTACTATTCTGCTCTGATGTTTCTTCCCCCTCTTGTAGCGCTCCCTCAGCCTCTTCCATCTGGACAACCAGAAAAAAAGCACCTGTTGCCTTGAGGGACAGGGTCACAGCTCCCTTCTGGCATTTGAGATTCCTGGGCTGAGATCACAGTCTATACCGTAGTTTAGAAGTTGATTTGCTTAGTCAATTTTTCCTGCTGTAAAGAAGATAAAACTGCCTTGTTCTGGGGCAGAGGTGAAGGGAAGAAGAGAACAGCAGAATGAGGCAGAGGTGTGGGCTTTTGAGGTGGAATAGGAAAATTAATAGGATTCTGCTAGAGACCGAATGCTCATGCCCTTCCTGAAATTTGCCATGCTGGAGTCCTAATCCCAGTATGGCTACATTTGTAATAAGGAAGTAATTAAGGTTAGATGGCAAGGGAGGAAAAAAAGAAGAAAAAGGAAGTAAAAAATGGGGAAAAAAGAAAAAAAATTAAAAATTAATAAAAACATAGTATAAGGTTAAATGAGATCATAAGGGCAGAGGTCTGATCCAGTAAGATTCATGTCATAAGAAGAGACACTAGAGGGCAGCCCCGGTGGCTCAGCGGTTTAGCACCACCTGCAGCCCAGGGTGTGATCATGGAGACCCAGGATCGAGTCCCACGTCAGGCTTCCTGCACGGAGCCTGCTTCTCCCTCTGTCTGTGTCTTTGCCTCTCTCTCTCTCTCTGTGTCTCTCATGAATAAATAAAATCTTAAAAAAAAAAGAGAGACACTGAAGAACTTGCTTCCTCTGTCAACATGTACACAAACGGAGAAAAAGCCATGTGAGAAAATAGCAAGCAGTGACTGTCTTCGCCCCAGGAAGACCCCTCACCAGAAATTGAGCCTGCTGGACCTTGACTTTGGGCTTCCTAGCCTCCAAAACGGTGGGAAAATAAATTTCTATTGTTTGAGCCATGTAGTCTATCAATTTTTGTTATAGCAGCCCAGGCAGGCTAATACAGACTCCAAGACAGGTCTGGGAATTTCTCTGTCGCACCCCAGGGGCCTTGGCGAAGCAGACCTCATGGTCATTCACTCAGCAAATACTTACTGGGGGCCAGCCAGACGCCAGGCACTGTTGTAGGAGCCAAGGAGAGAGCTGTGAACTAGCAGATGCGACTCCTGCTTGCATTCTCCATCTATCGGGGGTGCTGGCACGCTGTGACAGCCAGAGCGTAGGAATGCTGGCTTGGTGGCAGCAACGCAGAAAGGGCATGAGGCTCTCCACACACTTCCTGCTGCCCCGGAGTGGCGTGGGAGGGCCTCTATGAGGAGAGTAGAAGATGGTAGTAACCAAAATTGGAAGGGAAAAAAAAAAAAAAGAGGGAGACAGAATGATGGACGATGATGGAGCTTTCCTTATCTGTGTTTTTTTTTTTTTTTAAATATATATACTTAAAAAATTTATTCATTTATTTGAGAGAGAGATTGAGCAAGTATGGGGAAGGGGAGGGGCAGAGGGAGAAGCAGACTCCCTGCTGAATGGGGAGCCCTATTTGGGGCTCCATCCCAGGACCCTGGGATCGTGACCTGAGCCAAAGTCAGATGCTCCACCACCTGAGCCCCCCAGGCGCCCCTCCTTATCTATTTTTCCTGATTTTCTTTATAAATGGTTGACAAATGATTGACTCAGAAACTGACTTATCCAATGCTTCCCAAACTTCAGTGAGCATCAGACTCTCTTGGAGGATTCTCTAAAGCATATCATTTCTGGTCACCTCCCCTAGAAATTCAGATAGAGATGGTCTGGGTAGGGCCTAAGAATCTGCATCTCTATCAAACTTATAGGTGATGCTGATATGGCCCTGTTCACAGGGTGAGTAGCTTTGATGATGTGTAATATTTATAAGCAGACACCCACAGAGGTAAGTGTCTCCCAGCAAAACCTTACGGCAAATCAGTAAAGCTGGTGGCCTCAGGGATCTGTATGGTCTCTTTTAGAACCATAGGGCTATCCCAGGACCAATCCTACTGATCGCTTTGGGGCTAGGGAAACAGTAGGTCAGGACTGGTCACAGGCCACCTCTGGAGCTGAAGCCAGAGTCAGCCCCACTGAACCCCATGTTCTTCAAGTGAGAGAAGTGTGTTCCCAATAAAAGCAAACAGAAGTGAGGTCAATATTGCCGTAGAGCCCAAAACAACATCTTCCATACAACATAAACTCCTGGGGAGAGTAGATGGGCTGCTCAGATAGAACCCCATCTTGTGTAAGGGCCTGGGCTCTGGAGGGAGCTGGCCAGGTTCAGAATCCGACCTGCCTTGCAAGGGGTGTGGGGAGAGAAGGTCTAATCCCGGTTGTTGACTCCGACAACAACCTGTCTAATGTCTGTGTGGTGCCTGCTGTGGAGCCCAACTTCAGAATGGAGTGTAAACTTCATGTTCAAAACCTTCAGAAAAGATGTAATTTGGGAAACTCTTTTGGTTGGATTTGTGGCTCAGTTGGGGATTATCTGTCAAATTTTTTTTGAAGCTGTCAATCCTGGGGAAGAAGTTCACAGAATAGGCCTTCTCATTCCCACGGGACACATTTGACTTTCAGCCAAGCCTCATTCTGGGGTACAGGTGTGGGAGTTGGCCACAGAAATTAGGAAGCATAGGTTGATTGCTGACCCGGGAGCCAGGACTCAGGTGCCCATTTGACAAGGAGTGAGCTGCCTTCCTCAGGCAAAGCCACCCACCTGTCTTCCTCATTCTGTTTGGTGGCTGCCACCGTAGCCCCCATGACTATGTTTTCTGGGCCGCAAGGGCTGGGGTGGGGCTCAGGGAGTCACAAGGATCTTCTGCAGGGATGTTCCCATTTGGGTTGGAAGGGTGGGTGAGACTAAAAATACCGCCTACATGACATATTTACTCTGTTCTTGTTAATACCCCAGAGAGATTGCCAAGAGTCACTACCACCAAGCCTGTGATTAAACCATAATAACCACTTTCATGTTTATAAATTTTGTCCTTGATATCAGAGAGGAGTATTTTTAGGCTAGAACTTGGAGCTAACAAATCCCAATGCACGACTGTGGATTTAAGCAAGTATCTCTCCTTAAGATTTACTTCCCAGGACACAGCAACAAGGCCAGGAGAGATCTGTCCCCAGGAGTCAAGAGGGAGACTCCGGGCACACCAGGTATACACCCCTTCATCCTAGGGCACTACACCAAATGTGAGAGCTTTGTGGACATCTGTGCTCTTCTATCCTCTCAACCTCATAGGGCTGCCACTCATTCATCCATTCATTAACTAACTGATTTAACATATATTTATTGAGTGTTTACCAAGTGCCAGGCACTGGGGATAAGGCAGTGAATAAATAGGCAAGCTCCCTATTTTCATGGAGTTTACAGTTCAGTGGAGATGGAGGCTGCTGACTGGGGAGCCAGACCATTCATTTATTCATTCATCCAATATTAAGTAATAGGAAGAAAATATAAAGGGAGAAATGCTGTATAGCACCTGGGGAGGCAGGGCTCCTTTAGGCAGCAGGGTCAAGGAGGTAAACTGCGTACTGAGAAAGAGCCAACCATGTGAAAAGCCAACTCTCTAATTCTGCTTTGCTGATCCAAATTCCCCATCACTCCCTTCCATCCTAACTCTTCACCCTGTGCTCAGTTCCAAGGAAGACATCTTCCACAACTCCATGAACCTGTTTTCACTGCAAATGACTCTCTTTCCAGGATATCACTTCCCCTTGTGGCTCTTGCAAATACTGGTTGCTCATTAAGTACACCCTGTTAATTCTGGGTGAGAAGGGTGGGGGGTTGTTGGAGCTTTTCCCTAGTGCTCTCTCCATGGTGTTTAAATGTCCCCGCTCCTGCCATCTGATTATACTACATCCTCCATCTCATTGCTGTCACTCACTTGCCTCCTAGATCCTCCACTTTGTTCATTGAAGACTTTGGGACCTGCCCCACTGTCTTCATGTTCAAGTCAAATACTGACAGTCACCTGCATCGTTCATCTGGAATTCTAGTCTAAAATTCCTTTGACCTTGATTCTTTTGATTTTTACCTCCACCTCACTGCAGCCCTTTTCCACAGCTCCAGCTTGGGGTCACATAGGTTCTATGTTAAAAATCTCAAAGCTTGCGATCTCACCCCAAATACAGGAAAACCATGTTTTCTCAAGTCTTAGCCTGGTATCACAAATAAAAAAATGCTACATCTCCAAAGAGCCATGAAAAATACTCTGAGTTTTTATTAAAGGGGTCTTGAGACAATGTCAGAGGGGAAAGGTACATTACAGGATATATGAGAAGACTTCCTAACAATGGCCTTTATCATCTCTCTCCCCAAAATCTCAATCTTAGGACTGTTCCTTATTTCTGCTCCTTCTATCCTGCTCAAAACTCCCAGCCTACTTAATTGTCTCCTTTGCCCCCTTCCCCTCTTTGCTTCCTCCTCCCATCATCTTTTTCTTCTCTGCCTCAAGTTGGATCTCTGTCTTTCTAAAATGCCCTTGTGGACGACTTTTCATATGTTCCGCATCTTTATCCATAGCCCTATCCCAGCAGATCAGACATTCAAAAAATTCCTTGGAAAGTGGGGGTGGGGATGGGTGGGAGGTTGTAAATACTTATCACATGATTTGTCCTTAGCATACCTCTTAGTGTTCATCATCACATATCCTTCCAGAACTTTTGTTCCCATTCCTCTTACAACATCTGACCTTCTGCTCTATAGTGATGCCCAGTGCAACATTCTCTGCTGGTCCACTGGGCCCTGTCTGATCTACTTTGCTCCCTTCTCCATGCAGATCTGTTTCAGGGATGGTCATCTGAATGCTCATTTCCCTTATACTTCTTGATTCTATCTTTTTATCATCCCTGCTGAGTCCAAAATAGTCCAAATTCTTTACTCAGTCATTTCTGCACCTACATCTGGAGAAAAATCACACAACTTGAAAAGTGGTACCTTGCAAATTCGTGATAACAAATGCAGGGTCCGCGGTTTTGCACATTAATTCTTTCTCTTGTATGAGACCAATTTCTTCTCCTGTCCAGCCCTCTACCTGCATCCAGGGTATCTGAAGGCAGATCATGTTTGGACTTCCCAGGTAAAAGAACAAATAATTCCCCTCCTGCCTTTCTTTGTGATTTATTTCATTTGAATTGGGTTTCTTCCACTTGAAATCAAAAGACTACTGGCAGATGGAATTAATACTCAGAGAAGGTGCTGGAGGAAAGGGGGAAAAATCCCTTTATGGGTGAACAGTATGTTGGGAATAGCTATTGATTCACCTTTGGGGATCAGTCTCTACAGATTCTGAGGGTTAAGTATGATCATCTGGGAAGCATAGGCGGAGCTCACAGAGAATATTCTGGAAGACAATTGATGAGCACAGCTCTGTCCTCTTCCTGTCTTTGCTCCAAATCCTCCTTAGAAAAGCAGAACTGCCTGCAGTTTGAAATGGACAATCAGACACTGCTAACAGCTGCAGCCCCAAAACTTCGATTCTTGGCAGAAGGATCCTGACACAAAAGTATTTCTTTGTGGAAAATTATGCATTCATCGGGCTCATTTGAAACAAAATATGATTTGCATCTTAACTTCCTGTAACAAGCTCCAGTTTTTCTGTGGATTTCATAATGTCTGATTTCGTTGGACCAGATTGGCGGGGCACATGCTTTACCAAACAGTTTAAATTCAAGCCCAGGTTTTTCTTATTTTAAATGGCAACAGCTGCTAAGCATGATAATTATTGTATTTCATCAAAATAAACTCACCAAGTTGCTTCTGAGTGTGCCTTGGAGCTACTCTGCTTGGGGGAGTGCTGGGTGGAGGGGTCCTCAGGGCTGTCAAAGACGATGCGAAATTTGGGTCTGAAAAACAGGAGGCGAGGCTCCAGGTCTGGAAGTGGGAGATAAATGGACAACTCCAAGAACAGAAGAAGGTAAAAAAACAGTCACTAGTTGGAGGCAGATTCGCTGAGATACTTCCCTCTTGGTATCTGGTTGGGCTCTCTCTCTCTGTCTCTCTCTGCAATGTTCAGCAATTCCCAATTTCTGAATGATTGAAAGGAGGGAAGGAAGAAAACATCAAATATCAACCATGTCCTGGGCACCACTGTGGGAGCATCATGAATTTAGGTGGCAGCCAGCGTATCTCTCGGAAAGAAAATTGAAATCCTGTCACCTTCCTACTTAAAAGCCTCCTGCAGTGGCTTCTCAACCTTGGCTGGCCATTAGAGTCATTGGAGGGCTTTAAAAAATCCCCAGGGTGCCTGGGTGGCTCAGTCAGTTAAGTGTTTGCCTCTGGATTTCAGTTCAGGTCATGATCTCAGCTAAGGTCACGATCTCAGGATCATGAGATTGAGTTCCACTCCTAGCATGGAGCCTTCTTAAGACTCTCTTTCCCTCTCGCTCTGTCCCCCCCTCTGGCTTGTGTGCTCTCTC
Source organism: Vulpes vulpes (assembly GCF_048418805.1). Lineage (NCBI taxonomy): Eukaryota > Metazoa > Chordata > Mammalia > Carnivora > Canidae > Vulpes > Vulpes vulpes. The sequence continues at coordinate 96,424,210 of NC_132782.1, forward strand.
TCTCTCAGGAAAAAAAAAACCTCTAAATGCCAGGGTGCACTGCAGAATTGGTGAAGGTGGAGCCTGGACATCAGCATTTATTTAAAGCTTCCTAGGTGATTCCAGTGTGTAATGTTAAGAACCAATGCATTAGTGGGGCTCTTGGCTGGCTCAGTTGGTAGAGTATGCAACTCTGTAGGTTCCAGCCCCATGCTAGGCTTAGAGATTATTTAAAAAAAAAAAAAAAAAAACCACAAACTTAAAAAAAGAACTACTGTGTTACAACCTGAATTAAATCTGAACTTCTGACCCCAGCCAAAGAGGACCTGCTTGATCTCAGACCCCATCTTCAAACACCCACTCTCTGCCTTAACTCAAGTTCAGTTACTGTGGTGTAGCTCTTCGGTCTGTGCGGACCAGAAAAACTTTCCATGCTTTCCACTGAGTCCTGGAAGATCCTATGTGAACCAGCCTCTGCCTATCTCTCCAGTCTCACCTGGACCTCTATGCCCTCACTTCCTCTGCCCTTCTGTTCCTTCCTATTCCTTAAATACATCTTTCAGAGCCTCTGCCCCTGTGGTTTCCTTTGGCCTCTTCTGGTGACACATTCTTTCCCCAGGTCCTCCCATGTCCCAACTTATTCAGACCTCTGAGAACCCTTCTAGGACATACCACCTCTAATTTGCACCTCGTTATTTCCCATTTCCTTCCTGCATTTATTGTTGTTTATCAAGATACCATCGGAAGTTATCTCACTGATTTGTCTGCTTGTTCTTTGTCTCCCTCCCAGAAGGTAAGCTTGTTGGGAGCTGAGACGTCCTAGATACTACGCATTGCTGTATCCCCATGGGGCTGCTAGGAAGCAAATATTCAGTAAATGTTTGTTGAATGAAAGAATTGAGTGTAGAGTAGGTAACGCAATAAATATCAGTTGTGAGGCACCTGGGTGGCTCAGTGGTTTAGCCTCTGCCTTCAGCTCAGGGCAGGATCCCAGGGTCCTGGAATCGAGTCCTGTATTGGGGCTCCCTGCATGGAGCCTGCTTCTCCCTCTGCCTATGTCTCTGCCTCTTTCTCTGGGTCTCTCATGAATAAATAAATAAAATATTTAAAAATAAATAAATAAATATTGGTTGAATGAATGAATGAGTGATCTTATTTGATCCTTCAAATGACAGGTGTTGTTAGTACCAGCCTATAGGTAATTCATCAGGATCGGAGGTTAAGCAACTTTTCAAAGGTTACAGATAATGCCAGAGGTTCCTGAGGTCTCTGCCATTGAAGAAATAGTGGGTTGCTGGGAGAGAAGGGAAGAGCAAACAACTTTTTTTTTTTCAGACTATGGAATTTTGGGGACTTTGCCATAACTAGAAAGGGCAACTCCTTCACTAATTGGCAAGGATGTGCAATTAGGCTTTAATTGTGGGCTTCTGAAGGGACTATTTTAAAACCACATCTGTGGCAGCTTTTGGTGGGAATCTGACCTTCTGACCTTCAAAAGGAGCAAGTGTGATGATTTGCAAATCAAGGAAGAGCCTCATTATTTTGGGGGACATGCTCTCAGCATGCCCAAATGAGCTAGGGGCTGGGGAATGAGGCAGGTCTTCGAATCTCAGGGACTTCCCTGCTGTTGACTCATAGCAACTGTCAGCTGATCTCTAAAGAGATACATGCCCTGCACTGAAACCAGAAACCCCTTGAGTCATATAGTGAGGGTCTCTGCAGTGCCTTGGCCAATGTGACAGGATGGAAAAGGAATGTGGACTTTGGATTCCCCCATACATTTGGTTTGGAAGACTTTGTAGGTATGGAAAACCCTAACCCTAACAGCCCAATGGGGTCCCCAGCTTTTCATCTGCATTTACAAAAAAAACATAACAATAGAGGATGTATTTGTTTGCTAGTGCTGCCATAACAAAACAGGCTAAGGACTTAAACTGGAGACTTATTTTCTCACAGTTCTAGAGGCTAGAAGTCCAAGGTCAAGGTGTCTCTCCTGAGGCCTCTCTCCTTGACTTGCAGATGGTGACCTTCTTGCTGTGTCCTTACATGGCCGCTCCTCTGTCTGCATGCATACTGGTGTTGGTGTGGCCAAACTTCCTCTTCTTATAACAGCACCAGTTCGGTTGGATTTGGGCCCATTCCAATGGTCTCATTTTAACTTAATTGCCTTTTTAAAGGCCCTATCTCCAAATATAATCATGTCCTGAGATACAAGGGATTGGGACATTGATGTATGAATTTTGGAGGGGACACAATTCAACCCCTAACCAGTGACATTTATTGAGTGATTCTTATGTATTAGCCTCATGCAAATTATTTTATGAACATCACCTCACATGATTTTCCCAACTACCCTATAAAAGTCTATTCTATTATTATAACTCATTTTATAAAACCAAAAAACTGAAACAGGTTAAGGAAATTGTCCAACTTTACATCGTGATAAGCACCTGTGCTCAGAATCAAGCCTGCGTATCTCTTGAGTCTGATGTCTGTTCTCATAAAATCTATGCTAAATTGCTGAATGCTACAGTTCTGGCTTTTCTGTTCTCTGAAGTAGTGTATATCATAGCTATTCTGAAATAGCTATTATATATATTTTTTGGATAGCAAATACTACCTTTTATGTCTCTTATCTGTTTTTTTTTTTTTTTTTTTTTTTTTAGGATTTTATTTATTTATTCATGAGAGACACAGAGAGAGGCAGAGACATAGGCAGAGGGAGAAGCAGGCTCCCTGCAGGGAGCTGGGTGCCAGACTTGATCCCGGGACCCCAGGATCATGACCTGAGCTAAAGGCAGTCGCTCAACCACTGAGCCACCCAGGCATCCCTCTTATCTGTATTCTAAGAATTTTTATCTCTTTATTCTAAAGAAAATAAAGAGATCCTAGGAGATTTTCTTGAGCTTAAGCCACTTATTTATTTTACTGCCACCACAGAAAAGTCTGTTCTTCCTTGCTTCTACTCACATAAAAAATTCACAAATGAGGTTTTCTCTTTTCCAGGTCATTTTCCTATTCATGGTGTTCCTTTTCCATAGTTGTCTATTCTTGCTTTCGTGCAGACAATAAAAAAGGGAACATCAGTTGGGTACCATATGAAGTAAACACAGTTGTGTAGCTATACCTTCTGAGAGGAAGGTATGATAATCTGTTTTAGAAATCACCTCATGTAGGGCTCCTGGGTGGCTCAGTTGGTTAAGCGTATGCCTTTGGCTCAGGTCATGATCCTAGGGTCATCGGACCAAGTCCTGCATTGGGGTCCCTGCTCAGTGGGGAGTCTGCTTCTCCCTCTACCCTTCCTCCCTGCTCATGATCTCTCTCAAATGAATAAATAAAATCTTTCTTTCTTTCTTTCTTTCTTTCTTTCTTTCTTTCTTTCTTTCTTTCTTTCTTCTTTCTTTCTTAAAGAAATCACCTCATGTAAATAAGCAAACAAACAAACAAACAAACAAACAAAGAGCTATCCAGGGGAGCTGCCTGCAATGCCCAAAGCAACCACACCCAATGTTCCGAACAAGGTTGATCAGTGAAGCCATGCTCACTCCACTCTGTTCTCTGCACCATTCTTCAGCCCCCTCATTTAGTCCAATCTCTGATTTCAGTCTCTTGGCATAAGACCAGAAACCCCACCCAATTTGTGAATCTCTAATCTACAGAAAACCTAAAGGGCAGTAGGTTAGGGACACTAGTAAGAAGGAATAGAGTTTGGCAGCATGAAGTTGGCAGAGAAGCTGAACATCAGTCTAAGGTTTAAGCCTCAAGGCTGAGAACGTAAAGCTCTGAATTACCTTGAACTTGAAGCACTGGCTTCAACTGAAACTGTTGACCGCTAACATTTCCATTCCTCTAAATGATCTCACATCCTGCCGGGTCTACCGCAGGGGGCTGGATTGTGCTAGCCTATGTGGAGGGTCTCCCAGCTGAGTTGTGCTATCCTATGTGGAGCTTTTCTTGGCCTTTTCTGGGGTGAAAGAAAGAAAAGAAAAGAAAAGAAAAGAAAAGAAAAGAAAAGAAAAGAAAAGAAAAGAAAAGAAAAGAAAGGAAGAAATAAAGATTTGATTTATTTCTCTGCTGGAGAAGCAGGCTGAGTGAAGGTCTTTGAGCTAAAAGCTCTGACTCTTGCCAGGATCTCTCTTCTCCTGGTCCAGATGTCCTCTGTCAACCAAACTGCCACCCCCCTTCCCCAGGCATTTCCACTGCCTCTGGCTTTCCCCCATCCCTGTGTGCTTGCCTAGATTCTAAAAAGAGATTTATTGCAGCAGCCTCTGGGCACGCATTCAAAAACACCCAAACTACAAGGAAGAGTGTGTCCAAACTCACAATGTACCCATCTACGTAGAGCTGCCCCCAGCTATACTGAGGGGGACTTTTTACAGAAGCCTGAAAGTCAGTGCAGTTATCCTTTGCCAAATCTGAGTAGTTCAGGCCTCAGATTACTTCAGAACACTCAGTGCGATGGGCTCAGAGCAACAGCACTGATGAGCCTTGAGGGTATGCATGGGGGTGATGCTCATACCAGGATGACCCCTACAGCAGCTGTCTCCTCTCCAGGAAGTTAGCGCACCCCGACACTCCTGACATTGCTCATGTTAGCCTTTTGGTTTTCCTTCCAGTCCCCTTCTCTGTGGCCAAAATTTAACAACTCATTCTCAGTCTAAAGTTTAGAAATCATCTGTTCTCATGAAGCTTTCCCCTGGTCTCAGAATTACCTTCTTTCTCATCAGCACTCTGTTAGCATTGTGTAAGGACCTTTCACTCCTACACTCAGTAAATATTTTTCTACCAGTTACCATGTGCCGGTCTTTTGTTAGGCAGAGGAGACACAGTGACAGTGATGAGTGAGGTTTCATGGAACTTTCTTTCTAGGTTATAGAGATAGACCAAAAAACCTCATTACCAAAGTTTTTTTTTTTTTTTTTTTTTTTTTTTTTTATCTCCTGAACTAGGTTGTGAACCGAGTTACCATCACAGCGGTCTTCCTTCTCCTAAACCAAACCCTACATGCCACTGCCTGGGCTCTTCATGCACTCCTTGTTAAGTCATGTAAGGCAGGCATGTCTTGTGCACTGCTCTGCCCCGCATGGCATATAGTACTTAGCATCATGCCTATTGTCATATTCTAAAAAAAAAAAGCCCGGGCAAGTGACATTTAGAAAAATATGAATCCAAAGGGACCCTGTTAGAAACAGATATTTCCTGTTTTCCTTAACCCCTATCTCCCAAACACATTCAAACATACACACAGGGTCTAACTAGGGAAACAGTAATGACTTCTAGTACTTAATACAGAGGAAATTTATACCAGGACTTGGTTATACAAATGTTGGAGAGAACATGGTAAGGTGTGGCTGCACATTTTACTCTTGCATCAAGAATTGGAGTCTCTTTCTTTACCCCTTGAATCTGGGCAGATCCTGACTTTGGGAGGAAGTAATATTGCACAAGTTCCAAACTTGAGACGCAAAAGGCTTTTCCTATTTCCCCTACTCTTTCTTGGAACCAGCTGCCATCCGAATATGCCTGAGCTAGACTGTTGGATGCTGAGAGACACATGAACCCACAACCAACCCAGATGATAGCCAGCCAGCTGCCAGCGTAGAGCCCCCTGCTGACTTGGCAGCTGACTGTAGATGCTTGAGCATGCCTGGCCAAGACCAGCGGAATTGCCCAGCTGATCCCAGTCTAAATTGCTACCTCATGAATTGTGAGCTACACATAAATGGTGGTTGTTTTAAATCATTACATTTGGGATAGTTTGTTTCACAACAAAAGCCAACTGGCACTCCAAGTAACCCAGAGATTAGCAGCAGCAGGGAGCCACTACTGTCTTAGGCTGTGAGGACAAAGGGAGGAGGCAATGTAAAAACTGCAGCCTCCTGTAACCAAAGCACCCAAAAGAAAAGGCATAAGGGCAGGGGTGTCCCATACAGGCAGAGAGGCACAGAGGAGATGCAAGAAAGGCAGTTGATTGAAGCAGAGAGGGAGACAAATACCCTGACTTCTCCCCTCTAACTCCTACCTCCAATCTTCCCACCAGGGCTTGTCAATCAGCTGAGCTCAGCTGGCAGTCAGTGGGGACTAGAGCCTAGAGAAGCAGGCTTTCAGAGTCAGCCTTTGTGCAACTCAGAGCAGAGCGAGAGAAGAGCTTTGATGGGGCTGAGCCCACAGAGGCCCAGGACTGAAACGACACAGCTTCTGGGGGAGAGAAAAGGAAGTGGATTACTGATTGAACTTTCACAGCAGCACAACTGCATTCTCTCATTCACATTTTATTCCCTATTCAGGAATTGAGCCCAAGCTAAAAATGAATTCTAGCTCTTAGAAAACTATGATTGCAGGTGTCTCAGCCTTTGACAGAATATTCGATCAAACTGTATTAGCCTAGTTATAAAGTGTTGTACCCACCTTGGCGCATCAAAAGCATAAACCATCAGAATGCAGCCAGAACGATGCTTATCATCAAGTCAAAAACCACAGAAGTTGTAAAACATCACTTCGATTAGTTTTTAATTCATTCAGCGTTAAAAACTTTCTGTATGCCAACCAAGCACAACGAAGGGTGACATCACAGATATGACACACATATACACTCAGATGATTGCAACAGAGTCCAAATATTGCCACTGAGGTACAGACAAGATGGGGGAGAGGTCATTTAAGCTGCGAATGAGAGGATGAGTAAGAGTTTACTAGGTGGAAAAGAGAAATAGTCACTTTTCAGGAGGAGTATGTGAGGTTTGGGAGAGAAGTTACATGGTGCCATGTTTAGGCAACCATAAGGAGTTAGCACACTGCAGATTGGTATGGTGAAACATTGACTATGGGAAGAATACGAAAAGAGATGAGATCATAGAAGAGGCAGGTGCTAGACCATGGGGACCTTACATGTGACATTGAGAAGTTTGCCCTCTGCAGGCAATTGGGAGACATCAACAATGTTTATTTCATTTTTTTTTTAAGTTGACTCCACACCCAGATTGGAGCCTAATGGGGACTTGAATTTACAATCTTGAGATCAAGACCTGAACTGAGATCAAGAGTTGGTCACCCAACAGACTGAGCCACCCAGGTGCCCCTTATTAGATTTTTAAGAATTAAAATAATACATGTTTATTTTAAAGAGTTCAAAAAATTACAGAAAAATTTAAAAAATGGGACGTCTGAGTGGCTCAGTCAGTTAAGTGCCTGACTCTTGGTTTCAGCTTAGGTCATGATCTCAGGGTCATGGGCCTGAGCCCCATATCTGGCTCTGTGCTCAACAGGAAATCTGCTGGAAATTCTTTCTCCTCGCCTCCCTCTGCCTCTCCCCCCACTCAGGCACCAACACATACACTCTCCTTCTCTAAATGAATAAATAAAATCTTTTTTAAAAAGTTAAAAAAGGATCATGATTTCTGCCTTCTGTATACTGGACGTAGCTGTGGCTTAGTGATCGAGTCTTATGCAGATTTGGTTGGTTTGCTTATTTGATCTGGTGTGGATTACAAAAATGGTATAAAGATGGTACTATTATCATGACTCTGGAAATTGCTTCTTTCCCCTTCACAGTATAGGGACATTTTTCTAGATAAGTTAGATTGTTGAACCTGTTTATTTATTCTACTATTCTCTTATTTTTTTAAAAATTGTTTTATTTATTTATGATAGTCACACACACAGAGAGAGAGAGAGGCAGAGACACAGGCAGAGGGAGAAGCAGGCTCCATGCACCGGGAGCCTGATGTGAGATTCGATCCCGGGTCTCCAGGATCGCTCCCTGGGCCAAAGGCAGGCGCTAAACCGCTGCGCCACCCAGGGATCCCCTACTATTCTCTTATTGATGCACATTCAAGTTGTCTGTTTTTTAGCGGTTACAAAAATATTGTGGTAATGACTCCTTGAGGATGAATCTGTGTATACTGAGGTTCACTTCAACAATAGATTCCCAAATACAGTATATCTATATCAATGGATGTTTGCATTTTTTATTTATTTACTTATTTTAGAGTGGGGAAGATGGGCAGAGGGAGAAGGAGAGAGAGAATCTCAAGCAGCCTCCACACCCAGCATGGAGCCTGATGTGGGACTTGATCTCAAGACCCTCAGATCAAGACCTGAGTCAAAATCAAGAGTCAGCCACTTAACGACTGAGCCACCCAGGTGACCCTTTAATATTTTTTTAAAGATTTTTTTCTTTTGAGTAGTCTCTACATCCAACACGGAACTGGAACTCACAACCCCTGAGATCAAGAGTTGCTCACTCTACTGACTGAACCAGCCAGGTGCCCTGCATTTTTAATCTTTTTTTTTTTAATTTTTAAAAAATTTTTATTTATTATTTGTGATAGTCACACACACAGAGAGAGAGAGGCAGAGACACAGGCGGAGGGAGAAGCAGGCTCCATGCACCGGGAGCCTGACGTGGGATTCGATCCCGGGTCTCCAGGATCACGCCCTGGGCCAAAGGCAGGTGCCAAACCACTGCGCCACCCAGGGATCCCTGCATTTTTAATCTTAATAAATGTATCCAGATTACTTTTTAACAGGTTGTAGCAATTCCTATTTCTCAACATTGTCAGGCAAACCTGGACAGTACCACCCTTTCAATGGTAGATTTTGGCAAATACACTGAGTATAAAAAGGCTGTATTGATTTAATTCGCATTTCCTTGACTTGTACAGACACTGAGCGTCTTACCATATGCTTACTGACAACTTGCCTCTTTCCTTCTGTCAATTCCCTACTCATTTTCCCATTCAGTTGTCTTTTTCTTGTCAACTGGTAGGAGCTCTTTGAGTATCAGTAATTGTTAATCTTTACCCACATGTTTCACAAAGATTCCATTCCCTTCCCAGGTTATTATTTATAATTTTTGTTTTTTTCAGAGAGAGCATGAGAGAATGCCTGCCAGCAGAGGGGGAGGGGCAGAGGGAGAGGAAGAGAGAGAGAGAATCTCAAGCAATCTCTAGCTTGGAGCTTGATGTAGGACTGTATGTATCCCATGACCTTGAGATCAGGACCTGAGCCAAAATCAAGAGTTGAATGCTTAACTGACTGAGCTACCCAAGTGTCCCTATTTGTATTATCTTAAAATAGAAGTTTTTTATTTGAAAGTCATTACATACTGTTAGATGTGAAAATAGTACAGAGTCCCATGTTCTGTTCATCCAGCTCCTCTCAAAATTAGCATCCTATAAAATTATGGTACAATATCAAAACCTCATTTCTCTTTTGATGTAGTATATGGTACTATTTTTATTTCAATCACTTTATTATAAATTTTACCATCTGGTAAGGTAAATCCTACCACTCTCTACTTTTTCATTATTTTTTCTGACTATTCTCAGATTCTTGTTTTTTACATTTGAAATTTAGAACAATTTTAGCCACTTATTCCCCTTGTCTTTCCCCTAACAAGCTCTCTTGAAATTCTGATTGCAACTTACTTAAAGTTATATATTAACTGACAAGTATATATATATATATATATGTATATATGTATATATGTATATATGTATATATATATATATATATATATATATATATATATATTTGTGAAGGATTGGCATTTTAAGGTGTCAGGTTTTCTTACCCAGAAATGTAGTATTTGTTTCCAGCTCTTATATTATGCCCTTCAATAATAGTTTAATGTTCTTCATACAAATCATGTACCTTCTATAAATAATTTTTTCATAGGCATTTAATAGCTTTTATCATTAGTATAAATGATATATTAGTTTTCTACTGCTGCTATAACAACTTACCATAAATTTAGTGGCTTAAAAACCACACAAATTGATTGTCTTATAGTTTAGGAGGTCAGAAATCACAAAATTAGGGTGCTTGGGTGGCTCAGTAGGTTAAATGTCTGCCTTTGGCTTAGGTCATGATCCCAGGGTCCTGGGATTGCTCAGCAGGGAGTCTGCTTCTCCCTCTGCCTTTCCCCATGCTAATACTTTCTCTCTCTCTCTCTCTCTCTCTCTCTCTAATAAATAAATAAAATCTTAAGAATAAAAGAAATAATAAAATCAAGGGCTTCAGTCATCAGGGCTGTGCTCCTTCTGGAGGGTCTAAGAGAGAATCCATTTCCTTGTCTTTTCTTGCTTTAGAGGCCACCTGCATTCCTTGGCTCTTGGCACCTTAGCGCATTCCTACCTCTGTCTTCATTACCACATCTCCTTCTCTTGACTCTGCCTCATTCTTATAAGGGATTGTGATGACTTTATTTTTGTATATTTAACTACTATCACTTACCTTACCAAAGTAATTATTTCAAATAGTTCTTGGTAGAGTTTTTCTGGATTCTCTAAATACATAATTATATTGGGTGAAAACTATGCAGTTTCTGTCTCTTCTTTTTCCAATATTTATATGGAGTATTTAATTAATAAAAATAAGTAACAATTAATGTATTGCATTAGTTAAGGTCTCTAAAATAGTGTTAAGAATGATGATTTTGGCGAAAATGATTTCGGCTTAATGTTGAAGTTACTGCTGGCTTTTGGTAAATAACCTTTATCATTTTGAAAGGATTCCTTTTTATATATGTGTGGATTGATAGGAAATGAGCCCATAAATGCTTTTACCTCCATTGTGGGTTGTGGGGATGGGGTGGCTATATTCTCCTATGTCTGAATGCAAAAGGGGATAGATAGTTTTCTTTCACTCAAACAAATAAAATTAACCCAAATTATACTTCCATTTCAGGTCTCTGGTATCAGCAAGATAGGGCAATCCCCACCAAGGACATTCCACAGGAACCCCGTGTCCACTATTCTTCTTCTCAAGGAGTCATAAAATCTTTGATTTGGTCCAAGAAAGGAAGGCCTACACCCATCTCTCCTCTGGAGCTCTCAGAACAACCATTGACTTCACATACCTAGTTTCCATCAGAACTCTTATTTTGGTGTTTATTTTACTTCAAGGACAGATTGCAAATGGGAAAGTTTGGGGATGTTTACCTAGTTGGCCACCTCCCTAGAACCTCCTTATTCACATCACATGAAGTTTTGAAGCAGAATAATAACATGATCAGATTTCTGCTTTGTAAAGTATTTCTGGAAGAAGCTGAAGTGATTCAAACACTTAAAAGACTATATGATGGGATCCCACTTAAAAGACTCTATATGAACTGTTATGTAAAATATGGTATATCCATACCATGTCTATTAGTTAGTTATCGTTGTGTAATATATTAGCCCAAAGCTTAGCAGCTTAAAACATATACATTTATCATCTTCTAGTGTTTGTAGGTCAGGATTGTAGGCACAGGCTAACCTCATACTCTGCTTTATGATTTCCTAGAAGTTGCAATCAAGATGTAAGCCAGTGCTAGAGTTTTATCAAAAGAGCCAACTGGGGAAGGATACATTCCTAAACGAATTTATATGATCATTGGCAGGATTCAGGTCCTTGGCACCTATTCTTATCTATGTGAGTTTCTCCAACATGGCAACTTACTTCATCAAAGCCAGCAGACGACAGAGTCACCTAGCAAGATGGAAGTCATAATCCCTTATAACATAATCTCAGAAGTGACATTGCTTCGACATTGCCATGTCCTGTTGGACAGAAATACGTTACTCAAAGTGAGGGTATGATTCTGACACCAACTCTTATGTGTGGGTTTTCCAAAACCACCAAGGAATTCCCCATTGCTAGTTGACTGTCCTACCATTCAACTCAATTCAATTCTGACACAATCTACCTGGAGGTAGCATCAGATCCCACAAGTTAAAGGCTCAGTCCTACACCATTGCCCCCAACCTCACACCTTCAGAAAACCAACCACAAGTCCAGCAAGTTACCTATGCTTCTGACTGACTGGCTATAGATCAGAGGTTTCTCACCAATCCCTGCTTGGGTTTGATTAGTTTGCTAGAGTGGCTCATAGAGCTCAGGAACATATTATGTACTCGATCACCAGTTTATTATAAAAGAATGTAACTCGGGAAGAGCCAGATGGAAGAGAAGCACAGGGCAAGGTATGTGGGAAGGAGTAAGGAGCTCCCATGACCTCTCTGGGTGTGTCACCCTCCCAGCACCTCCATGTGTTCACCAATCCAGAAGCTCTCCAGATCCTATCCTTTTGAGTTTTTTTTTTTTTTTTTTTAAGATTTATTTATATATTTCAGAGAGAAAGAGCAAAAGTAGGGGGAGGAGCAGAGGGAGAAGCAGACTCCCCACTGAACAGGGAACTCAATCTGGAGCTTGATCCCAGGACCCTGAGATCATGACCTGAGCTAAAGGCTTAACCGACTCAGCCCCTCCTTTTGAGTTTTTATGGAAGCTTAATTACATTGTCATGACTGATTAAATCATTGGTCGTTGGTGATTAATTCAACTTCCAGCCCCTCTTCCCTCTCAGAAGGCCACAGGTGGAGGGTAAGAGGCTGGGGTTGCAGGGGTAAGATGGAAACTTCTAATCCTCTAATCACATGGTTGGCTCCACTGGGCAACCAGCCCCCATTCTTGAATCCTTTCCCAAAGTCACATCATTAATATAACAAAAGACACCTTGATTACTGTCATCACAGGAAATTCCAAGGATTTTAGGAGCTTTGTGCCAGGAATCAGGACAAAGGCCAAATATATATTTCTTGCTATTAATCACAATGATCACAGAGGGGATTATAGAAAGCTGTGAAACCAGGAAAGGAGTTATCTTAGAGGAAGCCTAACCCACCACAGAATACTATGTAGCAGCCCAAATTAGGTAGTTCTGTATATACCGACATGGAAAATCTCCAAGACATATTGTTAAGTGAAAAAAGGAAGTAGCAAAACCATTTATGGCACCATTCATGTTTAAAAAAAAACACAACATACAAAAAATAGTAAGTTTTTTTTTTCTGTGTAGATATGCATAGAAAATACACAAAACACTCCCGACTGATTACCATGGTTACATCTTGAATTTTTGATTATCTGTATTGTTTGAATTTTTAAAGAATGATAATATATTCATATTTTATGCAGTTAACACTAATTATAACACTAAAGATTAAATAAAACAGACTGTTGTAAGTGTGGAAGAGAGATGACGGTGGCCAGAAGTAATATGGCAGTAATAGATAAAAGAGAGGTATTTTACAGTTTTTGTTTTGTTTTGTTTGTTTGTCTGTTTTAAGGAGGAGGTGTTTAAGAGTGAAAATCAAGAGACCTTAAAGCATCTGATAGAAAGGAAATTGTCTATGATGATTTAAGATTTTGAACTTAGGTGATGGGGTCGATGAAGATCGCCTTCATTTAATTAGGGAACACAGTAGGAACAACAGATTTTGGGGAGAGCTGGGGAAAGTGTGTAAATGTTCAAATTTTTAGTTTCCTTGACAACCTCCTCTAAGCTAAGGCATACAAGGCCACCGATACCTGTACTTTATCTGGGGAGATGATTAAGAGAAAGCTGGAAATGAACCTCTACCCAAATCCTCGACTATCCTACTTGGTTAGCCTTCCCACTCCCTGCAGACATAGATGAAAATTTTCTGGGGTATTATTTATTATTACAATGAGAGTTTTTGCCAAAGACTCCAATTGTCATTGCTTTGTTGAGTTAGGCTGATAGGCCTGTGAGCCTAGAGCATACTATTTGCCTAAATAACCTACTTCAGGACTTCTTTTCCTCTGTCCCATTTTGGATCCCCTTGGTCCTCTACTTAGGAGAGGACCTAACCCACTAGTAACCTGGATCACAGAGAAATAAACCAAGATTGGGATCCATAAATAAGGATCCAAAGAGAAGAGAAAATACCAAGTGAATGCTAGTGCTTCTCACTTCTCTCTTCTTCATATCACCCCACAATAGCCTGGCGCTTGTACTACCCAGGTCTTAGTGCATAGAACTCATCCTTCTGAGATGTGCGTGCATGACTGTGTGTTGGAGGTGGGCCTGTGGTGAAGGTGATGTTTGATGGTACTTAGAATTCAAATACCCTCTTGCATAGTAACTCCTTCAAACTGCGTTAACTCCTTCAAACTGGAGTTAATTTGACAATCAGACCTGGGACAACCAAGGGTGGTATTGTTTTGGTTACCTATCAGAGGAGATAAAAATTCATGACTTCAGTCACTGCAATTTCTCCATGCTGTTTATCTGGACCCAATGAAAAGTGACCATCAGATTTAACGAGAGCCCTTTAAAAATGTATCTTTGGCATTGGCCCCAGAATTTGCTGAAAAAGGTCAGGAAAGAAGTTAATAAATTAAACACAAGACTATATTCTTCATGGGACCTAGGATCCTCTGTGGGTTAATTATCATCTCAGTGGAGTTCAGTTATAGTGTCCAGGCAGACCCTCCAGAGAGTGTTTAATATAATAAACAGGGTCCAAACCATGGAATGCTCATGACATAAAATTCCCTAGACATGCCACTACTCCACATTTTTCACACTACAAATCTTCTATCAACGTAATCCCTTATTCCCACAGAGTAATTAAAGCTCCTATTCTCTTTCCGCTTAAATATGGCCAGCTCTTTCTTCTGCACTCACAGCAGAGTCTCAGCCCAGGTTATACATTAGAATTATCTGTGAGCTTGAAAAAGCCCCATCACCAGGCCCATCCCTAGACTTCGTTGGCCTGGGGCAGGGCCAGGCACTAGGAGATTTAAAGCTCATCAGATGATTCTGATGGACACCCAGGGTCAAGAACTACTCACTTATGGCCTGGATGTGTTCATGGGCTAAACTACAGCTCTTCCAAATGGATTTTCTCCAATTCCAAGTCTCTCTTGGTTCCAACTTTCTAAAATTCTAATCTGATAGAACATTCCATGATGATGGAAATGTTCCTATAGGGACTAGAAAAATGATAAGGCACCTGAGGCAAGTAGGAGGCAAAATTTAAGGAGGCTGTTACTTTCAGAAGCCGACCCTCCACTTGCACCACCCTGGGATTGAATGCTTCCTTAAATTAAAAAAAAAAAAAAATTGTGTGTGTGTGTGTGTGTGTGTATTTTAAATGATTTATTTATTTATTAGAGAGAGCATGCAAGCATGCAGTGAGGAAGGGCAGGGGGAGAAGGAGGGAGAGTCTTTAGTAGACTCTGTGCTGAGCATGGAGCCTGACACAGGGCTCTATCTTACCACCCTGAGATCATGACCTAAGCTGATACCAAGAGTACGATGCCCAACCAACTACACTACATATATACATATATTTATTGTAGTGCCTGGGTGTGTGTGTGTGTGTATGTATATATATATATATATATATATATATATATATACTTAAAAATAAAATCTTTTTATTTATTTTATTCTATTTATTTATTTTAATATTTATTTATTTTTATTTATTTTTATTTTATTTATTTATTTTATATGTAAATCTTACATATATATATATGTAAAAGATTTTGTTTTTAAGTAATCCCTATACGCAGTGGGGGCTCAAACTTACAACACTGAGTGAAGTCATATACTCCACTGGCCGAGCCAGCCAGAAGCCCTGCCTCCTTAAATTTTGAATCTTAGGTGCCTCACCTTAATCTTGGCCCTTGTTCATATGACACATGATTCTCTATGGGGGCCATACTGCCTCCTAGGGGAAAATATTGGTTCCTAGTTGGAGGTGGGGTGGGAAATCCTGCTGGTTTTATGTTTGAAGTACAGGTATACAGATAGTACATATTCAGAGATATAGTACATCTGTGTTATTAAAATTTCATGGGGTAGCAACCAGAGGAAGAAGTATCAGTCTTCTCTTGGGGAAGTAATAGTGAAAAAAAAGGTGGAGAAACGCTGATATAGAACGTTGAGCTTAAATGCCATTGAGCCTGCAAAATGTAGCTAGTGGGACCAAGAAATGGAATTTTAAATTACATTTAATTTTAATTACTTTCAATTTAAATACCTACCTATGGCTGCTGATACACAAGCACAGATGAAGAGGATGGTCTAGACAAATAAGATTATTGCAGTGCCTTCCATGGTCCAAAGCACAGACAGATCCTGGAAATGGATGGGATCTCCCTGGTAGTTCACCATGTAAGCACTGCTCCACTCACTCACACAATCTCTCAGAACCTAACCCTTGTTACTGTTACCAAACCCCATGCTCTGCTGCCTTTTACTCAAAGGCCAGTACTCAAGAGATGAGTTTTGATTGGAAAGGAAGATGAGCTTTATTTATTCAGGAAGCCAGCCACCTGAGGAGAAGGTGGACTATTGTCCAAAGGTCAACTCTGGAATTTCTGTCTGGCCCAGGGAATTTTGAAGGGGTTTAAGGCAGTTAATCAGTAAAGGCAGTACAGTGGCCTGTTAACATTTCTTGATTACGTGCAGACTGGTGTCAGCTGTAGATGTTATCTCGGTGCTCAGATGTTGTGCAAGGGGGCTGGTCTGGTTTCTAAGTGCCTAGGGGTTGTGCAAGTGGATCTAGTTTTTGTTTCCTGCCGTGTGGAAGTGCTTTGTCCTTTCAAGGAAAGAATGCACAATCTGTAGATGTACAAAGAAAGGTTAATCAATCACAAGGCTATTTGCTACAGTTTAAAGGCTACTAGGTTGACTGGAAGTACCAAATTGGGGCAGATGGGAAGTCAGAAAAAAGAAAGATAAAACTCACCAGGGACAAATACACTATAAAAGGATATTGAGGACACTGTCCTAGGGGAAAATAATCTCCCAACCATGTGACCAACCTTGTTGAGGGGTATTTGAAATAGACTCTATACCCTGTCTCATGACCAGCATGCTATGCATTTATGAAATTTAATTTTTCCTTAAAATTTGCTGGCTCTGCTCTTCTCCAAACCCCAATCTTAAACTTGCATCACAAGTTCCCCGGTAGACCTGAACAACTGTTTCCTGCTCTGGAATTCACTGGGCCTCTGCATTCCACCCTAAGGGCCCCTCCCTGTTGTCACAGTTGTCTGAACTGGAGACACTCTCCCCACCCTCCCCACACTTCTCCAGCCTAGAGCTTTTGTGTCCTCAGGAGCCTCTAAAGAACAGTGTGCCCTCCATCTCTGCTTTTCCTTAGCTTTTTTTTTTTTTTTTTAATAACAATAAGCATTGTCATAAATTGATGGTAATTAAACATTCACTATCTCAACAAGTGTTTGTGAGTCTGGAGCTTAGGAGTAGATGAGCTGTGTGATTCTGGCATGGAATCTTCTCATGAGGTCAGCCCAAAGTGTAGTCATCTGAAGGTTTGAGTGGGGGCTGGAGAATCCACTTCCAAGATAACTCCCTCACTCACATGGCTGGTAAGTTGGGGCTGGCTGTTGGTAAAAGCCTTAGCTCTTTGCCACACAGACCTTCACCTAAGGCTCCTTGGGTATTCTTTGACTTTCAAAATCTTCAGAAAGCTTTCTCTATTTTGGGAGTACCAAAAGTATTCTTTCTTGCCCACCATTATTCCTGAAGCAGAACCCAATGCTGCTTCCTCTGGACTGCTTCCTACATTTTTTCAAGTGAACTTGGTTGTGTAGAATGGTTCCTTTCTCTTTTATCAGGGTAGGGCTAACACTGTTTGTAGATGCAGGTGTCTTCTTCCTTTTTCTTCCTGCATTCCTATCATTTCTGTCTTGACTATAAATATAAAACCTGTTTGTCAAGCTGACTCTGTTCATCCTCAAATTTCTGATATTCTCCTTTCAAATTCTGACCATTTATCTCCAAAATACCAAAGTCTGAAGCCATTTTATTTCTTCATAGATGCTCTTTTTTAAAAAGATGTATTTATTTATTCATAAGAGACAAGAGAGGCAGAGACATAGACAGAGGGAGAAGCAGACTCCCCACAGGGAACTTGATGTGGGATTTGATCATCCCAGACCCTAGGATCACAACCTGAGCCAAAGGCAGCATTCAACCGCTGAGCCAGCCTGGATCCCTCTTCATAGATGCTCTTAAGAAAACCTGGATTATAGAACAAATGGCTTTTTAAGTTCCTAAAAATCTCTTGGGTATGCAATAATTTTATTGAGTTGTCCTTCTACTTTACCTTAAGAAAACAACACATACCTTATAGAGTGAGATCCCCTTTCTTCCTTTTCTTCTTTCTTTTTCTTTAAAGATTTTATTTATTTATTTGAGAGAGTACACGAGTAGGAAGGAGGGACAGAGGGAGAGGGAGAAACAGACTCCCCACTGAGCAGAAAGCCCAATGTAGGACTCTATCCCAGGAATCTGGGATCATGACCTGAGCTGAAGGCAGATGCTTAACTAACTGAGTTGCCCCTGCCACTTCTTCCTTTACTGTGCATAGATGTTTGAACCCAGTCTTGGGGCCCCTAACCCCATGGCCATTCTCTAGGCTTGGGAATGGCCAGCCCTGGGTGAGAAATACAATGAGAAGAATATGGTTATTGAATACCACAGCATTTACCAACCCCAAATCTGCATGCTGGCTCCCATTGTTTTTTTTTTAAGTATTTTAATTAATTAATTAATTAGACACAGAGAGAGAGAGAGAGAGAGAGCACAAGCAAGGGTAGCAGCAGAGGGAGGGGGGAGAAGCAGGACCCTGGGATCAAGACCTGAGCTGAGGGCAAACACCTAACTGACTAAGCCACCCAGATCCCCCTGCCCTTTTATTTTTCTTTAAGAGATTTTATTTCAAATCTTTTTTTTTTTTAAGATTTTATTTATTTATTCATGAGAGAGAGGCAGAGACACAGGCAAAGTGAGAAGCAGGCTCCCTGTAAGAAGCCCGGTGTGGGACTCGATTCCGGATTCTGGGATCACTTCCTGAGCTGAAGGCAGATACCCAACCTCTGAGCCACCCAGGAGTCCCTAAGAGATTTTATTTCAAAATAATCTCTGCACCCAACGTGAGGGTCAAACTTATAGCCTGAAGTGGAGAGTCAAACGCTGTAGCGATTGAGCCAGCCAAGAGCCCCTCCCAGCCTGCTTTAAAGTGAATCTACCTTGGTCCTGTAAGTGAGTGAGATCTGGGTGCCTCCCAATGTATGACTGAGTTCCTTTTCAGTGCTGGATCTGTCATGGGGTGTGCTGCTGCCTGCTTGTACCAGCTCACAAGAGGAAATGGTTAAATCTTCAGGATTTTTGCAAGGCTGGCTGTTACAGCCTTTATTAAAAACTAAATGATATTAAATTAAAATTAAAATTTATAAATATAAATAAAATAAATTTATATACAGTTAAATTATCTAAACTTATGATTAACTGAATTATATATATGTATTTTCAAAGATTTTATTCATTTATTTTAGAGAGAGAGAGAGAGTATGAGCAGGGAGGGGTAGAAGGGGAGGGAGAAAAAATCTGAAGGAGGCCCCAGGCTCAGCATGGAGCCCCATGTATGATTTGATCCCATGACCCATGTGATCATGACCTGAGCTGAAATCAAAAGCCAGATACGTAACTGACTGAGCCACCCAGTCACCCCTAACTGAATTATATTTCATTTATTTGTTTTTAAAGATTTTATATATTTATTTTGGAGAAAGAGAGAGAGCACGGGAGCAGTTGGAGGGAGGAACAGAGGGAGAAGGAGAGAGAATACCACAAGCATACTCTGCCCTAATTGCAGAGCAGACGTTGGGCTTGATCTCCCAACCGTGAGATCATGATCTGAGCCGAAATCAGGAGTCGGATGCTCAACCGATTGAGCCACCCAGGAACCCCTGAATTATATTTTAAAAGAAAATAAATAGGGATCCCTGGGTGGCGCAGCGGTTTGGCGCCTGCCTTTGGCCCAGGGCGCGATCCTGGAGACCCGGGATCGAATCCCACATCGGGCTCCTGGTGCATGGAGCCTGCTTCTCCCTCTGCCTATGTCTCTGCCTCTCTCTCTCTCTCTGTGACTATCATAAATAAATAAAGATTTAAAAAAAATGTTTAAAAAAAAAAAGAAAATAAATAGGTTTGAAACATGGTGGACGACATGGACCAGCAACAAACTACCAACACTGTAGAAGAGTCCCTGGATCTCATCAGGCTCAGCCTGGATGAGCAAATTTATGTGAAAATGAGAAATGACAGAGAGCTTTGAGGCAGATTACATGCTTATGATCAGCATTTAAATATGGTATTGGGAGATGGGGAAGAAGCTGTGACTACTATAGAAATTGATGAGGAAACATGAAGAGATATATAAATCAACAAAATGGAATAATCCAATGCTTTTGGTCCCGGGTGATGGTGTTGTACTAGTTGCCAATCCATTAAGAGTTGGCTGAAACAAAGAATTTATCGTGTATGGAATATAGGAGATGTAGTATGATTGCCTCTTTAAATGTAGAAGACATTCAAAAGAGAACCCTGTGTAAATTTCAATATTATGAAATGACCAAGGATTCTTCTGAAATGAGTTAATTTGCAGATAACTCAAAAATTCTGAAGCTAAAGGGCATTTTAATTTTTTTCCAATCCTTCCAATAAATGTGATCACAGAAAAAGGTAATAAATACTCAAAATTTACTGCTCCCAGGGATCTCTGGGTGGCTCAGCAGTTTAGTGCCTGCCTTCAGCCCAGGACGTGATCCTGGAGTCCTGGGATCGAGTCCCACATCAAGCTCCCTGCATGGAGCCTGCTTCTCCCTCTGCCTGTATCTCTGCTTCTCTCTGTCTGTGTCCTTCATGAATCAATAAGTAAAATCTTTAAAAAAAAAAAAAAGAAAAAAAAACAACTTACTGCTTCCAGATAATTTTACATTTTGCTATTATCATGCTCTCGAAGTATATAAATAACATTTCTATGTGTATATTTTATATACAACACACACAGTATATATTATTTAGCATATATTCACATAAATATTGTGGAAATATAAGATAGGGTACTATGGAGCATCTCTTGCAACTGCCAACTGTGAATTCAGTGACATTGTATTGATCACTTGAAATCAGCTGCAGTGGAGTAGTCATGCTATGGAAATCAGCCAACTCTTCAAATTAGAGGTTGTTCTATTGTTTTGTTTATTAAATGTCTAGACTTTAGAAGGTTATAGAGAAAATTTTAATAATGCAGATTAAACATAAAAGTGTATTGTTATGGGGGCGCCTGGGTGGCTCAGTGGTTGAGCATCTGCTTCGGCTCAGGGCATGATCCTGGTCTCCCGGACCAAGTCCCACATCAGATTCCCCACAGGGAGCCTGCTTCTCCCTCTGCCTATGTCTCTGCCTCTCTGTGTCTCTCGTGAATAAATAAATAAAATCTTTATTTTAAAAAAGTGTATTGTTATATTTGTAGCAGTTACACTGTGAATAACACAAAATATTGTGACATCATGATTGAATTGTAACCACAGGTTGGCCACAGATACAAGAGAAGTATTCCAAAAGAATGAAATGCACAGTAAAGAAAACAATCAATGGAGGGAAAAGGCAACTTACAAAATGGGAGAAAATACTTGCAAACCTTATATTTGATAAGGGGTTAATATTCCAAATATATAAGGAACTCCTAAAGCTCCAGAACAAAATCACTAATAACCTGATTTTAAAATGGGCTAAGACCTTGAACAGACATTTTTCCCAAGGCATAAGAAATGGCCAGCAGGCATATGAAAAATTGTTCAACATCATTAATAATTAGGGAATGCAAATCAAAACCACAATGAGTTATCAGCTTACACCTATTATAAAAAAAATTGAAAGACATTGGTGAGGAGGTGGAAAAATTGTAACTTCTGTACAGTGTTGTTGGGAATGTAAAATGGTTCAGCTGCTATAGAAAACAGTATGGACGTATCTCAAAAAATTAAAAATAGAACCACCATATGATTCAGCAGTCCAATTTCTGGTATTTATCCCAAAGAAGTGAAATCAGGAGCTTGAAGAGATATTAGCACTTCCATGTTCACTGCAGCACTGTTCACAATAACCCAGATGTGGAAAAAGCCTGAATGCCCATCACTGGATGAAGGGACAAAAAAAAAAAAAAAAGAAAAAGAAAAAGAAAAAGATGGTATATACATTCAACGGAGTATTATTCAGCCTTAAAAAGAAGGATATCCTACTACATGCAACAATGCAATATATAAATCCTGTTACACCCTGTTATGGGAACCTAGAAGATACTATGCAAAGTGAAATAAACTGGTCCAGGACTGCGTGATTCCACTTATATGAGACATCTACAACAGTCAAACTTCAAAGAAGCAAAGAATAGAATTGTAGTTGCCGGCAGCTGGAGAAAAGGGGAAATGGGGAATTCTTAATCAACAGGTATAAAATTTCACTTATGCAATATGAAAAATGTTCTAGAGGTCTGCCGTACAGCATTGTGCCTCTAGACAAAGATGTCATGTGGTACGCTTAACAATCCGTTAAGAGGGCAGATCTCATGTTGAATGTTTTTACCGCAACTGAATTTTATTTTATTTTATTTTTTTTCACAACCGAATTTTAAAAAAGAAACCATTGGCTATGGGTCATTTTCAATGAAGATGTTTTATTATTATTTGCAAAGCATGTGATGCACATTCTTTAGATCAGTAAAATTTATAATAGACTTAGGTTTGTAATGCATGCATTCCCTCACTCCCTTTTCCCCTGACCCCTGACCTAAGCTGGTTGTTAAGCATTTAGCAGCATTGCTGAACCTGGCTGTCCAAACAGGATTTTGGCAAAAAGGGTGCTGCTGTGTGGTACCAGCTTAGTCCCTGCCAAGCTCAGATTCCTACCTCGTGAAGGCCCTGTCCTGCGGCAGGAACTGTGCTTCTTCCACCTGGGGCTTTGCCCAGAAGTGCAGTTTGGCTCTCACAGTGAGGCATCCTTCAAGGAGCTGGCCACCCACATCCCTGCCTCCTGCACACACTCGCTTCCCTCTGCCAAATCACCAGATGTGAGACGTGTCTCAGCACAGGAAAGAAACGGGTAAAGATGGCCAGGATCCTGAGCCCTTAAGTCTCAGCCTCCTGCTGTCCCTGTTCTGTCAAGGGAGCTGTGTCCAGACAAAACCATGGGTTTTTGTTTTGCTTTAAAGATTAAAAAAAAAAAAAAAAGATTTTTATTTATTTATTCATGACAGACACACACACACACACACACAAAGAGAGAGAGAGAGGCAGAGACACAGGCAGAGGGAGAAGCAGGCTCCATGCTGGGAGCCTGATGTGGGACTCGATCCCAGGTCTCCAGGACCACACCTCGGGCTGAAGGTGGCGCCAAACTGCTGGGCCATCATGGCTGCCCTGTTTTTGTTTTTTCTCTAAGAAATGTTTCTTTGTGTGCAGCCTCCAGCCACCTCCTGTAGAACCACCTGGTGCACATGTATGTTCCTGGACCCTACGTGGGCCTGCTGGGTTATAATCTCTGGAGACAGAGTCTGCAATTTTAAACTGCTCTACTTATTCATTCACCTCCTAGGGGTCTATTGTCTACCTGGCACTGTTCTAGGCTCTGGATATGCCAGGGAACAAAACAGGCAAAAATCCCTGTTTTTTTTGGGATGGATGTTATAGCTAACAGGGAAACACGAGATTAGACACGATAGTTAAGTAAAATATATAGCATACTCGATAGTCAGAAGTGTTAGGGAGAAAAATCAAGCCAGGAAAGAGGGTAGGAAGTATGAAGGTGAAGTTTGAGTAAAGACTTGAAGAGAAATCTCATGAATATCCGGGGGGAAAAGTACACCAGGCAGAGGGAACAGAAGATACAACAGCTCTGAGGAAGCACTTGGCTTGGAGTGACACAGGAAGAGGAGGAGGCCAACGTGGCTGGAGATTCTTCAGAGAAGGCTTCTGCAGGGTAAAATGGAGAACTCCCGCTGTGAGTTAACTTTTACTCCCGCTGCCATTAACTTTTTCATGTAAAGTCTGCCAGGCTTGGCACACTGACACTTCCAGAATCTTCCTCCAATTCATTTGTTTCTTTCTTTCACCAAGCTTTTATTGAGTCCCTAGGAGGTGCCTATGAGGTTAGGAGGTTGAAATTCCTTCACTTGTAACTATTTTCCTGTTTTTTTTTTGCCTGCGATTAAACTCTGTGCCCTCAACTGGACTTCATTCTTCAGCTCCTTGAGCCTCACACCATCCTCAAAACTCCCTTTTGTTACTCTTTGTTCTCTGCTCTCAGCCACAGGGGAATAGTAGTTCAGTAGTTCCCTAACCTGGGCCCAGCTCCCAGAACCTCTGTCCCAGTGAAAGGTGTGGATCCCTCATTGGCCTGCAAGGCATGCTGGGAGATCAAGTTTAGTCTTGGCTGTACTGAGTTCAAGTAGGAGGATGTTCGCAGGAGGTCACTGGGTTGATAGGGGTAGGGGCCAGAAGGGAGGACAGGAATAGAAATACTGATTGAAGTCACTGGTGAACATTTGTTAAAATGCTTTTCATAGCTGATGATTCTCAACCCTGACAGCACATTAAAAGCACCTGGAGGGCTTTTAGGGGCACCAGACTGGCTCAGTGGCTAGAGCATGGGACTCTTGAACTCAGGGTTGTGAGTTTGAGCCCCACATTGCACGCAGAGATTACTTAAAGAAATAAACTTCAAGAAAAAAAAAAAAAAAAAAAGCACCTGGAGGGTTTCTAAAAAATACAGATACAAGGATCCTACTCCAGGCCAATTAATATTGAATCTCTGGGGGTGAAGCCCAGGTGTTTGTATATTTTAAAAGCTCCTGAGTGATGACATTGTGCGGCCAGGGTTGAGAACCACTGTGATAAGTAACGAGGTAGATCGGGGATTCTCAGCCTTGGCTGCACATCAGAGCAACGTAGGGGGTTTCAGAAAAAGTATTGCTGCCCGGCGCCACCTGTATGTAGAGAGAGACTTGGTCTGGGTACAGCTGGGGAGTCATTTATTTTTATTTATTTATTTTTCCCCAAAGGATTTCATTTATTTGTTTGACAGAGGGAGAGCACAAGCAGGGGGAGTGGCAGGCAGAGGGAGCGGGAGAAGCAGGATCCCCACTGAGCAGGGAGCCCATTGAGGGACTCAATCCCAGGACCCTGGGATCATGACCTGAGCTGAAGGCAGAAACTTAACCGACTGAGCCAGCCAGGCACCTTGGGCCTGGGGATTTAAAAAAGATCTTCAGGTGATGTAGGCAAGGTTGAGAACCACTGAGCTAGGTGTTGTACACCTTGGGGCAGAGGATTACAAAGATGAGCCAGAAATCTTGCTCACTTCAAGAATCTCACTGTGTCAGAGAAGACACCGCAAACCAAAAGTTTACGACTGTAACGGAAAATTCCAGTTGACATCCGGTTGCCCCACAACCTTGCCAACACTCACTATTGTCTATATTTTAAATCTTTTTTTTTTTTTTTTTTTAATGAGAGAGAGAAAAAAAGCGTGAGCAAGGAGGGGCAGAGGGAAAAGGAGAGAGAATCCCAAGCAGGCTCCACACTCCGAGTGTAGCCCCACATGGAACCTGATTCACCACCCCGGGATCATGACCTGAGCCGAAATCAAGAGTCTGACGTTTAACCTGCTGAGGCACCCAGGCACCCCTATGTTTTAAATTTTAGGTCTTCCAATTGATATACAGTCGCATCTCACTTGCATAAATCATAAATTGGATCATACTTCTTCCCTGCTACACTGTCTGCATTTCTCTGCTGCTTTTGGACAAAGCTCAGAGCTGCCACCATGACTTGGAAAAGTTACTTTCTGAGTCCCTGTTCACCTCTGAGACTCAGAGGTAGTCCATGCTCTAGCCACACTGAACTACTTCTAGCAACTTCAATGCACTATGTTTTCCTCACTTTGGCATTTCTCTGTGTGCTAGTATCTTTACCTAGAACATTCCTCTCCCTTCTTTCATTGGATCAGTCTCTGTTTTCCTGTCCTTAACTTAGAGGCCAATTACTCCAGATGCCACTGACCACCTCTTCCCACTGCTAGACTCGGTCCTAACTTCCCTGGAATACTCCATTCCCCCCTCTCCTTCTACCCAGTCTCCTCACCTCCAGCCTGATGCATCTCCTTCTAGCTGTTTCCAAACAGGGGTAGATTTCAACATCCCCTTCCATACTTGGCAGCTCTTGTCACCAAGAAACAGAGTTCTGTGCTCCCTCGTATACTCATCCACATAAGGAAAATATTATTCTGTCCATTTTACAGACAAGGAAACTGACCCCAAGATCACGCGGCTTGTAAGTGACTCGAGTTCTGCCTCTACCCCCCAAGCTCTTTGCACTAGGCTGTGGGAATCTGGCTGCCATGGATTTGCCCATCTTTAGCTTTGCTTGCCCTGGACTCTTTTCTGACTGAGACCATCGCTTCCTTTCTGAGACCAACTACTCCTGCTCCCATTCCAACAATATGGTTTTAATGGCGATTGCCAGTCGCAACACGGCCTGCCCTTTGGCTTCAGGGCATCAGATCTGAGAAAATCAGAGCGTTCCTTGCAATTTTGTGAATTAAAACTACAAGATGTTGGGCGAAGATGATGAGGCATGGGCTTGGCCACTACAAATTGCCATGTTTTCAGATTCATGGAGAAAACAGGTCTGGAAAAAAGAAAGTACCACCCAATTGGTTGTGTGTGTGTTGGGGGTATGGGGGGTGGTGGCAGTGAGGGTGGGGATGGTTAGGCAGTCATGTGCTCAATAGGAGCAGGAGGTAGGTGAGGCCCCACTTTTATTCTCCTTGAAGGCAGCTGCATCCCTAATCTTCACAAGGTTTAGTTACTTTGGTCAATAAATTCCCCACTTTGCCTCAGTTAGCTGAAACTAGGTCACTTGCAACAATTTAAAGAACCCTCATAATATATAAGCCTTGGAGGAATTAATCAAAAGGGGGAGGATTAAGGGCAGTAGGTAAAACTGGCCCCTTTGAGCGGCTGTGGGAGGGTGGGGGCTGGACAGGGGGAGGGTCTGTTGATGACAGAGGTGAGAACATGGTCTATGCCCCTGGCTCCTTCTGTAAAGTGAAAGTCCTCAGCCCCCAATTCAACTTGACTGCAAAGGCATTTAGGGCTTAGGGGAGAAATGAAAATGTATTATTCTACATCAGAGGAAAAAAAGTGTCTAACAGGTTGTGAATAATTCAGATTTAATTACTAGGAAAATGCCTTCCTTTTCTTTTTTCTTTTTATTCCGTCCCTTGCCTGATGCTTAGGCAGCAGGTTTGGGAGATATTTTGTTCTAGAAATTCCACTTGAGAAATAGCCAAATCCTCAGCTTTTATTCTTGCTGGGTGTGAAAACAGGGGTGTTTGGGATGTGGGCAGGAAGGAGCAGGGGGCTATGCCCAGCTCTTCCTACTGGATGCTGCCAGACTTGGTGCCCACTTTGGGGGTCTTCCTCTAACGCCTGGTACTGCTGAGCTTGTGGGTTATAGATTAGAACGTACAGGTGTGAGATGCTCCCAACCATGCAGATGGGTGCCATTACAATTTTGTGGTATTACGTCTCAGACAGGGCCTTACCACTGCTCGGCAATCATATTATATGCCTGCCACTGATTTCAAACCTCATTACTCACTTCAAGCCTTCAATAATCACTATCCCATCCCCATCCTCCCCTCCTCTCCAGAGGATGAATTTTTTTAAATAACAGCTTTATTGAGATATAATTCATATGCCATAAAAATTCAACCCTTCAGATTGTATCATTCAATGATTTTTTATTATATTCATGAAGTTGGACAATCATTACCACTCTCTAGTTTTAGAACATTTATATCACTCCAAAAAGAAGGCCCATACCCATTAGCAAGTACTCCTCATTCTCCACCCCCTCCACCCCCCACCCCTCCAGTCCCTGGCAACCACTAATCTAATTTTTCTATTAGTTCGATGGGATTTGTCTATCCTGGACATTTCATATAGATGAAATCACACAGTATGTGGTCTTTGTGACCAGCTTCTTTCACTAGAATGATGTTTCTCCACTGATCCATGTCATAGCATGTGTCAGTGCTTCCATTTCTTTTCATAGTTGAATAAAATTCCTTTGTATGGATATGTATTTGTTTTTCCCATTCATCCACTGGTGGACATTTGAGCTATTTCCAGTCTGGGGCTATCATGAATAATGCTGTAATAACTGGGGTACAAGTTTTGGGGGAGATATATCCCCAATTTTTTCAGGGTGCATCTCAAGTCATGTGGTAACTCAGAATGGTAACTTTTTGAGTCACCATTAAATAGGTAGGTCACATGAGGGCTTTTGAGAAACTGTCAGAATGTTTTCCAAAGTGGTTGCACCATTTTATAACCCTACCTGCATGGATAAGGGTTCTGATTTCTCCACATGGTCTGCCTTTTATATTTTAGTCATTCTAGTGATACCTTGTGGTTTTGACTTATATTTCTCTAATAATTAATATTTTCCTATCCTTATATCCTTTGTCCATTTTAAAATGAGGTTATTATTATTTTTTTTAATTCTTAAGTTGGGAATCCCTGGGCGACTCAGCGGTTTAACGCTGCCTTTGGCCCAGGGCGGAATCCTGGAGTCCCGGGATCGAGTCCCGCGTCGGGCTCCTGGCATGGAGCCTGCTTCTCCCTCCTCCTGTGTCTCTGTCTCTGTCTCTCTCTCTCTTATGTCTATCATAAATAAATAAATCTAAAAAAAAAAAAAAGATTAAATTCTTCAGTTGTAATAGTTCTTTATGTAGTCTGGATATAAGTCCCTTATCAGTTATATGATCTCCAAATATTTTCTTCCCTTGCATGGGCTTTCTGTGGTTCTAATGGCATTCTTTGAGGCACAACGTTTTAATTTTGATAATGTCCAATCTATCTTTTTGTTTTTTTTCTTATAACTTACACTTTTAGTATCATATTTAAGAAATCCCTACCTAACCCAAGGTCTTAAAGATTTAGTCCAGTATTTCCTTCTCCAGGTTTTATGGTTTTGGCTCTTACATTTAGATATTATTCAGTTTGAGTTTATTTTTATATATGGTGTGAGGTACACACCTGACTTCATTCTTTTGCATGTGGCTATCCAGTTGTCGCAGCACCATTTGTTGAAAGACTATTCTTTCTGTAGGGCCTGGCTGGCTCAGTTGGTGGAGTATATGATTCTGGATCTTGGGATTGTCAGTTTGGGCCCCCACTGGGTGTAGAGATGACTTAAAAATAAAACAAGAAAGACTATTCTTTCTTAATTGAGTTGTTCTGATGTCCTTGTCAAAAATCAATTGACTGTAAATGTAAGGGCTTATCATTAGCTCTTTTGAATTCTATTTCATTGATCTATATGTTTACCTCCTTGCTCGTACCACATTGCCTTCATAGTGTAACTTTGAAGTGTGTTTGGAAATCAGGAGGTATGAGTCTTCTAACTTTGTTCTTTTTCGATATTGTTCTGGCTATTCTGAGTTCCTTGATTTTCTGTATGAATTTTAGGGTCAGCCTGTCAATTTTCACAAAGTCTGCTTGGATTTTGATAGGGATTGTGCTGAATCTGTAAATCAGTTTGGGGATTATTGTCATCTTAACAATATTAAGTCTTCTGATTCATGAATATGGGCTATCTTTTTGTTTCTCTAGGTCTTCCTTAATTCTTTCAATAATGTTCTTCAGTAATCAGTGTACAAATCTTACACTTCTCTCATTGAACTTATTCCCACTATTTAATTCTTTTTGATGCTCTCTCTCTCTCTCTCTTTTTAGATTTTATTTATTTATTCATGAAAGAGAGAGAGGCAGAGACACAGGCAGAGGGAGAAGCAGACTTCCTGCGGCACTTGATCCCAGGACCCCAGGATCACAATCTGAGCTAAAGGCAGATGCTTAGCCATTGAGCTACCCATGTACCCCTCTTTTTGATGCTCTTATAAGTGTAATGGTTTTCATAATTTCATTTTTGGATTGTTCATTGCTACTGTATAGAAATATAACAGGTTTTTTATAATTGTTTTTTTTAAGATTTATTTTTATTTATTTATGATAGACACAGAGAGAGACAGAGAGAGAGAGAGAGAGGCAGAGATACAGGCAGAGGGAGAAGTAGGCTCCATGCCGGGAGCCCGACGCGGGATTCGATCCCGGACTCCAGGATTGTGCCTTGGGCGGAAGGCAGGCGCGAAACTGCTGAGCCACCCAGGGATCCCCTTTATAATTGTTTTTATTTTTTATTTTTTTATTTTTTTAAACTTATTTATTTATTTGTGATAGTCACACACACAGAGAGAGAGAGAGAGAGAGAGAGAGAGGCAGAGACACAGGCAGAGGGAGAAGCAGGCTCCACGCACCGGGAGCCCGACATGGGTTTCGATCCCGGGTCTCCAGGATGGCGCCCTGGGCCAAAGGCAGGCGCTAAACCGCTGCACCACCCAGGGATCCCTATAATTGTTTTTATATATTACTTTTACATTCTGCAATGTTGCTTTATTTGTTCATTAGTTCTAATAGTGTTTTGCATATCTCTAGGAATTTTCTATATATGAGATCATGTTATCTACAAATAGAGACAGTTTTTTTCCCCCTGCTATAGAGGAAGAGAAGATTTTCTCAATCTAATCCACATTAGCAGACATCATGCTGTATGAATGATGCCCTCTCATATCCTTAGCTTCTTTATCTTCTATTCATATATATTTATAATCTAAAGTCTCTTCCATTAAAAATAAAAACAGGCAGGAGACAGACAAGGGACAGTGATTTTAAGTGAACTTTTTGTCTTTCTGGAAGTTTTAGGATTTTCTCTTTATTCTTGATGGTTCCACCATAGTGTATTTGAGTGTGGGACTTTTTCGGTTCATCTTACTTATGAGTACTCTCATCTGGTAAGCATCTCATTGTTACTACCAGGGCTTATATACTCATTTTATCTCCCCAGTTAATCACCATGACAAGTACTCCTGGGCCCACCCTTCCATCTTCTATCCAGATGCAGCTTGGAACCCTCTCCCCACATTCATACCTTCTCTGGAGATTCTTTTGCAGGTTTTGGTGTTGGTTTCATTCCACTTTATCATGGTGCTGTCTGCCTCCCTGCTTTCAACTTTTACTTGACATTTCTGACCATCTGATGACACTTTCTTGTTTTCCCATGCTGTTATAGATTTCTTTCATGGATTTTGAGGGTAACCCAGATATGGGTGCTTATACTTAGTTTGTCACATGAGTTCCCTTCTCTACTTAGGTGTTGAGTACAGAGCATGGAATTGGTTCATTGTAGGTATTCACCAAGTTATTCTCAGATTGAATCAACATGGGCGGTAGAGAAACATCCAGACACCATAAAGCTCATTAGGCTATCAGTCCTGATTCTCCTAATATAATGTTCGGGAGATATGCTATAGAAATAGACTAGTGAAGGGACTCTGAGCATTACTTTATCTCTCTAGGTCTCACTTTCCTTATTCCTAAAATGGGGCTGGTAATAATTCCTGCCTGGTGGGATTGCCATGAGGATAAATAAATGCAACAATGCACAGAAAGAGCTTAGAATGTGGTATATTAATCAATAAGGATTAGATTTGTTTTAAATTAACAACACATTTCAAATTCAAAACTATTTAAGTCACATGATCTGTGTTACTCATAGCCAATCTAATCTTACCAACAGCCCTCCAGCCCCAAAGCCTCTTTCCTCATTCACCTGCACCTTCCTCCACCTTACACCCCACCGCACCCCTCAGCATCTATATGCTGTCTCTCCCTGCCAAGCAACCTAGAAGCTTGCCACATTGTCTTCCCTTTAATGGGCCTTAATAAAAACCCTTAACCAAGCCTGTCATCACTGTCAGCAGGAGATGAGTAAGCAATTAGCATTCCTTACTTAATGGGCCAGTATTTCTCTTGGGGTGCCAATGCCAATTAGGAGATGGAAATAAAGTTTTAATCTTGTTTCCTGATGGACATAGTACAATATGTGGTAAAACTGCTTTTCTTCAGTGCACTGCACAGGTGAATTTGAGAACACCTTTACCTGGGGTGGTACTAGAACAGTGACATAGGGACCATCATCTTACAGATCAGGCTTTAGAAGTACAAATGCTTCTTGTACTCTAGCAGTGGCCATACAGATCTATCTGGGCTAGGCTAAAAGGCATGAAGCCATGAATCTAGAGCAACTGATTGATAAAAAGGAACATAGAGGATGCATTTCTGGGAATTGAGAAAGCATCATGTACCAAGAAATGCCTGGGAGAATGTAGAGGACATATTTCTGGTTGGATAAGAGAAAGCTCTTGTTCATTTGGCAACTGTATTGAACACCTACTGTGTGCTGGGGTTATTATACCAGGAAATAAAATAGACCCAAATCTCTTCCCTCCTGTTGCTTACATTCCAGTGTAAGGGTAGTGGGGGACCAAGAGGCCAAAGGAAAAAGAAAGTTTGGGTGATGGTGGTAAACATGTTTCATAAATAGTGATGAGCATGAGTAACTTCTGCAAGGTAGATCTCCAAGGACAAATGAAAGACCTTGGGTCCTTGATCCTGGCTGGCAAGAGGAGTGGAGAAACCCTTAGAGCTCAAGGAGCTTTGTGGGGAGAGGCTGGGGAGGGCTGACAGAGACCAAGGGGGCCTCTGACCTAGTCTGGTGTCTGGGAGTAGGTTCTTGAGGGAGACATGGTAAAGAGTTGGTGGGATGTGGTGATGTGAACTCAAAAGCAAGTTTGTCTTTCTTGCTGGGTGCTGGCGGCTAGAGGAATCCAGGGTTTGGGGACTGAGGATGACATAGAATAATGTACTGGTTATGGGCATGTGCTTTGAGATCAAGCAGACCTGGGTTTGAGTTGGGGTCTGCTACCTGCTGTGTGTGTGACCTTGGAAAGTTTTGTATTTTTTCTGCAGACGAAAACTTCAGTTTCCTCACCTTTAAAATAGGAATAATGCTGTTGGTTGGTTGGTTGTATGGAATATATATATATATATATGTATATATATGCCCGACATTATTATCCTGTTTGCAAAATTGCCTCATTTCTATATGGGCTGATTCACGGCCAGCTCTGGAGGGTGCCTGGGTGGAAACATGTCTCTTTCTCCTTGGACCCATCATGGCCATCATCCCAGGGGGTGAGCTGCCCAGACGTCCAGGGTTACTCCAGCTGGGCAAGGGGCTCCTGGCTGCCTCTGTGTCCTTGCACTTAGAGGCCTCTTTTCACTTTGTTTTTAAATATTTCCCGAAGCTCTAATTGCTACACTTCCTCAAATGTTTTTAATACAGGCAATCAGCGAGCACTGCAATTAGGAGAGCCTAATTGCCATCGGCATTCTTTCTCTTCTCTCAGAAACCACCATTGGAACAGTCACAAATAAACCTTAATGAAGACCAAAGATCTTTCTCCAGTCGAAAGCCGTTTGTAATCATGATCTGTTATTGTCAAAGCCAGCAGGCAGAGGGGACCTTGGAAGGGCTGTTACATATTCAGCAGCAGGAGGAGCAGAGAGAGGTGTGGCTGGGGTCTGGAAGGACGTGAGCAAGCACAGGGCTGGGATCTGTGGTTCATGCAGGTGCCCCAGAGGGCTTGCATTCAATCTCTGTATTGTTGCGCTTTAATTTATTTACTTGGCTGATAAAGCCTCTTGAGTCACTTTTTTTTTTTTTTTGAGTCACTGTTTTAAGAAATTCTCAAGATGCAGCATGTGAATGGGAAAGTGTACGCATCTTAAGATTTGATGAGCTTTTAAGTATATATATAGACCCCATGTAACCACCACTCAGATCAAGATTTAGAACATTTCCGACATCCTTGGGAGGCTCCCTTCTGTCTTTCTATGGAGTGTCTGGCAGGGTGGAATCAGAAAACCAGCCCTGCAATGAGAGCTGGATTATCAGAAATGATAAGAATTTGACCTTACCCAACCATCGGATGATCTGGGGGAAAATAAAAGTCCAAAAGAAGGTGTAGGGAAATCCAAGAAAAGGTGCTCCTTTGAAGCATGGACACAGGTGAACGAGTCAGAGCTTGTAGAGAAGCCTGGAAGTCGGTCCTGTCCGGCTGTAGTTGTGAGACCACAGAGGGGCTGGTATAGAAACACATGGAAGGCTGTAGGCGCATTGGAGCTGCTGCCTCTGTGAATTTACACTGAAACATCCGATGATGGATCAGGTCCCTGTGGGTCAGCAAGGCTGGAGTTCAAGGACTAGATGTGGCATGGAGAGAGCAGAGGGATGAGCTGGGACCCAGCAGCACTCTTGTATCTGTCTCACTGCCTGGAACCTTCGACGCTACTGCTTCACTGCTGCCTCCCACACCCCAACAGCCTCACTGTGGCAGCTCTAACTTGGAACCACACAGTGAAGGTGATTCTGGGAAGCATGGCCCTCAGTCTAAATAGGCTGATGATAGAATAATCCAACACAGTGGAAAAATGTCCGTGCCCACTAGATGTGGCTCATGGGGTTGTGCCCTCCAGCCGCAAGATGTAGGGCCCTTAAGACGGTGTGTGTTCCAACTGCACAACACCTAAATTAGCACCTTTTCCAGAGTTGGCATGGGAGGAGTTCTCTTCAATGATTTGAGAAACAAAGGCAGAAGAAAAATTATTAAATTTCCTTATGACTTGCAGCCCATTGACAAGTCTTAGAGGCAAGCAGAATGACCTTCCTCTTGGGACTCAACTGCCTGGATGTTGACACTTTGCTAAGGACAAAAGGCAATCTTCGCCTGACCCCCCAAGACCCTGTAAGTCTATTTTTACATATAAAAATTCCTTTGGAAACTTCCTTTAACAGTACCTTCCCCCGCCCCCCAAGATATACATTGGCCATCATCCCCCAAGTGTATGACCCACTGACATACATCTGAAGGGTCTCATTGAGTAAGGGACAGGTGAGGATAGTAGAGGGCCACATGATCAAGCTCACAGAAGTCCCAGAAATGCTGAGGTGTAAGGAAACCAGAGATAAAGGAACACACCAGACCACCCTGCCCCGGGCATCAGAGGTGGGATCTTCCTATGGCAGTCATCTTGTGACCAACAAAGAATAACCAGACCCCACAGAAGAAACAAGCCATTAAGGATATTATCACCAGTCCTTACTCAAACCAAGACATCACAAGAATGGTAAGGCCACAATCCCCGGTCAGTTCTAAATAAAGGATTGTTGGTGGAGGTCCGCGTTGGCAACCCTGTCTGGACCCCTCTTATTCCTGAGAGCTTTTTCTGTATCCTTGCTTAGTAAAACTCTATCGCTTTACTCCTTTTTGTCCGCGAGATTCATTCTTCGACTCGATAAGACAAGAGCCTCGCTCTCCTGCTTCAGCTGGATATCATTCCTGCGTCCATCTCTTTCCAAGCTAATGGAACTGGGTCGGATTCTCAGATGGTGGCCAAGGTCACTGTGCTTTAGTATGGAGTTCATGGGGGGCGGGGGTTGTGGTTCTCGACTCTGGTCACACAATGGAATCATTTGGGGAGCTTTACAAAATGCTGATGCCTGAGATTTTGATAAGATTGGTTTGTGGTGCAGCCTGGGCATTGGGGATTTTTAAGAAAATCTCCCTAGATGATGTGAATGGGCAGCCAAGGTTGGGAACTACTGGTGGAGCAGGCCCTGGCGCTTGGTAGGCTGGTTCTTCTTTCAGGGGCTTTCTGCTTTCTTATGCAGCAGAAAGGTTAAATGGAACAGAGGCTGCCTTCCTTGGGGTAGGTCCCTCCTGCTCTTACTGCTCTTTTTCCTTCTTTGCTCATTGCTTTTGGCTCACAGATCAGCTGACGATAAGATCTGGAATACAGGGGAGCCAGAAACTCCTTAAGCCTCAAGGCCAAATGGCCTCCTTCCATCCAGTTGACCAGATTTTCCTGCATATGCCCAGACTCTCCCTGCTTCTTCCCAGAATTGTGAGGGGGAGTCTGCAGGGTCCGAGAGAAGTTATCTGAACACAAATCCATTCATCGGGGTTAGAATTCTCAAACTAGATTTCCCTGCTGTTCACAGCACAGTGACCACAGTTAACAAGACTGTTTTGTATATTCAAAGGTTGCTAAGGGAACAGATCTTAAAAGTTCTCATCACACAGACACACAGAAATGGTGACTATGCGAGGTATGGATGTGTTAATTAACCCGGTTGTGGAGATAATTTCACAACATATGCCATATATTAAATCATTAGGTTGTATGCCTTGAATTTACACAGGGTTAATGTAGATGATAGCTCAATAAAGTTGGGGGGAAAAGGGAAAAAAAAATCCCCAGACTTAAATTATCCCCTCCTCTGGGCCCCACCCAAAGCCAAGTGAATCAGGCTCTCAGGGAAGAGTCCTGACATAGATAGACATTTTGTATTTTATATAATTTTGCTAATATTATAAACACTTGTGTGGAGTTATATTACACAGATACACAAATCTTCAGTGTACAGCTTAATGAATTTTTACAGAAATATATATCCATGTACCACCATCGTGATAAAGCTATAGAACTTCCTAGCACCAACCCCCAAGCTTCTGTATGCCTTTCCCAGGGAGTAACTGTGCCCCGCGCCACCCCAGGGAGCCACTATTCTGATTTCTCTCACCTAGATTAGGTTTGCCTGCACTTTGAACTTCATATAAATGGCACCATGCAGTACATTTATTTATTTATTTATTTATTTTTAAAGATTTATTTATTTATGAGAGACAGAGAGAGAGAGAGAGGCAGAGACACAGGCAGAGGGAGAAGCAGGCTCCATGCAGGGACCCTGATGTGGGATTCGATCCTGGGACTTGATCCTGGGACTCCAGGACTACGCCC
This sequence comes from Vulpes vulpes, assembly GCF_048418805.1. Lineage (NCBI taxonomy): Eukaryota > Metazoa > Chordata > Mammalia > Carnivora > Canidae > Vulpes > Vulpes vulpes. The sequence continues at coordinate 96,460,689 of NC_132782.1, forward strand.
TGGGCCAAACCGCTGAGCCACCAGGGGATCCCCACACGTTCTTTTATTTTATTTATTTATTTTTTTCCACAGGTTCTTTTATTTATTTATTTATTTTTAATTTTTTATTTATTTATGATAGTCACAGAGAGAGAGAGAGAGAGGCAGAGACACAGGCAGAGGGAGAAGCAGGCTCCATGCACCAGGAGCCCGATGTGGGATTCGATCCCGGGTCTCCAGGATCGCGCCCTGGGCCAAAGGCAGGCGCCAAACCGCTGCGCCACCCAGGGATCCCTCCACAGGTTCTTTTAGATCTAGCTTCTTTCTCTTTAATGTCTGTGAGATTCATCTACCTGGCAGGGGGCAGCAGTAATTCATTCAATTAATTGAACATGCCCCAATACATCAATCCATTCTATCTATTGATGTAGGAAAAGAACGTTAGAGTTCGAAGCCCATGGCCAAGAAAGAATTCTTGAGACATCTTTGGTGCAAAATGGTGGTTTTATCAAAGCACCAGAGACAGGAGCTGTGGGCAGAAAGAGCTGCCCTCGGGTCATAAGGAGTGGCCCATTATGTACTTAAAATTGGGAGGGAGCTAGGGATAGCAAGTCTCTGAGGAATTTTGGAAATAAGGTTTCCAGGACCTTGAGGGGCTAGCTATTGTTGAGAGAAGGTCGTTTATTACCGTCTAATAAAACCTGAGTCATGAGACCCACCGTGTATGGGTGGGCCATGTGCTTGGGGGATGATTGTCAACACGTTGGGGGGTTTGGAGATAAAGGAAATTTTATTTATTTATTTATTTATTTATTTATTTATTTATTTATTTATCTATTGGAGTTCAATTTGCCAACATATAGCATAACACCCACTGCTCATCCCATCATGTGCCCCCCTCAGTGCCCATCACCCAGTCACCACCCCCCCCGCCCCCCGCCCACCTCCCTTTCTACCACCCCTTGTTTGTTTCTCAAGTTAGGAGTCTCTCATGTTCTGTCTCCTAAAGGAAATTTCTAAAGGAACTTTTACATGTTAAAGCAGACTTACAGGGCAGCCCGGGTGGCTCAGCGGTTTAGCACCTGCCTTCAGCGCAGGACGTGATCCTGGAGACGGGGGATTGAGTCCCATGTTGAGTTCCCTGCATGGAGCCTGCTTCTCCCTCTACCCGTGTCTCTGCCTCTCTCTCTCTCTGTGTGTCTCTCATGAATAAATAAATAAAATCTTAAAAAAATAATAAATAAAGCAGACTTACAGGATCCTGAGGGTCGGGCTAGGATTGCTGCTTTTGTCCTTAGCAAAGTGTCAACATCGAAGGAGTTGAGTCCCTAGAGGAATGTCACTCTACCTGTCTCAAGGACTTGTCAATGGGCTGTAGGTAGTAAGGAAATGTAATATTTTTTCTTCTGCCTTTGTTTCCCACATCATTTGTGACAGAAATTTGATTGTGTTCCATTTTTGACTATCATAATAAAAGCTCCTGGTGTCACTTTTGTATGTGTCTTTGGGTAGAACGCATTTTTTGGGTGTGTTTGTTTTTCTTGGGCATATCATTGCAAGTAGAATTACCAGGACATTGGGCAAGTGTATGCTTAGTGTTTACAGACAGGGCAGAGGCATGTCTCTCTTTTTTGAAACTCCTAAGGTGGTTCTAATGTTTAGCCCAGGTTGAAAATAATGTATCTGGAAGGTAAAAGAGGCACTTTCAGTAAATATGGGGCAGCATTGTATTAAAATCCAAGTCAAGAAAGGGGTTGCTGTGTCCTTAGCATAATAAGGCTAGATTTATTATTTCTCAAGTGTTAAAAAACTAAATTCAACTGAGTAGATTTGAAGATTTAATTGGCTTTATTAAGTAATTCATGACTCAGGCAGTGTTCCACCCAGCAAGTAGAGTGGAGCTCCAAGGAGTCCTACAAGATGGAAAATTTTTATAGGAAGAAGGGAAGGATGGAAGCTGTTAGCAACAGAAAAGAAGGGTTTTGGGCAAGGTCACCTTCCCTTAGGGGGAAGGGCAGGGGGCTCATTAGGTGGATTAGCTCATTTTACTATGAAGGATGGAGAGCCCTTGTGACAGATAATCTCATTGGTGCTGATCAGAAAAATCCCAGATCCATTGGCTTAAAATTCTGGAGAGAGGATGAATCTGCAATTAAGTCTTGGTTGCAAGTGACTCCACCTTGGGCCCTCCGGCTTTCTCTTTAACTCCCTCAAACCTATCCTTACTTCCTCCCACTCTTGATGCCTGCCTATGTCCCCAGATGTCCTTTTCTTAAAATCTCCTCTCCCTGTCCAGCAAATAATCAAGCCTCAGCTACCTGAGCTGCCAACTCTGGTGGCTGCTGGCCTCTGCTCTCTGGCTGGTGGGGAGGGATGAGCTCTGATTTCTTTCTTCTGGTTTCTCGACATAGAAAGAAGGTAGGGCCCTGGCCCCATGGATGAGGGGTGCAAGGACAAAGGGGACATATTCTTCCAATGTAGCTATAGCTTGCTTTCTCCTAAACTAGTCAAAATCAGACCACTCACTATTTGCTTCCCTGAGGATTGACTTAATAATCGAAAACCAACACGCACCCCCCCCCCCCCTTCTGCTTTGGTAGACCTCAAAGGCTACACAGGGAAAAACCTGCCTAATAGGGGAGCCGTATAAGGCTCAACCCAGTTCTGAGTTATTTTGGAGAAATGTGAGATTTATTACTGTACTGACTCCTGCCCAATGTTGTGAAATATTTAAAATCTAATACAGTCGAAGCTAACATAATTATTGAGGAATATGAAAGTGTTAATGTTTCAGAGAACTGATGCTACCCGGGCCTAATATTAATCAGTAGGAAGCTTACTATTCAAACAGAATTGGAATGAACTGGGCTGCTTTAACCGTCTTTCTTTGTGTTCAGAGAGGACATTATCTTCTCAAGGGTGGAATGGCTGCCATTTGCATAATGTCATTCCTTTTGTTCCTTATGTTGTCCCAACTGATTGCTTCAGAATATTCGACCTCTGCTGCTACTCCTATCTTTCTTGCCAATAATGATAGTCCTCTTCCCTCTTGATGTGTAAAGTGTAGGTAAAATGAGTCGCTTCAAAGCACAAGTCTTCTTGTGGATCCCCCTCTGTTGGGGCGGTGATATTAGCACATTGGCCGTGGGGGGGCCAGAGACTCTGGGTTGGGGTAGGGAGAGAGAGCTGGCTCCCCGGGCTCCCTGATGAATGGAAGGGTCTCATTACCTGGTGGGAGAGGGGGTTTGGAAGAAAACAGTTGGATTTGAGTTTTAGAAATTCCCCTTCCTGAGAGAGACTTGAAGTGGGGATTGCTTGCTTCCTTGTGGTTAATAAAATCTGCTAAGTTTCCGCAACTGAGCTGTTTTGCCTTCTTTAAATCGTCCTGAGATGTTAAGGGGCAAGGATACTAGGGCTGAGGGTGGATAGGACTAGCATTGGTAACAACATAATATATTTGCATTTCTCAAGCACTGGCTATGAGCTGGTCATGTGTTAAGTGTCACATGAGCATCGCCTTTAGTCCTCACCTCGCCCAGTGAGGTGGATTCTACTGTTATCTCCATTTTGGAGTATAGGGAAGGAAAAGCTTTCTTCTATCCTCTTATTTTTTGTACCTGGGTCATGCAAATTAAACTGATGATGATAAGTTAACAGAAGAAGATGCTTATAATTTAATTTGTTTCATGCACACCAAGCGCTCACAGAAAAGGAATGAAAACTCAAAGTGGTTAGGCCTGAGAGCTTATATACCATTCTCACAAAGGGTGATAAAGTTATGGAGAAGTGACACAACAAAAAGGAAGGAGGTTTGGGCTTCAAAGGGCCGTAGATTGTGAGAAATTAAATACATGGGGGAAACTAATGGAAGGTTAGTGTTATTTCAGTAAGATTTATTTATACTGATTCAAGTTGGTGCCACCTCCAGTGTTAGGAATCATTTCCTTTTCCCGGTGTGGGAATAGAGAGTTGGGGGACAGCTTCACAAAGGGAAATTTATGCCCTGCTTTTAGGCAGAAAGGGGGAGGGTAGAGTTTTTTTTTTTTTTCTCCCTTAAATCTGCTGTTTCTTGATTGCCTTCAGCTCAAAATAATCCTTCTGTATGCTAAGGGGGTGGGGCATATTTTGAGTTGGTTTATCCTGATCCCTTCTAGCAGCTGAGTAAACTAAAGTATCAGGCGCAATTTGCCCAAGGTCACAGGGCAGGGACTTGAACTGGGTCTGTTTTAATGACTGTAAAGTGAGGTTGGGTGGAGGGAGGCGATTTGGGGGGCAAAGATAAAGGAGGTCAAGTTCAAGGAGCTCAAAATTTCTGCTCCTCCAAGCCATGTTAGCCCTCAGGATGCTCAACACAGGAAGAAACTGCTAGACTTCTAAAGAGATGAGCAGCAGCAGGAGACAGAAAGAAATGGGAGGATGAGGACCTGTGAGTCAAGCCAGGAAACTTCTGTCAAGGAGGCTGGAAGTCAGAACAGAAAGGTCAGAAACCAGAGATGAGTCAACGCCAGAAGTGGCGAATTTATGCTTTTTAACAAAGCAGTAGGGAGAGGGGAAGAGGCAGGGAGGGAAGAGGATGTTAAGAGTTAAAGCTATGAAGAGATTCATTGCAATGTGAGTGTGGGGCTGGCTGGACGACTCCGAAATCAGGAGGGCAGGCCATTATGAGGTGCAGGTTAGAAACTCTTGGGCAGGGGTTTATGCTGCCGTCCTCAGGTAGAATTTCTTTTTGGAAAAGCCTCAGTTCTGGGGCGCCTGGGTGGCTCAGTTGGTTAAGTGGCAAGCTCTTGACTTTGGCTCAGGTCATGATCTCACAGCCTTGGATGGAGCCCCACATTGGGCTCCAAACTCAGTATGGACTCTGCTTGAGATTCTCTCTCTCACCTTCAGTCCATCCTCTCCACACAGCCCCCCAACCCTGATCCCGTCAAATAAATAAATAAAGTCTTAAAAAATAAAAGCCTCACTTCTGCTCTTAAGGCCCTTCAATTGATTGTACCAGGCCCACCCAGATTCTGGAGAATAAATCGCTTAAAGTCAGATGATTATAGACATTAATCACATTACAAAATTTCTTCACAGCAACACCTGCATTAAAGTTTGATGGAGGGATCCCTGGGTGGCGCAGCAGTTTGGCGCCTGCCTTTGGCCCAGGGCACGATCCTGGAGACCCAGGATCGAATCCCACGTCGGGCTCCCGGTGCATGGAGCCTGCTTCTCCCTCTGCCTGTGTCTCTGCCTCTCTCTATCTCTCTGTGACTATCATAAATAAATAAAAATTAAAAAAAAATAAAAATAAAGTTTGATGGAATAATTTCTTTATTCACATAAAACTCACCATTACAGTACCCAATAAACTCTTGCTGAATTAATAAATAACAGAAGCTAGTGTGTATTGAGCAGTTAATAGATACCAGGCCCTGTTTTAAGATGTTTGTACGTATTAAGTATTTTCCCTTCCCAGCACATTTATAAAGTCGTTATTATCATTACTCGTGTCCACCATTAATGCTGCTTTGCGATCCATGTTTCCGCTTCTTCCTCTAGGGATGTGGTAGGTTCTCACTTTGCTGTCCCCATTCACTTTCAGTAGAACCATGTGACTTGTTTTGTTCAATGGATTATGAGCTGGAATGAAGTGTATCACTTCCAGGCAGCACGTTTAAGCTAGCATATCACCTCTCTTTCTTTTATCATATCCCATTGACCAGCAATGTCTAAATGGTGGAGCTGCTACCAGCTTGGGTCTCCTGGAGCGGGTCAGCAGAGCCCTGGCTGACCACAATGGACACGTAGTGTGTGTTTGAAGCTACTGATATCTTGGGGTTTCTTGTTTCCACCGTCTAACCCAACCTATCCTGATGATCTGGTTTTGCAGAAGAGGACATTAAGGCATAGGGTGGTGAAGTAACTTGTCCAAAGTCACACAGCTAGGATTCAAACCTGACCATCTATTAGTCCTTACCGTCTAGAACCCTAGGATGATTCAGATCGCCACTTTTTTTCCTAAAACTTGAATCTTTGGCTTTCCCTTTGGAAAGGGAGACTTTAACTTCCCCTTCCCCCACCCCAGACATTTGGCAATGTCTAGAGACATTTTTGGCTGTCATCACTTGGGGGGCGGGGGAGGGGGATTTGCGCAACTGGCATCTGGTGGGTAGAAGCCAGGGATGCTGCTAAACAGCCTATGTGCAAGACAGTCATCTCCCCTCCCCACCCCCCAAAGAGCTATCCAGCCCCAAATGTCAACAGCACAGCTGGAGCAAAGCCCTGATTTTCCTCCTTGAAATCCCTCTGTTGCTTAAGTTAACCACAGTTGGCTTCTTTTGCTTGCAACCAGAGACTTGGTTGGGTTGTCATGAGTTAGTTAATTAATTAATTGAAAACAGTGGGGTGTCAGTGCTGGGGCTGGTCTTATTTGACATTTGCCTAACTGCTCTGGAGGAGTGAGGGGTGTGAGCCCCACATTCCCTGGTGACACTTAGCTGTGCCAGGTAGTGAAATGCCAAGCCACTGGTGATAAGCTGCAGGAAGATCTCACCAGGCTGTGCGAGTGGGCAGAGGAATTGCCAAGGATGAGCTTCAGTGTGGGCAAGTGTAAGGTGCCGCGTTTGGCAAAAAATAAGCCAAGCTATACTTAGAGGTTGGAAAAGGATGGAACAGGATAGAAGAAGACAGATGCAAATGAAAAAGACTTCAGGAAGTGATTCCCAAGCCTGATTGGCAGATTCACCTAAGCTCTAGACAACAATACCGATGCTCAGGCCCTTGCCCTAAGATGTACTTGATCTGAGGGGTGGGCCAGACTACCCAGGCCTGCTTTTTATTTTCTGCAGGAAAACAGGCCCAGTTTCCCCCGATTTTCCGATTTTCAAAAGAAGCCAAAGATACTGGCTTTTATGTGCAAGTTCCTACTTTTTCTCTTTTTATGGTAACTTTTAATTTTGAAATAATGTCAGGCCTATATAGAAAAAAATTCCAAGAATGGTATAAAGAGTTCTTATATCCTATAACCAGAGTCACCAGTTTCTACCATTTGCCCCACTTGTTTTATCGTTGTTAAATTCCCAATTTTTAGAGACATCCTACGGACCAAGCTACGCAAGAATACGAATGGACTTTAGTCTTTAAACTATCAGTTGGGGACTTCTGGTCAGGCTCACTTCACACCAATCCAATAAGGATCTCTGCAGTGGGGTCTAGATATTTTTTTTTTTTTTTTTTTTAGATATTTGTATTTTTAAAAAATTCCTCCAGGTGATGCTAATGTGCAATTAGAACTGAAAACCCTGGTCCTGGTCCCTCCTGGTGATTCCATCCCCCTTATTGGCGATGGATTTAGGCATACATCCAGATAGGTGACCCCATTTGTGTGACCCCATCCTGGCTGGAGAGCTGGGAAAGTCTAAGGGAATGCTTCTGAGGAAGATTTCTTCACTCCTAATGACACACAGAAAAGAGGCAGTTCTCCTGCTGGATGTTGTATTTGGATACATTATATACTGGACTAAGGATGGGAGCAGAAAGATGAAAAGACTTTGGGTCCTTGAATTAATCTTTGAGCTGCTGAATTAGCTAATCTTGGGATCCCTTTATCTGGGATATATTTTTTAAGATTTTATTTACTTATTCATGAGAGACACACAGAGAGAGGCAGAGACATAGGCAGAGGGAGAGCAGGCTCTCTTCAGGGAGCCCAGTGTGGGACTCGATCCCAGAATCTTGGGATCACGACCGGAGCCGAAGGCAGACACTCAACCACCAAGCTGCCCAGGCATTCCTGGGAATTTCTTTTTACAAAGGATATAAGTTTCCTAAGTTGTATGGTAGAGATGACTAGTCACCTGCTAAAGATTCAGGCATATCTTATATTATATAGAGTTCTTACCTGGAAGTGTAGAGGCCACGGTAGGTAGGCCACTTTGGAATGGAGACTATTTTGAATTAAAAATAATCAGAACCCAGAAGATTCAAGAAAAGCTCTTTACCTCCCCCACAATTGCCTAGAAAGAATTTAGATGGAGAAACTGCTCCAGGAAGAGAGTTAACATCATGCATGGGCACATTATGATGGAAAGTAGGTATGGTGGACAGGGAGGGACCCAGCGTAATCTGTTCAGTCAAAGTCCTTTATGTCCCACTGTTTCTGAGTGATCCAGAAACATTTGTTTACCAAACCCATGCTCTTTTTCATCCCCCTGTGAATCACATTTTCACCCCCTTTAAAGTCCCAGACCTCTACCTTCTTTTCTTCACTTCAGAATAATATGTGTACCTTATTTTGCCCGACTGTCTTTGGATTTTCTATGTCTGTGTGGACTCCCTGTACGTATTCTACTAATTTGATTTTCTCCTATTAATCTGTCTTATGTCCATTTAACTTCTTAGTCTGGCTAGAAGGACCTCGAAGGGGACAGGACATTCTTGCATCCTGACAGAAGACACTATCCAACCATGGGTGACATTTTCAGCATCCCCTTCCCTGAAGTCCAGATTGAGCCATGTGACTTGTTCTCATTAATGGAATGTGACATGACGTGGGTTACTTCTTGGTTAGGGCAATTGAGTTTAGGTGCACTATCCTTCACCTCCTCACCCCACACCCAAAGTCCCCCTCACTCCCTCTACCCAGGTGGATAACATTAGGATGACCCTAGAGCCACAAGATGGCATAACTACAAGACAGAAGCAATTTGGTTTCCTGAGTTATGGCCCGGAGCAGAGCCATCCAGGAGAGCTGCTCAGCAAGCATACCAACATTGGAATTTGTGTGAGCAAGAAATTAAGGTTTGTTGGGTTAATCCTCTGATAACAATCCTCTGGGTTGTTTTCTATGATAGATAACCTTGACTATCTAAAGAATACTAACTATTTAAGGGACGCCTGGGTGGCTTAGTGGTTGAGCGTGTGCCTTTGGCTCAGGTTGTGATCCTGGGGTCCTGGGATCGAGTCCTGCATCAGGTACCCCACAGGGAGTCTGCTTCTCTCTCTACCTATGTCTCTGCCTCTCTCTCTCTCTCTCTGTGTCTCTCATGAATAAATAAATAAATTTTTTTTTAAGAATACAAACTATTTGAGTTAGAATTGGGTGTTACTTGCAGCCCAAAGATGATGATGATGATGATGATGATGATGATGATGATGATGATTATCATTTAAGTAAGCTCTACACCCAACGTGGGACTTAACCTCATGACCCCAAGATCAAGAGTTGCATGTTCCACCAACTGAGCCAGCCAGGCACCCCTCAGTGATTCTTTTTTTTTTTTTTTTTTTTAAAGATTTTATTTATTTACTCATGAGAGACACACACACACACAAAGAGAGAAGCAGAGACACAGGCAGAGGGAGAAGCAGGCTCCATGCAGGGAGCCTGATGTGGGACTCAATCCCATGTCTCCAGGATCATGCCCGGGGCCGAAGGCAGGCGCTAAACCGCTGAGCCACCCAGGGATCCCCCCCCCCCCCACTCAGTGATTCTTATTTAAAACATCAGAGAAGGACCCGTAAAGTCCAGAACATACATCTCTAAGCTGGCTTTTGTTTGTCTAGTTTTGCTTTTATTTACAAAGAGGCAATTAGCATTCGACAAATTTAATCTACCATCCAGGAGTTCCTTGCTTTCAGCTCTGGTGACTTGGCCTTGTCATTGCCTTTATGGTGGCTTGGATTCTGGACTGATGATTTGTGATCCCTCAGACACCATCACCTGGTTTCTGGTCCCTGGTTCTTTTTCTGTCTTGGCTCTTTCCTAACTGAACTGGCTCGGAGGTGCTGATTTCCCTTGTATAAACATCCTGACTAAATGCCATTCTGCTCCAGCTGTCCTGCTGTCCCTAAGAAGGACTCTCAGCTGTCCCCATATGGCTGGGCATTCCTCAGTTCTGGAAGCTTCCAGAGGCACAGGGTCTAGTCAGTGCTCATTTGGTATCTAGGAACAGAGACACACTCGGGCTTGCTCAAGGAAGTTGCTGAAGGGGTGTAGAAAAACTCTCCCAAAGGGATCCCTGGGTGGCGCAGCGGTTTGGCGCCTGCCTTGGCCCAGGGCGCGATCCTGGAGACCCGGGATCGAATCCCACGTCAGGCTCCCGGTGCATGGAGCCTGCTTCTCCCTCTACCTGTGTCTCTGCCTCTCTCTCTCTCTCTCTATCATGAATAAATAAATAAAATCTTTAAAAAAAAAAAAAAAAAAAAAAAAACCTCTCCCAAAAAAAAGGGGGCAAGGTGCTCCCAGAAATCAAGGAAGCCACTCTTTCCTCATAATATAATGGCTTTCCTTTAAGCAGTTCTTAATGCATTCACATTCTCTACTTGCTTCCTTCACATAGTGGAACATCCACTAGATGAATAGCTCCACGCTTGGCACAGAGGACAACAGTGGAGAACAAGAGTCAGGTATGCTCCTCTCATGGAACTTACATTCTAGTAACTAAACAAATACACACAAAATTTTTTAGACTTTTGAAATATCAAGGGAATAAGTATGGACTCTACCAAAAAAAAAAAAAATGTAGATCTTCGGTCAGGAATTAGTGATGGAAGCCCTCACTAAAGAGGTGACTTACCAGCTTACATCTGAAAGATGAGTAAGGGCCAGCCATATAAAGAGAAGAGATTTCAAGCAATGAGAACAGCAGTTGCCAAGGCCCTGAGGCAGAAATATAATTGGCTGGATCAGGGAACTGAAAAGAGAGGACACTTGACTGGAGGGTAGGCAGCAAGGTGAAAAATGACGGAATAAAGTTGGGCAGATTAATAAGGTCTTGATATTGCAAGACCTTGGAGACCATGGCAAAAATTTGGATTTTATTTACATACAATGGGAAGCCTTTGCAGGTTTTTTTTTTTTTTCCCCTCAAGTTTGGCCCATTGTTGCTGCCCCAGTCCCAAGTCTTCCTTATACCTTTTCTGTTCTGCTCCCCCTAGCCAACTAGTAACTGCTTTCTGTGTCTCTTAGAATTCCCAGCAGAGATTATCCGGTTGGCTCAGTTTACCTTTTAAAGTCAAGTCACAAATCCTAACCACTGGCCACCCTATGAATAGATTGGCTAGTTGCAGATAGGGTATAATCTGTGATTTAGCCAGGTGTGCTCCGGGGCAAGTTCATGTCCAATTCATGGTCAAGTCTGTAAGACTGGACAATGCAGCAATGATACAAGCTCTTAGAGAAGCATTCCTTTTTCCCCTTTTGTTTTTTAAAAAAGATTTATTTAGTTTAGAGAGAGAGTAAGCACAAGTGGGGGGGCAGAGGGAGAGGGAGAATCTCAAGCAGGCTCCCCACTGAGCTCAAAGACTGACTCGGGCCTCCATCCCAGGACCCTGAGATCATGACCTGAGCCAAAATCAAGAGCTAGACACTCAACTGATTGCGTCACCCAGGTGCCCCTCTTGGAGAAGTATTTCTAAAGATAAAGATAAGAGTCAAGAAACTAGTACTTCACTGGATGCCTAACTTATTAAACGTCTAAAAATACACATCAGATTGTATGTATTGTGCTTACGGTCCAAATTCAACATCCCTAACAGGCCTGTGATGCTACATCCTTTGGTTCTAGCTTTCCCTTAAGACTCACCTGATGCTACTTTCTCTTTCACTCTGAGCTCCAGCTTTGCTGTTTTATGTGGGACAGGGGTTGGGGTGGGGGTGGAGTGTCTCCCCAGTCCCAGAGCCTTTGCACCTGCTGCTCTTTTCCCTTGTACACGTCCCTCTTTTTGCTTGGCTAACTCTAACTCTTCCTTTAGGCAGACCTCCTCCTTGAGCCTCCATCAAAATTAGAGGCCCCTGTTTATATTGCCTGGCAAACGGAGCTACACCTGGGACAGAACATGAGGATCTTAGTAACGGAGCAAGAGATTTGAGAAGTGTGACCAGCATAACTTAGAGAGTGGCTTTTTCAAAAATTTTTTTTTTTTTTAAGATTTTATTTATTTCTTCATGAGAGACACACACACAGAGAGGCAGAGACACAGGCAGAGGGAGAGGCAGGCTCCATGCAGGGAGCCCGATGCGGGACTCGATCCTGGACTCCAGGATCATGCCCTGAGCCGAAGGCAGACACTCAACTGCTGAGCCACCCAGGCATCCCTTTTTCGTATGCTTCGGAGCCAGGCAGACATGGGGTTGCATACCTGCTTTGCTGTGTCTTGGCAAGTTTCAACATCTAGCCAGTGGGTTGAACAATAGTACCTACCTCAAAAGTGAGGATTAAATGAAACAAAATAAGTGAAGTTCACAGCATGCAGAGTGGGGGCCCAGTGACCATGAATACTCTTCACAGGGATTTGAATGACAAGGGTTGGCCGGATCCTGGCTGCAAACTGCGAGTGGTAATATTAATATTTATTTGATGCCAGCCAGCTAGGTCCGGCTGAGCAGGCTTCAAGCAAAACCCTCTGAGGCCGCAGAGGCCGCTCGTGCCAAGCCTTGCAGGGAGCAGACCTAGACGGTGCGGGCCGTGGGAGGGGCAGGCAGGGGGTCCCTCCTGGGGGGGTCAGGTGCCTACTTCTCTCCTCCTGCTCTCTGGTCTTTGATACTTTGTCCAGAGCAGGCGTCTACCTAATGAAGCCCCTGGGATTTTTCTGTCCATCCCCATATGCTTCCTGAGATGCCCTGTTTTTTTGAGAAAGTCTTGGTTCAGATTTGCACGAACCAGGGTGGCAGGGTGGGGGTGGGAGTTACACTTTGTTCCACCCCGCAGGATTCATCACCTGCTTGCTCATGTCTCAGCTCTTTCCCTCTCCAAGGGTGCCTGGAGCCCCGATTCCCAAAGCGAGGGATGAGACATTGGGGCCTGACACACATCTGTGGTGTCAGAGGCGCGGGTCCCCAGGTGAGAAAGCTACTCACTTCCCGTGCTCCTTGGATCCTTCGGATGAAGCCGGGGGAAGCGTCTCCTCTGGTGCGGAGTGTCTTTAACGTCTCCCTGACACGTTGGTTGCATCCTCTTTACAAAAATCAGGCAGCAGCGGCGAGAAGACGGCATGATTGTTTTGTTTTTATTGTATTTATTTTCCCAGGTGCCACTCGCTTGTGGCAAGCGATTCCAGTTTTCCTTTTAAAGTGGTGACATCAAGTTCACTATCAAATACGCTTATTGAAGTAAGAAACGACGACAGTCAATTGAAAGAAAAACGTCAGACAGATAATTGCCGATGTGGCATGTGCCTATGACAAACTTCGCGGGGGTCATGGTGCTGCGGTGACAGGTCTGGAAAATGCTGGAAGATGAGGAAGTTACTCAAATCAGGGAGCCGAGGCTGGGTATGTCAGTGCCAGTCCTCCTCATTAGCGCCTAGCCTAAGACATGTTCTTTTTGAGCCTGTGTCATCGCTTGCCAAAATGGGGAGAGGAATTCCTACCACATACGGGCTTGTTTTAAGGATTCGAGGAGGTAACTTGATGTACGTGAGTGTGATTTGCACGCAATGACTCTTAAGTGTTAAATGAAATGAATGGGTGAATGGGTGTGCGTTTGCGCTCTGCAGGCAAAGTGACTGCGTGGGGTGAGCAAGTGTCTCACTCTCTGGGGGCTTCCAGTCTCTGGTGGGGATGAAGTCTGGGCGAGTCATGTAACCCCTTTTGCCTCAGTCTTTTCCTTGGAAACTAGGGGATTATCCTGAGAGGATGTGTACAGTTCTAGAACACAGCCTGGCACCTGGCAATGCTAGGTAAGTGTGAGCTCTCAGCATCCTACTGTGCCCTCTGCGGTAACTGGAGCCCTAGGTGGGGGTGCTCTCTGGAAGTGTGAATCGGGAGGCACGGGCCAAACAAACAAGCCGTGCTTTTTGGTATGGAATAGTCAAAATATTCAAATGTCCTTCCACTCCCCACCCCCACTTCCCCTGCACCTTTGAAGCCCACTCTTTCTACCCCCTCAACAGTTCCCATTTGGCTTCTGTCTTCCTGCAGTAATGCTTGCTGTGGACTGGGCTGTGCCTCCCAACCCCACCCCACCCCAAAGTCACATGCTGAATCCCTACCCCTTGTTGTGATAGTTTTACAGATGGGGTGTTTGGGAGGTCACTGGGAGTAGATGAAGCCAAGAGGGTGGGGCCTCTGCGCTGGGATTGGTGGCTTCCCAAAAAGGACAGATAGTGAGAGAGACAGAAACAGAGACAGAGAGACAGAGACAGAGAGCAGGAGCACTGCCCTCCTCTGGTCGTAGGAAGACAGTGAGAAGGTGCAAGCCAGGAGAAAGCCCTCCCTGCAAGGGCCTTGAACTGTGGAAAGTTGAGCCAGGCAAAAGGACCCACCATGACCACCAGGCTGAATGCAAACAGGCTCATGAAGCCATAGGCCCTAACCGACCGATGGGCTACTTACAGCCAACCTAAGATTACCAAGGACGGGGAATCCCACCTGCCCCATACCCCTTCCCTCTGCCTCGTAAGTGTGGCTCCTCGCCACGGCCTCACGGCAGGCAGGCTCTCCTCTGCTGTCCTGCCCGCTGCTCCCTTGCAGTGTATTCAATAAACTCTTGCCTCTTGTTCTGCCTCGGGTGAAGTCTTCCCTGGCTTGCACCACCAGCCCCTACCCATCAGGACACCCGCACCCTCACGGAGAACCAAATGGGCTGGCACGCTCCCTGCTCTTGGACTTCCTAGACTCCAGAATGGTGAGAAATAAATGTCTCTGGTTTCAGCCACCCTGTCTACGGTGTTTTGTCATAGCAGCCCAAGCTGACTAAGATCATGCTCACTCTGCTTAGAACACCTCCCAAAAATAAAACTATATATATCGATTATTTACAACATGCTGCTCATTTTACATGTGGTAGTTTATTTGAGCCTCACAACTCCATTTTACATTGGAGTTCCATTTTACATTGGTTCCATTTTACAGATGAGGGGATCAAGGCTTGAAGATTAGATGGACTTGCCCCAGGTCCTTAGAGCTACTGGGTGCCAGAGCCAGATTTTTTTTTTTTTAAGATTTTATTTATTTGAAAGACAAAGTGAGTGAGAGAGAGAGAGAGAGAGAGAGCACACATGAGCAGGGGCAGAGGCAGAGGGAGAAGCAGACTCCCTACTGAGAAGGGAGCCCGATGTGGGGCTCGATCCCAGGACTCTGGGATCATGCCCTGACTGAAGGCAGACGCTTAACCAACTCAACCACCCAGGTGCCCCCAGAGCCAAATTTTTTAACACATGCTTGCCCCCAGCTAGACCCCAGAGATTCAGGTGAGGGACACACCGACTCTGACATTGGTGGGGACACTTTGCTAGTTTCAAGGGGTGATGGGGTGTCCGGGAAAGCCTCCTGGTGGTTAGAGTGTGATGAGCAAAACTCAGCTTCCAACACACAGGTGAGCTAGTTCCGTAGCAGGCAGCGAGTCTGTGCAGGAAGAAGCCGGAAGAAACAAAACACCCCCAGCTTGGTTGGTTACAACAAGGCAAAACCTTTAATAACATGAGTGCTTATTACATTAGCTGCTTCGGGGCTCTGACATCTTTGATTTCTGGTCATGTTTTTCTAACACGTAAAGGTGAATGCCTCCCTCAGGGCCACCTGGGCGGTTGGTGTCCCGAGGATTTGTGTGAGTGGGCAATGGGGACAATGCACGCGCCTGGGGAATCGGGGATCCCCCCCAGCCACCACCCATGACTTTGAGTAAAGTCCTCTTCCAAGGAGGGAAGAATGTGCAGGTCCTTCCAGTAAAGAAGGAAGAGAGGAGAACATCTGGCACAGATACACAGAGAGAGAAATGACATCGTGGGGTTGGCTTGAAAAGTCGGGGAGGAACCAGAGGTGGAGAGGTATGGAGGGGTGGGGGGGTTAGGACCCGAGGGCCAGGGGCCAAGTGTGGGAGAGGGCTGAGTCCATTTGGTTTCATTCTTTGTAAAAAGTAATACCATCACGAAGACCATGCCATGCAACCTCAAAACCGCCTCTGTACCCTGCCCCCCGACGCTGTGCTGGGGTGGAGGCCAGAGGGCAGAGGTCAAGTTCAGACGGGCGTGGTGCGCCTGTTGGCTGGATTATTATGCAGCGACTCTTTGAACTCTTTGGGCGTGGAATTGTGGAACTGTAGAAAAGCGTGGTCCCGGTCGGAATTGAGGAGGGTCCCCATGGTGATCTTTGAGGGGTCCCGGGAGAGGGTGAACATGGAGATGTCAGTGGAAGGGATGGTGTGGAAGCCTTTGCTGATGGGGGACAGGTCTCGGGATCTGGGCTCCGTGGAGCGGGAACTTGACCGCCTCCGGAATCTATACCTGTAGGGTGGAAGGCGAGCAAAGGTAGATTTCTTCAGGAGCTCCGAGTGGGATTTGGCACGTAACTGCTGATGTTTTTCTATATAGATGTGCACGGCAACGACTCCCACAATTTCTGCGATGATGAAAGAGAAGGCCCCGAAATAAAAGGACCAGCCATAGGAGTAGCTTTTTTTGGAGTCACGCTGCCCAGGGTCTCCAGCATTGGCTGATATATAAACTATGATGCCGATGATGTTGCTTAACCCTAGGAGAAGGGAAGAGAAAAAGACATCTTTTATACACCTCTGAGGGAACTGTCTCTTTGAGCCTTGAAAGATTTGTAGAAGATCAGGAACAGGAAGACAGGAGAATGGATTTATCACCGGGAAACCCAACCCATTTGGGTTTTCTTGGCCATTTCTTGCATGGTCTCACCCATTTCTTGAATGGTCTGTTCCTTGGGAAATGAGGAATTCTTCTGCTCGCTCCCAGGTGGCCTGGTTCAGCTACAGAATATACCCTATTCCTACAGCAGGTGTGGGGGGAGCTCAGGATGCATGTGTTTTCTCTTACAAGCCATTCATTCCATCAAAACCTAATCATTGGGGGCACCTGGGTGGCTCAGTCAGTTGAGTGTCTGCCTTCCGTTTGGGTCACGATCCCAGGGTCCTGGGATGGAGTCTCGTGCTCTGGCTCCCTGCTCAGTGTGGAGTCCACTTCTCCCTCTTCTCCTTCCCCCTACTCATGCTCTCAGTCTTTCTCTCTCTCTCTCAAATAAATAAATAAATAAATAAATAAATAAATAAATAAATAAATAAAAACCCTACTCTTTGGCAATTAATCACGAGGATGGTAAAATGAAGGGAGATACAGGTCCTTGCCCTTGAGTTGCTCGCCGTTAGTAGGAGAGACTGACACATAAATGTAATTAGAGCAAAATACAGTAAGGGCTCTATCAGAGACACATATAAAATATCTCGGGAGCAAAGGGAGATGGAACAGGTAAGCCACTGGGGTTTGAAGACAAGGTGACATTGGCTAGGGTTGCGCTGGGAGATGCAAAACTATAGAGTGCGAGAAGAGATGGAGAATGGCCTGCTAGGGTTTTCGCGTGGCTGATGAGGAGGTTGGTGGCATCTTGAGCTAAAGTAAGAGGCAGCAGAGAGAATAGGTTTAGAGAAGGGGAAAGATGTGAATAATGGAGCTGGACGTGCTTATGGCGAGTCTAAATGCAGCTGTCTGGTGGACATAGGTGGGTCTGCCCCTGCAGTCTGGGGAACTAATGAACCCGAGGGGAAAGGACAATAGCTTCCTAAAGCTTTTTATCTGCAGAGGATAAGATAAGGCTTAAGATTAGCCGCCGTTTGGGAATTGGGGAGCATGCAGCTGCAGTCCCAAGTGGGCAGGGCCCCCAGATCTAGCGTCCCTCAAGTGCCAGTGGAGAGGCATGGAAGGAGACACTTGGAGGTGAATTGATTCTCTAGGGAGTGGTAAGGAAGCAATAGAACCTGAGAGCCCAGGGGCTGTGATTATCCCTAACCACCTTTCTCACATTATGCTTTTTTAAAGATTTCATTTATTTATTTATTGAGAAAGAGTGAGCGGAGGGGGGAGAGGGGTGAAGAGAGAGAGGGAGAGAGAGAATCTGGAGCAGGAGTCTTGCTGAGCCCAGTGCCCGACACGGGGCTCGATCTCATGACCCTGAGATCATGACCTGAGCCAAAGGCAAGAGTCGGATGCTTCACCAACTGCGCCACCCAGGCGCCCCATCTTTCTCACATAACTATTCCAAAGGTGGAATGTCTCTTTTTGTCTCTTCTTCAAGGGCCTCATCTAGGCCTTGATACCAACAATGACTCAGGGAGGTTGGTATATCAGCTGGCACCTCCTTGTCTCCAAATTTAGGTGATGCTAAATGGAGGCTGGCCCTCATTACAGTTCCTAGCACCAGCTGGTAAATAACCATATCCAGTGGCCGCCTGTGTTCCTCTTTCAGTTTTTACTGCCCCATACTCTGCCCAGGGGTCCCCAAGATCTCTCCACAGTCCAGCAACTAAAGGGTTAAAGCCAGGCATTGCTGGGGATGCAGGACTCTGCTCCAGTGCTATTCTGACTGGCTGGTTGCACAGGCATTAAGGGGAGTTAGTATTTGAATATGATCTCTGGCCACTCTCCATCTAGGGCTTGCTTCCAGAAGGCAGGGTGGGGGCCTGCTTCTGCCTGTCTCCCCTTGGCTTATCCTGCGCAGGCGCCCAGCAGGTGGGCAGTGAGTTCTAGTCACTGAGCTATTTCTAAATATGGGGGCTAACACAGACAGCCCTGTGTCAGGCTGCAGGACCACAGGATAAAACATTGCTCCTCTTTCTGGAGTGTCAATTCGGCTGGAAGATTAGTAGGGAAGACACATTCTTTTATATTAAAATGAACACGGATATAATAAGGAGGAGAGAGCAGAATTCACATGAATTTTTAAGTGTAAATGGGAGACAGACTTCAAAGACATTTCAGCTCACTGAAGGCGGCTTCTAGCGATGCCCCTCAACTCCCCAGGGCCACGTTTTCTTTCTCCTCTGCCAGCAGCGAAATTTTGGTGGCAAAGTTTGGGAAGCCCCTAAAGGAAGTCTTTTTTTTTTTTTTTTTAAGATTTTATTTATTTATTCACGAGAAACAGAGAGACGCAAAGACACAGGCAGAGAGAGGAGCAGGCTCCATGCAGGGAGCCTGACGTGGGACTTGATCCTGGGACTTGATCCTGGGTCTCCAGGATCACGCCCCGGGCCAAAGGGGCACTAAACCGCTGAGCCACCAGGGCTGCCCCCCTAAAGGAAGTCTTGATGAGGTGAGCGGAGGGGGAGCAATTCAAAGAGAGACTTAGATGTCAGACCACGTTAGAGGTGGCAGGGAGCCAAGGGAGTTGCCATTTATTTATAGGGTGCTTACCACGTGCCAGGCACTGTGCAAAGTCTTAATGGGCACCATCTCAATTATTGCAACAGACCTGCCGTAAAAAAAGTTAACCCTCTTTCAAAGTTTACTTATTTTTTAGTGATCTCTACACCCAACGTAGGGCTCGAACTCACAACCCTGAGATCGAGATTCGCATGCCCTTCCAGCTGAGCCACCCAAGTGCCCCCAACCCTCTTTTCTAGGTGGGGAAACTGACCACAGAGAAGATACATCACTTCCCACACTGACAGTGCTAGGAAATGGTAGAGGTGGGATTTGAACCCAGGACTGTCTCTTGGCCATGGTGGATTTAGATTTCAGTAATAGATTTTAGGAAGAATGAGATGTAGGTGAGCAATCACTTCCTCCCAGATGCCAGACTGCCAGCTCCATGAGCGCAGATCTAGGCTGGTCTCGTTCATTGCTATGGCCCCATGTCCTAGCCCAGACCCTGACCATAGCAAGAGTGCAGTGCAGATTTACTGAATAAGTGAACTGAGTTGGCATGAGAATTAAATAGTGCAATGTATCTACCAGCTGCTATGATGAAGTGAGCAGTTACTGTGTGCCAGGTGCTGTCCTAGGCCTTCTACATGTACCAACTCATGTCAGCCTCTTAACAGCTTCAAGGGGCTGGGCCATAATTACCCCTACTTTTCAGATAAGGAAACTAAGTCACAGAGAGGTTAAGAGACTTACTCAAGGTTACCCAGCTGGGGAGTAGTAGAGCCAAGATTTGTACCTTGCAGCCTGGCTTCAGAGCTCATGCTTTTCACCATTATGCATGGTGCTTGCCCTGTACTAGGTGCTCAATAATGGTTCTTGACTGTTTGGCCCAAACCACAGATCCTTAGAACAGCTAGAATTAAAAGAGCCTTAGAGACTGTGGGATCTTCTGAAACTTTTATAGGTGGAAAAACCGAAGCTTTTTGAGGTTCCTTGGGGAGATGGGGAGTGTCTAAGAACAGACCCCAAGCTTCTGGTGTCCCCTGAGGGCTTTCATGGCTGCCCCTCATGTTTTGCAGTTCTCATGTGTCTGATCCACCTACCATCTCTCAGAGCACCCCTTGTGAGAAAAAAATTGCTGGTGACATGCTCCTTCCTGACAATCCCCTTGGGGGACAAAATAATGATCTCCTGTATGGGAAACCCGAATGTCAGCACAATGCATTATCCTCCAGGTCAGTCAGAGCCCAGGGGATGTGGACGGGCCACCAGCGACTAAAAAGTGCCTCAAAGCCACACAAATCTGAGTTGGCCAATTGTTACCATCAGTCTGCACAGAGCATGGTCAGGGCCCACGGCCACCTTTGGGCTGACCACATCCCCATGGCAAGATGGCAGCTTTCTCCCTGGTCTGTTGCTGGAATTGCCCAGAGACTCAGAGATGGTTTCAGTCCAGCTTCTTTATTTCCCAGAAGGGGAAACAGTGGGGAAGGAATGGGGCAAGATCTTAGAGGGGCAGGGTCTGGGCCTCAGACTTTGGAACTATATTGTTTTGCTTTTCCAATACTAGAAAATAATATTGGGATGCCCCAGCTGGCTCAGTCTGAAGAGCCCACGACTCTTGATCTTGGAGTTGTGAGTTTGAGCCCCACATTGGGTATAGAGATTAAAACAAACAAACAAACAAACAAACTAAAAAAAAAAAAGAAAAGAAAATAATACTGCGCTTCTTATGCTCAGACTCCTTTCAACAACAGCATGAAGTGGATACTATTATTAGTTCCCACTGTACAGTTGAAGAAACCAGAGTATAGGGAGTCAGAAAGGTTTTCAAGGTTCGACAGGTGAGTCAGAATTCACATCCAAAAGGTAAGCCCCTCTTACCCACCATTTTATTTTCTTTCCCACTGCTCTCATCCCAATAAGTAGTCAGCCAAGTTAGTCTCACTGGGCCAAGTTTGAAGGCCATCACCACAGTTGAGCCTCTTCACCCAACCCTGCCTTGTTCTTTGCTTCTCTAAAGCATTCATCCAGATGACACTGATTGAGGGGTGAGGGTGGAAAGGAATAGTAAAGAGATGGAAGGAGGGATGGAAATCTAGGGGGAAGAGAGGAACATGAGGCAGGAGGAGGAGGAAGTTCGGAGATGGAGGGAGGAGAGAAAAGGTAGAGCCTGAGACCCCTTTGTGAACTAAGACTGTCTCTCATCCCTCTTGCCACCTTCTGGTCAGGCCAGCTATTGATTATGGGGTCTTCCTGGAGAGCATCTGGGGCTGCTGGCTTTTTACCCTGTTCCCAGAGACGTCTCGAACAATATGAGGATTTGAGCCCTTGGAAAGCTGTGCCATGTCTCAAAGGGCCAGAGACATATGGAAATGTGCTCAAAAGAACAGAAAGCTGGGATCCCTGGGTGGCCCAGCGGTTTGGCGCCTGCCTTTGGCCCAGGGCACGATCCTGGAGACCCAGGATCGAATCCCACATCGGGCTCCTGGTGCATGGAGCCTGCTTCTCCCTCTGACTGTGTCTCTGCCTCTCTCTCTCTCTCTGTGTGACTATCATAAATAAATAAAAAAAAATTTAAAAAAAAAAAGAACAGAAAGCTGACCCCCGTTAAAATATACTGAACAGTCTCTCGTAGACTACACATGCCCCCTGCCCCTTATATGCAAGCATAGACAGTTGACCCTTGAACGACAGAGGAGTTATGGGTATTGACCCCCACGCCCAGTCAAAAATCTGTGTTTAACTTTTGGTTTTCCAAAAACTTAACTACTAATTGCCTACTGTTGACTGGGAGCCTTACCAGACACAAACAGTCAATTAACACATACTTTGTATGTCGTATGTCTTCTATACTATATTCTCACAATAAAGTAAGCTAGAGCAAAGAAAATGTGCTAAGAAAATCGGAAGGAAGGGAAAATACATTTACATGACCATGTGTATTTGTTGAAAAAATCCATGTATAAGTGGACCCCCACAGTTCAAACCCGTGTTGTTCCAGGGTCAACTGTATTCACACTCTCTTACTAACCAGCCTCTCTCTGTGTCTCTGAGCTGACTCTGCCACTCTATCTCCTCTTGCCTTTCCATCATGCCACCCTAGCATGTCAGCATCTTTGGGTCTAATGGAAGTCTTTGACTCAAACACGGGTTGAATGTTTTCTAGCTCTTTCCCTGCACAGAATCCTAAATAGCATGGCATTGTCCTCATGGCCTGGGCTTGGGTTTGGTGTCTGTGAGGATCTCAGGACAGATGCTCACCTGCAGAGACGAAAAAGATGCCCGCACTGAGGATGACGTTGTGTCTACTTCGGTGGAACTCGCTGGCTGCCACGCAGAGCCCCCCAAAGAAGAGCAGCGTGACGCTGAGGATGGGGAAGACACTGGAGGCCCTCACAGCCCCTGTGGAGAGAAAGGGAGAAGGTTCCATCTGTGTTCTGGCCAGCCCCAGGCTCCACCCACTCCAGGCATGGGGTGCCCAAGGGGAAAACAGCACATGAGCAGGAGAGAGCCTGCATCTGACGTGGGCGTGAGACCAGTATGGTAGCTCAGGGCCCTGTGCTGGAGGCTAATGCTCTACAGTCACCGTCCTGAAATTCTTAATCATTTTATCTTCAATGTGTGTGTGCGTGTGTGTTTAAGTAGGCTTCACACTCAGCGTGGAGCCCTATGCAGGGTTTGAACTCATGACCCTGAGATCTAGACCTGTGCTGAGATCGAAACAGTCAACCACACAGGTGCCCCCTGCATTATGTTTTATAAGTAAAGTCTGATGAGTCAATGGAGCATGCACGGGGCGGGGGGTGGGGGGAGCTTGGAGCTTTGACCCTACCACCCGTCATCTCTCCACCTGCCCACTCTCCCTTCTCCTTGCAATGGGACCTTAGCTACCCATTCTCTTGCCCCAACCTATGATCACTGCCAGCTTTCATTCCTGGTAGGGGCTGAGCATGAACAAAGGAAGAATCAGGGTTAGGAGCAAGCTCCAGGCACCTGCAAAGCTATGCGTTTACCCCTTGAGTGTCTCTGTGCCCTCCAGGGGGAGTGTGACATTGAATAGCAGATAAAAGGTATCATAACAGATCAAGAAAGAAAGAATAGAAGAAAAAGCTTTTTTGCCTGTGTTTTGACTGAGGAGCCTGGGATTTTCATTTGCACTGGACCCTGCCAATTACGGTGTCAGTTCTGCATCCAGAGACTCCCATCAGATCACACGCTGTTCACCAAAATGCAGAACCTTTCCCAATATGCACCTACATTTGCATAGTACTGGGTCTGGCAATACTCAATATCCACCCAGTCACTGAGTGAACAAATGAATTTATTTATTCATTCAACAGTGAATGAATGCAGGCATTGTGCTGGGTCCTGGGGTACCAGTGGAAATGTGTAACAACCACAAGGGCACAGGTGCTGCTGTTCAAGGTAGAGGTTGGTTGAGGGGCTGAAGCAACTCCTGGAGGCTCCTGAGTTAACTCTTCAGTTGCAGCATCATGGAGAGGTCCTAAGGTTCTGGGGGAGGGGTCCTATGGTGCGGATCCCCATATTCGCCCAACCAGTATATAAGGGTATTTCCTGGTATGTCCAGATCAGAATATACCAGTTGAATTAAATTCTGTGTTCATTGGTATACAAAAGAGTCCCTGGCCTCATGGGGCTCACAAGCCAGTTGAGTTGACGGGCAGGAACAGCTGCATAATTTGTAGGACCCA
Source organism: Vulpes vulpes (assembly GCF_048418805.1). Taxonomy (NCBI): domain Eukaryota; kingdom Metazoa; phylum Chordata; class Mammalia; order Carnivora; family Canidae; genus Vulpes; species Vulpes vulpes. The sequence continues at coordinate 96,484,466 of NC_132782.1, forward strand.
GTGCAAAACAAAAATGTAAGGTCTCTTGTTCCAAAATTATTAAAAATTTCAAAACAGGGACAGGAGAACATTGAACTCTGTGAGGGCTCTTGGAAGGGCGAGCTCTTGTGGCTGCAAGGGCTGTGTGAACCAGACTTGAGCTGGGCCTGGCTGGGTCCCAGGCTGGTGGTAGGCTGGAGATGGTGAGAAGTTGTGGATACATTTCTAAGGTAAAGCCACCTGAATTGGCAGTGGATGGTGGATGACAAGAGCTGAGAACCACATCCATGTCTGTGCTCCGCCACTGAGCCCATGGTGACACCCAAAATGCCACTGGGCACGTGCAGGTATAGTGGGTGGCAGAAAGGGTTGCAAGTTCATTTTTGGCATTAGACATTTCAAAGCCAAAAGTTCAAGGCTTTCAAGTCCTGTATTCATGGTGACCCAACTCCTTGTTTCTATTCCCTATTGCACGGAGGTGCTTATATGCCAACTGCCAACCTCTTTTTATAATGTTATGATTGTTAACTGCTTTAGCTAACAGGGTTGCCTGGGAGGGGAGATGGAGGAGTGGGGTGAGGGTCTGAGGGCACGCAGGGGTGATATTCTCTTAATGAGAAGAAAATGAAAGCGTCCTTTTGCTTGCTTAAAGATAGCCATCCCAAATCACCCAGTGTTGGCATCCGGGTAGACCCAGGGTCCTCCCCATCCTTCTGATAAAAGGGCCCCATCCTTCTGCTTCCATGGTGAAGTTTTGGGAAAGGCTGGACCTTCTGCTACCTTTAGTCCCTAGGTTGAGGAGTATCCCTGGGGAGGGGGGTCCTGGGGTCCTAGGTGGGCACATGAGCCCAACTGTGGACATAGCTTATTTATAACTTCTCAGCATTTACACATATGACCTATGGGTTTCCATTTGGACCCTCAGCCCAGGACCCCAGGATCCCACAAACATCAGGGGTTGATCTGCCTCCAGTGGTTTCAAATGAACTCAAATGTGAACAAACCTTTAAAGCGTTCGTTTACATTGTGTATTCACAGGAATCGCTCCAATATTCAATGTAATGAGTATAATTGATTTAAAAAGTAGCCAAAAAATCTTTTTAATTCCAAAGTATGATTAAAATATGATTATGCCCAAAGGAAACAATCTGAACATCTGAAGCTATTGAACTGGGTTGGTTATAAAAGCACAAATTTGAAATGTGTGGCTGTAAGATGTGTGAAGGTGGCTGCAGTAACCCTGTGGCAACTGACTGGTGGCCAGAGCCCACTCTTTATCCCACAAATGACATACATGGCTGCAGGTGCCTGCCTCAGGACATTTGTTGCTGCCATTTTTGCCAAGCCAGTGTGATCTACTCTGTTTATTTTAGCTCAGTGGACACGTGGTAGCTTCAGAATAAAAAGGTTTTACTGTCTTACCCCCTCCGCCCTTCCCTTCCCTTCCTTGTCTTCCTTCGTCTACTGTTTCTTCTCTGCAAACCATCTGGGGTTAAGTTGAAGTCTTAGGAGTTGGGGGTGCAGCTTGTTTCATTATAATTCTACCCAGAGCAGACATTGGAGCAGGACCTGGCTAAGTCCAGTGCTACACCATGGAGAGTGTCTCGTCAATAGGATGGGCCAGTAAACCTTATGCTGTATGACAAAGCTGTAGCCTGCCCTGACAGCACTTGAGAATGAGGAAACAGCAGAAAAATCAATGTGCTGAATCCCAGTCCCACTACAGCATGGTCACCACAGAAGCTGGTAGCTCACACATTGGAGGGGCCAGAGAGCCCTGTGGGAACATGCCCCTGGCTGGTCCTGTGGCTAATGGTGAAGCATGCGTGGGCCGTGGGATGGCAGCGAGGACCGCACTTTCCCAGAGGGGAGCAAAATATATTGTCAGAAAAGCAATCCACCTCTGGGAAGAACTGAAAATCAGTGAAGAACTGAAAATCAATGCTGAGAGTTGTGAAATAGAAGTTAAAGCTCTGTTTCGCCTCCAACAGGGCAAACGACACAGTGTTTCAGTAAAGCGGGAAAGAAAAACGAAGACAAATGATGGGCACTTGGTAAAACCCCACTGATGACTGTAAAGCCATTCCTCAGAGGAGGTCCGAATAGAAAGCCAGCATCTCTAAATGTGATCTGTGTTCCCCATACCACGTTTTTCTGAGCAGCTGGTACAAATCCTGGGAGGCATTTGGGTAAATCCCAGTAGTCTCATCTCATAAGGACTAGAAAAAGAGAAATGGTACATTTATGTTTTAAAAATTTCCTCAAAAATGACTTTCTTACTTGACCCTACTACCACTTATGTGGTTATAGGGTTCAAGGCCCACATATAGACCTACAGCCCACCTGCAGACTAACAGGGCTGAGCAGGGCTGCAAATGGTTGTAATTTTAAAACCGCTATTCTTGGGCTATGAGTTACAAACGTAATCTGAACAGGACGCTTTCTTGAAATTTTTATTTATTAGAGTGGTTAAAGACAAAAACCCAAAGAGGCAAACCTTGCATATGACATTCCCTCAGAGTAAATTAGTCGGTCCTTTGAAATTCTCTTTTGAGTGAACCTGACACACATTCTTGTTGAAGAAGTTACACGTAGATGACACTAAATCCCATGGTCCCTCTGTGCCCGGATCAACGTCAAGGCCATACCTGCAGCTGGACTTTGCTATTGCTTGGCCCGTGCAACAAAAAAGAGCGAAGCTAATTGCTTCATTGACTCCACGCAGGGCCCTGGGCTGAGCGTAATGTGCGTGAGCTTATTTAATTTCCAAGAGCCCATCACGTGGGCTCCATTTCTGGAGCCCATCTCCATTATCTGACTAGATAATACCACGTTTTTGGTATCATCTCCATTTCTGACTAGATGAAGACAGTTTGGGAGATGGAAAGGTTAAGCAGTTTGACCCAGGTCTAACGCAGCCAGGAAAGAGTCAGACGGGGCTAAAAGCCCAGGTCAACCAGAACCCAGAGCCCTTGCACTAAGCCACCACATTCTGCTGCCTCCCGTGTGTATTTGTGACAGTCCCATGTCGCATCCAGGTTACCAACCTTGGGACAACCCCAGGAAGACTCTGGCCTTGCCACAATGGGATTGAAACTGCAGAGAGGTGAATTTGGGTTTGCGTTTATTCTACCGAGGTTTGCCCCTTAGGTGCCCATTAGCACCTCACCCATTAGCACCTCACCCATTAGCACCTCAACTCAGCTCTCTCTGGAAGGTGAAAACTTGTATTCTAGTTGAAAACTCCTTAGATTTTTCTCCTAAGCAGACTAAAAAGAATCTTTCAGTTTTGACTTACCCACTTTCCCCCTTCTATTTCTAGTTCATTGACATTAAAAAGACTTAGATATCAAAATCACTTGAATGTCTCTGCCTAGTGGCGAAGGTCCCCGGGAGCTCCTTTGGAGGTATCCATTTCCAGGGGTGGGTACCAAGGAGCCTCAGAGGCAGCTGGGTGACTGCAAGGCCGCCCCCACCCCATCCAGAGGAGACCCAGAAGTGGGGACTCACGCAGGAGGTACTCTGCTGTGTCTTGTTCATAGTCAGCGTCTTCAGGGAAGTGATCGATTTTCTTGCACACTCCTCGGAAAGCCCCTGTGGAAACAAATTGGGCTTGAGCCGGGGGGGTGGGGGTGGGGGGGGGGTGGGGGGGAAGAGCCAGAGCCCTTGGGGTGAGCCTGGCTCCTCATCCCCCATGAAGATCCTTCCCTGGTTGTTGCGGGCTGTGCATACATTGGCTCATCAGCATGTGTCCTAGGGCACAAATGAGAGACCAGTACAGGAGAAAGGAAGAGAGAAGCAGAAGACTTTATTTCCTAGAAAATCTGCTTCCTAGATTTTGCATCATGTTGTGAATCTACGGAGAAGGGCAGATAGCTACGAACACAATCATTCATCATGAGGACTGTCTTCTCTTATCTATCCTCCCCCACACCACCACCAATTGGTGAGGGAAAAAAAGAGAAGGAAATGGAACTCGTATCTACTAGTTTTCCCTTTTACAGATGAGGAAACCAGGCATAAGAATTTTGCTTGAGCTCACATAGTACGTAGTAGAACCAGCGTTCCGGTCAAGATCTGCTGACTCCCAGGTGTCGATCCCAGGCATAGATTCAGGAGTGGCCCACTGTCCCTGATACTGCTCATATCTGACACAGGACTGTCCCCTCACCCCTTCCCTCACAGAATGCACAGGTGCATCTTGGGGAAACTGCCAGCATTTGCTTCCTCTTCTTTCTTCAATATCAGTTTGACTTAAATCATTCTGGGTGTTTGATAATCCTTGTGGGTGTTTGTTAACTAGCCAATTAACTGATCTCTGGGTCATCTAATGGCTCTGCCAGTTCTTATAAATGACAACAATTTCAGAACTCCTCACCATAACACAGCATGAAATTATACATCATTGTTCTTGTCCTGGTCTGAGAACATGGTGTGGAGGGGAGGGGCAGGGTGGTGTCCTGGACTGCTGATCATGCAGATCTAGCCTTTTTTTTTTTTTTTTTTTTTTTTTTTCCCAGCCCAGCTACTGTAAGGATTAAATAAGGCTATATATGAAGATGAGATAGTTTTGCAAAACTCTAGGTGTGCCGTAATAGCAGCCAGCATTTATTAAATGCTTCCAGTGGGCTAGGCACAGGGCCGAAAACTTACATCCCTTCTCTCATTTACTCCTGTCCACCGCACTGGGAGGTAGGGCCTATTAATACTGACATTTGATGATGAGGTAACCCAGATCACAGATGAGATTGAGGTATCACAGCTGGAGAGGAGAAGAATCGATATCTGAATCTAAGCTTCAAAGCCTGTGGTTTTCACTGTTGCACTATGGATGGCAGCCATTATTATTCTGTCAATAATTATCTTATAATAATGAGTACCACGCGTTTAACCCCTGCTATAAGTAGGCTCCAAGCCAGAGGCATTTCCCAGTAAATGCGGTGCAACATGTGAAGCATCTCCTCAGTTCTGATTCTTTGCCCACCAGGCAAAGAATGGATTCAGAACCAGGAAGAGGGGTTCTGGAGAAAAGATTTGCGGACTCAAGGATATTTTTGGAAGAAACACAGTCATAATTTCTTCCCTGATATGCAAAAAAAAGACTTCATTTTTTCTTGTTTAGATCTTATTTTTTTAAAGATTTTATTTATTTGACAGAGAGAGAGAGAGAGAGAAAGAGAGCACAAGCAGAGGAATTGGCATGCAGAGGTAGAGGGAGAAGCAGGCTCCCCACTGAGCAGAGAACCCGATGATGGGCTTGATCCCAGGACCTTGGGATCATGACTTGAGCTGAAGGCAGACACTTAACCAACATAGCCACCCAGGCACCCCTCTTGTTTAGATTTTAGAGTTCCATTTACATACTCCTCTTAGTTTATAAAGCCCATTCCCTTCCAGCTAGCTAGATAATAGATTAGATTAAGTCACACGCTGAGCCCATACCACCTTCCAGGTGCCATCCTAGACCTTTATGTGTTTTATCCTCTATAGCTCTCAAAACAGCCTTATGACAGCGGTTTAGCGCCGCCTGCAGCCCAGGGCATGATCCTGGAGACCCTGGATCGAGTCCCACTTCAGGCTCTCTGCATGGTGCCTACTTCTGTCTTTGCCTCTCTCTGAGTCTCTATGAATAAATAAATAAAATCTTAAAAAAAAAAACAGTCTTATGAGATACCTATGTGGTATCTTGATCCCTTTTAACAGGTGAGAAAACAGGTGTAGTGAAGGGACACAGCAATCAGTGGCAGGCTCAAACGGAACTCAGCCCTACTCTAAAGCCAAAGTTCTTAACCACTATTGTGAATTGTACTCTTTTCCCGAAATGTCCTTTGCCAGATGGCTTTATGATAACTTTGTGGTCTGTCTGCAGCTATTGATTGTGGCAATGAACTGGACCAGTGGTTTTCCCATCAGCTAATGGTTTTTTCATGATCTACACTGGGGGCCACCCAGCAGGGCAAAGGCAGTGGTTGGTTATGGGACCAACTATTGTTAGTCTTTTGACATACACCACAAAGGCTTTCTTTAAAAAAATTTTTTTTTTTTTATTTGAGAGAGAGAGAGAGAGCGCACAAGAATGAGTGGGGGAGGGGCAGAGGGAGAGGGAGAAGCAGACTCCCCACTGAGCAGGGAGATGGATGCAGGGCTTGATCCCAGGAGCCTGAGATAGTGACCTGACCTGAAGGCAGATGCTTAACTGACTGAGCCACCAGGTGCCCCACAGAGGCTTTCTTCATAGGAAGAAAAGGTTCAGCTGTAGATGATATGTGAACACTGCCAAGAGAGACCAGTCAGAACCACCAGGGAATAAGGAACCTCACACATGCCTGCACTTGCTTGTGAGAAGGGCCTTACCCAACGTGGTGTAGGTCAGCTGGAAGCTAGAGATTAGAGCCCACAAACATCAGAAGCTCCTGGAGAAAGTCTCACCAGTATTTAGGGTCTAAAGCAGCCTGCCACCTGTTCTCAGGCCCCTGAGCTAAGAATGGTTTTTGCATATTTAGATGGCTGGGGAAAAAAAAGCAAAAGAAGAATATCGTTTCATGACATGCAAAAAACTATATGAAATTCAAATTTCAGTGTTTGTAAACAAGATTGTATTGAAACACAACCGTACCCATTTGTTTACGGCTTCCACCCAATATGGCACAGCTGACTCGCTATGGCAGAAACTGCAAAGGCAAAAGTATTTGCTATCTGCTTGAGGAAAATTTTGCTGATCTGTGGTCTAAAGAGCCCTGTCCTGGGAGGTAGCACCAAAAAGGGGAGGCTGGGCCTTCCGGGAGCCAGAGGACATAATCCAGGCTGGTTCTTCTAAAGGACATAATGTCTAGGGCAAATCTGGGTCATGGGATGTTTTGTTTGGTGTTTTTGCTTGTTTTGTTTTATTTTTTTACCTGCAGTGTTTTAATGCCTATCTTGTTGTATTTTTTTTTAAAAAATCAATATGTTGCTGCAATTTAAAATTCAGGATCTGTCACATGAAAGCCTCATTTGCAGCTTCTCTTAAAAAGAGGGGGAACTCTGTCCCACATTTCCATGTATAAACAGTCCCCTGCAGCTGGGCACCTGCAGCCCCCTGTAGACCAGGCACAAAGTTTCCAGCTGGCCAAATTCCCCACCTGGCCCTATGGCGCGTGAGGTACCTATGGCAAATGACCTCTGCAAACCTCAGTTTCTTCTATGGAATGATGATAGTAATAATAACAACATTGTGGAGTTGTCACGAGAATTAGCTGAGGCTCTAAGAGTAGATAGACTGTCGGTCGGTATTCTCAGCACGTACTCTTTTAATCAGACAATGACGTAAACCACTTAGTACAGCTCTTGGCACATAGTAAGAACTCAATAAATTATAGCTATTACTACCATTGGTTTTGGTAGGTATTTTAGGACCAGAAGAGACACATTGGTGCCATGATGAGATTTAAAAAAGCAATATAAAACGAAAGGGAATCAAGAATTTCCCCGAGGAAGACTCCACGCTGAAGACGAAGCTGCTGGCATCACAAGTCATATACTCATCAAAAAGTGAACTTGGCCATTCATACAAGGAGCATATTGCCAGCTCCCAGAAATAACCACTATTTAGCATTTCTGTATATTTCCTTCCAGACTTTCTTCCCCCCTCCATGCTTTCACACACAAATGGTTTTATAAAATTGAGATCATGCTGTTCTTCTCACTTACATTTTCTCAGGAGTATTTCCCCATCTCAGTAAATCTAAGAAAAATAGGATGGGGTTGGTCTTGCCCACAAACTGCAGAGGCTAGAACCAAGAGAGATGTTGAAAACATATATCCTGCAAAGATGAAGTCAGGACACAGGGACAAGTGCTAGCCCCCAACACAGTTTAAGCCAAGGCCCTGGGGCAGAAAGAAGCAGAACCCAGCAATGTGGTCAACCAGGAGGAGGAACAGTGGTGGTTGGTCTGGGTACAGAACTGGTGGTAACAGGAGAAAGGTGATGGGAAGACAGGGTAGGGCAGATGTTAGAGCTAGGAGAGAACACACAGACCCCAGGACCATGAGATCCCGGGACCGTAGGAAGAGGTCTGGAATGGCAGATAGAGCCAGGGCAGAGTTCCTGACATGTTGAAGTGAATAAATTGTAGACTGGTTTTCTGCACAGAAAAGATTATGCCAATGGTTCATCTCTGGCTCAGACAATGGAAGAACGTGTCTTTCATAAGGGGGAGGGGACTTCCTCTCAACCAAAAATCCTTCTAAAAGGTCAGACCCTAGAGGGGCTCCTGGGTGGCTCAGTTGGTTAGGTGTCCTGCTTGGTTAGCAAGATCAAGCCCTGATTGGGCTCCACACTCAGCAGGGAGTCTGTTTGAGACTTTATCCCCCCCCCCCCTTGCTCATCTCGCTTGTGCTCTCTCTGTATCTCTCTCTTAAATAAATAAATAAGTCTTTAAATAAAATAAAAGGTCAGACTCTAGAAATATTCCAATTAAAATCAAGAATGAGATAGAATGCTCACCATAACCTCTGTTATTTACCATGGTTCTACAAGTTCTAGTGCAAGAAGAAATAAAACAGAATAAAGAGTTACAAGCAATAGAAAAAATAGAACAAAATTATCATTTTTTTCCAAGTGAGAGAACACTCTATTTGGAAAGCTCAAGGCAATTTGCTGGAGAAAATATTAGAATGAATGAAAGAACTCAGTCAGGTGGCTTCTTCCAAGATACTAAATGACACAAGGAAGCGGTGATAATTAAGTCATTGTGGTACTGACATTTAAGAATAACATTGATTAGAACAGTTTTCAATGCAGAGAAGTATCACAGGGAAAATAAGAAGCAGTCCATTATCCCATGTTCCGATAATCCCTGTTAAATTAAAATAGAGGTGTTCATAGATGGAAAATTCAAACAATATATTTAGAAAGGCATAAGATTGAAAGTGAAAGCATTTCCCTCATCCCTGAAAATTCACTCACCTGTTACTTGGTAGAGTGATTTCTGTTAACTGAATGTTGAGTGAATCATGTCTACGTTGAGATCTGAAGGGTAGTTAAAAGATCGTCAAGTAAGGGAGGCGTGTTGCTTCAGGCAGTGTGCAATAGCATGAGTGTTGTTGAGTGGGAGAGGAAAAGGCATTTGAGAACACAGAGTAACCCAGGATGTTGAGAGCATCAGTGGTGGTTGGTCCGGGAGGTGGATCCAGTGGTTCCAGCGGAGAGATGGTAAGGCAGTGGGAACTGAGGTAGGGCAGGTATGAGATTTGGGCTGTGAAGACCGGTTGGTTCCACCTTAGTCCTTCCCTCCCCTCTCCTTCACTAGGAATTTACTAATGGCCAAAGCAGAAGATTCTGGGCCTCAGAACTTACATTCTCATTGGGGAGAGTTCATAGATTCGTAAGAGATGAAAAAGATCCTTGTGGGCTTTGAAGGAAACAGAACAGGATGATGTGATGGTGATCATGCATGGGGTAGGGGCAGACGGTGAGCCATTTGGGGCAGGGTGGTGGTGGTGGTGGTGATGGTGGTGGTACTGGTGGGGAAAATTTGGGCTCCCACCTGGATGAATTGAAGGAGCCAGTTATGTGAAGAGTCAGGGAAAGGGCTCTCCAGGCGGAGGTAGCTGCAAGTGCACTGAGGTGGGAATGAGCTTGGTTAGTTTGAGGAACAGAAGGGAGGCCAGCGGGGTGAATGAGGGCCCTATTGTGGTGGATTTACCGGGTCACACTGTAGAGAGAACAAGCCTAAACCACCTGCTATGCCAAGTTTGGGCAAGGGCCAGATAGAGCTTTTCTGGGTCATCTAAAGACAGCTCTGCTTCAGTGTTTTTGGGCTTAAGTCTGGAAATACTGGATCCAGAGCAGACAGACCGGGGTGGGGAAGCATTACTTTACTTCCCCGACCTTCTCAAGATTGTAGTCCTGAAGGGAGACCCTTCGGAGGGGCTGCTGTCCCCTGAATGTCCTTCCTCCAACATCGGCAGAACCTTCTAGATGAGACCCTCCACATCTGCCTCTTCTGGACTGTAAATAACCCACACTGATGGTCCTGGGGCAGAATTTGGTGGCTGTGGCACCCCTCAAGCTAATAAAGGGACATCACTTCTGAATAGTCTCTGGAGAGTTATCATGTACTCAGGGTGAGGGTGGGCACCCCTGGCCAGCACATCCAGCCCAATGGCAGTGCCCAGAACCCGGTCCAGCCCAGAAACCCTGCCGAAACCAGTGCCCGGACCTTGGCACCCATCACATCCACCAGCCCAGCTGGGGCAACCATATTGCAAACTCCCAAAGTCCAGCTCAGAGCTCAAAACCAAGGCTAACTAGAGACCAGAGCACTGGGTCCAGAGACAGAAGTCTTTTGTTAGGTCCCCATTGTGATGACTTTGCCTTGAGGAATCAGGAAAGAACAAACATCAGGTTTGTCTACGCACCGGGAATACTTCAGACAGCAAAAGTAACTGCCCGACTGTAAGAATGTTTGGGTTCTTGGTATAACAGCCGGTGTTTATTACAGAGTTTAACACAGTGGTTTTCAACACAGGCTGAATATTGGAATTACTGGGGTGGAGGCTAGAAAACACTGCTGCTCTCTGTTCTACCCCAAGATTCCTACTTAATCCGTCTGGGTATCTGGAGTTTCAAAGCTTCCCAGATGAATCTAACTGCTCAGCTGAGGTTGAGAACTACCGCCCGTCAGGTGAGTCCTCTTCAAAGTAGGGACCTTAATTTCATAGTAAATAATGATGTTTGAAGATGTGCTTCCACTTTCATCTTGAAAACGAAACCATCACTTATAAGAACATGTTTCTTTTGTCTTATCTCTTCTAACTATGCACTGGGATAAGCAAAAGAGTAAACTGTGTTGTTTTTCACTGGGAAGAGGACATAATTTTTTCTGATAAAAATCACATGAGAGTCCCACATGAAATCCTTCACTTTCCCAGCCGGATTGTAAAGTTTGACTTTCACAACAGGATCAGAAAGTAGGTCCTTTTTGCAAAAAATATTTGAGTACGTCATCATTCTCTCAAGAGCTCCTCTTAATCCTTTGATATTCAAATCACTTGGATGTGCCTAGCACATCATCCTTCTTTGTTGGTTTTTCCTTCTTGCATTGCTAATGGGTGTCCCTCTTCCCAGCTCCAGGGGACCCACCGCTGGCATAGCACGTCACTCCTCACGTCCATTACCACGAAGCTCTGTGTATTTTGCTAGATACACAATCTCACTTTGCAATCGTTTTGCCTCTATTTGCATTGGATTGTCCCATTTGACAAGAACTGGCGATCAGAGAGAGGCTGCCAGACAAAGACTGAATTACAGGGTAGGACATGGGGTGGGGGCGTGTGTGGAATGGGGTTGGAAGGGTATTTTCGTTGAGCCTGGTTTTATAAGTGGTGAGGCCATTAATGTACATAGAATTTGCTTGTCCATGCAACCTACCATGTGTAAGGATTTGGGTAATGTTCTGGATAGTGGGGACCCTGCACTAACCTGATCAGTCTGAGCACGATGGAGCACGTGGGGTATAACAATTACGGCTCACGGCTTCTAGTAAGAGAACCAAGGAGTGAGTGAGTTCAGTAGGAAGAAACATCCTCTTCTGATGTTACTGAGCTGCCGTTGGTGGACATCCTGATCCAGATGTCTACTGAGGTGCCTGTTTTGCATTAAGCTCTGTTGTGGGCACTTGGGGTTCATCAGTGAACTAGATAGGTCTGGATCTCCAGGCTGTTAAATATATATTTTTTATTTGTTTATTTGTTTTAGAGAGAGAAAGTGCGAGCAAGGCAGGGGGCAGAGGGAGAGGGAAAAAGAATCTCCAGCAGACTCTGTGCAGAGCATGAAGCCTGACACGGGGCTCAGTCCCACGATCCTGAGATCATGGCCAGAGCCAAAATCAAGAGTTAGACGCTTACCTGACTAAGCCACCCAGGTGCCCCAAGGCTGTTATATGCTAACAGGGAGACCTACCATGAACAAAGAATAAATGCAACAAAAGTTTCTGTAAAAAGAAAAAGGTAATTTCAAAGTGTTCAGTATCATGGAAATAATAAACCTTGGAGGGAGTGACTCAGTGAGGGACAATCATCAGATTGGGTGGACAGGAAAAGTTCCTCTGAGAAGGTGGCCTGAGTGACAAGATGAAGCCAACCATGGGGAGATAAGAGAAAAGAGCTCTCCAGGAAGAGAGCATCACATATGCAAAGGCCCTGGGGAAAGATGATGCTCAATGCATTTCTGGAACCAAGACAGGTGAGTAGGGGAAGAGCAGGTCTGTGAAGGAGCCAGACGATGCTTTAAGTAGCTGAGAAACACAGTCAGATTTATAGTTTTAAAAGATCTCTTTGGACGCCAGCGGTTTGCAGAGGGGTGGGAATGGAGTGCATGCTCAGAGGAGTCCCTGAAAGCCACAGTGAACCCTTTGAAGAAGTAGCTGGTGACTGGGGGTGGAAAGGCAAGCCAGCCAGAGTCCTCCCACATCCACGCAGAGAGATGCCTGATGGAGAGAGTGTCCTGTCTTGGAACCAAGTACAGAAAATTTAGCCAGGAGAAAGGGACTATGGGAGCCACCTGTCCTTCTCTGCACCCAGTTGATAGGCTTGCTTTATTTCTGAAGAGGCTTGTGTTGGGCACTTTGCTTGATCAGCCCATTGTGGTGGCTTGGGGTAAAATGCTTTCCCTGGTTCTTAATTATTTGGCTAACTGCAGGTCCAACTGGAATACCAGCCTAGCCCAAAGCTCAGGTCCTAGCCAGTCCCGGAGCCCAGAGCCCCATCCATCCAGGCTGAGGTGGTTCTGGTCTACCATCCTGTCCTCTGGCTTTCCTTCACAGCCTGGCACCCAACATAGCACCTAGAACTGCATAGGCACTGGAGCAGGATTGGCCTTTGGGGTACCAGCAAAACAGGGGTACAGAAAGAGAATGTGAACTGGAAATTACTTGATATTTGACTTTTACCAAAGTGCACTGAAATAACATGGGAAAAAAATCAGAAGTGTGTTTATCTACCTAATTGAATAGCTTAGTGTTTTTATTTTAATGGTGGATTATCTAGGAGGATGGTGGTCACCATAATCACTTGTGAGCTTCTGCAAACCTTCCTAATCCTGCCTTGGTCGGCCCTCACAGGAGTCAAGAACTCTTCCTGTTTCCATAGCACAGAGGAGGCCGTAGCTGTGGCAGGGGCTTTGGGGGAGAGGCCTGCAGCCCCTTCATCTCTACTGCTTTGAGGCGGTGACATCTCTCCTCCAGAGGTGCCTGGAGAAGTTGGATCCATCTGTGTAAGAATCAACTGGGCCCTTGTTTAAAAAAAGGGTGGTGGTGGAGGGAATGTCTAAGCGGCTCAGTGGTTGAGCACTTGCCTTAGGCTCAGGTTGTGATCCCAGAGTTCTGGGATTGAGTCCTGTATCGCTTCTCCCTCTGCCTATGTCTCTGCCTCTCTCTGTGTGTCTCATGAATAAATAAATAAAATCTTAAAAAAAGAGAAAAGGATGGAGGGATGCATTCCTGTGCCCCTTACAGGATGCATAGTCAGAGTCTGAGAACCCACTGCTTCTTAGCAGGCACCTCTCAGATTCTAATGCACATCAGAGTCTGAGAGCCACCGTCTGTAGCCAGGTGCCACACAGTCATCGTCACACACACAAAGAACGTGGCTTCTATTTGAAATCTTGGCTGGAGGACAAGCAAGATGGGCTTGGAGGTGTGAGGGGCTTATGGACAGAGATTCCCTCGTACACGATCTGAGGCTGGAAATGTATGAGATTTGTTGGCGGTCTTCTAGCAAGTGAGCACCGCACAGCTCTGTGTCCCTGACACCCACTGTGAGCTCACGGTCACAGAGACACATTGACACTCAAGGGACATTCAGTGTGAGACTTCCAACCTATCCCTCATGAGCGGACCCCTCCTTTGCTCGCTAACTCCTGTGTGTAACATGTTAATGAGGTGTGGGGTTCAGAAGGTTTTTTTTTTATCTTCATTAGACTGTTTTTAAAGAGTTGTTTTAGGTTCATAGCAGAACTGAGCAGAGGTACAGAGATTTCCCATGGCCCTCTGCCCCCACACCTGCACAGCCTCCCTTGCTGTCAATGACCCCCAATAGAGTGGGGCATCTGTCATGATCAATGAACCTACCTCGGCACATCATCACCACATGAAGTCTATAAGGGTACGTGAGGGTTCTCTCTTGTGTGTACATCCTATGACGTACAATGGCACGTATCCACCATTACACAGAGTGGTTTCACTGCCCTAAAAATCCTCTATGCTCCATCTACTCATCCCTGTATCCTCCCAACCCCTGGCAACCACTGTTCTTTTTACCATCTCCATAGTCCTGCCTTTTTGCAGAATGTCAGAGAGTTGGAATCATCCAGTATGCAGTCTTTTCCGATGAGCTTCATTGTCTTAGCAATATGCATTTAAGGTTCCTCCATGTCTCCTCATAGCTTGATAGCTCATTTCTTTCTAGTGCTGAATAATATTCCACTATCGGATGGACCCCAGTTTATTGTTCCCTTCACCTACTGAAGGACATCTTGGTTGTTCCCATGTCTGGGCCGTTATAAATTAAAGCGGCTATAAATATACATGTCCAGGTTGTTATAGGGACATAAACACCAAAGAGTACTTGGGTAAGTACCAGGGTGTGTAAGTGCTGGATCACATGGTAGCAGTAAATTTATCTTGGAAGGACTTAGCCAGACTGTTTTCCAAAGTGGCTGTTCCATTTTGCTTTCCCACTAGCAATGAATAAGTTCCTTCCTTCCTTCCTTCCTTCCTTCCTTCCTTCCTTCCTTCCTTTCCTTTCTTTCTTTGTTTCTTTAAGATTTTATTTATTTATTTATTTGAGAGAGAGAGAGAGAGAATGCGCTTGAGCAAGTGTATGGGTCGAGGGAGAAGCAGATGCACCACTGAGCAGAGAGCCCAATTTGGGGCTCAATCCCAGGACTCTGGGTCATGACTTGAGCCGAAGGCAGATATTTAATCGACTAGGCCACCCAGGCTCCCAGTGAATGAGCTTCTGTTGCTCCACATCCTTGTCAGCATTTGGTGCTGTCAGTGTTCTGGATTTTGATCACTCTAATAAATGTGTGAAGGTATCTTGCTTTAATTTGCACTGCCTGATGACATATGACGTGGGGCACCATCTCATACACTTATTTGACTTATGACTTATTTGATTCATTGATGATGTTTTTGATTTGGTCTTTGTTCTATTTTTTAATCAGGTTATTTTCTTATTGCTGAGTTTAAAGACTTTGTATATTTTGGCTAACAATCCTTTATCAGGGGCGCCTGGGTGGCTCAACTGGTTAAGTGTCTGCCTTCAGCTCAGGTCATGATCTAGGGGTCCCTGGATGAGGCCTCATGTCGTTGGGGCTGGGGGCGGGGGACTCTTCCCTCTCCCTTTGCCCCTGCTATGGTTTCTCTCTGTCTCTCTCAAGTAAATAAAAAAAAAATCTTAAAAAAACCCCACACAATCTTTTAACAGATGTGTCTTTTTTATTTTTTAAGATTTTATTTATTTATTCATGAGAGACACAGAGAGAGAGAGGCAGAGACACAGGCAGAGGGAGAAGCAGGCTCCACGCAGGGAGTCCGACGTGGGACTCGATCCCGGGTCTCCAGGATCATGCCCTGAGCCAAAGGCAGGCGCTAACCCACTGAGCTACCTGGGCTGCCCAACAGATGTGTCTTTTGCAAACATTTTCTCCTATCCTATCGCTTGTCTTCTCATGTTCTTGGCATTGTCTTTCCAAAAGTTTATTTTTTTAGCACTGATTTGGCACTTCACTAAATAACAGTAATCCAGTAGAGTTTTTTTTTGTTTGTTTGTTTGTTTTAGTGGCATCTTTTGGGCAGCCCAGGTGGCTCAGCGGTTTAGTGCCGCCTTCAGCCCAGGGTGTGATCCTGGAGACCCAGGATGGAGTCCCCGTGTCGGGCTCCCTGCATGGAGCCTGCTTCTCCCTCTGCCTGTGTCTCTCCTGCTCTCTCTCTCCCTCTCTGTGTCTCTCATGAATAAATAAAAAATAAAATATTAAAAAAAATAAAGTGACATCTTTTAACTCTTGAGGGAGATGGGCTCAGATATCTGCCCTTACAAACTCTGTAAACATGTTGCAAGATCAAACCTACAACATTGGAGCCTATGCTAAACTGTGTATATAGAAAGTCAGGCTTTTTGACATTTTGCGCCATTCTGACTCTGCTAAATGGAGAAAAGGGAGAGAGAGAGCCTCCTGGATCTGTTTCCCGCTACTCTGAACTGCTCATTTCAACCTTCACTGGTCAGCTCTGCCCAGCGCTAACAGATTTGCTCCCAAGCAAATCCATCCCAGGCCCTGACATTTATCCAGCATCTTTTACTCTCTTCTATTCATTAAGCATGGGTGGTTGCCATGGCAACCATTAACTGCACCTGACATCCAGGAATAGTTCGGGCATTTTGAGCAAACACCACACTGGGATTTAGTTCTGCAAGGTAACCTTGCAACCTCTGTGGACATCGTGGTTTCTGCCCTGCGTCTGAGCTTCCCTCCCGGCCCCTTGCCCGGCTCAGGGCCTGGGGCAGGAGAAAGAAGGCGGGTGTCCCTTTCTAGATTGCCCATTCCCCTGCTCACTCTCACCCACCAGTCTTTTTGAGCTGCAGTATGATGGAGGTGTGGCAGGGTGTCTCTGGGTGGGATGAGTACGTGCAGCAGAGTGTGTGATGGGGTAGGGGTGCAAGCGGAGGGGGGGCATCTGGGATTAGCCTAGGTGAATGCAAATGCATTCCAGGAAAGCAGAGAATGGAAAGGGGTCTCGGTGCGGGTGTGACTACATATATGTGGGCTGGTGAGGGCGTGTGCGTGCCTGTGTTGCACTTGGAATGAAACCACACACTTAGAGCAGAACCCATTGGCCCTTCTCTCCTCTCTGCTGTTGTACCTTGTACTCCTCCTCTCAGCTCTCCCTCTTGCTGTCCTCTAGATCAGCCTTTCTCAAACTTCAGTATGTGCAGGACTAGCCTGGGCATCCTGTGAAAAGGCGGGTTCTGAATCTGGGGGTCCAGTGGAGGGCCCGAGCTTCTGCCCCTTCTGGGATTTCTTTTTTAACATTTTTTTTAAAGATGTTATTCATGAGAATATACAGAGAGGAGAGAGAGAGAGAGAGAGAGAGAGAGAGAGGCAGAGACACAGGCAGAGGGAGAAGCAGGCCCCATGCAGGGAGCCTGATGTGGGACTCAATCCCGGGTCTCCAGGATCAGGCCCTGGGCTGAAGGCGGCACTAAACCTCTGAGCCACCAGGCTGCCCCCCTTCTGGGATTTCTAACCAGCTCCTGGGTGCTGCTGATGCTGCTGGGCCGTGGACCACACTTTGAGTAGCCAGGCCCAGCTCTCGGTCCTGGCTGACCCCAGAAGGAGGGGTAGGCTGGACCCTACCACAGAGCTGCATCTGAGTTTCTGGATGCAGCCCGGTGTTTTTGAGAGGCTCCACCAGGTGATTCTAATGTGCAGGGGTTTGAGAAGCACGGCTCCTGCTCTGCTCGTCTCTGTACTGTTCTTCTAACATGTGTTTTACGTCTGTGAGGCTTTTGCATTTGCTGCCCTGTCTGCTTGACCACTCTCTCCTGGCCCTTGGCAGAGCTGGCCTGGCTCATTCTTAGCATTTAGTTCTCTTCTGTCTGCCTTGAATACTTCCAGTCACTTCCTTCATAGAGCTTAGGATTGTTTGTGAGTGTGCTAATTATTTATATTTATTGCCTTTTTTTCTGACTCCTTCACTAGAATATAGGCACCACTGTATCTCAAACATCTCCCACGACATCTCATTCAAAATAGGTCGTTCGTAAGTATTTCTCGAATGTCTGTCTGCTGTGCATTGCATCCGAGGGAATCTCAGACAAGGTGGCTTCCTGTGGGATAATGACAAAAGTCGTTAACCTGGCCTGTGTGGTTCTGTGTGATCTGGCCCTTGCCCACCTGCAGCTTCTTCTACCCACACTCCATTTGCATAGGTTTTGTTTATCTCACCTGCTTCAGGGCCTTTGCACCTCTTCTCTGCCCCATAGATCATTCTTCTATCCATTCTTTATTTGATTTATTCCTATTTGTCTGTAAGATTTTTTAAAAAGATTTTATTTATTTATTCACGAGAGACACAGAGGGAGAGAGAGGCAGAGGGAGAAGCAGGCGCCAGGCAGGAAGCCCGATGTGGGACCCGACCCCGGGTCCCCAGGATCACTCCCTGGGCTGAACGCAGACGCTTAACCGCTGAGCCACCTGGGTGTCCCTTGTCTGTAAGATCTTATCATAAGCATGTCTTCAGGCTGATGCCACCTAATTACCTGCTTCCACTGCACTCTACGCTTTTGTTAGGGGGAGAGCATATTATAAATAAATAGCTATAGGTTTAGTTACATGTCTGTTTGTCCTACACTATTATAAATTCCAAGAACGCATCTTCATCTTGTGTCCTGCTGTCTTTACAGTGCTTGGCACACAGAAGGTCATTAAATAAACAAATAAGTAAATGAAAGGATGAGTATCGAGTATTTCCTTCAAATCTAGATTCTTTTCAAAGCTTCTCGTGCTGGCATCTCTTCACGGGCTGAGACCCTCCTTTTATTCCAGAGCCTTTGAGAGCCTGGGCCCTCGGCTTACCTCTCACCCTCTTCCCTCTCCCAGGTCTATGGCTTTTTTTTTTTTTTTTTTTTAAAGAAACATGTATGGTTCCTCCTGAGGAGCATGCTCAGGCTCATAGCATATTCACCATGCCTCCTTCCTGTCCCCTGGGTATGGCCTGCCAGCCTCAGGCCTGGAGCCTACCATCAGGGGTCATGAGCTAGGCGGGTTCTGGACCAGGAGGCCGTGGGGAGCGATCCTGGCATGTCCCTGTCTGATGGTCAGAGAGGCTGAGGTCACTAGTCAGTACCAGTACTCTGGAGGGTATGTCTGTCCTTGCTGCTTGAGGCTTATCCATTCTCCTGTCCTCTGCTAAGGGCACCCTGATTCCACCACAGGGAACCACTTCTCTTCTAACGCAGCCCGAGCGTGTGGCTGGAACCCCAGGGTCCTCTCAGGGGTGGGCATTACCAATGAGTCCCATATTTTCCTGGCTGCTGTGGTTGGCTGAAGGGAGGGCAGATGACCTAGATTTAGCCAATCAACAAATTCCACCTCCTTAACCAGAGTGTTGAGTCAGGCAGGGATGGTCACGTGACCTAGTTGGTGCAGGGGAAGATAGTCCTGGAGGCTTGGCTGGGGCTATTGTGAAAGAAAAACGTTCTTTCCCATTGGGTTGCTACAGAGTAGGCTGGAGCTTCCAAGGTCTTCCTCTCGGAGAGGACAGGCTCAATGGTGAATCCAAGGCAAGAACGTAGAGCTGAGAGGTGTTGAAGGTCTGAATTCTGATGACATCATTTCGACCCCTGGATCCCACTATGCCTGAAGTCAGTTAGTCCTTAGATGTTTCAGTTACTTAAGCCAGCAGCCCTGGCTGCTTATGATTATTTGAGATGGGTTTATATCGTTTGCAACTGAAGAGTTTTCACAAATTTGTGGTCACCTTTTTGGGACCACAATTTCTATGATATATCAAATGCTGACTACGTAACTAATGATAATAATGAGAATGAAATAATGAAATAATAATCATGAATTAAAGAGTAATAATGAAATAAAAATGACAATGAGAGATTCTGTTATGTGCCAAGCCCAGTTCTAAGAACTTTAGATCTAATATGCTAATTAATTAATTTATTTTTAAGTAGACTCCATGCCCAGCGTGGAGCCCAACCATAGAGCTTGAACTCACTACCATGAGATCAAGACCTGAGCTGAGAGGATGAGTCAGATGCTTAACTGACTGAGCCACCCACATACCCCTAGATCTAACCCTATTAGATAGGTATTATTATTATTATTACTATTATTATATACTCATTTTATTGATGAGGAAACTGAATCATAGAGAAATAAATAACTTGCCCAAGATGACCCGTCCGATCTATGGCCGACTCAGGATTCAAGCCCAGAATCTGACTGCTGAGTCCTGCATGTATTGCTATCCTGCCATGGCCTCTTTTTCTCTCCTCTACTCACTGTACTGTACTGTTTGATACGTGTTATCCTGTTTCCTCCTCATACCACACCACTTGAAAGACGTCAGCTCTTGTTATGACCTTATTACAAATGTATAAATTGAGGTTCAGAGAGGTTAAGTGTCTTGCCCAATTAGCAGCGCCCACAACTTAAATGCAGGTCCTGCTGACTCCCTGAGTGTGCTCTCTCATGACTAGCTAAGCAGGGGCTCAGTAACCAGGCTCTCCCAGGCCCTAATACCTCCATGGGGTCTTCTTGGGGCATGAGAGTTCTCAGCCTATGCCCAGCATGGACCCTTTTCTTTCATTAAGTAAGGGTATCATCCTTTCTTACTTACTAGGAATCCAAAGCTCCTCTTCCTTTTACTCTAAGTTTTTCTTACTTCTTTCTTAAACATTTCTTGCATAAATGAATGAATGTGCCTCCAGCCTAAAGGACCAGGTTGGCAGTCAGCAGCTACCAAATTTCAGCTGTTACTGATACATCCAGGAGGTGGAGCTGATTCAGGCACGGCTGGATCCAGGGTCTCAGATAAATTCATCAGGATTTGATCTCTCATCACTGCTCTGTGGTTTCAGTTTTCAGCAACTGTCTGAAAGGCTACCCATTGAAAAAGCCAGTGGACTCCAGAGCAAAACAGATCTGGAGCAAAAAGTCCTATTGGCTTTGTCCCAGACCTGCACCGCAAACCTAACAACTCAGATGACCCTTCCTGGTCTTGGTGTCTGTCTGTGAAATGCAGATCTCCCGCCATACCCTTCCTACCTCTCAGGCTTGCTCTGGGAATCAAATGAAGTGATGAGACCTGGTGACTTGCAGACTGTGGGTTGCTGGTCGTGGCACAGGAGCTGCACTGAGCATCATCCCCCAGGAGCAGAGCTGTACTGTGCTTCATCTCCAGCGTGTGGAGGAATGAAGCAGGGCAAGGGATGTGGTGGGTGACTTAGTCTGATATATTGGTGGATGCTCTCCAACCCTTACTGTTATCATCCTTTGCTTTGCTCCAGGGATGGCGACTATCTCAGCAGATGATGATGGCTACAGGATGACCCAGACCAGATGCACCCACACCTCCTGCCCCTCAGAGCTTAGGTGCCCTTCAGAGAAAGGCATTGACTGTGATGAAGCTCCTGTCCCCTCCTCCAATGGAGCAGGGCTTGTAACAGAAATCCGTTCACTCAGGTCACTCAGTAAATAGCTACTAGCTGCCCTAACTACTAGTGCAGGCACCACTCTAGGCTCTGTGACTGCTGTAGCATGACCCAGAGGGCACCCTGGGACCTTCCTGCAGGGAACAGGAGGACAACTAAACCAATGATTTCAGACAGTGGTCAGAGCTATGAAGGATTTAAAGCAGGATGAGGGGCTCGGGGTGCCAATCTGGGAGCGTGTCTCTCAGGGGGACGTGTGGCCCGAGGGCTGAATGGGGAAGGAGCCAGCTCCTTTCCAAATCAGGGCCAAGTGCATTCAGGCAGGGGGAAGAGGAAGAGGAAACACTGGTGCCGTTGGTGGGAATGAGTTGGGGCCATGAGAGACAGAGAGGAGGAAGGGAGCAGGAAGGGAGCAGGAAGGAGGAGAAAGGAGGAGGAGGAGGAGGAGGAGGAGGAGGAGGAGGAGACAAGAACTAGTGGAGCATGGAAAGGCACTGAGGTCTTATGGGGTGGGGGCTCAGGGAGGAAGGTTGAGCAGGAGAGTGATACAACCCAATGTACCCTTTTTAAATGACCCTCAGGCCACCTGCTGGGTGGAGAATGGTCCGGAGGGGAGGGGGAGAGGGGGTATGAAACCGGGGGCAGTTGGGGCCACCCAGTCCTTGGTGACAACCATGGATGGCCGATGGCAGGTGGTGGCCTGGGGGTAACAGGCAGCTCAGGAGGCGGGAGAAGCTGATTGGCTGATTCTGTATTTTGAAGGCAGAGCTGGCAAGATTTGCAGGGAGGTGGATGTGGAGGGAGACAAGAGGCATCAAGGTTGTCTGAGTTTCCCACCCGTGGGACTGGTCCGGATAACGGTACCAGATGGGGCAAGAGGCAGGTGTAGGAAGGAAATTAAGACTCTAAGATCACTGCCAGAAGATTGAAATTGCATTCACGCACACTTGGGTTTGTGGGCTGCAGTCTGTATCCATTAGAAGTAGAAGCAAAGAAGTGGGTTCGAATTCCAGCTCCACCACTTCCTGTGGAGTGGTTTACTTTGCTTGAACTTGAGTTTTCTATAATTGAGGACAGTAGTATCTTTTTTTTTTTTAATGAAATAGTTCTTCTTCTTCTTCTTTAAAGCTGTTATTTATTTATTCATGAGAGACACAGACTGAGGCAGAGACATAGGCAGAGGGAGAAGCAGGCTCCCTGTAGGGATCCTGATGTGGACCTCGATCCCAGGACCCTGGGATCATGACCTGAACCAAAGGCAGACGCTCAACCACTGAGCCACCCAGGCGGCCCCACTAATATCCTTCTAAAAGGCCTTGTTGTTGTCTCAAAATTCTATAAAATATTGTATAGAGGGCAGCCTGGGTGGCTCAGTGGCTTAGCGCCAACTTCAGTCCCAGGTGTGGTCCTAGAGACCCAGGATCGAGTCCCACGTCAGGCTCCCTGCATGGAGCCTGCTTCTCCCTCCTCCTGTGTCTCTGCCTCTGTGTGTGTGTGTGTGTGTGTGTGTGTGTGTGTCTCATGAATAAATTAATAAAATAAAAAAAATACTGTATAGGGATCCCTGGGTGGTGCAGCGGTTTGGCGCCTGCCTTTGGCCCAGGGCGCAATCCTGGAGACCCGGGATCGAATCCCACGTCAGGCTCCCGGTGCATGGAGCCTGCTTCTCCCTCTGCCTGTGTCTCTGGCTCTGTCTCTCCTTCTATCTCTCAAGAATAATAAAAAAAAAAAGGAATATCTAAAAAAAAAATACTGTATATAAAACATCTACGAAGGTGCCTGACACATCCTGGGTGTTTAATAAAGGTTAGTTCTCTTTCCTTTGCACTTCCAGGCCAAGATAAGATCTCTCTCTGGAGGAGTTGATATTTATGATGATCTTGATTTAATGAGAGTTGCTGTGATCCATGCTCGGTATCATGTGCTTTATGTAAACATAGAGTCACAGCAACCTGGGATTGCCTTCTGGCTCTACCACATACTAGCTGTTCATCCTCAGGCAAGTTCTACTTCTCTGAGCTTTAGCTCCTTAGCTTACAATGGGTATAATGATGCCATCTTCGGATGGTTGCTCTAAGTGTTGAAGGGACAGAGTAGGGGCTAGAAAGCTTGGGAACAGCTTATACAAAAAAAAATTTTTTTATAGATTGAGATTTATTTTAGAGAGAGGGAGAGAGAGAGAGCAAGAGTGAGAGGGGCAGAGTAAGAGAGAGAGAGAATCTCAAGCAGACTCCACCCTGAGTGCAGAGCTCGATGTGGGGCTCAATTTCATGACCCTGAGATCATGTCCTGAGCTGAAACCAAGAGTCGGATGCTTAACCAACTGTGCCACCCAGTGCCCCAATCATAAACAAACGTATGGTGGGAAGGGTTGGATTCACTGAGGTACATCATGCTGTGGACTATTAGGGACCCATTACTCTGACTATATGGGTGACCAGGAAAGATATCCATAAAGGGGTGTATTTTTTAAAAGTTGCACTTCAGTATGCAAGAGCTCATTTCATTTGTGCAGGAAAAAAATATGTGCAAATGGATTATAAGGCAGTTCATGTAAATGGGGTCACCAGGAGTTGAGCAGTACACCACCTGAGCAGCTGTACATAGGTTATTTTGTGGATTGACAGCTAAATAGGTGGACATTGGTTTAGATAGAGAATCGTCATGAATACAGACCCGGATGTAGATGGGTCTCAGTAGGCATAGGACAAGATTGAGAAGATTTTCAGCAATGGTTATCTCTATGGGGTGAAGAAGGGATCAAATTTTTGGCAGAATTGGGAGGACAACTTTTGCCTCTATTTTTAAAAGTGAACTATGAGCGAGTTTTGCTTTTCTGGCTCCATTTTCCTGTATTTTTCAAATATAAAAATTTTCTAAAAACAGAGGTAACGTGTAAAGAAATGTCTAACCGATCACTCACTGTCTGGTGTGGGGTTTGTGTTCGATAAACATGGCAACTAAAGGGGAGAGAGAGAGAGACAGGTTAGAGGTGAAAGAAACCATGGCCACTAAGCTTACAGCTCCTCCTGGCAGTTTCTGGCGGGGACCCAGGGGTGCCCCAGAGTTCCACAGAAGCGTTGATAAGATCACAGAGCTGTTCTCAGGTGCTGGCCGGGCTGCATTTCTCTGAGGCACCTGGAGGTTGTGTCTCCTCTTTCTCACCCGAGGAATGATGCTGATGTAAGAATTTCCATGCAAGTAGGAGAATGGGAGTTATCAGTAGGGTTCTGAGCCATTTGGCTCCCCCCCTCCCACTCGTCTGGCTTCCCATTCAGGTTCCACCATTGTGCTAGCTGTGTGACTTAACCCCTTGAGGCCTCAGTTTCTTCATCTGGAAAATGGGTATAATCGTCGGAATGAAGCAGCTAGCGTAGGGAAATACTCATTCACCCCCAGCTAGGATTTGTTTGAGGATCCTTTCCGAGGGCTACCATCCCTGATTCAGAATTCTGAATCCCAAGCAGCCCTGAGCAAAACTGTGAGGTTGTCACATGGTGGACTCATCAGATAGCAGAACATGACCTGAGCTGATGTGGGAAAGCATTTGTGGTCTTTCATGGTCTCACTTGTTGCAACTATTTCCAAGGTTTGTTGCTGAGTGATGCATGTGTCTATCTGACCTTCCAGAGGGGTTTAGCCTCCTTTGGGAGACATCCCCTAGCACCTTCCTGAAATCCTACCGTTCTCATTCCTGAAATGCATCTGAGGAAGAGACTAGAGGTACAGCTACAGCAAACCTCATATTCTTCCATTCTTAGGCCTTTCTCTGTGTATTTTTATCCTGTGTTTGGGTATTTGTCTTGTCTCGATTGCTCTTTAAATCAACTCACTTTTTTTTTAAAATTGAGATTTATTTTCAAAGGAAACTTTATAACCCGACTGTAAATGGAAAGCAACTACCGCTGGCCATAAATAGAAGTCCATTGCAAAAATAAATACAATGGAAACAAAGTGATGTTATTAAATTCCAGCTAGATGCTGTGAATTGAAAAGCAAATAGCTTTCTCACCATGTGGCGGGATGTTATTTAGTGCCTTGGCCAGATACTGGGCGTTAGGCGAGGTTGGTGCCACCTGAATGAAGCATGGGAGCCTGGGAGCCTCCTGCTGGTGGGCTGTTGGGGAGCCCCTTGGTAGAAGGAAGGGGCTAGGTAACCACCTTCCATCACGGGTGGGCAGTGCAGTTGCCTCCCTCAGGACAAAGTCTCAGCAATAGATAAGAGGCCTTGACCTCCAGTCACAGTGGGATGGGTGCGAAGCCTCTTGCAGGGGTGTCTGAGCTGAGGCAGGATGCTGAACATAAGCCAGGCTCGCTAACAACGAGAGGGAGGGCATTCTGGTGGGGTGGCTCACATGTGCAAAGGCCCAGAGGCTGAATCCTCAAGGGCAGTGCTTCTCAAACTTCAGGGGGTACAGAATCGTCTGGAGCACTTGTCAAAGTACAAGCTCGGATAAAGATTCTGAGCCAGCAGGTCTGGAGCAAGGCCCAAAGCTCCCGGGAGATGCTGCTGATGCTGGTCCAGGGTCTTACTATTCGGGCCGCCCGTCCCCACTGCTTGGACAGTGCTCTTGGAGAGGAGCCCCTCAGCTCTTTACAGCCATGGGGGCTGTCTACGACACAAGATCCCCAGCCCAGGGTGGTGGGGCTGTGCTGTCTCTTTGGGCTTCCAGACCTTGGAACACCCCATCTGCCAAAACCAGGCTGTGGTCTCTCCAGGCCTCCCTTTGCCAGAGCCGCTCCTTGGCCTGAGCAGAAAGAGGAGATTCGTGTTCCCTCCAGGGTTGTTGCTCTGGGGTCTCACCCACCCCTGCGAGCAGGGACCCCTCCACGTTGTGCTGTGGTCCCTGAGGCAGGCAGAGGAGGGCACCCATCCCCTCTGTTCTCCCTGCCTTACCTCCCATCATCTGATTCCTCTATAATATGATGGTATCATCCAGTGGCCTCAGAGAGAACCAGCCTGGCGGGATAGGTTGGTAGTTAAGAGCTCAAGCTCAGGAATAGCCAACCCCAAGTCCAAACCTGCCCACCCCCTTCTTGCCTGTGCCAACCTCACCTCGTTCAAATTTCTCATTTTCTCTAAGCATTAGTTTTCTCAACTGGAAAGTTGGCGTGGCCAAATAAACGAGATCATATAAACAGGGCACTTAGCAGGGGCCCTGTCTGTGGACAATAACGATGGTGATGATGATGATTACTGGGCATCAGTGGGTCACTTGGGGGAGCCCTTCATTCACAGGGGAAGGGCTCGTTCCAGTCTGGGAAGCTGGCCCTACCTGTGGTGTCTGTGTCCCAGGACTGTGTGAGGCGTTTCCCCTGCTACGTTTGTTCCTGTGCATTTTGACCCATGTCTCGCTGGTGAGGGTGCTACAGCTCAAGGAAGTGAAGGAAGTGATCGAAGGAAGACCCAGCCAGGTAGCTGAGCTGGAATTTGAACCTGGGTCTGTTTGTTTCCCTTCCCCGTGGGCCACCATAATAGGACCTTGGGGGAGGCCGGACACACTGGGCAGAACTGTTACTCGCTCCCAGGACCCAAGGCACAGCCTGACAAGGCACAGCCTAGGTCAAGTTGGGGACTTGGGGGCCATCTGGGGGCAGAGTGGAATCTTGGGGTGTCTCAGCTGGGCTGCTGGGAGGCCATCTGGAAAGGTGCCCAGAGCAGAATGAAGCCACAGACGGCTCCATCAGTTGTCGCCCCAGTGAGCAACGTGGCTGCCCGCACCATGCTGGCTCTGTGGGGGACGTCAGGAAGCAGGCCAGGACCTTCCCGCGGGAGCTTTGTCTCATTGGGGAGAGAGAGCACGGACTCACAGAGGGGGAATCCATTTGGAGAGGGCAGTGAGCACTCGGGGTTCACAGGAGCTCCTGGAGGGCTGGGCATTGGGCTGGGCTTGAGGAAAGTCTGGGCCTGGTCCCCAGCCAAGGCACTGACGTGGAAGGCGTGGGGGCGGTCGTGTTTCAGGAGCGGCATCCCCAGGCGGGGGTTCCTGCCAGGGACTGGAAAGGATGGCTGTGCCTGCTCTTAACACCCTGCGGCGTCAAGGTCCAAAGGGTTCCCAAGATCCAAGTGGGGAAGGCCTCAAGTTGTCGCTCTCGCCTGGCTTCCTGTGTCACTTGGACCACTTACACTCTCTAAACGCCGTTTCCTCCTCTGTAAAGGAGGGATCAGAAGAGGACGAGTGTCCCAGGTGTGCCTGTAGGGTCAGATGAGAGAAGGCCCACGAAGCACTGAGCACCCTGGCACATAGTACATGGTCAATAAATGTTCTCAATTAACATTTAATGCTGGGGATGTTGAGGGCGGTGATCAGAGTAGGAGGAAATAAAGTGACAGATGTGTTCTGACAGCTGAAGAAATACACCTGAGAAGTCCAAACGTCCCCCTTCCTTGGATTTAGAGAGGATCTTTCTCCCAGAATGTCTGGGCGAGGGCACGGAGATGGATACATCTTGGCCAAAGAAACAAGGTGAACCAACCATATGTCAATGTGGCCTGGCCCGGGGGAAGCGCTCAGTGCAGACTTGTTGAATTAATAGTGTTCAAAAATAATTCTGCGGGGCGTCGGGATGAGGCTGGGGATGCTGAGTTAGGGGAAGTGCGGGCACCAGCCTGGAGCTGCAGGCTTTCCGCCAGAGCTTCAGGTGGGCCACTCCCTTGTTCCAGGGCTTCCCTGAGGTTCCCCCCCGCCCCCCAGAGAATAAAGATCAGTGTAGCTTCCTGGTGTGTGTGTGTGGGGGGGGGCAGGGGCTCACAGCCTGGCATGCATGGGCCTGTGGCTTCTCAGACACCATCATGCCCCAGAGCCCCCGGCTCCTACCTGCTGTCACTACCTGGATTCCCTGATTGTGGGAGGCAGCTTCCGAATGCCATGAAAATGGACAGGGGTGGGTGGCAGGAAGAGGGGGGCGAGGAATGGGAGGGGGAGAGGGAGGGAGAGAGAGAGAGAGGAGGGGCAGAAGGAGGGAGAGGAGGGGGGTGAGGGGGAGGCACGGGCAGCTGTGAGAGTCCTTGGAGAATTTGTTGGGTTTCAGAATGAAGCTGCCACATGGCTGCTGGGGAGTCGTTGGGAACACAGGGACATATATATCTATACGTGAGGGCTGTGGCACCCACACATGCAGAACATTCTGATGGCTAATAAATCCTGGGGGAAAGAACTGGGCTCAGACTGAGCAAGAGCCTGGTCTCCAGATTCGTCCACAAGGGCAGGGCTTCTTGCATTTCTCAAATCAGTGTGGCACAAACACAGGGTGGGGGTGGAGAGCGGCGGGGAGTGGCGGGGAGTGGGGGGCAGAAGGACAAGGCCACTCACCTAGCAGGCCCTGGGTGAGCCAGCTGCTGGGCTGCCCTGGGGGCAGAGGGGGTCCATACCCAGTGCGGGGGCTTAGAACAGGCCAGGGCTTGGTTTAATGCTCTGCTCTCACTGCCCTGAAATTCTTCACGGTTTTTTTGACCAAGGAACTCCCCATTTTCATTTAGCTCTAGACCCCATAAATTACACTGCCAGTCCTATAGCCCACACAAGGCAACCAGAGAGGAGCTCCATTTGGGGGCATTGAACACATATTAGATCTATCTTGTTGGCCAGTTTCATCTTTTCATCGACCCTGAAAGAGTACAAAAATAGAGGTTTAAACACATAAAAGTGCTAAGAAAAGGAACCTCTCCTAACATAAGGATCAAGAGCCTTGACTCTGGAGCCAGAGTGCTGGGGTTCAAACTCTGACCCTGCCACCCAGGCTGTGTGGCCTTGGTCAGGTTGCTCTACCTCTCTGAGTCTCATTTTCCTCATCCATAAATTGGAGATACAGATTTATCTCAGGGGGTCTTTGCAAGAAATTCTTAGAATTGTGAAAATTTTAGCTACTACTATTTTTTTTTTAAAGGCAAATCGTTATATACACTGTGATTGCTATTTATTCAGTGCCTACTGGGTGCTAGAAACACACTTCCATGTAATCCTTCCAAGAGTGCCGTAGATACATATTGTTGTTTTCATCCGAGTTTTTTATAGATGAGAAAACTGACACACAGAGAGGGCATGTGACTCATGCAAGGAAGCACAGCTAATAAGTGGCAGAGCTGGGCATCGAACCAGGGGGCCCAGCTCTAGACTGGGACGCTATACTCCTCCTTGCTATGCGACTCAGCAAAGTCGGGGAGGGTTGTAGATTGTTTTGATGGGGAGGGGGGAGATGCTGAGCTCAATTATGGACAGGTCGATTGGAGGATCGTGGACCATCCAAGTGTAGACACTGGCCCAGTGTGCTGGGTTCACACTCTGATCTGTTTCCACCTGCAGCCCTGGAACAGGAGGCCATGGTTTATAGTCTAAACTGGGCTTTCCCGCTGCCCAAGCCACCAATGTTTAGCTCCCTGTTCCTTCTTGTTGACTCTGATTTCATATATTTAGAGCAGTTTGGTGAAGGCCGACTCTAACATTTTTCCAAATCAACTTCCAAATAGGTCAAGTCCCAGGACAGACAGACATGATGACTGATCATGCTGGAAACATCCTGGTCTGTGGACGACAGGCCTGTCCTGGAGAAGCCTTTCTCTCTTCCCTGTGCCCCTCCCACCCCCAACCATTTTTTTTTTTTTTAAATCACATACTTAAGAAGCTGTTAAAATGTACTGGGCATTTAAAAAAAAAATGTACTGAGCATTTTTAAATAGCACTGTACAGACATTAACTTATGATAACCCTATGGGATACTAACATTGTTGCCATTTTGCCAGTAATGCGCCTTGGGTCTATCTGTAGAGCTTTTGCTCTTGATGTTTGCCCCATACTGTGGCTGAAAGAGGCAACTCAAGTGTTCTGTGGCTGATGTATGCAAGGGAAACAGCATGAGAATGCCCTAAGGATCTGGATCCCCTGTGTGCATGCTGGAGAGCTGCCCAGGAAGCAGAAGGCTGTGGAGTCCTCAGTATTCATCCCCTATAGGAATATCACCCTCAGGAGAGTAGCTCCAATGACCTGATCTGTGTGCATTGACTGAACATCTCAGAGCAGGATGTGAGGAGTCCAGAAAGTCCCCTGCTTTGAGAAGCTTCCTCCTTGAGGAGGAGAATCCAAGGTGAAATTCCAGTGTAGGGGCCCCGGAGCCAGGCTACCCAGTTTCAAATCCCTGCAGCACCTCCTACTAGCTGTGTGACCTTGGGAAAGTCATGTAACCTCTCTGCACCTCAGTTTCCCCTGTCTGTAAAATGGGGATAACATCCTTACCCATCCCATCAGGTAGTTCTGAGGAGTAAACGTGACATCGGGGGTAAGTGATTACAATAGAGCCAAGCACGTAGTCAATACTGTGTAGGTCATAACTACTTTCACAGTTGGGTCTTCTTGATCTCAGAAATGTGGATGACCTGTATCATACCCTTGCCCTCAAACATCCAGTTTGTCAGCAGATTCCATCAATCTCCAAGGCAGGTCACTGTTGGGAACACTTCTTCCTCACGTGGGCCCAAGCCACCAGCATCCCTTCCTTACTTGGATGGCCCCAGGAACCTACAAGGTCTCCCTGCTTCAACTTTTCCTCTTTTCCTGCCCATCGTGATGTTTTACAGAGAAAACCCACTTCACGTGACTTCCCATCATATTTAGAACCACATCTGAAGTTCCTACCAGGCCCAGTGGTCCCTCTGTCATCTGATGCCTTCTAACTTCCAGAGCTCATCTCCTACTGTGTAGCCCCTTGGTCGCTGTGCTTCAGTCACACCAGTTGCGAACACACTGAGCTCTTCACTGCCCCAGGGCCTTAGCACATGCCATCCTGTCTGCCTGGAACACATCTCTATATTCTCACATGGCTGACTTCATCTTTCCACTCAGCTCAAATGTCACCTCCTCAGAGATGCCCTTCCTGCCATTCATGGTGGGACATGATCTGATTTACTCTTGAAGATCACTCTCCCTGCTTCGTGGAGAAATCATTACTCACACAGCATGTTCTTGCACTGTTTCTGTGAAGTCCCACCAGGCACCAGGCACCCCTGCGTGAAAGTACGTGAACTGTAATTCATCTGCTCACTCAACAGGCATTGTGTTAGGGAGTGTGCACAAAACCAAGACAAAGGAGTGATATGCTGGCTCACCAGGAGGTCAGAGCCTGAGCTAGAAGCTGATCTGGTCGTTTTCTTCTGCTGAAAATGTTTCATGGCCCAGAACTTCCAGTAAAGAGTGAAGTTGCTCTGACAGGTATCAGGAAGCCCAGGCTTGAATCCCAGCTCTGATTCAGAGCTTGCTGTGATGATCTTGGGCAAATTACCTAACCTCTCTGAGCCTCCCCCCTACCTGATGCTGCTGGTGTCGGGAGAAAAAGACACGAATTAGCACGGGAAAGTAGCTAGCCCATTAGGCCCTAAATACTTGCTTGTGCCCTCTTTTTCTACCCTACACACTCCTTTGTTAGTCCTTTGACCTCTGCCTTAACTTTGTGTACAGTGGAGAGATGCAGAGCAGCAGTTAAACTTTTGCACTCCGAGCCTAACTCCACTGCTTCCTTAGCTGTGTGCCTTCAGGCAGGCTGCTTGACATCTCTGTGTCTTAGTTTCCACAGCTACAAAATGAGAATAAGGATTCATAGAGCTGTTATGAAGGTAAAGTGAGCTCATTTGGCAGAGGTGGGTCGGCCGGTGGCACATAGTCAATGCTTAAAAACGATGAGCTTTTACCACTGATAATATTAACCAATTATGTGCTTACGATGGGCTCAGGGCTGAACAAGAAGATGTAAGAGTACAGACACAGCCCAGCCGACAAGGACAGCTTGTAGAGAGGATGGACGGAACGGAAAAATACCAGGCTACAGACTCGATCTTGCACAGGTGGTACAGAGGAGACAGCACACAAGGGGGAAATGAGTGTTGGGCCCCAGCCCTGGCAGCTACAGGCACTAGAAGAGCAGGTCTTCCGAGACAGCCACACCCAGCCGCCGAGCAACAAGAAATATCTGCACTTGCCCTTAGGGGCTTGAGCTGCTACCAGGATAAAACGGGGGGTGCTCCGGGGTGACCTGGCATCTAACTCCCAATACCTTTGCTGGCCTTCCTCCTGGGTCCCTGGCTCATCTGTTCGTTCAAGCGGCATTTCCTGAGTGTCCACACAGACAAAGGCTCTGTCCCATTGGCAGGAGTTGCAGATGCAAAGAAGAGTCCGCCAGCAAGTCAAGAGTTCAGGGCAGAGAGGAGGTAGATGCATTGGCAAGCTCATTGCCCCCTCGGGGCGGATGAGGCCCCAACACAGAGAGACCCTTCTATTGCAGGCCCAGCGCTGTGGGAGACAACACGGCCTCTGCAACCCACTCCCACTTTCAGGAGATGGCACCAGCCCCAAGAAGTAGAGTCCTGAGTCAGAAAAGTGAAGGATGGGCAGCCTGGGCGGCTCAGTGGTTTAAGCGCCTGCCTTCATCCCAGGACATGATCCTGGAATCCTGGGATCGAGTCCCACATCGGGCTCCCTACATGGGGCCTGCTTCTCCCTCTGCCTGTGTCTCTGCCTCTCTCTCTCTCTGTGTGTCTATCATGAATAAATAAATAACATCTTTAAAAAAAAAAAAGTGAAGGATGCCATGAACTCCCCCCCCCCACCGTGGGGGGACGAGAGCCCCCTGCCTGTCACACCCCAGGCAGAATTTCTTCCCTGGCTGCCTGTGGCCTACAAGCATCTTGTTGTATGTGGGGGCCTCTCGTGCTTCCAAGAGGTGCGTGGAATGGAGAAACACAGGACTTGGGTTGCTCTGTGCCTTCTCTGTTCCCTGGGTACCGTGATGGAGAGGGCGTGGGCACAGCTTCCAGCAGAGCCTAGTGTGTGACTTGGGAGTTGTCGCAGTTTGTGTTCTGAGTACACAGATTCCGGAAGACTTGTATGCCAGGGGCTTATTGGGGTGGGCTCTTGGGAACGATCCCTGAGCGGTGGCGGAGTGAGAGGGAGAGCGGAATGGCCATGGGGTTGTTATGTGGACTCAGCAGTTCCATGGGGATTCTGGAAGGAGAAGGCATTTTAGAGTGTCCTGAATGAAGGCCAGGAGGCAGGCCCCTGTATCCCCACCTTGACCAGCCGCTGGATGCGGGATGCCTCTGGGAAGGGTGTGTGACCTTGGACCAGGGCAGCTCCCTTAGGCATAGGGTAATTCTGGGACAGTGGCTCAGTTGCAAACGGGCTGGGCCAGCAGGTGCAATCCCAGCAGTGGGAGGAGGAGAGCTGAGGGGGAGCTCGTGCAGGTGCACCCTAGCATCTGCCACAAAGGTCAAACAGACTGGGGTGCCCAGCCTGACTCTACCGCTTTCTAGCCGAGAGACCTTGGGTAAGTCAGCCTCTGGGAGGCTCATTTTCACCTTCTGTAAAGGAGAGATGAGGCCAGGAGGGCTTCCTAGGGCTGGGGTGAGGGCTGATGAGGGGCTGCAGGTGGAGTGTAGCACAGGGCTTGGCAGAGTTAGGAGAGGGCGTTATTATGCCTGAGATAGCACAGAGCACCGCCCCTAAGTGAACTGGGGATTTGTGTGTGGTGGGGGCATGGAGTGGAGGGTGGTGTCCGGGAAAGCATCTCACAGCTGGGGACGGCTAAATTTTGAAGAAACTGGCCATATAAAGAAAGGTGTGGGGGTGGAGGAGGTACATGTGTAGAGTTAATAGTCCAGTGGTGGGAAAGAGCCGCGGACGAACAGGTGGTCACCTGCCCTTTGGGGTCAGCACCTGCCTCCCTTTGCCCCACACTCCCACAACATGGGAAACCAGGGTTTAGTACCTTTCTGCTTCTGAAACTGCCATTCGGACTTTTTGCCTTGCTTAGCATGGCAGCTGCATCAGCCAGAAGGGAGAAAGCGAAAAGCCCAGAAGGAAGAATAGGAACCCGGAGCTTCCATGGGGCTAAATAAGCCCCAGTCAAATGCAAAGAAATCAAAGGGCAGTGAGCATAGTGACTCTGAGAAAAGCCCACTGGAGTGATAATCCCCACAACAGCAGAGACACAACTGAACGGCACCAGGGCAGGCACCAAAGGAAATTTGCCTGGTTGGTTCCGTCAAAAGACTCCTTACCAACTGGACCTCAAAAATGTGCCAGTGTTGCCTGGCGTCCAAAAGGAGACAGGTTGGCTCTGAGCCTCCTACTATTTTTTTGGTTCAAATTGGTTCAAGGGCGCCTGGGTCACTCAGTTGATCAAGCGTCTGCCTTGGGCCCAGGTCATGACCTCAGGGTCCTGGGACAGAGCCCCGTGTCATGTTGTGCTCCCTGCTCGGCGGGGAGTTGGCTTCTCCTTCTCCCTCTTCCCTGCCCCCCCCCCCATTCATACTTGTGCTCTCTGTCTCTCAAGTAAGTAAGTAAACTCTTTTTAAAAATTCAAATTAGTTCAGACTCCGAGAGCCACACTCTGGATTCCCCAGAAAGGGTGTACATGAGATGATAGGAGGAAAGTAATCAATTAGGCCCTAGTTGACTTAACAGACACTGGTCAGTCATCTTTGTATTTGTCGGGCACTGCTTAGTCACCAGGCCTTGGAGGTGATGACGTTGGCTGAAAACTTTCCAAAAACACAGTGTCCACTGTTAGAAGTCAGAGCTGGTGGTGACCAGACGGTGCGGGAGAGAGGCTGAGCGGATGCCCTTTCTTAAGCCAGGTGCCGGTGACAGGTGTGTTCAGTTTATGAAACTGCATTAAGTTGTATGCGTGGGATGCATTTCTCTGTGTTCATATTTCACTTTGGGTTTTTTATTTTTTAAGTTTAACAATTTAAAAGCTCTATGTCCTAAAAGGATGATGGTACCCTTTTCCATGTGCAATTAGAAAAACGACTCTCCTTAACATATGTATATGAAAGTACAACACATTCTAATTTTTTCCGTGATGACTACTCTGGTCAGTTTTTGAAATATCAAATCTCATTTTTAAAAAGCTTTTCTCTCTCTCCACTCCCCCACGTGTTCTGGCCCAAAGCACATGCTCCGTTTGTTCTGAATCCAGCCCTGATGGTAACTGAAGCCCACCAGGTCTCTGTCTTCCCCAAACTGAAATTCTCATGAAGGAAAGCAGTAGGCAAATTAATGCAGAAACGAGTGGACTGCAGATAGCAATGAATGCCGTGGAGAAGAGCAAATGGGGCAACGGGGTACAGAGCTGGCAGGGGTGTGTGTGTGTGTGAGGAGTCAGAGAAGGTTCCCTGAGAAGTTCGCATTCAAGTAGATTTCCTAAATGATAAGGCGACCTCCTCAAGAAGAGCTTTCTAGGCAGCAGGAATGCAAGGCTGAGGGACCCCAGAACTTGCTAGAGTATGAGAAAAGGGTTGGTTGTGGCTGGAGGAGAGAAGGGAGAAACAATGGGAAGGTAGCTGGAGCTTGGAGCGGGGACAGAAGGGACAGAGCAGTACTTCACAGCCTCCTGGGCAGCCTTCAAAAAACAACAGTGTCTGGGGCGCCTAGGTGGCTCAGTTGGTTAAGCATCTGAATCTAGATTTCGGCTCAGGTCATGATCTCAGGGTCCTGGGACCTAGCCCCATGTCAGGCTCTATGCTCAGTGGGGAGTCTGCTTCTTTCCCTCTCGCCCTCCTTCTGGCCCTCCCCCTGCTTGCTCTCTTTCTCTCCAAAAACATAGGTAAATAAATCTTAAAAACACTAACCAGTGCCTGGAGTCACACCCACCCAGAGTGGGATGCAGCCCAGGCACGAGTGTGTTTAAAAAGCCCCTAGGTGATTAAATGTGCAACCATGGGAGACAGCCCCTAGTGTGGAGCCTGGAAGCCCACACACGAGTTTCTTAAACTTTTATGTGCATCCCACTCACCAGAGGATCTTGTTAAAATGCAGATTCTGATTCAGTAGGTTGGGTTCGGAGCTGCATTGCTAACAAGCTCCCAGGTGATGCTGATGCTCCTGGTCCAAGGACCACACTTCGAGTAGCAAGGTTTTGGGCTGTGATAAGGAGGCTTATTTTTAAAAAGCACGGGGAAGCCATTGGAGAATAGTAAGCAGGAGGATAGCATGACCTTCTGGATGTTTTCAAAAGATTACTCAGGCGACAATGCGGAAAATGGATTGGAGGGAGAAAAGAGTGGGCGCTGGAAGATAAGGGATAAAGGAATTGAGGGGGAAGGCTGAGTGACTTCTTTTGCTTTTCCAGTTGCCCAAGGTCCCAGGGGCTGTGGGCATTGGGAAAGCATGAGAGAGATTACAAATTTACAGTGTCCAAGGCTTTCATCTATGTCATCTCTCTAGATAGATACTCAGAACTATTCCATGAGGAATAACTCATGTAAGTAATGACTTTCAGCCCCAGATCTATGCCCCCAGCAGAGCAGAAAGGAGGTGCAGGTCTAGGGAAGTGCAGAGAACCAGCAAAGTGTACAGTTGTTTTAAACCATAAGAAAATGATCATTGATGTCTCAACTCTTTTGTTGACAACTGATAGTGCTCTCTTGGGTGAAAGAGATGCCAAGGTGAGTGAAGGAAGTATGATTTTTGTTTGGACAGCTGATCCTGCTGGATGAATAATAATCCCCCAGTCCTACTCCCTGCCTTGGGCAATGCCTTCAAACCAATCCCCACAATTCTGGAAAGAGTCATGAGCCAGGGAAGCAAAGGATGCCATGAAGACTGTGGGGGATGAAGGCTACACCTGCACAGAGCGGGTGGAGGTCCTCCCATGCACACACACTCTCTGTGACTAAGTTGTGCTGGGCAGGGCCGGGGAGCACCACACTGCTAGAGAAGTGACTGGCTTGGCTTGTTCTGCCTCCAATGGTTTGGTAACATTCCAGGCTTAATCCCTCAACCTCCAGAGAAAAGATCCCAATTTGTCTGGAAACTCACTGATCCAGGAAAGAAAGAAAAGTGGATGTTTTTGCAAGACAAATAACTCGATGTTATCCAAACTTTGTAGTGTGTGGGACCCCTTTTTTACTATAAAAGGATGGTCAGGGATCCCCAGGTAATTGAGTTATGATGCTTTTTTTTTTCTAGCTACCAGGGAGTACAATACCAAGGTCCCAGATTGGGGTTCTGAAAGTCATATCCTACTGGAGGACATGTTTTAGTTGGCCCTTACTGCATTTTGGAAATCATAGCCAACATTTAAAAACTTCAGGGGTTCACACAAAAATCTAGAATTTTGGCTTTCTTCCAAAAAAATCAGAGGACCTGGCAACAAGGGACACACATTCCTATATCGGGTCATGTGATTTCTGGTTTGCCATCCTCCCCCTAACTGCTTCCCTCGTGATAACCCATCTGGCTCTGTAGGCACCTGATTTTGTGGCCATTGTCTCCAGATTCCAGAGTCCATCGCTTGCCCCATGAAGTCCCAGGTCCACAGGTTGGGAACAAAAGACTAACTCTTCATCTGGACTTAAAAGCAGTTTGGAAGCCACTCAGATCAAAGATCTTAGTCATAGCTCAAAAAAGGAGCCTACAAAGTGAGAGATAAATGTAGAAATAACCACAGCTTTCCACCCAGAGTTCTTTGATGCCAGTGGTCTCTGGTTCTCAAAGTGGATGAGTCGTGCACACAAGTACTTTCAGATTTTGATCTCTTTGAGCAAAAAGGACTGTAAGTCCCTCAAATAGCATGAGCAATGTTATCCTAAGAGGCATCATTCCACACTCTGTGTGTGTGCAACCGACTTCATTAAAGCCTGATGGGCAGCAAATAGGTTCAGGGCATACTTCTCGCCCTCCTGTCCTCCCCCCCCCAAAAAAGTTCATGGAAGGCAACATGGCCATATAAATCAAAAGACTCTAAGATATGGTTATCTTCAAGGAGAGAGAAGGCTGGGATGAACCATATGATACTGGAGACATGACAATAAAGTCATGTAGCTTAGTATCAATATAGACAGGGAAATATAGGAATACTTCTAGATGTATCTATACACACGGGTTTGTATACACACATACACTTCCAAGCTCTGTATACTGGCAAGACCTGGAAGCCACAGCATGCTGGTATAGTGAGCATAACCAGTACCCGGATCTTGGTTTCCAATCAGGGAATCAAGGCTTCTTGGAGAAATGACTTCTTTCAGGGCTGGTGCAGGGAACACATAAGATGAGCCTGGAGCTTCTAATAGGCCAGGAAACAAGGAAATGTTCAAGATATCAACCAATGGGGGTCTATCAAGAGGACATAAGAGCCAACCGAAAGAGCTCCCAGTGGCCAAAGCTGGGACCATCTGAGCAACAAGATAAATAGTGGAGTAATGGATTATAATCCAAAGTATGAAATAAATAGTGACCTTGGCCAGGCGATGAAGGTCGACTTGTCATAAGTGACAAGTTGTGTGGATGGCACACACCCTGGATACAACGCGATGAGAATACACTTTTTGTGGTCTCACTCTCAAAATCCCACACCCTGTGATGTGATCATGAGAAAAACATACATGGAAGCAGACTGAGGGATACTCTACTGAATACCTGGTCCATACTTCTCAAAACCACCAAGGCCATCAAAAACAAGGAAAGTTTGTGAAATTGCCACAGCCTAAAGGAGCCTAAGGTGATGTGATGACTAAATGTAACTGGGTGTCCTGGATGGGATCCTGGAAGAAGAAAACGACATTAGGTAAAAACTAAGGAAATCAGAATAAAATGTGGTTTTAGTTAATAAGGTGTCAATATATTGGTTCATTAGTTGGAATAAATGTATCTTTTTTATTTTTTATTTTATTTTTAAAGATACATTTATTTATTTATTTATTTATTTATTTATTTATGATAGACACAGAGAGAGAGAGAGAAGCAGAGATACAGGCAGAGGGAGAAGCAGGCTCAATGCCGGGAGCCCGATGCGGGACTCGATCCTGGGACTCCAGGATCATGCCCTGGGCCAAAGGCAGGCGCCAAACCGCCGAGTCACCCAGGGATCCCCTCCTTTTTTTTTTTATTTTTATTTTTATTTTTTATTTATTTATGATAGTCACAGAGAGAGAGAGAGAGAGAGAGAGAGGCAGGCAGAGACACAGGCTGAGGGAGAAGCAGGCTCCATGCACCGGGAGCCCGACGTGGGATTCGATCCCGGGTCTCCAGGATCGCGCCCTGGGCCAAAGGCAGGCGCCAAACCGCCGAGTCACCCAGGGATCCCCTCCTTTTTTTTTTTTTTTTTTTATTTTTATTTTTTATTTATTTATGATAGTCACAGAGAGAGAGAGAGAGAGAGAGGCAGGCAGAGACACAGGCTGAGGGAGAAGCAGGCTCCATGCACCGGGAGCCCGACGTGGGATTCGATCCCGGGTCTCCAGGATCGCGCCCTGGGCCAAAGGCAGGCGCCAAACCGCTGCGCCACCCAGGGATCCCCCCCTCCTTTTTTAAAATAAAAAAGATCTTATTTGTTTGAGAGGGATGGGGAGGGGCAGAGAATCTCAAGCAGATTCCCTGCTGAGCAGGGAGCCTGACACAGGCTCCATCCCATGATCCTCAGATCATGACCTGAGCTGAAATCAAGAGCTAACTGACTGAGCCACCCAGGTGCCCCACAAATGTATCCTTCTAATGTAAGAGCTTAACACCAGGGGAAACTGAATGTACATATACAGGAACTCTCTGTACTATCTTGGCAGCTTTTCTATAAATTGAAAACTATGCTAAGTCGGAAGTTTATTTAAACATATGCTCATCTTTTGACTCAGTGCTCTCAGTTCCAGCAGTTCTATCATAATGAAAAAATTCTGAACGTGCGCAAGAATTTATTTACAAAGATATATGTGTGTGTGTATGGTTTTTAACTGGAAGCAAACTAAATACACAATAATAGATGACGAGCTGACTAAATTATGGTACCTTATAAAATGGAATACTATCTGGTCACTAAATGATGAAGTAAAACATTTGTTGATGTAGAAAAGATGAACAGGATGCTTTAGCAAATAAAAATATATTCCAAAAAATCTATGTTATAATCTCATTCTGGTTAAAAATAAAGGATAGGTATGCAGAGTAGAAAACAAATATATTTACCTGATGGGGGTTGTATCTGCGCTAGGAGAATATGAGTTTAATTATTAGTAGTTACTTTCAAATTAATTCTTTTATTTCCTAAGTTTTTTAATAGTGAATAATACATGATTCTTATAGCAAAAAATACATAAAATACATATATGTGTATGTTTATATACAAATATAATATGTATATGTTGATATATGTATTAAATACATGCACATATATATATGTGTGTGGTGTTGTTTTTAAGAAAAGAAAACGTAGCCTTCCAGGCCCAGGCCATGAACCCCCACTTGACCACTGTGACAAGCAGCTTTGCGGTAAAATTCAGTTTTTCCCTTTCTCAAGGCCACTAGAAAAAAACACAAGGAGATCCTTTTCAGTGCATGGGTTTTATTACAGAACACGTCTGGGAAACAGAACAAAATGGCTCACGTGGGTGGAGAGGTTCTAGAACCTTGCAAGGATCTGCCCATCGTCTCACCCTGTCATGTCTAGGCTCTTTTCTTGGACGATTCTCCTAGAGCTTTCCGTCTGTTCAGGTTGCTGAGTCTGGGGGATTCTCCAAGCTGCCTGGCGTGCAGTAGGTTCTCAATAAACACTCTTGCTGAGTGAGCCAGTGAGTGAATGGATGGACGCGTGCATCTTCTGCTCCGCTTGCTCCGTGTCCTCTCTCGTTTACAGTTCTAAGTTGAGTGGATTTCTATTTTGGTTTTTGGAGGCCTTGCTTTCTGTAGCACAGCCGTCCTCCTTCCGGCTGCCCATTACAATTCTCTGAGCCGCTTCAAAACAAGCTGTTGCCTAGGACTCAGGGTTAAGGGGGTCTGGAGGAGGGGGTGGCATTGGTACTTTGGAGCACTCCCTGGCTCATGCACTCCCTGTGCAGTGAGGACTGAGGCCTGCCCTGCCAGCTGCACCGCCCAGCTCCAGTTCCTATGTGAGGGGCCATTGCAGGTAAGGACCATTTGTAGACCCAAATGACCAGCAGACTCTGTATGAACGATCAAGTCCTTTCTGGTCCAGAGCATTCACCTCCTTGGGACTTTTGTAACTCACATACACACCAGGTAGCCCCTCCCTCCTCCCTTCCATGGATTCTAATAATCCTGGTTTTATAATAGAAAGCTAATTTCATTCTTCAGACACAGTAGTAGTTGTCATGCACACCAAGGAATGAGGAGGGTTAATGCTTTAATATCATCGCTTAAGAGAATGTGTATCTGTGTGTGTGTGTGAAGTTGAGAGAGAGAGAGAGAGAGAGAAAGAGAGAGAGAGACATTCCAGGGGAGCCTGTAGTTCTTGAAACACCCACTGGGATGAACACACATCCCCTGCAAGCTCAACCTCCCTTTCCAGAAAACAGTTCAGGAGTGTCTTCAGAGATAGCAGGAGTATTGCCACCACCCCCTTGAGCTTCTCCTTTGCAGCTCTTATCTCAAAAGTAATTGATTAATTTTTTGTGCACAGCTGGGAGTCTGGTGAGGAAGAGGTTTAATTTTGTTTTCTGCAAGAGAAACAGTTGAGGTTGATCTGTGGTTCGGGGAAAGCTGCGAATTCAGGGGACAGATTTATAGGAGGAGACAAAGATGTAAAGTTGTAGAACCCTATCGGGACAAGCTGGCCCAGCTGCTGGTGTGGGAAGGTAAGCCAGATCCGAGATGGAAGCCACTCCGAGGGTAGAGGGAGACAAGACCAGAAGTGAGGCCATTGAAAAGGAAAGACACATACACACACACACACACACACACACACACACACACACACACACACATGCTCCCATACTCTCCCCCCGCCCCCCAGAGGAAAGACAGTCACAGATTGGTGGAGGATGGAAACACTCCTGACCTTGCCATCCAGAGGGCAGGCTTGAACTTGAATCTAAAGATCTGTAGGTCTTATTTTGGTGTGCTGTACCTCTTGCAAAATTCTCCTCCTCAGCTCCTCCAGTAGAGCTTGGTGGTTGGAGGTGATGGCTCTGGTTAAATCCTGAAGCTGTCACTTATAGGGTGACCTGGGAGGTTACTTAACCTCTCCAAGCCTCAACTTCCTTACCTATAAAATGGGTTTAATCGTAACAGTTACCTCTTAGAGTTGTTTTAAGGATTAAATGAACTATTGTATGAAACATGCTCAGAATAATACCCAGCCCAGAAACTGCTAAGTCACTCAATAAATGTCAGCTTTTAAAAAAATTCACACCTCAAAAGATCCCAGCAGCTTGGGTAGAAATCCCACTGTCTCTGGAGACTGAAATCTAGCTGCCATCAGTGCCAAGAGTAGCAAGTTGAGAAATTATTTGGGATTTTCCTGTCCCGGGAGGCAGGCTGGTGGCTCGGCAATGGGGATCCTTACTGAAGTGAGAATCCGCGGTGGCAGTTGTGACACATCGTAGCCTCCAAGGAGCAATCTCCCGGAGCTCCAGTTCAGGCAGTGGCTCTGGAGAAAGATGGTCTGGCCATTTGGACCCCAGGCAGCAACCTGGAGACTTAGAAGGGACCTAAGGAAAGAAACTGGACATCCCGCTGAACTGGCAGGTGAACTGCTAGGACCTGGCCCCTGGGGGGCACCCCTGAGAAACCATTCCTCAGCCCAGGGGGCGATGGCACACCTGTCCTCCACCGCTTGCATGTGAGGGCAGTTGCCATCTAGCACCGCTTCATCCTCAGTGCTTGGCATCCAGTGCACACTCGTCTCTATTTGAATGAATGAATGAATGAATGAATGAATGAATGAATGAAACATTTTTCAAAGTCCTTTTATGCCTAGTATCTCACTTAATTGTCATAAAAGCCCGATGAAATATGCAAGGCAAGAATCATTTTTTTCTAATGTTGCCAGATAAACTGGCACACAACTCATAGTTGGCAAGATTCCAGGTCTCAGACCCCTCTCGTTCTTTCTGCCACAGCCTGCTGCTTCCAAAACATCGTTCATTTGTTTGTTTTGCCAGGAGTTAAGGACAATATGGTTTTATCACCATCATCTGCCTAGACTTTTTTGGAATGAATAAAGTCACTTGACCTCCCTGCCAAGCATCTCCTGGCTATGAAGACAATTATCCCCTCCAGTGCCCTGGAACCTGGACCTTCTGCCCAGCAGAGGAGACAGACTTCTCCCTTGGCCTGTGGGCAGCACTAATGAACAGCGGCTGGGAACCCCACGGCTTTGGTACAGGCGGCTCTGCTGCCAGCAGGGGTGGTGTTGTGTCCCTTCACCCCGGCTAATTCAGGGGATTTCTCATTGCTAAGCCAAGGGGATTGCTGGCCCAGCTGCCTAGAGGCAAGACGTTCTGGTGTCTTCTTCCGATGCCCTATCTAAGCTAAGAGTTTGCAGATAAGCAAAAGGAGGCAATTTCACTACCTAGATTTGCCTTCCTGCTCCTGGACCTATGACAGGTGCACAGCACTGTTTGTGGGAAGCATGTATCTTTTCAGAAACAGCAAATTTTCTCCAAAGGGAGATAAGGCAAGCGTGGTTTTCTATGGAAACACATTGCTGCAGCTGAGGAGGGAGCCAGGGATCAGATGGTTGGGATAAGAGGCAAGAGGATTGGAACGCTCTTGACTCAAGGTTTTTGTTTTGTTTTGCTCTCCTTTTCCATGTATCCTGTTTCTAGTAGGGATCCCGGAATCAGATGTAAGGTCAGGGGGTGAAGAAGAACGTCTCCTCTTTAGATTCCCTTGGTGCTTTCCACCGGCACTCAGAACATCTGCTGGCTGATGCTGGGCAGGTAGATTTGCCTCTCTGGTCATCAGCTTTCTCAGGCTGAAATTTAAATGGAACCAGATGGGAGTTGGAGACTATTTCCCAACCGGTTATGGAGGGTATCACAAGAATCTTATTATCGATAATTGTGTAAATTCTGAAATAGGCAAAGGAGGTACTCTTTTTTTAAAAAGATTTTATTTATTTATTCATGAGAGACACACACAGAGAGAGGCAGAGATATAGGCAGAGGGAGAAGTAGGCTCCCCATGAGGAGCCTGACTTGGGCGGGATTTGATCCCAAGACCCCCAGATCACAACCTGAGCCAAAGGCAGATGCTCAACCACTGAGCCATCCAGGTGCCCAAGGAGGTATTCTTATCTTTACAAATTAGGGCAGTCTCTGTTCTCAGTTGCATTCTGATATACTTGCTTCAGTGGGGTGGGATAAGAAAGTGGAGTAAATCATCGTACTGTCACCCATTTTGCAGATGAGAAAACCGATGACC
The DNA here is from genome assembly GCF_048418805.1 of Vulpes vulpes. Classification (NCBI taxonomy): domain Eukaryota; kingdom Metazoa; phylum Chordata; class Mammalia; order Carnivora; family Canidae; genus Vulpes; species Vulpes vulpes. The sequence goes on from NC_132782.1 coordinate 96,528,802, forward strand.
CCTGAGAGTTTCACAGTCTCTTGTTCAAGGATTCACGGCTACCAGGTATAGAGGGGGATTCAGATGCTGGCAGAGAGGCTACAAAGTCTATGCTCCTAACTGGCTCAGTAGAGTGACAAGAGAACCCGTGGCTGAATGAGAGAGTTGGGGACCCTAAGATCATCTAATCTTCTCATTCTGTAAAGAAGGAAGTAAGTGCCCCCAAAGCACATGATTTATGCCAGGACACAGAGTAAGATGGGCCAGAGCTCAGCTGAGAGCTAAGATTCTGGCTCTACTAACAGTGAAGACTTCACATATCTTCTCAACAGCTCCGGAATCTTTAAATTCAAGGGGCAAGGGCACCTGGTGGCTCAGGTGGTTAAGCGTCTGACTCTTGGTTTCAGCTCAGGTCATGATCTCAGGGTCCTGGGATCAAGCCCCAAGTCAGGCTCTGGGCTCAGCGAGGAGTCTGCTTGAGATTCCCTGTCTCCCTCTCCCTCCATCCCTGCTCCCGCTCATGTGTACACTCTCTCTCTCTCAAATAAAAAAATAAATCTTTAAAAATATATAAATAAATAAGCCCAAGGGACAAGTACTTCTTGGCTTGGATGAGAACCCATGTTCAGAGTGGCCAACATCAGAAAAACCAGGTCTACACCATCATTCAATGTTTTTGAGAACCAGATGTTCGGCATGGAATAAACTTGATATCCAAACCATGGAACTAATGTTTCACTTTCTCCCTGCCAGCTTTCCGGTTTTCTATTCAAACACCCTGGTTTGGTTTCCTCTCCAACACATGGGAGTCACGTCTTCTCTGTCCCTCCCCATTGCCCATCCTGTCTCGGGAGTTTAGGCTCTTTTCCCTAATCCATTTCATTTTTTTAGGGTTATTGTTTGGTTCATTCTGGCTTAGACTGTACCCAAATTTCTTAGGACTGACTCAAAGGAAAAAGCATTTTGTTAAAATAGCTGCATTGCTTTTAAACAATTTGTCCTCCTACTCACTTTTTCTTTTTGGAAGACAGAAACTGAATATAGATTTGTGGGAGAGAGATACAGAGGGAACCAGAGAAGAGGGACAGAGAAGAGAGCCTGGGGAATGGGGATGGGGGAGAGATGAAGAGGGGAGGGCAGGACATAGAGGAATACCAGTTTGGAGGATGATGACAGGAAACCAGCCCGGATTTCTTTTCCACTTCTGGTTGTGTACAAGCTCTGACCCCAAACCAGGCCTGGTCTATGTCCGAAAGGAATCAGTGCCCAGCTCCCTACTGATCCATTGCCCATAAACAGGTAGTTTCATTAACAAAGGGAAGGGAGGTCTCTCTGAGGTCCCTTAAAGGGGCTTGGGGAAGCTGGTGGCCAGAACACAGAGGAAGCAGGCACAGGCTGTACTCTGCAGGGGGGCTCCTGCTGACTCTGTTTCCCCATTCATGACTCCCCATGAGGAGTGATTGAAAAATTGAGCTGCTTGGCACAGCGGGAGGACAGTTCATACATATTCAAATCCCTCCCTTCCAGCACTAAACTTAGCTGCCACCTTGCTCATCCTGAATGCCTTCCACCTCCGCGTACCCGGTTATCCGCTCCACCTGTGCCCAGGAGCCTGTCTCGTCTGTCTGTCGCCCCCTTACCTCGTCAATAACTGTGATATTAACAGCTAACACTTAGATTGGCTTTACTGGGTGCCCCTGTTCAATGCGTGTTACATGTGCCCATCCACTGAATCCTTATTGCAATCATATGAGGCTGGCGCTATTATTGCCCATTCCCTTTTGTTGAATAGATGATAAAACTGAGGCACAGAGAGATTAAGCAACTTGTCCTAGGCCACACAGCCAGTAAATGGTGGAAGCAGGTCTCGAACCCAGAAATGTCTGTCTCCCCCAATGGCATGCTTCTGACCATTAAGCCATAAATAACTCAACCCTGAGTACCTGGCTTTCACCAACACCATAAAAGAAGAATACTGAAATGGCATTTCATTCAGGTTCTCATAAGGCCCTTTATCCTCTTCTACAGGATACTGCTTTTACCCCTCACTTGATTATTTAAGCCTCATGGTCTGTACTCAGTTGATAAGATAAAATAGCTGCTCTTGAACATTTGCTGGAGAGCGAGGTCTTCAAGTGCATTGTCACAAGTGGTTACGGGAAGTACAGAAGTGCGGTTGAGAGGAGAGTATTTGGCAAAGGTTTCAGGATATGCAGACCACCCACCTCCCAAGTGTTCTGAATATCCCTCTGGATCAAGCCGGACTGATGCTGGATGACTCACAGTGTTAACATCAACAACAAAAACACCAGAGTCATTGAGTGGTAAATGCCTACCAAAATTTTGCTAAGTGCTTTATCAATTATTATCTCATTTAATTTCCATCACGACCCTGTAAGGGAGGTATTGTTATTTTGCCCACTTACAGACAAAGGACCAATCTACTAGGAAAGTGAAGCCATGCACCCAGGGTCACACAGCTAGTTAATGGCAGAGCCAGGACTTGAACTCATGCTTCTGTCATGCTCCTAAGCACTAAGCAGTGTGGCTTTGGGGGTTTTGCCATCAGCCCACGTTGAGGTTTTGCCATGAGCCCATGTTTTGTTATATGAAACATCATCCTGTTAGGAAGGAAGACATTCTTATCTGATCTTGGTACCAAGGAGAGTGGTATGTGTCTATGTTCTAAAAGTTATTTATTGTAGCAACTATTTATTAAGTAAGTGGCCAGTGCTATGAAAGCACTTGACCTATGATATTTCATTTTACTCTCAAAATAACATCATGGCTACAATTACTATCCCCATTTTACTGAAGAAACACAAACTCCAAGAGATGAAGCAATTTGCCCAGGGACAAACCACAGAGCCTATGAGCCAGGTCAGCTTGATTGCAGGTCGGCTAAGCTACTGGGTTTCCCATATTCTGAGCACTGTGGGCTTGCAATTCACCAGGCTTCCCCTAGTCAAGGGGCTGAGAGGAAGCTTGGTTCACAGGTAGCTTTATAAACCACCCTGAGCAAGAATGTAGTTCGTCGTGAGGTGCATTCTACTCTCATTCTTGGCTCTGTCCTGTTCCCTTTTTTTGTTTCTTAGTCCAATTTTAAACATTGGACCTATCTTTTCTTATTTTTGTGTACCTCGAAACCCCCTTAAATCCTTTCTGGAACAAGATGGTTATCATTCAACAAATACATTAAATATTACTCTTGAATCTCAGTAAAGATTCTGACACATAGTAAGTCTACATTCCATCTATGGTGATTTTTGTCCTAACCTCACTCCTGACTTGCTAGATTCTAAGCCTCTCTGACCTCCCCAGGACTAGACTTCTGGTCATTCTTCATCATTGCCCCAAATCTTTCTCTGTGATGGAGCTTTCTCTGCTAATAAATAATAGCCAACATTAGTGAATGCTTCCCATATACTTGACACTGTTCTAAGGCATTTTCAATACTTAACTCACCTAGCCCCTACAGCAGTCCCATTAGGTAGTCATTAGTCCCATCTTACAGATAAGGAAGCTGAAGTATAGAAGAATTAAGTAACTTGAATAAGTCCTACAGTTTATAGGCAGTGGAATCAGGACTGCAAACCCAGGTGGTCTGGCTCCACAGGATGAATCCTTACCCACTCTGCTAAGCTACCAGCAGCAACCAGGGCAATGGGGCAGCCTTCTTGGACAAAGCCAGGAGTGTCTCTGACAGTGAGCTCTGCAGGTAGCTAGAAGGGAGACAGGGACCCAGGCATGAAGGGCTCCCTGTGAGTGGGTGGCCACCTATTGTGTTGATGGCTCAGGCCCACAGGCTCATCAAAACCCTCTGAAATGCAAGGCTCCCACTCTTGTCAAATTGAACCGGCTTTGCAGATTTCAGTTTCAATCCTGCCAACTTGAAAGTTTTAGCATTTCAGCTGTTTCAGAATTATAAAAGCCTACAAATGCTAAGGTGCTTTTTTTAGAGTTTAAAAAAAATGTGTCTTTTCCCCACCATCACATAACAATCTGAAGGGATTTTTTTGCAGATTCTTGCCAAGTGTGTATTTTTAAAGATTGCGTTTGGCCAAGGACCAGAAGTGGAAAATCTGAGAGGAACGTTGAGGAAGTTCTAAGGCATATTCATAGAGGAGAGGGGGAAGCTCTTTCCTCTCTGTAGACCCCTGGGTCTGCTGGGGTGGATGTTTATTTCAGCTTTCTTGCTACCTTTGGTGAGCAGTGAGAGTGTTTCTTTAAAATACTGACACCTCATCTGGTTGGGTGGCCCAGAGGACATTTGGAGAGCAGCCCTGGCCAGGGAGGACCACCATCACTGCATGAAAAGCTCCCAGCTCAGCAACTGTCACCAGGAGCCAGATGGCCCCTCAGTGGACAAAGTTACTAGACCCTATTGGATCAGGTGCCAGCTCAACTCTCACTAATTAGGTGTCTCGTGTGTGTGTGCACGCACGCGCGAGTGTGTTTATGTGTCACAGACTCTTCCCCAGTGTGAATCAGCTCAATCATCATTTTGCAGTGTTTCAGATTCAGATTGCAAACATCCACCAACAAATAGGAGCCTTGCTTTCTAACGAGCTGGAGATGTGTGGAAAATAGAATCACTCACAGTAGTAGTGAGCCACAGATGTTCCATGGAGACAGCCGGCTGTGCCAAGCACAGACGGTACGTATGACCACGAGACAGGATGCAGAATCTTGCCATGAAAGTGTTGCCCACAGAGCCCAAAAGATGAAGGGATGAAGACAGGCAGAAATGGAATCTGTTTTCTTCTTTCCAAAGGCCTGGCCTTTGGCATAGCTGCCCGATACTCCATTTGAGAGTGGTCCAAAAAGCTGAATATTTAAATAGGAATAATTGCCATGAAGGCCTTCACTACTCAAGTAAGGTGAAGAAATGCTTCTAAGGAATTAAAATGGCCTGTATTCACATTCCAGCCCCAATACTTGACTAATTGAATGCCTTTAACAAGTCACTTAATCTTTTAGGAACTTGGTTCTCTTATCTGTAGAAGGGGATAATAATAGGATTTACCTGTTGGATTTTGTGGGGATTAAATGAGAGAACAAGGGTCTTAGCATCATGATTACTCACAGCAAAAGTTCAATAAACAATAGCTATCACCACATCACTATCCTCATTCTCATCATCATTGTTAGCATCGTCACCATCATCGTCATCACCACAATCATCACCATCATCACAATCACCACCACCACCACCACCACCACCACCACCACCACCACCACCATCATTTCTAGCTCTGCAAACTTAGCACGTTTGACTGATCCATCAAGTTTCACTTTTCTCCTCTGTACAATGAGAATGACTATGTCTACTTTGCAGAGTTGAGTTAATGTTTATTAACTTCCAGCACAGTGCCCAGCACACAGACTCTCAGTAAATGTGAATTCAGTTTTCTTCTCCATATTACCCTCAACTTTACTTTAAAACATCACTGAAGTTAATTATTGAGAATCAATATTTGCCGTTTGATACAGGTTCTCTCAGGGCCTGTGAGACAAGAGGCATGGACATTGACCTGTACTCAAGGAGGTGATCCTCTAATAGGTAAGGCAAGACCCTGAGTAGGATGGTTATGCTTCCAGGAAGACCAGAAAGTTAGAGAGTCTCAGGGCATATGCCCAAGGATGACAAAGTGGTTTCTAATCAGGTCATTCTGAGTCCAGAGTCTACATTTTTAACCATGACTCTCTATCTGTTGGCTGTCAGGAGAGAATGGGGAGATGTGGAACCAACGGTTTCTATTTTTCTTAATTGCTTCAGAAAAAGAAAGAAAGAGGGAGAGAAAAGACAGCTGGCTTCTGAGTTGTGAGTAGAGGCAAGCAAGCATGTCAACCTAGTGTCTGGGGAGCTCACTCAGTTTCCTCTGAATAAGGAAGGCCTTATCTGGAGGTAAAGATCAGTTCAAACTCCTGATAGTGGAGCATTCCTCCTTCACAGTAAGAGGCAGGGCTTGGCCCCTGCCGTGGTTCAAGGTGAACATTGATGTTTGTATCACTTTGGGGCTCTGATGAAACAGTGCCAGCAATGGAATTGTTGGAAGAAATCCCACACAGTGATTAAGAGCCCAGGTTTGCAACCATGGAGAATGGGAATCATATCTCAGCTCTGCTACCTACTGGATGTGTGGCCGTGAGTAAGTGACTTAAACTTCCTAAGACTCAGTTTTCATTTCTACAAAGTGAGGATGATAATTAATAGGATCTATCTCTTACCTGGCAATGAGGGTAAAATGAAAAACATGCCCTTAAGGCACTAGCTTAGGACATGGGAATCACTCAGTACATGGTTTTGCTGTTTCTATTGTTTTCAGAGCAGTACCCCCTGGGGGCTGGCAAGGAGGTGACAACAGAGGGTGCTAAGGACAATTGAAACTCAGACTCATATTTGTGTTTCCAACCCATTCTAGTGAGTCTCCTTTCTTTTTTCTCTTTTATTTTTAAAGATTTTTATTCATTTATTTACTTAGAGAGGGTGAACATGAGCAGGGGGAGGGGCAGAAGGAGAGGGAGAGAGAATCTCAACAGACTTTGTGCTGAGTGTAGAGCAGGGCACAGGTCTCCATCTCACCATTCTGAGACCGTCACCTGAGCCAAAATCAAGAGTCAGAGACTTAACCAACTGAACCACCCAGGCATCCTTAGGGGATCCTTACCTTTCAAAGTAAACTCTTTGAATTTTTGTGTGTGTGCGGGTATTTTATTTTAAAAATTAAGACATTTGCCTGATAAACATACCCTTGCTATAGTCTTTCAGGATAATACCTGTCCATATCTATTAAGATCATAACCTCATTCCTCTATAATTTAGCAGTCCTGCTTTTGGTAGGTAGCTTATAAAACCAAAAGCACTGGAACGTAAGAACACATGTGTAAGAATGCCTGAAAACAAAACAAAACCAGAAACAAGGTGGATGCTCATCAAGAGAGAAATGGTTGGATACACTGAAGTGATGCCATTCTGTAGAATATTATGCAACCATTAAAAAGATGGAGTTAGATCAGTGGAAAGATTTCCATGATATACTGAGGGAAAAAAAAGCAAGTGGCAGACTAGTATCTCCAGCGTGATTCAATTTTTAAAATCAAACAATATCCTTCCCACACCCCTGTGCATGTATGTATGCATTTTGAGGGTAAAGATGTAGAAGAAACACATCTAAGCTATTAATGTTGGTTACTCTGAAGTGGAATAGAGAGGGGGCAGGGTGGGAATTAAGCAGGGCATATTACCACTTCTTTTTCTATTTTTAGATAGTTTCACTGCTTAAAGTAAACACATGGCTTTTTTTTTTTTTTAAGATTTTATTTATTCACTTGAAAGAGAGAAAGCACAAGCGGGGGAGGGAGGGGCAGAGGAAAGGGAAGGGGTAATCAGACTCCCCACTGAGCAGGGAGCCTGATGCAGGGCTCGACCCCAGGACCCCAAGATCATGATCCAAGCTGAAATCAGATGCTTAACCAACTGAGCCACACAGGTGCCCCTAAACACAGGTTTTTAAAGGTTTATTTATTTAAATAATCTCTACACTCCAAAGTGGATCAAGAGCTGCATGCTCTACTGACTGAATCGGTCAGGCCCCCCGCTCTTATAATTTTTGAAGAAAGAATTTAATCTGTATTTGCAGATATAAGAAACTAATGACAGTGTGAGATAACCTTATGCTGTAGGGGATCATATAAAAAAGGATTTTCTTAAAAAAAAAAAAAAAGGATTTTCTTGATACTCGAAGTCCCTGAGGAAAGTGGTCATACCATTTCAACTTTCTTTGTCTCAGACCAGCTCGGGGCTATCCTGACCCAGAGGAAGTCCTCAATGAGTGTGAAGTACAGGAGTGAACATTGACTCAGCCTGTGTTATGGGTTCTGACTTCCCAAGGAACTCACTGAACTCAAAGTGAGTTTCCACTCAGACAAACCTTCTGATGGTGATCATGCTTAGTTAATTCTTTACCACAGAGCTGTGTTCTTCAGCTTTTCCTTTTCAGTAATCGTATCAAGGACTGTGAAAATTGAAGTGGCAAGCTAGTCCATCACTGTGGCAGATGACACTTAGCTGGGAGGTCTAGTGACTTTTCTGGATGACAGTTGGGGGTCCCTAAAAGGACCTCTTCACCTTAAGAGATGCCAACCTGAACAAGATGCTAATTTAAACCTGTATTAAAAAGTCCCAAGAGTAAAAACATGTTGCTCAAAATGACATTTGGCTAGCTACCCTCAAGCAACTTCTTTAAAAAATACCTAAAATACCAGCAAGAGTTGAAGACTCAAAGCCTAAACACTGAAGATTGAAAGACAACTTAATGGCACAGCCTTGGAAGAGGCAGCATCAACTATAATGTAGCTGGAGACAAAAATGAGAAAATGGGGTGGAAGGGAGGAGATAGATTTGAAAGAAACTATAAACAATAACAACTTTCAACTCCGTACTAAAACATTTATATTTTTCTATGAAGTGAAATGATATTCCAGATAACTAAAAAGACTCCAGAAAAAGACCTGCTATAGACATGTAAGACATGAGAGAAGTTGTCAAAGAACTACCTTTGAAAAGGCCCCAGGCCCAGAAGGTTTTATACGAAAAACACCATGCTGTGGAATTTAGTTCACAGCATAGAAAATCATTTTATCAAGCTATTACCACTCTGATACCCAAACTTGACACAAAGAGCATACAAGAAGGCAAGTTTCATCGGCAAATATAGAGAAAAACCCTATTATCTATTATCTAAATTATCTATTAGCATATCTTATTTCAGCACTGTCAAAGATAAACTATGTCTCAAAAAGATTTTGTACAAGAATGAATGATAGTTTGCTAATATGAAATGCATTAACGTCACCAATTAGCCAGCCAAAGGACAAAAAGCTTGCAATGTCTGTCGATGGATATCCAAACATGGAAACCTCCATACCCAGTTAAAATTCTTTCTTAGTTATACGTTGATGGAAAGCTCCATAGTATGATAACAAAAACATTTTAAACCAATAGCAAATGCTGGGCTTCTTGGTGAAACCCTGGAGTAGTTATTCACTTTTGGGGGAACAGGAATCACTCCCAGGATTTTGTTAAATGCAGATCACTAGGTTTGCACAAGTTCTGGGATTTATATACAAATCTGCAACCACATTTTGAGAAACATATTTGCAAGACATTACAATTATGGTTAGGAGCAAGGCCAGGTGGTCTTCGAGCACCACCACTATATAACACTATTCTCTAAACCTCAAAAGAAAAAGAGCAGGGGGAGAAAAAGTACTATCTATTATTTGCAGAGGAGATCACTGTTTACCTGGAAAACCAAATTAAGTTAATTATAATGTAGCTGACACCACTAAGAAATAGATCATTACAGATCAATAGGTCCCTCGGATACCTGTAATATTAACCACTCGGAAAATATCTTGGGAAACACCACCCATTAACATTAGTAACCAAAAATATAAAACCTACCTACAAACAATGTACTCAATCAATGCATGAGCTTGAACGAGGAAAATGGAACTTCTCTAAAAGACATATAAGTAAATAATAAATAGCAGATATATTGTGTTTTTAAATAGGGGAAGACTCAGGTTCAAAAGAGGTCAATTGTGCCCGAATAACTCTATTAATTAAATTTTTTATTAATATTCCAATATTTCTGGCAACTTGATAGAATAATCAGAAAATTCACAGGGAAAATCAAAACATTAGAACTGAGAAGAGGCTGATAAAGAAGCATGGTAAAAAAGAACATGCCCTTCTGGTATGAAGAGTCTTATAAGCTATATTAATTCAAACAACAGTATAATAGAGCCTCAGAAATAGGAACAAAGATGAAAAGAAAAGAATAGAAAATCCAGAAACAGATACAGATCTATTACGTGTGAGTGTGGATTTAATAAAAGATAAAGGTCATAATTCAACTTCATGTGGTTGAACTATCTCATAATGCATAAATAGTTTAATTTGCTGTCTAAATATCTAGGGCAACCTTGTGTCCAAATTCTTGGGATTCTCCTATCTGCTTACAACAAACACAACAAGGAAAGTAACATGGCAGCAGAGGGGTAAAGTCTTCAGGATCAGCTTGCTATGAGCCCAATACAAGTTTCCAGCCCTTCGTGGCTTCCTCAGCATTTATTAAACCCTAATCCTACATTATTGCAGGGTCAGAAACGACCGGCATGGGGTTTTAGTTCTTGTTGCACTGACGTTTGACTTCAAGCAAACCATTCAACCCGCACTTCAATTTCTTCATCAGAAAATGAAGGTAATGCTCCCAAGTCTTGCATCATTCCTAAACTTGTGAGGAAAAATGAAGTCATATATCAGAGCCCTCTGTAACCCTAAAGAGTTGAGTGATAGCAAACATCTGGTAACTGGATCCTAATTTAATGTCAAAAGCCCAGGCCTAGTGAGAGGTTGCCTTAATTTGTATTGGGGCTCCATCATCTACTTGCGCATCTTGGAAAGGTTATTTCCTCTCTCTGTATCTTGGTTTTACCATTTACCGGTTGTGGGTCCTTGGGCAAGTTACTTAACCTCACTGTGTTTTGGCTTTCCCCACCATGAGAAGGGTGGTAACAATGGTAAGTGCCTCAAAGGGTTGTTACAAGGAGCATACTACTTAGAACAATGCATACTAGTTGTTTATCATCAGAATTCTCTCTGGGGTCTATGCCTCTCCTACTCCAATGTTAAAATACAAGACACAGCCCTGAGCCAATCAGCCTTTGAGACCCCTGGTCTATAGTGATTAGGTCAATAATGCACATGTGACCTAATCAGAGCCAATGAAATGCAATGAGACTTTTACTTGCTACAAAAGAAACTCATGCCCTAATGTCGGATTCGAGCATAGAAGAAGATAGCCCCGAGGGTTGCAATTATCCATATTGTATCCTTGAGTCTTTCAATTTTGGAGGAGGTCATTGAGAGGACGTGATTGCAGGTTGACCTATGAGCTGGACCCAGGCAATTGGAAGCTCCTCATGCCCCCACTTTCTTCCTTGGAATGTATGCTCTACCACTGTCCCCAGAGTGGAAGCCCTTTGCAAGGAGGTAGGATTGAGAGAGTAAGGAGTTATTGAGACCATCTAGACTGACAACGTGACTAAACCCCAGTTAAGGCCTCTCTGTAAACTTTTAAGATTCTGGTGGAGGATGCAGAGAACTACTTGTCTTGCAGCTGCTCAAGACAAGCCCTGTATGTAGCTCCCTTGCTTGTCAAAACCACCACCTTCCAATCTGGAGTGGTCTGACTGTTTCCCAGGCCTCTCTTTGCCCTCCGGGTGTGGGGGCCTGTTTACAAACCAACATTCATCCATTACTATGACATGAAGTCAACAGAGAGGAAGCAGAGAAAGAATGGTAAGAGAAATAGTGTACCTGTGAGTTTGATCCCTGTGCGAAGCCATACCTTTACTATCCAGTTATGTGAGCCAGTAGAGATCTCTCTGTCTCTGTCTGTCTCTCTTCTCTTAAGTCAATCAGAATTGGGTTTTCTGTCACTTACAATGGAATGAATTCTACATGATACAGCAATATTACTGTACTATTATGACCTCAGACAACATGCTCCCAAATTCACCAGAATAGATTGGGTCTTGCTGTTAACACAAACTCGGCACTCAGTACGTTTTTCACCCTCAGTGTGTGATCACAGAATGATGAATGATGATCCTTCATCCAAATGATGGGCATTTTAAGAATGAAGACAACATTGCCCTTTTCCAAATACTCGTGGAGAGCACGGACTAGATACAAGTCAGTAGCTTCATGCTCATGACCTTCAAGCAGCGGCCCCAGGGCTGGGATGGAAATTAGCTGAAACCATCATTTCAAATTTCAAAAGGTCACCATTTATGAATAGATTCTTTAATGTTCACCCCAAATCAGATGATAAGTCAGAAATGGAAGGAAAGGGGATGAAACAATAGGTATACACAGCTTGCTTTCCATGACCCAGTAAACTCTATCTGTGCCCAGTTAGACCGGCAATGACCTCCTGGTGTTGCCTTCAGACTTTTAATATCAGTTACTCTGTCACACAGAGCCTCATCTAATAACCTTATACTGCTGTCTGTAATAGAATAGCAGAGGTTGGAATGTACATGTTCTACTGTTTCCTGATAAAAAAAAATACAGCGATGAATATGGGGAAGTAATTAGATAAAACATCTCTTATGAGTTCAAGATTAGTGTATCCAGTCACCCTCTTAACACCCTTACTTGAAGCTGCAAGTTCAACATGTTTGAAATCTAATTACCAGCTCCCCCTACAAATTCTCCATCAGTAGAAGGTGCCACCGTCCATCCAAAGGCTAATGCCAGAAATACGGGAGTCTCTTGACCTCATTTCCCCTTGCCCTTTACGTACAACAAAGAGAGAATTCTGTTGATTCCAGCTTTTAAGCATCTCCTAAAGTGACAGCCAATGTCTCTGTCACTACTGTCACTTCCCCAATAGGGAAATCCAGCATTGCTCCTGGATTATTGGATGAAGGACTCTTAACCGGCCTTCAAGTATTTTTCTCCCTCTCCCCCATCAACTGTCCACTCAGCAGCCAGAATGAGCCTCAAAAATGAAAACTTTATATGTCAGATTTTTAAACTTCCATTCTAAATGTTCCAAAGGATTCCTGTTGCTCTCAGGATAAACTTAACATACCTTCCACAGATCTGCATGACATGGCCCCTGTTATTCTTGGCATTCACCCCACCTGTGAATTTAGACCCTTTTCTAGCCATTACTGAATGCTTGATTTTCTCTATGAAGCTGTGTTCTCTCTAGCCTTGAGGCCTCCATGCATGCTCTTCCCTCTTCTTGGAATACTAGCTCATTTGTCCATATCTCTAACTCCCTTTCATCCTTCAGCTCTTGTGAGAGTTGTAATTTTTTCTTTTGGAAGGTGCTTCTCAACCCAGGGTGGCAGCAGTTTGGTGGTTAAAGGAAAAAGGCATGGAGTTGTGTTGTTGTGAGTTCAATTTCTGTCTCAGATAATAACTAGATGTGTGACTTTGGGCTAGTTATTTAACCTCTCTGTTCCTAAGTTTTCTTATGTGCAAACTGGAGATGATAAGCATGGTCCAAAGGAACAAAAGTGATCATGTAAATGATAGCATAGTAGCTGGCACATAAACTCTCAAACAATGTTAGATATTGTCACCTAACTTGCTATACATGGATGTTTGAAGGACTTTGCCTTTGGCTCTCTTATTTTTTGCAGACTTTTTGGAGGCTCTTACTCATACCCAAGGCTCTACCTTTGCCACTGACAATTTCCAAATATGTAATTTTTGGAATATATAATCATACAAAATATATACAAAATATAATTTACAGAGGTGCCTGGGTGACTCAGTTGGTTAAGCATCTGCCTTCAGCTCATGATCCCGAGATTCTAGGATCCAGGTCGCATCAGGCTCCCTACTCAGCAAGGAACCTGCTTCTTCCTCTCCCTCTGCTGCTTCACCTGCTATGTTCTCTCTCTCTCACTGTCTCTCAAATAAATAAAAAATAATAACCTAGAAAAAACCTAGAAAATAAAATATAATTTCCATATCAAACTTCTTGAGTCTTCTATTACTGGAGGTTTTTGCAATAGCCCTGTGGCTTATCTCTCTGCTTTACTTTTATTTTTATTTTATTTATTTATTTATTTATTTATTTATTTATTTATTTATTTATTTATTTATGTAAGTAGGCCCAGCATGGAGCTCAACATGGGGCTTGAACTCGTGACCCTGACATTGAGACCTGAGCTGAGATCAAGAGTTGGATGCTTAACTGACTGAGCCCCTCTCTCTGCTTCACTTTTAATCTCTAAAATCTGTTTCCACGTGGCACCTGACTATACTTTATGAATATTGGTTCAGAACATATCACTCCTCTGCTTAAAAGCCTTCCATGGCTTCCCATTATCTTCCAGTCAGGTCTCTCAACCCCAACTGGCATTGTTGACGTTGGAGGCTGGATAGCTCCTTGTTGTGAGGGGCTGTCCTGTGCATTGCAGAATGTTTATCAATCATCCCTGGCCTCACCCACTACATGCCAATAGTACCCCACACCCTCACTTAAGTCATGGCAACCAAAAGTGTCACCAGACATGGTCAAATGTCTGGTGAACAAGACCATTCTGTGTTTAGAACCACTGCCTTAGTATAAGAACTCATGATACCTCATGATATTCTTCAAGGTCATTCCTGGGTCATTCCTGGCATCCTAAGAGCCAGGCTGGAGTCAGTTCCACTCAAGCCCCATGGACGGAGGATGGAGTGATAGAGTTCCATGGTAGCCCAGAAAGCAGATAAGAATACGACCCGAAGACGGGGGTGGCAAACCAACAGACCAACAAGAACAGACATTCTTGGCAACATCCTCAAGCCTCCCTTCTACTTCTCATTTCTCTCTGCTTCTGGCCTGAAGAAATGCCTGTTCAATGGCAGCCTAGCAGTCACCTCCCTTCCCTAAGCTCTCCATCTTCATGCACAGGGTTCTTTAGTTATAGGCAAAGGGTAGACAGTTTATAAATTCAAGCCTCCATCCACTAAAAACCTGAGGAATTGACCTTGACCATTTTCCTGCACTTTGCTTTGTCTCATAAGTGAGGCATCTCTCCACAGATCCTGAGCCTGTAGCTCTTTGTGGAGTCATGGCTGAGCTTTGTTGGTGTTCATGAACAAAGACACAAGGTGCGATGAATCCTCCGGGCCCTGTCAGACTTTATACCAGCAGGGTTGCATTTTAATCAAAGGCATTGCTTTCAGCACTTGCTGGAACCTCACGTTGCCTTTTGCATCCCAGTGATGGCAGAACAATGGTGGAGCTTAGTTGCAGCTAAAGAGAACTCAGAGCAGAGAGACTGGAACATGGCAAGGGACTCTTTCATCTCCCAGCAGGGAAGATAAGCAAGAACTAGAAGGAAATCTTCTGACCAAAGTAACGAAAATGGCTCCTTCAGTTTGTCTCCTCAACCATTTGAATGAAGTTTGTCAACAGAATTTAAAATATAGCTGGTAGCAGGGATTCTTGAAGGTTTTCGTCCCAGGACTCCTTTATATTTGTGCAAATTATTGAGCTGTTGTTAACGTGGGTTATATTTGCCAATATTTCCAGTTCCAGAAAATAAAGCTCAGAAAACTTAAAAATATTTATTTTTAAAATTCATTTGCAAATAATGTTAAACCCAACTGCCTGTTAACGTAAATAACATATGTATATGAAAAATAACGATATTTTTCCAAAACCAAAAAGAAAAGTAGAAGAGTGGTATCTATTTTTACATTTTTGCAAATCTCTTTAATGTCTGGTTTAATAGAAGACAGATTCTCATATCTGCTTCTGGACTTGATCTGCTGCCAAATGTTTTGGTTGAAGCCTAGGAAGAAAACCCAGCCTCACACAAATATATGGTTGACAAAGACAAGAGTCTCTGAAAGCCTTTGAAGAGAATTGTGGACATTCTTCTCTGATACTACACCAAAACTCAACAAGCAATGGTTTTTTAAAGACTGGTTGCAATGAGGAATCTGAAACCATATTAATTAACTTTTCATGCTCTTTTGCGCACTAAAATCCTTGTTTTAAAGCTATATCTTGATGGAATCTTTTACACGGGGGTAATTTTTAACATCGTACACTGGCCATTTGGGAAATTGGTTCACTGAGTTATACAGGTCTTCCATTTTGGCACATTTCATGACACAATATAAAAATATCACATTCACTCAAGGGGGCAGACACAAGCAAAATTTCAATTTTCATTTGAAATCTTGAATTTTATCCTTGGCAACAGATGCCATCAGTGGCTTTCCTTGAAGTGACAGGCTCACTTAGCTCATTTTCGGGAAAATATCTGCCAAATATCCAAGCCTGAATAACCATAATTTGCCTGTCAGTCATTCTTTCAAGTAAATACGGTGTTTCATGGAAAAAATGCAGCTAGTTCAGCACGCAACTCAGTTGCACAAGTGGCTGTGCTAGAGACCAACGGTATACTTTGGCTTGCCACCAAAGTGCTTTCTGTGTACTTCCCATTTTGTTATGTGTAAAGTACGAGATGTCATAAAATTTAATAAGATTAATACTTTTTTACTGTTTCACCAAGGACCTTTCAAAAGGAAAGTAGCATTTTCTTTCACTGTGAGTGAGTGGCAGTAATGAATTCAGTGACAACTAGTGTATATTGGTGCCACTGTCTTTGTTGGAGCTCAGACTCCAGCAGTGTCACCCACTGCTGCTTTGGCATCATCAGTGCAGATGTCAACACCATGAAAAAGGCAAATCATATCTTATTACTACTCTGAAATAGTTCTGACCTTGTAGACCCCCATGAAATGGTCTTGGGAGGACTTCCTTGTCCCCCCAGGGTGAACAGAACATGCTCTGAGAATACTGCTATCACATCAGCGTTAAGGACCTCAGTTCTCAGACTTGAAACACTCAGGGTTGAATCCCACCTCTACCACTCACTAGTGGGAGAATTTGAAAGTTACTGTCCTGAGTTCCATATGCTCATCAGCAAAATGGGTATAATACCCCATGGAGTTCTTGAGACAACTAAGTGAGATAATGCACGTAAGCCCTTGGTATGCACTTGCTCTTGTTATTTATTAAGGGCTAATCTTTCCTTAATGTGGCTTATCTGGGGGATATTCTAGAATACAGATTCCCTAAGGTTTGGACCACTTCAGCAACCAGTATGCAAAGAATCAAGCTTAAGACATGTGACTAGAGACTGTGAATCTGATTCTCTAGTAGGGTCTCCAACAGCTGTATCACTGGCTTTGCCCCCAGAGAGCAAAGATGTGAAAATTTTGGGGGACTAAGCAGAATGATGGTAACCATGTCCTGAAGGGTTCCTTGCTGTGGGCAGAATGATGCAGATGGGCAGATTCAGTCCAATCTGCTTATCACAAGAAGATGGTAACAACCAACACCAAGTTAGTACTTGTATATGCCAGACACTGTTCTGTGTACTGTACAAATATTAACTCATCAAATACTCATAGCAACCTTATGAGTAGGAAAATAATACTCCCATTTTACAGATGAAAGCTGAGACACAGGGAGGTGAAGTAGCATTGTTACACTGTTGTGCATTGTTATGCATTGTTGACCTGGGATTTGAGCCTAAGCAATCTGACCGTAGAGGTGAGCTCTTAACTACTATACTGTACTGAGAAAACAGAAAAAAGGGGGGGGGGTGCGGGGGAGAGGTACAATTTTTCCAGAAGATTCTTTCCCTTTTTTTTTAAAAAAAAGATTTTATTTATTTATTCATGAGAGACAGAGAGAGAGAGAGAGAGAGAGAGAGAGGCAGAGACACAGGCAGAGGGAGAAGCAGGCTCCATGCTGGGAGCCCGATGTGGAACGGGAGCCCGATGTGGAACTCTATCCCAGGACTCCAGGATCACGCCCTGGACCGAAGGCAGGCCCTAAACTGCTGAGCTACCCAGGGATTCCCCCAGAAGATTCTTTCCTCCACAACAGGACTTATATTTATTTTGCCCTCAAATGACCTGTTTAAAAAACCCTTGAGTCACTCAGAAACCCCAGGAAAAATGAAAACTCTACCAAAAAGCCCAAGAGTGACGCAAATAAATATACGGCATGATTTTGAACAACTGGATAAGTGTTAGACAAAAGTACTCCATTTGGACCTTTTGTTTGTTTTTTTGAATGGCTAAGAGACTGTGACATTGAAACCACAAAGAGAAAAATGAAGCCCTAGAAAACAACTTAGCTTTGCACTGAAGATTCTCCACCTGATCATAATAATTTCATTGACTTTCAAACTTCAAAATCCACCCATAGCCCCAACATGGGAGGCATTAGCACAGTTACAGAATCAAATGGAAACAGAATGAATTCTTAAAAAAAAAAAAAAAAAAAGAATGAATTCTTGATAAAGAGAAAGCAAAAATACAACTAGTGGGCATGGGCAAGTGGAAAGGGGAATGTGGACAGCATCATTCTAGAAAGTGGGAAGCTGAGACATCCTACCCAAGGTAGATGGGAAAACTAATAAAGATTTATGTTATTTTTAGAAATTGGAAAGGTAATCAATACCAAGGATGGAACGATTTAACTAAATCCTCACCTATTATGGCAGGAAGTCAATAGATTATAAATCAAGAAACAGAGGATAAACATGTTGTTTAGAGAAATAGATGTAACCACTGGAAGAATTGAATCAGAAATGGTTAAAAAGGAGAAAAAAAAAACCCTTGCTCTGAGCAGTAGAACTTGGGGTGAAAGGGCATAAGCACCCCTGAGACACATGCTTGTCATTAAAAGCCCTTCGACATGATTTAATTTTAAAAATAATGTGCATGATTAAATGTCTTAATAAATTAAATGATACTTTTTAAAAGCTTTTCAGCAAATTGTGAAGAATTTGAACTGGAAGAGAAAAATATACCCTTTCTAATCTCTTTGATAGTATAGAACAGAAAGATAGGGAAATGATATTTATTGGACATTCACCAAATTGTAAGTAGCAGTTATCTGAGGGCAAGGGGATGAGTATATAGATAGAGTACGGAGGAAATATTGCCTTGTCTGTTTTGTTTTAAAAGTTTATATTTAGAATGTGTTTTTGTATTACTTTTATGTTAAAAGAGTTTTAAGAAAATACAATAAGAAAAATATGCCACTGAAAAAGCATGACAAAAATCAAATATCCAAGCTTTTTTTTGTGTGTGTGTTTTTTTTTAAAGAGAATTTAAAAATTTAAACAAAGAGAAATGTGTAGTCACTCGATTTGTCTCCATGGATTCCTAGAAGTAGGCTATTGTCCTGTTTTCCTTCCTGTCTGCTTAAGGATAAGAAACCAGGAGCTCTGAATTCATTTCCATTCCAGCCTCCAGCAGTTAGTAGAGGTCAGTTCTCCTCTGTGTAACCTATAGGGCCTTTCAGTGCATTTGGCAAATATGTTTTGGGTATTTGTTGTAGGCCAGACCCTTTGGAGACATGCAAGCCCCTAAGAGAACATTCTGTGGCAAGCCTCCTCCCCCCCTGACTAATCCAGGACTCCTACCTCATGTTCCAGGAGTACCCTGCTGCATTCAGGTGGATGCAGTTTCTCAGCATTTTCCCTCTACAGTTCTGAAGTTAACAAAGATTTTTATTCTCTGCTGAATCCTCAGCACATAGCATGTCTAGCACTTAGTAGGTGCTCAGTAAGGACATAGAGAGCAGAGGAGCCAGGCTGGAGTTCCCCCAGATGCAAATCACTCACTTCATACCCCTCCTATTGGATCTCCGAGAAAGGGGACCAGCATGGGAGAAGATGTCACCTGAGCTGGAGAAGGATGAGAATCTGAGTTAAGAGGGGTGGCGCACCAGGAAGGACAAGTCTAAGAACTTTGTAAAATTCAATAAACATCAGAAACTCCCATGACACTGTCATCCCCTCATCTCCTTACAGTAAGAAATGCAATACTGAAAACAATGGGAGGCCATGGGCTTGTTTTCAGGGGAAGAAGGAAGATGATGGTGAAGGGATGCTGTTCCACTGTGCCCAGTCTTCAAAAAAACACCAGGGCAAGATGAGGCAGAAACATTAAAGGCTAGAGATGAAGTTCTTGCCTGTGGGAAGCAAGGGAGGTCACAGGACAAAGCACTCCTTCCGTCAAGCAGCAAGTAACTCCTTGAGAAGACCCAGATATGGCTAATTCAAGAACATGTCAGTCTTGGGCTCAAAGCATCCAAAGCCTTCCAGTTCACTCAGAGTCAAAGTCAAAGTTCTTACAACATCCTTCAAGGCCTTCCACAATCTGGGGTCTAGCCCCCTCAACCAATGTACTCCCTCCTCTGAGCTCATCATCCTCTTCAGCTGCACTGGCTCCCTTGCTCCTTGAACACCCCAGCCATGTCCTACTCCTGGCCGGGCCTTTGTATTTGCTGCTTATTCCCATCTGGAATGCTTTTTTCCCCCTGAGAGTCACCTGGTGTGGTTCCTCATCTCCTTTATATCTGGAATTAAATGTCATCTTCTCAAGGAAGCCTACCTTAATCACACTATTTATAATTTCATCCCCCTTTGCACTCCAGTGCATCTTCGAGCTTTTGGACAGTTTGGGGGAAGGTCTATAGTCCTGGGCTGGGACTGTCCATTACCTAAGCCAAAGGGATGGCACTGCAGCTCAGCCTCCAGGATAAAACTGGAAAATCATATTTGGGGGTGGCCCAGACTGAATTTTTCTTGGTTCAGACCTTATTATCTCTTAGAACCTAACCCTGCCATCTCCCCAGTGCTCGGGAGCTAAGCCATCACTCACCACAGAGTGAAAAAGCTGAGCAGAGCAATTATTATGCTGTGCAGCAGACCTTTGACTCAGATTAACATCATTGCCTCTTGATTTGATCTTTTTATTTTTCTCTAAACACTGAGAGCATTTTGATCACAAGCCAGATTTATCTTTGGTGAAAAGTAATATTTTGAAAAACCAGGACTTCCTTGCAAGTATATATTTTAAGGCATTTTAAGCTGATAAACAGCTAATTGGTTTGCCATCCTGTAATTTGCGAAGGGTCACAACGATTTGTTGTAAATAATGCATCTGTATTAACTGCTGCATGCCAAAACCAATTTCCACAGGTGCCAGTAGAATTTTATAATAGTTGAGATGGTAGAGGATGCTTCCACAGTTACCCATGATTTTTGGAATCATTCTAACAGGTAGGTATTATTGTATTCCAAGGCAGCTTTGCATGATGCTGAATAGCATATGCCGCAGAATACAGAGTAGAGGAGATTCCATTTCCTAAACATGCAGGTAACCAAATATATATAGAATCTGAAGCACAAGGAATAGAAACAGTGTCTGCTGGATTTGCCCACAATATGTCCACACAACGTATATTTACTTTTTCTTTCCCCAAGTTTGTACCCAGAGTATTGAGAGAATTTTGAAATGAGACTACTGAACGACTCTGGATAGTCTTTGAGGAAAAAAAATGGAAAATAAGATATGGACAAATAATGTTGAGGTTTTCGAGACTGTGAAGTCAGACTTCCTCAAAATCCAGGCTACTGAATTACCAATAATTATGGCAGAGATTATAGGGTATATTATTTTTAGAGTGGTTTATTAGCACTTAAGCCCAGAATCGAGATTGGTAGTGATTAGCGTGGGTTCACTAGGAGAAGCTCAAGCAACAAATTCAATGGATATTTATTGAGCATCTACTATGTACCAGTTCAGCAAGATATTGTCGGTAGAGTATTTGGGTGGCAACAAGATTTTTGATATTTCTTACAATATGCAGGTTAAGTGGTAGATGTATAGTGTCAGGCTTCGCTTATTCCAAATTCATCCCACTTGTCCACTTCTGACTTCTGCAAGTCCAAGGTCTCCAAGAACCAGGCCTGGTAGTACTTTGGTCTATTGCATAGCTAGTGGGCATTTGTGTTCTTCAAAGATGATTTTGACTCTCTGAGTGCTGCCTGAGTATCAGGCTGTGATCCCTAAGCCAGAAGTTGATTACTGCCTGACACAGACTCAAAAGCTCAAAGAAGTCAAACAAATGCTGTGGCCAAGTTTACTCCTTGGGAAGTGAGATAGCCACGAACCTAATGGCATCCCTAAGTTTGCAGACACCCAAATGCAATATAGAAAATGCAAGAATCTCCAATGGTTTGCTCAACTTGCATCTAATCAGAAACCCCTTAAGAAACTCTGCTCTTTTCACTTCCTGTTTCTCAGTAGCTCAGTGTTACAATATCTAAATCTTGTTAGCTTCACCATTTTTTCCCCAGACCTTGCTGGATTTGGAATAGAAATTGGGAAAGATTGAGATAATTATTTTTCACAAAAATTCCAGTTGTTGAGTGGCTCAGAGCCAGTGACTGCCACCAAACCCTCCTTGACAGAGGAGTGAGCAGGCTGGAAGAGACGGAGACCCACTCACCAGGCCCAGGTCCTTCTATTAAGGTAGTGCTGTTGTGGTGTTTAGGGTGAAGCTTCTGGAGATCACACTAGCAGGCGATATAGCACAAGCTACTTCATTTCTAGGAGCTTCAGTCTCCCTGTGGGTGGAGCAGGTCTACTAGTAGGAAGGGGCTATTATGAGTTGCATCTGTTACACTAAGTGCTCATCCAAGTGCCTGGAGTACAGTCATGAAAGGCAGCACAGGGTAGGGTTGGAAGCCTAGATCTGCCTCTTACTATATGCTCTTTGGGTCTCTGTTCTTTCATTTGTAAAATGGGGAGAATAACAATATCTACCTCCTAAAGATGTAACAAGGATCAAATGATATTTGCCAAGTGCTCACTTAGAACAGTGGTTGGTATATAGGATGTGTCTGACGGATAAACAAACAAACAAATGCATGCATGCTCGGGGGTTAGTCTGGAAATAAACACTCCCTCTGCCCTAGCAATCATAGTTTGGCCCACAGAAGGTGTTCATTAATTGTCAGCTATTTATTATTTTCCTGGCACTTCTTTCTGGGGTTCTCATGGCCCGGCCTCTCCTGAAGCTTCCTTGGTAGTAGCCCCCAGGATCTATAAGGACATGTCACCTGCTTACTGATTCCAGGAGGAACAGCAGACCTGCCCTGGAAGTGAGTCCTCTCATGCAGACCTCTTGGGCTGGAGAGCTACTAGCCCCGACTTCGCTGTTCATCAACATCATTTTGGAGCAAGCCTCTGTAGACCCTTAAAATGCAAATCAAATCCTGATAACCTTTTCTTCATCTCTGCTTTCCTTTCTATTTTTCACCAGTTCCTCTTCTTCCTGCCCCCAAAGTGTCAATGCTACTTATGGTTTTGCTATTTTTCCTCTTCATACCTATTGGGTTTTCTCTGCCACTTCTTGTGTATTTTCACGTCTTCAATTCCCACCTATGTTTGGGTGATCCTAAGGTCATCCCAGCTTTCATCTCTGCCCTAGGTTCTACATTAGTGATTCTTAACATTTTTGGAGGATGAGACTCTCTCCATAAAAGCACCTGTTTCATTAATATTTTTCTTGAAGTTTCATAAGCATGCCGCACTTCATCCATGGAGCAAATAGAGGAGGACTTCTATGTAGGCTTCCAATACCAACTACCTCCTTTTTGGGGATGTCAATTTCTTCACCCTTATTTACTCGATGACCATGTCTGATCAAGTCTACTTCACCCTGTCTCTAGTGTCCTGTTCATTGTCATCAGAACACCAGATCCCAAAGTTTTCCCCTCTTGCCAGCCCCGACAGATGTTGTTCCTTGTGTACCTGGGCAGAGGGTGCATTTTCCTGGAGCCCTTTATGAGAGAAGGCTCTCACTGACTTTCTTTCAACCTCTCCATGTCTCAGGAAGAAAAGAAGAACTACCTGGGCAAAGGGCTAAGTGCATGTTTTCCAGGAAAGAGAAGAGGATTCACAGAATCCCTGCTCAGACGAAGAGTCTGTGATAAAGACGAAGAGTACAACCACCCCCCACCACCACAACAACCAATATTCTTGGGAAAACAAAGGGTACTTCTAGAAATAAAATGTTATTATAGATTCCTCCATGCCTCTCCAGTGAGATATAACAGGAGTTGGCAAACTTAACTTCTTCTGTAAAGGGCCAGACAGTAAATATTTTAGGCTTTGCAGGCCAAGCAGCAAAACTGAGGATACTATATGTTATACATATGTAACAAGAGAGAAAACAAATTTCCATAAAATTTTTATTGGCAACATTCAGAAGTTTGGATGCTGAAATTTGAATTTCTCATCATTTTTATGTGTCACAAAGCATTATTGGAGATTATTTAATTTTTTCAACTACTTAAAAATATACAAAATATTCTTAGTCTGTAGGTTGTACAAAAATAGTCAATAGGCTGAATTTGGCCCATGGGCTATAGTTTGCTAACCGCTGAGATACAGTTATCTATCACAGTGGATATACACCACTGAGTTTTCAACTTTAGAATTTTAGAGACCACATATGATGACATATACCGTTTATTGAAGAATCTCAAATTAGTGGAGTATGAATGTTTAACGGCTGTATTTTTAGCTTTCAACTGTGTTATATCCAATCTCTCATTTCCTTAATGATATTTTGGGCGGAGATCATAACTTTCTACTTACTTTTGGCTGTTAAAACTTCCATATTGCAATGCACTATCCCTGCGCATCCCCCTTTTAGGTTCTAGCACCTTCAGTGTGTTGTGGCAGGGAGCAGGAAGAAAATAAGGCCAAAATGTCACTTCGCTTAGCTGTGTGATGTTGCAAACCTTTACTGTTTATTGTTACTAGTTTCCCAGCTAACACTGATCATCAGGTTCTCTGTGTGGCAGGGGACATGTTGACTTTTTTTGTGGAGACACAAGCATTGGTTATTGGAGAGCCCTAGGGGACCTTCCCACTGCAACTTCTCTCCCCAGTGTGGAATAGCTGAGTCTGACTCACTTTCTTCTATCCCACTTTGGCTTCTGTCACTGGCAACTCATGTCCCCATGCGGCTGGACCTGCAGTTGAACCATACAACACCCTGTGAACATTTTTTAAAGGCCCTCCTCCCTTTGGATGGACTCAGCTTTGGGCCAAGGTTCATGGTTTGGGGAATGGAACAGGGGCCAACTCTCAGGACAGGGCAACATCTTCATGAACATCATGTAGCTCTGACCAGGGTCTTGTTGCCTAATGGGCTGCTCTCTTGGATGGGATAATGACCAAATGGCTCAAGTTCAGCTATTCACCATCAGATCTACACAACCTACAAACTTCCCCATTCCACAAAGGCTGCCCCATTGCCATTCCCTCTGTCTTAGCCTCTTTACTGAAGTAGGTACACAAGCAGCATCCATCCCAGGAATGTGATGCCAGTCTCTCTTTTCTGCAGGCACCCTCAATCTTTGTGAATGAGTCTTCTTGGGGCACAGGTAATTCACTGAGGAATCTCAAGTTTTGGGAAAAAAGGAAGGTGGTATAAGAAAGCTACCTTGCCATTTGTCTTTGAAAATGGATATTGTCTAAAAAGGATGAGTTAAGAACTACTGGTCAATGCATTATTTAGAGGTATGAAGGAATAAAGGAATTGCAATAAGTACAAAAAATAGAAAAAGTTGTAAGTGCTTGCTGCTGTGTTTCTTCATTTAACAAGTAAGGAAACTCATGATCAGCAGTGAAACAACTTCCCAGGGTTTGCAGCCAGTAAACGGCAAGATCCAGCTAAGAACCCAGGTCTACCTGACCTCAAGACCCCTGCTGTTGTTTCATATTCTCTGTGGTCAGAGACCAATTCATAAATGACTAAAAGCCCATTTGCTCCTACAATGAAAAAGTGGGCTCTGGCAGGATTGTGTGGATAGAGGAAAAAGCAAAATGACTTTGGAGTTTTGTGGGCTTCTCTTTAACCTCAGAAACATTGCTTTCACTGGGGGTGCTTCCACATGTCAGTGTATAATTTTTAAATAGTTAGAAACATAATTTTCCTAAAATATACAGTGCGCTCATGTCAAGTTTTATTCAACTCATCAATGAGAGAACTAGCAGAATGACAAAGCTAGTTCAAAGGAGGATGTTATATATATTTTTCAGGAAAAAAAATTCTGAAGTAAGATTGTCAAGTTAGATGTAAAACTGATTCATGTCCTAGAGGGTGGCAATAAATCTACAACATTTGAAATTATCTCTTCTAATGAGCAGAAATAATTTGCACCTCTAATGAGCAAATTTATGTGCATCTTTCCAAGCTCTCTACAAGTAGCATCTAACTATACCACTGGCCCTTTATCTATAATAAAACAAATAAAATTACATTCCACTAAAGAATCAGATGACTCCCTCAGTAAGATTGCCAGACATGGCTCTAAGAGAACAAACGACAGAGTCCCCTTTCTTTGCGTATTTTTTTCCCTTGATGCACGCTAGTAACCCACACACGTCACCACGTTAATAACCCACACTGCTTCCCCAACCTTGGAATGTGGATCACTTGCCTTTTTTCTAATCCAGAAGATGAAATTTCAAGTGACAAAGTAAACAATTATTTTCAAATCATCTGCTTCTTCAAATGGGTAGAATCTTAGAGTCAAAAGGCAGGGGGCTAGATTTGAGGTAAGAAGCAGAGGAGTAGGTCTTTTCCACCAACGATAGAACTGGGAATAAGATTCAGAATATTTAATCACAGGTAGGACTGTGAGACTAGACAGTCAGAATGGATGCTTCCATAGGGGTGGGCCAGGATCATGATGGCCCCTGCTGGGTCAGGTCTTAACTCTTTACTGGAAAGATCTCATAGATGTCTGGGAGGTTCCAGAACAGGCTAGGGTAACTATAGTGGTGGCGGGAGGGGGAGGGTTGATTGGGGACTTGGGCCAGATGCTGTTTACCAAGAAGTAGGAAAGTATTTCAACATTTTAACAAGCAATATGGCTATACAGACATGTTCTGGTTGAATGTTATCATGTTCACACCTCAACCTCTGCCACCTCCCCAGTCCTGACTGGTCTCACAAACACAGGCATAGTCACTCACCCACATCCTGCCTTGAGATTCCAGTCCACTTCTCTCCTCTGTTTGCCTCTTGGGCTTTAGAGGCAAAGAGGAAACATGCAGGGAAAGGAACAGGGAGGAGGTCAAGAGTAGGGAAGAAAGAGCATTCTGCACCCACGTCTAAGGGAAAGTGCAGCATCAGATCTAGGAGTGGAGAAGTGACTACTCGGTAGTGTTCCTAAGCTCTGGAGGTAGAGCAGTGCTCCCAATGGACAAGGATCCCTGTCTTTATCTTCTATTGGAGGGAGATAGGAAATATGAAAAATATGAGTTACCATGTGAGAGCACCCAGCACAGGGCTTGGCACATAGGAAATACTCAACAAATGTTATGTCCTTCTCTTATCCGTGTCCTTAATCACATCTCTGCAGCTTCCCCGAAGGCTTCTGAACACATAAATAAAGCTGCAACCCCATCTGGCTGAAAAGAGTCAACCATCTGGAGATTTGAAAATATGGGGGAACTTCTAATGACTGGCTAATTTTTTTTTCAGTTTTTCAGACAGATGTTTGATGCCATTCAGGCCCATCTGTAGCAAAAATAGCAGTTTATTGAGACTCTTTTCCATAATTTTAAGTTCCTTGTCCTAAAAGCTAAGTGGACTTTATTTTCTTAGTCAGCATTTTCTTAAAAAATGATTCGAAAAAGTGATCATTGGCTAATGGAGAACAATTCAGGAATAAAATATGGAAATATCAGACCCTTGGATTAAAAGGACCTTTAAACTGGCAGCCCATGGGTCAAATTCAACAATGAGGCAGGTTTGGCTTGGCAGGCAGTGTGTCTTTATTTACTTTTAAATTTTATTTTATTTTATATATTTTTAGAAGACATTAGTTTTTTAAAAGATTTTATTTATTTATTCACAAGAGACACACAGAGAGAGGCAGAGACACAGGCAGAGGGAAAAGCAGGCTCCCTGGGGGGAGCCCGATGCCAGACTCAATCCCAGGACCCCAGGATCTTGACCCGGGCAGAAGGCAGACGCTCAACCACTGAGCCACCCAAATGTCCCAGGCAGTGTGTTTTTAAAAAGTTAATTTAGTTGCCCACATTTTAAAAATCAAGAGATTTTATACCTGGCTTTTTAATATTTGGAGTATCGGGATAAATTTGGTACACGTTTCCCAAGAGTAAAAATCAACTCAAGTCACATAGCATTTGTCCCTTGGATAGGGGCTTGTGCTCTCTGGTTTGCCTCAGGCCCCACTATTCTCTATTGTTTTCCACACTGAGACCGTGTTTCAGCTACCAGGTATCTTTTCAAGTGCAGTGACTTCTCCAACCCCCTACCCCCAGAATTGAGTTAAGAGGACATTGAAATGCTTGTTTCAACTGCTACATTACCTGCCTTGTCCACATGGACATTTGGATTTGTTTACTCCCTAATCTTATCTGAAGCTTTCATTTCAGAATTGGGTAAACTAAGGCCCAAAGGAGGAAGATATATGCATAATTCACATAACTCGTAGTGACAGAAGTGTGATGAGTACTCAGGGTTCCTTGTTATCAGGCCAGTGGTCTTTCCATGATGTAAATACGTCGCTTTGCTCATGTCTAGGACTTCAAGGGGTCTTCTTAATGAGGGAATCATACATTGAGCATGTTCTCATTCAAATCCACTTGCTGCCATTGAAAACACACAGCAAGTTGGGGCCCTACTTTGTGAATGCCTCGCGTGCTTTCCAGATAATGAGTCAGGCATTCGTTCTGCTTTCTGAGTGTGGGTGTCTCTACATAGGTCGATTGTTTCTTCATTCAAAATCTGTCCTTTGCTGTCTCTGAATTTGTTCCTGTCTGATGTCGCCTGCACCCCTGCAGACATTGCACAGGCATGCTGAGTGTTCGGGGACCTGAAGCTTCTGAATGGAAAAACCCATGTGTCTGGGCATTCTCACAAGCTAATGTTTGTACCAGTAGCAACCTATCCACCGGAGCACGAATTAATGTTCTTAGCAAATGCTCCGAGAAGCAACATGGCTTAGGTGAGGTAGTGCCTGCTGGGTTTAGGTATGTGACCTCAGGCAAGTCATATAATTTCTCTAAGGCTCAGTTTCTTCACCAATAAAATGAGGATAATAATAATACTGATTTAAATGAGCTCCTTTGAAGAGGAAAAAGTTAATTTTTCAAAATTGTTAGAACAGTGCTAGCAAATAGTATGTACTAAATATAAATGATATTCTGGGGAGTTAAAGAAATAAACAACCCTTCTCTTGCTTGAGTGATGTGATCCTTTTTAACACATGCAGTTGTTGCCAGCTCCATTGTAAATACTTAATATATGTTAGCTTAAAGATCAGAATTGCTTGGAGGAGTTTCAGAAAATTCAGATTCCAGTGATCCACCACAGACCTACGGAAGCAGAGAATCTAGTTGTGAGGCCTAATTATCTTTTTTTTTTTTTTAAGCTCCCCATGTGATTCTGATGACTAGCCAAGTTTGGGAATATTGAGGTAGTTTCCTTATTCTTGAATATCTTTGGTGGTGGAGAACCCATACCTCCTAAAGCTCCCTATTCTACATTGCATGGTCATTTATACTGAGGTAAAAATTGTTTTCCTCTCACTCTTACTTCTACCCCCTTGAGGCCACATAGAACATTTCAAATCTCTTTCCCATATGACAACTCTTCAGATATTTTCAGACAGCTGTCATGTCCCTCCTGACCATTCTCCTTTGGACAAAACCGCCACATTCTCTCATGGCTCTTAAAAAAGTATGGGTGAACAGACTTTGCTAATTTGATATCAGAAAAAACTGAGCTATAAGACCTCCAGTTATCCTTTGACTCTAAAGGACCAGAAAAATGAGGATGTTGAGACTCTAGGAGAGGGGATATACTGAATAAGAGATGATTATACACCTTTAATCCAGAGAATGGGGTCTGCCTATTGCATGCAGGAAATCAGAGGTTCCTTGAAAATTCCTTGAACACTTGATATATTCAGTACATGAAGAAAAATCTTGGTTTCAGATTCCAGCCAGGCCCATCTAGGTGCTGGTTCTATGGGTGTGCACACAGCTTAAGATTCATTGTGACTCATTAAAGTTACTGTATATAATACTTCAAAAAATGTAAAAAACAAAACAAAAACAAAAACCTGGCTGAGTCAAATTGTATGAAGACTGCAACATATTTTCTCAAAAGAATTCACCTGATCAAGAACATATCTTAGATTCATCCAGTTCCATCTTGATTCAAATTCTCACTTCTCCCACTAAGCCCACAGAATGCCTGGGTGGGGTTCCAATTCCTTGTACAAACTGTGGGTGTAGGACATGATGTTGGAGAGAAGAGAAACCATCAGTTGAGAAATTCTGAGAAAGGATTTAGGCACTTTAGGCCCTATTGGGGGAAGCCAAATTTGGTTTTTAAT
Organism: Vulpes vulpes; assembly: GCF_048418805.1. Taxonomy (NCBI): domain Eukaryota; kingdom Metazoa; phylum Chordata; class Mammalia; order Carnivora; family Canidae; genus Vulpes; species Vulpes vulpes. Next base: position 96,558,646 of record NC_132782.1, read on the forward strand.
TGTACATTCCCAGATTTTGTTCCAAGAGGGGCAGAAGAACTGAAAATAACGGAAACACGATCTACATATATACCTCGTCTGGCTCAGATTTTTTATGCCATCCCTAGAACCATATAGACATCAAAGCATCCACCAAATCACAGCTTTACAGAAGGTAATTCAATTCTTTGTTGTCAATAGAGTAAAGGGAATTATAGAATTTCCCCAAGGTAAATGACTTCACCATATCTGATCACCAATGATCACAAATATTAGATTTTTATCAATGTTTGGGAAAGAATTGTTCTAAAATTTCCATTGGTACACTGGATAAAATAAGAGCTTTGGATAGTGCTAATTCATGATCACCTATTCCAAAGTAGTCATTTCCCAGAATGATAAGAAAGGGTTGGAGTAGGCAAATGTCTTAGCCAAGGTCACACAGATAGTTTGCAGCATTACCCAGGTCTTCTGACTTCAAGTACAGTGATTCTTGTTGCATTTAAAGTAGTCTTTTCCTACCTGGGATTCCCACCAGTTGCAAATTTGTGTTGGAAACAGAATCAACTGTAGTAGTGCTACAGTCGGGAGAGCAGTTGTTCAGAGTGTCAGGACATGGGAAGAAGGCCAGGGAATGATGCAATATTACACTAGCAAGTGATGTCATAGCATGATTTCCTAAGTGATTTACATAAATGCAAGTTCTCAAAAAGCTCTGACAAATGCCAGCCAGTGGGAATGCAGGCATGGAGAACCAATGGCAAACAGGAGAGGGGAACATATAGGAAACCCAGATTTCCTTGCTCATCACAGTGACAAGCTTCACAGATTCCTCAGAAGCCTGATAAAACTCCCTTCTGCCCCTCTAATCCAGTGTGTTCCCTCAGGCACATAAGCTTGGAAGAGCTTTGATTTTCTTCTCTATCTTTCCATTTACTACCACTGACATTCAGTCATTGCCCAGCGATGCTGAGAGTGACTTCTTGTGTAGTGAAAGCGAGTTTAATAGTGAGACAGTCTAACCGAGAGCTTCACATTCTGAAAATTCATCTGCCCTCTTCATCATAATTTAGAGCAAATTCTCAATTTTTAAAATTAGAAGCTGTGATTTTTGGAGAATCAATCGTATGCAAATGTCATGGAAATATATTTGTTGAGTTTGGAGAGGACTTAAGAAAGAAGACAGGTGGATACCAAATACGAACACTTCAGTTTTGTTTTGAAACATGTATTAATAAGGAAGTTTTGTTAAAATGTGTGTGTGTAGGGGTTCACATACGTTTGTCTGGTTGGCAATGTAAGTTCACGAAAATATCTACTTAGACCAAACTCAGAAGAAACTGCTAAGACTGTGTTAGAAATAAGGAAATAGCTCAAAGTGTGCCAGCCTAGGTCACAGTCTGCCTGTCTCTGTCCCTCTGTCCCTCTGTCTCTTCTCTCTCTCTCCCTCCCTCCCTCTCTTTCTCTCTTCCTTCCTCTCTCTCTTCTTCCCTCACTCTCCCTCCCCCTCCCCCACTAAAATGCAATTAAAGCAGAGCCAAAGACCCCATCTCAAGCCACAAATCAAAGCAATTCACAATATGCTTAGGAATTTTGGATTTGAAGACTTTGCTCAACTGCAGAAGCTGCCTAGAGTGCCACAAAATCTCATCTCATGAAGCTTAAACCAAAAACAACCAACAAGACCAAACCTCTTCATCCCACACAGCATTAGTCTTGCTGGGAACAATCTGGGCATCTGCACATTCTCAGCAAAAATTCAAACTATTCATCTTTCCCCATCACTGCCTCCATTTCCCCAAACACCTACTGGAATATTAGAATATCAGAAACTGCATTATTTGGGGCCATTGAGAGGAATTTGTAAATACCTTCTAGGCAGCAGGTCCTCCACAGCCCCGAATGGGTCATTACTTCTTCATTCTTCCTGCTGGTTTCATTATCACTTGTAGATTTAGTCCTGCACACACCTCTGGAATATAACCAGTAGTCCGTGCCCACTGCAATGGTCATTAAACTAAAAGCTGCGAAGGCTCCCACAGTGGTGATCAACATCTGGATACCTCTGTCACACATCCTCATAATTCTTCATGGTACTCTGGATGGCTGGGGGTTGGAGGGGTAGGTTCAATGCCAGAGGGGAAAATCACTCTGCAGCTGGGTAACCTAGGGCAGGCTCTTCCAAAAATTCGGGTCTCCTTTTGTCAGCATCCACAGAGACTTTAGGAAAGCTGGGATTTCCTGTCTGGAGCTCTCTCCGGTTCCCTGGGTCGCCTATGGCCCTTGGAAGGGTGCAGGCTCCAGGGGGTTGGTCCACATCACTGCTGCCTTCTGAGGATCCCTGGGTTCCTTTCATTCCTCAGGAGCTTGGTAAAGATGAGGGTCCGTGCAGGGCATGGCTCCAGAGCCTGGAGCTGCCAGTTCGGTTTGAGATGCGCCTGGCTCCTCACAGCCTCGGGAGACTCAAGGCAAAGAAATCCAGAGAGGTCTATGTGTGTGTGTGTGTGCGTGCGTGCGTGTGTGTGCGAGCGCGTGTGCTGGGGGTGAGGGCGGATGGCAAAAAATAGCACTGCTGGGAGGCGAGTCGCTGAGAAGAGTGTTCATTGCTTCCCCAGCCTCCCAGGAAAGCTCTCCGCCTGCTCCTGACACCCCCGCTCAAACTGGAGAAAAGACAGAGTCCTGGGGAGGGGGCCGGGCGGTTTCATCGGAGGGCAGAGGTCCGCGGTGCTGAAGGGACAGCTCCCGCCTGTTGCCCCGCCTCCGCCTCCCTAACGCCCAGGCTTTGGGTCCGTGGTGCTGAAGGGACAGCTCCGCTCCTGCTGCTGCTGCTGCTGCTGCTGCTGCTGCTGCTGCTGCTGCTGCTGCTGCACCCCGCCTCTCTAGCCCCCGGGCTTGAGACCTGGGGTGCTGAAGGGTCGCACCTCCCTCCAGCCGCCCTCCCCCCGTCCCTTTCCAGGCCAGCTAGCCGGCTCGGCTCTGCCTAGTCAATCCCACGCTCAGCGCAAAGTTTCCGGAGCCCAGGGCAGTCAGCGCCCCGGCTCGGCTCGTCGGCGCTGCAGCATCACCCTGTTCCTCCGCTCCCGGAAGGGTTAAGGAAAGGGGAAGGGGAAAGAAGCCCGCAGCGCACTCTGGCGCGCTCTCAGCTCCCCCCCCCCCCCCCCCCGCCTCCCGCCCCCCAACCACCGAGCCAGGCAAGTTTGCCTTTTGCTGCGGGCGCCGCTGGAGCCCACTGGGGAACACCGAGTCTTCTTAAAGGGACCGGCGACTCCGGGCGACGGATCTGTGTCTCACTTGGGCGGGTAAAAAGTGTTGTCACAGGCACATCTGTGTATAGTCTGTCTCAGTTTGGTTCCCCAGAAAACAAGCCAATATGTCTACCCTCCTTTTTCTGGAGCTCTGGTTTACACCGGAGACAATGTGCTCAGATCAGACCCGGAACTGTTCATATACATATGATCATGAATTCCTAAAAGACAGAAGGAGCTGAGTGTATGTAGACTCTGCTGTACGCATATCACAGATTCGGGGCGACAGGTTGTGAGATGCTGGTCTCTGAATCCACTTCATGTATTGCAGCATCCTTACATTTGTGTAGGCTGGGGGTTGATGGATTCAAGGTGGGAGAGTCCGCGAAAATGTCAGGTTCATTCCAAAGGTCCCTGGAATGTTCATTCGTCAACATCTTTTTCTAAGTGAGACCGTGGAGCACGTGAAGTTAGGTCTGCTTTTCTTGTTAGTCCAAAGTGCAAATGCCATTGCACACTTGAAAGCTAATGAGAGTCTCCCTTTGGAAATAGTCGATGTTGCAAAGGATCAGCACTTGACCATCTGTCTATTACTGTGTGTTCTGGCATATACATGGCATATATACTGAGTTGAATAGGGGTAGTCCACAGGATGGCTTTATTATTATTATTATTATTATTATTATTATTATTTATTATCCTACGGCATAATAGAAGGGATACCCAGAGGCCCAGTGTTTGGAATTGAGGCTGCTTGGGTTGTTTCTGAAATGTTTCCACTGCCAACTGTCATGTTTGAGTGTTATTGAACTGGACAAAAATATAATGGAAGGTAATCACAGACACATATAGTCCCCTGGTGCCATCTCTGGCTCTGTGAGCTTCTATAGAGATGACTGAGTAGCAGCAATGTATTGAAGAGTTCTCAAATGTAGATCACAACTTCTTGGTGACTTTGTTACTTTGTGTGTGTGTATGTGTTCAGGTCACTTGATTCTTGGTGTTAAATAAACATACCTGTGCATACATAGGTTTGAATATACAGTCATGGTGTGACTGTTTACATGTTAACCTGCACTGTGTTCAATATAGTTATGAGTTCTGAATGGCTGCGAATTAGTTGCAGAAGAAAAGGATGTATGCAAATATATGTTTGTACCTGTAGGCAATGTTGTGAACCATGTGGATATGTTTACTGCAAATGCATGGCTGTGTGCATGGGTGGGCATGCATGTTCGTGTCCAGGTATAGTGTATGCTTGTGCTCCTACATTCATTTAATTGCATATGCATACGTCATGGTTCACAAGTACTGTTTTATGGGCAGGAAGTAGAAATATGAAAAATCTGCTACATAACCAAAGTGGAACAGATAAACTCGGGCCCAGAACCATGGCTAACCTTATCCCCAAAGAACGGGAGACAATGAGGGGAAGGTATTCAAGGCCTTCTATAAGTTACTTAATTTTTTTTCTTAAAAAAGAAAACTTATTTCTTATTAAAATGTTCTGCTTTGGGGGATTACTGCGTGGCTCAGCAGTTTAGCGCCTGCCTTCAGCCCAGGGTGTGATCCTGGAGTCCCAGGATCGAGTCCCACGTTGGGCTCCCTGTATGGAGCCTGCTTCTCTCTCTGCCTGTGTCTCTGCCTCGCTCTCTCTCTCTCTCTCTGTGTGTGTGATTCATGAATAAATAAATAAAAATCTTTAAAAAAATTTGTAAAATGTTCTGCTTTGACTTTTTTTTTTTTTTTAAAGGAAAAAATGTCTGTAACTTGGAGATAAAGTTGGTCTTTCCTGGGAGGTGTTATTAAATTAGTGAAATTTTCCTTCCCTCCTCTTAGAAACTTAAGTAATGTAAAATAATCTTAAAATGACCAAAACAGCCATGGAAGAGAAAGGTCTTTTCTCAAAGCAGGACCATGTAGATGGAAGGTCAATGGGCTTTGGGCTTTGGGCTTAGGAAGAGTAGTAGAGCTCCAGTCACTCCATTCACCAGACCTGTGGAAAAATGAGAGCAGCTTCACCTCCACCTCCACACCTCTGTAATATAAACCCGGAGAGACAAGGTGCTGTACCCAGGAGGTCCAGCATAAGGAATTGGGTAACCAAGTAGGATAGTGTGGAGTAGGGGGGGGAGGGTCAGGAGCTCACGCAGATGGAGGTGATCATTGTAGGTCAGGATGTAGACAGTTTTTCTGAAGGCGAGAAAGGGACATCTGTTATAAGATGGAACGTTGTACTGAGCCTTTGGCTTAATGAGGCAGGATTACCCTTTTGCAACTTCTGCTCACGGCCAAAGCTGATCACAGAACGTGGGAAGTCCTGAACCTGCATTTGGAGCAAGTCAGAACACCTGTCTGGAGTGGGAGTGCGGAGGTAGGGAGGCCATCGGTTGGTTCCCCCCATGATGACTCCCAACTTACTAGGGGGTGACCTCATCCTTTCATTCAATTGAATGTGTAGGCGGCTGTACTGGGGTGTGTGGAATCGGCTAAGCCTAGATTTAATTGCTCATTTCTACCACTAGAGGGCTCTTTCACCAGATCGATCTGGGACCCAAGAGATTCAAAACACTATCTCTTCTTGCAGTGAGGGGCCAGGCTCTCTTTTTGCTGACAAACCTACTTTCTGATCCTACTTTTGTGGTGGGAGATTGGGAGGCATTGAAATGCTTAAAACTGATATTCGGTTCTCTTAATAAGGCTTCTTTTTTTTTTTTTTTTATTGGACTCTTAGTGAAGTAGCCGGCATGAAACACCTACTTTTTTTCCCCCCTTTGTGTATCCTTTTATATATTGGAGTCACCCTCAGCACAGGAAGGGTCAATGCACCCTGAAAGTGATTGTGTCATTCAGGAAGGACTAATGACAGCCGTTTCAATTCAATAAATGCTCCTTGAGTGGCCACTATGTGCAAGGCTTAGTACTTTGGAGAACATGAAGATATGATTCCTCTCCCCCAAGGAGTCCCTTGTGTCGTAGGGGGTCTCTCATTATTACATTTGGCTGTAAACAGTGGAAACTGCAGCTAGTTTGGGAAATTGGGGGATTTTTTATAAGGATATGGTAATGTTTCAATGAATGTTAGGGCAAAGATGCAATCAGGCCTCAGCAAGAAGTTGAAATAAAAGCCACCAGGAGCTGTGGCAGTCACCTCATTTTTTCATCTCTGCCTCTTTTCTCATTTTTTTTGTTGAGAAAAATTGTTTTACCGGAGCACCTGGGTAGCTCAGTTGGTTGAGCATCCCACTTTTGATTTTGGCTCAGGTTATGATCTCAGAGTTGTGAGATCAAGCCCCTGGTCAGACTCTGTGCTCAGCAGAGAGTCTGCCTGAGACTCTCTCCTTCTGCCCCTTCCCCGGCTTGCTCACATTCACCTGCTCTCTCGCTGTCTGGAATCAATAAGTGAACCTTTTTTTGTTTTTTATTTCATTATTTTATTATTTTTTTAAAAGATTTTATTTATTTATTCATGAGAGACACAGAGAGGTAGGGACACAGACAGAGGGAGAAGCAGGCCCCATGCAGGGAGCCCGATGTGGGACTTGATCCTGGGGCTCCAGGATCACGCCCTGGGCCAAAGGCAGGCACCAAACCACTCAGCCACCCAGGGTTCCCATTTTTTGTTTTTTTAAAGAGAAAAATTGTTTTGCCTTCTCTATTTTTCAATCTTCAAGATAAAACCTGCCCTTTGAGTTTTTACATCATCTCTACTTAAATGGAAAGTTTTGGTCCCAATTTCAAATCTCCAGGAAAGCAAATGGTTGGTCTAGCTCGTGTCATGTGCCATTTCTTGGTCCAGCCAGCTGTCATCATGGAGAAAGGGCCATGCGGTACAAACATGGCTATCAGAACCAGCCACTGTGAACCAAGGAAGGGAGGAAAAGAAAGTTCTCCAAGTAGGAGGAATTTTTGTAACATCTTAAAAGACTACTACGAAAAGTGCATGTGATTCATATTTGGAGCCACTCTATGATGATGCTGAGCAGTTAAACAGGATCATGAGTGAGAAGACGACATGGCGGGATAGCAGGGCTCTGAAGATACTGGAGCCCTCTGATAGAAGTGGAACGGAGCTAAGCATCAGTGATACCAAACCAGCTTCACCTTTTGTCTATGCCTTTATTCCAAGGGATGAAGGTGAAAAGACAAAAACTTTTCTCAACTTGCCTGAAGTACAGGCACCACATGGGTGTCAGTGAATGAGAGGGTGAAAACCAAGCAGACACAGACTGAGCAGCTTAGCCTCTGCCATGTTGTAGTTTCTCCTTAATGTTTTCACATGGTCTATTTATTAGTTTTCTACCTTCAGACTCAACTTATAGAAAAAACACTGAAAATGAAATGTAGCTATGAAACTCATCTTCCCATTAGTATTTAAACTCCAGCCTTGCCAACCTTTCGGCGACTGAATCCCCCTGTTCTCTTTTGCTGACACCAAGTGCTTGTAAGCGCTGTTCCCACTGCATACGAAGATGTTGGGACAGAGGATGGTGGAACAGGGAGAAGGGGGTGCAATGGCACGGATGCGACACCCTGATATGATAAGGACAACAGCCCAAATATACTGCCTGGAGTTGATGAAAGGAGAACTAGAGGCTGGAGCATGTTATTGAAGGTGACAAAGCTAACCAACAGAGGAACTAAAAGTATCCCATAACTGTGTTTGGGATGAAGCAAGGTGAGCTAAGACACAAATGCGTAACTGTGGTTAACTCTTGGGGAGATGAATAGGAGTGAGATGGGCCTGTTGGAACCAGTCAGGGCCCTCCATCCTATTTGGTGTTTTAAAATCTTGTGCATGTATACTTTGATAAATGTTTGAAGTCAATTTAAAAAATAGACAAAACAGTATGCAGCTGGCCACCTGTCCATCTCTCTCAGCCACCTCTTGCTTTATCGGTACAGTGTTTCCTGCGATCCATGTGTCTATTCCCTGTGCCTGGAATGTTCTTCTCTGGGATATCCTTTTTGTAAAAAACAAGCAACAATAACAAACAAACAAACAAAACACATTTATTTTGAAATAATTTTGCATTTATATAAAAGTTGCTGCCACCAGAGAGTCTCTTGGTTCAATCCCTCCCTTCATTCATATCTCAGCTCAAATGTCACCTTCTCACAGAATCTTTTTTTAACTGCTCTATCCAAAATAACACCCTGTGCCTCTCTCTGTCCTCTCACTCTGTTTTGTTTTTCTCCATAACATTTATTAATATCTGGCATTATCCCCTGCTTATGTGGACACATATTGTATATAAGTTTCTGTGTTTATCGTCATCTCCCCAACTAGAGCAAAAGAATTCCAGGAAGACGGGTGCTTTGTCTTGTTCACATTTATATTAGAAGACCCTGGAACAGTGCCCAGAATATAGTAGACACTCAATTATCATTTGATTAATCAATTAATTGCATAAAGAGAATCATTATGTTTCACACACACAACAGGCGTTGCAAAGTCAGTAATAAGCAAGACAGACATGTTCTCGATCATCTGGAACTCCCAGTCTACTAGAGAGGACAGACACAGTTGTAGTAGTTGCTGCTGGTACCCCCAGAAGCCCAGATCCCCTTTACTGAGTCGGTGTGTTTATACCCAAATCTTGAGCTCTTTAGCCCCGCTGCCTGCTCTCAGCTGCACGTTCTTGGGAGAATTGCTCTCAGGTGATAGGAGCAGCTGTACCCAAGGAACTACTAGACCCTCACTCAGAGGCAGCCTAAAGTCAATGAGTGGCTGAAACAAGGTTGCAAAAGGTTGTCCTCTTGCCAGAGGTTCAACGTGGTGCACCTGATACTCCAGAGTCCTCCATGGGCTACACCAGGGCTAGAATTTGCCTGGGCCCACACCCTTGTGTGACTTTGTCCCCTTTCCCTGTGGTTCTCGAACTCTTAGTGTACGTCAGAATTGCTTAAAAGACCGGCTGAACAAAAGATCCCTGTGTTCCACCCCCAGAGCTTCAAGCATGGTTCTTTAAATTTTTCATTTCTCATAAGTTCCTGAGTGAAGCTAATGGTGCTAAGGAATCACAAGTGGAGAATCACTGCCTTCCTAATGCTGCTCCCCATACTCCATTTTGGGTTTTCCCTAAAGATCACTCCTTCTATAAGTTACCTATATCTGAATCCTGCCTCAGGCTCTGCTTCTAGGAAACTCTACCTGAGAAAACAAGGATTGACAAGTGCTCTGTGAGGGGAAGTGCAGGTCAGGGACAATTAATGTCATTGAGGGACATTGAAGAAGGCTTCACAGAGGAAGTTCCATTTAAACTGAATCCTTAAGGATGAGTAGCCAAGTGAAGAGCAGGGGAAATTATGTTCCAGGCAGTTGGGCTGGCATGTTCAAAAGATGGTACCTGATGAATTTGAGGGAATGAAAGAAGTGTATAATATGGAGTCAGTGCGGCTGACTCTTCATGCTTGAATATTATGTACAGAATATTATGTATAGTTTGGCCATGAATACTCTTCCAGAAAATATTTGAAGCCTATTAGTTTTTCGGAGGAACTGTATTGCCAAGTAATTCTCAGGCTTGATATGTAGCAACCTCTGAATACTAAACTTTGAAACAAGAAAATCCCTAAAAGATTCTTGAGCTCAACTGAGAGCTTGTCCTCCCTTATTCCACCTCACATGAGTCCAGGGAGGAAGATGGACCAAAGAGAATCTCCCAGAAAGAAGGGTGGTGGAAAGCAGGAGATAAGGGAGTTCCTCCTTGCTTACTAGGAAACTTCTCCCATTCTCAGGAAAGAGAAAATTTTGTCATCCCTACTCAATTGGATTTGATAATTTCTATGAACCTTGACTGCTGCGTGTACCTCCGTCTCTGCTTTTAAATGGAGCTCTTATTCCAGGCCAGGACTGCTTATCTCCAAAATTCTTATTACATGACAAAAATAGATTCAATTTATTTCATCCCTTTTCAAGTTTAGCAGATGAACATAAATCCCAATTTATACAGATGACAAGAAGTGAAATTAGAGAAGTAGTCTATTGGCCATGAAGCTTCTAGTCACAGTTGACAGAAGCCCAACACCAAGCATATAAAACAAAAGCAATCAATCAGTGCACGTGATTGCAAAGTAGATATGCTCATGGATCACTGGATCTGAGGTCTGCATCTTCATCTCAGGCCTGCCTTCCTCTAGCCTGGGCCACTCTTAGACTCGTTCTCTTCTCAGGTACCATGGCCTGCTTCTTTCCAGTTGAGCAATCCTAGAAGAAAGAGGGCACTTCTCCATCAGTAGTCACAGTAAAGGTCTTGGGGGAGGTTTCTCATTGTCCTGTTTTGTTCATAACCACTGCATTGTGGTGGCCAGGAAATGAGATTCACTGATTTGGGGGTCTGGACTATCTTTCTGTCCCTGGACACACAAGAAGGAAGATCAGCCTCACCTTAATTCATGTAGCCTGAGAGTGGGATAAAGGGCTGATTCTTCAGAGGAAATCAAGGTGCTGTTATCAGAAGAAGGATAAATAGATGATGGGATATATGGGATGATGGGATAGATGTCCAAGGTGCACTATAGATAAGAAGATACCAGATCACACAGGGTCTTTTAGCCATGTTAGATCATTCAACAGACTATCTCCTAAGATCTACTGGTTTGCTAGGTCCTGCTATAGCTCCTGAGGATACAGCAGTGAACAACACAGACTCTCTGCCCCGCAGAGACTTCCATTCTAGGTGAGAGAGACAGCCACCGATCATGTAACTAAACAAACAAAAATTGCAGGTAGTGGTAAAATCTGTGAAGGATATAAAATTGGGTAATCTGATAGGATCTGACCATTGTTGGTGGTGGAGGAAGGACGACTGTCAGAATGGTCAGGAAGTGCATTTTGATGAAGTGACTAAGTTGAGTAAAGTCAGGGCTAGAGGAGTCAGCCCTAAAAGGATTAGGGAAAGTACCCCCAGCAGAAGGATTATCAGGTACCCTAAAGTGAGCTCTAAAGTGAGCATGAATGTGGTTCATTGAAGGATAGAAAGGATAGTGTGGTGGGAATCTCATGAACAAGAGGAAAAATCATAGCAAGTGAGGTCAAGGAGGTGGGGTGGGGTCAGATTATGTAGTCCAGGGGCCAGGGTAAACAGGTATTCTTCACAGCATAAAGCCACTGCATGATTTCAGGCAGGGGAATAAGATGATCTGATCTCTATACTTTGGAAATTTCACTCTGGCCCTGGAGGGAGTAGACTCTATAGGGGCAAGAGTGAAGGTCTGGAGACAAATTAGGAGGCTATTGCCTTAATTCAGGCTATAAGTATTGGCATTTCAGACTAGGTTTGCTAAGGACTATGACTTTTTCCTCTTAGAGTGAGTCTAAGAGTGGCCCAGGCTATAGGAAGACAGGGCTGAGATGAAGATGCAGACCTCGGATCCAGTGATCTGAGTTGGGCCACAGTGAGGAATTGAGATGTTTTAGCAGGGAATGATGTGATCAGGGTGTGTGTGTGTGTGTGTGTGTGTGTGTGTGACATCAGAACCTTGGCCCTGCTCCATGGAATAGAAATTACAGCATAGACCAGCAAGATAACAAGAAAATAGCAGAGTCCTTTGTCCCCAAGCTTCTCCAGGACGCTTGCTCTCCTTCCCACCTTCTAGGTTGAGGTATGTGGAGGAAGAGCACTGTCTTTTCCTCTCAAGATCTGACTAAGGTTATCAGACTCAGGATAGAGGCCTCCAAATAGTGTCCTGAACAAACTTTGCTAGGAAAACTGGGAGAAAGAGCCTTTGTTCTATCATCCTAAACAGGTTTTGGGGACAGAAGCACTGAACACTTGATTGGTGTCTGGCAGAAAGAATTAGTGGAGAGTATGGGTTTGGAGTCAGTTGAAACTTGGACTCAAGTTCTAATTTGCATCACTTGCTTTGTGACCTTGAGCAAGAATTACTGAATACTGTGCCACACTTTCCTTGTAAATAAGATAATAGCACTTATGTCTTTGGTCCATATGAGCTCCTTATTATATAATGAGGATTGTGTATGATAATACACATACAGGCTTAACACATACAGTGCCTGGCATATATGAAGTGCTCAATAAATGTCAGCTGTAGCTATAAATAAAACAATGATGCCAAAGAAGCCAGCCCTCTTAATGAGATTAGTTTTAATCTACTGCCTTCAGAATAACAAACGGGTAACTATTACATGGTTAATCACTTTCCACGAGAATTCTGCACTAGGAAAGCAAAATGACCCAAGAGGCAGTTAAAGATTCAAAAAGCATCTTTATTGAGAGGTGAGATAAACACGTCAATAGATAACTAAGAGGCTTAATATCCCTTTGGACATCTTAAAATCTGGAACAGGATGTGGTTTAGTACTTTTCCTATGGCTTGCAATGTTGACCAAAGTCTTAAAGGCTGAAAACAAGAAGCATGAAATAATTCCTGTATCTGGGAATGGGAAGCCAAAGAGCTGCCAGGTAATTCCCCCAGGATCATGAAGAAATGGCCAGAGAGGTCCTGCAGTCCTGCCTCTGATAACTCCCATCTAGACTATATGGACTGAAGAGTGAGATTCAATGAGGTGGGGGAAAGAGTGGGACCTGGAAGAGAAAGCTATTTTGGCTCTTTTTGTCCCATCTCCATGGTGGGGGAAGGGATGGCTCTCACATATCAATCCAGATGAGAAGAGTTTCAATCAACTCATTGGAGGGACTATGGATATGCAAGAGGGGACACTGACACCGCACTTCCTGGCCAGTACTTGCTGAGCTGCGGATGTTCTACGCTGGCACCTGGAACTAAGTGTGGGCTGGAGCAGAGCACCAATAGGGAGCATTTGAGAGAAATTGGCATGTGTTGAATGGTGTTGGTTCTTTCCTGCCTGGAGAACCACGAAGGCAAGATGCTGGCTGGAGCCTCACCCATTTCTATGGGTGAAGAGAGAGGACACCCGAAAGGCAGCCTGGACAACCAGGGTGTGGTGTTGCAAAGATGCACTGAGCGCTGTACGGATACTGAGAAAAGTCCCTGAGCTCAAACTCTCTTCGTGGGACCATTCATACAAGAGATCAGCATTCGGGTGCCAGCAGCAGAGCATCACCAGCTACCACTCATGACACCGTCCAAGTAAGATGGCTTTTGGCTTTTGCTTCTTGCCCTCTGCCCTTCACCCCTTCACAGTCCTCAGTCCTCAGTCCCAGAGGAGCCAGCAACCAGAGAAGGAGGAAGAGCAGAGAAGGACGGCCCAACCTCCTCCTCTCTCACTGCGAGGGAGGCCCAGCACTCATGGCCAGGCTGGATCTGGAGAGAGCAAAAGGCTTTGTTTGGATTGAATGGGAGGTCGAAGTTTTGATGTTGATGGACTTGAACTTAAAAACACTTTCATTATGAAAAATTTTCAAACATGCATAAAAGTGGGGAGGAAAGTATAATGAATGAGTGCCCCTGTACTATCCCCCACAGGTTGCAGCCATTACTGACATACGGCCCATCTTGTTTCATCTCTATGTTCTACTACTATCGCTCCTCCCTGGATTATTTTGAAGGAAGTCTCAGATATCATATTGTTTCTGGGTTGGGCTTTTGAATGCCTGCGAATGAGTCCTAATTCCAAAATTCAGGTTCTTTTTTTTTTTTAAGATTTATTTATTTATTTATGAGAGAGAGAGAGAGAGAGAGAGAGAGAGAGAGAGGCAGAGACACACAGGCAGAGGGAGAAGCAGGCTCCATGCAGGGAGCCCGATCCTGTGTCTCCAGGATCAGGCCCTGGGATGAAGGTGGCGCTAAACTGCTGAGCCACCCAGGGATCCCCAAAATTCAGGTTCTTAATGTTGAAACTGACCAGAAGACACTGGGTTCTGTCTGTTATTTATTTTTACAATCTTTAGAACATAAAGTTTCATGGATGCAGACTTTTTCTACTTTATGCACCGCTCTATTCCCATGCTTATAATAGCACACAGCTCATAGTAGGTAGTGGAAAGTATTTGTTGAATAAATGAATGAATGATTATGTTTTCAAAATAATCCAGACTTCCTTTTTCCATAACCTGAGAGGTGCTCAGATTGAGGTAAAACATGAAATCTTGGGATCCCTGGGTGGCGCAGCGGTTCGGCGCCTGCCTTTGGCCCAGGGCGCGATCCTGGAGACCCGGGATCGAGTCCCACATCGGGCTCCCGGTGCATGGAGCCTGCTTCTCCCTCTGCCTGTGTCTCTGCCTCTCTCTCTCTCTCTGTGACTATCATAAATAAAAAAAAAAAAAAAAAAAAAAAAAACATGAAATCTTATTTTGTCTTATGCAATTGGCTTACCTCATTCCTGGTGCAAATTTATTCAGTGAAATGTCCCACCTCGAAGGACAAACTCAAGTAATCATTTCTTCCAAGAAACAGTTTTCAAAATGGTTCCAATGGTATGGAGGTCGCCTCTCCTCAAGCCGTATTTTGGAGTTGTCTCCAGGAGAACCTGTAAATTGGTAGCTCGCTGGTCTGCTAATGTTTGGCTGTGCCCACCTGGTTTTACAATTTGCATTGCAGTGAATTGAATGTGGGCCCACGTTCCCGCCGGCAATTAGTTGGAAGAGAAGGGCATCTGCCCACTCCAATGAGGGGTACCTGCTTCAGCTTCCCCTAGATCCCAGCCTTCCCTGTGGTCCTCCGCCTGCACCACTTCTAAGTCACTTGCCTGGCTCCAGTGAGACCCCTGGGTTAGAACAAAGCAGAGACACGGAAGGATGGAGTCCACCAGCACCCATCGATTTGTCCAATTGTGTGATCTTGTCCATGAAACCAACTGGGCCCACTGCTGTTCTCTGGCTGATTTTTCAGTTTTCCCCACCATTTTGTATTCGCTCTTTTGATTCTTCTTTTGGAATCAGTTTTTTTGGCCATCTATACTGTCCTATAATATAAGCTATCTCATCCAAAATTTTCCAATTTCCTAGTCCATATGAAGTTATGCATAATATTATCTTGGAATTTTCATTGATTTTCCTAGATGGTAATTCTAATTTCTCTAATTTTTTAAAAAAGATTTTACTTGTTTATTTGAGAGAGGGTGTGCGTGAGAAAGCATGAGCTGGGTAAGGGGTAGAGAGAGAGAAGCAGACTCCCCACTGAGCATGAAGCCCAGTGTGGGGCTCAATCCCAAGACTCTGGGATCATGACCTGAGCTGAAGGCAGACACCCAACCAACTGAGCCACCCAGGCACCCCATGATTTCTCTTACTCTTAATGGTATCTTGTCTCTCTTCTTCTTGATCAGATTAATTAAAGATTTCTTCCTTTCTTATTGACCCCCGATACCCACCAAAGATACACTTTTGAATTTAGTCTCATCCATATCATATTGGGTGTGAATATTTTAAAGTTTCAAATATATGGATGACAGCCTTCCATAATTGCCAGCACAGATTTACCTCTCTTTAAAAAATAAGTAAATCAGGTGCACCTGGGTGGCTCAGTGGTTGAGCATCTACCTTTGGCTCAGGTCGTGATCCTGGGGTCCTGAGATGGAGTCTCACATTGGGCTCCCCACAGGGAATCTGCTTCTCCCTCTGCCTATGTCTCTGCCTCTTTCTCTGTGTCTCTCATGAATAAATAAATAAAAATCTTAAAAATAAACAAATAAACCCATAATCAGCTCAGCTGGTTAAGCGTCTGACTCTTGGTTTTGGCTTGGGTTGTGGTCTCAGAGTCTTGAGATCAAGCCCCATGTGGGCTCTGCACTCAATGTGGAGTCTGCTTGGGGCTCTCTCTCCCTCTCTCCTTTGGGCCCTCCTTTCCTCCTCTAAAATAAATAAATAAATCTTTAAAAAATAAGTAAATCCATATATAACTATATATAATGTGTCTACATATATGTGTCTATATCTATGTGTCTCCTATCCAGGAGATAGGAGGACCAGATAGATGCCTGTGATCAAATTGCCTTTGTCCCCAGAAGTTTGTCTAGATTATTAGTTTCAATTAAGTTTTAAATTGCTTCATACTCCTTAATCAATCTGAAATTTACATTGATGTATAGTGCAAGATGAAAATTTAATTTTACTTTATTTATTCCTCCCCCCAAGTATTAATCAATTGTCCCACTATCATTGAATATTTTTTCATCTTGCCTTTGTTGTAGCTGCTTTTATTATCTAATAAAGTTGGGTACATGAAAGATTGTCTCAGCACTATCTGCTCTATTTCATTGATCTATGTTTTAGGACTTACATGTACTATGCTTTTTTCATCTTTGAAACTTTATAGTCCATTTTAGTATCTGTATTCACTGTGTCCCCTAATTATTCTCCACTTTCAAGTAGTTCTTGGCTCTTTTGGCTGTTTATTTACCCTGTTGGGTTTTAGAGTTACTCTGTCAAATTCTCCCCCTTCCCACCAAAGGAAAACAAATACAGCAAATACAAAATTAATTGTATGGGGATACTTATTAGGATTGCATCAAACCCATACATGTATTTAGGAAGAACCAACATTATGAAATAATCCTTTGATTCCATTCATCTGATCTTGTTTTAAATTCCCTGGATGACCTTTCTTCATATACATTCTGCATGCTTCTCATTCTGCTTATCCTCATTTTAAAAGGGAAGATATTGAGTGTTGCCCGAGGTCATGCAGGTAGTAAGCAGTGGAGGCTGGATTTGAACACACATCCATCTGATGGGGGAGCCTGCGCTCTTAACCACTACGCTACTTTACTTAGACTATATTATACTTGGAAAGAATGCTGGTAACTTTGCATCCAGATTTTCTGGTTTGCTAGCATAGAATTGCACATGGTACTCCTCACTTCCTTTTCTGACTCCTTGGTTTGGATGCTTATTATATCTAATATTCCTCCTCCTCTTCTCCTTTTTTTAATTAATGGAAACTATTATGGCTACCTTCTCCCTGCCATGCCCCTGGCCCACTCTCTTGTCCTGAATTCAGAACCTTGGGCTCTTCCACATACTGTCTCATCGATCTCCTGTTGAGTCAGTAGAGAGAACTATCACTCAGGATAGAGTGCCCTGGTCAGGCGGAGCAGTTCAAGTCCTGGATCCCAGGGATCTGATGTTCAGTTCAGTTTAGGATTATTTAGTACAACTGGAGGCTCTTTAGTTGACACCAAGTAGAGTTTCTCAGCCTACTTATTGCCGCATTGGCTTGGTCCATGGAACAGTCAGAAATGCCACTTTAAAAAAACTAAACAGACCATGTCACTACACAATCAAAAAATGAAAACTTCCAAATTTCCCATGTTTCTTAGATCAGACCTACATTCTTAACCTTGGCCAAGAAGGTCGTGTGAGGTCTGGCCTCTCCTCTCTCTTTGTCCTCATCTGTTTTTTCTTGTTCACCCCAAAATTGGCTTCTTTATTTCATTTCTTGAAATGTGCCAAGTCCTTACCCAACCCCGGCTCCTCTCTGGGTATTTCTGCTGCTCAGGATGCTTTTTTTCCCAGGGTCACATGATGTAGAGGCCACGTCACATTGCTCAAAGACCTCTTCCTTGAAAGTGATTGGAGGCAGCTCTTTACTACCAGTCTCATCACTCTTCCTAGCAAGGGTCACAGTTGGCAATGCTGTTGTTTATCGACTTGCTTGCTTGTCTGTTTCCTTATCACCTGCCTGTTGCCCTGGAGTCTGCATGCACGAACCTCATCTGTGCTCTCTGCACAGTGTGTGGCACATCGTAGCTCAACACATACGTGCCGGACCTGGGAATCCATGACAACCTGGTCTTGCTGCATCCTAACTGTGCGCCTCGGACAATTGAACTCCTTGAGCATAGTTCAAAATCTGAAAAGCTGACAATACCATGAAGGTGTAGAGAAAGAAAGGTGAAGGAAGAAGGTGTAGAGAAAGGAAGGTGAAGAGAGAGAAAAAAAGAAATAATGTAGGTAAAGCCCTTAGTTTTCTATGTAATACATACAGAGTCCTCAAGAAGCACAAATTATCAACATCATCTTCATCATCTTCATCCCAATTACTTAAATTTAAAAGCACTGTCAAAGAAGCAAGTGGAGAGTTGCCCAGACAAGATTTTGTAGGATTAGAATCTATTCAGTTTGGAGTCAAATCATACAAGTCAAACAGCTCATTTCTATGTTTTTAATTTTTATTTTTTTGCCAGGACCCAAAGATTAATCATTTTTTATAGGAACTAATGTACACGAACTGTTCTTAACATCGGTCATTTATTATTTTCTCTCATGGCTCTGAGAATTGACCTGGGACCAGCTATGTGGTGCCTATTCAGTGTTCCTCCCTGGTTGCAGTGAGTTGGTGGCCAGGGCTCCATGCATCCCAGAGGCTTCCCCACTCATGTGGCAATGCTGGCTGCGGACTGGGACCTCAGCAAGACTCTCAGAGGGAGCACTCATGCATGGCCTGGGCTTCCTCACAGCATGGCAGCTGGGTCCCAAGAGTGGAACATCCCAGGACGCGGAGTCAGGTGGAAGCTGGGTAGCTTTGTCTAACCTAGCCTTGGGAATCACAAGGCATTACTTCCACCACGTTCTATTTGTTAGAAACGGTTCATATTAAGGGAGGGGAGCTAGTCTCTACCTTCTGATGGATGACCCGTCAAAGAATTTGTGGACACATTTCAGGCCACCAAACTAGTCATATTGAGAGGAAGCTGATGCATGGATCAGATGATTCTTTAATAATCGGGAGACATAAATACAGTTGTCAAGTGGCTCCAAACATTTGCGTCAGCTCTGTCTCCTGGTAGGGATTATGGTTATTATGTTGGTGCGCTAGATTGACACCTACCAAGGTTCAAATTCTGGCTCTGCCACCATTAGCCTTGAGACTCCAGGCAAGTTTGTTAGACTCTCTGAAAAGCGGATGTGATAAAAGTATAAGCACGAGGAGTGTCGGCACACAGGAGATTCACTATCTTTACTATCATAGACGCTCCTACCAGGCAGAGGCACCCTCCTTCCAAAAGAGGGGGCAAGTGCAAGGGTCACCTTGCCCTCAGCCGGGTCCCTTGGGGACTTGAGTTCCATGCTCCTTACTGTTCATGCGGCTCTCAAGTGAGCCCCTCTGAAGGCTAGGTTCCAGGTGCTGGGGTGGGTGGGCATGGCAACAGCCCCGTCGCAGCCGGCGCGTGGCCAGGGACTCAGATTTGCCAGTGTGGGCGCAAACACTCTCTCCCCAGAAAAGCTGCTTGAAGGCATAGACTAGGGGAAGGGAAGGTTAAAAATAAAGAGTGGTCATGTTCGGTTTTGAAATTAAGGAAAGCCTGGACTCAAAGGCCCCTTGATTCTCTTGCTTTGGGAGGGGCAGGCTGTTGAGGTGGAGGCATCAGGGAGCTTCCTTTCTCTGAGCGGTAATTCATGGAAACATCTAGAACTAGGTGACCACACCTCCTGGCTCACAGCTGTGGTCTCATCTCAAGCATTAACGTTTCAGTTGCTTTTCAAGGTTTGTGAACTAGAAGCCCTCAACCTCATTTTGTTTGTCCTCCACGGAGATTTTAAATTTTAAAGTTTGAATGTTTTTGAATTGGGCAGTTGCTCTCCACTTATCCCCTACACTCCCTGTTATCTGTGTCCAGCCAGCTCGTTTACATCAAATACTTTCTTGGCTCCGATAGTCATCCGGGTCTGGTTTTCATCCCAATTCCTTTGGCTTTTCCTTTTTCTGCTCTCCCAATGCCAATAAAATGTACATGTATGAGGGGCACATGGCATTCCCAGATCTACACTCGGTACTAATCACCTGTAACCTCAGTTACTATCCTGGAAACCCTGCAAGAGAAATTATCTCCACTCCATGGAGAAAGTAAACCAAGGATCACAGGGGTTAACCGATTTACCCAAAATGACATGATTTATAAGAGTAGCAAAACTGGTATTTGAATCTAGATAGTAGAAATTAGGCATTAATTTTTAGTTGAAAGTGACAAGGAAATCTACTTCAAATTGGCTTAATTTAAGAAAAAAAAGTGATGTGATTGATTGGCTGAAATAGGTTATGTCTGGGTCCAGGGGCTCAAACTCCATCTCTCAGTTCCGGTTTCCTCTATTTGGCATCACTTTCAGACCAGCCCTATTGTTGCGGTGGCAAGACGGCTTCTAGCATATCTTAACCAACAGCCTGCCCTCTCATCAACCCTAGTCAAAAAAGAGTTTTTTTTCCTCTGATAGGCTTTTTTTTTTTAATACCCAGGACATGATAACTCAGGTAAGAATCAAATCCCATAATCATCTCAGAACCAGTCATGTTGGGTGTAGATCACAGCCTCCTGCTTGGGTGGATCGGCTCCTCCTGAACCCAGTGACTGAGAATGAGGGATGCAGAGTATCACGAGGAATGCTGGTATGTTCTTTCTAGAATGGAAAAATGTCCAATATATATGCTAGCAGAAACATTTATTGCCTTTCTCATAGGCTTTGGAGGTTTGAGAACCATCCAATAAGAGTAAATATGTAGATGGGGCGTCTGGGTGGCTCAGTTGGTTGGGTGCCTGACTTTTGATTTTCAAATCTACTCATGACCTCGGGGTCGTGGGGTTGAGCCCCTGTCGGACTCTGTGCTCAGTGGGGAATGTGCTTGAGGATTCTCTCTCCTTCTGCCCCTCCCCCTGCTTGCTCAATGTCTCTCTCTAAAATAAATAAATAAATAAATAAATAAATAAATAAATAAATAAATAAATATTTTTAAAAAAGAGTGGATACCCGAACACATTAGGTATTAGGGACTATGGCTCTGGACCTGTAATCTTAGCATCCAGAAGGCAACTCCACAATATGAGCTTTTACAAGACACTTGTTGTTGGTATCTCCTAGAACCCATTCCCTCCACACCTTTTTAAAAAATTACACCATCCTTTTCTTCTGGAAAACCACCTATCTCCCATGTAACCCAAAGGGTTATCTTATCTCCTTATTATTCCAAGGGTAAGCATGTGACCCAGGCTTGAAAAATCTAATATTTATCACCCTGGTGAAGATAATTAAATTAGAGATGGATATTCAAGCCAAGCCAGTAAAACGCAGTCCTAAAACTTTCATGGGGACTACTGGAAAAAAATAAAGTCTAGGGGCACCTGAGTGACTCAATCAGGTAAGCTTCAGACTCTTGACTTCAGCTCCGGTCATGATCTCAGGGTCGTGAGATCGAGCCCCTTAAGCTGGGCATGGAGTCTACTTAAGATTTTCTGTTCCCCTCTCTCCCAGGCTGCCCCCATTCTCACTCTCTTAAAAAAGGGGGGGGGAATAAATTCTCCTTTCACTCGTATTGCTAAGCAGCTCTGGAGATATTGACTGGAGCTTCTGGGGCACCAAGAAAATGAGCTATGGAGAAAGTCAGGTGAAGGAAGAGAGGGACAGCTTTCTGATATTGTATGAGTCCCCGGATCCATTTGTACCTGAAGCCAGACAACCCAAGGCTTATTTAGTTACCTAAGCAAAGACATTATGCCTCTTTCTTTTTCTTTTAGTTTTCTTCAGTTTGAGGTGGGTTTTGCCACTTATAAACCTAAGAACATCCAACATACAAGTGCAATACCCAGGTAGGAGTCACCCTCCAGGAGGAAACAAGGCAGAAGGACAGTCTTCATATTTAGCCAGAAGGAAGGAGAGGGCATGGGGTCCCCTTGTTTTAGAGTGTAGGGTGTCTGAAGGCTAGGCCTGTCGGGTATCAGAGAGACACCAGCTCTGTCTCCTGGTAGGGATTATGGTTATTATGTTGGAGCGCTAGATTGACACCTACCAAGGTTCAAACCTTGTGAGGCTCTATCCTAAACCTTGACCCTTCAGACACTACCTGGTAATGTGGATTTCTCTTTTGAAATTCCCTGGAAGTTACTGGATGGCTGATTAGAGATACCAATACTAATACTGTTTCTACTTATTCCACCTCTCTTAGCAGAAAGTGTTCTGGAAGAAACAAGTTCCTGCATATTTTAATGTGGGGCTTAAACAACAAAGGTTGTAGGGTCTGATAGACCTGCATTCAAGCCCTCACTTAATCACTTATCAGCTGTGTGACCTAATTCAGGTTACTCAGCACCTCTGAGACTCAGCTTTCTCATCCATAAAATGGGTTTAATAATAACGTCCAGGGGCGCCTGGGTGGCTCAGTTAAGCATCTGCCTTCAGCTCAGGTCATGATCCTGGGGTCCTGGGATTGAGATCCCATCAGGCTTCCTGCTCTCTGGGGAGCCTGCTTCTGCCTCTCCCTCTCCGCTCATGCTCTCTCTCAAGTAAATAAAAAAATAAAATCTTAAAAAAATAATAACATCCAGCTTCTACAGTTTATATGAGGCTAACATGTACTTAACCCTGGTGAGAACCTAGTAATAACTCAGTAAAAGCTAGCTATGGTCATCATTATAAAGCAAACTGCATTTCCCCCCAGATGTTCAGTTTTGCGTGTGATGTGATTAGAAATCTCTCCCTTTGTGTTTTTGCCTGCTCGTGGGCACTTTGGCAGTGGATATAATCACAGGTATTGGGCATTATTGAAGATTTATGAACAGAGTGCAGTTAAGAGCATAGACTTGGGAACCAGACAGGCTAGATTCAAATACTACCTTTGTTCATGGCTGTGTGGACTTGGACAAAAGGCTCCATCTCTTTGTGACTCAGTTTCCACATAAAATGGGGATAATAGAAATAGTATCTGCCTCATTGGGATTAAGCAAATTAATAGTTATAGAGTGTTTAGAAGAAAGACTGGAACATGGCCCATGCTCTGTAAGGGCTGATAATCATCTATGCACTTAATATGGTTCCACATTAACCACAAATACAGCTTAGTGGCCAAGTCCTGACTTCTAATGGACACAAGAAACTCCATGTAGATGCTAAGTAAGGCTTTGCTGAGTTCCAATTGCTTGGGTTCTCTCGTGGTCCTGCTAATCTCAGCATCACTCAGCAATGCACATTTTGGTGACAGCTCTGGCCATGCCAGCATTGTGTGTGGGCTTTCACAAAATTTTATGTGATTCATC
Source organism: Vulpes vulpes (assembly GCF_048418805.1). Lineage (NCBI taxonomy): Eukaryota > Metazoa > Chordata > Mammalia > Carnivora > Canidae > Vulpes > Vulpes vulpes. Next base: position 96,581,779 of record NC_132782.1, read on the forward strand.
ACAAAATTTTTAAAGGCAGCCTGCATTCAAAATCTGCTGTTTTGCCTAGGGCAAGTTCCTTAACCTCTGAACTTCGGCTTCCTCCACTGTCAAATGGCAAAAGTAATAGTCTACCTTATAGGGTTGTTGTGAAGAATAAATGAGTTATTACAGCAAAGCCCTAGGATAGGGCTTGACACATTATAAATGCTAAATTACTGTATTATGAATGATAATGTCTAGTTAATAGGTTCTGCAAATAGAAGGTCCCCAAAATACCCTTAGAATTCTCCTAAAAGGGCTAAAATGAGCGCCCATTGATCTTGTACCTTAGAGGTTCTAAGCTTGTAGCCTGCTTGAAATACGTATCAAATGGACATGTTTTATTTGCATAAACTAGAGTTTCAAAAAATTGGAATTAGTGGTCCATACTTTAAAATCAGGACATTTTGGGATCCCTGGGTGGCGCAGCGGTTTGGCGCCTGCCTTTGGCCCAGGGCAGGATCCTGGAGACCCGGGATCGAATCCCACGTCGGGCTCCCGGTGCATGGAGCCTGCTTCTCCCTCTGCCTGTGTCTCTGCCTCTATCTCTCACTCTCTCTGTGTGTGACTATCATAAATAAATAAAAATTAAAAAAATAAATAAAATAAAATCAGGACATTTTAATATAAAAGTCCAGATGTCTAGCTTTTTTTTGAGGAATGGGAAAACATGGCACTGTTTGGCTGCATTCCTACATGTCATCTCTGGGAGAGGACACCACAGTGGCTGCTCATGTTAGACTGGACAAGGTACTCTTCAGATCAAGAGCTCTTGGCTCACAGTGCTCAGGTTTTTCACTCCTGAATGCTTCATGCATTTGCCTGGCGCCTATAATAATGCAAATAATAGCTAACATATATACAAAACATACCATAACGCAGGCACTGTCTCATTTGGTCTCCATAAACAATCCTAAGGGAGAAGTATTAGTATTGTCCCTCTCATCTTAAAGATGGCTAAGTAGGTTCCCAAGGTTATGAGCTGGTACTTGGCAGAGCTGGGAGTTGAACACTGTGGCTTCAGAGTCTGAGTTGTCACCATTTTACCTTCTCTAGAGCAACCCCTTTATTCCAACCTAGGTAAACTTTTCTGCGATTGTATCAATGAGATGGGAACATGGTCCAGAGTGTCAATACTCAGTTTTCATGGTCATGTTGGCCAAGAGGGCTTAGTTATGGATGTCTAGGGACACAACTTGGGGAATGAACTGCCTCTTTTCCCATTGCCCTCAGCATCTCCAGACTCATCTCTGATATCCAAGGACAGTCCTACTCCGAATAGAAGCTCCCACCGGAAGCCATCACACTTAAAGTGACAATGACCTCCCATCCCTAGAGCCTCCCAACTCAGCCCTGAGCTGCAGCCCATGGAGGATCAAAGCAATCTCCAGAAGTTGGTCCCTTCTCCTCATCCTAGGAAGACCCACCCCTTCCTAGATGGCTGTACTCACTTTCCAAACGTACTGAGTTAAATCAAGGTGACACACTCTGACACTGAAGGTGTTACCCACCTTTTTTTTTTTTAACTGTGTCCCTTTTTGATTAACATAAAAAAAAATCTCACCATGGCCAGGAAATATCCATAAGCCCCCATCGCAGAGCCTGTGATTCTCGATTGAGAAATTCCTCAGTTTTCTACACAGTCTTTTCAGCGAGATTTTGTTTCCTGAAATCTGCATTTTTTTTGAAATCTGTATTATAGAAACAAGACATCTTATTTCCCTTTTCTGGTTATAAAATTACATAATAATATTTGAAGATACTGTTTCAAAATACGACTCACCCTTTCTTCCAAACCCTGGAGAATCACTGATCGATGAGTGATTCTCATGGATTTTTAAGAGGATGTCTTTACCCAAATGGTAGATTTTGAGATAATGCCTGACAACTGCTATCAGATGCTTAACATTTGAAAATAAATTCACAAAACACAGAAGATGAACAGATGGTCTGTGAGTTTTGTCCATTCTCTGTAGCTTTCCACCACTCTCTGCTGCATCAGACATAGAGGAGTTTGAGCCAGCCCCAGGTGGGTGTATTGCGAGGGGGAGGTGAGCTGTCCCCGAGCCTGAACCATACACAGCAACAGCTGTCTTCAGGTCCCTGCAGGAGGGCTGCACCCACAGACGGGGTCCTTGCTCCTGGTGCCTGCTGGTGGGGACAGCGCTAATGGGGAAGGGCTCTAAAGTCACTTGGGTCCTCGGGCTATTAGAGAGGCCTTCTTACTTTCTTCTCATCTTGTTCCCTGGAACAATTAGGAGAGAGAGTTCATTCCTGCCTGCACTCACCTGGTGGCACCCCACATTGGAAGGTGTGGCTCCAGAATACAGTTTGGTCAATTTACCAGCATTTGGGTCAGACTGTTGGCTATGATCTTGTCCATACCAGGTGTATCAAATGACCACAACCTGGATGGCTTAAAACAATAGAAATTTATCCTAGTAGAATCATCTCAAAACAATAGAAACACACTGTTCTGGAGGTCAGAAGTCAAAAATCAAGGTGTGGGCAGGGCTACACTCTCTCTGGAAGCCCTAGGGGAGAACCTGCTCCTGATAGTTTCTAGCTGCTGGCAGCTGGCAGCATTCCTTGGCTTGTGTCCTCATCTTCACCCTGCTTTGCCCTCTAGGTGCCTATGTTGTCTCCCTTTGCCTTTCTCTTATAAAGATACCGGTGATGGCATTATGGCCCACCCTGGTGATACAGGTTAATCTCTTCATCTCAAGATCCTTAGTGTAATTATATCTGCAAAGATTATTTCCCCAAAGAATAAAGGCTAAAAGAAGGTGACTTTTACAAATTCCAGGGTTAGGATTCAAAGTCTCGGGGTAGTCATTCTTCGACTTACTACATCAAGCCAAAGCTCTGGTCTTACCCTCCTTCTCCCCCCTTCTAGTCCTGACCTCTTCTCTTCAGAAAAGTCACACAGATCCTGGAGGTTCCTAAAAATATTGACCCTGGGATGGCTGAAAGAGCACCCTGCTGGGAATAAGTAGAGCCACCTTGGCTGGACAGTCTGAATCAATCGCAATCCTTCTCTATGTTTTTCCTCTCATCTCTTCAAGGATGGCAGTTGAGGCGGTCAAGTGCACCTCTGCTTTCTCGCCGCACTATTGCAATGCTCTCATCTTCCTTCTCTTCCTCCTACGCACACGTGTCCTCTAAGGTAGATCAGATGTCAACCCTTTTGTTGAAAGTCTCTGTGGAGGATGATAAAGGCCCTCCAGAGATGTCCATGTTCTGATCCCTGAGACCTGCGAGCATGTCCCCTCTTGTGGAAAAGGGGACTTTGCAAATGGGTTAGGAATCGTGGACTAGGGAGATGGTTCTGGGCTATCTGGGTGGGCCCAATGTTTCACACTGGGGCTAGTCATAGACAGAAAAGGACATATGGCAAGGCACACAGAAGTTGGAGTGATGTGCTCTGAGGGCAACAAAGGGCCATAAGCCGAGGATGTAGGTGGCCTCTAGAAGGTGAAAAAGACCAGGAAACATTCTCCCCTAGAGCCTCCAGAAGGAGCCTTAGTGCAGTAAGATTGATTTTTGGACCTCAGGTCTCCAGAACTGTAAGACCACAGTTTGTGTTGTGTTAAGCCACACCGTTTGTGCTCATTTGTTATAGCTGCAGCGGGAAATGAATACAGTGTCCAAGGGATTCTCGCCAGACTAAGAGCACAGTCAGACTTCTCACCAAGGTCTAGAAATGTCTGCCAGATCCAGCCCCTGCCACCCTCTCCAGCCTCGTCTCCCCAGGCTGCAGGGTGCCCCCCGTTCCCTGGGCTCCGGGTAGATCTTCAGCAGGCCGGCCTCACGCTCAGGCCTTTGCTGTCACCTCTGTCTGCAATGCTTTGCTCTGGCTCCTTGTCACTGAGCTCAAACTGCCACCTGCTCAAGGAGGCCTTCCTTGAGCATTTGGGTTAAAAAGCTGACAATCCAGGCAGCCTGGGTGGCTCAGCGGTTTAATGTGACTTTCAACCCAGGGCGTGATCCTGGAGACCCGGGATCGAGTCCCACGTCGGGCTCCCTGCATGGAGCCTGCTTCTCCCTCTCCCTGTGTCTCTGCCTCTCTGTGTGTGTGTGTCTCTCATGAATAAATAAATAAATCTAAAAAAAATTAAAAAAAAATTAAAAGCTGACAATCCTACCAACCCACCCCTAGCAGGGCTTCCTTAGTATCTGCTGCTACCTGTGATCATGCTACTCATTCACTATTTAATGTGAATCCCTCCTAGAACATCAGCTGTACGAGAAGAGGGCCCATGTTTTGTTCCCCATCTGATCAGTCATCGGCCCTGAGGAGCGAATTATCGAATGAGTGATGAAAGGTACTCATTCATATTCAGCTCTAATAATTTCTCCCCGCAGTCATGAACTGCCTGACATCATTTCAGCCTTTGTAGTATAAGAGAAAATCACCCTCAAGCCCAGGTTTGAGCCAGGAGATGAGAGAGGATGGGATCTGAAGGCATTTTCTTCCTGCTTTTCTGTTCAGTCAGAAAATTAATTTTTCTCTCTCTGAATATAATTTTTAAATATTTCCCTCTTCTCACCATCTTCCCCTGTAAGGCCTCCTTGAGGTTTTCTCTGCCTACACCTAGTGGATCTTCCTGAAGATAATCTTGGGGTCAGAGACTTTTAGGGACTCAACTAGAGTTGCCATGGTTGCTCTTGGCTTTCTGCTGCTACACAAGGGCAGCAACGTGAATCTGATGTTGTTCACACTTTAGGGGCTCGAGGAGACTCCTCTAGTTTGAGACTAAGGACTTTTATATCTTGCAGGCTTACATAAATGGTGATTTCTGTTCTGTTCACAAGGGGCCTGAGTCTTTTGATCCAAGGAAAGGGCCGTTTCCATTTGGATAAATGGTGGTCTGATTGCCCACACCAGCTCAGAAGCTCTTTGTCAGGGCAAGGATGGCTGTATGGCCCCCTTCCCCCTCCACCTCACCTCAAGGGGGAGGACTGGTCTGGTTGGTCAAGGTTGTGAACACTGGGGGTGCCTGGGGCACTCACTGGGTTAAGCTTTTGCCTTTGGCTCAGGTCATGATCTCAGGGTCCTGGGATGGAGCCCTGTGTTGGGTTTCCTGCTCATCGGAGAGTCTGCTTATATTTCTGCCCCTCACTCTACTCCTGCTCTCTCTTGCTCTCTATCTCTCTCTAAACAAATAAATACATAAATACATAAACAAACAAACTCTTTGGAAAAAAAGAGGTCCACATTCACTAAACACAGTACTAAGACCCCTTTTCCCTCCCATACACCACCCTATATAAACTCTTTCCATCCATGGGGTAGACAGCTTCTCACATGGCTCTCTAGTCTCTGCCTTGCCTATTTCTGCTCTTGTGTCATTCCTTCTTCCTAAGTGTGGGCTGGACCCAGTGACTTGAATGGAACTGCTGTCTTACTTGCTAGACTGTCTTCTTAGCCAGTACACCTTGATAAAGCAATCTGCCATTTTGGAAAGGTGCACATGGAAGGAAACTGTGGGTGGCCTCCAATCAAGAGCCACCAAGGAATTGAAGCTCTCAGTTAAAGCTCACAGGGACCTAGGATGCCTGGGTTGCTCAGTGGTTGAGTGGCCCATGGTGTATGCCTTTGACTCAGGGCGTGATCCTGGGGTCCTGGGATTGAGTCCTGCATCAGGCTCCCTACAGAGAGCCTGCTTCTCCCTCTGCCAGCGTCTCTGCATCACTCTCTGGTCTCTCATCAATGAATAAATAAAATCTTTAAGAAAAAAAAAGCTCACAGGGACTGAAATCTGCCAACAGCCATGTGAGAGAGCTTAGAAGTGGATTTTTCCCTAGTTGAACCATCAGATGAGACCACAGCCAGTGACAGCCCCAGCCAACACCCTGATTGAGGCTTATGAGGGACCCTGAAATAGAGGACCCAGCTAAACTGTACTTGGATTCCCAACCCACAGAAACTGAGCTAAGAAACGTGTGTTGTTTTAAGATGTTAGTTTTGGGGTAATCTGTTAACAGTAATAGATGAGTAATACAAGCCACATGATATGTGGGAATTCTTTATGCAATCCAGCTCACCTTAGAGTAGCGATCCCATTGGGATATACAGTCCAATATTCAAATAGCAATCAATGTTTATTTGCTAGTCGTTGTCCTTTTTATATTTATTTCTCTCTTGGAACTTGTAGGGGAGAGTGACTTGTTGAAAACAGAATTGAATGTTTTTCTGACTCTTCTCCAAATACCATGACAATCTTACCCTAACATCTGGCCTAATTTGGGCAGGCTATATGCCAGGGAGACTTGCATTTATGGGACAAAATCCATAGTGGAGAGAGTATGGTTCAATCATTGAGCAAGACCTCTAGAATTCAAACTTTTATTGCTTTGAATTCAAACTTTTATTGCTTTGGGAAGTCAGGATTTACTTTCAGAGCCAGTGTTGCATGTCTAGGAAGTGATAAACAGCAGAATTCCACGTGGGTCAAAGCAATTTCAGATCAAACCCAGCAAAGATATAGGACCTGAGATATTTGGCTTTAGGGCTTTTAGAGCTAGATATTGATAGATGGTACTGGATTGAGTGTCCCAGATTTGGTTTCCATTTATCTTGCTTTGCATTCCTCTCTGATTTCCTAGCATCTCAGCTTGTGTATGAGGTTAGAAAAAGAACCATGGCAGAAATAACATCTGAGGATTTCAGAACTTTGTCCTCATTGGTTTAACAAGCCTATGCCATCAACTCTCAAGTTGGCTCTGGCTATTCAATTGACAAGCCTGAACTCTGGCACCATGTTTTTGATATTGGAGAGACAAGTAGGACCGACTTTTGGTGGGCCATGCCATGTGGCCAGACCATGGGGGGAAGCCCAGGTAGTTTCCTGGCAATTTCTTTCCCATCTACCTTATTTTTCTGATGCTCCCTAAGCTCATGAATGGTTCCGTGAAGGGACTGGGTAGTAGACACAAAATTGGTTATGGATTATTCTATCCCTATGTCCATTAACTTTTATAATGTGTTTTTATAGTGCCTCCCATCTAGAACTGGAATCTAATTCTCCACCCCTTGAATTTGGCTTATAGGAAAGAGTGAACCTGACATAAGCAGAGGCTTGAAAAGTGCTTGTCACTGGAGTTTGCTTCCCATCACTGTTCTTTGGAGTCTTCAAACTGCCATATGAAGAAGCCTATGTTCTAACTGGAACATATGAGAACATGGAGAGCCAAGACAAGCAAAAATAACTGAACTTCTTGTAGACCAGTGATGCTGTCAAACACCATCCTACACAATCTAGTCACCAGCTGACCCTCCATCTGACTGAATATATACAAGCAAGACCATCAAAGAGACACTGGGGTGGTCAGACCAGAAAAACCACCATTATACACAGAATAAGTGGCTAGTTTTAAGACACTAAGTTTTGAGGTCGTTTGTTGCTCAGTATTGGACAATTGGCGTAGACTCTTTATCATGTGTATGTTCCCACCAACTCAACTTCTTGGTGAAGTCTGAATCTCTGAAGGTGAAGGACTACAATTCATCAGGTCAAAGTCAGGTCCTTGCCTTTGGTAGTGAGCTTGGCAATGAAACAATGGGGACCTTTGTGAACCAAGGGCAATGCCAGCTGAGTCTCTCCTTGAATTACTTGTCAATAGTGGCTTGTCTCTCAGACTTACTAAACTTAAGGGATCTTTGGGGCAGATCAAAATTCCCATCTGCAGAGAATCCACAATTAGGGTTTGCTTCCTGAGCATATACATCCCCCTTGTTCCAAGAACAGCTTCCAATTTTTATTCAGGGAAATTCCTTGCTCATTCTCAGTTCACATGGTTCAGGTGGCTCTCTACCCATTGCTCTAGGAGTGTAGCTCATGATATATGTGGTCGGTAGTCTCTGCGATGACACCCAGGGGCCCCCACCTCTGGGGATTCTCACCTTGTGTAAGGCCTTTGCCTGGAGTGTGGGCTGGATTTATTGACTTGCTTCTTAAAGCATAAAAAACAGCAGTGTGATGGGCAGTGGCTTCTGAGATTAGACGGCTTCCAGATTGGGCCCTTGAATCATTTGCAGTGGGGGAAGCCAGTTGCAATGTCCAGACAGTTCTCTGGGGATGTCTGTCTGGTGAGGAACTGAAGTTGCCAACCGCCACGTGAGTAAGCTTAGAAGTGAATCCCATCTCCCCCCAAGTTAATCCTTCAGGTTACCGCAACCCTGGCCGACAGCTTGCCTGTAACTTCAGGAGAAGAGTGATGCCAGGTAAGCGACACCTAGCTTTCTTGCCTGCAGACATCGAGAGGTGATACATATTGGTTGCTTCAAAGTTTGGGAGCAACTCGTTATACAGGAATAGATAACTAATACAACTTAGGTTTGGCCCATTAACGTCTCTTTGCAACCTCCCGGCTCCACCCCAGAAGTTGAGCTCAGGTCAAGAGTGTGCATGTGACCAGGCTGAGCCAATGAGAGCAAACTTCAGGAGTTTTATAGGAGCTCCCACTCATTTCTTGTTGGACATGATCCTAGGAAGGTGAGAGGCCAGGACTTCTGCATCTTCTTGTTCTTGTTAGTAGAAAGTCCTGGGCTGGGTGTGTCTGGGTGGCTCAGTTGGTGTTTGTCTTTGGCTCAGGTTGTGATCCCAGGGTCCCAGCAGGATTTGGGGTCCCTGCTCAGCCAGGCGGGGAGGGCGTGGGCAGTGTCTGCTTCTCCCTCTGCCTCCTCCACCCACTTGTGCTTGCATGCACTCTCTCTCTCTCAAATAAATAAAATCTTAAAAAAAAAAAAAAAAGTCCTGGGCTGTCTTGTTGGGTCTCTATATCCTCAGCACCGAGAATCGTGCCTGGCTCAGAGCAGTGCTCAATACCTAGGAAAGGAAAGATGAGTTTATATCCAGCAGAGGCAGAAAATATGAGGGGCCGGCATGAGACGAGGAAAAATCAGAAGTGGCAATAGCAAGCTCTTTTATATTGTCATCTTAAATGGAACATGTCATCAAAGGTCTATAGAAAGCCACTTATTTTTGTTTTCTAAATGTGATGCACAGAACACACAGTTTCTTCCTTCACTTTAAGCTGGCTTTCCCCAATTTTAACTGGCAGAGTTTCTAAAATTCTGCAAAGAATGCCCTAGGATCAATGGATTCACTGCATCTGCCCGCTGTTCCATTTAGTGGGCATTTTCCAAAGAGGCAGGAGATGAATAAACTCTGTGGAGTCACAACATACTTGGTGTGACAGGTTTGCTCTTTTGTGCTACCCACTGGCATTAGCAGCTACAAAGGCATGTGCCATAGATTAGATTAGTACATCTTTCAAAAAGAAAATAGAAGCATGATTTCATTCAGAGAAGTTATCAGGCTGACATCCAGTGATTCATTAATGTGCCACTCTGATCTCAGAGAGTGGGGCTCCTTATCATGCCAAGTTTTATTTTATTTTCCTCCTCTTCTGGCCTCCCTGAGCAAGTATGGTGGTGGAGAAAAGGGCATAAGCTTCTTTCTTTCTTTTTTTTTTGCAGATGTCAAATTAGGAGAAAATAGTAAAAAGTAAGTGGATTTACAAATAGTGACATCCTCATAGACCACAGAAAAGTGTTCTCTCAGGGCATGTGTGTGGCACAGTTGGTTAAGTGTCTGACTCTTGGTTTCAGTTCAGGTTGTGATCTTGGGGCTGTGTGCTCGAGCCCCACTTCAGGCTCCATGCTCAGTATGGCATCTGCTCGAGTTTCTCTCTCCTTTCCCTCTGTGCCTTCTTAAATAAATAAAAAATTTTTCAAAAAAAAATAAAGTTTTCTCTTTGTACTGACAGCAACTTCCTTGCTGACTTTTGCTGTAGGTGGAAATGAAATCTTTTTTTTTTTTTTTTAAAGATTTTATTTCTTCACGAGAGACACACAGAGAGGCAGAGACATAGGCAGAGGGAGAAGCAGGCTCCCCATGGGGAGCCCGATGTGGGACTCGATCCCAGGATCCCGGGATCACGACTTGAGCCCAGGCAGATGCTCAACCACTGAGCCATCTAGGTGCCCCGGAAATGAAATCTTTGTTATGAGCTTTGTGCGTAAGGATTTAATACACACAAACCACACTGAACGGATCACTGAGCAGAAACCCTGATTCTGGGCTGAGGAAAATATTGAGGTCATTAAGTCTGTGATTTGCAAATGGCAGAGGTTTCAGCCTCAAATCTACAGCAACCAGGGAAGTGGCTAGAGAGCGTAAGACGACAGGGCATCGTGGAGACTGATGGAGGGAGGGCCCACATTGCTTTTAAAGGAGACAGCCATTTCTCAGTTTGGTTGAATTATTTCCACAAGGGAACCAGGTTCAGGGCTGCTAGCCTTCTTCCAATTATTTTTTCAAGTGAATCTGAAGGCCCCAGAATTTATATGAAATATCCCATTTTTTAATGTTGACAATGAAATAAAATTATGTGTACGTGAAACAAAGCTCATCCGCTGGCCGCATCAGCCTATGGCTCGCCGGTTTATAACCCCTGTCCCAGGGCCTATTTAAAAGCAGACATGTTAACAAGAGAGTTTGCATATATTAACTCAGTTTAATCATATCAATTCTTAAACAAAAAATTTCCTCCAAGAGACAATAGTTCACAGTAACTGCAAAGCTTACTCACAATTTTTAAAAATACCAGTCATGCTTAGCATTCAGAGAAGATATGATAGAATAACTGTAAAAACATTTACCAGGAACATCAGCTTCTGACTTTAAAAATTACAAATACTGAAGCATTTTGGTATCAGACACAGTAGTTTTGACATCGTCTGTTCTTTTGATGAGTTTCTGGAAGTTTGGAAAATTGTACCTCTATAATTGGATAAAGCGCTTACTCTAAAACTAAACATCTTCAAATGTAGAAAACAAACTAGCAAGCTACACATACAAAGAAAAGCCCTCTAGGACAAGCCCTCCACATATTGAATGCCAGCATATGCACCATGGATCCTGGAAGACTAGAATTGATACATACACGTGGCCTGAAGTCTTAACACTCCAGGCTCGACAATGGAGTCTGCATTCACCTACACATTAATGACAAACTCTGGGTTAGTATAGGAGAAGCCAGCAAATTCATTTTGGTCCAAGTTCATGATGAAGAGTTTATCAGTAGGCGTGAGTTCCACAGGCTGTCTGGTGAACTCCTTGTCGAAGTTGGAGGTGTCTCGCTTGTCTCTCTGCCAAATGGAAAGCAAACACATTAACACAGCATATGAAGGAAACACGACCCACACCTGCCAGTTAGTGGGAAGCCGATGACATCTCATGGGCAGAGTCAGAAAGAGCCCTGTGCTGAGTTATTTAGCAGGTGCCTTGCGCATACTATCCCCTGCCTTTCACTTCACATTGTATGTTGGCTTCAGGAGAGAAAGCTGGGTGGAGATGGCCTAAGGAAGGAAAGGAAACGTTGAGTTGCTTTAAGGATTGTCATAAAGTGGAGAATGTGTGGAATGTGTGTGTGTTCTGTTTTCTTTGGCTTTGAGATGAATTGAACTGGAAACTACTTCCTACCATGTAACATGTCATAGAATTTGTCATGGGAGAGAGCGTCCCGGAGAAAATCATCCAACAGTGACCCCTGTGGCGAGGAGGCCTTTTTTTTTCTTTTCTTAAAAAAGGAGAACGGTGGCGCAAACCTCTCAGTTGCCAAGAAGGTGGAGTGATTGGCATGTCGGGACATCAGATTGCTGCCTGATGATGAGAGGAGCTGACCACTGTCCACCCCATGTCCCCTGGTGCAAGCCAGGCTTTGAAGGGATGCTCAGAAATCCACCCTCAGACTAGAATTTGGGTCTTTGTCAGCCACAGGCTCTCTCCAAGGACGGTTACAGCATCACATGTATCTAGTCAACAAGCTAGAAGAAACAAAACCCAAAGCTTAAAGTAAGGTCAGTCAGGGCAGCCTTAAAACAAACAAAAATTCTCTTCTCCTGGTTAGCCCGACATTTCTTTCTTTTCTTTTCTTCTTTTTTTTTTTTTTTTTTTGGTGTGGGGATGGGGGGCATTAATCCCAGGTTACTAATTACAATTGGGGTCAGTCTTTTCCAGGGAATGTCCAAGTGTGGACTAGTAAAAACACCTCATGTTTGCATGATGTTCTCACCTGCTCAGGGTCCTGCAGACTCTCGTTCCTTCCCATCCTCACCACCCACCTGAGGGCAGGAGCTGCTGGAGAGTCCTCCCCTACCCCCGCGGAGAAAACAGGTATAGGAAGATACAGTGACTTGCCCAAGGTTGCAGAGTGGGGGAGTGATCTTTACCTGACCACGCTGTTCTTAATTAGGGCTCATCTCAGTCCCTCTGACTTGGGGTGGGGGTGGGGGACCTCTATTGCAGGGGAGCTGAGGAGCATGCCTGGGTTTGCCTCGCTGAAGCCAGTGCTGGCTCAGATGGTAAAGAGGGGAGGCTCAGTGAGAACTGACTGATTCGTTGGAGTCCAGTCAGTTGCCATCCATGCTTTGTTCAGCTCCTAATGGGCGCTGACTGGTAGGGCTTCTCACTGCTGGGCTCGTTCCCCTTTGCCAAATGCCTCCCACGAGAATGCCTTCTTTCAGGCTGCTCCCTGAGATAGGTAGAATGTCCCTATGGAGTTGCCACTTAATTGTGTTGTATGTGTTGGGGTGTGGGAGTGAGGAGTGGGGGGTGATAAGGAACACACTTCAGTAAGCGTCGCCAGACTGCAGTGGGCTCAAGATGCGGATGGAGCTGTTTTCTAGATGCTGGGCCATCTCCTGCTGTGCCCCGCTCATTCTACTGCATTTTGTCCTGCCCGCTGTCAGCCTGTCCTGTCCTGTCCCAGGCACAGACTGTGTTCAGAGAGAAGCTCGAGCATCACCCCTTCCTTTAGTATCACCCGCACTCTGGACCCTACAAGTCATACTTTAGCATACTTTTAATTGTCTTCATGGCACCTACTTACTATCAGACACTGTCTTATTTACTGCCTCTCTCCAGGCGGGGAGGGTCCGTGCCTGTTTCCTCACTACTGTATTTCTACTGCCAGAAATAATGCTTGGCACCCTGCAGGTTGTCCATAACTATTTGTTGAGTGAATGAATCAGTCAATGAAGGAAGACTTGACTAAAGATGAGCCTCTCATCCTCGAGCCAGAGACCCCACTCTGTAGTGAAGCAATGATATTGTTCCTGTTGATTCTATGGGTCGTTCACATTGGCCTCTGTCCATTCTAAGGCCCAGCAGAGACTGGATTGTTAGGCGCCTTCAAGGTCTGAGAGCTGTGGGGCTCTGTGCGCCCCCCCCCCCCCCCCCGGTAGATTTGGGGCTAGAAGACAGGCAGTTGCCACCTTTCAGATCTCCCCCGGGGAACATTGACCCCATCTGGCCTTCCCTGCCTCTGGGCATCCCTGGAGGTTCCCTTAACCACCACCCCCAGTTGTCAAAGCTCTTCCGCATCTGCTGTGCTGGTGAGGTCTCGTGTTTCAAACAGCCACACGGTTCAAATAGAACCTGCCATAACGGATTTCATCCTGTGGGCTGATCCTCCTAGGAAGTACCCCAGAATTTTACCTTTAGAAGGCGGGAGAGGATAGGCCTCTCTGTTGAGACCATTCTTTTTTGGGTTGATAGCATCTGAAGCCACATGAGCAGAATATCACTCAGCCAAGGAGGGTTATTAATTCCACTGGCCTCCTATTGATTCCCCAAGGTCATTATGACTGCGGTCCTACCCTTTCTTAGAAGAGGAGCAGGTTCATGAGTAGTGTAAGAAATGCCAAGAGGGATTCTTGGATCCTGGTAGACAATTAGCCATGGCTAACATGCACTGTGTTTAGGTTTCTTCAGATTTTCTTATTCAATTTCCTTTTTTAGAATTCTTCCCTAATTTAAGTTCTTTTGGAAAATCTCAGTCTGTCTCATCTAGAAGAACCAGGCGGTGTCAAGCTGAGGGCAGTGTACTGGCAGGATGGCTTCTCCCCGAGGGCTGGAAAGGATAATGCCTGCAGGAATCTGGGTAGAAAACTCTAAGACATGAGATTCAGGGCCTGGAAATGAGCTGTAAAACCAATCTCCGCCCCCCCCCCCCCCCCCCCCCACCATGAGTATCTGTCTCTGCTCAAATCTTGGTGATTCTATGGTCTTTTTGAGCATGGAGACTGTGCCTTTGGCTTTCCAGAAGGAAACCCACCCCAGCTACCATCTAGCCCCTGTCCTTCCCCACCCACTGTATTTTAGGATTGTTCAGAAATCTGGGTGAGGGCACTGCTGCATTTCCTCTTTCAGCCTCAAACTGTGGTCTGCAGAGAGAAAGGAACCCTGAAGCCCTGTGATGACTTCTGCTTTCTTGTAAGAAGCCTCCTCTGACTAACTCAGAAACTGGTTATCTCTAGATCACATTATGCTTTTAAATACTTGTTTAATGGCTGCCCTCCTGGATAGCATCTCCCCCACTGTGCTCCTGCCACCCAGCAGAGAGCCTGGCACATAGCTGGTTCTCAATGAATGCTTCCTGGATGAATGCATGGGGAGTGGAATATGTGAATGACTGCACAGAAGTGGAAAAATCTTTCTTCCTGGATAAACTTGCAAAGTGTTGCAAAGGTTACATATTCTCTAAGCTCTGTTTCTTGGTCTCCTTTGGACTTAGAATGGTGATAGAAAAGGAAATTGCAGGAACTCTGACCAACGATCCCTCACTTCCACAGAAGCCTTCACTGGGCAACCCTCAGCAAGGTGTGTTAGGAGAACAGAGACTTTGGCTTGAGTACTTCTTTCTGCAAACAATTCAACTTTTGGAAAAATAATGACAGAAATTTGGAAAATGTGCAGTGTATATACAATATATTTTATCTATCTATCTATCTATCTATCTTTCTATCTATCTATCTACCTACCTATCTTACATTGTTCTCTAACCTTGTCTCAAATAATCTGTCAATGGCCCAATGCTTCTATATGGTTTTTATCATCCTGAGAGCATGTACAAGGAAAGACCGGGTAACCCAAAAGCCAGACGAAGGATCTCAAATAACTTGCCTGTTGGTGGGCATGGCTCAGAGATGTCAGCTATAGAGCAGAAACAGGCCTGAACTTAGAGAACCTGGGTTTGTATCCCAGCTGGCTGACCTTGGGCAAGTCACTTCCTCTCTCCAGATGCCAATTTTCCAACAATAAAATGAGGGAGGAGGGTTCTGTCCTGATTTAACTCCTTCTCTAACTTTCTGAGCTGGTCAGCTGGGACTTGGGGTTTGCCCCACATGGGGCTTATATGGCTACCACCATGGCAGCAGCAGGACAGTCCTACAGCCTGCAGCAAGGAGAAGCGGAGGGCAGACAAGAGTGAGCCAGGACCCCCTGCCTATGTGCAAATCCAAATCTCGGGTTTCTTAAAGATGAGAAATGTTCCTTCAAGGACATTTGTCAAGTCTGTAAAGTTCTCCTGATGGTGTCTTAGAAACCCTGGTGCTTCTGGAGATCACTCAACTTCTGATAATAATTCTCTATAGAGCTGCCTGGGAATAGAATGAGACAGTAGGGAAGGATGGGGAACCACCTGCCATCCTCATCAGCTCAGGCAGAAACGGGATTTCTTCCACCCAAGGGGTTTCCTTGGCTTCTGGGGGCTCACAGACCTGCTCGCAAGAAAGAATATTTATTCCAAGCTGGGAGGAGTGGTGATTTTGATAAGAAAATCAAGAGCTACAGCTATGCTGCTAGCTGGCCCTAAACTTGACTCTGGCCTTGACCTCCGATATCATTGGAAGCCCCGGCCAGCTCATCCCATCCCATTACAGGCTGCCAGGAGTCCCTGAACGGTCCCCAGCCTCTTGGACTGGTAGAGCCGGGGGTCTGAGGTTAAGCTCTGGGTTTAGTTCCTTTCTGTCCTGAAGCCTCAGGAGCCCCGCTTGGCAGTTTGGGTCCATATTTTTCAAAGAGAGCCGTTTTTCTTGCAATAGCATTTCTTCTTTCTTTCTTTCTTTCTTTTTTTTTTTTATTTTATCGCGATGCTAGAAAAAAAATGGCACATAACAAATATCCAGATACAAATGGACATTTCCACAAACATCTTGCAAAACAACATCAAAGTGAAGAATACAACCGTCTATGTTTCAAGAAATGGTGTCTTTCTCAGAACGCTTAATTAACTTTCCCAAGCCAGCAAAAAACCTAGGCAAATCCCATCTGCACGGGCATGGGTCTGCTAGGCTCCAGAGCCGCCTTCTTGACAAATCAAAGCAGGTGACCGTGGTTAATAACATTTGGACACATATTTCAAAGCATGTGTAACAAAGTGAGTTTTTTTTTCTTTTTGCATCTGAACAACAGAAATAAAACCCCAAAGCAAATAAACTTGAAATGTAATGTAAAACCATGGTCCCCTGGGATCTTGCTAGAGTGACCATGTCTTTTCAGGGAGTGATGCCAAATGCCCTTTGCAAGGAGTTGGAGGATGAAGGCGATCAGGGACACAGGGTATCAGAAATGACAGCATGGAGGTGGCGCCCCAGCTGGTTTGGCTTTTGACTGACCTCTGGAAGTACTTTTAGATTGAGACTGTCAAAAACACACTCTTGGCATTTTAAAAGGGCTGAGATAATCTCCTTAACTTTGAGTCTAAAAAACAACAGAATACAATGTTATTTTTAGCCTGTGCTTTGCACAGCTCATGGGGCCTCCAAACAGGCCTAATAGAGGAATCCCCTCTACGTCAAAGCAACCATGCACTTGGAATGAAGCCACGCTCCCCGTCCAGAAGGGAGAGAATACTGCGAGCATCCAGTGATCCATTCTTTTGGTAGAACAATCTAGACCGGATGCTTGGCGTTGGAAAAGCGTGTGAAATGGAACAGAGGGAGAGAAAGCAGGCATTTTCTGTCCCGACTGGGTCCGCGGAGCTGACGTGCTTGGAAAAATCAATGGTAAGAGGACTTTGCTAATGTGTTGATTACGCAGCAGCCTTTTCGACGTGCCACCTGCATCATTCCATCTCATAGAGATGCTCCAAACTACCCAAGGACATTTGGTTTCTGAAACATGGTCACTCTAGTCTCATCAGCAAATAAAACATGGATGCGACGTGGCAATGAAAGAAAAGATGTCACCACAACGGCCGTTGAGCTTGAATGACAGAAATGAAGGACGGAGGTCTACACATCTACTTAGCTCTTGACTTCAGGTTTTAAAAATTCAGAGTTAACAAAGGAAAATCCTTCGAATTCTGACTGGTCAATATTCCTGATGACTTCCTGGTCGGGAGGTGTTAGGACTGGTGGATGACGAGTGAAAAACCGGTCGAAGTTTTCAGCATTTCGCCCACACTATGAGAGGGGGAGAAAAGAACTTGTGGTAGGTGGAAAAAAAAAAAAAAGAAAGAAAACAAAACAAAAAAACAAACAAAACAGAACCAAACAAAACGAGGCGTGGCTTGCTCCACTGCCTCAGAGAGGTTGTTTCAATGATCAGTAATGAGAGCAACATAAAATGCAAAATTTTCATGACCTTTGGTACATGACCTTGGACTCCCGACCTGCAGTTTCTAGGGCTCATGAGCTGCCCCTGGAGTCCTCTGGGCAGTCAGGAGCTGCATGGCAAAGGCATGAGATGGTGGGGCTGGTGGCATGTGGCATGTCCCTCCACCCCCGACCCCCAATCCCAAGGAGTCAGCCAAGCCCACCTGTTGAAAGAGATGGGATTAAGGTACCAGCGATGTTTCATGGGGCGCCAGATACAAAGTGATGAGCCAGTTAATACATCACCTGGGAGATCCCAATATTTAGCAGTGGATCCCTCAAGCGGTGTCCTCTGGCTGCCAGTCAGGAACATCAGACGTTTCCAGCTCCAGAGATCCAAGAGTTTACAAACTCTAGTCAGTGGAGATAGATCCCAAGACTTGGCTCTGGTGCCTGCCATGGCTGGCTGACCATGAGGCCCTGGTTAGCTGGGTAAGTCCTTGACCTCTAATCACAAGGTACCCGCAGACAAACCCAGCCATTCTCTCTCCAAATGGGAACGGAGGGTGTGGGTTGAAACACAAGCCAGTGCTTGGTGGGGCAGTTGGAGTCTAGAGAGGAAACCGTCATCATTTTTCACCCATCCTGGGGTCCATATTTATGAAAAGGTCTTGGTCCGAGGCAGAGTTGAAACGAATGTGTGTTCGCACACGTGCACATGTATGCAGGTGTACACACACGCACACACTAGTTCTTACCCAATAAGAAGAGACACTCAGTCACTAAATATGACATTCTTTGTTCTTCACCAGGAAACATTTGTACCAGCGCTAAATATTTGAAACACTGTGTCTACAACAGGTAACCACAAGCTAATAATAGAGCAGTAAGTAGTACTAGTAGTTATGACAGCTAATGTTCATTATGCATTTGCTATAAGTCAGGCACCCTAGAATGCTCTACCTACATGATCTTCTTTAATCCTCCCCGTGACCCAATGAAGGGGGCATTATTCCCACTGGATCAATGAAGACACCAAGGCCAGGGAGATGATGTCAATTGTTCAAGGTCACACAGCCACTACATGAGCTGCAACGTGAGCCAGGTCCCTCTGACATCAGAGTCCACACTCCTGGCTCCATTCTATATGGATGGTTCCCAGGCTAAGGAGTACAGGACCAAGTGAGGTGGGGCTGGGAGGGGAGGGAGGAGGAGTCAAGGATGGGGATGAAGAGGTCTCTGGTTTGAAGGACAGTGAGAATGTGGTTGCATCAACCCCTGAGACAGAGAAAGTGGGAAAATTCAGTAAGATGGCTATTTCTGTTTGGACGCAATGACTTTGAGGGACCAGAGAGTTTCCAGGAGATGACCTGAGGGCATCAGAAGAACAGATTCTGGAGCTCAGGAGAGAGGTCTTGAAAAAAAAAATTAAGGACAGAACATGGGAAGTGGAAGAAAGATAATAATAATAATAATAGTAATAAAAACTGCAGAGCAGTTTCCAGGCAATTGGCTCAGAGTTTCACATACCTTTTGGCTTCACATAACCACCCCAGGAGATGGGGATCTGATTTCCATCTGCCAGTGAGAAAACTGCCCCTAAAACTGAGAGGGCAGGAAGAGGAGACCCAGGAGGGGACACGGCCAGACAGGCTGGGGACTGAGGGAATCCCCAGGGAGAGGGGCGCTTTTAGAGCTGAAATATCCTGAGGGGTCAAGCAGGGGATTTGTGGAAAATGGGCCACCACACTTGGCAGCTGGGGGGAGGCAGATGAGAAGATGAAGAGCTGCCACCGAGCTTGAGTCATGCGCAGAGGGAAGTTAAGTTGAGAAAGTCAAGGAGCACACACTCCCCCTTTTGCTCCTTCAAGGCCCAGGGTCTAGGGAAGCACAGGTATGGGAGGGTGTGTGTGTGTGTGCATGAGACTCAGTGCCCAGAGGCTTCAGGACATCATGCGTGTGACTGGCCCGGTGCCTGGAACCAAGTGAAGTGTCAAGGCATCCTACCTGTAAGCATGATTTGATTCTTGTTTTCCCTGCAGACTGTGTATGCTCCCAAAGACGGGGTGTTTTAATGATGTTTAAGTTTAAATTTTAAAAAAAAATTTTGTTTTTTTAATTTTTATTTTAAGATTTTTATTTATTTATTCATGAGAGATATGCACACACATATCCACAGAGGCAGAGATACAGGCAGAGGGAGAAGCAGGCTCCATTCAGGGAGCCCGATGCAGGACTTGATCCTGGAACTCCAGGATCATACCCTGAGCCAAAGGCAGATGCTCATCGCTGTGCTACCCAGGCATCCCAAGTTTTTTAAATATTGAAGAAACAACTTTACATTTTTTAAAGACTCGTGTCTGACGTGGAGAAACATATTTGCTATCCCAAGCTAAATTCTTTTCAGCCATGTTGGTATCTTTGCTTCAGATCTCAGAAAATGAGAAGAGGCCCCCCTCCCCCTGCACCTGCCCACCATATACTCAAGACTTGGCAGTCTGCTCTGCTGGCTGGTGGAAGACAATTTTTGCTCACGGAACGATGGACCCTCAATACAGTGTGGTCAGAATTACTGTCCAGGTTCTTTCATTGTTTATCCGTCTTTTTTTTTTTTTTCATTGAAGAAAGATTTAGTGAGGACACCTGGGTGACTCAGTGGTTTAGTGCCTGCCTTCAGCCCAAGGTATGATCCTGGAGTCCTGGGATTGAGTCCCACATCAGGCTCCCTGCATGGAGCCTGCTTCTCCCTCTGCCTATGTCTCTGCCTCTCTCTGTGTCTTTCATGAATAAATAAATAAAATCTTAAAAAAAAAAAGATTTAGGAAGTATCTACTATGTACCAGGTCCTATTATAAGAGTAAATTATACAAAAATCTATGCCTCATGGAATTTGTATTCTACTGGGGAAGAAAGGCAACAGACACAGAAACAGAAGTGGGACTGCAAATGTACATGGTTGTGTCTTAATGCCAGACGGAGAAGGCAAATGGTATTAAGAAAAATAAAGTGAGGCCAGCGATACAGGGTGAAGAGAATGCCATTTTCGATAAAGTGGCATTTGATAAAGTGGCTCCTTCTCTTAGGAGATGAGCTTTGAGCAAGCCCTCCGTGAAGGGAGGGAGGGAGCCATCTGAGTGTCTGGAGGAAAAGCATTCTAGGCAGAGGGAAGTGCATTTGCAAAGGCCCAGAGACAGGCATGCTCGCTGGGCAGAGTCATTCGACACCCAAGGGAGGCCAGGGTGGCCAGAACGGTGACCAAGAGGCAGAGGGGTGACACAGGTGAGAAAGTGGGCCAGGGGCCGGATGGAGGGCCTTGCTGGCTGAGGGAGGGCAGAGGCTTTCCATCTCTGCCTGGTGAGAAGGCCTGGAGGGTTCTGAGCACCCGGCGCACTCTTGACTCATGTTTCCCTATGGTCATTGGCGCTGCGTACAAAACTGATGGAAGGACAGAGGCAGGGGGGTCAGCCAGGAGGTGAGAGAGGATGGCACCACGGAGGCAGGTGCCCTTGGGGGAGATAGAAAAGTGCATCTGGAGTGGGGGGAGTGGCAGGATTTGCTGATGGGTCAGAAGTGGGTATTCCAGGAAGAGAGGACCTGCCGGTGACCCCACAACCTTGCTCCTGAGCTCGGGGCGAGTGGGGCACTTGGGCTAGAGCGCCTTCAGGAGGCAATCGGGCACTTGCTGTCCTGTTTGATAAGCCTGAGTGTCCAGTGGGGGTGCGAGGGTGTGGGGACTGAAGAGCGGCAGCAGCTAGGCGGATGGCGGAGGCCCCGGGGAACACAGGAGCTGGCTGTGGTCATCTGGAGCGGAGAGCAGGTGGACGGGGCCGTGGGGCTGGGGGTGAGCACCGGATAAGGCTCACCTGCACCTGTTCCTCTTTGGCTTGGGTGCTGGGACCCAAACCAGCCCATGTGGGAAGCGTGTGAACCGAGACATGGAATCTTCAGGGGCCATTTGTCTTTAAAAACCATCCATTTGCCGTGCACACCAGAAGGCTGCAGCTCTGCTGGGGCTTCCCCAGAGGCTGTGAGAGGAGACGGAAACAGCTTCTGGCAGCTTTGAGCCCTCCCCCCCCAGCCCCCCCCCACTGCCTCGGAGAACAATGAAATCTTTAAGTGAGATAGCAGGGAGGAGCTGCCAACGCAGGGGTTAACCAAGGGGGCACAATACAGCGGGAGCGTGATTTTCCTGCTAATAAGCAGCTTACGGGGCTGGCCGATCACAGCCTCCCTAAGTGTTTCCGTGTTTTTCAAATGGAGCTGTCACTGCCCATTAGCTTCAGGAGCGCTCCCTAAATGGAGACGTCAGCCCCTGGGAGGCGCAGGCGGGATGAGGCGCCGTGTCCTTGGAGACCGGCCCGCAGCGGGACACACACAGTGAGGGCCACACCTGCTTCTCTGGCCCTCCCGGTGGGTACTTCAGCCTCACTTAGCGGCCCAAAGAAAACCCAGCCCGCTGTCATCAGGGCACACCACCGGTGGCGCTGCTCCCGAGACCCGGCGACGGGACCCAAAAGCTGCTCGGCTGGGTTATTTCAATCACGTGGCACCTCTTTCTGGGGTGGGAGAGGGGAGTAAGGATTTCGACTTGTTCAACTGCGCCTTTGAATCTGAGAACCTAGACAGTTTGAAAAGCTTATCTGTGAGTTGTTACATGTGAGCCCTTTCTTTCCCCCCTTCTTCTCTTCTTTCTAATTTCTGTTTCATTGTGTTAATAACAGCTCCGAGTCTAGCTGTCGAATGTGGAGCTGGCTGAGTCATAGCAGCCACAGGGATCTTTCAGACGCCAACCTGGATATGTCACTTCTCTGCAATGCTCCCCGTTGCCCAGGGCCTACACTCTAGGATGACCTACGGGGCCCTTTTGGACTTGGCCCCGGTCACCTGGTCACACTAGCCTCTCACTGCCTACCCTCCACAAACCCCCAACACACCCTTGGGTCCAGGCTTTCCAGGATGCTCATGCACTTTGTCACCTCCCAGCCTTGGCAATGAGCTGCCTCCTCTGCCAGGAACACCTGCCTCCCTGCTGTCCCCCCTACGAGGGCATTTCCTACGCATCCTTTTTGTCTCCAGACAGATGTCACTTGCCCCCGGAGGCTTTCTCTGGACCCCTCTTCTGTACTCCTGGATTTATCCCACCAAGATACAAGATGCTCCTCAAAAACACTGTTTGAGGGTGAGGGGGGAGTTGCCATCCACTATTCACCGATAGGCAAAAAAGTTAAATAAATGACGATACATCTATTTGATGTATTTCCATGCAAAATACTTTTAAAAATTAAAAGATATAGAATATTAAGTGACATAGTCATATAATTACTAACTGTGTACAATATGTTCCCATTCTATAAATTGTACATGCAAATGTGTATGCTCCAGACACCGCATATTGTATATATGGTCATAGAGATTGGACAAGTTACAGATTGTTTAATGTTCTCCTTTATCTTTTCTGCTTGCTTGTATTTTTGAAAATTTAAATAATAATCAGGTTTTTTTTTAAATAAGAGAAAACCCCCACAAAATCCATCTAAAATGAGGGAGCTATTGCTAATTGGGTGCTAAAGTGCTTCTTCTGCCTGGTGGTGTACCAGGCACTGGAAATACGATGACACACAAGAGGGTCCCTGTCTTAGTCTCATGGAGCTTGTTGGTTTTGCAGAGGAGACAGACACACACACACACACACACACAGGCACTGCATGGTGCCATGTGACAACGGGGGCCATAGAGCACAGAAATGAGGAACCTAAGAAGAGCCAGGAAGACTTTCTGGAGGAGGTGACATCTAAGCTGAATGTGACCAGAAAGAAAGACATCGCTTCTTTGGAGGAGGGACAGAGCAAGATGCTGGAGAACAGGACAAGAGCGCACTCCTGCTTAACCAGGCATGATGGGGAGGCGAAGGGGCACAGGGGAGCTTCCTGCCTGGCCTCCATCAAGATAGCAGGGCATCTTCAGGAACCCAAACTTGAAGGTTGCAGTGAAAACATACCCAAGCCACAAAGCCTGGGTAAAAAGATAAAAAGAGTCTTTTTTTCTTGGGGCTCCTGGATGGCTCAGTTGGTGAAGAGTCTGCCTTCGGTTCAGGTCATGATCCCAGGATCCTAGGATCAAGCTCTGAGTCAGGCTCCCTGCTCAGGAGGGGGTCTGCTTCCCCCTCTCCTCTGCCCTGCCCCCCATTCATGCTCTTGGTCTCTCTCAAATAAATAAATAAATAAAATCTTTTTTTTTTTTTTAAAGAATCTTTTTCTTCTTTTTTAAGTGTGCAAATTCAGTGACATTCCGGGTCCTTTTCATGCCTTGCAGACAGTTCTCCGCAGCAGGACAACACAGGAGGGACCCACCCAGTGAGAAGCAGGCAGCTAAGTGCAGAGCGGTGCACATGCTGGATCATTTTGAAAAGTCATCTGTGGACCAAGTTTTCTCTCCCGAGCAGAGTCAGACAAAGTGCAGTGTAGAAAGAAAAGAAAGATAAAAGCTCCCTTTACTGCGAATAGGTGAAGATTCCTTGCAATTGGGGTGTTTGATCTCTTGTGTCTGTTCAGTTAGAAGGAACTCAGCAAGGGAGAGGGCTTTCGTGCCGGGAAGCAAGTTTCATGTTTTGTTTTGTTTTGTTTTATCTAAAAATAAGATGCCATGTCTTGTTTTCCTCCAGATTTCGGTCTAAATGCCATCTTCTCAGGGAAGCTGTTTGGGATCACCTCCAAAGTAATCCTCCCCTCCTGTTATTCTACCTCGGAGCATCCTGCTCCCTTCTTGCACAGGAAGTAAAATATCCAAAGAGCCCGATCTAAATGACTTGTTTATTTCCTTGCTTCTCTGTCGGAGAACCAGCATCCCAGCTAGACTGTAAGCCCCGCAAGAGCTGAAGTCCCATCACAGCCTTCCTAGGACTCAGGACAGGGTCTGGCACACAGAAGGCAATCAACATTGTCAGATGGATGAATGACAGTGCATATTAAGTGCATATTATTAGTCAGATATTGTGTTAAGTGCTACACAAGGATTATCTCACTTAGTCCATGACGTCTCTGCTGTACAACAACAAATGGGTTTAGGGAATTTAAGTACCTGACTCTGATTTGATCCCGGATCTAACAATGATCTAGACTCTTCCATCAGCCTTGTACATTTCTTGCCAAAACAAACAAGTCGTTCGAAAGCACCCAGGAAAATAAACAACAAAAACCCTCTGTTATCTCACCACCTCAATACCTTCATTATGCAACATTTTAGTGTGCGTCCTGGATGGCTGGATGAATAGATGGATGGATGTTTGTTACTCTTTAAACAGGCTATAGAATCATTCCTTTGTTCTTTGTGCTTTTAAGAAACCCGAGACGAAATATACCCGTGTGAACAAAGTGCCATGTTTTTCTTATCTATTCTTCACCATTCATCCTAAACCCACGTAGCTGGCTTCAAATAAACTAGTCCTCAAATAGCAATCACTCCCTTTATTTGCCTATGTTTTTATAACTTTGATTCTCACAGGTTTGGGAGACAGCCAAGAAAAGGATTATCTCCCACCTAGCAGATAATTTGGAAAGTTAACAATTTGGTCAGGGTCATGGAGGGTAAAGGAGGGGAGCCGAGATTCAGAGTCAGGTTCTGTTCGATTCCGAAGACCACAGGCTTTCTAACTACATCTCACTGCCTTACAGATTACATCCAATTGTGTGGCATGGATTTAAACGCTGACCTGGGTACCAATCCCAACACCAACAATCCTCAGCTATACAACCTTTAAGCAGGTGAGCTAAATTCCCTATGTCAACTTTTTGTTATGTCAATTGGACCTACCTTGTAGCGTGTGGTGAGGATGATTTGATAAAATGCACAGAATACATGTGACATGGTAGCTGCCATGGGGTGTGGACGGAACCAGCTCTGTTCACTGAGCTAGTCCGATGGCTATGGCCATGCTCTGGGTGCAGACAGGTCCTGCAGGCCCTGCCACACCTCAAGCCCTCCTGGGATATTGCCCTACAGGTACAGACCTCTAAAACACAAACTGAAATCTTTCCTGCCAAGGCTGGTGGGATACGGGAAGGAGCCTCAAGGTGACACCAGGCCCTAACTGGGGCTCCCAGTTAGAAGGGAGGGACAGATGTGTGTTTGGGGGCAAAAGGGACACATTTCCACCCCTCCCCAACCTCATTGCCTTGGAAAGACATTTCTTTGTTTTAAAAATGTATTTATTGGGATCCCTGGGTGGCGCAGCGGTTTGGCGCCTGCCTTTGGCCCAGGGCGCGATCCTGGAGACCCGGGATCGAATCCCACATCGGGCTCCCGGTGCATGGAGCCTGCTTCTCTCTCTGCCTGTGTCTCTGCCTCTCTTTCTCTCTCTCTCTCTCTCTCTCTCTCTCTGTGTGACTATCATAAATAAATAAAAATTAAAAAAAATTAAAATTAAAATGTATTTATTTATTTATTTATTTATTTATTTAGAGAGAATGAGCAGGGAGGGGGGCAGAGGGAGAGAGAAACTCTAGCAGACTTCCCACTGAGCCCGGAGCCCCTAGCAGGGCTCCATCCCTCAACCCCAGGCAAAATCAAGAGTCCAAGGCTCAACAGACTTGACTGAGCCACCCAGGTGCCCCTTGTAGGTGCCCCTTGTAAAGACATTTTAATGCAGATTCACATACCACCTTTGAGTTGTTGTTTTTCATACCCTAGGGTGGCAGGGGGAGGCTTTTGTGGTTGTTTTTAAGAAACTGCACTTGTAAATAAACAAGAAATGAATTATTCTTTCCCCTTCTGGGTCACGCACATGTCTGGATATGATGGCATCAGAGTTTTCATGGAGTTGGTATTTCAGGACAATCGGTGAGTGCGGTGCCATATAAATGAGAAAGGAGAGCGGCATCAAAAGACTGGAAAGGGAGACTCTGAATTTATCCTGCGGATATATGAAACTAGGAAGCTTTTAAAGAATGAAGAAGCTCTTGAGGTGCTGAGAGAAACACTCCGCCAGACAGAAGGGCATAAGGCAAGGCACAGAAACCAAACGGCGTGCTAGAGTCCTTGATTGTGACGTGGGGGTATTTCTGTGCTTGCACACAGCCTGCCTAGACGGTCACGCCAGAACTGGGTGGCCCTGAGTGCTCTGCGAAGGAGAACCATGAAGCCTAGCTTAGGGTCAAGGGTGAGCACAGAGGACTTAATTTCACTTTGTATTTTTAAAAATTTTTAAATTTTATTTATTTATTATTATTATTTTTTAAAGATTTTATTTATTTATTCATAAGACACACACACACACACACACACACACACACACACACACGAGAGGCAGAGACACAGTCAGAGGGAGAAGCAGGCTCCATGCAGGGAGCCCGATGTGGGACTCGATCCCGGGACTCCAGGACCACACCTTGGGCCAAAGGCAGGCGCTAGACCGCTGAGCCACCTAGGGATCCCCTTTTTAAAATTTTTAAAAAAGATTTTATGTATTTATTTGAAAGAGGGAGAGTGAGAGCACATGTGCGCGCGTGCGCATACACACACACAGAGGCTCAGACTCCCTGCTGAGCTGGGAGCCTGACATGGGGTGGGGGCTGGAGACCAGGACCCTGAGACAATGACCTGAACCCAAGCCAGATGCTTCACCATCTGAGCCACCCAGGTGCCCCTCACTGCGTAGTTTCTGATGTTGCTTGCATATTTCACTTTTTCAGGTTTTGTTTTGTTTAGTTTAAAGGAGGGAAAATCAGAACACATTATCAGAAATAATGTGATGAGGTCAAGAAAGAGAAGACAAGTCTATAAGAGGAGGCCACCCTGAGGTTATCGACGACTCCATGAGAGAAATGTCAACACGGAGTGGTGGGAGCAGAAGCCAGATTGCATCAAACTGAAAAAAAGAACAGATCGTAGTAAGTGGACATAACAAGAATTGGCAGCTCTTTCAAAGGTTTGTTTATATAAAGAGGGCAGTAGCCCTGGAAGTGGGAAGGAGTGATCCCAGGATTGAGGGAAGGGATTTTTTATTTTTTAAGATTTTATTTATTTATTTGACAGAGAGAGAGAGAACAAGCAGTTGGAGCAGCAGAGGGAGAGGGAGAAGCAGACTTCCCATTGAGCAGGGAGCCCGATGTGGGGCTTGGTCCCATGACCCCAAGATCATGACCTAAGCCAAAGGCAGATGCTTAATCGACTGAGCTACCCAGGTGCCTTGAGGGAAGGGATTTTTAAGAGGAGAAAGACTTATCATGTTTATGTGCTGAGGAGGATGAATTAGGAGAGTCGGGTGGACATCTGCTGCTTATGTGTACTCACCAGCATTCCTTCTTTTTCTGGGCATAGTGGCTTGATTTTTCTCAGAGGACCCACCCCTTCTCCTCTCTCTGGATGTCAGGTGTAGATGGGGCCAGGCCTGGCCAATCAGCACATGCTATCCCCTGGGCACAGCGATTATGTAGCCATCGGCATGTCACCCCGTTTTCCAATGTGACTGTGTTCTGGGCTGCTGGGAATTTTAGGAAAAGGAAGCTCTTTTTTTTTTTTTTTGGTGGCAGTGGGGAGCAGAAATCGCTGATTATGGGACTCTGGAGCAGCAATGTGCCCAGGAAAGCTTTCTGAGCATGAAGAATGAAGTCATCAGAGAGGAAAGCTATTCCAGGGGACATAGGGAGAAGGATTTCTTCCGATGTTGCTTGAGACCCTGGGTGCAGTCACAGGTGAAACCTGAGAAGTATTTTTGTTGTTCTTGAAAAGTCAGTTTGAGTCCGGCTCTGGCACGTAATCATAAGAGCTTTGATTATTACTGAGAGAATCTGTAGGCACAGTGGACAGAGGAGATGGGCAAAGGGGTGGGGAATGGGGGTTCAGTGCAGGAGGGGAGGGGGAAGTCTTACACTGGGGGACTCCCGTTTGCTGATGCATGGAGGGAAGAAGGTCAAGGTCAAGATGACTAGGCAGATGCAGGGAGGGTGCAGGAAGTTGAGGGCCATCCATCATGGTCCTCAGTTTCTCCCATGACTTAGCAGATAGGGTTATCAGCTGAGACGAAGGGGATGGGTACTTTAGTCAGGGGGACCTTCAGAGAAGAGGTTTGGGGACTTTTTTAGGGAGGACCTGGCTGAGATTGGAGCCTGTGTTTTGGAGGCTGAGAGGGGTCAAGTTCCTTGCTGCTAGGCAGTAAAGCTGGCGTTTGCACCTTGGCTCCCTTTTGACTCTAAGCCCACATTCTCTGTGCTTGACCCAATCTCCCTGGATCCATTTACTCATCTTCTCAAGTTTGACCCTTCAGTCAGTAGCTTTCTGGGGCACTGCGATAACAATCACAATCTGAGCAGAGTTGACAGCAGAATTCAAGAAACTGGACTTCATGCACATTCACCCAACAGAGCCCATCAACCAGGGAAGTATTCAAACTCAAGATTAGACCAAAACCAGTTCAAATCCCACATCTGTGCAGCTGCGCCTGGGAGGTGAGAGAGGAAACACTGCAAAACCCAAGAATATGGGCTCTGCAGTTGAAGAAACAGGACTTTAAATTAAATTGGCACTTGGACTTACTAGCTGTGTGACCATAGGCAAGTTACTTAACCTCTCTGAGCCCATTTCCTTACCTATACAGGGGAGGTAATAGTATCTATTTCACAGGGTTGTTGTGAGGGTGAAATGAGATATATAAAGTAGATAGAGGACTCTGCTCACTAGTAAAATGGAATAATTTCATAGAACATGCCTGAGCCATGTTATTGTTACTGTTGCAAATAGTATTAATGAAGTCCGACATCCATTAGACGGAGGGCCCATCTTCTCGTCCTGGTTCTGTTATATTCCCCGTGTAAGTCACCGAAGCACATCTCCCGGCTTCTCCTTGCTTCTCTCTGGAATGAAGGTACCTCTACCCACTTCTTCTTCTTTTTTTTTTTTTAAGATTTATTTATTTACTCAGAGAGAGAGAGAGAGAGAGAGAGAGAGAGAGAGAGAAAGGCAGAGACACAGGCAGAGGGAGAAGCAGGCTCCATGCTGGAAGCCCGACGTGGGACTCGATCCCGGGTCTCCAGGATCACACCCCAGGCTGCAGGAGGCACCAAATCGCTGCGCCACCGGGGCTGCCCCCTCTACCCACTTCTAAGCACTCCTCCACTTCTTGGCTTCTGTTCTCTTCAGTGGTTACTGCCAGACATGTCCTAATAGTTTTGTGCCCTCCCCAGCATGTGACCTTCCCATCTACCCTTTCAATTCACACTGTTGGCTTCTCTACCGGGGACAGCTCAAAGTCATGCACTTGGCAAGTGATCTAGGAGCTTCACCCGGCCCAGGAGTCTAATTACCACCATCCAAAGGGAGCCTAGTCTGATCCGGGGTTTAAATAGGTTCTCCATGCAGGGGTGGTGGGGAGTAGAAGGATGGAAAGAGAGATAAACAGACCCACTCCTGGCTCTGTATCCTAAACAACTCTTGGCTATTTGTTAGGGTCTGAATGTAGCCTAATATTTTGATGAGGATCTGTGCAAATTTCACACTCTGGATAACTGAAAGAACAAACAGAACCGAGTGGGGAGATGTCTACACTTAATGAGCCCGCCTGGAGTGCCTCTGTTCGGATGCTGCCCATGCCCTGCTTCCAGAGGTTATCCAACGTCTGCTGTCTTTGTCAGCCTCCAAATCAAAGCCTTAAGGAACAGGCGAGATTTGCATCTTTTAAAACCCTGCCAGTGAAGTGTAAAAGGTGTGAATATTCTTCTTGTTTGTTGCAATATTTTAAAATAAATTTCAAATCATTTGAATTGTTAAGAATATCTAGTCTCTTTCTGTTATGTAACAGACACCGTTGGTGGTATCATGGCTCCTGCCCATTAGTGCAATTTCAAACCTTAAAAGGGGCTCCCAAGTGCTTCTAATAATCTTTCTGAGGACATCAGGCAGTGCAGAGTCCACGGTTCAAGGCCTGGCTCTGGCATCTGCTAGCTGCTGAACCTTGGGCAAATGTCCCAACCTTCCCAGGCTCCTTGCCCTTATCTGTAATACGGTGACAATGACACCTACGTCATACAGTTGTTTTGAGAATTAAATGGGGTAATGCCTGGCACAGACAAGAACTCAATATTTTGTCTAATGTATGTGAATAATACGGGTTTCAGAGGAATGTCTCAAATTCCAATTTTCAAAAAAGTATTGTTCTCCTGAGCACTTGGTACTTCCTAGGGGGGCCAGGTTCTATTCTTTAAATAAATTATATTAAGCAAAAGCTTTGCCCCCTTTCTTAAGCCTTGCATTTGGAGTTTTAATAGCAAACATACAAAGGTTACACTTTGTGGCTTCAATTCAGAAATGTCAGCACATCAAACACACATTCAGACACATACTCAGAGACACTCATAGGGTGGAAAGAGCAATTAGATCTGGAAAAGAATGTCACATGAACAGAAGTGCAGCTCATTAAAGCAGCACTTGAAGCTTTTGACCTCAGCTACATAAACAATGTTTTCAGATGACAGATTGCCAAGAAACCCAGTCCTCCGAGCATGACTTAGTTTCTGAAGCAGTTCAGCATCTAGACTCCCAGAGGATGCAGGCTGTGATGTGTGACCAGATAACCTACGCGGTGTTTTGGAAATGCTATTACATGCACAACTGTGGCGAGGTAGATTATGGGGGCCGGGGGCTCTGCTTTTTCAGTCTGCGAGATCCCCAAGCTTTGTGGATGTGCAGATGCCTCAGAACGGTAGGGGGCTTTCTGTCAAGTGATGTGGAGCACAGGCAACCAGAGAAATCACGGGAACTAGTCTAGCTGGTACAGGAGGGGTTGGAGTCGGTGAGGCCTGACACCCAGGCTGGAATGGAAGGAGGAAGGGAGCATGCAGATCATGTCTTGATGATCCTCGACAGCTGCCCGGGGTGAATGGCTGTAGGGAAAGGGACTCTTTTTAGCATCATCCACTTCTCAACTAGCTGTACTCCTCAAGCCCTAGCCCCAGAGTGAACTGATCCTACTACTGTAGAACAGAAAGAGAGCCACGTTCACGGGTGGGCAGGTCGCTGTGCATACACCCTACACCCTTGTAGTTGAGACTCTGTGGACTATAAGGAAGCAGGGCGTCCTCATGACCTAGTTACTTTTCTCTCACTCCTCAATTTGCTGCATCTCTACTGACAGCTGGGGAAGCTGATCCAAGGACTGCCCCTTGGGAGCAGCTGGAGCTTCCAGCCCAAAGCTTGTGCCTCTACCAGGTTTTCACGGCAAGCTTTGCACCAGGCATCGGGGATGCTGCCAGATTTCACTAAGGCAATTCCTAATTGTATAGGAAGGCCATCAAAATCTCAATCATGCATTTTGATTTAAACACGCTACACCAGCATACCTTCTACGGTGACATCAAAGCACCATATACTACAAATTCTGCTAGCAACTATGCTCACTGGCGGTGGGGCCTCCATGCACCCTATTACAGCACAGCCAAGTTCTGAGCTGCTTGTCCAGACCAAGGGGACTCCCTGGCTATCACCCTTGGCACAAGGAATCTCCCGCACCACCATATAACCCACTGCAAAGCCACGTCCTGCTCTGGGCCGCATAAGCTAGCCCTCTGAACTAGAGCAGCTTTTAAGACAACCTACTTTATTTGTTCATCCTACTTTTTGCCAGGGCCAACAGCTGCTACCACGTTACGCTCGAGGAGCAATTATGCAGGCCATCTGAAGGGGTTCTCCCGCATCCATTCCTTCATGCCCTCTGGGGTAATTACTGAGCATCTGCAAGGTGCCAGGAACCAGGGAGGGCTGAGGTAGGCCAATATGACACAACCTGGAGGATCTCTAGCAGCTCCATCCCATCCAAGTGCCCACTGCCTCCCACCTGGATTATTGCAGGAGCCTTGAACTAGTCTTCCTGATTTCATCCTTGTACCTACAACAGTCAGAGTGATTCTTTTAAAGCCCAAAGTCTGATCATGCCATTTCTCTGCTCAAGGCCCTCCAAAGTATGCCCAGCTCAGCTGGGTGAAAGCCAAAGATCCTACTGTGACTTAACCAAGATCATCTCCTTTTCTTCCTCTCCTTCACCCACCTCAGCTCAGCACTTGGATTCTGTGCTCTTCCTTGAGCATGCCAGGCAAGTTCCTGCCTCAGGGCCTTTGTACTTTTTACTGTGGCCCGAACCACTCTCCCTGAGAGATATACATATGGCTCACTCACTCCCTTACCTACCTCCATCTTTACTGAAATGTCAGCGAGCCCTTCCAACCACCCTGTTTAAACTCAACCTCTCCCCAACCCAGCTCTCCCCATCCCCACCTCTGCTCTGGTTTCCTCCACAATGCTTATCTACTTCTAACATATTTGCTGATTTCTATGTTTATTATTTGCCCTCTCCATCTAAAATATAAGTTCCACAAGAGCAGGAAATTATTTTTACCTCTGTGTCTCCAGTACCTACAATGGTACCTAACTTCAATAAACACCTGCTGAAAAGATGACCTGGAGCGCTTGGCAAAAACCCAAGAGGACAGAACCAGAACACACTGCTTCTCAACCCACTGCTCCACCACGCTCTCAGCCACATACGCCGCCTTCTAGCACACAAACCAGCACCACCCACCCACCGCATACTGACCCACAACAGCCTGTCGTGTGGCCCGGACCCCATTCACCAGCACGCTCTGTACCAAACCTTACACACCCCTTCAGTACAGCCTTCGCCATCCTACACAATACGCCAACTAGAACAGGATCTGCCATTCAGCCCAGTGGCTGGCAGCAGCCTGCCGGACTGTGTTCTAGCCCCAGCCACGCTAAGGGTAGCCTCCAGCATCCCAGCACATGTGAAAAAAACTGCAGGGTCTCGGGCCCTACCCTAGACCAGCCGAATGAGAATCCATATTATAACCAGACCCCCACGTGACTCGTGTGCTTGGTAGAGTTTAAGACGTTCTGCTTGGTGACACCAGGGCACCTTCAGTGCTCAAGTGTGCAATGGCAGACTGCAGGAGTCACAGCCCTCTCTGTAAAGCCCAGTGATTCTTGCACAGTATCATGGGTCCTTCATCATGCTCTCCCAGCGCACATGGCACAACCACACGGTGCCCTGAGAGATGCAACCCGGCACCCAGATGAAGCCCTTTAGAAACAGGGAAGTTAACTTACACAACAACCAACGTATCTGCGATGCCCTGCTGCACAGGAGAAAAACATCCCATGCTCTGATACATAGCCCTAAAGGATCCGTCTGTTCCTCTGCATAGAGCATTGCCGCCTCTTAGTTTATAGCCATTCGTGGGTTCATTCATTTATTCAGGAAAAATCATTAAGCGCCTGCTAGGTGCTAAGCCTTCTGCTAAGCACTGGGAATCAACACTGACAAAAATAGTCACAACCTTTCAATCTAGTCAAGACAGACATCACACTGAACAAGCAATTACAATAAAGTTTGTGGATAGGACACTAGCAGACGATCCATTCTCAGAAATCAGGAAGAACCTCCCTGGGGGAGTAATGTTCTCCTGATTTGATGAGACAGGGGGAAGGAGCAAGTCACCAAAAGGGATGGGGCTGGAGGCAGCCCGGGGCAGGGTATGGACATCGCAGGTGGTGGCTGTGTGCAGACAGAGCTGGGAAAGGAAGACAATGTCCAGTGTGTTTGAGGAACCACAAGAAGCTCAGAAATGCTTGTTCCTGGGAGGCAGGAGCTGAAGCTGGGGAGAGGGCAGATGCTGGACCCCAGAAGACCCCAAAAGCCATATATGCTAAGGAACAGTTGGCATTATTCTGGGGGCAGCAGAGAGCTATCAGGGAAAGCTTTAAGCAAGAGTGACACAATCAGATGCACATTTAAAATAATTACTTAGGTCCATTACAATGCACCGAAGCTAGTGTATCTCCGTGGTTATGAACAACGCTCTGCAACCGGCTCCTTGCCGTAACAAAAGCTGGCACTTTTGTTAAAAAAAAAAAAAAGCCCGTGTTAATGAACCTCCAATAATAGCACCCTTCACTGATGTTTGAATCTAATCCTCTGTTCTTGCTCCATGGTTTTTTTCTCCCGCTGCACTCTATTTAATAGCGTGCATGAATCAGGAATGCTGAAAGATGCATGCATGCCTTGTAATAACCCACAGGACACATGGCACTCTGCACACACTTACCAAGGGCCCAGATGAAGGTGTGCAGAAGGGGAAATGTGAAATCCTTGAGTGGAGGCGAGGACTCTACAGCTGGCATCCACAGCTTAAAAAGGCATATGTGCAGGTCAAATCGAAAGGGTGGGGGGGAGTATATCCATGATTATTATTTCTTTTTTTCCTTTAAAGATTTTATTTATTTATTCAATGAGACACACACACACACACACACACACACACACACACACACACACAGAGGCAGAGACATAGGCAGAGGGAGAAGTAGGCTCCTTGCAGGAACTCGATCCCAGGACCTGGGATCACGACCTGAGCCGAAGGCAGATGCTCAACCGCTGAGCCTCCTAGGCGCCCCCATGATTACAATTTCTAATTCACTCTCAGGAAGCAAGGGCAGTGTCTGTTTCCCCTCAGAGCTGGTGGAAAAACATCTTGAAGAATACAGCCCAGTTCAATGACTATACTTTGAAAGTCATGGTTAAACCCACAAGAGGGAATTTAAGACACTGGCTGGTTGGAAATCCTATCGAATCTAGAACAGTTGAAGGATCCTATTGATTGCTACTAATTATTGTGATATTTTTATATTATATACAATAAGAATTGCTACTTTTTCCCTGAGTATCTTCTATGAGCCAGGCCCTGGCTAGATCTTTTATATTCATTATCGCTTAGCCAGAAGTTTCGAAATATTTACCCAGTCGGAACGGACTCTGTTGTAAATAACCAGTACTAACAGGAATTGGTTAAATGTCAAACTGACTTTGAGTAATCACAACCCCAAAGACTATAAACTGAGCCTGTGGGCCACATTTGACTTGTGCATGTGTTTAATTTGGCCTGCACTTTGTTTAATTTTTACAAACGTATTGCTGATGTACCAAAAGATAGTGAGATCTCATATGAAAATACTGACGAGGATGGAGGAATGAAGAGCCTGCATCCCTGCAGGGCAAACCTGGCTAGCTCAGTGCCTGGCTTGTAGAAGATGCTCAGAAAAAAAGGTAGCTGTTATTACGGATAATGTAAAAAAATATTACAATAATTAGTAACAGTCAACAGGATCCCACAACTGTACAGCTAGAGATAAGCACCCGCTGGGCCTTTTAGGTAGCTTGCCAGCTCTCCAGGCTGCCTCTGTCTCCAACCACTCCCTCTCCTATTTCCATTACCTGCCTGGTTTCTTTTCTTTTCTTTTTTTTTAAATTTTAATTTAATTTAATTTAATTTTTAAATTTAAATTCAATTTGCCAACAGATAGTATAACACCCTTCTAAGGCACCTGAGCCTGTTCCTGGAAGCCACCATCCCTCTCACCCAGACTAGGTGAGAAATGATGTCTTCCTCTCAAAGAGATTTTCCTCCTTACCACGTTCCCCTGGCCTCGGCTCAGCATCCCTGCCTGACCTTTTACCACTCAAGTCCACAGCAGAGAATCTCAGCCTGGGGCACATCAGATTCACCTGGAGGGTTGAATTCACATCAGATTTACCCCAGGGTTTCTGATGTAGGGTTTCTGAGGAGGGGCCCGAGCATCTCAGTCTTCAAATTCCCAAGTGAGACTGCTGGTCTGAGGGCCACATTTTGAAAACCACCGGTATGTAACTAAAGAATGGACCCTCCCTAGACTGTCACCGGGTTCCATGCTGGTAGAGATGGGGATATTTGCCTTCCTCCTCCAGCCATGTGAGGGGAGAGGGGAGGGACACGTTTTGTGATCTCATGAATGGCCCCACAAAACCCCAGTAAGTTTCGTGCCCCATCTCTGAGTTCCCAGTTTCCTAAACGGAGAACCTGTTCTTGTCTCCCAGACTGTTATTTGGATCTTTTTCCAAATGGTTCATTAAAAGTGATGATACTGCTTGGGACGCCTGGGTGGTTCAGCAGTTGAGCGGCTGCTTTGGGCTCAGGGTGTGATCCCAGGTCCGGGATTGAGTCCTGCATCGGACTCCCTGCAGGGAGCCTGCTTCTCCCTCTGCCTGTGTCTCTGCCTCTTTCCCTGTGTCTCTCATGAATAAATAAATAAAATCTTTTAACTAACTAACTAACTAAATAAATAAATGTGATGATACTGCTTAGGACAGGCAGAGGCAGTGTCTCTCTCTGACCCTAAGTGCACACATGGACATTACCTTGAGAAACAGCACCAGTGGGGTGTCTGGGTTGCTCAGTTGGTTAAGTATCTGCCTTCTGCTCACATCATGATCCCGGGGTCCTGGGATCGATTCCTGCATCAGATTCCTTGCTCCTGCTTCTCCCTCTCCCTCTGCCTCTAACCTCCTGTTCCTGATCTCTCTCTCTCTCTCAAATAAATAAATATAATCTTAAAAACAACAACAAAAAGGAACAGCATCGTCAGGACTCGACACTGTTCTACCCCCTGAAAAATCCTGCACCCGAGACATTGATCAACCTTTGACACAGCTAGCAAAAATAATTATCAACTCTCCTAGAACATCTACAATGTACTTGGCCTGCACTGTGTGCTTCACGAATCATGATGATCCTCTGATGCAGAGACCATTAACATTGCTGTATCACAGATGATGAAACAGAGGAGCAAAGAAGTGAATTGATCCAGCCAAGTTCACCAGCTCTAGAATAATCAAGAGATTGTTGGTTGGACCCACTGTATTCACTTGAGGGTCAGATACTACTGGAAATATTGTGGTTGATCCTGTGTCTGTATTTTAAGATGGAAGCTGATGACCTGGAAGACACTAGGCACTTGGAGGTGACGTCATTTGGGCCATGCTTACAGGTGGAAGGGGTGTGTGTGTGTGTGTGTTTGTGTGTGTGTGTTGGGGGAAGTGTTTGGCCTGGAAATCACAGGATTCGGGAGTCTAAGACTAGCATCTGCAAATGTCTGAAGAGTGCTCCACAGAGAAAGAGGCTCTGGGTGACAGAACAGGCCAGAGGGATGGCAGTTCTGGGGGAGCTGATTAGACACCAAGCTGTAAGTCCTGCAACATTGTAGAAGGGCTGCAAGGTGGAACTGGCTGCCTCTAAATAACCCAGCTTCCTAATCCCAGGGAGTGTCCAGAGAGACACAGGACACAATAGGGGTTCTGTAAAGGGGGGATGCTAATGTGGGCGGTGTCAGGGAAGCACCAGGGAGATTTAAGAATCACCAGGGAGGTTTTCCTCAGCCTGTGTGCCCTTTACTCCCCAGGCATTCTGATCTGCCTTGAAAGGAGTGGGACCCTCTGAAGTCTGAATCCCCGCTTCATCACACGCTGGCTGAGTGACCCTGGACAGAGCACTTAACCTCTCTGAGCCCCCACCCCCTCTCCTAGTATATGCAAGAACAGCATGTCCACAACAGCTCACTGTGAGGATTTTATCAGATGCCACACACGGAGTGCTTTATGTGGTGCCTGGCACATAATAAAGGGCCAAGAAATTCATAATGTCAAAATAACTACCATTATCATCACGGAGCTCACAATTTCGGGTTTCAATGACAATGTGTGTGCACACGTTTCAGCCTCAGTAGGCAGCTTCACAGCTCATCATAAAGTCACCGGGTCTCCCTTCTTCTTAATCTTAACAAAGAAATATCCTGTCTGGGGAATTGCAGTTTGGATTAATTCACTGTGAGCTCCTCCTCCCCAGTGCTGACAAGTACTCCCAGCTGAGCCTTTGGGGGAAGGAAAACCCTCTCGCATGCACATGACTGTGGGAAAGTGAGGCTTTTATTCTTCTCCTATAGACGTTAGTTACCTCAAAGCCGTATCAACACTCAGAGCCTCCAAGAGGTAGGTTTAGGAGCATGCCAGCTCTTGCCTCATTCTGTTTATCCTCGGGTGGGAGCTGGCTGGTGGTGCTGTCTTATTTACGGACTCAGATGTAGTGTACGTTTCAGAATGAAATTTAAATACCGCGGAGATAAACAACATGACCTTTTCAATGTCAGGCTGAAGAGAAAATGACCCAGTCCCACCAAGGAAAGAAGGAGGGCAGAATTAGAACTGGATCTGAACTCTGCTCACCGAACAACCATTTCCCAAAAAGTTGCCAGCGAAGAAAAGTGCAATAATTGAACCGATAAGACAAAAGCTTGACAGGGACCATGTTCCCGGCATTTGCAGAGGCCAGGCTGTGTGGATGGAGACCTCTGTTTTTGCACCCAGCCACTGTGTGCATCAACTTACAGACGCGGGAATAGAGGCATCGATGTCTGCCCCCCAGAACCGCGCAGGCACGCACAATGGGACAGGAAAGTGTGTTATGCACGTGAATCCAAGAGTCAGACTGAACGGTTTACTTACGGCTTTTGGCTTATATGGGGGCTGAATCTCTTTGCGTTCAAGTTTCTCCCAATCAATGTACCGGAAAAATGCATGCTCTTTGATGTCACGTTCACCTTCAGGTCCACAACCCAGACGCTTGCCCGGGTGTTTGGTCATCAGCTTCAAGAGAAGAGAAAAGCTGAATTTAATGAACTTCGAGGGAGGTCATGTAAGCCGCTCAGAAATGATGACTCCCATGAAATTAGGGAAGAAAGCACAATGAGTCTCATTTTTTACTCTCTGCTTTCCATCCCAGGCAATAATTGCCTGGTGAAGTCTTTATAATCGGAAGACCCAACAACAGTGCCTGCTGCTACTCGTCCCAGAGCAAGATCGCTTTATGGTTAATGGAACCTAAGTCTCAATGTGGCCCTGAACTTCAAGTGAGAAATGTCAACCGATGCATTCTGATTTAAGAATGGGTTTTATGAAAAAAAAAAAAAAAAAAAAAGAATGGGTTTTATGCAATTCCTGTTGCATTTAATGAGAACAGTTTCAATATCTTCAAATTCCCCCACCTCCCACCCTGAGAAAGCTGGAGTGTGACCAAGGCAAAGGCCATATTCATTCTGATAATATTTGCATTTCTCAGTAAAGCACTTGTGAAAATGACAAAACAGAAGAAAAAATATTAGTTGAATGGACCCAAGTTTCAAGTAATTACTTTCTGAAAGCTCATTAAATAGTCAAAACCTTGCCCAGCTCATTTTGCTTGTATCACACATTACACTAAACTCCGCTGAGGTTTCTTTGGTGTTCCATTTAAATTACTTAATTATCAAAACCCTCCATCTTTGGGTCTCTGAGCCACTGCTAAATAACAAGATGAATAGATGCTCCAAGATGAAACCAGACAGGCTTCCTCTTGTAAATGAATCCAAAGCAGCATGAAAATATCTCTGATCTCAAGACTTGAGCAAATGCACAGATAGCAAAGACAGAGGAGTTGTTGATTAAAAAAAAAAAACAAAACCCAAAACCAAAAGCCAAAACCAACAAGAAGGCCTCAAAGAGGGGAAAAAAAAGCAATTAGAACATAACAAGACCAAGAAGCTTCCCAGAGTTGACCTGATACCATGATGTCAGAGCCCTTAGATTCTGCCCAGGATTTGTGAATCATGGCAGGGAGATGAACCCAGCAATATACACCTACCCTGCTGGACATTCAGCTTAGCTTGATTCCTGCTTGCAGAGAAATTTGTCATCAGAAATTATCCCCCTACACTCAACACACATACACACACTCATGCAAGCACATATTCTCCATCTATGCTTTACCTGCCAGGGGGAAATAACTGGGCACTTCTAAGCGGCTACCTAATCCACATGCATGAATCTTACCTGCTTTTCACAATAACCCGATGAGGTGGGTATATTCTTTTTCCCATTTCAATGACAAGGCAACTGACACTCAGAGAGGTTTAGCAACTAGCAAGGATTCAGAGAGATGGGGAGTGGAAGAGCCGGGGCTCGATCTCACCTCTGGCTTCTTGCAAACTTGGGCTTTTATTTTATTTTATTAAAGGTTTTCTTTATTTATTCGTTAGAGACACACAGAGAGAGGTAGAGACATAGGCAGAGGTTCTCCCTGCCTCCCTGTGGGGAGCTCAATGTGGGAAGGCTCCCTGTGGGGAGGGCTCCCTGTGGGGAGCTCAATGTGGGACTCAATCCTGGGACCCCAGGATCACACCCTGAACCAAAGGCAGATGCTCAACCGCTGAGCCACCCAGGATTTTAAGAAGACAGATCCTCGTATGTGGGCTCCCCAGGGATATTTGTGGCTTGGCTTGGTCAGGATGGGTTTATGGAGGGCCAGCACATTGGGCCAAGCACTGACATTTGTACAGGGTTACAACAGGAGGAAAGAAAGGGCTACGAAGTTTTGGTTAGCAAAAACCAAAGCAAAAACTTTCTTTCTTTCTCTCTTTCTTTCTTCTCTTTTTCTAAAAGACTTTTATTTGATAGAGAGTGAGAGCAAGAGATGTCACAAAGGGAGAGGGAAAGGGAGAAGCAGACTCATCACTGAGCAGGGAGCCCAACATGGGGCTCGATCCCAGGACCCTGAGATCATGACCTGAGCTGGAGGCAGATGCTTAACTGACTCAACCACCCAGGCGCCCCAGCGCTACTGCTAATATTATCAATGATGCCCTCTGTGTTATGGAGTACTTCCTTTGCGCCAGGCTCTGTGCTAAAGCCTTGCCAGGCATTACTCTTTCATCTTTATTTTCATTTTACAACTATAATCCTCATTTTCCAGATAAGAAACTGGATCCAGAGAAGTAGTCATTTGCCCAGAGGCACACAGCTAAGTAGCAGAACCTGCTTTGAACCGATCTGCCCAACCTAGAGCTCTTGCTGCGCTGTGCTGTGCAGTCTGCTTGTTTTCATGCTAATGTGTGGCCAACTGGGGCTTCTGTCTGCTTTACGTTTGTTCAAAATTGGAGTGGCAATCTGAGCAAAGTTATACTAATTGTTTTTTTTTTTTTCTGGTAGAAAATACGTCCTTTAATGGGATGGATGTATAAAGGACTTTTCAATAAGAATGGAACGGTTTTCAAAAGCCTAGCTTAATTTCTGTGTAAGGACGAGGATGCCAAGCGAAGAAAAGCCACTGCAGAATCATCCAGCACTAATGTGAGTCTCTGCCCAGTTACTGCACTCTGAGCTGATGTGCCTGAAGCCATGCAGACAGCTGGATTTAATCACTGTTCCAATCTCTGATCACCTCCCAAGACACATCCCCTGGGGCCCGCTGTTTGGGAGGAAGCATTTGCTGTTGGCTTGAGCATCACCTCTTCTTTGGAGCCTTAGCGTTGAAGAAAGGACCCACACTGGACTCAGCCCACTCAACTCAGAAAGGCCCTGGAACCCAGTGGTAAGAGAGTCACCTCAGTTAATCCTGAAGGTTATGGGTCCTAAATTAATAGAAATCTGCTCTACCAGGGAAACCGCTAATTGGAGCTGAAGCTGAATGCAGCTGACCTGGAAAATCCTCTCTTCTCCATGACCCACTTTAGAACCCCCAGCTGTCCAGGCAGGGCAGAGTTGTGAAGGGGAAGATTTTGAGCATGTATTAATTAAGCACCTACTATGCACCAATACCACACTAGGAGCTTTCTGTTGCCTGATTTAATGCTCTCAAAAAACTCTGTTCAGTGAGTATTATTATTCTATTTTCAGAGCTAAAGAAACAGAAGCCCAGACGTGCAAAGGAGGACCACATATTGAGGAAGTGGAAGTGTTGAGATGTGCAAAGGGTCTCCATCTGCCAAAACCCTCACCTAAAAATTCCTATCGCTGTGTATGCATACTTAAATGCCAAGAGAGGCCTGGCATGTAACACAGTAGTGTACAGCATTATAATAATAATCATAATAATGGCCCCTGGGTTTTGGATCAGAACACCGGGCTCTGTTGTTAAGGGATTCACTGTATTAACTCACTGAATCATCAATGAATCCTGTATGGAGTACTATCATTATTCTCAATCCACAGGCAAGGTTGAGGGACTAACCCACAGACAAAGTGCTAATAATTCCAGGACCAGGATTTGAACCCAGATGGAAGTAGGCCAGATGGAAATTTCTGCAAATTGGAAAGGGCATGACCTATCTTAAGGGGACATGGGCTTCCCAACCAGCTGGCTGATCCGTTATAGGAATGACTGACCAGCATGGCAAGATCAGATTTTTCCAGGAAAACTGGAAAGTTAATTGTTTATGGGAAATCCCCTGCTGTTTCAGTGTTGGCAATTATTAAACAAACTAAAAGCTTGGTATATGACCTCCACTCATTCTTCCTCCCCCATGAGAATATGTCTACAGGGGTCTCACTGGCCTCACATTGTGCCTCCCCACTCATTTTTTAAATAAGCCTCTCTTAAGCTCCTAATGAACCTCTGGGTCTCCATTCTCTGAGGGACTGAGACTAATTCACATGTGGTTTCCCCAGGGATATTTGTATCTTACTCTATGCAGCTGAAACAAAAGCTTAGGTGATTCACCAAGAGTGAGAATCTAGGTGGTGCTGACAAGGTGCTCTAGACCAAGAGTTTGACCCAGCTATCACACACTGTTTGAGTTTTCCAGCTTTTCTGTACCCATGCCAGCTCACGGAGCATCTGCCTGGGGCCAGGAAGAGCAGGGCTGGATTGGGCAGTGGGAAATCTGCAAAAACTCCAAGGATCTAGGACCAGCTGCCCTGGTTTCTTCAGATACACTGGTGGGAACACACTGGGGAGGAGGCATGGCCATGCCATAACCTTGAAAACACACCTATCCCCCCAACTGGTGGAAGAATGAATATTTTATAAAGGCAGCATCTGTCAGCCATATTATCTGGGGGCTCTCATGGCATTGCTCTAATACACCTCCATTAGAGTTAAATGCTACCACATTTGGATAACAGGTTTAAGGGCAGTGGTTTTCAAGCCACACAGGGACTTTTGCAAAATGCAGATGTCTAGGGGGAGCTTGAGGTTATGTACAATCTGAAGAAGTACATCAGGTCATCCTGATGGCACCAAAAGTGAGGATCACTGATCTCCAGGGACTCACCCTCCTGGCCTAACGCAAGATGCATAACAGAAGAATCCTCACCAGCAAACATGTGCCTTGTATTTATATCCACTGCCATGTACAAAATGTGCAATGCTTTTCAGCCATTTGTGGGGTAGAGGGAGAGACTGGGGGTCTGAAGACACTAAATTTGGGTCAGCTTATCCAGAGAATCCCTTAAATTCAGTATTTCGTGTATTTTCTTAGGATGAATTTTAACGCTGCTACAATTAGCCATAAGCAGTAGAGCAGGGCAAGGTTGTCAGGTCCATGCTGCAGGCCTCTCGCACATCTTCCCATGGGTTCCAGCTCTCTGGCAAGGCCTCTGTGGTGTTTCCTATTTCATTCATCCAATATGCATTCCCCAATGCAGGCTAGAGCCTGGAGCCCAGCCAGCAGCAAGATACTGTTGCCACCAGACCTCTCCGGTACTTTTGTACAGATTGGGAAAAAGCTCCCTTTGCTCTGAGCGGTAGCAAGTCCACACC
Organism: Vulpes vulpes; assembly: GCF_048418805.1. NCBI lineage: Eukaryota > Metazoa > Chordata > Mammalia > Carnivora > Canidae > Vulpes > Vulpes vulpes. Next base: position 96,625,627 of record NC_132782.1, read on the forward strand.
AAGCTCACCAGCAGGGACATGGGGTGAGGGGTAGAGTTCAGTATCCATTCCACCCCTTCCCTGGGTGAGACATCCTCAGGCAGGGCACACCTTTCACCTCTGCATGTGGTGGTCCTGGCAGCAAGCTTCCAGGGGCTTACTCACCCCTTTGCAGATGGCCACAGCTTCCTTGGACATGGACTTTGGGTAAGCCACATTGTGTTCCATGATGGACTGGAAGAGCTCATCCTCATCCTCCCCTTCAAAGGGTGCCTGTGGGACAGAGGAGTGTGGGAAGACAGGGTTCCTCCTGCCTGACCCTCCCCAATTGCTCCAAACCACTGTCCCACACCTGGGGGCTTCCAGGGAGAAGATGAGCAAAAACGGTCAAAAGACTGGGGTAACCCCAAGGCCACGGAAGTCACAGGGGTTCTGATCTATGAGCTGGTATCAAACTGACACCTTTCTTCTAAAGAAACCAGGCAGATTGGGGGTGGGGGAGGAACTTTCTTAAAAATCACTTAAAATTCAATTACCTGCCCAGCCAACATTTCATACAGCAGGACTCCGAATGCCCACCAATCCACAGACTTCCCATAGGGCTGATAGGCGATTATCTGGAAAACAGAAGGCATTCCATCAGGGAGGCAGGCAGGTTCTTCCCATGGCTAGAGACTGAATACTCACTTCTTTTACATAAGAGTGGAGCCTCTTGGGGCTCGGAGATGGAGGGAGAGTTCTTCCTTTGGCTGTCATCTGCCAACTGTGAAAGATTAAATCCGCTGTTACAGTCCCAGATGGGGGATACTGTCAAATGGAGTGACCCAAGGAGCCTAGTGCCCACTTATCCACCTTAGGAAGATGGATCTCATCTATGGGGGACTTGCGGGCGGGGGAAAACATCTGTGGGTGTCACACTGCCTTTTCAAAGCACTTAGCACAGTGTGTTATTTTTCATTTTAATACAGTGAGTGTGGCATCTTCAACCGTCTTTGTTTCTCATTACGAAAGTAATATCATTTACACAACAATGGGAATGAGCTTAACACCACTGAACTGTACACTCAGAAATTGTTACAATGGTCAATTTTATTTTTACTTCAATTAAAAAATTTTAAGTTAAAAAGATGGAATAGTGCTCTTGCTATTTTACTATTTATTTAAAAACATAGATAAGCAATAAATAATTAAATAAAAATACAGACAAGCTAAGAAAACACAATTAAAATAACTCCTAATCATCCATCAAGAGAAAGATTATGATAGCTCTTTGGTCTATTTCCTCTTGGAGTCTTTTTTATTAATATATAGTAGAGTGTGCACATGTGTGCATTTAACATGAGCATAAACACTTTAACATGTGGAATTCTTTTTTTATGGCTGAATAATATTTGGATGCTTGGGCTACTTCCTTAGTTTGGCTATTGTAAATAATGTTGTAACACACAGAAGTGTATGTATCCCTTTGAATTAGTGTTTTTGTATTTTTGGGGTAAATATCCATTAGTGCAATGACTGCATCATAGGGTAATTCTATTATTAATTTTTTGGTGAACCGCCATACTGTTTTCCACACTGGCTGCACCCATTTGCATTCCCACCAACAGTGGAAGAGTGTTCCCCTTTCTCCACATCCTCGCCAACACCTGTTGTTTCTTTTTGTTGTTGATTTTAGCCATTCTGACAGGTATGAGGTGGTATTTCATTGTAGTTTTGATTTGCATTTCCCTGATGCTGAGTGATGTTGGGCATCTTTTCACGTGTCTATTGGCCACCTGGATATCTTCTTTGGAAAAAAGTCTGTTCATGTCTTCTGCAATGGTTTTGTAGTTTTACGGTTTTTGATTCTTAGTACCAAATTGCCAGAGCAGAGCAAAGTCTAGAAAAGCCATATGACCATCCCTCTTTCAAATCACAGGTGGGTAAAACTAACTGTATTAATGGGTTTAAAAGGTGATGTATTAGCAAAGGTTCAGGGTGGAGGCGTGAGAGTCAGACCGTCCAGACCTTGAATCCTGACTACTGTTTCTGAATTGTATGACCCTGGGGTAGGTTAACTTCTTGATGTCTCGGTTTCCTCCCCTACAAAAGGAATTTTGTAATATCTATGTCACAGGGTTTTGGGAGGATGAAAGGGAAATGTGTGCCTCTCACACATCACGTCCTCAAAATGTTAGCCATAACTAGAAGGTTTTCTCATTCGGTGATTGTTTTACTCAATGAATGTGTCTGAGCAAAGTTGGCTATAAAATGAATGTCCATTTGTTGCCACCTCTGCTTCCACCCTAAAGTCAGAAACACCCTTTGAGGAGAATTAAACTGTAAGAGAGGGAAGCTTTCTGTGAGAACACTTACTGAAAGTGTTTTCACACTTTTAAAGTACTTCGTGTCTTCTTTGATCCTCATGACAACCTAACAAGTTAATCCTTTTACAAAGGAAAATAGAGCCTGGGAGGTGAAAGAAGTTGCCAGAAGGTGAGGTGGTTAGTTAATGGCAAAGCCAGGGTGAAAGCCAGATCCGGATCCTCCTCGCTTATTCCTTCCATCAAAGGGCTGAGGAGGGAGTGGCTTCCCCAGGAACACAATTCCAGGTGCCTCCTGTATTGCAACCACAGGGAGTTCTGGAAAATCATAGATAGGGGGGTCCTTCTTGCAGAAATTCAGATTCAGTTGATCCAGGGTAATGCCTGGGTAGCCTACATTTTTAAAAGGACCCTGGGTGACAGTCAAGTGCAGTGAGTTTAGAATCTGAGACAACAGAGCTCATGGCAGATCAAGGAATTGTCTGATGCCCTAAGTACTAATGATAATACAGCAAGGTAGGGCACACAGGGCAAACACCACTGCGTTCTAACACAGGTGTCCCCTGCTTTATGAAAGTATGGGTTCCGCTACTTCGCCCTTACAAAAGACCCACATTAGTACCTATTTTCCTTAAATGAAAGAAATCCGAAGAGGACTTTTGCTTTTACGATAAAGGCAAAGAGCAAAAATAGAGTTCGGCGTTTGGTTTGTAGGGAGCCATTACGGAGGCAGCAAGAGTGGCACCGCCAAGCTCCTTCTCAAGGAACTATACCTGGCACCAAGCAGCCATAGCTTTGAGTTGTGTGAGCATCTGTTATGCATCCACTAGACAGATATGTCGTAAGGTATCAGAAAGGCCTGAGAGAGGTTAATTTTTGGGTCTGAAAACGTTAAAATGTTTTTTACCATGTAAAACTGCTATTGCTATAAAACTGCTTCTTTGGGGACACCTAGGTGGCTCAGTGGTTGAGCATCTGCCTCCAGCTCAGGGCGTGATCCTGGGGTCCTGGGATGGAGTCCTGTATGGGACTCCCTGCAGGGTACCTGCTTCTTCTGCCTGTGTCTCTGCCTCTCTCTCTGTGCCTCTCATAAATAAATAAATAAAATAAAAATAAAAATAAACCCTGCTTCTTTGCTTCATGCCATTTTGGCTTTGAATGGTTTCACAAGAATGCTCTTCTGTCAATAGTCTATAAAGGACTTTTTTTTTTTTAAATTACTTTTAATTATTCAAGTAATACATAAATATGTTTACCTTGTGAAAAATTTACACAGTATACAGATTGAGCTAAATTTCTCTGTACAGCTCTTACCCTCAGAGGTAACCAATGTTATAAAATCAGTCTGTAAACTTCCAGGTTTTCTATGCTTTTACTGTGTCTCTACATACTCATATAGCAGTGTTCCATGTATTGTTGTTGTTTTCAATATATGGTATCATGCTGTATTTAACATTCTGTACCTTAATTTTTCCTCCGGTTTTATCCATAAATAACTGACATACATTACTGTGTAAGTTTAAAGCATACAGCATGATGGTTTGACTTACATATAGTGTGAAAATAAGGTAAGTTCAACTAACATCCACTGTCTCATTTAGATACCATAAAAAGGAAGAAGGAAAAGTTTTCTCCTTTGTGATGAGAACTCTTAGTATTTATTTTCTTAACTTTCTTACATATCATACAGCAGAGTTTGCTGTAGGTATCATATTATACATTATATCTTTAGTACTTATTTATCTTATAGCTAGAAGTTTGTACTTTTGACCATCCTCTCACAATCGCCCTTCCACCTCTGTGAACCATAAGTCTTATCTCTTTTTCTGTGAGTTTGGCTTTATTTTTTTCTCTTTTTAAGATTCCACATCTAAGTGAGATCATACACTGTTTGTCTTTCTGTTTCTGACTTATTTCACTTAGCATAATGCCTTCACAGTCCATCTATGTTGTAGCAAACAGAAGGATTTCCTCATATTTTATAGCCAAATACTAGTTCATTGTGTATGTATATATACCACAACTCCTTTCATCCATTCATCCATCGATGGACACTTGCATTGTTTCCATGTCTTGTAAATAATGCTTCAAGAAACATGGGAGTGCAGATATTTTTTTGAGTTAGTATGTGTGGGGTTCTTTTCCCTTTGGGTATATTCCCAGAAGTGGAATGCCTGGGTCATATAGTACCTCTATTTTTAATTTTTTGAAGATCCTCCATACTGTTTTCCAGAATGGCTGTACCAATTCACATTTCCACCAACAGCACCCAAGGGTTCCTTCTTCTCCCCACCTTCACCAGTACTTGCTATCCCTTATCTTTTGGATGATGGCCATCCTAACAGGTGTGAAGGGATAATCTCATTGTGGTTTTAATTTGCATGTCCCTAATGACCAGTGATGTTGAGCATCTTTTCATGTACCTGTTGGTCTTTTGTATGTTGTTTTTTTTTTTTTTTTAATTTTTGGAGAAATGTCAATTCAGATCCTTTGCCCATTTTTTACTTGGGTTACTTCTTTTGTTGCTGTTGAGTTGTAGGAGTTCCTTATATGTTTTGGATATTGGCCCCTTATCAGATATACGGTTTGCAAATACTTTTTCCCATTCCATGGGTTCTCTTCTCACTTTGTTGGTGGTTTCTTTTGCTGTGCAGAAGATTTTTAATTTGATGTGGTCACACTTATTTTGATTTTGTTGTTTGGGCTTTAGATGTTGTATCCAAAAAATTATGACCAAGATCCATGTTAAGAAGCTTTGCCCTATGTTTTCTTCTAGGAGTTTCATGGTTTTCAGGTCTTACATTTAAGCCATTAATCCATTTTGAGTTAATTGTTGTGAGTGATGTAAGATATGGGTCCAGTCTCATTGTTTTATATATGGACACCCAATTATCTCAGCACCATTTATTAAAGAGACTGTCTTCTCCTTTGAGTATTCTTGGCTTCCTTGTCAAACAATTGACCATATTATGCTTAGATTTTGTTCTGGGCTCTCGATTCTGTTCTGTTCATCTATTTAGCTGTTTTTATGCCAGTACTATATTGTTTTGATGACTATAGCTTTATAATATAGCTTCAAATTGATAGTATAATGTCCTGCTTTGTTCTTCTTTCTCATTTCTTTTTTTTCCTTTTTTTTAGAGAGCAAGATAGAGTGCATATGAGTGGGGAGGAGGGAGAAGGAGAGAATCTTAAGCAGGTTCCCAGCGTGGAGCCTGATATGGGGTTCCATCTCATGATCCTGATCATGACCTGACCCAAAATCAAGAGCCTGGTGCTTAACCAACTGAGCCACTCAGGCACCCCTTTCTTTATCATTTCTTTGGCTATTCAGGGTCTTTTGTGGCTCCACATAAATTTGGGCAGTGTTTTTTGTACTTCCGTCAAAGATGCAGCTGAAAACTTGATAGAGATTGCATTGAATCTATTGATGGCTTTTGGTAGTATGGACATTTTAACAATATTCATTCTTCTAATTCATGAACATGGGATGTCTTGCCATTTATTTATATCTTCTTTAATTTCTTTCAGCAATATCTTATAGTTTTGATTATGAATATCTTATGATTCACCTTCTTAGTTAAGTTTATTCCTAAGTATTTTATTGTTTTTGATGCTATTGTAAATGGGATCCATTCCTTTATTTCATTTTCAGAAAATTGTTGTTAATGTATAGAAATGATACTGATATTTGTATACTAATATTGTATCTTGTAACTTTACTGAATTCATTAATTAGATCTAACAGTTTTAGTTGAGTCTTTAGGATTTTCTACATATAAAATCATGTCACATGCCAATAGAGACCATTTTTACTTTTTCCTTTCCAATTCCAATACTTTTATTTTTTTCTTGCCTGATTGCTCTATTAGGACTTCTAGTACTGTGCTGCATAGGAGCAGTGCAAATGGACACCCTTATCTTATCCCTGCTTTTTCTGTATCTATTGAAATGGTGTGATTCTTTTATCCTATTAGCGATGTATTACAATGATTGATTTGCATATATTGAGTCATCCTGTATCCCAGGGATAAATCCCACTTGATCATGGTGAATGATATTTTAATGTGCTCCTGAATTCAATTGACCAGTATTTTATTGAGAATTTTGTATCTATATCCATCAGGGATATTGGCCTGTGGTTTTCTTTTCTAGTAGTGTCCTTTTCTGTTTTTGGTATTAGAATAATGCCAGTGTTGTAAAAATAGCTTGGAGTCTTCCCTCCTCTGATTTTTCAGAAAATTTGAGAAAGATCGGTGTTAACTCTTCTTTAGATGCTTGGTAAAATTCACCAGTGAAGCAATCTAGTCCTGGGCTTTTCTTCATTGGGAGATTTTTGATTACTAATTTAACCTCCTTACTAGTAATTGGTCTATTCAGATTTTCTATTTCTTCCTGATTCAGTCTTATTAAGTTGCATGCTTCTAAAACTTTTCCATTTTCTCTAGGTTGTCCAGCTTGTTGGCATATAGTTGTTCACTATACCTTGATTTCTTTCTCTTAACAATATGACTCAAAAATCTTTCCATATCTACATATAGATCTAATTTACTCTTTTGAATTGAATTATTGTGGTATTTAATACTATAAATAATTCAGTCTATTGTCCATTCCTTGATTGACATTGTTCAGGTTAGTACATACGGATGTACTCTGATCTTTATTAAGAGCTGCATGGTACTTCTCAATGTGAATGTAGCATATTTTAGCTAACCATTCTTTTATTGATAGTCATGAAGGTTGTTTCTTATTTTTCATTATTTAAAAATAGCACTGGAACCAAGAAAAGGCTTTGAACACATATCATTTCACTGTGTGCGTGTGCATTGAGTATGTGTGTGGCAAGCTAAGTTCCTAGAAGAAGAACTGTTTTGGTAAAGAGTATGCAGGTTTTAAAATTTGTGCCAAATTATTTAGCTACATGGGGCCTCCCATTACCATTGTTCCAAATAAGTGACTGACAGTCAAGAAAAGAATTCTAGAATACCCATTTCCAAGACTCTGTGCCACATCCTCAGTTCCTTTCCTTAAAAATCTAGTAACAGATTGCAAAATGCCACTTCCCTAAGCACCAATTCAGAGAAAAAGGAAGGCTATCATCTGGCACAGATTCTGTACCATGACATGTTGGGGAAATCCATTCTGCAACTGACCGTTTCCTTTGGGAAGGGAGGGGGAGGCAGTAGAATTAACTCTTTTCTCTTTCATTTATATCTTACTCACAAAGAGAAAAATTCTAAGTCTTTCAGGGTTGAGTATCAGTACACAGATCCTGTGTCATATGTCAGTTCAGGAAAGCCCTCTTCGTCTCTCCTTCCTTCCTCTTAACAAACATTTCAATGTCATAATTAGGCAGTATCATATGGCCATGAGCCATAGCAGCTTGAAGAATTTTCCTGATGTGTGGTGGATGGTTCTTTTTGAGTTTTATTTAAAATTTCCCCCAAACCTTGATGTATTTTGGGCCTGAGCTTCTGGATGCGTGCTAAATTAATTTGCATGTGTGATCTCAAAGGAATGATTTAGAGTACAGGAGAAGGACTAGCCTGAGGTTTGCTTGCCAGGTACCCTCCTGGACTTTTCCCAACTCTGACATGGTCATCTAGGGCACAGGAGAGACTTCAGTAAAACAAGGACATGTATTAGGGGTCCCATCAGCTCTCACCTCAGGGGCGATGTAGTCTGGAGTGCCACAGAATGTCTTGGTGGTCACCCCATCCCAGATGTTTTCCTTACACATGCCAAAATCAGCAATCTTGATGTGGCCCTCTGAATCCAGCATCACATTGTCAAGTTTGAGGTCACTGCAGCAGATATAAAAATTCAAGGGTTTAACAAATGTTCTTTACTTCAAGCCAACAGCCACTCGTGACACACAAAACACTGTGCTATGGTGTTGGGGAAGCACAGAGGGGAGTATAAACCAGCACTTGCCCTCCAGTAGTTTATAATCTGGTAAATAAAGAGGGGTCCACAGACTTGTGGGTTTTTCTTTTTCTACAGATCCAACTGTGCCAAGCATCTCACAAGGACACAATGAGACAGCAGCTCTGAGAAGAGAGAGATCCATAGACAGCTAAATAAGAAGCAGAGCATCCATAGAGGCTTCTATCCAGGAGCAGTTCAAGAGTTAGCCCTTGTTCTTTCAGGAGCCCTTATATTTCATAGTAAGATATATTTTTCACAAAACTATTACTATTTTTGCAAATATCTCTGGAGTTCATTGGGGGGGGGGGGATTAAGCAGATGGAAAGAATCTTATTTAGCTTCAAGTTCTCTAAGCTCTCCTAGGCTGATTCCTAAGACATGACCCAAGAGTTCCCATTGATTCTTTCAATCAAAAAAAAAAAAAAAAAAAAAAGCGTTGCACATCTCCTTTGTGATAGGCACTATGCTTGGAGCTAGGGATATACTGTGAACAAGATAAACAAACATTTTGCTCTTATTCAGATGAAATTCCAGTAGAGGGAAAAAGACAATTAACAAATGTTCATATCTACAATTTATTGTGTGACTATTATGATTATTACAGATTTTGATGGGCGCTATAAAGAAAATGAGGACGATGAGTTAGTAACTGGGGTAGGTTTCTGTAAACAGGATGCCAGGAAAGTGTCACCTCCATGAAGGTAACATCTGAGCTTTAACATTAAAGATATGTGCTATACTTACATTCTTTTATTTCATCCTTGTTGGTGAGAAGAGCTTATTTATTTTTGGAAATGCTTGCATATTCCCAGCATATTGGATTACTCCAATATCATCACACTTTCCTCTTCCCCAAACATCTACTCCAATATCAACACTTGGTGTTTTAGTATCAGTAAGTAGTGATGATCTATGGGCCAGTCTTCCTCAATCTCAATAGAGTCCAATTTCCTGAGAGGTAATGGGGTCTACTATTCAATTCAGATCTCTATCTTAAATCATCTTCATTAGGTGCTGGACATCTGTGGTCCCTGCCTATTTTATTATCTTTATGATGACAGCAACCCAATATTCCTTCAAAGGACCATCCTTCCCTGATTATCAAGCCATGTAAGACTGGTGGTGCTGACCCCAGCTTTTGGCTCCATGAGTGTATGTATGGGCCTAACCTGGCCATTAGAAACACCTCATCTTGTTGGTCACAGTGATTGCTCCAGGAATGGCCATGTGATCCAATATGAGTTAATCAAAGCTACTGAGCATCAGCTCTGGCACTTTTGCTGGTACTGTCAGGAAAGAGATGAACTCTTTTTACATTGGGATTGTTCAGTGGTAGAATATAAGTCTAGAAGTGCCAGGGGTCATCAGATAGAGAATAAGCTAGTAGAGAGAAAGCAGAACCTAGCAGGAGGGTGATAAAGTGAAAACTCGTAACATCATTTGAGCCCTTGGATCCATCCTGGCATAAAGTCAGATCTGCTCCCTGGGCTTTTCAGTAATGTCAGCTAAAAAATATCTCTTTTAACAAGTTAGTTCAAATTGAGTTGCTGTCATCACCTTTCACTAAGAGAATACAACCTGAAAAAAACATACTGGTATCTCCTATCTGTGTCTGTGAGATCTGTTCATCCAAGGGGAGGCCCACTTGCATCCCATTTACCAACAGCAATACCATGATCTTTGGTGCTGACCATGGTACCACTTGTAACAATCCTTCATGCTTATCTACAAGCCACAGTGGTCTCTGAATGTCAGCTAAGAACTTAAACTGGACTTTGTAGCAACCTGCTTCACCTAAACATGCCAGGTCTACATGTGACTTGATTAACAGAGACCCACGACATCCCCCTCAGCTTGACCACAATCCCCCAAACAAGCAGCTGGGGCAGCTAGGAAAGTAATAACAACTTCATGTGTTATAGTAAAGGAGCTTCAGGGGGCGCCTGGGTGGTTCAGTTGGTTAATCATCTGACTCACGATTCTGGCTCAGGTCGTGGTCTCAGGGTTATGAGACTGAGCCCCATGTCAGGCTCTGCACTCAGCATGGAGTCTGCTTGAGATTCTCCCTTCCTCTTCCCTGCCCCTCCACCACCCTCTAAATAAATCAAATAAATAAGTAAATAAATAAATAAAATCTTTAAAAAAAGAGCTTCAGGTGCCAAGAGCCAGTTGGTTATGCAGCTGGGGACAATCCAGTCATATTCATTGTCATATATGATTTTTGACAGCCTACTGTATTCTTTGGTTTGATCTAATAATCCCTCATTTCTGCTTCAAAAGGGACTGGAGCAATTGCTTACATTTTCAGAAATCCATCAAAGGCAAAATCATCACACATCCCAGGAATGGTGATCTATAAATAAGACATGAAGCTTTAAAGGATCTTTGTCTCCCCTGTACCCAACATCTCCAGCCCTGGTCCTCAGAGAGGGCAAGTCTAACATAATTCCTCATCCTTTTTACTTAAGATTCTCCAAACAACTAAAGATCTAAATGAAAGAGGGAAAGATTTGTAACATTTTGAAAGAATTCACCACATGAAGATCATCTCGATGAAGTTATAAAACCACACATCTTCTGTCATGTAATTTTTTTTGCTGGTTTTCATTTGATTATCAATTTAAAAAACTCTGTCTCAATCAAGGTTTTTGATTGTGAGCAACGAAAATCAACTCTGACCATTTCAACCTGGAAAGGGATTGTTAAAAAGATATTGGGAGTTCACAGAATCTCCAAGGAGGCTGGAGAACCAGATTTAGAGGCTAGGCAGCCAGGAATGATGCTTAATTGGAATGCAGAGCTGGTCCAGTGAAGATGTCACAGAAGCCACCATTGGGTACAGACATCTTGTTCCATGAAGCCTAACACTGGACTCTGGATATTGTTGCTAAGAACTGCTTCCCCTCATGCCTCCAGAAAGTAGATGTAGCCGATTACTATGGCCACTCTTGATTCTACAGCCTCTGCATTTCTTGGTCACTACCTTTCGATGCATAGTGTTGTGTGAGTATGACAAGTGTCAAAGCCTGGATTGTGTGTCTGCCTTGGCTGCAGGGAGGCAGTGAGACTATCTGGCATTTTCAATCTGTATAGTAGGAGATAGACTTTGTTCCTACACATGAATGAAAGGGATTCAGATGCTGAATGCCTTAAAAGACTGATACATGTCCCCTAAAAAGTATGAAGAGTTGAGGAAGAATGGGAGAATATGTTAGTAAAGAGAGCTTTGAGTTAGGCAATGTCTTAGCACCAAAATCTAATATTTGTATTTTATGACTGGAATGGTGAAAGTTCTGGATCCCAGACCCCAAACCATGACCCTACTAGATTGGAAACCCAGCCCTGAATCCCAACCCAATTGACAATAAACTCTATTTCCTTTCCCAGTCCCTCCCCTGGGACTGGATTTTCTTTCAATAAACTTGCAGCTCCACATTTAATTTCTTAGCAATCATCAGTGGCCAGTTCTATTCTACCTAAGACCCACCCTGTACAAGAGTTAGGTTCTAAGGTTCTAATGTCAGCACATAAGGTGAAAGTCATGTAGAGTGAATGATTCCCCATGATCCTTCCTGCTGAAGTTACTGGTTTGAATTAGGGGTCATGTCATATGGAAGATAACATGTACCCTCCACCACCAGAGTTCCATTTGGCGCAAGATGCTCCCACTATGGTAGTTAAAGAGGAAATGGAATCAGAGTCTTCCTAGATGTGTCTCTTGCACAGTGATACCGGGTCGTTGAGGGCAAACATGGCTAGGAGCATGCAATTTACAATTTAAATTCTTCTTTTTCTTGCTCTATTTCTTCACTGAGCTCACCCATTCGCCAGGTGGAACCACTCCTCTTCCTGACCTTCATTCCTCCGTTATCAGGAATAACTAAGCGGAATAGGGATTCTGTACTCAGAATGATTGTCCCTTCCCCCGCTAGATTCAGATCACCACTTCAAGGAGTTTAGAAAAAGGCCCTGGACTCTGAAGGCTGCTGGCAAGGTGCCCACCTTCCATGTCTCCAATCTACCAGTGCCCACAGCTTCCCCTCCACTATCTGCCTTGAGATCACCAGGGCTCATCACTTTATGCTTTCTAGCCCCACCCATGTCCTTCAGTTGCAGCAAGATGCCCAGGACTTCCAGGTCACCCTAACCTGCCAGACCCCGACCCTGTGCATTCTCCAGCACCCCTGTCACCACCTGGCACATGCCAGCCCCCTCCCCTGCTCCTTTTTTCTCGCTACTTGACAGACTCTATCTTTGCTGCTTTGGTATCTGTCTCCCACCACAACAGAAGTTCTAAAAAGGTAGAACTTGTTCTTCCCTGCTGCCTCCACACCATCTAGAAGAGTGCCTAGCACATAGTAGGCTTTTAATAGGTGTCTGACAAATCAATGAATGGCATGGAATCTTACGGTCTTTGGGATCTTTTAGGGAGACCCTCCCCTGTGCCAAATTCCCTTTGGAAGCCCCGTGGCCCTGCCAGCCTCTCTTGCATAACCAACCAGCCCAAGCCTGCACTGCCTATGTCATTTGCATCCATGTGGTGTAAGGAGAATTGTACACCCCAGACTCACTGACAAATAGCAGCCTCAGGCTCAGTAGTCTGCCTTGCGTGAAATATAAAACGGTATGACTCATACAGCTATGATCATACACTTGCTCCTCCAAAACCGGGCAAATGCCAAGTCCTGAACTTAATCCTGTCTTTCAGAGCAAGCATTTCAGAGATTCATTTCTAAATTGTAGTTACATAGCAAAAAAAAAAAAAAAAAAAAAAAGAATCATTTCATAGGAATAGGATTCATTATATCCTGCCAGCCGAGAGTCTTTGCTTGCTCCCCAGATTTGGGGTCTAAAGGCAAGGGAAGGAAGGACTGGGCCCCCACTGGTGAGCGTCCCCTTTGTACAGCAAATGGTCTCACGTTTGAGGCTGTGAACCATCACTGGGTCCACAGAGATCTTCCACCACCACCCAGAGCTGCCCAAGCTTTGCCAGGGCAGTGGGCGATGCTGCTTGGCAGAACACATGCCCAAGTCAGGGCTGGAGGATTCCTCCCCCACCACGGATTCTAATTTTAAAAGCAGTTAAAGAAGAGGCAGGGAGGGGAGGAGCTGAGGGGATGGAAGGGGTAGCGGTGCTCACTTACCGGTAAATGATGCCCTTGCTCTGTAAGAAGAACAGACCGATGGCAATTTCTGCAGCGTAAAATCTGAAATTAGAAAAAAAAAAAAGCAATGGAGAGATTCAAGGACACCGTATGCCTGGCAAGCCCTCAGAATTCAATACAATATTGAACGAGGCGTGGGGCATTAACATCTCACCGCGGACGGTCAGCCACACATCTCATAACACCAAAGTATGGGAGTGTGGACGTATGGACAGGGGTTAGAGAGCCAGGAGGCTGCCTGTAGGACTAACTGGGGTGGGCAGAGGTTCAGTGGCTGCTCCGTGCAGAGGAGGCCATGGGAGAACATGGCCTGGCTAAAGAATGACAGTTTCAATCTAAGGCAAATTCAAGTATCTGAATACTAACAGCTCATCTGCTGAAGGCTTACCAAGTCCACGTACCATCATTTTAGGTCATTATCTAATGAAAATTCTAATAACCATCCTAGGAGGTAGGTCCTATGATTACCTCCCTGTCCCTTAAAGGAGGCATTGAGGCTCAGTGACAGAAAAGACCTTGGCTAACTTATATCATTAATGAATGGCGCAGCACCTGCCTAACCGGTAAGCTCTTAACAGAGCCCCAGAGGGAAGGAGATTTGGAGAGAATCAGAAAGCCCCAGTTATACCACAGGGTTAGGCAGGGCTTTGGGGAACTATGTTAAGTGTCCTGACTGTTTTGTGTGATAAAGGGATGAGGGTCGGTGGTCAATCAGGTGTTAGAAGTAAAAGGAAAACCAAGCCCATGGCCCCATTATTATGCTGAATGCCTTAAAAGACTGATAAATGATCTAGGCAAGGCACCATCTGTAAGCATGAGAATGCAAACCCTTCCAGAAGACAGTGCTCATCACCTTAACATGTGGGACGGGAGGGGGCAAAGTAGAACTGACAAGGAGTCAGCAAGCCTCTGGAGTGACTAGATGGGCCCGTGGTGAGCCCTGGGGGGGGGCTTTCTAGAAGGACAATAAGATCTAGCTGACCACCCAGGAGAGGTTATCTCTGCTAATCCTATGACTTGCTGTTCCTGTTCACCAACAGCAGGGGAGGGACATGATGAGATCCGTGTTCCCAAAAGAAAAGACTGGCTGCCTTGGGGACTGACAGGGACAGAATGGACTCAGCAGGAGAAACACATTTCCAAACACCCGAATCCATCTCCTTACCCAGGAGCCATAGGGCACAGCCACAAGGCAACTTGATCCCTCATCCCCCAGGAATGAGGGCATCTAAGAGGTGAGTGGCGTAGGGCAGAGCACAAGAGCAAAAATCTGGGTCAGAATGTGGATCTGTCTCACACTGGCTCTGTGATCTTGAGCAAGTTTCTACAAGTTCTCTGGGCCTGGCCCATAGTATACTCTGCAGAAAGACTGTCAAATGAATAAACAAAACCTACCATGCACACACCCCCACCTCCTAGCCCCCCCACCCAAGGAATCCAGGAGGCCCTTCCTTAGGAGTCAAGGGGTAAAAATCAGAGATAAAGAAAGAGCTATAGTTTTTCAAGCCTCAAGTTCTTAGCTCGTGTCAGGAAAGAAAGAAAGAAGTATCCCATATCAAGCAAAATACCTTTATCCCTGGCCATACATTTCTCATGAAGCAGCAGCTCAAGGTGTTAACAATCCCTATCCAGCTGAAAACCCAAGGTTCCTCATGCCCCACCTAAGTAACCCAAGGGAAAGGCACAGCACAAGTTTGTACTTACACAGCATGAGGCTCCTTAAACCGGCCAACTTGTTGGATGTGGTACATGAGGTCACCCCCGTTCACGTACTCCATCACAAAGTACAGGCGGTCCTAGGAGAAGATAGCAAACAGCAACATCAACATCCTGTATTTCTCAGGTTCCAAAAGGAGAGCTGGAAATAGCTGGGATTTATGCTTGAAACCCCCAGGACTCTGTGACAGGTGCCTATTTGCCAAGCCCATTATTTCCCCAAGTGTAATATTTGTGCCACTGAAAGCATGCAACTGGGCACAGTTTTTTTTTTTTTTCCATTAATAACCGTAAAGTTGTATTTGTTGGTACTGGAAAATATAATTAGCACATTAATATTGTGACTTCGTGGAGATTATTGTTTAGGATAAAGCTAATTGTAATAAAGAATGGAAAATAAATACACAGATCATATTACAGATAACAGGTAACTGAGGTAATCAGCCTCCATGATGCCCCTTCATGATTTTCACTGCCTGGTATTCACATCCTTGTGTAGCCTCTTCCCATGAGGAAGAGGACTGACTTGCATAACCAGTAGAATACTGTAAAAATGACAGTGTGTGATTTCCATGACTAGGTCACAAAAGATACTGCAGCTTCCAATTTGCTCTCTCTTGGATTGTTTGTTTGGGGGAAGCTGGCTGCCATGTCATGGGAATGCTCAAGCAGCACCATGAGAAGGTACATCTGGCAAAAAAACC
Organism: Vulpes vulpes; assembly: GCF_048418805.1. Classification (NCBI taxonomy): domain Eukaryota; kingdom Metazoa; phylum Chordata; class Mammalia; order Carnivora; family Canidae; genus Vulpes; species Vulpes vulpes. The sequence continues at coordinate 96,641,422 of NC_132782.1, forward strand.
CAGGGCTTCCTGCCAATAGCCAGCCACAACTCCCCAGCTACAGGAGGGAGCCACCTTGGGACTAGACACTCCAGCCCCAGTGAAGCCTTCTGATGACTGCAGTCCTGGCTGTCAACTTGACCATTGTCATGTGAGACTTCCAAGCTAGAACTACCACCCAGCTTAGCCACTCATGAGTTTCTGCCCTGCAGAAACTGTGAGATAGTAAATGTTTACTGTAGTTTTAAGGCACTGAGGTTTGAGGTATTGTAGTAGATAACTGACATAGTGACAATGGGGAGAACGAATTATGAGAATTTGAGAAATAGTGGCCTCGGAGGGCATATCCAGAAAAAAGAGAATTGGGACCAGAAAAAGAAATCTACACCCCATTCAGGGAATTCTTTAAACATGTTTTCAAGGGAGATGTGAACTCTCTCATAGGCAGGGGTTATATTTCGCTCAGCTATGTAAGCCCTATACCTGTTCCATGACTAAAACATAGTAGGTGCCCAGAGAATGGTGCCAAGCAGACTTTATTTGGAACCAAGCTTTGCTTCCTGAGAGCTGGATGATTTGAAAAGGTTATTAAACATCTGGGTCTCCTCATCTGTGAAATGGAGATTAATAATAATAATAGTAATAACAACCCAGTGAGACACACGAGTGTTATGGTCCTTGGGGAATGCTTCCATGAGATTTGTCCCCTCTCCTTCCAACAAGAAGCATCTGCTAAATGAACAAATGGCTTCACCTCTTCTTAGAGACTTCCAGTTGGGTCAAGTCACTCCTTGGTGCCACATGATCCACTTAATAAAAAAATCAAAGAGAACAGAATGGAAATTATCAGCACACCCCACACGGAGTACCCATAGGTGTTATTTTGTGAAATGTGTGTTTTGGTTATATTTACAGGTTGATATGGCTGGGTCACAATGTAAAAGGAGGTTTGCTGTTCAAATTTGCAAAGTTGAGACTAGGAACCCAGAGAGAACCAAGATGACCCATGAAAAGTGCTCTAACATGATGTTGGCCCTATCAAAAATGTTTCATCCACCATTAACAAAATCTTTTTTGTAGCACATGGAACTTTTTATTTTACACAGATGCATTTGTCCAATGTGGATTGAGTGTCTAATAACTGGAATGATACCTCTTATGAAATAAAGCTACCATCTTGTGAACATTTATTATGTGACTGAGCCAACCGTGTTTATATTTTGCCTCACTTAGCTCTCTAAACAGCCCAACAGGGCAGTATTACCACGCTCCCCCTTTTATTTTTTATTTTATTTTATTATTTTATTGTATTTTATTTTTTTATTTTTATTTTTCCACGCTCCCCCTTTTAAAGACATGAAAATCAAAGCCTGTAAAAGGATAAGTAACATACTGAGGGTCACTCAGCTGTTGAGCAGCAGAGCTGGGATCTGAGCCCAGGCAGGTCTGTTCCAGAGCCTACACTCTTATCAGGCTGCCTCTTGGGTAAGGTTCTGAGCTAAACATTGTTTTTTTGTTTTGTTTTGTTTTGTTTTTAAAGATTTTATTTATTCGAGAGAGACATAGGCAGAGGGAGAAGCAGGCTCCATGACTTGATCCCAGATCCCAAGATCACGACCTGAGCCCAAGGCAGATGCTCAACCACTGAGCTACCCAGGTGCTCCCTGAGCTAGACATTGTAGGATGTGTGGGTGTGTCCTCCCCTCTAAGAGTTTCCAGACCAGGACAGGAGAGGAGGGATGAAGAGCTCCAGCCACACAGCAAGACAGAAGCTGGCAGGTCACAGGGGGAGAAGTACAGGTTAATCAGTTGTTTTTGAAAAGTCAAGGGACCTTCTCAGACTGATGCTCCTTCACCCGTATGACGTCTATAATGAGAGGCAGAGAGGGGGCAGAGTTATCACTTCTGTTTCTCAGTGTCCAAGGCATATGAGATTTGCAAAAAAAAAGGTCACGTACAAGTTAGTGGCAGAGCGGAGACAGTCAGCCAGAACTGCCGACACCCAGCCCCTGGTTCTTTGGGGTTTTTTGGATAGAAAACAAGCCTTAAAAATAGCATCTGTCTTTGCGGCACGTTGAAGGGAACCAAAACACTTGCTTTTAAAAATTATTTTTAAAACTAGCAGATGGCATTGGCCACAGAGAGAAAAGTAAGTGAGGGAGAGATTTTGCTTGCTTGCTTTCTGCTTGGAAGAACTCAGCTTGTCCCCCAAACTCATTAGTTAGAAACCCAACATCAGGGAGAGCGCCACGGAAGATAATGCCACGTAGTGTGGTTTGTTTCTACCACAAACTGTCTGTGGGGAAATCCTGAGATCCATCATCTTTGAACTGTACGGAGTCTGGCTTTGGGCACACCGGCACTTCATGTTAAACACTGCAGTTGGCATCCTGCTCTCCTTCAATTTTCCGAACAAACACTTAATGATGCCCCCTCTATGCCAGGCATTATTCTGCTGCCAGAGATGCTGCTGTGAATAATCCATGGTGTCTGATGTTAAGGATTCCCCAGATGAGTGGGGAGACCCGGAGAAGTTTCCAAACAACAAGGTTTCCCGAAATGTAGTGCAAGATAACTTGAGGTGGAATATGCATATGGAGGTGTCTGGCTTTATTTTCTTACTTTTGTGTTTATATTTAATGTGTTTTTTGAAAAACATAACCAGTCCTTGAAGCTCCTGGTTTTATGGCTATTACTGCTGAGAGGGAGAGCAGAGCGTGTGGAGTTACAAAGGAGCAGGGAGCAAGATAGGGTAGGACCAGATTACGATCGGCTGCATAAAACCATCAAACTTTAAACTTTGGTTTTCTCATATGCCAGCTTCAAGATTTTACTCTCTGTCCGCCTCATCTACTAAAAATTTACCTATTTAAAAAATATTTCCATTAACTCACTTTGTCAGTTGAACGCATGGTTTAAAAATTTTAAAACTCTAGGGACTCCTGGGTGGCTCAGTGGGTGAGCATCTGCCTTTGGCTCAGGTTGTGATCTTGGGGTCCTGGGATCGAGTCCCACATCGGGCTCTCTGGCAGGGGGGAGCCTGCTTCTCCCTCTGCCTATGTCTCTGCCTCTCTCTCTGTGTCTCTCATGAATAAATAAATAAAATCTTTAAAAAAAATTTTTAACTTCATACTCAAGACATAGATGGAAACTCATTGTCTGCAAAAAAAATAGATGCATATCTGGAGTCTATCAACTCTACGCTATATCCAGTCTGGCTGTGCTACATCGATCCCTCAACTGACTTATTTTTAAAACAAATGCAGCTTGTCCGCGTACCACCAAGTGTAGCTCTAAAGTAAGGAACATCAAAATTTGAAAAACGCTGCCGGGGGTTCATCTAGAGCCAAGCTTAAGCAAAGTGAATTTTAGAACTTCCGTTGCACATTTATTCTTGCAAGCCATGTATTAGGTGTTAAAGGGATTAAAATGGTGAATAAGATACAGGCCTTGCCCTCAGAGAATTCAGAGTCTTTGTGAAAACAAATATGCAGTTAACTCGAGCCATAATCTAAAATAAAATGTGACAAGAAAAATTGCGTGACAGGCGCAAAGAGAGCTCTGGGGGCGTCAGCTAGTTAAATGGCCCTCACCCACTGCCTCCGATGCTTACATAATTATGCCCCCCGTAGTGTCCTGAAATTTGACCTTGCTACCCACTTATCTTTTATTTTTAAAATTTATTATTATTATTATTATTATTATTATTTTAGTAATCTCTACCCTCAGTGTGGGGCTCGAACTCACAACCCTGAGATCAAGAGTCATGTGCACACTCTTCTGACTGAGCTACCAGGGTGTCCCATGTTCCCTGCTCTTCCAATAAAATTATTTCAAGGTCTCAAAAGATCTTTCTTCTGGTCACATGCAATAGTTTTCGATTAGGATCTGCTGTACTCTACTATGTGAAAATCAGAAAGTATGTACTGCGTATCAAGAATCTCCTACTTGTGCAATTTTCCAAAGACGACATGTCACAGCTTGAAACTTCAACCCTCATCTCTCTGGGTTGGTGCATCCTGACTTATATTTCCATCCTCTTTCTTTCTCCTGAGCTCCCAGTCAGCTCCAGCTGGCTACAGGACGTTTCTACGTGGGTGTTCCACTGTCAACTCCAATTAAAAACTCAGAAAGGCAAGCTCACCATCTTTCTCTTCAACCTAGCCAGTCTGCTCAACTTTCAAAGTGTTTTTCCCAAATTGTCATTGTTATTGGTGTTATTTTTCGTTACAGGAGGCCCTTGTCCCCTCAGCACGAAACGACTTTGGTTAATTTTAAATTTCCTTTGCCCTTTATTTCCAATATTCAATCAGTAAGTAAATCAAACTAGATGTCTGTCTGCCTGTCACACCGCATCATGGGAATGGTTGGGTAGGCTGTCTCACATCTGGAGCGAGAGTGTAAGGGTAGTTTGATTTAAAGCAGCAACTGCAAGGCATGTGCCGAATTTATCTGGGGGGCCCAGGGTAGGGCAGAGAATTCACAGAAATCATCATTCTTTCTCCAAGACAGCTGAAAGTGGGATGTAACATGCTGCCCATGTGACTGCCGGGGGGATGCCTGCCACTTTTAATAAGATACTTTTAATAAGACAGAGAAGATCAAAGATGTGGGCAACTCTAACAGCATGCATCCAGGCTTTCAAGAGAGTTTTAGTAAGCATTTACCTATTGATGATCTTTAATGATTTTCTAAGTGGGCCAATGAATTAATTCCATCTGTAAGTTGTTTCTCTTATTACTCAGGTGCACCTGCTCCTCTCAAGAAACCGTACAGTGCTGTGGTGACGAGCCTTAGCTATAGCTCTAGCTATAGGAGCAGGGAGCAAGGTAGGGTTTAAGTCCCGGATATACCATTTCCCCACTCTGAGACCATGCAACAGATACGAAACCTTCCCTGCCTTCTGAAAGGGGTAATAATAGTTTCTCTGTCACAAGGTTTTGCAAAGATATATCAGATGATGAATGTCGCATCCATGCAAACTCAGAGCCTCTCTCAAATGAACATGTGGTCAAGGACATGAATCATACACATTTGTCTTTCCTCTGTATCCTCTAGCCTTAGAGTCACTATCAGAATCAAGCAATGGATGCCCCTCTAACTTCTTTTTTCCAGCTTTCCAAGCCCTTCCACATGTAGAGCGAAGTTCTCAAGGGCTTAGGACCATCTCTCTTCTTGCTTGGATTTACAGACTTTTAATTGTTAAATGAATGTGCAAAGGCCACCATTAAGAAGCGGAGAGAACCACGCCGTGTCTCTTCCTACTCACGCCCACTTTATATGCCTGGGTTGCATTCCGGAGTCCTTTCCTGATATCAGGATCCTCAGACGCTTCAGTTGCCTATAGCCCTGACACCTGTGAAGCTCTCATCAGCTTCCTCTCCTTGGAGGCGCTCAATGCCATGTTTGTACCACTGGTGGCAGGCTATGTCCTGCTCCAACCCAGTTGGTTTCCTGGCACTCAGGATGGCATCTCCCACTTGACTCAAGCACCAATGATCCCTTCCCTGTAGACACAACCCCTTCTTAAAGGTTCCAGTTGCGTTAGTAGCAGCCAACTACCAGCAGACTGGGCCAGGAATCAAACATCTGTCTGTGCTGAACCAATCAGATTCTCTTTCCAATGAGTATGAATTAGTAGTATTCAGACTACTATTCTGACTTTGGCAGATAGGCAACCTGCAAGGGGCTAGGAAAGCTATGATCAGGAAGAGACAAAGAAAATAAGGAGAAAGGAACAAGAGATCTCTTCTAGAAAGCTTTGAAGTTCTAGTTCTTCATGAGGCTCAGGTATATCTTTGCCTTTGGGTTGTTTCCTTCCAATAAAATTCTCTCTGTTTCTCTCTTTCTTAAGCATGTGATAGTTTGGAGGAGGAGGTTTTCTGTTTCTTGCAACCCAACCATTGCCGACCAAGACTACTGCCAGAGCTTCCTACAGCAACGCCCTTACATCAAACCATATCCTTGGATACTGCTGCCAACCCTGAGCCAATCCTGAGTTACCAGGGCCCCTCGGATGCTCTCAGTGCTTGATGGACACACCATCAGGTGCCAGCTCTTCAAGTGCAATCATCCTCCTTCCCCTCCCTGTCCCCGTGTGCATTCTGGGTTGACGCCCTTCCCAGCATGCCTTGCAACAGAGTTCTTGCTGGACCACGACAGCAAATTTGGGGAGGAAGTAACTTCTGTCCTTCAATGACTCATAAAATCTAATTCTATTTAAAAAAAAAAAAAGAAGTGCATATGTTCAATTGAAAAGAAAACATTTAAAATAGATGTTTTGCTAAGGAGACGTAACTGCCTGTGCCCACTGGCAGTTGGGAAATTGCATGAATGTGCCAGGCTGACAATTGTCCCTGGGAAAAACTGCAAAAGGACTAGAGGCAACATAATCCTTTTGTGCCCATGAGCAAGGTGTCCCTCAAACCCAGCTCTATTAGTGCAGGTAGCCTTTATCTATTGTTTATTCTGCACACTGTACATCATCTTTCTAAACCCTCATTGATTATGCTTACTTTAAAGATGATGAAATCAATATTCAGAGCTGTTAAGTGATTTTCTAGAGGTCACACAGCCAATAACCACAGACCCAGATTTATCTGACTGAGGCGCTCATGCTCATCCCTTTGTGCTTCTAGAACACTTTGCCTAAACCTCAGTTCATCTAATGAGCAATTTTAAAAATTCAACTCCTTTCTGGTGGCTTTTACATCTCCTGGGTATTAACTTTGGCCATCTTGTGGCACATTCAACACTTTTAACCTGTTTTATTACAGACATTTCTGAAACAACATAAATTCAAAATGAAAACAATCATCTACAGACCCCTCTGTAAATCAGTGCTTTGATTTGTCTCTTTCAGATTCTTTTCCATGTGCACATTCAGTTATAACACATTTAGAATAACCTCTTAAATAAAATTTAATACCTTTTATTTTCAGGTAACGTGGTGCCACACATGCATATTTGTCAGAGATTCTCTTAATCCAATTTTTTGAGAATGCTTCCGATGGAACTTTGCTTTTCTAAGTAAGTTTTTTGAAATGAAACTTGCATCATTCTCAAAATGACAAAAGTTGTTTTGCATATTGGTGGGTGTCTTTTTCCCTTTTATCTATTTTGGCCACCTTCAGAATTTTTAAAATTCTATCAAGGATCTTTCAACTTTAAAATTTGAAGTTGTGAGCAAGATAAACATATCAAATTTGCAGCACGTTCGACTAGATTTGTCACTTTGAAAAAGTAGCTGATTCATAAAGGAATTCTGGGTCACAAAATACGAAATGACAATCCACTCGGGCTACACTGGCCTCCTCTCTGCTCCTCAAACACGCTGAGCATGTTCCCGCCTCGGGCACTTACACTCACTCTTCCTCCTGTCTAGAACACTTTGCCTTCAGATATCCAAATGCCTCCCTCCCTCATTTGCTCTGGTCTCCGCTCAAATGTCATCCTTATCAGAATGACTTTTCTTTGATCATCCTCTCAAAAATAGCATCTCTCCGACCCAATCCCTCCATCTTTATATCCCCATTATTTTATGTGGTTTATTATCTGTCTCCCCCACTGGAATGTAAATTCTAAAGGAACGGGGGGCTTTTATCTCTTTTGTCCACCGACATACCCCTCACAAGGATGCAGCTGGGTCCTGACACGTTTATTTCAGCAAATAAATATTTGCTGACAGAATCAATAAGCATTAGTATCCTGTGTATACTGGCAGGAGTGATCTGACTTTTAGGGATGCTGGCTTCAGAGACATGGCCTATTCCGGCCCAGCCTGCCTCCTCCTCGGCAGTACCAATCAAGGGGCCAGAGGGCATGCAATTCTAGAAGGTGAGCATGAGCCAGATGACCACCTCTATGGGCCATCCCCAAAAAGGAGTATGTCACCCTCCTGCTCACCTGAGCCATGCCAGCAATGGTTTGCCTCATATACATGCAGTGCTCCCTGCATTTTAAAATCACTGCCACCATAAACCTTTCCAACCATTGTAATATCCTTGCGGGGTGCATACGTGACCCTTTCATAGCAGAAAGAACACCGTGAAGGGGCATTGGGGAAACCCACCACTTACCAACCGTACACTAGCCTTTGAGGTTTGATTTCCTTTGCGCCAAAATGTGAATAGCACTTGCTTACAGTGTTCTTGTGAAAACTGGATGTAATTGTGAAAAGTGGAAATGACTTATAAACTAAAAAAAGGAAACCTGGAGTTCAGGCAGGGGCAGGAGAGCAAGGCTGGGGTTCTGGAGACCTGCAGAAAAAATCCCAGTGCCGCCACTTACCTACCATATGACAGTGCATGAGTTACTTAATATCTCCGATTACCAGTATCCTCATCTATAAAGCAGGGAAAGTAGTAGTATCCACCAGGGGAGGTGCTGGGAGGGTACAATGGGAGAGTAGGTACGGAGTGCCAAGTACATGCCCAAGCCACGCTGAGGTGCTCACAATGCTAGCTGCTGTTTCTCGTTGCTGTGTCTATGGTCCCTGTTGGGTGGCAACTCACCCTAATGTATTAACAAAAGCCTGGGCTCTGAGTTCAGCGGGCCTGGGACCCTGTGCTGTGTCTATGGAAAGCTACCCCATATCCCAGAACCTCGGCTGTTCTACAATGTGAGATGATAGGTAATCCCTTCCAGTGCAAGATTTTTTTCTGGTGCGGGGCACCTGGGTGGCTCAGTGGTTCCATATCTGCCTTTGGCTCAAGTCGTGGTCCCAGGGTCCTGGGATCGAGTTCCGTATCGGGCTCCCCACAGGGAGCCTGCTTCTCCCTCTGCCTATGTCTCTGCCTCTCTGTGTCTCTCATGAATAAATAAATCTTTAAAAAAAAAGATTTTTTCTGGTAAGGCTAGTAATGAAAAACTTTGAAAGTTTTTCAAAGTCCACACATGGTAGATGCTCGGATGGAGAGTTGGCTCTTCACCAGAGACGGATAAGCTGAGGAGCATCACTGAGCAGGTGAGAGGTGAGCAAGGGGTCAGGGCTCAGATAGGCTGGCTGCTGGAGGCTCTGCCCCAGGGGTGTTCGATGGACTAGAAATCCTGTGAGTCACACTCAGCACACTCAAAATACCTCACACTACAGCAGTTAAGTGTAGAGCTCTGGGAAGCCAGGCTGCCTGGATTCAAATCCTGGCCCTGAAATGTACTCACTATGTGGCCTCTATCCGTTCATCCTATGGGTTTGACGACAGGACCCATCTACAGGTTGTCATGTGGCTTAAGTGTAGCCCTGTGCCTCAGGCACAGTAGGCATTATTGTGTCTTTGAGGTAAATTTAATTTATGTAAAATCAAAATATATGTACTTTATAAAACTATGTGCTACTGAGTGAAGGAGAGATGGGAGGAGCATGTGCTTAGCCCCCAGTGACCTCTGATTCTGCCGGCAGGGCAGCAAGTGTATCTCCTCAAGTCAAGCACAACCCTGACAGTGAAAGTTACATTTTCCCCAAACAACGCAACCCTTAGAGACAGGGTAGCTACTTCATCTGATCTGCACCAACAAGATGGCAATCTGTTCCATCCCATGGAACCAATCATCCATAGGTGGGCTGCCAACACAGGGCTTCTTTCTGCACACAAGACTCGAATCCACTGAACTGTGTTCTCGGCTCTCAGACTCTCTTCACCGGCATGTGGCATACCATGAGGGGACCCAGGACACTGTACAATTCCCAGGCAAAGCCCACCCCTACTGTCTAATGCCAGAAAGCATATGGAAATAAAGGTGAGTGGGGGAGTGCAAGATTAAAAGAATCACCTCAAATCCACTCTGTCATTTTTAAAGCAGTAAACTACCAACGAAGATACTGTATATTAATGAGTTAATATTAGTCACACATGATCAATACCCCACTCTCAAAACATTCAGTTGAAATTGAAAATGGCACTCCAAGTTGGTCCAGCCTCTTGCTTGAGAACAAGATCTCTTCTTGATCTGATGCCAGTAAGTAAACTTGGGGATCCCCATGTGGGGATGTGGAATGAAGGAGGCTAGAAGGGTTGAGAATCTAGTTTGGTCCTGCTTCTTCTACCTCTTGAGCACCTTTAGCACTCAACTCCCTAAAACTCTGGCTTTGGGATTCCCATCACCACCTCTGCCAAGTCCCTGTAGAATGTGACCTGTTGTTCACTTAATATTCTTCTTTAGATCGACTCTCTTCCTTTAGGCAAAAATTTTATTTTAGAAGCCAATGTTAGTCACTTTTGGAGCATTATCATGAGCCAATTCATGACAAACTGTTCAAAAACAAGGAAGAATCAGTCATTTATCTTGCCTTTCCTATATGAATGGTTCCACTGGGACCAGGCACCTGAGGAGGGGCAGCCCCTCTTCCTAGAGGCATTCCAACTAATAAATGAAAAAGAAGAGGCAGGATAGGATATCCCCACTAATGGGCCGAGGCACAGAGTGAGCATCAGTGGTTGCCAACGGCACAGAAAGAGGGACACGGGACACTATCTGCCTTTGAATGAGAGAGCACGCCTCTCCTACATTCTTCCCCAAGGGATCGGACCTGAGTCTGGCCATGTGTCTAGATCCAGCTGCCAATTTGCAGGAAAACACAGAGGACAGGAGAAAACATGTGCAGGAGCCCTACGATTGTGCAATCAGCAAAATCCAGCCTGAAAACGCTCCGGGTCAAACAGCCCAGGATCTTCAGCAGATAAAGGAACAGATAAAATGAAGGGATGGAGGGGGAGAAATTGCTGTATTAAAAGGCTTAAAAGACACAGCCAGTTTCTAAAAATGGGAAAGATTAAACTATCGTATTAAGAGATGATAAGACTCAAGTGATAAAACTGTAAAGACACTCAAGGAAGTCGAGCTACTGTTTGCTGGGAGATTGAGATTAGAACGTGAAGAAGCTTCCAGAGTGGCTGCCAAAGTTCTGTTTCTCAGCTTGGCTGAGTAACTTAACCTTATAATAACTCATTACTAAAACATCTATTTTGTGTGGTTTTCTGTATTTGTTTTATAATACCTCAAACTTTAAAAATTGAAAGACTTTACCATGCTTATCATAAATAGAAGAAATCTGTAGAAAAAAAATATATCTATAAAAAATAAAAGCAAACCAATGACCTAGAAACTGGTGTCTGCCAAAGCTCGGAACCTGAAGCCTGGTACTCACTCTGTGTTAAAAGGGAAATGTTAAAAAGATGGTACAGGTGTGCCGGCACCAAATGGAAACATTCTCCTTGAGGGACTCAAGAACTTAAAAGCGAACTAAAAGGTGAATGTAATTTAAAATCTATGCAGTGGCCAGAGGCACCTGGGTGGCTCAGGGGTTGAGCACCTGCCTTTGGTGCAGGGCATGATTCCAGTCTGAGGATCGAGTCCAGCATCAGGCTCCCTACGAGGAGCCTCTTTCTCCCTTCTCCCTCTGTCTATCTCTCTGCCTCTTTCTGTGTGTCTGTCATAAATAAATAAAATCTTTAAAAAATAAAATAAAATCTATGCACTGGCCAAAGGCACCCTGCACACCTAGGGTCATTTTTCACTGGGGTGCATGTGCTGTACTTTGGCAAACATCCTCAGCTCTTCTGCCTGCAGTGGAGTAAAGGATGTTCTAGGACCCTCATCACCCAGCAGACCCCAACAAGAGGTTGGTGGACCAAGTCCCTGCAGGTAATACTATAGTAATACTATACACACTTGCTTAAAACGTGCCCTCCCTTGTTGGCCTGCGGTAGGGAGGCTCTCTGGGAATTAAGACTTTGACTCCACCAGAAAGTCATTTTACCACCTCAAGTGCAGACATCATAGTGGCAATAAGGGAGCAGTATGGGGGGACCCACTTGCTTCTCCGGATTCTGCTGTCATATCCCTTACTGTATTGTTTCGTGACTATCCCATGTCTGTTTCCTCTGCTCCAGGACCACAAACTTCACAAAAACAGGACCTAGCTTACTCGGCTCTATACCCAAACACTTGGTCAAAGCCAACACTAATGTTGAATGTCTGTGAAATGAGTAACATCTACTGAGCATCGAACTGGCACCAAGCATAGTGTCAAATGCTTCTCATATATAACCTTATTTCCTCCTCACAGCAACCTTGGATGTAGCGACTTTTATCTCATCTCTTTTACAGATGAGCAAACTGAGGCCAGAGAGATTTTACAATCAGCTCAAGGCCACTCAGTGGTAAATGACAGAGGCAGGATCTGAATCCAGGTCCCTCTGACCCCAAAAATGTATTAAGAGACTTCTGAGAACAGGGAAGGAGCCAAGTTCTAGCTCTGCCCTGTTCTGACAGGGCAGTTCTAAGCTTAATGTGTGGTCTGCACTGAGAAAATCCACCCTAAACCCAGCTTTGGATCTCTCCAGGCCGGGAGTGTGGAATCTAACTGAGTACAGGACTTGGTGATGTTGGAGGAAAGAGGAAGTCTCAAGCTTTAAATTAAATGCAATATACAAGAGTGTCCCATCTCACCTAGGAGGTGGGCTCTAAAATTAGCATGCACAGTGAGAGCTGCACAGAATCAGAATGATCTTAAAGAATCCCTAAAAGCATCTTTAAGTCACTGAGCCACTGACCCTCAGAAGCCACAAAGGCAAGAATGAGCTTTGTACCTCCTTGCATGTGGGTGCCGGCCACCCCCTCCTTAGGTATGAAGACCAGGGTCTAATTTAAACAGAGAAGATGTAAGAGGGTAGTTAAAGGGATGGCTTTGCTCTGGCAGATAGAGTTGGAATCACAGTTAATAGCAGATAGTGCACAAACGTCCCCTCCTCTTCCTGGAAGCCATTGCTTGGTGCTTACAAACCCCTGCCTAGGGCACTGGTGCCCCCTCCCTGGGGGTCCTCTGAAGGCTGTGTTCTCAGGAAACCCCTCCCTTAAGGAAGTCCACACAGCAGGTAGAATGTACCCGAGCATTGATCTGCAGGGTCTGGAGGACCGACTGTAACCATCTAAACAAATACCCTGTGGCCCTTCCCACTTGTTCCCATCTGTAAGCTCTGCTCTGATATCTCATATTGTGAGACCAAAAGTTCTCAGTTCCTGTCCCCAAGTCACCTCTGGCTGTCTGAGAAAGGCCCTGCTCTGTTGGTTATTAACTCAATCACCAGAGTTCCTTTATCTTCATTGAAACAGCTTCTGCCTAGGGGAGAGCTTCTCAGTGGCAGCCTCAGAGCTTCTCAGCAGCCTCCCCGGGCATAACACCTTTCTGACTCTAGAACGAAAGAGTCCAGATGTCTCATTGGGGTGGGTGCTGCTGGGATGGCTTTGGCCAAAGCCCAGAAAGCTTTGGGGATGGATGGCCAGGCCCCTGGGTGAGTTACCATGGTCTGGAAGCAGGAATGGAGCTGGGTCAGGAAGGGTGGCTTCCCAGGCAGGGCGAGCACCCGTTTCTCCACCATCGTACATTCCACATCGTCATCCTGGATCACAACATCCTTCTTCAGGATCTTCACGGCATAGAGCTCGTCTGTGCCTTTTCGCTCTGAGAGCATGACCTGGGAAAGACAGTAAGCCCATAAGGGTGGGGGCAAGCCATAGATCACTCCAATCCACTCCATGCTCTGCCCACATGTCCACTGTGGACACCAAATCAATGCATGACATTTTCTATAGACCTCACACTTGGAATAGCTGAACCCAATCAGCAGGCGGTGTTCCAAGAGCAACAAACAAATATTGATCCCTTTGGGCTATGCATCAATGCCCAATCAACAGGGCTAGAATATAAACCACATGAGGGAAAGCACCTTTGCTTGTGTTGTTCACTGGTGTTAACAGTGCCTGGTATGTAGTAGACATTCGATAAATATTTGTTGAATGAAGGAATGAGTGACTTCCTGATAAAACTGAATTTGGGCCACCTGTTCCTTTATTCACTCAATTATTTAATATTCATTAAGAGCCTCCTAAGCACTGGGAATAGAGCCGTAAGTAGCCAGGCATGTTCTCTGACCCTGCAGTCCAGAGGAAGAAAAGACTTCAGATGTTCATTACAGGGATGATTAGTGTACTATTTTAACATCCTCTCCTGTTATCCTGCGGCTTCCTTCCAGGCAGCTGTGGGCACCATCCCAGCATGCTGATCATTATTTTCACTGGTTGTGACTATGTCAGATGCAACAGTGGCCAGCGGGGACTATTCTCAAGAAGCCTTTTAGAAGAGGCACAGGACAGTACCACATTGCATGAGACCTGATCAGGCCTCAGGGGCTTCTGGGAAGGCTTCCTGGAGGAAGAGGCAATCAGAATGAAATAAGCATATATGTATAAGCATATATAAGCATATATTGCGTGCACCGCATCAGATATTTGGCAGGTGATTACATCAATCACCACTACACTTCTGAGCACTTCTGAGCACTTCCCAATGTGCCAGTCAAGTAGTGGTTTTATTTTTCATTTGTTATTTTTCATTACTTTGCATAAGAATCTGCAAGAAGGTAGGTACCATTTAAGAACCCTATCTTATAGAAAAGTGAGGCTCATGAGGGGTCAGAAGCCTGTCACACAGCAAATTCAGTTAGAGACAGGGACAGGATTTGAACTCTGGTCCAACTGATTCTAAGTCTCTGCCTTTAAACACTCTACTTGCCAGAGCTCCAGAAAAAGTCTTCAAGGGGTTTAGGTGGTCAAACCAATAAAATGTTCATACCTGACTCAGCTGGAGAACCACAGAATGTAACAGAGCCCTAAGGCCAGAGAGAAGGATGCCTAGGAGGCTCTTCGAGGCAGGAGAGCAGCTTGGCACACTCCTTGCAGGTCTTGTCCTAATGGTAAGAGTCTGACTGCATGGAAGCTTCCAGGCTGACCCCACTGGCTCACATAGAGACCCTATCTCCTGCCCGCACCATCTCCTTTCTCATCACAGCCACGGTGGCCATGGGCAATTCAGACCCAGGAATTTAGAGCACTTAGCAAGAAAGTTCCTGGAGCACACTTCCACTATCATAGGACAGTTCTCAACTTCTCCCCTCCAGCCTCACCACAGAAATAAGGGCTGCCAACCTGAGTGAATCCTACCTGCCAGGCATTTGCTTGGTCCCCAGGCAGATCAACCAGCCCATGCTGGGCTGTGTGTTGTCAGTGCATTTCCCACCTCCCCTGTTCTCTCTCAAGGGCTGTTTACCCTCCCCCAACCCTCACCAAGGCAGAAACTATGACCCTAGGAAGCCAGTGCTCTAAGATGCAGAGTCAGGTAGAGACAGGGGTGTTCTGCTCCCAGGTTCCAGAAAAGGCTGAGGATAGGGCAAGTGCAGGGAGGAGGCAGGGACACATGGGTAGAGGGGCTGAAGATGGAAAGAAGAGTCTTCAGCTAAGGAGACCCCGGAGTACAGTAGGAGGGGCTCAGTGCTGAGCCGGCTTCGAGCATGGACAGTCCCACTGTGACCCATCACCACTGGTGGTCACGGCATCATCCAAATAACAATCCTACTTGTAAACATCCCCTTCCCCAAAGCCCAAGACACAGGGGAGGGGCCCCCAGACATCCTGAATGTCAATGCAGTCATGATAGGACATCTTAGCCCCCTGCCTGGAGGAGGAGCAGGACAGATGGCTGGGAATTCCCCATGCACCAGGGGCAGGTGGGCATCCTACAACTGTTCCCATTATCTCCACTTTACAGATAAACAAACTGAGGCCCAAAGAGATTACCCTGCTGGAGCTAACAACTGCTCCAAAAATGCAGCTCTGACCATGCTACTCAAATGCACACAATCCTTCAGGGACTCCAACAAGCCAGACAATTCCATGACTACATCCTCTTCTTCTTTTCGTCTGAATATTCTAACCCCACAGTCTGCAATGTCCTTCTACAGTCTTTCACTGCCCAGAAAATCAAGGATTTACCTCCTTCTCTAACCCTCAGTGATGCACTTAGACCAAATGGATCTCTTTCTGCTCTGGGCACCAGGACTGCTTTGTATCTCTGTCAGTTGCTTTAACACAAGCTTCCCAAACTTCAATCAGTCATTCGTAGGCCTTTTTTTACATCTTTTCCTATCACCTAAACTGGTATTCGCTCAGTATTTTAAAAATCTAGTCACATTTTTACTGAACTAAATTTATCTGAAAAAGGAAACTTTGTATCACCACTATTAATGGCAAGCCAGTATCACTAGCCATAAATGGAAGATAAGCATAAAAATAAATAAAAGCAAGGCAGTGCTAGGAAATTCTAGCCAGCTATTGCTAGCTGCTGACAGTTCCAAGCCAGCCTCTGTGTGTTCTTCTTGTTAAAGGAAAAAATGGTGTTAGCAAATGTTAGAGAACTATGCACGGCATATTGTCATCACGAGATTTTCTTGTTCAAGTAATTAGAAACACTGAAAGAAAACATAAAGAGAGAATAACCTTATCATGATGTGATTTAATTTTATTTAGTACCACATCTATGTACCACCTAAAAACAATCTCAACCACTAAACTAAAATCACGTGGTAAATAAATCATCAATTCTATGTCTTCACACCCTTTTTAAGTCAATCAACAGCGATGTGTAAAGATTCTGGTGCTTTGCCCTGTCCTAACCAACATGGGTAGAAGGAAGAATAAATCCATACCAGATAGCATCTCTCAACATCTTGTGAGTGGTATGCAAATGAGCCAAAGTCAGGAAATTTCTCCGTATTGGTTGGAAGAGAGTGGAAAGGACACGAATGGAACACTAGTGACAATTTAGATATAGAACTGAGTCAAATTCTAGAGCACAAGTCAGCATACTTTTCCTGTGAAGAGAAATATTGTAGGCTTTGCAGGGCAGTCTCTGTATCAACTACTCAACTCTACCATTGTAGTGGGAAAGCAGCCAGAGACAATACACACATAAATTGGTACAGCTATGTATCAAAAAATTTCTTTGTAGGGGCGCCTGGGTGGCTCAGTCGGTTGTGTGCCTCTTGATTTCGGCCCAGATCATGATTTTAGCGTCATGAGATAAAGTCCCACATCAGGCTCTGTGCTGGGCATGATGCCTGCTTAAGATTCTTTCTCTTTCTGCCCCTCCCTATTTGCTCACTCACTCTCTCTCAAAATTTTTTTTTGTATAAAACTAGGTGATGGCTAAATGTCTACTGAGAGACGAATGGATGAATGGATAAAGAAAATTGTGTGCGTATGTGTGTACACAGTGGAATATCACTCAGCCATAAAAAAGAATGAGATCTTGCCATGTGTGACAACATAGATGAACCTAGAGAGTATTGTTCTAAGCGAAATAAGTAAGACAAAGACAAATGCCATATGATTTCACTTATATAATGAATCTAAAAACCAAAACAAAGCAGAAATACCCACAAATACAGAGAACAAATTGATGGGGAAGAGACTTCGGGATGGGTGAAACAGGTGAAGGGGATTGAGAGATACAAACTTCCAGTCACAAAATAAGTAAGTCATAGGGATGAAAAGTACAACATAGGGGATGTAGTCAACAATACTGTAATAACGTCATGTGGTGATGGATGGTAACATTGTGGTGAGCGGAGCATAATGCATACAATTGTCAAATCACTATGTTGTACACCGAAACTTTGTGCCATCTATACTTCAATATGAATGAACGAACGAATGAATGAATGAATGGTGATGGGCTGGGCACCCGTTGTTTGCTAGAACATGCGTTTCAAGGAAGATCAGGAAAAATAAAAGTTCCTATATAATCACAGTGGCAGCAATTTAATTTGGAAGTGAATCCAAGCATGCTTTTCGGTTCTTCCAATTCTTTATTAGAACCTTCTGATTGGGCAGAGGACACACCTGGCCACAGCTGATTGGACCAGAGTAGCTGCTGACCTAAGCTGAGCCAATCAGATTCTCCCTCCAAAGAATTTGCAATAGGATATGGGCCATGTCAGCCCTGCTTCCTGAAGAGAGAAACACACAGATCTGCCTAGAGTGTGCTTTTCTACCACATGCAGGCAAAGAAGAAACTGATGTTGGGGGAAAAGAGTTCCTTTCCGGTTCCTGGTCCCAATTTCTCATGAGGCTTGGCTGTTTCCCATTGAAAATCTCCATATCCCTCCAATGAAGACATCATTTTTATTGATATTAGTTGAAGCAGATTTCTGTAACTTAGGGATCCTGTAAGACAAAATTATCATTGGGGTGGCTCAAATTCTTAATAAAAATTAAAATGTGGGGGCACCTGGGTGGCTTGGGTCATGATCCCAGGCTTCTGGGATCTACCCCCACATGGTGATCTCTGCTTAGCAGGAAGCTTGCTTCTCCCTCTCCCTCTGCCTGCTGCTCTGCCTACTTGTGCGTGTGCTCTCTCTCTGTCAAATAATTAAATCTTTAAAATTTTTAAAAAAATAAAATTAAAATGTCAGGTAGCCAAATAGCAGCAGGTCAGTACACAACCGAAAACAAGGCAGGTTCCGTTCTCAATAAGGATGGTGCCTCTTGCTCCTACTAGATCCCTTAAGAGTACTTGTTTATGATAGAGCTCCCAAACACCAGAAGCTTTGCACTGTGGCCTGGTATTTTAATAAGTGTCCTCCTTGTGATTCTAGTCGCTAAATTTGTTGATCTGTGGAACACCGAGGTACAATCAAAATCCATTCATTTAATATGGTGTTTAGGAGGTATCCATAGGTAAATTGGACTCTTTCTGTCTTGATTTTCCTAACACCTTCTCAGCAGTCATTAATGGGGGTAAAAATGAAACTTCTCTTTGTTTCATAATATCCTCATCAAGCTTTCCTTTTCAATAAGAGCCTCTCTGGCCCCTCTTGGAGGCCTTTTTGATAGCTTTTTCCCTCATGGCATGTGGTGCTTATAAAGATTTGATACTCCTCAGTCAAGAGGCAGAGTCTATGCCCTCTCACCTTGAACCTGGGCAGGTCTTTGCAACTGCCTCAATGAACAGATTATAGTAGAAGTGGTCCCCCGTGTCTCTGAGGTTGTAGCTTCTCGGTTTCTCTTGGGACACCTGCCTTTGGAGCCCTGGCTCCACCATGCTGGTGAGGCCAAGGAATGGGACCACGTGGAATAGCCCTGGGACTACATGCCAACCAGCCACAGGTGCTCCAGCCTCAGCTATCCCAGCTCCAGCCACTGCAAGAGAGACCCCAAACCACAGCCAACCATCCAGCATTTCCAATTCCCAATCCCTTGCCCACAGAAACCATGAGAGATAATATACAGTTGGTGACGTTATCAACTTCTGAGTTTGGGGGATGATTTCTCATGCAACAATAGATGACTGAAGATATTCATCCAAGTGCATTAACACAACCAGTGTTGCCAGTGTGGCCCCTGTTACCTCGGCTTGTTTAATAATCCTGGGGTTTGGTTGTGCATGCTCTTTCTCAATCAATTTTTTTTTTTGAAGGCTTCAATTAAGAGAAGCAACAGAGATGGAACTCATTCTGTCTTCCAAATGTGTCATCTTTCCCAGTCTTATACAGGACTTGGAAGGCTGGCCAATTCATCCATTCATTCAGTAAACATTACATGTCTAGGATGTGCCAGGCACGGAGATGGGCACTTGGGATGCAGAGTGACAAGCTCACAAAGCTTGCCCCTCTGCACAAGTAATTACCAAATTCAGTTATGATTAGACACCAGCAAGAGAAGTGCACGGTGCTCCGTGAGTGTTTAAGTGGAGGACCTAACTGATCTTGTGGGTCACTGAAAGATGCTCTGGGGAAGTGATGGCTAAGCACAGACCTCAAAGATCAACACTACTAGCCCGACATATTCCAGGAGGCATATTCCAGGCAGAGGGAAGAGAACTATGTTCCTTTAGGATTAAACTATCTGAATCCACAAACCTTGGCCTAGAATTACTGCAGGAAGTGAGCACTTGAGCTCTAGAACTCAGATTCTGGATTCCAATCCCCAACTGTCTGAGACAACAGCAAACAATTGTCTCTAGCAGAATCAGAGAGATCCAGCAAACAGAGCTGCACTGGTACCATCTGAGGAGACCAGCTAAACAAGAGGTGGTGATCAGAGGGGATGGCATAGGGTTTGTGCCAGAAGAATAAAGGTGATGCTGGAGGGAGGGCCAGCCCAGGAGTGGGTGGGTCGTTTGTGGCTGGTAATGATAATCATTCCTTCTTCTTACTTACACTGCTCAGGATCCCATTTAATTTTCACATGAATGTGTAGTGGGTACTTCTACTATCCACACATCACAGACAAGGGCTTAGGAAGCGTGGTGACTTGTCCAAAGTCACTCTACCAGGAGGTGAAACTTCCTATGTCACCCATTTCCAAAACCCACACTCTTCACCATATTCTATCTGATTCTCTGAACCTCAAGTACCCAGTACTCTGCTATGGTAATTTTTTTTTTTTTTTAAAGGAGAGAGAGGGAGGGATGGAAAGAATCTTAAGCATGCTCCACCATCAGTACAGACCCCAACATAAGGCTCTATCTCATAACCTTGATATCATGACCTGAGCCGAAATCAAGAGTCGGACACTTAACTGACTGAGCCATTCAGGGGCCCCTGCTATCGGAAGTTATTTAAATTATTTATTAAATTACTACTGCCAGAGTGTTTCAAATTTGGCTCCAGATCCCAGCCCTGCTCTTCTCTTTCCTACCCACCCCACCTGCTGAGGCTTGGGACCTTACAGGCTAGCCTGTGGGCACAGACAGAAGGGTTATTTCCTTTTTCCATTTCTTATACAACCACTAACAAACTATTCATTTACTCTGCAAGAGGGGCTTGGTGTGAGTTGGTGCCACAGCCCTGATTCCAGTTCATCCATGCACTATCTTTTTCGGGGATTCTGTGCCAGGCACAATGTTAAGCATGTGCCTGCAAACAGGACAGGCATGGCCCCACTTCTGAGCATGAAGCAGTTTCTGGCAATAGTAATTTAATAAATAATTTAAATAGTTTGCCATAGCAGGGGCGCCTGGGTGGTTCAGTCAGTTAAGTGTCCAACTCTTGATTTCGTCTCAGGTCATGATCTCAGGGTTGGGTGACCAGTAAAGTTCCGCCATGTTCTAAAATGTTCCTTTAAGTGCAAACGAGCGTTTGCTTTTCATTAATTGTCTCATGAAGTTTCTGGAATTTCCACTTCAGTTAATACCAACAGAGAGGGCGTGGGCTGTTTGTTCAGCTGTCCCTCCATCTCCAGGGTGAGGATTCCAAACAGATTGAAAGGATGTGTTGAAGTGACGCTCTTATCAAGCTCCAAGCCACATCTGTTACCCAAGAATCTTCTGGGAGAGATGTGATAAATAACAACGCTCCAGTGGCAGCAGAGAAAATGTGGGAAAGTAGCCCAGGGACTCCTGGCTGGAAAGTTTGTTGCACTGAACTTTACCGGTGAATTCAAATGGCAGAATGTGCCTGGAGGCTGTCCCCGTGGCCATGGGACACTGTTGCATAATGGTTAGGGCACAGAGCTTATTTATTTATTTTTTCTTTAAAGATTTTATTTATTTATTTGAGGGAAAAAGTGAGAGAGAGAGAGGGGTGGGGTGAGGGTCAGAGAGAGAAGCAGATCCCCCCTGCTCGCACGACTCAATCCCAGGATCCCGGGATCATGAGCTGAGCCGAAGGCAGATGCTTAACCGACTGAGCCACCCAGGCGTCCAGGGCAAGGAGTTTAGAGTCAGAGGACCTGGAGGCTGTTGGGGTGCCACTACACACTAGTCGCCTGACCCTGAGGAATTCACTGAACTCCTCCTCCTCTGGTAACATAGGGACAACAACAACACTTAGCTTTTGGTGGAAGTGGGGGATCTTTGTGGGAGAAAGTGAGCAAAGTGTACACTTTAACTCAGCACCATGCTGGGCAAAGGACAAGCACTTAATACCTGGTGACTATCCTAGTTTCCTGGGGTTGCCGTACCAAAGAACCAGAAACCGGCAGGCTTAACACAACAGGATTTTATTTTCTCATGGTTCTGGAGGCCAGAAGTCTAAAACCAAGGTGTTGGCAGA
Organism: Vulpes vulpes; assembly: GCF_048418805.1. Taxonomy (NCBI): domain Eukaryota; kingdom Metazoa; phylum Chordata; class Mammalia; order Carnivora; family Canidae; genus Vulpes; species Vulpes vulpes. Next base: position 96,663,288 of record NC_132782.1, read on the forward strand.
GATGCTTCCTTCTAGAAGCTTCCTTCTAGGATATCCCGGAGAATCTGCTCCTGCCTCTATCCTAGCATCCAGTGGTTGCCAATAATTCTTGGCTTACACATGTGTCCTCCCTAACCCGCGCCCCCCTCTGCCAAATCTGTCTGTTTTCATGTGGCATTCCTTCTCATGCCCCTTTGTCTATGTCCAGATTTGCTCTCCTTTAAGGATACCAGTCACTGAATGAGGGCCCATGGTAATGGAACTCGATTACACTTGCAAAGGCCCTATATCCAAAAATGGTCACATTCACAGGGACTGCAGTTAGGACTTGAACATATATTCTGGGGGAAGACAATTCTACCCACTACAATAGTTATCATCAACTTCACCTTTTCGGAGAATGATCTGGGGCGGGGGCCTGGTTGTAATCTGTGTCCACCAGCACCAATGTCCAGTTCTTAACTGGCTAAGAGACTTGCCCTGTGGGAACTCTGGGTCTGTGTGCGGAGCGTAGGCAGAGTTAGGGACCAGAGACCCTGCTCCCCACTCCCCCAGCCTCAATGGACACCTGCCAAAAGTCCAAAGCCAAACTGAGCCTCGCAGTTACATCCCTCACTCAATGCATCAACAAGGTTTGTCAACTCTTCATTCAAAATGTATGCCCTATCCAACCTCCTTCCTGATCGAAGCCACCATGATTCTGAGCCTGGTCTCTTGCAATTGTCTTTTAATTATTCCTTGCCTCCCCACTACGTGTACCCAATCAACAAGTGTACTCTTCTCCACATTCCCCAACAAAGCTTTAAAACTCAAGTGAGGGCATTCCGGGTGGCTCAGTGGTTTGGCGTCACCTTCGGCCCTGGGGTGTGATCCTGAAAACCCGGGATCGAATCCTACATCAGGCTCCCTGCATGGAGCCTGCTTCTCTCTCTGCCTGTGTCTCTGCCTCTCTCTCTCTCTCTCTCTCTCTCTCTCTCTCTCTCTCTGCTGTCATGAATAAATAAATAAAAGCTTAGAAAAAAAACCTCAAGTGAGTCCATGTTCACTCCACCTTTCTAGAATCTTCCTCTCTTCCCACCGCACTTAGGACTCTTCCCCCAGATATGCCCAAGTTTGCTCCCTCATCTCCTTGCAGAGGTCCTCCCTGACCACCTCCTCTAAATTACAGCCCTGTTTGTCACCCCCCATCTCCTTCTTCTACTTTGTTTTGCTTTCATGGCCCTCACCACACCTGACATTATAAGCAACATCTCTTTACCTTTCTCCCTCCCGAGATGTCAGTTCTATGTGAGCAGCTCTTTTGTTTGACTTCTTCACTGCTGTATTCCCAACATCTAGCACATAGTAGACACTCAAGGAATATTTGTTGGATAAACGAGTGAAAAAGCCTGTGTGGGGGGAAAGGAGCTTTAAAAAAAGCCCTGGATCTGGGTCACTAGATATCTCCAGTGACTTAGGTCTCAGCATTGTTTAGTTTGTATATGGCTATTTCCAACCCATAT